>NC_134965.1:591100-1791100 GCF_965638725.1 Aptenodytes patagonicus | reverse complement strand
AGTTTACTAACCTCTCCGTACTTAATTGTCTCCTACCATTAAGGGGGCACCAATATTTATAACCAGTTAACTGCATTCAGTTAAGTAGTACCTGAAATTGGAATATGAGTAGAAATGCAAATCAAAATCTATCACCCCATCCTGTGTTTTTTGACCCTTTTGATATTGCTTGTGACTTGTTTGGTTTTTTTTCCGAACGAAGCAGTACGTATCTCTTACCAAATGGTGTGTTATCATGACCTCGGTGAGCAGCCTAAGCTGTATGGATGAGTGGGTGGGTTGCGGTGGTGCCAGCTCTGGCACGCTGACGCTGGGGTTGTAGAACTCTCCCTGTGTGACTTCCACTATGCAGAAATTTGCCAGACAGGGCTGAGCTGATCTAATTCTGACAGAGGTTAAGTAAACTTATATAGTGATTTCTGTACATAACAGAAAAGGTTTAAAAACCTCTTCATCTTCCCAGTTCATAAACCCGTCAGCAGAGTGGATCTGTTATTACAAAAAAGAAGAGCTATCTCTAAAAATCCATTGTGCCTTTTAAGTTCATCATTTTTATACTAGTTGTTCCAGCAATGGCATCGTTCTACCCTGTGTTCCAGGCAGCACAAGTGTTGGCCACTTTTCTTATTCACTGCCCTAAGCATGTACTGGGTATGTCAAAATCTTGAGTTCCCATGAGATCTATTCTAGTAAGACGCTCCTACGGTAAGGCTATCTACCAAGGATTTCATTTTAAATTTGGCAGGTGAGGCTTACAGCAGCGACAGTTTTATACCAACCTACCTGAGTAGAGCTGTGAACTTGTTGGTAAAGCTTGCTGGTGTGATTGTCACCCTGAAGTCACTGGCCTGGGAGGCTCTCGTGGGAGGGTAAGGGCTCGCTTCACTGGATGTGCTCATCTGAACATTCAGTCTAGGTCTGCCTAGAGAAAAAAAAAAAAGGGAGAAAAAAAGTCATTTCCACCTACCCAAAAAATAGCTGCGTCAGTCTGTTTTACCAGACAGCAATATACTTATACCTCGGATAGAGGGGTGGAATAAAATTGTCCTTTGGCAGTGTCAGTGTCTCTTCATTGACCTCGAAGGAAGCTTTGACTTCTGCCTTAGACTAGATGTCTCTTAATTAGCCACATCCAGTATTGTGTCTCCACGATCGGCTACATGAGTAGTAGACACCTCTAATAGAGGATGTCAAAACATGCACTGTTAATTTACAATTTCACATTACTGCCTTTCATCCCGTGATCTCTGAACACTTACAAGCTTGTAATTGTTGAGGATTTGGTTGCCCCTCTGTAGCAGAGTCAGCGTTCCTCTGCTTGACGGTGCCGGCTGGTGTGGTGCCAGTCCTTCCTCGGTGGAAACACAGGATCTGCTCAGCAGTTTGGCGATGAAGTCAAGAGCAGACCTTGCATCGCAGCCTGATTGCTCAGGATCCGCACCGCATAGGAGGTCAGGGTGCTTCTTGCTTTGATGCAATGATGCTCGTCTTTGTAAAATGCTACAGACAGCCATTTTCAAAGCCTGTTCCTTCAGTCCATGCCTATTTTGACATTATTCAGTGTTCAGCTGTGTTTGGAGGGGACTGTTTTAAAACAACCAGACAAAAAAATGCTCCTAATTTTTCTCCCTGTCTGATGCGCTTTGCCTGGGATGACAAAAGGGCCAAGGGACTGGCAGAGCCATTGCAGCAGGACTAGTGGGTTTTGTTCCTGAGCCCTGCTGACCTCCTGTCGCCTTGGGGTTCACTACTTAATTTCTGCATTCCCTCATTTGGAGCAATGGTAATGTTAACTTTGAACAACATCATGTGGTGCTTAAATAATGGATGCCTTAGTTAAGGGGAGAGCAGCCTCCTTCTCCTGAAGACTCTTGACAAACTGAGAGTCCCGAGCTCTGCTGTGGATGTCCATGGTGTCCAGATAGGTCCAGGTGTGGCCCTGAGGGAGGCACGTTCACCTTCTTGCAACATGGTCATGCAGGGCAAAGGCACTGTTCTGTATCTAGCCCTAACTTGTTACGGTGTATTTTGTCACTGTGGGACTGATGAGGAGCAGGCAAAGAGCTGGGGGGCTCTGTGCAAGAAGCAGAAACAGTGGATGTCATTACTTGCACTATCCTGAAAAGTATGTACCTGGTGATAGGCACCCATAGGCTGGCTGTGGGATTATAAACCACACTGTTAACCTGCTCTTGGGACCCTGGTCCACCACAAGAGTCCTGATGCTCTGTCTCTATAATGGGGTAAAATTGTTGGTACATCATATTTGGGGAGTGCTCTGAAAGTGCAGTTTTGGGAACCGAAGGGTCAGAGCTTCCTAGGCACTGAGAGATGTATTGATAATTCTTTAAGTTGCAAGATCAGCTTGGCTTTATAAGAGCTTGGTGAAACAATAATCTATATGATAGTAATTTTGAGGAGAATTCCACTTAATCTGCAGAAATTCTAACCAAGTTGTCTCTTATGCACCCTTAGCTTTAATGTTGCAGTTCTGTATATCATTGTAGGAAAGGCATTTAAAAATGTATGAGCTTATTAAGTTGAACTCTTTCTCTGCTGCTGAACCACATTTTGTAGGAAAATCTACAAAATGCTGTAAAAGCTGTGCCAATGTAGTTGAGCACTTTCATGATGCTAACAGTGTTTTTAAGGACAGTAAGTAACAAGAATCATTTATTCTACTAATCAAAAGAGTATTTGCCTATTTAAATATTCAAACCCTTAAGCCTTATACAAGAATGAAATGTCAGGAAGGGATAAGCTCCTGATAAGCATGTTAACTGGATTTATTTTGTGTGATGGCCAGCAAAGAAATGATTAATAACTATACTTCAGGAGCCAGATTGGGGAACTACTGGGTGCTCAGAATTAAAAATAAAAAGTGTGTGTGTGTGAATATGTAGCCACTCTAATATGTAGGAGAGGAAGAAATCTTTGAAAACCCATTATCAGGATCTTCTTTTATGAAGAAGTGTGGTCTCCATAATCAGAACCACCAAAGCCTTTGTGTACCCTGTCTTCTTCCACAGGCATGTAGGATCTGGGTTTCCCTGTCCATTTTGTGCCACTGTACAACTGACACAGATTTTCATGCCTAACTATTTCTGTCTGCCCAGTTCATGAGTGTTTATTATGGCTGATCACACAAAAAAGATGGAGAGGGGTCCAGGAGGACCCCCATTAGTAGCTATAGGGGTAGCTTGGTAGGATATGGGAGCAACATAGAGTCCTAAAGACTTGGGGCATTCTGCAGACCATGGGTGTTCACCCTTCTCCACAGCGGGTTCCTGCTGTTGGCATTTCAAAAGGGCATGTAGAAGGGATGTCACCTTCATGCAGCGTGGGAGAATTGTGTCCTGAACAACCCTAAAGGGCATTTCTGCACAGATGGGTAATGGTGTAGCGTCAAAGCTAATGACAGTGTAGCTATTAAACAGGTACACTGGCCATCAATCAGCCTAAGCACCCGTCAAGGCTAGCACAGAGGGTTTCTGCTCCCGAGACCCTCTGCCATGTGGCAGCAGAAGCAGTGGGTCCAACACCTGCATGTGGCCATCAATGTGTTCCCTAACTTAAGAGCATAACACAGTGCTGTGTGCTTCCAAAAATTATCTCATATGATGCTGCCTAATCCTTACCTGTGCCAGACATTAGTCAAACCAATTAAATTGTTCCAGTTGCTGCTAAAAAGCCACCTACTGTTACTTTGTTGACTTTTTCTCCTGTGTGTGTTTTTCATACTTGACATCCACCCAAAGCAGAGTAGAGCCTGGCCATTGTGCTTGTAACACAGTTGCTATGCATGGTGTCCTTCGTATATTGGGTGAGCAGGGTGGGGAATCCTACCGGCTTCATGCTGGAGGAAGGACACAAAGCAATGGGTAGGCCAGGGAGGGCTGAGCATCAGCAGGGAGAAAGTAAGAAATTATCTTACTCTAACGTGATACCAAGGTTTCACAGTAGACTTCTAAGTTCCTGGTCTGCCGGTAATTTGCTTTTGGGCAGTTGTATGCGTTATTCTGCATCACCTCTTCAGCTATCAAGTAGTGACCATTCCTGCACTGGTGGAAGTGGGAAACTTAAAGCCTGCACCACATTTAAGTCTCCAAATAGGGTGTGCTGCTTTCTCATAACAACAGTTACTTTACACTGATGTTCAAAATTAGTAGGAATTGGTCTTACATACTGCTGTTCTATAGGGTGGGACTTTGTGTTTTGGGAATTTTAAGCGTGCTAGTGCCCTTTCCTGCTGTGTGCAGCATATAGAAAATTTTGCTAGCTCTTCTTAGTTATTGAATGTAAGGAGTTGGTAAAATTCTCCTATGCTTTGTGGAGCACTAAACAGAGATGCTTTCTTTCCAATCAAGGATGTTGTGTGTGTGTGGACAAGGTACCTGTGTGCTCTGCTGGCTGTCTCGGTGGTGGTATGGGGCAGGGATGTGTGCTACATTACGAGGTGAACAAATTGCAGTGTAACTCTCTGAATTCTTCCCGTGCCTGCCTGCTATGCATGCCAGGATGAGCTCTGCTTACTGTGACACAGGCTCAGGAGGTATTTTCCTCTGCTGTTTGCAGTGATGGTACCTGAGCCTGGCCTGCAGTGGCTGATTTGCCTTTTCTGCCTTTCTGCACTTGCATATATTTATCTTGAAAATAGTGTGATCAGTCCTGGAGGAGTTGAATGAAGGGAGTGCTGATGCTGTTGCCCATAGCGAGCTGCCCAAGCTTGGAGGTCAGACCTTAGTCCTGCTCTGTGTCCTCATCCAGGAGAGGAACATGGGATTTGGTGTTGCAGCTGGCGGTGGTTTCTGAGGAGCCCCTCGGGACCTCACCTTTTGCTGCTGACTAAGGAAGACTTCACTGCCAAGGCGAGCGGCTGACCTGCCTTGCTGATGGTCTGTGCTGGAGCCACGATGCCTGATTTGCTCCTGCCAGAACATTGCATGCCTGTTGGACAGGCTCGCAGGTTTGTGTCAGATTGGGAACCTCAGCTACAGCTTATGTGGGAAGGGCTTTAAACCAAGGGCAGGCAAGTGATGGGGGGTGGGGGGAGGCCTATCCTTCCTCTTATTATATTGTAAGACCCCACATAGATATAGCTGCACTGCCTTTGGCTCTCTGTTGATCTTTTGCTGTTCTTCAGTTACCAGTTAGATCCGTGTTTAAATGTAAAAATGCAGCAGGGGAAGATGGTTGTCCTCCCCCAGGCTCTGATGTAGCTTCTGCTCTCTGGCTTAGGCACCGTGGTCTTGCCCAGAACCCCTGCGTGTTGCTTCTTCCCTTGTGCTGTAGGGCATGTTTGAGTGCTTCCATTTATGAGAAGGTTTTGGTTTTTATTGTCATTTCTTGAACTTTCTGTTTGGCTTCACTTGCCATTGTGTTGGCATCCCAGACAGTACGGAACTGAGTTGAGCATAGAGTTGGAAGTGACCTTTGCAGAAGGGTTTGTGCTGGTGGGACTGTGGTGGAGATCAGCTTTGGGGCATTCATTTGCAGACCAAGGGGCGAATGGCCAAAACTGCAAGCAGAACCTCTGCTTATGCTCCAGACTGTGCCTCGGATAGCACTGAGGTGGCACCAGCCTGGAGGAAAACAGCTGTTGGCAAAACTGTTGTGTCTGTGTGGTTCCATACAATGCAAAAATGTGTCTCAAAGCAGATGGTGAGACTGTTTTATCCTAGTGTTTTAAGGCACAGGGGGTATGAGGTTAGATTTTTTTTTTACCTTGCTTAAAACTGTGATTTGAAAACACCATCGGGGTTCTGTGTCTGCAGCAGCAGATACTTTTCCTTCAGTGTTTTTTTTCCTAATATGTCTTTACCACCTGATAATCCTACTGGTTTGTCTCTCTCTGGATCTTGACAGATAACCTCTGCATGTTGTTGCACTCCCATCCCTCAGTTGGAGACATGGCTCCAGAGGGCTCCAGGCTGGATAATCCATGACGCTTAATAGGCATTAGGAATGATTTATTAGAAATATATCATTAGGAAAATCTCGTTACTGAGGGATCATTTTCAGATAGCCTGTTGAAGTCTGTTTTTTTATATAGATCCAAGCATTACCTTTAAAACATTGGACATATTTGAAAACCAGGGCACATCTGACCAAAGCAGGCTTTTCAAATTTATGGAGTTCTGCCTCTTCACTGGAAATGAGGACAGCTATACTTTCTGCTTAATGGTATTTAATCTCCACTTAAAACTTTGGTAGGCATATTTATGTTGGAATTGGGGGGAAGGAGACAGTACAAACGGCACAAATTAGGAAAAAACTGATGGTCTTGAAGATCTGAGATTCTGTACAAAATAGATGCGTGTGCTGTCAGGAGTGGATGGCTTGAGTGAGGCATAGTGAAGAATCAGCGATTAATATAATCTTTGATGCAGCATCTGGGATTAGTGGGTACTGGATCTCTCAGTATTAGCAGTATTTCTGCTTTGTGATATGGGAAGGAAAATACCCTGGGAGGAAAGCAAGCTGCAAAGCTGTCTGTCCAGCTTCTCTCTGGACTAATATCTGAATGCTGTTGCTCGTTTTTTCCAGAGTATGAGGTAATGGTGCTGTTGTCTGTGGTTATGGACTTTGAAAGAATATAATGCATTATTGTCTCTCTCATTAAATTGTTTTTTTGGTGAAAGGTGCTGCCTGACAGCACCTGTCCTCCATAGGAGAAGATGCACCATACACAGTCTATCAAGTCACACCATTGGCACAGAAGTCCACTGTCAGCTCTGTGCCAGCCTGGTTTGATCTGGAGCTGAAGGATCAGACAAGTGGGTGTGGGTTTTGTCCTGGAACAGTCCATGTTCCAGGTTGGTCATAAGCTGCACTCATTAGTGCTGATAAATGGCTTGTACTGGGGTAGTGAAGGTATAGAAGCCATGTGAGTTTGGCTCTCCGTTGCCTGATACTGGACACTGTGATTCTAAGTGGTTGATGGAAATAGCTTTGTGCCCCAGAAGACAGTTGATATGTATTAATTGAGTGATAGAGTGGATCATGTTAAATCACTGAGCAGGAAGAAGTTTTTTAAATGTTACTTGCCATTTTGTGGCCTCTTTGTGCTCCAGGAGTGCTTGCTGTGATTCCAGGTTATTTTTCTGCTGTGGGATCACGAAGCAGTAAATGATATGATATCCCTTTTCTGTTACCGAGACAGCAAATAAACATCCTAATCTCACTTGCTGCACTGAAGAGTAGATTTACAGCTGTGTGGTGAGCATAAAACAAATGATCGGAGGATTCAAAGGCAGACTCCTGCAGCAGACAAACATACGTAGTAGCAAAACTTAAGGTTTTTTTGTTTGTTTGTTTTGAAATTGACTGACTTGATTAATGCAGCCTGATGTATGCCAAGCTGTTCAGCATAAACTCAGCCATATTTCCCCTTCCTCCATCTCCCCTTCTCATCCTTCTTTTGTTTCTGAATGGCTTCTTACATAAAGCAGTAACCGCAAAGAATTCACAGTAAAAAATGTCCTCCGTGTATATATATGTTACTTCATGCGTTCTCCTGATTGCAAACTTGGGCTTCATGTAGAATAAAGATCTCATACCTGAGAAAGGTGAAAGTGTCCACAGTCCAGTAGTGCCGTGGCCTCCGCACCTGTCCACCTCCCTGGTGCCCTTGCGGGATGGGTGGTGAGGACACTGGGAGTTGGTCCGTGGGCGTGCCGGGCAGAGGTTTATGCTGGGTCTGGTGTCTGTGGTCGGTCTGTCAGTCTGTTTCTGAAGTGAAAAAAGATGTGTCTGAGCCTTGGACCAAGGATGGAGTAAACCCCCTTTCTCCCTTCTTTAAGGACAAGCGACGCCTCTCAATGAGAGCTCAGCGAGGTCCTTAAATTAAACCCAATACCATATGTTAGGTGGTTTTCCCCAGCCTCTCAAAACTTAGAGTGTTTTGTGAGCATGATTTAATGGGATGTAGTCAAGCATGATTTAATGGGGCATAAAATGCCTCTTATTCTGATATCCCATTGATATAAATGAGAGACAAAACTGTAAGGGATCTGTTTCTTTTTGCTATTGATTCACGATATTTTGATATAAATCCTGCAAGCAGATGCCAGCCTACATTTAACTGAAGAGAGTGGGATTTAGCAGGGAAAATGTCATTGTGTAACCTGCACTAGTTAGTTTACAGGTGTTGGCAAGTAAGTATTGTTTTGTGTTGTGCCATTCGAGTGTTTCTCATCTAGCAAAAGAGGAGATTGTGAGGGATCAACCACAGCCTGCTTCAATTTTCTCCAATCAGAAGTATTTTCAGATGTAGAAGGCCAGGTATTGCACTTTTGTAAACTGGCACAGTGCCTCTGTCATGCAGCTCTGCCTTGGGTCCACGTGCAGATGTGCACTTGGCTGATGAGCACCTGATACATGGGGGGGAAAAGTTTCTGAGACAGCCTTTTGGTAATGATGGAAAACTGAGAGTGGGCAAATTTAAATTTAAAATGAGGTGCTCGTCTTTAACCCTATGGGTAACTAATCACTGACACCAACAGGAATGTATTGTGGTGGTCTCTCCATTGTATTTCATTTAAATTTAAAAGTTTTCAAATGTATGCAGTGTTCCCTTGGAAATCCGACTTACTGGACCAAGACTTGCTTATGGGCAGACCAGATATGGTGTGAGCTGAGCGTTAGAAATAAAACCTGAGATTCTCCTCCTAGAAGATGTGAGGAGTTGCGAACGTTTTCCAGCCTACGTAAGAAATGGATTTGCTTTGGTGTTAATTCAGGTTCTAGAAAACCTTGGCAAATATCTCAGCACAACAGGTTTATTCCTAGAGCTTCTTGTCTCAAGCTCCCCTGAGAACCTTCTTGAATATCACATTTATCTCATTAATTGCTAATCCCTGAAGAGACCAGCCCACAGTCTGAGCTGAGGACTACAGCTGTGCTAGAATCCAATTCTGGCCCTGTGTGTCCCCTTTTGGATGATTAGTGAGACTTGAATCCTAATTTTTAGGAGTATTTTGGCCTGGGATCTGAATTTTGAGCATACTGTCTGGCAAGCAGCCAAACACTTTCTCGCCTGAGGGTGATAACCGTGGGCAGAGGGGGAAGATGTGTCTCAGATGGGGTTTGGTAGCCTGTGCATTGCTTGGGACTCGTCCGCCGAGCCCCTTGTCATTGCTCCTGCTGGGACCCGGGGTTGGCGCTGTCTTTCTGTGCCGTTCCTCTGGGTTGCACTTGAAACGCTGAAGGCAGCAGAAGTTTCACATCATGCATCTTCCCGCCTTACGCAGAAAAGGCAGCCCCTTAGGGTTGAAAAGGTGGTGTGCTTTGGGGTACGGGAGGGTGGAGATGGAGGATGGAGCTCCGTAAGCTGGAGCGGTGGGCAGCCTGGCAGCCTCGCCTGCCTGCTGCTGGTGGGAACCAGCAGGGTCCCGGTCTGCTGACCTGCTGAGAGACAGTAAATCCGCCCCAAACTGCTGTCTCGAATGTTTCTAGGAGTAAAACAGTCAAACCTCTGTGCCTCCACCTGCAAATGGTCTGAACGATAAGGTTGAACCACAGAGTCCAGATCAGTCCCTTTTTCTATTTAAAATGCTTAGAAGAAAATAAACAAACCACCAAACAACCAGAAGCCCACCACTTCCCATCTCACATACTCATTATTCCTGCTGTTTCTAACAAGTTCTCCACTGGCCCTTCTAATTATGTTTGAGCTCAAGCATTTTTTTTTTTTTTTCCTCTTTCCTTTTTCACCTCCCTGGCCCCAGGAGAGCCCAGAAGCACCAGGTGTTTTCCTGCACGCATGCATGAATATTGGTTGACACGTCAGCTTGTCAGTAATAAACCACTGCGGTAGAGCCCGGAGGGCTGAAGTCCGATAGCAAATGACTGCAGGCAGAGAGCATCGCTCAACCAGCTGCTGAAGAGAGCCTGTGTGAGGAAGACTGACAAACTTGAGGTTAATTTGCTTTTAAATTGTTGCCTTTCCCACTCCTCTGGTTGCAACCAAAGCCACCAGAGAGCACAGTGTTTATGCAAAGCTTTTGCCTCCCCCACCTGCCTTTGGAGAATTGCAGCTTTGTGCATAAGAACAATGCGGGTATTTGGTGTGCCCGCTCCTTCCTTGGACTTATCTCTTTTCCCTGTATCTTTGTTCTCCTGTCCTCAGCAATCAGGGAAGGAGAACCATGATAAGAGTGGTGCAGGGTGAATGCGAATGAGCAGGAGATGAACCTCAAAGGGCTAGCTTTGGATTTTCCTCTAAACCTCTTTGATCACAAACTGAGCTCTTTATCCCCCCCGAAGCATGCCCCGGGGGAAGGCTTCCCAGAGGTGTGCAATGATTAAAAGGAAATACTCTTGCTCCTGTGACCACCTTCTCTTCAGCTTAGCAGGTATCGACATATATCAAAAGCAGATTTTTAATCTCGGAGTCAGTTTAGTTTGACTTTCATGGCAGGGTTTCAGGGTCAGTTGTCGCTTTACCCCATCATGACTGTTCGTTCATTTTAAAGAGAGCTCTTCCCTTTGGAAGATCCTTTCCAGCGTTCGGTACGTTCCCTTTTGTAGAGAGCTTGGCTTGCTTTAGGGTAGGCAATAGTTAAATCAAGAAATACAACCTTGTTTTTATCCAGCATACTTGTTTAACTAAAGAAGATTCATAAAGAACTGTGTTTCTGTGAAAATCTTTGTCTCCCAAGTCTCATTTTGGAGTCTGAAGAATGCCTGCTGTTGCCTAAGAAACACCCAGTACAATTAAATACAGAGTCATTGTTGGGGAGTCAATGAGCTTGAAGCGATGCTGGGATGTCATTTGTGCATTTGGTCTTTCTTTGCTTATCTGGACAGGATTTACTTGGTAAACACTCATTGTAATTCTGCGAACACTGCTAATGTTGCATGTCTAATCTGTCATGAATGCGGAGAGGGAGCGGGGAGGCTCATTTTCTTCTTCCCTCGCAGATATTTATTGTAGGGAAAGCTGGAGAGTTTGATTAAATTGTTTGAAGTAGTTAAAGATTGCCTGTTTGCTTTCTGTGAGTACTTTATTAAGATTAGGTTTCTGGTTAGGATAAAGTATGGTATTAAAACAACACCTGTATCTCTTTGAGAACGATGTGTGCTCCTTGGAGAGCTGTGGGTTACCTGGAAGACCTCTTCCACTTAGAGCTACCCTAGTTCTGCTCCATGGGTGTCCTAGGTCTCAAGGTCTGGTGTATCTATGTAACGTGAACCTGTTGCTTGCCAGGGATGATGCTGGCTGGTAGGCGACCTGGGAGCTCCTTCCACTTCTGTCCCGCTCTGATAGTCAGAAATGTGTCTAAGTTGATACCCAGCCACAAAACCAGGTTAAGTTAAGCAATTACTCATGAAACCCGGAGAGATGATTGCAAGTTTCTGTTTTTAACCTAACGTGGCTGTGAATTACAGAGACACCAGTTCATGGCAATGCTCTGCTGGGGTACTTCAGAAACAGGAATGTGTTCAGAAGTATCTGCAAAGAGAGCTAAAACATTTATTAAGGCTATTTAACCAAGGGTCATTTCGTATTCGTTTCGTTCCAAAGCAAATGGGAAGAAAATTCACAAGTGCCGTTTAAGAACAAAGCTCGTTTCTGACCACCTATTAATCTTAAAACAGAATAGGAATGTGGAGTTTCACTTGAAATGGTAAAGCCATTTTCTCAGTTCTGGAGCCTGCTTTTTGTTACATGCCCACAGACATACGTACACAGACACGCAGACACAACCTCAGTTAAGCGAACTCTGGATTTGCACCCTGCCCTTGGTGCTCTCTGAGCCTGGAGGATACTCTCTGTTGCTGCTATCTCTTCCTAGACAGCATTGCTGAAATTATGCACAGGCAGCTATAATACAGGGCTGTGCAAAGCTGTGGGATGTCAGCCATTGTCTTGCACTGTGTATTAAATGTGTGCCTGACTAGAAGCGCTGCACTGTGTGCTCTGCTAACCCTGTCTCTCTTTGCCCTTCGTGCTACAGGTGCAAAGAGCTGAAATATGGCAAGGACCTACCCCAGATCTCCATCATCTTCATCTTCGTGAACGAAGCGCTATCGGTTATCCTGCGATCGGTGCACAGCGCTGTTAATCATACGCCAGCTCACCTCCTGAAGGAGATTATCCTTGTGGATGACAACAGTGATGAAGGTTAGCAGCACTGGGATCTAGGATCTCCAAAACATCAGGAGGGTGTTTAATTTCTTAAAATCTCACGGAGGAGTCGCGCTTCTTTGGGAGTGGTGACACTGCTGGGAAAGCACATGGTGTGAGGTGGTGGGTGTGCTGGCTGGCACACCAATTCTGTAGCAAAAAAGGAACAGGATCAAACCAAAGTTAAAATCTGAGATAATTCTGGATTTGAAAGTGTAGCTGAAAGCTAGAAGGCTAAAGGAAACCAGAGAGCAATCTTACCTTTCTCTTCACGGTAGCATCCAGAAGTTCTGGTTTCAGGTGTATCCTTGCTTCTAATAATAACACTTTTGGTTGTTGCAGAGATGCACCTCTCACAGAGTTGAGGGACAAAAGCCTGGAGCCTAGTGAGTTATTTCTGCTTTGGCCCCTTGCAGTGGTGTTAAACGAGACGTTTTCTCTGTGTGTGCCTCAGTTTCCCCATCTGTAGAATAAAGTCCCAGGCTTTATAAATGGCTGGGACCCTGTAGAGGCCCTCCTTCCTCTCATAATATGTTTTTGATATAAGAAGGATAAGTAGAGAGAAAGAAGAGGAAACAAATGCACCCAACCTGCTCAAGTCAGGCCACGACAAAACATGGAGGGGGATGTTAGGTTTCCCATGTTACACACGTGTCGTTTGGTTCAACCTGCTCTCAGTCACTGTTGCAGTACCTTCCCTTCTGGCTTTTGAGAACACAAAGCTGCAGGAGGTGGTTTCATGTAGAAGCATTTTCAGACTCTGATTCTTCCAAGATTTGTTTTTCCCAGTATACAGTGGGATAATGTCATTAGGGTAGTTAAAATCTCCATGAAGAACAGCAAATGGTTAAGTTACGTTGATTACTGCCTTCTTTATTTGTACTGCCTGCTTGTACTATTATTTTAAAAAATAATAGACATGTGCTGTGGATGTTGTGATCAGAAGGGAAGATGAGGGAGGGTGCAGGACACAGAGAGCTTATTTCCAGAGGGAGTCTGAGAGGTTGCTCGTCTGTCTGTGATGAGATGAGATGGTATACAGCAAGCTACTCAAGCCTGTAAAAAATAGGCACTCAAATACCACAGTAATGAGCACCATAGAAAGCTGATGAATTATAATTACCAGTAAAAGAAACAGGAGGGCAGCTCCTCAGCTGATGGAAATCACAGTGGCTCTAGTACAAAAGCTAGGATGATGTGCACCAGTGAAGCCATGGGATTTCAGAGCTGGAACTATTTGGCTCATGAAGAGAAAGTGCAGGTGATCTGTTGCTGCAGTATTTAGCATTGCCCAGTACTTAGAGGGTTCGAAATACTAAAATGAGATGTTCCTCTCCAAATTTTACCATATCAATGGGGTGAAGAGAACGCTCTTTAAAAGAGAATGCATTGGTAATAATTACTGAGCTTCTCTACCGATGCACAAAGAAATATGTTTTTAAACAGCCTCTACCCGTCATTCAGTATGCAGCACTGAAGCTAATATTGAGTCAAGTACTCTGGAGACATTATTGAAAGGCACAGGACAATGAAATGAATCCTTTCAAAAAACGTTCCCCCCCTGCAATAAGCTGAGACTGCAGCTGGCAGCGAGGATGCGGAATGAAATCCCTTTATTCGCCACTGAGATTGCAAGGCACCGTCTTCTCTGGCGGTTTGCTGCAAGGGCTGGGCCAGTGCTGGTGTGGTCTGGTGATGGGGCTGGATGGTGGCAGGGTGTTGACAGGGCAGCGAGATGGGTGGCCAAAGCTTGTAGTATGCTCAAGCACTTCCAGCTCTGGGATTTCCTCTTTGTGCCATTCAGGCTGACCAAGCTGCCTGGCTTGTGTTGCAGTGCCTTTTGGCATCCACCTGTCCAGGGAGGCAGATGCAGGTAGATGACTTTAAATTGAAGGACAAATTCATATATCATGTGCAGGAGGTGGGAAGATCCCAGTCTCCTTGCACACCTAGGCAACGTGCACTATGCATCCCACCAAGAGGATGCATTGATTGCATCGGCATCATGAGCATCCAGGGTCCCTCGTGATGGGCCAGGGCTGTGCTGCGGGTTGTACAACACCTGAACACCAAGGTCTGTCCTCAAAAACCTTGCAATGGAAGTATGCAAGGAGAGTGGGTGTAGGGAGCAACGCGATGCTGTTAGCTGGTAGTAGGGTTAGTAATGTCAGTACTATGCTGTTGAGTCTTTGTAGGCATCATGACAAACGAGATTTTTAAGGAGGGATTTGAAGGAAGATAATGAGGTAACTTGGCAGATGTTTATGGAGAGCTCCTCCCAACCGTGTAATAATCTAGTTTTCTCATGTAAAAGAAATGATACAAACCAGAACATATCTCTGGGACCCATGCATTCACCCTCTGCATCGTCAAAGAGCTTCAATGACAGCAAAGAATTATTAATGGCAATAACATTGTCGTATAGTTCCCACTAATGCTAGGAAATAATTGTGAGCAGCAACAGCAACATCATATAGTTGATGCTTTGGATATTACAAAGTCATTGTAATATATGGATTTGGCTTGTAGAGGAAAATAATTATAGGAAGATAGTTTCTCACGAGCTCTAAGATTTAAAGATGAATTGTGGAGAATCAAGCACAAGCGCTGAGCAGAGGACGGAGTTGTGTGGGTGCGACTTCAATGGCTGTGATTGAACAAGAGGAGGAATTACTGCAGCCTTTTGTGAGCAGCTGTGTGTGTTTGAGGGTGTACAGCTTGTCGCTGTAGCCCGGGCAAAGCCTTTGGGCTCAGTTTTATACACCTGAAAGAAGGTTGACCTTCAGAGAGCAGGATCTCAAAAACAGTAGCTGTGTTGTACCCTGGTGGGTTACAAGAAGCAACTTCTGGGAAATTTTCTAAAGGCTCAAGAAAGTCCGTGGCTCTGGGCTGCATGCTGGGGGGTTTCTGTGTAGGTTTTGTCAGAGAACACTTTACACAGACGTGAAGAGGAAATACAGCTTGTATGGGTAATTGAAGAACGAAACATGTTCCCAAACCAAATACTAAAAGGCCCCTGGGAATTCCAAGTCAACTTCAAGTTTTAAAATTAGTCCCAGGGATGGAGGTAAGAACTGCATACCCTGGGCACCCCGGCTATTATTTGCCCTTCAGGTAGACCACTGACTAGTTACACAGACACGATCAAAACCTTTAGGTGATCTGTAGTTTTTAGACTGGAACAAACTGCTTCTGAAGACTCATTAGACGCTTCTTATCTTTTTTGTAACGTGGTATGTACAACAGTACTGCACAACATAAAAGTATGCCATGAGAGATTAAAAGTTAATAAACATGGTCATTCTGATTCTTTATATCTGAGCTGTAAATAGATAAAAGATACCAATGTATTGTAATGGAGGGGAAAAAAACCAATCCCTCCTTGAAGGAAAAAGCTTGGGGACTTGTAGTTTGAACCCCTTTCTCCCTTGAGCCGCACGTTATACTTTATAAAGACTTTTTTGGAGGCTGCTTTTGTTTGTGTTTGTTGCAAGGGTGTAATTACAAAGCCAGTGCGCAGGTTGTGTTTCTGAGTGATAACATGTTTCCTAGGTTGTTGGAGGGATACAGCAACGTGCCCCTGAGACGTTGCGTTATCTCGCAGCTGCACACTTTGTCTGAGTCTGTTGCTTAATCATCACCTGCTTTTTTTTGCTGTCTGTCTTTTAGTGTTTTTAATCTGGGATAATATCTCTTTGAAAAGCAAACTGCTTGGTCTAGAAGAAAACCTTTGGATAAAAGACTGCTTAAAGGAGCTGGCTACACTCGGGGAGACATGCTACTGGTTGTAATTTACCTCGGTGTAACATATTAGCTGTGACTCAATATATTGCTTTCTTGTCTTGCAGCTCATTTCAACAGCAACAACAGCGGTTCGTGCACACTCTCCTGGGAGCTGGCTCGCTTGCGCTTCGTGTGTGTTTGTGTTTAGAGGAAGGTTTTAACAGAATTGCAAGAAGCTGAGTCATATCTCAGCTTTTCCTAGGCACTGGTCCAACCGAAGTGCCTAATTATTCCAGTTGCTCAAACTAAAGATGGGTTGCTTAATTGCGCTGACCTGGTGCTGTCCCACTGGTGTTCAGGTCTGAGGCTTTCAGGCCCTGCCAGGGCGTGGAGGACAGCAGCAAACCTTGGTTTGTCTCTGTCAAACCTTTGCTTTTGGTGAACCAAAGGAACCAGCAACTTGCAGCCGAATGCACCTAGTGGGACCAGCTTTGCCTGTAACCCTGTATGAGAATTGATTCACAGTTTCCTCTTCAATATTTGCAAGCAAACATCAAAAGCTTTGGAGACTCACCTGGCTCCGAGTCTCGCTGCAAAAATTCTCATATTTGTTTGTTGCCTGTTGAAGGAGTTTCGTTTGTGAGTTTGTGCTGCAGAAATCCAACCCACGATGGCTTTGGTGTTTCAGGGAGATGAGAGCGTGGGACAAGGGACTGCTGGTGTCCCCTGTGGCACTGGAGCACTCCCAGCCCCGACTCTTGTGTCCTCCAGCTTTCAGTGTTTCTGATAACAGAAACACCTGGGCTCTGTAGACTTTTCCCACCCACCTCAGCCTGGCAAACACAACTATGTTTTCTTTAGGGGTGTAGAGGAGGTGCAGTCCACTCCCTAGGACCACCTGGGCATTGCTGTATAAGAGATTTTCTGCTATTGGTAGTTCCTTGAGCTCCTCTGGGGCTGTTGATCTTTGCCTCTTTCTTTGTGTGGCCCCAGGCAGTTCCCACGTTTAGTTCTGGGGAGTTCAGCAGGATTTGGGTAGATCTGGGCAGGTTCCATGGTGTGGAGAACTGCGTGGTGGATGTTCCTGCAGTTGCTTCTGGGCTAATGTCTTTCACATGGTTACTTTTAGTGGTTCAATTTCTCCGGCAGGCCTATTTCCCAGAAAGCTCATGTGGGTGACAAAATACTTTGCAATAGATAACATAAGTCATTGCAGCTGGCAGATGGGTTTTTTAATAGAGCAACAGGTCTATTGGATTCTAGTTCCTTGGACTTGCCCTTCAGTTGAAGATCGATACGGACAGATGGAGAAGAAAAGGCAGGATTGAAATTGTACCTGCTGGCATTTTCAGTAGGATTTCTCTCTGCAAATCTTCCCTGGAAGTAGCTCGTGCAGTGGCAAAGACCAAATGTTTACAAATACCTCCATGTGCAAATATTGATTGCATCCTTAATAAACATGACTTAGGAATGATGTGGGTGTGCTCTGAAGGATGGTCCCGTAGGTTTCCTCAAAGAATGTGTGACATCCATGTGTGACATGGGGGGCGGGAAGAGTGCCATAGGGTACAGAAGAGAAAGGAGTCTCTAGATTCCATTGCAGTGCTTAGATCTGCTTTTGAACTGCTAGATAGATATATAGATAGATATATAGATATCAAATCTGATAGATTTGATCTGCTTGCAGATCAAATTACTGGTTGTGTAGCCCATGTAGATCCACCCACTCAGATACCTCATGAGTGCATGGCCTAAATAAGTGGTCCTTTGATTAGGAAGGATGAAGGTGAGCTGGGGAGCCACTGCTTTGCTTCCATCTTGGCTCCTGACTTTCTTTGTTATTACTTTGCATCCAGAGTTTCAGTTTATGAACACTGGGCTGATTATCATGCTAAAAGTGTTATCGGCTCAGTATCTAATGGATATTCTCATTTTCAGCGATGAGCCGAAGGGGCAAAAGCACTGCTATGACCCTGTGCAAGACAGAGGTGAGGAGAATGGCAGCAAGTTATCTGAACTGCGAGATGCTTTTTCCCCTGCTGTAGTTTGCATGAAGTCCTGAAAATAGCAGATCCAAAGGCCAGGTTGCCAGTTTGTGTGAAAGCTGACTCCCTTAAGCAAGGGTATCTGCTGTTGTCCATTAGTGCGAGTCATTTAATTCCTGGCATACTACTTCAGACCTCCCAACCTTCCTTTTACAGCTCTGGGACGTGCTGCAAAGATACAACAATAGGGGATGAAACATTTCTTAAGTGAATATGACAGATGAAAAGCTTTGGTGCTATTGACCTTAATGCAACAGCTCTCTGCATCCTCAGCCTGGAGCCACGCGTTCTGACAATGCGCGTCAGAGCTGCCACGAGTTGTTTTCCTGTTACGCTAATGGCACTCAATGAAGTGACTGCTGAGTGAAGGGAAGTGCAAGGTAAAATTAGGAATGACTTCAAATGACTTGGATTAAGATTAGATTTGTGAGTGAGTTATGATTTCCAGCCCTCTGGAGTTCACGTGGAGGAAGCTGAGCACATCTGGTCCCGCAGGATCAGCATTGGTGGGACCAGGGGAGCTCTGACAGTGCGGCTGTGCTGGCGCTGGGGTTTCCACTGATGCTTTTTGACACAGCCACGTCAGTCCTGCTCATTGGCGAGGGGAGACCTGGGCCAAGGCTCGCTTGATGCTTGAACGGGAGTTTTGCAGAGCATTCCCGGAGACTGGCATTTCACTTTTGTTACCTAATACTGGATTTTCCACACCTGCACTTCTGGATGCGCTGAGAAATGAAATACAAAGCCCTGTGCCTGCTGTCTGGATGCCCAGTTGAGTGCCAAGTATGTATCTTATAATACCAAAATGGTGCTCAGCAGCCGCTGTGCACCATGCCCTCCTCCCGCAGAGCTGCAAACCAGCTCAGACGGGTGAGAGACTGGCAAAGGTCAGCACGGATGTGCAGCCATCCTCTCCATTAGGGCTTGCACAGGCACGTAAGAAAAGTGAATTCTCACCCAAAAGGTGTGTGCTGTGGGCTGAGCCAGACTGGGAGGGAAGGCAGGGAGCTAAGCCCGGAAATCTGTGCAAGGCTATACAGGACGCCCTTAGCAGAGAGAGGGTCTGGAACCACATTTCCCATGTCTGATTAATGCTTTCGTCTCTCTCTCTCGAGTGTTTCTCCACTTGGGTAGCAACCCATTAGGGGTGCTTGTCGCATGCGTTGCAGGCAGGAGAGGGGCACTCTGGCCTCTGCTAATGAATGGGATGGTGGGTTAGAATGATGCTAATCATAAGCATCCTCTCCACCGGCTCTCCATGGTCACCTTGTACCGTTTCGCAGGTGCACGGGTGTGCTGTACTGGCTATAGTGCTCTCAGCAGATCAGTTCTTCACCTGTTGGCATCCAGCATCCTTTCAGAAAGGAGGAGGACGCAGCTGTGGCTCCCTAGGGAGTTTCTGATGAGCTGCCTGTTACATAGCGTGGTGGGCATAGGAATCTCTCAGGCTTCACCCTTCACTGCCTTTGAGACATGACGTTACAATTCTTCCTTGTTTCACTAGAGCTATACTCTCCTTTGAGCTGCTCAAACAATTCCCATGAAGATTTTTCCTGTTTTCCTTCAACTGAGATTAAAACTCCAATTTGAAAGTTGTTTTAATTGTTCAGTCTAGCCTGTAATGCAGTGGTCTGCAGCATTAATGACTTACCTTCTGACAAAAACACGTGAGATGCTGGTGCTATGCTTGTGGGGTTTCATCTGTCAAAAAATCTGTGTCTCTGTCTCCTTAAAACCATTTGGGAGAGTTGTTGTCTCCATAAAATATTGGTTTTTCTCTGAGTGGCTCAGCATGAAATGGAAGTTGCTGAGTTATGTATGTATGTGATGCAGATGCTTTGAATTGAGGAAGGGGCTCATTTGCTTTATTCTTTTTATTCCCACTTCAGCATAAAAGAGAAATGAGACTTTTGGGAAATTGGCATGTGAGGGGAACCATCCCAGAAAGGCAGTCTGAAGAAAGCACATTTTATGTGCTTGGAAGAAGGCATGGAAGGGAAGGGAACAGATAGTCCATTTTCCTTTGATTTCTCAGGCTAAGCCCAGCAGATGGGACTTGCTGTTTATTCTTTTGCTCTCCATTGCCGTGTTTCCTTCATGTAGGAACTCCTCACATGTGCTCATAGTCTCAAGTATTTTACCATGTGGATTATGTTAATGGAGACTTTTTTCTTTTTTTTTTTTTTTTTTTTTTTTTTCCTGGAGAGAGAGTATGTGTGAAGGGTAGTAGATTATAATTTGGGGTGACAGACTATATCTTAACTTTCTGCTGTCCTGGAGCCTCATAGGGATAAAAGACATTCTCAGAAACTGCTTTCATGGTGTTAGGAGTCCGTGTTGGTACACAGTGGTATTGCTTAGCTTTTACAAGAGTACTTCTCATCAGTAGATCTTCATGCATTTAACTGATGCACCACGAAGTAAAAGGATCAAAGGTTCTAGCAGAGCACTAGCACTTTTCCAAATTGTTGAAAACACATACTAGTACTTACCCCTTACCGTAACCTTTCATATGCTTCCACATCCAAAGTCCTGTGTGTCTTTTATACTCAATACTTGTAACTATCAAAAAGTTTAATGCTGGTAATGACTGCAGGCTGACGGATCCATTATGTTCTCGGCCCTAGTACATATACGGGCTTAGACAACATAATTAAATGATCTGCAGTTTCCAGTGAACAGAAGATACACGGTATGAGGATCTTCTGAACAAAGCCAAAGTCTCTTTCATCCTGTCATAAAAGCAGGGGGAATTTCAACTTTGCTAGTGGCAAAGCTTGGAAAACATACAGCAAATGCCAAGACTGTACTAGTGAGGCTGAGTAAAAAGGATAGTGAAGCTCATACACAGTTTTGATGTAGTTTAAGTTATTTCAGATGGGTTTTGCAGCATTTCTAGCAATCCATTCAGTTAAAATCTCCGTCAGAAATGCAGAGCACTAGTGTTTGGTATCCACAGGTGACTTGTTTCTATTCTTGTCTTTCAGTGGGGTGATACCCAGGTATTGCAAGGCAATCTAGCTGGCCTCTTGCTGCTGCCCTTTGCCTTTAAAGATTGCATTTGGGCTCCTTGGTCACCCAACAGCAATGTTTTTGGCAACCTTAAATTTCTTTTGTAAGGGCTGTGGTCAGTCCACCATCGGGTGGTCTTCTGCAAATCAGCATTGATTGACCCTAAATGATCATATCCCTCCCAGTGGTGTTCAGAGATACGTGGCTCCAGTAAGTTATGCTCATATCCATCAATAAAGTGGGTTTATTTTAGGTGAAAACTGTTGCACCTTTTCAATGGGTTCTCTGGCACTTCTTCTCTAGAGGAACTGAAGGCGCCGCTAGAAGAATATGTCAATAAACGATACCCAGGCCTTGTGAAGGTGGTGCGCAACCAGAAGAGGGAAGGCCTTATCCGAGCTCGTATTGAAGGCTGGAAAGCTGCCACTGGCCAGATCACTGGATTTTTTGATGCTCATGTGGAGTTCACTGCCGGCTGGTAGGTGCTCAACCTCAAGGTCTCAGTTACAGTGTGTGCGATGCATTAAACAGGGGACAGTCCATTGTTTTGTATGGATGTGTATACAAACAAGTCCACTGGCTTTTACTAATCCTGTCTTCCTCCTGTACTGAATGGCCACCGATGAGCTATGATGGGAAGATACAAGAAAACCTTTCCTTGCCCTTGTTTCCTGTAATCGTTTTCTATTCCCTCCTTTTATGCATGCACACCCCCCTGTCCCTTGTTTATATTTTTCAGGTTGATTTCCCATTCCCTTAGCCCTGAGTAATCTCTGTAAGTTTAAAAAAGCCCAGGCAGCAAGGGATTGAAAGAGACGGTGTTTCTTGCTTCCTTGCCCTTTGCAGCTGGATCCCACTGGAGAAGGCTTAGATGTTTTAGATTGATTTGTTTCTTCTGCAGCTAGGAATAAGTGCAGAGATGCAGAAGCAGTGAAAGGTGTTTCATAAGGATTTTTTTCAGAGATTCGAAACATTTGAGTTCAAGTGCCTTAAGTTTGAGTCTAGATCATGAGAGGAGCCTGAGAGTGATTCCCCCCCCCCCAACCAACTGTAAAAAGTAAATGGTACATGTTTAGAAAAGTGGAGGTAGAAGAAGCTAACTTGCATCTAATTTGAACACGGAGTAACATCCACGAGAAAAATGCTTCAGCAGCTGCAAACAGTTCTGCGCAGTTACTGAATTCTTTGTAATGACAACGCAGCTGAAGGGTGTCTTTAAGAGCCGTTTCTTATGTTGATATCTGTATTCCCAGCTAAACATTCCTGTCTTCAGGTCATTAAGTCCTCACACCTGATTTTACTGATATATGGAGGAAGCTCTCATTTACTGAGCTCTTGAAACAGCTTTTCTAGGGATAGAGAGTGAGCTTTTCTGCAGCGTGGGCTTGACTCACTCTGGTGTTACGTACCCGCTGCTGTTGCTGGAGGCACCAAGAGTGCAAGTTACTCCTTATGTTGGCAGACTGAGCCCAGGTTGATCAGCGGCTCTTGGGCTGCAGAGGTGAGGCTGAGCACACCCCCCGGCTCTGAATGCATTTGAATGTCCCAGAGATGAATTTTGTAGCTATAGAGTCCTCAACCTATGTCCCAAGGAAAAAAAGACCCTTCAGATAGTCCTGCTTTCAAGAATTGACTGTGTTCTGTCCAGGGACGTGTTTTTTTGGATTTGGGGGAAGTTTGGACTGGGTAAAGCGTGGTTAAACAAAACACATCCTTCATGGCCTTGCTTTAACAGAAGGGAAGTTTTCGAGCCAGGCTTCCCAGCCTGTGGATTGTGTTTTCATGCAGGATGTCCAGCCGCACGTGGCAACATGGGAATCTGTGCGCAGTTACCCTGCAGATGCACATCGGAGCTTTACACAGGATAACTATCCAGGTGGAACAGAAGTACGTGAGAGCAGCTATGTTGTGGCAAACCAAGGGCCTGTCTAGCCTCCTGTTACGCCACTAACCATAGCCAGAAGCCTAGGAAAGCATATATGGGCAGGGCTAGCGCATACGATATTCCTTCAGAGTATGCTACCAAAGTCCAACAATTTGCAGATGTGAGGCAGACAGAGCTTCTATGTATTTAGCAACCCTCACTGCATTTCTCATGAGTCTTTTCTTGTTGTCTACTGAGCCCATGTAAACTTCAGGCATTCACAGCATCCTTGGGCAAAGGTGCTCCACACTGCAGCTACCCACTGTGGAAAGAGCTAATTCCTTGTTGTCCATCTTGAGCCTGTTTCTTTTGATGGTCCATAGTTCTTGTATGGAAAGAGTCTCCAGGTGGTCATGGAGCACCTTCTCGGAGCTGCTCCTGGCTGTACAGTCGGCCCATGCTGCAAAACTGGCCCCTAATTAATGTATCGTCTCATTTCGTTGCTACCTGAGTAAAGATTTCAGGAAGCTCAGTTTAAAAACGTGGCATTTTTAAAAATAAAAAGTTCAGAATATGGAATTATTACTTAATAATGCTTTTTTAAACCAGCACACCAGAGAAAACATGGTGTACTAGCTCTGCAAGAAAAGATAAGGTCCCGTTTCAGAGGCTTTAATTCATTTCCACAGCTTAACACCTTAGTTTGTAGAAATAGTCCTTTCCTTGTGCTGATAGCTTCAGCTGGTCCATGAATATGTGTAGTCAGTTGTGTAGGAGAGCGCTAAAACTCCCCAAATCTCCAGGGCTGCAGCTATCTGAGCTCCATGCCTGGCGGCTGGCCCCTGTGCTCTGATGGCAGCTCTATGCAAGGGACGTGTCCGGGTGGGGAAATCCCATCAAGTCGAAGCACTGAAGCCTCTTGCAGCATCTCCCTTGTGGCTGACAAAGCCTGGCAAGCCTTTCAGAAATAACCTTTTAAACTTGGCAGCGTGAATGCTTTGCCTCTCTGTGCAATTTCTGTGCTGATAAAAGCACGGGCGAGTGGAAGGGTGAGACAGAGACCGGCATGTTGCAATCTGGGATCACTCACTGACTTTGTGAGGAGCCTCGTGCCAGTCTCTGGGCTCCTCAAGCTGGGTTTTGCTGTGGCTCTCTAAAGACATGAATGGGACATGTGACGCTTGTGAATGGGAGCAGAGAGGAGTCACCATTCAGTAAACAGAATAATGTGGACAAGAACGCCTGTTTTCTTACCCTCATTTAAGTGCACAAGCTGTACAAAAACTACAATGTCCATTTGCAAATTATGGTAGAAATTAATGGTCTCTTCCTGAGCTTTTTTTTTTTAACCACTTAGGGCTGAGCCGGTACTTTCACGAATTCAAGAAAATCGGAGAAGGGTCATTCTTCCCTCCATAGACAACATCAAGCAGGACAACTTCGAGGTGCAGCGTTACGAGAACTCTGCCCACGGGTACAGCTGGGAGCTGTGGTGCATGTACATCAGCCCCCCCAAGGACTGGTGGGATGCTGGAGACCCCTCGCTGCCCATCAGGTACGTTGCAGAGCCCAGGGGCCGCTTGCTCTCCGTCAGCGAGGTGCAATGAGGCAAAATGCGGAAAGATAAAGTGAGGAAGCCAGCTTAGATGGATTGGATATAGTATCATAACACAAACCAGCTCAGAGAGGCTGTAACACAAGCTAGGAAGGGTTTTGCTAGGGTGAAGGGATTTGGAATGGGGTATTATTTGGTAACAATATGCAAAAACACTGGGGAAGTATAGGAACTGTGTGGATTTGTACAGTCTTATGTTTAACTGCATATGACAAAGTCGCTTTACCTTGATTACAGTGTTAAGTTTTTGCAAATCATAAGGAATGAGGTGATTACTCCTGTGTAATGAACTGAGCATGAATTCATGAAATACAGCACTGTTTTTTTTCTTGAATAAAAAGTACATCTCCTCTCAGGGCAAACTTTGTAAAAATGTATCTTACGTTGTTCTAACACTTCAGCTTACATGGTTGACAGCTCTGAAATGTTGCCCCAGCCCCTCCAGACTTCAGGTGTGGGACAAGCCCGTTTGGACAAAATAAAAGCAGGAGGGGAGGGAATTGCTCGGTGTGGGTGGGAGACTGGGGCTGCTCTGCGTGCAAAGTTCAATTATTTACCTTGACAGCCCCTAAATACCAGAAGTGATGCTATGATCAGGAGTGGTTTTCTGGCCAGGTGAATAGGATATATTGCTCCTAACTTGGTTAATATAGAGAAGGCTTGTCCTCAGGCGTATAACAGATGCATATGTGCAAATCCACACCTGATTGAATTCTGAACCAAAATATCTGTGCTTTGGTCAATGATATAATCCCTGGAAGCTGAAATTAGGTCTATTCCCATTTACACAGAGGCCTTCTTACTCCTTTGGGCTCCCTTGTTCCAGACAGCATATTCAGTCATCAGTGGAGGAATTGACAGTTTATTCTGGACAGGAATCAAGTCTTTGAGGAATAAACAGTTATTTTAACCAAATGCAAGCTGCTGGACTTGTTAAAGGGGGGGCTGGACAGCTGGGGTATACAGAAGGCAAAGACGAGGAATTCAAAAGCCTTAGCAAGTGAGGTGTGAGCAGTGTGGTGCTGGCAGTCCCTACAGACACGTGACTCTGGTTCCCAAACTGGTGCCTCTGGAGGATGATAAGCCTCTGTTGGGATAAGCCTTTCTCGGCCAGTGGATGTAAAAGTCAGTAAAGTGTTGCAGGGAAGAGCAACCTCTTTTATTAGGCTAAACTGCTGTAGTTGGGAGAAACAGGCAAGCTTTGGCATACGGGATGTCCCCTGTGACTGCGACACGACCCCAGGAGCTTGCTGTCATTCGAAAACTGGCAGGCGAGGTGCACTGAGGAAACTGGATCCACCCAAATACGACATTTAAATGAATGGCATAACCTTCTGTTATTGTCCTCTAAGAATGTGGTTTTAATTTCAGTTTCACTGTGCTTAGGGGAATGGTTAAGGAGGGCAAGCTGTGGCAGAGAGAGATGGGGAGGGACAGGCTTCTTTGTGGAAGTTGGTGTTTGATGGCAGGGGAGATGAGAAGGGAAAGAGACAGGGAAGAAGAGCGAGTGACTGAGGAGGAGGAGGAGAGCTATGGGCAGCCGAAGGGTTGGATGGCTGTGAAGAGGAGGAGTGGGGAGATGAGTACCTAATGCAAGGAGGATGGAGGCTTTTGAGGATGTAGCTTTGCCCCAGGCTCCCTATATATGAACCAGTTTATAAAGGCAGCCACCAGGAGTGCAAATGGGGTCACACCGATGCTGGACACTTACACACATCTCCAGCTCTACCACCACATGTTTTTTCCTTGGTTCAATATTGTGAGCCAGCAGGTACTGCTAACCTTCGAGTGAGTGCTGCCTGGAGGTTTTATGTACTTCTGATCTACTGCTGTAGAAATGAAGGGTTAGCTGTGGGAGTTGTCTTCTGTTGGGCAGAATGTCATATTAGGTTGTTCTGGTGCTTGTTTTATCTTTAAAAATATCTATGGGTGGTGCTAAAATGTGGATGGGATATTGAGCATCGTATTTCTGCATTTAAGCAGATTGCAAACAGTTACTGCTTAGGAGGAGCTGGGAGGTGCGAGAGGTTTATCAGTCTGCTCTGGGGTTCCTGCAACCTTTCTGCACCAGTTGCATCCCTTTTTGGAGGCAACCTAGGAGCCGGGCATGCCCTGTGAGCCCCACGGCATCTGCAGCCTTGTAATACCAAGGCTCTGCCTGCTCAGCTCTTGAGCATTGCCGAGTTGAACCACCAATGAATTAGAGATCAGAGAAGGCTTACGGAGACACTTGACTGGCAGCAACAAGGATGCACATCCTGATCATCCGCTTTGACTTTGTTAAAGGCATCTGTAATGTGGACGCCGCTGCTTGAGGCCATGGTGTGTGGGAATCAGGGCTCGGGGGTTAAAGGGAGCCAGGGTGGAAGGGCATTGCCTCCAAAGCATGCTCTGGGAAAGGGCTTCTGTAACAGACCCAGTAGCCTCCCAGCGATGTTAAATAAACAACTTACTAAAATAACATTGTTAACATGCACTGGGGGAAGGATTATGAGAAAGATAAATGGGTAGCGTCCACAACAAAAAGCTAATGAAAAATACCGTCTCATTACATTATGTTGTGTAACCACATACAAACCAGAAATAAATGACTACAGTTATTTTTTTGTCATATAATGCTATGAAAACTATGCACTTTATGGCAATATTTGCATGAAAGGGGTACCAGTGCAATGCTCCTTGTAATTATGTATGGGTTAGAGGAAATTCTGAAATTATAGTATACAGAGGTACATTAGTTTTTTAGAGACTTTTTAGGATAAAAGAGTGGGAGTCAAGTAAGGCAGTTTATTCCTTTTTTTGGTTTTACTCTCTCGGTACGTGGTGATTATGGCAGCCCCAAGAGAAGTTCCCCTGCCCGCGAGGGGTCCTCCAGCGTGCTTGTGAGCCCTGGTGTGTCAGCCCCTACCAAATACTCAGCAGTGGAGACTGGAGACAGTCAGCTGTGTGAATACGTTTGGAGGCAATTTTCTCTCATGGATAATTCACAAGATATAATTATCCAGGAGAGATGATGGCATGAAATCCATCTAAAATATGGCCCAGTCTCAAACTGGCTCCAGGCTTGTGCTTTATCCAATAATTTCCCTACAAGAAATAGTCTCTCGTAATGCCTAGGAGGGATGCCAGTGTAATACCTGGATTCTTCTTTTTGTATTTTTTTCCCCATTAACATTTAAAATCCTGGTACACAAAGATACTCTCAATCTTAGCACTCAGTTATGCATGCATTTCACAGCTAGACTTTCCTTGCCAGGCTTACAGACTTCCTCTGACTACTTCTGCCCAGAAGATAAAATTGTGATTACAGTGTAATGTATCATGTCTAAATTAGTACTCACAGAAGAGGCAGACAGTAAGTGACATTTGAACCGGTCATCATAGAGATCCTGATCTTCATCAGCATGAGCTCTCACAGAGATATTTTGATTTCCTAGTTCAAATGGTGCTAAATGAATACATGCCTGCATTACATATCTGGACATACTTTGCTCTAGGCCATGTAGCCAGTCCTTTGTTTATTAATGATACACATTGATTAGTGTTTATTGAGAGTCCAGAAAACCTGTGTGTCAACAAAAAATGGAAGAAAGCTGATGCTTTCCGTGTCCTGTGGGAAGTCCAGAAAAGGTCTTCGGAACTGCTGTGAAATTGCAGATTGACCTGATCTGGATGTGGGGTATTTCAGAGTGGGATCTGCCTTCTCGTGGTCTCCAGGAATGATTAATTTCCTACCTGGCAGAGCGTGATTTTTTTTTTTTTCCTCCTTCTTTCTTTTTTTTTTTTTTTTTTTTTTGCGGTCCAGAGCCTGTGTGCTGCAGCAGCTCTGGTGGGCCGAACCTCAACGCCGGTGGTTTCTTCTGCCTGACTTTAGTTCATGCTGCATCAGGTTTTGTCAAAAAGCAGCTTTGGAGAAATTGCTGATATCTGGAAGATTTATGGCTAGATGTGCTGATTGCGCTTCAGTTGCAAGACTCATGATTTATAATTACATGTGTGAGATATTGATGGCTCCAGGGGTCTGATTCAGGAAAACAATTAAATGTACTCTTGCATCTGTGTCTCTTCAAGAAGCCAAGCAAGCAGATAGTGCATATTAAGCAGCCTTGAGGATGAGGGACACTTACCTGAGCATGGAAATTGGGGTCTTCGCGCTTTTCTACTGTCAGTAGTTCACATATCCCACCAGAGAGAAAAGAAACTTGAATCTTTGCTGCTTGGCAAGTCCATTGACAGTGCTGTGACCACACTGTTCCCAAATGATAGATGATTTAGAATATAATGCATTTCCTGACTTTATCTTTGTATTTTCCACACTTGGCTGGGTGGATCAGTTGAGTCCAAGAGGCAAAAGCACTGCTGAATAGCTCCATTAGTTAGCAACCCCCTGTAATGTGTTGGGGCTGAAGGAGAAGTCCTCAGGTGACTTCAGATATGACAAAGAAGCCTCTTTCTAAGCACACAGTGTGCGGGGTGCCAGCTGGGAACCAGCTAGCGGGTTAAATTGCGCGTTGGATGGGGCTTTGCTGCAGCTGTTTTATGTGGTACTTAATCTTTATTGGTGTTGGAAGACAAAAGCTCATTTAATTAGTATTAAGATCACTGCGAGGAGGAAATCGGTTTTGAGACTTAAGGATTGTAAAATAATAGAAAGGCTGTTAGGTTTGGATTTTTTTAAAGATGCAAATAATTTGAATTAACCCACCCAATTGCCTGTTATCTCAGCTTCACAAATGCTAATGGATTTGCTCTTGCAATGTATTTATGAAAGAGCAAACTCTCATCCTAGTTGTGTAAATGATGCAGAGGTGGAAAAAAACAGAGGGGTTTTAGGTTATTGAATATGACACGTGAGTGGAGAGAAGGTGCCTAATTCTGCTGCTTAACGAAATGCTTGCGGTGTTTAGTATAAACTGTTCCCTCAGTCATAGACTGGAAATGGTGTTGAGGTCTTCCACTCTGGTTGCTGTGCATTTCATTTGCAGTAAGACCATAGGGATTTGTGGTGATTTTTTTTTTTAATTATTATTATTATATTTTTTAATATTTTTTTTTAATTCCAGAAACCACTAGCTATTGTTTTTCCTTAGTGCTTCCAGCAGCCATCATCCCATGATGGCTTTCAAAAGCACAAAAACGTGGCGTTTCCTTTATTTTAATTAAATTAATGGTGTGTTCTTTCCTCTTTTAGTCTAACTGCTGAGACGTCTTCCAGGCAACCATTAATAGCCTGAAACTTTTGTCCACACAGGATATGCACAAACCTTGAAATAGCCACAGGAGTAAAAGAGCTCTCAGGAATAACCTCTACAGCCATGCAAAATGGTGCAAGTGGATCTTTGTCTGGGACAACTTGTTCTTGTAGCGCATCCACGCCTTTGCAGGGATTAGCATGTTACGGCAGCACATCAAAACCTCAATAGATAGGTTTAGACAGGCTTGCTTAAACCACTATGAATATTTTCACCAACATTTGAATACTCAGCATGGCGGTTTATCAGAAGGCATCCAGCAACTCAGAGATGTTGCAGACTGTTAAAGATAGGTGACGTGAGGAAAGGGTAGAATTTCAAGGATTATTTCCTGGGTTTCTATTTGTTTTGAAAAATCTCAAATTCCCTAGAAAACTGTTCATACAAAATGCTGAATGTTTCCAAAATTGGTGCCTTCTGACTTTAACTAGCATCTATAGACTGCAGGAAAATTCCCATTTATGTATGAAGACAGTTGTAAGACGTTCTCGCTCTTCTGGCGTAGCTGCTTTGGAATTCAAGGGGAAAGCTGATTTCCATAGGAGCCAGATGTGGGGTGAAAATGATAGCTTGCATTTGGAAACCTCACCTGGTATGTCTGAGAAGATACTTGTGTGCAGGTGTCTGCTTAGAGAGATCGGATGTGTGTGAATGACACAACAGCTGCAGAACGCTTACGGATCTCTTTAATGGCTTCATATAAAATTTAAATCAAACACAAGGATAAAATAATGGTACTGGCGATCCATCTCAGTCTCTAAAGCCCCTTTTCATAAGCAGCTCAAGGAAAATAAAGCTCTGTGCTGACCACCCAAATACTTTCCGTTCCTTGAAGTCTGATTCTCCTCCAAGTCCTATACTCGCTGCAGTTGCATGTCCAGGGGGTCAGCATCCTGCTGTCAGGTTTACAGCAAAAATCCCCATGGCCTCAGAGTACATTGGACCAGACCTTAGTCCAGCATGGGAACAACATGGACGTTCGTCCACAGGCAAGGTTTTGTTAGTGCTTCTGGAAAGAAAGCTTCTACAAGCATCTTCTCGTGTAAACATCTGAATAAATCAAACCCCAGCCGTCCTTAGCATGGTTGCTGGAGACTCGTTCTTCCAAGTATGTGGCTCTTAAACTTAAGGTCTGGTCACTCCTGGCTGGCATGGGTCAGGATGGAGGTCTCTGAAGACTTGAAAATAAGCTAACAGAAGAAGAAATGGAGGGATTTTTTTCGTCAGTGTTTAATTTGGGGCAGTCTTCTTTGGGCTCCGATTCTGGGAGAGGGAGTGTTTAGGTCAGAATCACAACCTCAATAAACTTTGTCATCCATTCTCCAGATTAAATTACAACCATCAAATGCTTTACCAGCTTCAAAAGTACTTTGACAAGAACCTTTTCAGTTTTCTCAGTTTGGGTTTTCCTTTCAGCCATGAGGTTTTTAGTGATGATTTGAGGCCGCAGAGGGGAAAAAAGCATTTAATTGACTTCCCTGATTTTTCTTTTAAAGGTATTGGGGAGAAGTGAACCCCAACTCACCGTACAAAGTGACTTTCACTCACTGGTGTGCTAATTTTAAGATCTTAAACTTCACAGAGATTCCCTGTGGTGTGAGATACCTGCCGTGAGCTGTGGACGTTTCAAAGCTCAGATTGCTGGTGTCATGCCTTTTTACAATTAATTCTTCATCTGGTCATTTTTAATGATACATAATTTAGTGCAAAGCGTAAAAGAAGGGTGTCTAATAATTTGTAATAGTGTCAGGTTTTACAAGATGAACAGATTTATGTCGCTGCCTGAAAGACTATAAAGCCTCTGCTGAGGGTGCACCTGAGATTTAAGCATATGTATCTGGTTAGCAGTAGCCTATGTGATGACCAGCTATCTCCATGTATGTTAGTGCTGCGTCTTGTTTCAGAAGATCTTTTTATTTTCATAAGACTGTCCTTGGGATTGCAAATGTTGGCTTCATCCAGAAGCTGAGGTTGATCCAAACCTCACTGAAACATGGCAAGATTCCCGCCAAACACCAGGGTTTGGGAGTGGACCCTACAAGCTCTGTGATTTTTCTGTAAATTAGAGAAAAGCGTCTGGAGGGAAGGATCAATGTTTCTGCAGCTTCTGAGCATCGTGGCCAAGGCTGTCATCATAGACACCAGTGTGTCATTGTACGGACACAACAGACGGACCCGAATGGGCTCAAGCTTGGCCGGTTTGGTCAAGTGACCTTGAAAAGGCAGCATCTGTGCACTTTTTAGGTAGACCATTTTGGAGCATGGACTGAGATTTGGGTGCAGTATTAAATAGCTGCCCCAGAGAAGGCTGTATCTCTCCTGGGATGGAGGAGACCCATCTCTTGAGTCCCGAGCCTTCAGGCCAGTTTTAACTGCAGATTTAACTCCCTTTGCGCCAGGAGCCCTTCACAGCCTCGAGTCAGGGCTTGTTTTCATTGAAACCACCGCTCTTTGTCTAAACTGAAGATATATTGCAGGTAAAGATTCAAGTCCTTCTTCAAGCACCAAATCAGTAGGGGTTCTTCCTGAAGAGCCTTTAAAACTGGGCGAGGGACAGTTAGCTTGCGGGCTTGTCCCTTCAGGAGCGGAACTGAGGGTGCAGGGAGCAAATCCTCCTTCCTGAAGGGCATCATAGGTTATTGGTATAAAATGCTAATACAATTCATTTCCATACAGAAAGAAAGCTGGCTATACTGGAAGCATTTGCCTTTATATTTTGAAAGCTTTACATAAGAGAAGTATTTTAAAAATTAAAGATTAAAAAGAAAAAAAAAACATGCTCCTGATTTTAAAAAAAAAAAAAATAAATACACTGACAGAACTTTTAATCTGAGCCCAAGTCACAAAAACAGCCTTTTTTGATGTCAAAGTTGCTTTAGAAAAGGAAAGAGTAAACAGGATTTGGCCTTTAATTTGTGAAGGGTTTTGATTTTTCAGAGGCATTAAAGAGACAGAAAAGATGGGTATTGAATTATTTAACAATTGCTAGTAAAATTAAGCTTCAGTCAGCCTGTTTTCACCAAAATAATCTTATGAATAAAAACAAAACAATCTGGGGCAACACTAGTATACGGAGCTCATATCCCGCTGACTGAATTGTTTCAAAGTAGTCCGTGAAGTGGTTTTGCAAGTCAAAGCCAAATGGAGCCTTTTCTGTGGTCTGTTCACACTTCCCCTAGGAGAAAGCTGCCGTTGATGGATTATACAAACGTCTTTTCTCTATAAATCCAAAACCGAGGGGAAAATATGCAAAAAGGAGTTGGGGGAATTTGGCGCTTTGAATTTCTTTTTTCTTTGGCGGATGGCATTTAAGTGATTTATTGGCCAAAACCAATCTATTCTCACTAAGAAGCAAGTATTTAATGACTTTGGAGGTGGGTATTCAAAACAAAGAAGTGATAATCGAGCTGATTGCGCTCGGTGGCAAAATATAGCAGCCCTTCATCAAACAGACTTAAAAGGATGTTTGAGAGCAAGTGCTGAGGGCTATGATTTTCTTTCATGTGCACTTTAATTCACTGTCCTTTTCAGTCAGTGGTGCATAAATAGGTATAGCTTAAATTAAAAGGAAAATAGATCCTTATTATTATATCCATTGGTTGAAGCAATAAGTGTTTGATGCCTTGGGAGCTCCCAGCTGCCTCTGCTTGGGAGCACGGGAGGCTTTTATAAACTATCCTGCTCTCTCCCTGCCCAGAGCACCGACTTGCTGCTCTGTGTTGGATAGTCTAAATTAAATCTTCTCGAAGTTAAATCTCTAAATGCTTTCATGGTGCTTGTAAAGCATGTACACATGGGTGCGAGCAGCAGGCTTGCACATCGCATGTTCAATGGGCAAAACGTGTCTTGGGGGATGTCCATTAAACCTGGGCTTGGCAGGCATGGAGCGGAAGGCTGCGGTGGTGTCTCGGCATGCTCGCTTCGGCCATCTGTGGCAGTTGCAAGTGCCTGGTCTCCGCACTGGCAAGCCTGGCCAGCCGTAGCCGCCTCTCTTCATCCCGGGTTTCCAGCGCAAACGTGCAGGTTTGGAAATCTGCAAGTGGAAAAAGCTGGGGAAGGTCAGTTTTGTGAGTTCGTAATGGTTTTGCTGCTGTTACTTGCTTAGGTCCCTGCTGAGCCTGTCTGTACGTGGTTTTCTGAAAATTTACCTCTTTGAGTATTTTAGAATTCTGGCATTTCAGTTTGATTTCTTAGAGCTTCTCAGGGAAGTTGGAGCTAAACATTGCCAGTTAATCTGTGTGGTGGCTTTTTACTTTGCAATGGGATAGGATCCAGACCACAAACCTCCTTGCACGGGGCAGCAGACCCCTGCCTGCTGCCTTGGCTGTGGCATGTCTAAGAGTGGGTACAGGCTAGCGGCCTGGTGTGGACCAGCAGCTCCAGAAATGAATGTCTTGGGATCTTGAGGACCTTGGTGATGTGGAAGGACATCTGATAAGGTAAAAGTCACCTAGAGAGTAAGAGGGAGTGGATAAGGTGGCAGAGCGTAGCTGTAGGTAGGGTGTAATTTGGTGGCAGCAGAGAGGAGTGACTCTGCGGAAGGCCTGGCACGCGTGATAGATGTCCTGGCTGCCAGCTCTCTCCAGTCAATCACCGCTTACTCTGAAGACAGAACTTTCCTGGGAGGATTTGTTTTACAGTCAATTCATGCCCGGATCAAGCAGTAGCTTTGAGAGCGCTGTTAGTTAGGTGCAGGCTTGCACTGCTGTTCTCCACAGTGGGCCATGCACGCACATCCTACGGATGGAAGAATCACTGCTGAACACCAGGCTTTGAAAGAGACAGTTCGTCTCCAGAACACAGTCCCCACGGCCCCATCATTTGTCACGGGAAGTGACATATCAGAGAAGCTCAAACTTCAAACTGAGCGTCACAGGCTGGAATGAAGAAGTGTTTCAGGCTTTGACAAGAGGCTGGCTGTTGGGTTCCTGGAGGAATGGTACTGGGGCACTCCAGGGTGGTGATCTCCCACCCTCATACACACGGGTGCACCCATCTCCCTGCCTCCTGGTCTTCAGGAGCATGGGACTCCTTCAAAGAACAGGTTGGGGACTGGCAGACAATATTGTTGCCAGTGACTTTTTGCATTCATATGTAAGTGGAAACACATTCAAACATGTTTTAGTTGCTGTTTTTGGAGGCTCCAGGATGCAGCTCTCATCAGCGCCTCTGAATGACTGCGTGTAGAGACAGCCTGGTGTCTGGCTTTGCGCTGTGGATGGAGAGGCTGCTCTACCTGCAGAAGCACTGCTGGCTTGCGAAGCCCTGCTGCACAACAGCATTTGTAGAAGCTTTATGGAAGAGCATCAGCTGTGCTGATCCTAAAGGGTTTGGTGAGGCACTGGGTCGTCACTGCTCCTGCTTCCACCACCACGAGCCCCACAGCTTTGGCTCATGTATTTGAATCCTGCGCAGAGGGAGGGTGGGGTGGAGAGGAGTCATTAAGATTTTTGGGGTCCCCAGATCAGAAACCTGTTGTGCTTCCCATCCCAAGAGGATCTGGGGAGAGCAAAAGGCTGTTCCGGAGAAATGGGAGGCTAGGAGCAGAGTTTTGCTCTGATGAACTCTCTGGCTAAGTCTCTCCCTCGACATGACAGTTGAGGAAGACTGGTTTTTCTGTGCTGGGCACCGTGGTGTTTAATGAACATCTTTGTCAGATCCCAGTTGCCTTGTAGCTGCTCTGCTCCTTAGAAGACGAGCAGGTACTTGCTAATGAGCAGTCAGGTTGGGGTTGTTCTTAGTTTGATCTGACTAGCGCTTGTTTTGCTCTGATTAATGCCTGGGCAAGCTCACCTCTTTTTGCGGGGAGAGGGAACTGGTCCAAGCCTGCTGCACTGAAGCAAAAAATCGTCTCTCTGTAAGGAGGGCTGGAGGCTGGGCTCTGCACTGGGCTTGTCTGCCCTGGGGGAAGCAGCCCTTTGCCTGCCTGTCAGCCCATCTCCTCCCTTCTTTAGTCCTATCTTTAAATTTGCAAGCGTGGAGGCAGTAGTAATAGTCTGGCGTGGCGTCTCTATTAACCCAGCACAGCCTGTAGCACTAGCTGATAGCATAGCATCGTTGCTCGAATGCCAGCGTAGTGTGTCCTTCTCCTTCCTTATCCTTTCTGTCTCTCCCTGTGGTTTCCCTTCAGGAAAAAATAGGTTGGGGGGGGGGGGGGGGGGGGGGGAAGACGACATTAAATATTTAAGTGAACAGCTGTCGGCGGCTTTTCATGGTGCCATAAGACCTCAAAGTTTTGTAGTTGCAGCAAGCTGGTCTGTCCTAATGTGAGAACTGGGCTGAAGAGGAGGTTTCAGCGCTGGGAGAAGGTGAGTGTCCTGGCTCTCACACAGGTCAGGCAGAGGGGTGGGCTCCTCCATGGTGGGCATTCCACATCCCGATGAGCCTCTGGAGAGGTTCATCACTCCCCGGAGAGAGGGAGGCTCAGGTTTGCTAGTCTTTGTAAATTCTTCCCAAAGTCACTGCTTGGAGGTGTTTTGAAAGAGCTCTTTCCTCTGCTAAGCATTAGATTGATGTCTGCAAAGGCAACAGTCGTTCTGTTACCATCGCTGCCGCCACCACCACCGCTCTATTTTTCTTTGCAATTAGAAAAACCATCAATCATTTTCACAAATGTGCACCTTATAATTGCCTTCTCGTGCTCCCAGTTTTGCATCGATGTAATTGTCAAGTCCAGCCCTGGGAGAAAAGAGCATCTGACAGGTCTCCCAGAGCTCGACAGAGATTCTCCACAAATGCAGTTTCCACATGGGATTTAATGACCATGTGATTTTGTGTTTCTGGCTTCTTTTTTAGGGGAAAGAAGTTTGGGGTTTTTTTTTCCTACTACAATGACAGAAATTTTTCTTCAGGTGTGCTAAGTCTGCTAAGGCAGGGTGCCAAGAAGCAGTATTGTGAAATCCTTGCAGTACGAACTTCATGCAGGCAGAAAAACAAAAGAGTTGGAGAACTGCAGGCTTCAGGGGAGGCACCACTTAGGATTTTTAAACTGGTGGCAGTCCTGAATGGGACTGGAGTTGAACCATTGAACGTGTTGTCCTGGTTTTGGCAGGGATAGAGTTAATTTCCTTTCTAGTAGCTGGTACAGTGTTTTGGATTTAGGATGAGAACAAAGTTGATAACACACCGGTGTTTTAGTTGTTGCTAGGTAATGCTTACACTAGCCAAGGACTTTTCAGCTTCCCATGCTCTACCGACTGAGAAGGCTGGAGGTGCACAAGAAGCTGGGAGGGGGCACAGCCAAACTGGCCAAAGGGACATTCCATACCATGTGACGTCATGCTCAGTACATAAACTGGGGAAAGCTGGTCGGGGGGGCCGCTGCTCGGGGACTGGCTGGGCATCGGTCGGCGGGTGGTGAGCAATTGTACTGTGCATCACTTGCTTTGTGTATTATTATTATTATTATTATTATTATCATATTATTATTATCATTTTATTTCAATTATTAAACTGTTTTTATCTCAACCCACGAGTTTTTCTCACTTGTGCTCTTCCAATTCTCTCCCCCATCCCACCGGGGGGGGGTGGAGTGAGCGAGCGGCTGCGTGGTGCTTAGTTGCTGACTGAGATTAAACCACGACAGTCCTTTTTGGCGCCCAACGTGGGGCTCGAAGGGTTTGAGATAATAACAGATTAACCGGAGTGTATTAAGGAACTTATATCTGTTAACAGTTGAGGGTCACAATGTTGGTTTCTCTGTTCTCGATATTGATTTGTATAATCTGCATCGCGCTCTTTTTCCTGCTGTACATGTTAAAGACTGGTGTTGGGTTTTGCAGTTTGCTGTGGTCTGCAGTGAATAGTGATGTCTCGCTTGTGAGGTTTGTTTTTAGAACATTGACCTTGACGTTTCTGTGGTATGTAAACTTCGCAATGAAGCCGTTACTGTACCATGGATACCATATCGTGGAGACAACTAGCAATTGCAGTAACTTTTCTGAGAGTTTTTTTACGGAGGAAATACAGAATGGCAGTGTCACTACCTTCTTCTATGATGTTTCCTCCTTCATTACAGTAATTTTTCAGTATTTTGAGCATCCTTGGGCAGTTAAGATACTTCTATTAATTCTTCTTGGGAATATTGTTTCGGTTTTGTCTAAAGTTGGTAAGCAATTTAAGAATATCATCCAGAGATCTGCCCCAAGGCTGAATAATTATGAGTGGCAGGGTGTGTGGGACAAGATGGGCAAGTACCTAGGCCAATGGGCACCCCCAGTGTTTTGGAACTTCACCCCTGAGCAAATGCAGAATCCTGAAAAGTTAGTAGAATATTTGGAAAAAGTATGCTGTCACCCTGGCAACTCTAGAGAGATGCAACTCATTGCAACGTGCTGGGGCCTGGCCCATGCCTACCGAGCCCTGTTCAACACCATTCAGTGCCCTCAAAGGGAAGAGAAGGTCTCTGGCTATGACAGTAAAACGACACGCACTGCGGCCACTCAGACCCGGGCAACAGGCCGTGCAGCCACTCAAACCCGGGCAACACGCACTTCGGCCACTCCAACCCCGGTGACAGGCCCTGCGGCCACTCAGACCCCGGCGACAGGCCCTGCGGCCACTCCAACCCCGGCGACAGGCCCTGCGGCCACTCAGACTCCGGTGACATGCACTTGCACTGCGGCCACTCCAACCCCGGCGACATGCACTGCGGCCACTCCAACCCCGGCGACATGCACTGCGGCCACTCCAACCCCGGCGACAGGCCCTGCGGCCACTCAGACTCCGGTGACATGCACTTGCACTGCGGCCACTCCAACCCCGGCGACATGCACTGCGGCCACTCCAACCCCGGCGACAGGCCCTGCGGCCACTCAGACTCCGGTGACATGCACTTGCACTGCGGCCACTCCAACCCCGGCGACATGCACTGCGGCCACTCCAACCCCGGCGACAGGCCCTGCGGCCACTCAGACTCCGGTGACATGCACTTGCACTGCGGCCACTCAGACCCCGGCGACAGGCTCTGCGGCCACTCCGACCCCGGCGACAGGCCCTGCGGCCACTCAGACTCCGGTGACATGCACTTGCACTGCGGCCACTCCAACCCCGGCGACATGCACTGCGGCCACTCCAACCCCGGCGACAGGCCCTGCGGCCACTCAGACTCCGGTGACATGCACTTGCACTGCGGCCACTCCAACCCCGGCAACAGGCCCTGTGGCCACTCAGACTCCGGTGACATGCACTTGCACTGCGGCCACTCCAACCCCAGCAACAGGCCCTGTGGCTGAACCAAAGAACGAGCCTGTGCCGGTATCAGTCGCCCCTGTACACAAGAAGAAATCTTGGAAGCGGAAGTCAGCTCGTTTAGTAAGGGAGGAAGAAGCTTCTTCTAAAAGGGAACCGGAGGAAGAAGTATACGAGACAGATGACCCTAGAGAAGGACCATCACGAGAACGGGAGGAGGAAAGCCGGCCGCTGATCGGGGAGGAGGAAGAGGAAGAACTCATAAACGAGACAATGACCACCCGATCTCTATCCCTGAGTGAGCTGCGAGATATACGAAAAGATTTCAGCCGCCGTCCAGGTGAGCATATTGTCACCTGGCTGCTCCGATGCTGGGATAATGGGGCCAGTAGCCTGGAATTAGAGGGTAGGGAAGCCAAGCAGCTGGGATCCCTTTCTAGGGAAGGGGGCATTGACAAAGCAATTGGAAAAGGGACATGTATCCTCAGCCTTTGGAGGCGACTCCTGTCAAGCGTGAAGGAAAGGTATCCCTTTAAGGAAGATGTCATATGTCGCCCAAGCAAGTGGGCCACCATGGAGAAGGGTATCGAGTTTCTGAGAGAATTAGCTGTGCTGGAGGTGATTTATGATGACCTGAACAATGAACAACTATCCAAAGATCCAGACGAAGTCAAGTGCACACGACCCATGTGGCGGAAGTTTATAAGGAGCGCACCATCGTCATACGCCAATTCATTGGCAGTGATAACCTGGAAAGATGGAGAGGAACAAACAGTGGATGAATTGGCTAGTCAACTCCGGCAATACGAGGAAAGTCTTTCTTCCTCCATCGTCTCGGCTGTGGAGAAACTGTCCCGGGAGATCCAGCAACTCAGAGAGGATAGGTCCTACTCCTCACCTATACGGACCAGTATCTCGGCTATTAGAAGTAAGCGTTCTTTTGCTCAAGAGAGAGAATATAAAGGATACACACCACGGGGCACCCTATGGTTTTACCTGCGTGACCACGGAGAGGACATGAGGAAGTGGGATGGGAAACCTACCGCAGCCCTAGGGGCACGGGTACGTGAATTACAAGGGAAAACAATCACAGAAAGAGGTTCTTCCAGGAAAATTGCTGCTCCAGTTTCCAGCGGGCAGTTCCCCAGAGAGAGTAGAAGGGCTGATCTTACTCTTGATCTTAATGAAGAAACTTCTGACTCATACGTACAAGAAATGAGAAACGAGTACTGTGATGAGGATTAGAGGGGCCCTGCCTCCAGCCAGGGGGAGGAAAGGGACAACCGGGTTTACTGGACTGTGTGGATTCGGTGGCCTGGCACATCAGACCCACAGGAGTATAAGGCTCTGGTAGACACCGGTGCACAGTGTACCCTAATGCCATCAAGATATATAGGAACAGAACCCATCTATATTTCTGGGGTGACGGGGGGATCCCAACAGCTATCTGTATTGGAAGCCGAAGTGAGTCTAACTGGGAATGGGTGGCAGAAGCACCCCATTGTGACTGGCCCAGATGCTCCGTGCATCCTTGGCATAGACTACCTCAGGAGAGGGTATTTCAAGGACCCAAAAGGGTACAGGTGGGCTTTTGGTATAGCTGCCTTGGAGACGGAGGAGATTAAACAGCTGTCCACCTTGCCTGGTCTCTCGGAGGACCCTTCTGTTGTGGGGTTGCTGAAGGTCGAAGACCAACAAGTGCCAATCGCTACCACCACAGTGCACCGGCGGCAATATCGCACCAACCGAGACTCCCTGATTCCCATTCATGAGCTGATTCGTCGACTGGAGAGCCAAGGAGTGATCAGCAAGACCCGCTCACCCTTTAACAGTCCCATATGGCCAGTGCGGAAGTCTAATGGAGAGTGGAGACTAACAGTAGACTATCGTGGCCTAAATGAAGTCACGCCACCACTGAGTGCTGCTGTGCCAGACATGCTAGAACTTCAATACGAACTGGAGTCAAAGGCAGCCAAGTGGTATGCCACAATTGATATTGCTAATGCATTTTTCTCAATCCCTTTGGCAGCAGAGTGCAGGCCACAATTTGCTTTCACTTGGAGGGGCGTTCAGTACACCTGGAACCGACTGCCCCAGGGGTGGAAACACAGCCCTACCATTTGCCATGGACTGATCCAGACTGCATTAGAACAGGGTGGAGCTCCAGAACACCTGCAATACATTGATGATATCATCGTGTGGGGCAACACAGCAGAAGAAGTTTTTGAAAAAGGGAAGGAAATAGTCCAAATCCTGCTGAAGGCCAGTTTTGCCATAAAACAAAGTAAGGTCAAGGGACCTGCACAGGAGATCCAGTTTTTAGGAATAAAATGGCAAGATGGACGTCGTCAGATCCCAATAGATGTGATCAACAAAATAACAGCCATGTCTCCACCAACTAGCAAAAAGGAAACACAAGCTTTCTTAGGCGTGGTGGGTTTTTGGAGAATGCACATTCCAAATTACAGTCTGATTGTAAACCCTCTCTATCAAGTGACCCGAAAGAAGAACGATTTCAAATGGGGCCCTGAGCAACGACAAGCTTTTGAACAAATTAAACGGGAGATAGTTCATGCAGTAGCCCTGGGGCCAGTCCGGGCAGGGCAAGATGTAAAAAATGTGCTCTACACCGCAGCCGGGGAGAATGGCCCTACCTGGAGCCTCTGGCAGAAAGCACCAGGGGAGACTCGAGGTCGACCCCTAGGGTTTTGGAGTCGGGGATACAGAGGATCCGAGGCCCGCTATACTCCAACTGAAAAAGAGCTATTAGCAGCATATGAAGGGGTTCGAGCTGCTTCAGAAGTGATCGGCACTGAAGCACAGCTCCTCCTGGCACCCCGACTGCCAGTGCTGGGCTGGATGTTCAGAGGGAGGGTCCCCTGTACACATCATGCAACTGATGCTACATGGAGTAAGTGGGTCGCACTAATCACACAACGGGCTCGAATAGGAAACCCCAGTTGCCCAGGAATTCTGGAAGTGATCATGGATTGGCCAGAGGGCAAAGATTTTGGAATATTGCCAGAGGAGGAGGTAACGTGTGCTGAAGAGGCCCCAATGTATAATGAACTACCAGAAAATGAGAAGCAATATGCCCTGTTCACTGCTGGGTCCTGTCGTCTTGTGGGAAAGCATCGGAGGTGGAAAGCTGCTGTATGGAGTCCTATGCGACAAGTTGTAGAAACGGCTGAAGGAGAAGGTGAATCAAGCCAATTTGCAGAAGTAAAGGCCATCCAGCTGGCTTTAGACATTGCTGAATGAGAAAAGTGGCCAGTGCTCTATCTCTATACTGACTCATGGATGGTGGCAAATGCCCTGTGGGGGTGGTTGCAGCAATGGAAGCAGAGCAACTGGCAGCGCAGAGGCAAACCCATCTGGGCTGCCGCATTATGGCAAGATATTGCTGCCCGGGTGGAGAACCTGGTTGTAAAAGTCCGTCACGTAGATGCTCACGTACCCAAGAGTTGGGCCACTGAAGAACATCAAAACAACCAGCAGGTGGATCAGGCTGCTAAGATTGAAGTGGCTCAGGTGGATCTGGACTGGCAACATAAGGGTGAATTATTTCTAGCTCAGTGGGCCCATGACACCTCAGGTCACCAAGGAAGAGATGCAACATACAGATGGGCTCGTGATCGAGGGGTGGACTTGACCATGGACACTATAGCCCAGGTTATCCATGAATGCGAAACATGTGCTGCAATCAGGCAAGCCAAGCGGTTAAAGCCTTTTTGGTATGGAGGACGATGGTTGAAATATAAATATGGGGAGGCCTGGCAGATCGATTATATCACACTCCCACAAACCCGCCAAGGCAAGCGCCACGTGTTTACAATGGTGGAGGCAACCACCGGATGGCTGGAAACATATCCCGTGCCCCATGCCACTGCCCGGAACACTATCCTGGGCCTTGAAAAGCAAGTCCTATGGCGACATGGCACCCCAGAAAGAATTGAGTCAGACAATGGGACTCATTTCCGAAACAACCTCATAGACACCTGGGCCAAAGAGCACGGCATTGAGTGGGTGTATCACATCCCCTATCATGCACCAGCTTCTGGGAAAATTGAACGATACAATGGACTGTTAAAGACTACGCTGAGAGCAATGGGTGGCGGGACGTTCAAACATTGGGATACGCATTTAGCAAAGGCCACCTGGTTAGTCAACACTAGGGGATCTGCCAATCGAGCAGGCCCTGCCCAGTCAGAACTTTTACGTACTGTAGATGGGAATAAAGTCCCTGTAGTGCACATAAAAAATATGCTGGGGAAGACAGTCTGGGTTATTCCTGCCTCAGGCAGAGGCAGACCCATCCATGGGATTGCTTTTGCTCAAGGACCTGGGTGCACTTGGTGGATAATGCGGGAGGATGGGGAAGTCCGATGTGTGCCTCAAGGGGATTTGATTTTGGGTGAGAATAGCCAATGATCTGAATTATGTGATGTTAAGTACTAATTATAGTTATAATAGTTATACTAATAATACACAGATATACTAATAATACTAATAATATTATATGCCATACTAATGTTATTATAATAAGAATCACCCAGATTAATGAAGAATAACTTCAGTGAAACCAAGCAAAGCACAGTGATGATGGTACCAGAACTGACTTCAACATGAAACAATCCAACACCACATACCATCTCCATTTTTCCTGCCCTGAAAGATTATTATGACAGATGGAGCCTGAAGTCATGGACTAAATGAACTCACCGAACATTTTAGAGGGATGGCCCACAGATGAAGGAAATTATATCTGTGTATGTGTGTATATATATATATAAAAGGGGGTGGTGATTAATGAAAATGTACTGGAAAATGTGAGACTTGAGCATGATGCAGATGGTATAGAATAAGGGGTGGATATTGTCCTGGTTTTGGCAGGGATAGAGTTAATTTCCTTTCTAGTAGCTGGTACAGTGTTTTGGATTTAGGATGAGAACAAAGTTGATAACACACCGGTGTTTTAGTTGTTGCTAGGTAATGCTTACACTAGCCAAGGACTTTTCAGCTTCCCATGCTCTACCGACTGAGAAGGCTGGAGGTGCACAAGAAGCTGGGAGGGGGCACAGCCAAACTGGCCAAAGGGACATTCCATACCGTGTGACGTCATGCTCAGTACATAAACTGGGGAAAGCTGGTCGGGGGGGCCGCTGCTCGGGGACTGGCTGGGCATCGGTCAGCGGGTGGTGAGCAATTGTACTGTGCATCACTTGCTTTGTGTATTATTATTATTATTATCATATTATTATTATCATTTTATTTCAATTATTAAACTGTTTTTATCTCAACCCACGAGTCTTTCTAACTTGTGCTCTTCCAATTCTCTCCCCCATCCCACCGGGGGGGGGGGGGAGTGAGCGAGCGGCTGCGTGGTGCTTAGTTGCTGACTGAGATTAAACCACGACACGTGTCGAGAATGTTTGTGGCCGAAACAGAGGCAGAAGCAAAGGCTGACACTAAGAAAGGGTTTGGGGATGCAGCTTGTTATATTTTTCTCCAAGTTTAGAGGGAATTGGGAAGTTCCCTGGTGCTCGGTGGGCTGCGTGCACTGGAAGAGACGATAAGACAGATTTTGATACGAAGCTGTTCAGACAGAGTAATTCATGTAGCAAAATGGGTGTGTTAAAAACTGCTCTTACCTGCATGTGTTTGCATTTCATAGAAAGATCAAAGGGTTGGTCGTAAGAGTGAGTGCTGCCATTATAGTGTTCATTATATCAGCTTGAAAAGCGGGCATTAATTTGGTTTAAAATGGAGGATAAGATGGCTGAGAGTAGTTCCCCTGAATATTCTTCTCTCTTCTCAGTATAGGTGTGACTTTCACAATGACTTGGGAAGTCTCACTGCATTTCCTTCTTTTTTTGGTGAAGGAACGTGAACACTTACTAACCAATGTTGTATCAACCCAGTGTTTAGGCTTACCTTTTTGTTTCAGTTGACAGCCATGTGGGTATCATCTCAGAAGCAGGCTGAAAATACAGAGAAGAAATAAACTGCACGAGCACTGGGTTTTGTCTTCTCTGTTTGCTGTAGGCATCTGCATTATATGTAGGCAGTCATGAGTTTGGTCACCATTTCTGAGAGGAAAAAAATAAATCTGTTTTTCTTTTAGATGACAAGGTTTGATGAAGGTATTTCACCTTCGTCTGCGTGAATTTCAGGATCTAGGTCTGTCTAATCTACATGATCTTTTGTTTTCTTCGTGTTGTAAAGCTCTCTGTCCACTGGTCAACAAATGTAATGTTTCCATTATATTTCTGCTGGAAGAAAATGTGGTTGTAAGGAGAGGGAAGCACGCAATATGCAGTATTACTTACCGATGGGGGACTGAGCTCTGACTGAAGGATGCTCTAAAAATAAAATGGAAAGTGGAAGCAGAGGAAAGATTCCAGTTACTTCTGGAACAGGAATGAGGAGATGGGGGAAGCAGATGCCTGGCTTGCTGCTAGCCATGGTGGATTGTTCCAGCTGATTTTGGGATGGGGACTTGCAGTTATTGCCAAGGAAAATCACTTGGGCATTCATGAAGACAAGTATAATAAAGGATTAATAGTTTTACTGGACTCTGGCACCAGACTGATGGCCTCTTTGCATCCGGGACAGCGAAGCAGCGATCAGAAGGGGCTCTTAATGCTGCGTGCAGTAAAGTACTTATGGTTAAGATTTCTAGGGAGGTCTTGACATAAACCAAGGAGCTTTGCAGACCTATTAGTTATCAGGGCTGTACAGTAAAGGCACATTTTCTATTTTAGCAAGGAATACCCTTGCAGAAAGACAATGTAGTATGACTGCTTTTTTTCCAGTGAGCAGTCCTTCTCTTGCTGATTTATGGCTATCTTAGTCAAGAAATTTCTGCATGCCTAGTAAAATGGGTTAATTTTTAACTGTGAGGGAGCATTTTCTTTTTATACAGTAGTTTTCTTTTGTGAAATAGACTTTAATATAGAAATAAATCATCAGAGGATTACTAAATTAAAAGTAAGTATAAAACCAGACAGTGCTGCCAAGCCAAGGTTAAACTTGGATCAGGAGATCAGATTATAGTTTCATCAGTCTTTCCTCCCACTCTTTGCTTAATTTGGTACTTAAATGAACTTAATAACCATTTCAAAGATATGTACACCCAGCTGCTTTGAAGAGCAGTCTCCTGGTCCTCATGTTCTTATTTTGGGTCACACGCATCATTGCACTAATGTGCTATAGCTGTACTCCTAGATGTCACAATTTATTTGGATGCAAAAGAATTACGCTTGCTTGGAGCAGAGATTAACATCAAGTTTACCTATCTTCTCTGTAAAGCAAAAGAAGAAAAGGAAGCATTTTCAGTCTATCAGCGGGTTTTTGGTTGATTTTGTTTACTCTTGTATCTGTCCCCTGGCTCACTCTTTAAGAGTGTTGAATTGACAACATCAGTAGGGGGAAAACGTCACCACCACTAACAGGCAACTTGTCGCTTAACGGTCACGGGACAAATTGGCAAAGGTATATAGGTGCCTGATGATTTACTGGTGCTGTAAGGAATTTATAAAAATCTGTCTGGAGTATGTTTTATTCTTCGCAATCAGTCTAACCCAAGAGACCTGAGCTGGTGTTTCTAACAGCCTTGCATTTCAGAAACATTTTGTCCCTTTCAAAGGCTCATCTTTAATTACTCTGCACCTCCATTCCCATTGGTTAAATGAGTGTGATGATAGTTTCTTCCTGCTTTTCCTCTTTCTTTTACTGAAAGTGCAATGTGGCAAAATACTCGAGCATCTTCTTAACTTGAAGAGTTAAAACAGGAATGTTTAAATGGTGCTAAAAGTGATATATGGCAAGGTACTTTGCTGAATCCTGGCCACTGTTTGTAATGGCTTCTGTACAGGTTGTCTTGCTGTTTGTTTGCTATAATCTCGATCAGTTGTCTAGATGCCGTTGCTAAACAAATGAGATGATAATTAGCTTAGCAACATCAGAGGAAGTTGATTTTCCATCTGTAATAAGGATGATGATAATTAAACATGCATGACCTCATTGGATTGAATATGAATCAATTAAAATTAGAGCTTGCTGGGAATTCTTTTTCTCCTGTGAAATTTTTCAGAGAAAGCAAGAACAATATAACAAGTCCTAATGAAAAGAAATTGGGCTGATTTGCACCCTCAATATTAAAAAATGAAAATGTTGTGAGATTCTTCAGGGGTGGAATATTTAATGGTACCTCCCCTGCCCTGCCCCAGTCTTGTGTAAATGTCCATTTTGATGAAGTTTTTCATTTGGAAAAAAAAAAGTTAAAAACTTTTCATCTGAGCAAAACTCAGATCAAACATGTGCAAATGCTTCCTGAGTGTGTGTCCAGGGAGGCATATTCCACAGGTGCTGTGGCCAACAGGGCGCATAAATTTGTTTAATAACACATTTTAATTTCCTGTGCATGAGTGAACTCCGCACTGGAGCAGTTTGTTTTAAAGGAAGATGATTTATTAAAGGCAAACTGCAAAGATGAAACAAAAAGGGACTTAAAGTTGGAAGCCCAGGTTTGGTGCCCCAGAAGGGAGTTGGTGATGCACCCTCAGCCCGAGCAGTAGTGCCCAACAGGGCTCCTCTGGAGTGCAGGTGGGAAAGCATTGGGTTCAATTCCTTCTTTTTGCCATTTTTCAAAAATGAAATTTCGGTGGCGCTGTAGCAGTTGCAGCCAAACTTGCCTAGGGGTTTTGGATTTTGAGAGCTGTATGAAACCTCTTAACTGGCAACAAGATGCAGCCTGGTTCAGTTGAGAGTGTTGACCTGAAAAATGGGGAAACCAAAGCTTGTGTCATCCCAGGTCAGTTTTCAGCATTTTGGGATACGCTTCCAGGCCCTTTGGTTAGAGCTCTTCTAATATGTATAATTTATCAAACATGAGAGGGGGTTGGAAGCAAAATGCAGTGACTCTGATGCTGTGGTAAGGACGCACAGGGCATGTTCTGGATTCAGCTGCTGCTTTCCCTTTTTGATGTCCTGGTTGAATATCCTGAACAATGAGTGTCATGGTTCAACCCCAGCCGGCAACCAAACACCACCCAGCTGCTTGCTTGCTCCCCCCTGGTTGGATGGGGGAGAAAAATCAGAAGGGTAAAAGTGAGAAGAAAACCCATGGGCTGAAGTAAAGACAGTTTAATAGGGAAAGCAAAAGCCGCGCATGCAAGCAAAGCAAAACAAGGAATTCATTCACTCCTTCCCCTCGGCAGGCAGGTGTTCAGCCATCCCCAGGAAAGCAGGGCTCCATCACGTGTAATGGTGACTTGGGAAGACAAAAGGCCATCACTCTGAACGTCCTCCCCTTCCTTCTTCTTCCCCCAGCTTTACATGCTGAGCATGACGCCATATGGTGTGGGACATCCCTGTGGTCAGTTGGGGTCAGCTGTCCCGGCCGTGTCCCCTCCCAGCTTCTTGTGCCCCCCCAGCCTGCTCGTTGGTGGGGTGGGGTGAGGAGCAGTAAAGGCCTTGACTGTGTGTCAGCACTGCTCAGCAGTAACGAAAACACCCCTGTGTTATCAACACTGTTTCCAGCACAAATCCCAACCACAGCCCCACACTAGCTACTGTGAAGAAAATTAACTCTCTCCCAGCCAAAACCAGCTCACAAGATATTCAACGTGTTTGCTCTGAGATGGTGGTGTCCTTTGGTCACCTTTCCCCTGTCCTCAGGAAAAAAAAAAATCCCATTACATCTAGCGCAGAATAAAAACAAATGCTGAAATCTTTCTTTTTTTCTCCTTTCGAAAGAGTTTTGTTTCTTGACTATCCCCAGTAATTGGCAATATGGGGTGTGTTGTAATGTGTGTGTGTATGGTGCTTAAAATCTAGATATGGTCCCTTGGTTGGGGTTTGGCACTGGACTGCACTTGTGATGAGGACATTTATGATTCAGATTCTCAGATTGCCTCTTATCTGATAAATAACCATAACACAATGTTGTGACTATGTGGGTAATAGTCCTAACCATGGTGTAAGCCATTCATTGTCTGCTTGAGCACATATGATGTGTGACAAAGTAGCATTGTGGCTTTTGTTTTAATACATCAGTTTAAACATACGTGTTCTCCAAATGGATTTTTTTCATTTGTCACTAGCATCTTCCGTGAAAGTAGAGAACTGTTCCTGAAGAAAGGTGTAAGATACATCTCTGATAGCATCAGATAAATAACATATCTCAGACTAGCAAATCCTGGTTTTATTTCATTTTCATCTCATCCTGGCTTTGTCTCATTTAAACTTCATTTCTGCAAGATGAGGCAGTTATAACCAAACGTGATTGGTGTATTTTCTGTTATCTTTATAGACTTGGCTAAAAATGCAGAAACTACTATCCACAGGTATCAAATAAAAGGGGTTACTAGGGATGCAGAAATTGCCACCAGTTGAGTTCAGATGAAGGCAGCATAAAACGTTAGATCACTCTGTTTCGAACAATCATGCTGTCTTTCCATGTGCCAGCCCCCATCCGCTTTCTTCTTTCATTTGGACATGAGGCTGCACATGAGGCAGCTCTTGCCAGTGGCTTTCCAAAGGGGAAGAATACTTCCAAGTTTCCTTTAGGAAATTTCTACCCAATGTTTTTTATCACACACCATGTGAGTTGTTAATGTAAATGCCTTGGGTTCAAATCCAGCCCCATATAAGCAGCGGGGTTGTGTGCATGCTCAGCACACAGCGATATGGGTTTTCACTATAGCACCATGCTATTTTCTGAGCTAATGCACAGTTTTAGGGGGAAAAGGGTAACGAGGAGCGAAGAAGGTATTTTGCTAGCTATCTGCTCCTCATCAGGTGGATCTCTCAGTGATGTATGTGGAAGAAGGATTTATCCATGGAGCAGCTCCTCCATCAGTCCCTGTGGGCTCAGTATTTGCTGCCATCCCCTACATGCGGGGCAGGGCCCCTCTTGCCTGCACACTCGGCCTCTGCACGGGGGCTGCTGTGGCCAAGGGGGAATGCCCGGTCGGGTCAGCGCATCTTCCATCCGGTTCTTTGGTCTGACAGCAGGAAGAAAGCTTCCTTTGGTTACGTCCATCCACTTCATTGTTGTCTCGTGTTATCCTCAGGGCAGTAGGTAAATACCCCAACTCGGACTGGGTTGCTGCCATCATGCGTGACCTGCTGAGTGTCTCTCTTGGGTGGCCTCTGGGATGGAAAAGACCGGAGTTGACTCAATGGGAGAAGATTTGCAGTGCTAGTGGTTAGGAGGGGGGGAAAACACTTTTTAACTTGTAAGATGAATAAGCGTTGCTGCAGGAGTTGCAGAGAGGCAGCGGATGTTGTGTCCTGCCAGGTGTGCTTATCATCACGCTGCTTTATTCTTGGAAGAGGAAGTTAAACGTGTACATACGAAGTGGGTATTTATAAAACATAATGAATTTCATTAGAGTTAAGGGCTACGTTGGGCTGGAAGCAGCAGCCTGATCAAAGGAAGAGGTTTAACATCAGGGCCTCTTACTGTTCATTAGGACAAATCTTGGAAAGAAATTCTCTCTTTTGCCTCCTAATTGCACTATCAAGGCCAGTATCAAAAAGGCAGGATGCAAGTGACTGCTGCTGCCCAAGATGCTATTATAATTAGAGTAGTCCCTGAACCTCATCCAAACTTACAATGTAGTATCAATTCAGGTTAAATTGGGAAACTGAGCAGAAAATTGCTGTCTGGTGTTTTGAGTGGTTTTTGTATCTTAACATTATCTGATATTGGATCATTATGTACTGATGCAAAATGCCAACAAGTAATGGCACAGCACTGCAAGTAATGACACTAGGACATAAGAGAAGGAAATAGCGAGAGAAATTTAATTTCTTATGCAGTTTTGTGAAATAAAGTCAACTCAGGTACACACTCATTCAGATTAAATATAATGATCTGCGTCTGCAACCGAACTCTGTTGGGAATGCATATCTATAAGTTGAGGAGAGCGGAGGGAGAGTTGCCATGGAAATACAACCAATGTCATAGTTGCAGTGCGTTGCAAATGGCTCATGTGTCATGGCTCATTTTCCAGAAGAAGCGGAGAAGACCAGGAATTAAGGAAAAACGTCTTTAAATGTTTGCAGCAAGACACATCTGGGACTGTGCAGGGATGGCTTAATAGGCAAATGTTGCGAGTCGTAAGTACTTTGTTGGGAGAAGGAAGCCGAAAGTACATCTGCAACAGAGCTTTGCAGCTTTCGTGCACTGCCTAATTTGTTCTCCTTCCTCCTCCTGACGGCGGCTCTCCTCGGTGATACCTGGAGGTGCAGCACAGCCTCAACGCAGGTTATTGCTTGTGCTGCTTTTTAAGCAGGGAGACAATCTGGAGTAAGTCCAAATGGTGATTTGCTGACTGTGCAGGTTTGGATTTCTAGTGGAGGAGGTGTGTGCCCACGCTGAGGGGCTGGGAAATAGGGCAGAACTTGCCTTGAAATTAATCAGAAAATGAAGTTAACTGGAATGGGAAAATTGCTGTGTATATCCTGACTTCTGGCCTATGTCAGCTAACTGCACTGTCCAGTACAAGAAACCCTCTAGAGTTTCCTCTGTAAAGAGTCTCCTTGTTAAACCCTTTTCTCTCCTCTTCCTCCTTTCCCCTTCCCCACACTTGCATGTTATGATCTGGACTCTAACAGATCTACCTTTGTTCTCTGCAAAACACGGGAGAAAAGATGAGAAATAATCTGTAGTGTTGTACTTGAGACTGAACTTTAAAAACTAACTCTAGATGTCTTCTGTATGATCAGCTTAATACTAGATGTGAACATGTATTACTGAACAGCTTATTAATTGCCTCTGCAGAATGAATTTTTCAGCTCTTCTTTTCTAGTGATTTAATATTTGGGAGGTGGCTTCAACAAGATGATCAGCATCTTCATTCTGCAGCCTAAAAATTGAATGGCCATTCGGTTCTCTCTTCTGACCAGGTGATGAAGGTAAAGGATGCTGCAGTGCCCCATTGTACACTGTTGCACATAGAAGGGGCAGCCAAGGGAAGTCAGCATGACGGTCTTTGGGAGTGCTAAGAGACAGTGTTGATAACGTGTGGTAGAGAATTTGTATTCTGAATTATGTCACCACCTGCATTTTGCCACTTACATTTACCTTACAGAAATACTTCTAAGAGGATAGGGCACAGGAGCGGAAAGCTGGAAGCCAGATTGCAGAGCTCCCACGAGCTCTTCTTTCATCCCTTGTAGATGTGAAATGTTGACTGAGTTCTGAAATCCCGAGACATAGAGATATTTAAAATCTCTAAAGAGCTCTTCTGCTCTGAAAGATTGTCTCTCATTAACATCCAACATCAAGGATGCTCCCTGAAAAGAGGAATCTTCCCTGTATATAAGTACAGTGGCCCATTAAATACCCTGCTTGGCTTGTGTCCTGCAGTTTATGAAGGAGAGATTTTTTTTTGCCTGGTTCTGGGTGGGAGAGAAAAAAAGGCAAGGGAATACTAATTACTTGCAAATGCTCTTTCAAAAGTCATGCAAAGTGTTAGCCACTGGAAGCGATCTTTGTGGAAAGCACCGTGTGTTAGATCTGGGTTTTTCCACCGCAGGGTCTGGCTTATTAGATTTAACCAGCAGATGGTAAAGCCCATTTGCTGCCTGTTAGACGTGGCAGGGAACAAGGTGGAACTGGAAGAAGGCAGAAGGGTGCAAAGGGGCTGGCTGGGCTACCTTTTCTGTCTCAAAGAAGAAGCATCCTGCTAACAGCAGTGTGAGTCATATGAGCTAAAATTAATTTATAACAACATGAAACTGTCTTAAAATGACAAAGTTTAACAACTGCAAACATTAGCTACATCTAACAGCAAAAGTAAGCCAGTAGCAGATGGTTCATAAAAGCATCACATCGGCCGCATAAATGGTCGCAATTTAATTTACTGATGGGAATCGCAGGCCTTTATTGTCAGCTTGACCAACGGAATCTCATTTTTGTCAACAAGATCTATCTCCTCCTCTTCCTTTCTTTTTTTGCCCTGGGAGGAAGGAGGGGCGTTCAGCATTAACTCTTATGTGTAATACGTGCCCTGGTTGTTCCCTCCTTGGCCTGTTGATACTATAGTGGATGTTTTTTCTCTGTATCACAGTACTTCCCATAGAGGTCCCGAACAAGATTAAGCGTTTAATAGACATGCATCGAATACATAGCAGAAGCAATCCATGTTGCAAAGGCCTTGAGGTCTGAATAGCTAGAGAAAGGCGTTTACAGGTGGAGTGAAGCGTAGGAAGTGTAAGTGGCTCACCCAAGGCCACACATCAAGCTGGAAGGAGGACAGGAACAGAGCCATAGGCCTGTACCTTGAGGGCAAAACACTAATTCACATCTTCTCTCAGCACATTTATTTACTGTAGCTGCCTCCTTTAAACTAAGCTCTTTTGTAAGGTGGTGTGTGCACTCTGTCTTGCACAGTATGAAGCAGAAAACAAATGATCCTGCTGAGAAGTGCATTATGTTATATGCCATCCCATGAAAAATCTGCCAGGGTGTGATGCATCTTCCTAGCACATCCGAGACCACCACCTTTAATGTCCTAAAACCTGAATCAACCGTGAAGAGTGATTCAGGTGCTGGATGGTCCAAAAATGCCTCAGCATCGCCAGTAAATGGTTGCAGTCCCCTGGGCTGACCCCCACCGCCAGTGTGACTTGGCAGATAAGCACCCCAGATGATGCCATGGCATGATCCTGCTCTTTGTGGCAGGGCGCTGACAGCAGCAGGGTGATGAATTCAGAGCCGCTGAGCCCGCTCTGTGTGTATAATTCACGAGGCTCATTTTGTGACAGTTTGAAGGACATCCCTGTCACTCCGGAGCCAGATCCCTGGGGCTGTCGTGTCATGAGCCAGCTCCAGGGAGCCCATACGTGGTTTTGCAGAGCTAAACTCTACACTGCTGCTAAAAGAGAAGCTGCAAATATAATGGATGGGACAGTTCTGTAGCAATCAGCTGCAAAACACGTGTAAATGCTAGTGCAAGGCATCCAGGGAAGTTGGTTTTTCACACCTTTTGCCCCTGAGGCACCAAGGGAGTCCAGTTGTGGAGTGGAGAGATTTTAAGAAGTTGTGGCAAAGTGTAGTGAGTTTGTACTGATTCCATCCAAATCAAAGGTTGCTGGGACAGCCACAAACACAGCATGGCTTTGGAAAGAGGGAGAACACCACCACCGTCTTCCAAAAAAAAAATCTGTCTTTGGAAAGGCTCTGGAATAAATGTCTGCTTATTAACAGCAGGGTTGTGGTGGTATACACCTGTAATGGCTAGAAAGTCAGTGGTTTGGAGTTTGCCCCGGCACGCCTAGGACTAGCTGTTGGTTGAACACATCTTTGGTATTTAAGAGTGGCTTTGGAAGGGCTTGGGAGGGTGGGGTGAACATGGGGGGGCCCATATTGTGTAATATCTCCGTGGCCCTAAGGACAAGGGAGCCCCGGGTGGCCTCGCTGTCACCATTGGGAGTTCTTGAACACGTGGAGGTCTTTATGCCTGGCCACAGAGCTGGTCAGGGTGGCTATTGAGTGTGTTATGTCAGGGCCCAGCCCCAAATGCACAAATAGCAGGGAAGAAGCCTGAAAATCCAGGTTGCTGCTGGAATCTCTTAAGGTATTTTGGTGAAAAAGCTTTCTGCTGTATTGCTGAGAATAAATAAGACCAGCTAAGTCACTTTATAGCATTAACACCTTGCTGTTAATGTTGAACCTCTCCTGCAGTATTAGGGAAGCTAATGGGATTGCAGAACCATTTTCCTCATTTCTCATAGCAGTAAAAGAAAAGAGGGGATCTGCCCCAAATCAATGAGGTTCAGGATTGTAGGCATCCAAGTCAACTTTGAAAATTGGATTTTGGTTCTGAAGACCTCTAAGCATTGTTGAGCAATTTGCTTCAGTGAATTAGTTGAGGTTTTAGGATACAATTACAATTGTGAACTAAAACTTTGTGAACTATTGTAAACTGTCATTCACTGTAAATTAAAAAACCGCTTACAGAGGATGAACTTCTCTACAGACAACTACTCCTGTCCCTAAACTTTAAACTGTATCCCTTGGTTTTCTTACAGAGATCAATATGTTCTCATCCAACATCAGAGCCTTCCCTGAGTGCTGCTGAATATTCAGCCTCTTGAAACAAGAGAGGGGGAAATAAGTGAGGCAGTGAAGTTGAAAACGCATCTTGACAAGAACAAGGAGGGCTAAACTCTCCCAGCAGTCAAGCTGGGATGCTGATGGACAAGAGGTACTGAGCATCCTCATCGCCTGTGGGATTTTGCTCTGTGGATAGATCTCAGAAAGGTTGCTGATGGTCAGCACTTTGGAGGATTTGTCCCTTTATGCAGTAATAAGGATCAGACAAACACTGGCATATTTATCTCCTTCCTGAGATTTCATCAGAAAAATGGATGAGTTCTGAATTATTCACCATATGTTTCACATTTGGGCATCAGGCTTTGCACTCTCTCTCCCTTGCTGTTGGGGACTGGAGTGATGGAGCAAGGGTGTATCTCAAACCTGGCTACCATAATCTTCCTCCTTTGCTCAGCAGCTTTGAAACACTAATATTTAATGCAGTGTCTTCCCTTCCTTCTGCTGCTATTCCCCCCGGACTTTCCACCCGCTGGTGCAGTCAGCATGTTCTGCTCCCCCTTGCATATGGCGTGCGTAATTTCCCGTATATTAAAAACCAAACCCAGGAAATATTTAATGTTCCAAAAAACATAACAGTGAAATTGGAAACATCAGAATATCAAGGCTACTGAAAGGGAAGGGGATTCTACCCAGGAAATAATAAAGAAATCCGTCTGTAACGGGTCCTGTTGCATTAGTGAGCAGTATCTGGATGGAGCTCTTTGAAGAGCCGTGTATTTAATCACGGTAACTTTGAACATCTGGCTTTGGGAGAGGGAGTGAAAGAGCCTGGCTCTATTGTCTTGGTAAATGCCTTGCAGGTATGGGAGGCTATTAGCAGGTGTGTGTCCCCCAAAGCCTTGTCTTCCCCAGGCTGAGCCAGCCCTGTTCCCACAGCTTCTCCTCCACCATCTCTGGGACCTCTGCTGAACTCTTTTCCATCTGGGCCGGTCCTTCTCTTACCCTTGGGGACCTAACACTGGATGATCTTCCAGATGTGGCCTAACACATGCCAAGTGAAGGGGAATAGTCCTCTTATCTACTGGCTGTTGCTACAGCCCTCTATGCTGCAAGCCTGGGTTGTTGTTGGGGTGCGCTGCTGGCTGGTGGTCAGTCTTCTGTCCCCCAGGATACCTGGGTCCTTCTCAGCAGCACTGCCCCCAGCCTGTCCTCATGCAAAGGGTTAGGCTGCTCCAGGTGCAGGACTTGGCATTTGTCTTTACTGAACTTCCCGAAGCTCCTGCTGGCCTGTTCCTCCCATCTAGGTCCCTCTGAATGGTGATTTGCTGCTCCTGGAGTGGTTGCTGGAGAAACCACCTTGGTGTTAACCAAGCAAGACATTTTGGGATGGGCAGTCGGAGGTGCGTGGTGTTGCATTTGTGGGGTCTTCAAGTACTCTGAGACTACTCTAGGCAGTGAGGACATCTATGCTGCAAGCATCACACGAGGGTTGTTTTCTAGCCGCTGTCGTGACTGGTGAGTCAAGCTCCATTCTCCACAGGGACCTCTGGGCCCATGACCTGCTCAGTCAGACCTCATAGCTAGCTATCATTACTGGAGATATTTTTCAGACGGGGCAGAGGAAAGCTATTTAGAGGTTATTTCAGTTTCTAGTGAACAATGCCCCAAACCAAAAAGCTCCAAAGAATATTAGATCTGAGATCTGCTCAGTCCTATTATTATCATTACCGTTATTTGAAGGCTCTTCAGTTAAGCGAGTCTATCTTACATGCTTCCAACATATGGCCTTAGTAAATGATTGCCCTATTTATATCCTTGGAGTTTTGTCAAGCATCTGTTTCAAGCACAGTGTGGCAAGCATGAAATTTTTGGTCACACAAGCGCAGTGTACTGTATGTATTTTTTAAGAAGGCAGATGTGATTTTTAGGTCAAATGTCTGGAGTGAGCAGTTTTATATAGTCATGTTGGCAGTTGTCCATACATTGAATCATGTTTTCTGTTAATCCTGGGGCAGGAGTCTGGTTTGTCTGTACGTGATTCTGTGATGACAAGGGGAAATGGTGAACTCTTGTTTTCCAAACATGTAGTAAATTTATCAACTGTGTATGACGCGGCATCCAGTCTGCCTGGGATGGGGGCTTTCAGCAAAGCTGAATTATTTTGAAAATTTTGCCTCTCTATGCTCAAGGTCCTGATCATACCTAGCTTTTAACTAGCAGAGTGGAGTTATTGCTACTGTGCTAATGCACATGTAATGGGAAATGGTATCAGAGGAAAGCAGAAATGATGTGTGATTGGGATAGCATTACTCTCCTGAATTAATCTCATGAGTGTTGCTGAAATTCCTTGTGCAGATTGCCGGTTCATCTGAAACGTGCTTTCTTTTCAGTTCAGTCATGCATGGAGCAGCACAGAGCTCTTGTGCTGCTTGGAAATGTCAGAAGTCAAAATTTTGATGCTGGGTTTTTGCTGAAATGTTGCGTTTCATGGAGAACGAAGGCAAGGTCCTTTTCAAGAAAACAGTATCGGAAAATACGCTCCCTCTGTCTTTCTATGACCCACTGTAATGTTGAATGTATTGATTGTTGGGGCATTGAGGATACTGCATGAAATCTTACATTTAAAAATAGATAAGGACATTAGTTGCCTAAATCATGACATTTTATAAGAATAATCATATTTAATGTAATGTAAACCCCATGCAGCTTAGTGTCCAGCCTCTGCGAGCAGGTGATGGGGTACCTGTGAAAAGCAAGAGTAGGGCAAGCCTGGGATGCTCTTTTTCCTCCTGCCTTGTGCTACGAGTGACGTTGGACTTAGCATCGATTTGTGCCTGGACCTGGGTGTTGAAAATGTGCCAGTGGACCTACCCTCCAGAAATCCTGACTATTCAGCTTTTCTCTGTGCTCTGTGGCAGTGCATCCCCAGCATCACTTATATTTCCAATAACCTTTTCTTTTTGTAATTCCTTGTGGTACGTTCCTGCCTTCTAGCATCTTCTCTGTAAGAAATACTAGGTAAACTATTCCCTACTGAACCTTTTAATCTTCCAGTTCACTTCGCAGTACTGCATTTGACATGCAGTTTTTTCCTTCTTTTCTTTGTTGCTTGGGAGTACAGAACTGAGACGGTTGAATTTGCTGGCAGTTCTCATGTTCCATAAAAAATTCCAAGTAATTTTAAATCCGTTTCCTGGGCACAGGAGATGCAGTGCAGACGTTGAATGGTGAAGCGAAGGGAGTGCACTCATGTTCTGCAGGATGTTATTTTCTGAAAGCATGAGTGCCATTCTTACCGTCTGAAGCCTTTAGATGTATCCTATACAAATTCTACTCATAAAGGCATTATAAATTATATTCCCTTTCTTATTCTCTTTGGTTGATGGAAAGAACCCTTATACCACTAGTTTTATTTTTCTGAGGTACTGTGTTAAAGTATGTTCCATGTTTGCATAAATGAAAATATCTTACTTTAAAAGTGAAATTGAATGTCTCTAGTTGTTTTGCAAACTAGTATTTGCATGGAGGTAAATATACATCAGTGCATAATATTAAGATCCTTTAAAAAGAAAGATACTTCAAGCGGAGACTGAAACTTTTCTGGAGGCTTTGGTTTGTGATCTGTTTTACCTGAAGCCGCTTACTTAAGGTCTGAGGGTCAGCTTGACATGCATCTTGGTGTGGGTTAGCTGGGTCTTTGCCTGTGCTGGGTCATCCTCCAGAGCAGCCTGTGTGACAGCCATGTCCCCAAAGTGGCCACGTGCTGCCAGTGGCTGGGCTGAGCGGCCACGAGTGGGTTGGGTGCTGTCGGGACACGTGTAAAGCTGAGGACCAGGCCCTGGATTGCTCGTGTGAGGATGGCTTGCAGTCCCCATCCTCTGAGCTCTACCAACAACGTGCTGGTTTGTGCATCAAGCCCACATTGGCCCTTTTAAAATAATGTCTCAGGAAACATGGCCAGGGATGCAGAATCCCTGGTGCCTCTGTGTAGGTCATTCCCGTAGTGAATTATTCTCTGCGTTGGGGGAAAGAAATAACCCAACCCCAAAGGCAGTCCCCTCCAACCTCACTTTCTTTTTAATTCGTGCTAAGCCATTACGTGATGCTTGTGAGAGAGCCCCCAAACAGGTAAATCCTGGTGTGGGTGACACGGGAACCTTGGGGACAGGTTTCCCTGCTTTGGGAAAGTGCAGTTTAGCTTTTCCTGGCAGGATAACTGCTGCTGGCAGCTCATGAAATGGCAGTTTTGAAGCCTGCATCGTTTTTGAAGCCTGGTGTTAAGTTCTCAGTGGCTTTTGTTTGTCAGAGATTTTTGTTTCTGTCATTATCTGATGTGAAGCACCTGCCCGTGTCTTCACGTGAATGCAGCTGAATGAAAATCAGGCTGTCATCTGAAACAAAAATGTCACTTTGGGGATTTGGGGGGGGGGAGGTAATCTAATCTAAAATCAAAGTTTTTGTGTCTGAGAAAATAACTAAGGAGGCTATGGGTGGCCTTCTTTAGTTGAAAAGTTAAAGAAGTTGGGTCTTTTGGTTGAACTAAATACTTTTTTTTGGATTAAAATCTTTTTTAGTGAAAACGGTTGCCCACCTCTGTCCGTAAAGTCCACCTGGTACTTGCTTTTTGCTGTTGACTTCACGTAGAAGGTGTTTGCTACTAGATGATGGGAGATGGAGAGGTAGCGCAATAACAGAGCAACAGGCAAGTAGTTATGGTCACAGTGGTTGTATTGCAGTGGATAAAATAAAACCAAACTGTCTTGATAAATAGCTGATTGAGGGTTTTGTAGTCTATCTCTGGATCCTGCCTTCTTATAAAGCCACCAGAGATCATAGTATAACCACAGAGATTTGGGTCTCTGTGCACGTCTGTTGTTTGACTCTCAGTGGGGTCAGTCCCTTACGAAGAGGAGGTTTGTATTGGCTTTTTCTTATATGGCATCATCCTCTTTTAGCCGTAGACCATTTGCCATCTCTCATAGCAGTGTCTTGTTGATTGTTTGTATTGTCAAAGTGGGTGGCTGATAAAACTACAGAAAATTGTGAAGCAGCTGGTGTTTAATTAGTGTGTTCCTTATATAGCTGATTGACCACACTCTGATCTCACTCCGACTGGGCTCAATCCAGAGTTGTTCAGTTGGTTGTGCTGGACGCTTGATGGGGTTATGTAACTGAGAACATGAATTAGCATCATACGTTTCTGCTCTAATTAAAACCTGCAGTTCCTAGAAAAGGTGGGGCAGACACAGAGGGCTTAGCTTTTGTACCAAACTACTCTGTCAAAATCCTGAAGATCATGGCTGAAAACGTTTCCCCTACTGAAGCTGATTGCAAAACTCTTTCTCCTCTTGAGCCAAGATTTTTCCATTTATTGAAGAGGAAGGGGGTAAGATTTAGGCCTGGTGTTATTTATTGTTGCAAGAGCTTTGTGCTTTGCAGAAGGAAAAGCTTGCCTTGCCTGTTTTCATTTGCATATATCCAAGTTACAACTCCTACACGCTGTTTCAGTCGGCAGAGAAAGTCACCTTGTCCCTTCCCCACTTGGAAGTAGTGAGCTTCCAAACCAGGACTGAGATTAGACTTCAAGCCTCCTTCAAGTCTGGATGCGTTTCAGTTTGGCTGAGACATCTATAAAGAAATAAAGGAGTGTTGCGGCTTGGAAAAACTTGTGCTCAAATATACTGCTGAGAATTCAGAGATGTTCACGTTCAGACTGAACCCGTTGCAGCTCCACAGGGTGTAAATCAGCTGGTGTCAGCAGCCATTGCTTAAACGTGTCTTACTGTAACCAAGAGTAGGTGCAGCAAATGAGATGCTCTGCCTTGTGTGTTGCCTGCTACGGCTTGTACAGCATATCTGCCCACACTGAAAAATATTCAGGAAAATAATAAAAACAAACAAGGTTTTCAGATCTCCTCTGCAAGAATAGTTGTGATGCTAAATTCATGCAGTTCTGACTACAGAGCTACACAGATGTTTTCCCGTTAAGGAATTACTCACTCTTGCAGTTTTTTCTGAAGCAGCAGAATTAGGATTTGCTGCTCTCGAGTCTGAATCTGGTGGATTTGGGGGGCGGTCGGGCAGTGGTGGGGCACTGCCTCTCCTCCTGCATCATGGGATCCATCATGGGAGATGATCTTCCTTGAAGAGCACTGTGTGTTATTTTTCCAGTCAAAATGGTCTAAATCAAATGCAAAGGATAGGTTGAAACAGGCAAGTGGTAACCATGAGTATAGTCTCATTTATAACATGCAGGGCACAAAGAATGGGATGGGGGAAAAGGAAGCACAAAAGGCTGTTAGCCAGGGCACCAACCTCTTTCTTTTCTGTTTAGTTTCAGCTTCCCTTAAAATTCCTGCTGTTTATCCACTTTGCCCACACGGGAGCCAGAAGCCTTCGTGCTCTTTTCTGTCAAATTAAATTAATGGGGAGAAAAAACAACCACACAGATGCTCTAAATCCCAGGCTAATACTGCAGAGTTTTGGCTCTTGCATCTGATTCTCAGTGTGGTTCAAAAGCAACTCTGGAGACACTCGGGGCACTCAGAAGGGCAAAAGAGCAACAATTTTTGTGTTTAAATTGAGAGCTGAATTTTTCATCCAGTTCTGGAAGGTGAGATGTGGAATCAAATCCTGGGTTTGTCTGTGTACATGTGTGATGGGGCTAATTTGTTGCGGGCAATGCACAGGAGTTTTCCATTGAGTACACTGGCCAGATGAGCTTTATTGCTAAAATAACTGTATAAAAAAACTTTGGGGAAGCTTCTGTGAGCGTGAGGGAAGCGTCTCCCCAATCTGCAGCTCCCTGATTCCAGCAAAACACCTGGGAGAGACAGAGATGGAAACCCAGCAGCTTGCACAGAGCAACGTGCATGCGCTTTGGCGATTTGACTTTTTTGGGGGCAATTTGATTTTTCCAAGATCACTTGGAAGTCTTCCCTCTGCCTCGTAACTCTTCGCAGCCAGCACAGGACCTGGAGAATACTTCCAGATCAAATGGCCCCAATCACAAATGCACTGGCATGAGCCTCTGCAGCTGCTTAAGGGCAGAACCATTGTGTCCCATGGATGCAGATACGATTTTTGTGCAGTGGAATAATTAAGGCAAAGATTGCGACAGTCACAGCATGGCACCAGCCATCTGCTTACTTTTTGCTTGTTGTATTTTCCAAGTACGGAAAAGAGCCAAGGGGAGAGTGAAATGGGCTTTTGGCTTTAACCATATCTAAGAACCCAGATCATCCTTCTGTAAACAGCTTTGATTTGGCTCTTTGTAGGCAGCTCAGACCTTCTCCTGCCATCGTTGCACCTCTCCGATAGCACGCGCTCTGCTATCATAGCTCCTCTTTCAGAACTTTGTTTCCTTTTCTTTCTTGTTACCTGGATGACTGGGTTACAAAGGATGCTCTCACACACTCCAGATTTAGGGCTGGAATCTCATGGTGCTGCTGGGAGTTCTGCATAAGTGATGCTATGTGCATGGATTTGCCTTTTCTCTTAAAAACTGTTGGAGGGTGGGGGGAGTTTTGCAAACCTTCAGGTGGATGGAAGCAGTTTTATCAGTATTAATTATAATGAGCTGTTTTGGCCTCAGTGAAAGCTGAGGCTCTGGATCAGTATAAGAGTGAAATGTGTAATATCAGGGATCTGAAGCTGTTGGAGCTGCTCGTGGTCAACACCAATGCCGTGTTTTGGGTTTTGCTGAGTTGGAGCCTATATGAATATGAGCAGTAAGCACTGATCCTATGGAAAATGCATACTCTAGGCTTTGTTCACTTACTCGTCTTTTAATTGAAAACATATTATTAAAGTAGGTACTGTTTGCATGCGTAAGATCAAAATTTGCCAAACAGTATTTCTGTTCTAGCCATGCTAGTGGCTAGAAATTTATGAGAGCAAAGTTTTGTTTTGTTCTGTTTTTTCTCCAATTTGGGAGATGCTGCCAGCAGGACAGCTTGTTTCCACAGTGTCTTTTGCTGTACCCTACTTCCCCTGTTAATGCTGCACATCTGCAGGCATAAAGCAGCAGTTTCTAAAAATGTGTATGCTATACAGTGTTTTGTATGACAGTGTTCTTTTACTTTTTGAAATTGCTAGTCAAGAATCTCTAAGATGTATCACAAGCCATCAATATGGGTTTAAATGGTTTTCTTAATTCGGAGTAAATTCTTCAGCGAGAGCATGCCATCCACAATTTAGTCTCCCAACTGTAAAAATGTCAGATTCTCGCCTCTCAATTAAAGCAGGGATGGCAAAGTGACACCTCAATAAAGAGATTCTTCAGTGTAGCATTAATGCTGAAGTGTTTGGATGTGTTTCATGTACAGATGATGAACCTTTTCATTATAGCACTTGTCCTGTGTAGGTTATGTACAGGTTACCCCAAAGCTTCAGAAGAGTTTGGTTTTGCTGTTCACTCCTCATTTTTGATTGACTCTTTAACATCGCAGCGTGCTGTTAAAAAGCAGCCTCCTTCTGCACCTGGCTCTGGCAACCAAGAGGTTAAAACTTTCCTTGCCTCCTTTGCTGTTCTGTGGTCCGTCCTTAGACTGTTAAAATCAAGACGTTTTTTCTGACTAAAGGCAAAAGTGGAGTGAAAGTGCTTTTGGCACGTGGTGCTTTATAGACAGAGAGGGCGTAATTGTTATTCCATGTGGTAAAACTGGCAGTGATTCCTAGCACATGCCTTTATTTTTTTTGTCTTTCCTTCCCACTGTTAATTTTGCACAAGCAAGAAGCTTCTGCAAAGACCCTTTAAAAATGCAATTTAAATTAATACTTGTTTGTCCAAGAATCAGAAGGCAGTTTGGATTAGAAGGCATGGAGCATGTCCTTATGATATAAACTCATTGTAACTCATGGTTTGGTTCGACAGCCTTCGGATTTGCAGGACTCCGCAGACGATCCACTGATAAAGGTTTCCCCACTAATCCGACGTCTTTTCTAGGAGTTCAGACACTGACATCCACTCCCTCCAGTTTTCTCCAGACCATGAATTCAATCACAAAGTCTTGATTTTTTTAAAGCCTGCAGCACGCTGGAGGTCTGCCAGGGCAAACTGCAGATCCTTTCCCCCAAGGAATCTGGTGCTGCTTAACTTTTAGGCAAAACACAAATAAAAGAGTCAGCCTTTTGGCCACAAACGTATTGTGGCAAGGGACAAATGCTTTGTCAGCAAAACAAGAATGGCAAAGCACTTGGGATTCCCTATGTAAAAATGTCACCTTTCTCTAGAAAACGGAAGCAGCTCCCTCTCTGCTCCCAGCTGCGTTTTTATGCATCAAGCTACAAAACCATATTGTAGAGCTGAAAAGACCCAACCACCTCAAATACCCCTCCATGCAATCTGCACCGTGGTGGGTGAAGGGCAGTCCCCTCCGCCTCCCGGAGAGGAGCCTGTGCCCATGCCAAGCCCAGGGTGCAGGGAATCAGCCTTCCCTTGACCTTCTCCTTTTTTGTCCTGGGAACCTTGTTGCCAAATTGGTTGTGAATGGCAAGAAGGCACCTGCAAACGTGGCTAAATGAATGTTCGTGCTGACCTCTCCAGTTTGACTGTGTGTAGTCAGTGAATGACATTATATTCCTTGGGATGACAATTTGAAAGGGAAAAAGGACTATTTTCTGCATTTCCTTTGCTCCCTGAGGATACTGACTTCAAATGAGCTCCCGTCATGGTAAGCGTATACGTGAAATCCTGGCTTTTCATCAGGTCTAATTCTTCTTGGGCTGATGCTGCCTTTACACATGGCTAAGCTCATTCATCCCGACTTGCACAGTCGCCTAATTATCAGGTGCCAGAGAGCGCAAGCTGGCTGATGATGTACACTGGTTGCTTACGTGAGCAACCTGTAATTCAAACACTTGGTTTTTTTTTTTCTAATCGTTGAAGGTGAACTCTTGTCGCCAAGGAGCTTGCTGAGAGTTTTGCCGACAACTTCAAGAGGGCCTTGAATCCAAGTTCTCCATTTAGAAAATCAATGCATTTGATGGTTTGGTTTGTTTTTTTTAAAAAAAAAAACCCAACAACCAAAAAATCCAAACCCAACAACAACAAAAAAAAACACCTAAAAAACCCACAACAAACTGACTCTGAGTAGGTTCATGTTTGGTGTGCCCCATTCCAGCAGAAGTCAGTCACAGGCTAGACTGTTGTGCTCAGGCTCTGAGCTTTGTACCTTGTACAAGTTACCTTTGTAACTTGAAGTCAGTAGATCATCTACTGACTTTTCATTGCTTGCACTGTGATCAGCGTTGCTTCACGCCACCTTTTCAAAGAGCTTTTGCATCAGAAGTATAGCCCCCAACCTGTGCGCATCTATGGGAGGAAACGCACAGAGCCTTAAAATTTTCATCGGTCTTTTGGTGTGATAAATGCACCTGGGATGGGATGTGATTTCTGCTTTTGAAGCTGTTGGCCCTCAGTTTTCTGACCCTTAAACAGGCAGTTTGGTTAAATCCCTTTGCAAATATTGGGACATCTGATTTGTGGTTGGTAGATCTGCTCTAATCCAGATGAAGGTGAATCCAAAACAGCCTCTCCACCTCTGAGTTTCCTTACCTAGCAACCGTCTTTACCAAGTTTGCTTTTACATTTCGATACAGTTCTTCCCATACTCATTTTTCTTGTCTGTCTGCTTCGCTTGGTGTTTAAAATAAAATAAACACCAAACCCTGAGAAATGAGAATGACATTTACTATTAAACACTGGAGGCACAAAATGTATCTGTTATATTTCTCAGGAGTTGTGCTTCTGTGCTATGGATGCGTGAAGGGTAAGATAAACCTGAGAGCTGCACTCCCTACGTGTATCAAGCAGTTGTCAAAATAAATGCATTACTCAGCTGCTTTGAGGTGCTTACAGGGCTATTTCAGTGCACTCTCATTTACCCACAAAGTGAAACTGCTCCATCTGTCAATAACCATTACTCACGTCCCTATTCTTAGTACCAGCCTATTGTGAACGTAAACGTGTTCGCCTAAATTCTGTTGGCAGAAATAGCCACGAAATTCCCAATAACTTCAGTCTCCTGAATCTTTAACTTCAACATCCATTACAGTGATATATCAGAAAGCAACACGGGTCTGTGCAAAACTAACTAATAATGACGAGCTCAGTCATCACCCAACGCATATTTCTGATAGTGCCTTGAATTTAGTGTTTAGGAGGAATTTAGGTTTAGGAGGTACTTGTGAGTGTTTGAAGGAAACTAGGACCGGTCGGTGAGTTGTGGTTACACTGTAGGTTTGAAAGTGACTGTGCAAAATAACCCTGTCACAGAAGAGGTGCTGTGTGACTGCATTCACAAGCACAGCTAGGCGTAACGATGGCATTAATCTCTCACTGCTCTTTTATTCATGTTGCTGCTTAGGGGCCAGCTGAGCTGACAGGGACTTGTGCTCTGTTCCTAGCTGTCAAGGGAATTACTTTTTAACTCTGCTTTGTGACAGCCCACAGTTTCATTTGTGTGTTTGTCCCCAGATGCGTGGTTTTGGCTTGCAGCATCTTTATTATAGGCAATGATTCACCAAGAGAGGTTTCTTTCTTGATTACTGGGGTTTGGCTTGAGTGTTCAGAGAATAAAAATGACATTTCAGCCATAAACAGAGCAGGTTTGTTCTAGAGTGATACTCACATCCATGGCCCTCAGAGCCCATCTTCATATTATCACCACCTTTAAAAAGTCAATTTAACTGTAATATTGCAGTTTCTTTCTTTTTGCATTTGATAGTCACTTGAAGCAAGTTTAGAAGCTGAAGGAGTATTTTGGTCTAAGCACTGCATCGGAGAAATGCTTTTTGGGTTTGCACTATTAATCATGAATGTCTTCCTTGCGATGTCGCGTATCTTCATCCAAGAAGGGTGAAAAGGAGCTGTGTGGTTGGGATGCGACCCAGCCACCGCGTGGTATCTGCCTTCCAAAGCCCCTGGCTTGGACTGGTCTGCATTGATGCGTATGAGTGCAGACGTGTGCTTTGTGTAATAGATGAGGTGGTGGCACAGCCTCCTCCAGCTGGAGATTTTGGAGAAAGCAGTTGTGGCTGTGTTTCTGCACTGAGCTCATTCCTCTCCACGTGAAGAGCAGCTGAATGCAGAGCCCCTGGGGAGTGCTCGCTGAGGCGTGGGAGCCCAGCAGATTGAATGGGGACACTGATTTTCCTGTTCTCGGACAAAGGCTACCCAAGTCCCATTTTGGGTACCGAGGGGTCTTTGGCAGCTCAGACCTGAGTGAAGGAGCAGGAGGCTGAATCCTGATCCTCCAGCTTGGTGCTTTAACTGGGGCACGGCTTGTTGCTGCGTTGGGCTGAGAGTTGTGTCTGAGGTAAAAAGAAGTTTGTTTACCTGTGAAATTTGTTCGCTGTGATTTTTATGCTAGGTGAAGAGGAATAACATTACTGGAAGTCAGCTGCTTTGCTGCCCTTGAGAAAAAATATATTCACGTTCAAAAAAGAAAGTAAATAACATGTTCCTGTTAAGTGCCTGTTAGTTATACGTATTACATCTAAAAGTAATTATCATTTAATTAGCAGTCTAGCAACAGTGGAAGGAGATGAAGTTACAGTTATAGTGCATTTATTACTGATAGCAAGCGAAAGGACGTATTCCTGATGTAGCAATTCCTGCAGAAGCAATTTGGACTGGCCCTTCGGCGAGTGCAAGCAGCACCACGGAGCCAAACCCACCGGGGCTGGGGGCTGCAGCGAGCGGGACGGCAGAGACCCGGAGGTGGTACCAAAATGTGCCCACTGCAGGTTTTCTGTAATCGATATCTACTTTTTCCATGAGGAATTAGATGCTCCCATTTGAAAACCAGTGGGATTAGGATTAGATATCAGATTAGATGACCGTGTGCAGTCTTTGACACCCAAACTCCGGTCTTTATTCCAGGTATTTCTAAGGATAAACATTTGGTCTTCTTTTCTTTCCCTTTTCCTCCATCCACCAAACATTTTGTTATAATAAGTCAGGGATCAGAAATGCCAAAAGATCACGCATTGGAGGAAATAAAGTACAAGAAATCTTTCACCTTCATAGAGGTGAAATCCCAGCATTCATCTGCTCTCGTGTCACTGGGATTTTTGAAGCGGTGCAAATGCAAATCCTTATGTCTAGGACTATATAAAAACATTGTCATCTTGAGGAACTGGGAAACGGTTTAAAGATGTTTGCTGCCTAGCTGCGTGTGTTAAATTCAAGTATCCAGGAGGACCGGTGAAGGCACCCCCCATTCTGCTCAGAGCTGCCCAATGAGATGGATTTCAGTTGCTGCCAATTAACAGAAATGAGGTTTTAAACTACTTCTGGTAAAACTTTGAAGCCAATCCCTGACATTGCCCTGGGGAGTTCTGCATCTCTAATGTGGAATAAATAGGTCTGATTTGCATAGACAAACACGACCATTTTAATGAAAAGTTCATGTGAGATTAAAAACCCCTGAATAAGCTGTTCAGGAGGGTGCTTGCCACTTGCGTTGAAGAGGTGACTGATGGTCAATAGTAGGAAGAGACCATGACCTCCTGTTGATTAATCTTTAAAGGTATGTGCTCTCCTTACCTATCCTGCATTAAGTAACAGCAGCTCTCCTGTGCATGGCGTGGTGATACATAGCCTGGGAAGAGGCTCTGATTTACTCTCGCCTCCCGGCTCAGATTAAAATTGCAAACTGCTTTGTTTTGCTAGAATTTTATCTCATGTTGGTTAACATGTTTTAACTAATGAGATATAAGAAAACATCTATTTTCCTAGTGGAGGCAAGGCTTTGTGGCTTAGCTCCTGGGTTTGATTACAAGATGTACTCCGGCTGGATAATTTCTGTGCAAGTAAAATGTAACAGCAATTTCCAGATCTGCTTTGAGAGTAAGACCTTTAGGGGACCAGTCATATAGGAAAAGTAACCAGGTTAACTAAATACTGTGCCTTTCTGACTCTTTATCCATGCTAATCTGTGCTCCCCTTTGTATTCTGTCTTGATGTGCAATAGCTTTCTAGACAGGGAAAGTATTTTTCTTGCTATCTATGCATTTTTCAGTGGCTTCCAATATGAGCCAGTGCATATATAAAAATCATGCTCTGTTTTATCTCAGCCTCCAAATCTGAGACTGTGTCGCCTCTCCCATAGGACTGTCCCTAATAAATCACTATGAGTGATCACTATTATTTCCCCCAATTCTGCCTTTGTGAATAAATGGGACACCATTAAGGGTCAAACCCCTGGTGTACTGATGTTTGCAAACGTGTGGTCGTGCTACAGTGGCTTTTGGGAAGGAGCCTCCTTCCCCTGTGCTCTAGGGAGGCACCTGGGCTCATCGCTGCGGGCCAAAGGCTTCGCACAAAGTGTGAAAGGCTGGGTTTCCCCCTGAGTGCCTGTCTCTGCGCTGCCTCCAGGAATAGCTCTGCAACTGCCATTAAAGTAGCTAAAATGAAGAGCCATCTTTTAAGTATATCCCAAGGGACAATCCTGTAATTGCAACTATTTCCTCAAAACCATTCCTGAACAGAGACCGAGTCCCATTTGAAGGGTAATTAGCAAATTTACTTTCTCCGAGGTGACTTCTTCAGGTCTTGTGCTCTGAGTTACCATTTTTAGACTCAAAACTGCACACCTCAAACGCTGTGATGCAGCGTTGCTCCCCTGTGTACGCAGAGAGAGCGGGACCGGGACCATCGGAGTTAGCACCTTGCACTATTGCCAGCACTCCGGCAAATGATGAACAGCCCAAAACGCCTTAGTGTGTGCACATTCTTATGACCCTGAGCAAGGCTTGCTCCCATCTCACAGCCGTTGGTCTGGAAGGGTTTCTCAAGGGTGGTGTGTTTTGCTGGGATCCGAACAAGGTGGCTGGGCAGTTGGCATGTGGCCTAAGTGTCTTCTGCTTCCAAGTGGCTGCGGAAATGGGGTAAGCCCTGATCCATGTAGTGGAGATCTTTGGGGCTGGAGCTTCATTTCAGCTGACAAATTACATGGAGTTGGGGACTATCGCTACCTGCGCATGAGCATTCTGACAGCCTATAGCAGCACATGTTGCATGAAAACCCTGCTAAAAGTGCCAAAGAAAATGGGACCGTAGAGGTGGGTGCTCAGGCATCCGGTGATTTTGAGTGCTGGGGCATCCTTGGGTTTTCCAAAATACACAAGGAAGGAAAATGCTTTTAGGCAATGACCTTGGCAGCAGTTCTTATCCTGGAGGGGAAAATTTACAGTTGCATTACAGTCCTGAAGCTTGGACGTGTAAATAGAAATCTGCTTTAGGCTCGCACACTGTATCTTAGCACACCATGGGCACCATAGGGGTGTGCACGCAGCTTGCGTTGCTGCTGGTGGCTTAAAGCAAGGCTAGAAACAGCAAATTGTGTGCGTGATTCCTTTCTTATAAGGTTATTAACTACCAGTGCTTTTCTCACCATAGATGACTTAAATTGGGGGGGGATCTGGCATACATAACAATATTGGTAGTTAATTCAGCAGCTCTAGTGTAGAAGTCACTAAACTGATTTATAAATGCTTTTTCTCAGGAGCTTCTAGGTATTATACTCATCTGACAGATGAGGAAACAGAGGTACAAAGAAGTTAAATGCTTTGCCTGAGGTCCCAGAGTGAGTCTCTTCTTGACGTGGAAATTGCAGCAGGCATACAACAGTGACAAAGTCAAATCTATCTTGAGCAAGGTCACAGACATGGGTAGACATAATAGGTATTTTAAAAAATACATAGTTTTCACAGCTTCTGTGCCATTAAAAGTTTGTTGTATTAATCTCCAGTAAATTCAGAAAAGGCATTCAATCTAGCATCTCTTTTATGTTGTATCTCGTACTTTTAATTTGTTTCGCAGATTCTGTAGTACTTAGCAACAGCAGGAAAATAAACCCATTCGAAACAGACAATTAACCAAGGTCACTGGGGCAGGAAAGCTAGAATTATTCAAGAAACAACTACTGCAGATGCCATCCTGGGGATAATATTAAGCAAGGTATGCTGCTGTGGGCTAAAATGCCGTTCCTTCGTAGAAATTTTATTACACTCATGAAAGACATCCAGCTTTTATCTGCCCAAGCCATTACACAGGCAGTGAAGGGAAGCTGAGAGTGTGGCTCCTGCCTGACTCCGCATCTGCATGTAGATGCCCCGCTGTAGGAGGCAGAAGCAATACATATTTCTCCTTTGGAGATGCGCTTCATGTGTGACATTAGTTTTTGGGCTGTTGTGATCAGCATCTTGCCCTCACGCTCATGCACTGCTGTTAGGCACCTCCTGTGGCTGCCCTGGCACTCAAACACTCTTCCATTACTGCAAACTTCTGAAATCAATGATCTGAAGTTCACTTTTAAAGCAAGTACCACTCCATAGTACGCATCCGGGCCCTGTCTGCCCTGCATATTTGCTTCTAGGAGAAGGTGGGACAGGGCTAAGGGGTGAGACAGGGGCACCACGCCTTTGCCGTTGCAGTTGAGGAGCTCGTGGGGAGGAGGGCTGCAAGGGCCAGCACCAGACAGGAGGGTGCCACCTCGTCCTCTTCCTTGTCCTCACCCTCGTCCTCGCTGGTGCCTCCTGAATGTGACTGAACCCTCTCTGAAGACAGGGGAAGGGGAGCAAAGTGTGGTGGTGGGGTAGGGCTGATGAAGACGGCAGGCAGGCCGGGCAGGGCCAGGTTTGCCTTTGGGCCTCTGGTTCGCTCTGCCTGGCCCTGCCGTTTCCCCTGGACAGAGAGTTGTCGTGCCCTGGCGTAATCTCATTTCAGAGAAGAACGGGGTTGCTTTCCACCTCTGGGCGCTGCCTGAACCTGTCCTCACAGCCTTGCCACTCCACAGGCCCTAAGAGCCAGGTCAGGCTCCAGAGGGCAGCTCCCAAGGATGCGGGTGGTCACCAAGCTGAGTGCAACTGAAAAATGGGCTTGTTGTTTTCCAATTCATTTTTAATTTCTTCAGTCAGCAGAGACGCTGCCCCTCTGCCATCCTGGAGCCATCCTGCTGCGGTCAGACTGGGCCCAGTGCGTGGTCTGCAGTGGGCTGGACCGGCCAGGAAGGCAGCCGGAGCGGCAGGGCTCTAGCCTGGAGTCCCGTCGCGAGGCCGAACAGTCCGCGAGCCCCAGGGACACAGCTTGTCGCCAGCGGAGCGAAGGGTTTTGCATGGTCTCTGGAGGTCTCTCTTCTGCATGGTCTCTGCCCCATGGAGGTCTGCTGCCTGTGGGCAGGGTCTGATTAACCCTGACTTATGACCAGAGGGGTCAATCCTCAATGCCACATACTTGTATTTAATCTCTCTTGCTATAAACCTGTGTTACACATCCTGGTCTTTATTTATTCTGCAATGTGTTTGCTGTGCCACAAGTGCAGAAGCACAGAGGTGACAGCACTGACAGTTGTTTCTGTTTGCACATTGGGTCCTTAACTTCATCTATGGCCAAAAGAAAATCAAGTGTTTTATCATAGAGTGCTATGTAAAAATAAAGATGGTGTTCTCCCTTACCCTGGTATAGTTAGGGAAATAACTGATAGGCCACTATTTAAACCCACAGGCTTAATTTGACCAAATTTGACAATTGACCTGAAATTTTCTACATATTATGAGTTTGGTAAATTTAGACCATAACGCTCAGAGCCTCCCAGTGTTTCCTGCTGAGATTTTGGCTCCCGCCAGTGACCCCCAGCTGAAACGCAGAGGTGGCAAATTGTGTGTGTTTTGGACAAGTCTGAAATCTCAAAATGGAAAATAAGATGTTTGAGTTTGGTATGTTACATTACGGATGGCAAATCTGGGAGAGGGACAAATGCCTGACAAATTACCTGCCCTTTCTGGGCAGGTAAAGGACCATCCCAGATGTGCTAAATGTGGTGCTGTGTCTCGTAAAGCAGTGGGAACGTGTTGTTGAAGGTAGAGCAACTCCATGATGGAAGTTTATTAAAAACAACAGCAGTTTAATGGAAACTGGACACCCCAGCAGTTCTTAAAGTATATTCTCAGCCTTCCTGTGCTCAGCGGTACAACTGCTAATTATTTTTTTAATATCTTTTTTCCTACATATTTTATAATTTGTGCTTTAGTATAAAATTGGGAGCAAAATCTAATTGTGCAGGAAAATTAATTTCCTTGAATTGAAGAAGCAATCTACTTGAGACTTTTTAATCATTAGATGGTAACTGTGCACTAAAGAAAGGAAGACCATTAAAGTAACTTAATAGACTAGGATAAACGTTTCTCCCTGTATCTTCTTCATCTTTACTTAGAGATTCATGCTGAGGATATTTCATAAAAACTGCTCTGCTTGACCTTTCATCACTTATTGTACAGAGGAGCCAACTGAAATAATGGCAAGAAAATAACGCTGTGGATTTCTGGATACAAACCCAATAAGTGCTAAACGTCTCTGTTCATCCTTTTCTGCCAAATTCTGCTTTTCGTTTCTCATTAAAGAAAGAATAGCTATCGGGACAAATAAAAATGCATTTAGCTGAGCTGAGCTGTGTGATTTTTAAAAACAAACTGTGTTAATGCTTTTAATTAAGGGGCAGAGGAACAAGAGGCTTTATCAGCTTTTTGTCTGCAGGCCATTATTTCATTGTGGATGGGCTATCTATTATTGTAAACGTCCACCTTTTTGAAGGATTTACTACAAAATCAAATGGTGTTTTTATTTAAATTGTTGAGCGCCGCTTGATTCCTCATTTATTTAATATGGAGGCATTGTTACAAAGAAGAATGTAGCACTTAATTTGTATTGCTTGAGGGACCTCAGATCCGCTCGGGAGTGCTGCTTTGCATGCTTCATGGTATTGTGTGTTGAAAACAGAATGTGCAGCAAAATGAAGAAGAGGAAAATTTGAAGGTGAAGTTACAAAATCCCAATCAGGCTGTTTCCAAGAGCATTTTGGAAAGGATCGGTGACTCTGTGGTCTATAAAGGGAAGTCGTGTTGCAAAATAATGATGAAAAAAAGCTTTCTTAGGGTACAGCTCCCATGCATGACTGTTGAGTGGCTTCCAGTTCAGAAAACCTTGTTTATCTGGTGGTGAGTTCCCAGTGATCCAAATTATTGGATCAGAAATGCAGTTTCATTTGTCTGAAACTTCCACCTGGATTTTTTTCTGGATTTAACTGATCTCTGAGTTAGCAGACCTAACAGGTTTTGGCTGGAGAATTCAAAGGTTCCCGTGCTCCCCCACACCTATTCCCCATGGAGGAGATGAACTGGGTTGTTCATGCTCTGTGTAAAACCAGAGCAACTTACCCGTCTATTTAATTCCAGGAGGTAATCTAAGGTAATGGAGCTATTAGATTTGGCATCACTAACGTGGTTATCATTTCAGAAAGAATTGTTTCTGCTAATGGCAGTTAACTTGCTACAAATTGAAATCTTATGTACTAGAGTGGCAGCAAACCATGAAACATTATACCACTTACTGGAAGGAAGGCCTAGCTGGCTGTCAGGGAAGAAATCTATTGAAAAAACCCTCTGATGGATTCCAATTCTACTAATTTAAGATGGCAGCAGCATTCAGCTGTTCTACCAGTCTATTAGAAGTATTAAAATGTCTATAAATAATAATACTTAAGTGGCTAGAACTCTTCATCCAAGGAGCTCAAGGGTTTCACAAAGATTAATTTGGCTGGCTTTCGGCAGAGCTGAGCTGTAAGGTCCATGGGGGCTATTGAGCCCTGCAGCTGCCTGGGGCGCATCGGGGACCCCAGATGCTCCTCTGGCAGATATGGGCATTTTGCATGGTGTGGATGGAGAGGTTGAGTGTGGGCCTGATCCTTGCTATCTGTAAGCTGTGTCTGGGTATATTTGAGCGTGCGTTCCTCCTCTGCAAGCCATAGCTGCTTAGTTCAGCCTTGAACGTGCTCCACAGCATGGACAAGCCGTGAAATCTGTTTTAAGCCAGGACTTTGGGGCTGCCATTAAAATACATGATCCCGTTGCCCCGTTTCTACCTCAAGACCAGGTTCCCTCTGGAGAATGGGCATTTCTAAGTGGTGTGAGATTTCCAGATACACGGGCTACCACTGGTGTTAACACCCTGCAAGTCTTCCCCAGGGAGCACAAGCTGAGTGTCCCCTAGACCCAGGCGAGGAGCTGCAGAGGTGATGGCCATCCCATCCTGCATGGTGGAGCTTCCCCCTGCTCGAAGCTTTGAGCTCAGGGTGGGCAGCGGGGGTCCTGTAGCTCCCCATAAGAGCAGACTCTGGCAGTACCTTGGCATGGCTTAGCTGTAAAATTGTCTCCTCCCTACTGATCCCTCTAAGTGGATCCTTGTTTTTTTTCTTTACAGCATGGATTCAAATAAAAGCAAGTTAAAGGGGAGAATGGTTTTTATATTTCTAATTTAGTATAGAAAATATCCCAGCGGGTAAACTTTCCACATACCATAACCACAACAGATTAGTGTATCCCCAAGCAGCAAGAGCATAATGATACGGTTTTGTTCAGTGCTGTGCTCTGTGGCAAAGTGTAATTTTATGGAGAGGGTCACAAGTGTTTAACCACTCAAAAAATACTCCCAAACGCAATCTCAGCTTGCGCGAAACAGAGCAGCATCCCCATCTCAGGGAGCTGTATCAGATGGAGATCTGGTCCAGCGTTTTGCAAGGTAACGAGGGAGGGATGGTGCATGTGCACATGGCGGCCAGGGTTGTTAGTAAACACAACCGTCTCTTACCTCCTCGAAATTGCATAGTTATTATAAATTAACCCTTGACACTGAGTTTTTCCTCAATCTTTCTGCTATTCTATTGATGTAACTACTGTTAGTACTGCTCTCATTTATCTCTTTCCCTGACCGGACACTGTGCTTGGCTGCTCTTGCAGAGGTGGAGCCGAGCAGCACTGTTAGCTGGAGGGCACGAGGTTTCACAGGATGAACGTGACAACTTGATCTCTAACCCGGAGCCCTGTCGATATTGGTGGAACTGGGCAGATGACACAGCAGATGTTTCTGCAAGCAGTTGTCTTGAGTTTTTAAAGAATTTGCTTTTGAAAATTTGTAGTTTACCTTGTTGTCGCTAGTTGATAACAACTTCTTTGTGATATGTAGGAAAGATCCCAATCGGAAACCTCATTTCCCAAGGCACCCTAAAAACTAGTGTCTGTCCTGAAGTCTACTCTGTTACTAGACATGCTAGAAGAAGGTAAGAGAAAGGAAATGTCATTATTATATTTCCTTCACAAATGGGGAATGGAAACCCCAAGAATTTGTGCCCTTGCCCATAGACGCGCCAAGGTGTTTGTGACAGAGCCAAGACCTGAAGGCTTTTCAGTAGTTTAATCCTAGGAGAACTCTTTCTCCAGTCTACGCAGTGAAATGAACTTCAATTTTGGACAATTTCATTGCAGTGGTAAAATAATGTCTTCAAAGGCACAGAGTTCACTCATTGCTGCAAAGTCTCTGAGGTAGCTTTGCAGAAATTAGCCCTTGGTCCATTAAAAATTGGAAAATGTCAATAATTGTGCATTTCTGTTGGTTTTCTTTTTGTACAGGACACCGGCGATGATCGGTTGCTCGTTCGTTGTGCACAGAAAGTTCTTTGGAGAGATTGGGCTTCTCGATCCTGGGATGGATGTGTACGGAGGGGAGAATATAGAACTTGGCATCAAGGTTTGTGACACGTTTGCAAGAAAAATTGCACCTAACAGTATGTAAGGAACCCAAAGCAACACTTTAAATTAAAGTTAGCTTAAACAGTTATTAGAATGCTTCAGGGGAACTGAGCATTGATGTGTTTTACAGCATTTTAATTTAAGTTTAAGGGGGAAAACGACTTGCTTTTAGGGTTGAGTGCAATTTTTTCTTTCTTGGATGCTTATCTGCCTGACCTGATGCAAAAAGCTACTGAGATGAAATGGCATGCCGACATATACAGGCCCTGGTCACGTTGTCACATCGTTACCGTAAGTTACAGGTATCTTAAATAAGAGAAAAAAATATAGTGCCATTTTTGTCATGTGAACAGTCTTAGGGATGTTGGTGGAACTCATGTGAGAAGACACAAAGCCTGAAAATATTTTACAGGCATTTAGCATCTGCAAATAAAATAAGTTCATAAACAGGCAAAACCTGCTTTTTAAAGTGAAACACTGATAGCCGTGTTTTTAGAGCTGCCTCAATGCATCCACGCAGACATTCGTCGTTACAGAATCCACTGTGACAACATCACTTGATTACTAGGTACAATATTAGATGTGGCTTAGTGATTCAAGTGTTTACATACAGTGAAGTGTTTCATAAGCAATGAATTCAATGTTCAGAAGCAACTTGGGATAGCAAAGTCTATGGAGATTCTTTCAGGCATGTTTTAGAGTACAGCACTTGTACATTAACAAGCTGATAGGGAGAGGCTTGAGACTTATAAGTGGAAAATTGAATTGACTGTGCTGTTGTAAAAATGAAAAATCATTGTTCAGTTCATAGATTTACCAGAGGATATTTGCTTTGCTGGCAAATCAGAAGAAACTGAAGAAATCTATTGTTATTGGCTACAGGGAGCAATAATCGCACTTAAACAAGGGAATAGAAATTAAAGGCTTTAAATATGCCACTTAGCTCTTCTCCATATGAAGTAATTATTGCACATCATCATGCAGCTCACTTCTTTGGTCTAGAGAGATCCCGCTCTAAACCAAGTTTCTCTTGTGGCTATCCGTATTTGTTTGTTTATGGGATTTTTTTATAATATCATTGTGGAATTAGCGTTCTCACAATTTGTAATTCAACCCATCTGCTAGGTTTTGGGGGGATTTCATGGAAGATTGGCTTCTTAACTGGAAAAATAAGATAGATGTCTCAGGGACAAGTGATGAGCATATGTCCTCTTCTTTTTCACATGCTGAACTTTTTAGAAGAGCTGTCTGATAAACATCCTTTTGGATAAAAATAATCCCTCTCTTCACCAAGTGACTTTCCCAGGCTTGCATTTCCAACCCATGTGTTTCCCTGCTGTTTGCCCACTCATACGCTCTGTGTTCTGGTCAAGGTTTTAAAAATATTGGTGGTTTTGAGAGCCAAAATACTTAGGAAATCCACCTTGTAAGACTATGTAGAAAGTAGATTTTCAAAGATTCCTGAGCTCCAAAAATCAGTCTGTGTGCAAGTGTCTTATTTAGCGACCAAGAGCTCATGGCACATCAGTCCCATTTAATACACGTTGGCCGTTGTGTATGCAGGTCAGGTACCTCATACGGAGAGCTGTCCTGGAGATGGTGTGTCTGCGCTTGACAGATATTTGACTTCCACTTCATAGTAAGATTTCAGTTATAAATAGTTTATTCAAGGCTAGTCGTTGGATGTGTAAGGAAACAGTCTCGTTATGAATTCAAGCAGATGTCAGATCTCAGATGAGTGTAGCTGTTTCTAATAGTCCTGATGTACAGAGGTTGCCAGCCCTTCCTCATGAGCTTGCAGCCTGCCATGGCTGGGGTCTGTAGCAGCCGTATCACGTTACCAGTAATGTAGGACTCTCTGTTAATAAAATCTTTTTAAAGGATCAACTCAAATAGAAAATTATTAGGCTTTTTGTGGGTGTTTTGCCGTTTTCCTTGATAAGTGGCTGTCTGTAGTTGGAAAAGTGATTTGGTGGTTCCTGGTTTGTTTCAGTGATTCTTGGATGAAAATAAATACAGAAAGTATTTCTTTTCCTTTTGATGCTGGTGCAAATTCCATCATCTTTCTGAGAATCATGTGGCATTTTTTAAACATTATATTTTTGTATTACCAAAAAAGCTCAAAGAACAAAAATGAGATAATAAACCCATTGAGGCTATGAGAAGGACATGGAAAAATTACAGTGTTTCAGGCAAAAGCATTTAATTTTACCATAATATAGTTAGCTTGTGCAAGTAACCTGAATAACAAAACAAAATAAATAATTGAGAAGGTTGGGCTGTCCTAACCTAGAAGGGCCAAGGCCATACACTGTACAAGAGTCTTGTCTTATTAATATGCTTCAAATATTCTAAAATAAGCCGTACTGTACCTATGTGTGTTGAAATATATGGGCCATATGTTTCTTTCAGTGGCTGAATTCAGTTAGCTAAATGAGAAAGCTCCTGCATGAGCCACTTAAAAAAATAAACCCCCGTTACTCACATTCACAAAGGTGGCTCTGGGCTCGCTGCTCTCCCATACGTGCTGGGAAGCATCCTCGGATTGCTCAGATAATAATAATAAAGCCATTAGGCGTGTTGCTGCCCCAGGCAATTCCTGTTGCTTGCGGGGTAGCTTTGGCCCTGACAAGGAGAACATGCTGTTCTCTGTATTATTGTATTTTCTTTTATCACACCGGAGTGTCTCCAGAAGGTTGTGCTCATTCGCTCCTCTTGTCCCTGATGTCCACTACTTCACTTCCCAAGGCGGAATTGAGTCTAATTCCCCTTTTCTTGGCAGAGAGCGGAGCAGTGTTTGCTAAGCAAGGCAGTTTAGGCTAATATTTCAACTCAGAGGTTTTCAACATGCTTTTTTTTTCTCTCTCCACCCACCCCCACCCTCCACCCCCAAAGTGTGCCTTGCAATCAAATTATAATAGAGCCAGGTCTTTCTTACTGTGTTGACAGCCACAAGGACCAAACATTTGATCTGTTCCTACATTAATAACTCCCCCCCAGCAGACTGCTTGTGGAAATCTCATCCTCACGCCCGGCTGGTGACCAGATGACGCCGGTGAAGCTGGTGTGTGGAGACATCTCATACCCGGGCTCGGTCTTGCCGTAGGAATAGGGAGAGCAAGTATTGCTCCAAGCTCCCACCGCTCATCCGGGGGAGTGTGCGGGTGCTGTGGACCACAGCCTGGCCCCCTACTGGGGCCCAGCTCCTGCTGTTCATCCCAGAAAGAATAACCTGCTCTCTCCAAACAAACTTTGAGCCAACTCTTTTAACCCTTTGTTGTACCGAACAAGTTTCTGTTCTGATTTTATAAACCTGGTGTCCAATTTCCGTGGCTTGAAAGTGTTGACGCTGCTCTGGGTCCCCACCAGCTCCACGTGTGAATTTTGGCACAGAGGCTTCTCTGACCATCTCTGCTCCTTCTGTTGAAAATTTTTATTGTATTTTAAAACTGTTTGTGGCCCTGGCTTTTAGTGGCTGTGTGACTAAGCGGGAAGACTGCTTTTGCTGCATGTCTCGTTTTTTCTCTGCAGGGAAGGGTTTCATGGGTTTTCGTGGTTAGTCACAGACATTCACTAAAGATGCTCCATTAAATTGTTCGTGTCTATTTGAATGAAGATGCAAAAGGCTATTGTGTGACTGTTGCCATGATTTCAAAGTCGGGGATGGGTTACAAGGTTGTTTTCAGAATATTTTATGCTTCTGTTGTGCATTGCTAATTAAACTTATTTGAGTTGTCTTTTAGAGATTAATTTAATCAATAAGGATATTATTACTCCTTTGATGGTATCATTTGTACAAATTGTCACTTGAAGAATGCTTATTAGCTGATCCATCCCACACCTTATTTGTGTAGTAAGAATCGATTATTGAATTCATTAAGAAAAGCATAATTCAGGGATCCCTTTGAGATTTAATGACCGACTCGAGCTACTTTTTACTATAAATGTTAAATTGTCAGAAGTTTGGTTTGGGTCTTTTTAAACTATTTCCAGAGGAAAAGCACAGCACATCCTCTTAATATCCCAGATTTTTTTCCCCAGATTTGTCATCTAGCTTCAACAGGACAGAGTTCTGGTGCCGCCAAGCCAGCAGTTGTGTGCACGGAGCAGACAGAGTTGCATCCATGTGCATAGCTGTAAGGGCGGGGAATATGGAGCTTTGAAAATCAAATGGGCACAACGAGGGATTGAGCATATTGGTTTTAGTGGGGGTTTCTTTAATAATCAGACTCTCATCCTGCAGCCGCTTAGGCACATAAGTAACCTCATTGCACTGGCAGTGACATTGATCCTCTCCCAGAGGGTACCATGCCTGTGTACCCTTCAGTCTTTCAGAAACCCTTAAAATAGATTAAATAGCATTTTAATGGTACAAATCTCTTGTGTGCATTTCATCCATGAAGGAGCCCATTTTGTTTATATGAGTACGATTATTCATATGCTGAAATGTTGAGAGGGTCAGGCAAGGAAAAAAGGAAAGCCATCAAATAAGTATATTTAGATTCCACAAGGGGCTTGACTCTTTCTGCACTCAGAAAATCAAATCCTTCTCTTCCTGCATACATTTTCCATAAAATTATGGCTATATCTTTTTGTTAAGAAGAACACAGTGAGGGTATTTAGAGCAAGCAGTTCTTTTGGCATCCATGGCTTTGTCGGGTCTGAGGCGAGGGATGGGCAGCCTGTATCCAGCCCTATGGGAGGCAGAAAATGCCCCCCATGGGGTGCTGGGTGGGAGCAGAGGAAGGATGTCAGGGCAGGGCTATGAGTCATGAGAAAGATGTTTTCTTTTTTTTTCCTCTCTTTTTGTGAAAAATATAGGCTAGCACAGGCTTGCTTTCCCAGCCCAGCTGGGAACACAGGCTCTGGTGTGGATACCCTGTGTCTTTATATGACATTGTGCACGTCTCTAAAATGGAGAACGATAGACGCAAGCATAATGGGGAGCAAATAAATACCATTGCTAGATGGATATTTGGCTAGGTTTCTACTTGCATGAACCTAATATCTAAATAGTGCCTGTCATCAAAATGTAAAAATATCCCTGGTTAGGGTGGAATTTATTTTTATAATGTCAACCAAACGTGCAGACATCTAATATCAGGTGTCACGTTTTGACTCTGCGATGTGTGTTACTGCTGTCATTCGAAACGTTGTTTTGCCAGGGCTTTTTGTTTGATCATCTTCAAACGTCTCTCTCTCTCAGTTCTTCTGATTAATATATTAAAGTCTGGGTGCAGGCAGAGATAGCTGACGGTAGGCAGCACCTGAAATCCCTTTTTAACCACCCTGTCCATCAGCGCCTGGGCGTGAATTACAGCGTTCCTCCAGTGACTGTCATGTCTGCTGGCTTCACCAGCCGCTGTGCGATGCGCGCGCTGAGGCTCGCCGGATGCGGCGCATGGTGGGATCCGGGAGATCAGTGGTGACGCGTTGTTACATTTTTTATCACTTTGAAAAATAGGAAGCTGAAAAGCATGTAATTTATTCATAAGGGTTTATTAGGCTTGTGAGGGTTCACTGAGACGCAGTAGTTAAGGTTGAATCAAGTTTCTCATGATGTGCATGGTTTTTTTCCCTGTCTGCACCTAGCTTTGCTGAGACTGAATTAGTCATGAAATTACACATGCGGCAGTGAAGGGGTTTTTTTGGGAAGTGTGGGAACAAATCAGCCCGAACGTCTGAGGGAAGGACTTGGAGGAGCACAGATAGGTTTTGCTGCGAGATGCCTCCCAAGCTTTATTTTGTGGTTGGTTGCAGGAGGTGTCGGTGCATCTAGTTGCAAGGAAGGAGAGAAACGTGCCTTTGACTAGTTGAAGGCTTTGGGGTAGAATTACCAGATACCAGTTGATTATCTGGGGAGTATGTACTGTTCAAATATCCACTCTTTTAACATTTCTGAGAATTTATACTGAGGAACTGCAACCTTCACAAAGTTGGTCAGATGCAGATGATGCAGAAGTCAGTGCCAGCAGTGGGGGATGCCCGAGAGGGGCTGTTGGCAGAAGGGAAGGGGATGAAATTCTGGGCTCACCTATCAGGGAAAGAAACTTTGGAGTTAGAGCAAGACCCAGTTTGAAAAGTTGGGGGCTAAACCTTGGTAAAAGTAACGGGGAACCACTAAAGGCCGGGGAAGTATTATTTAACAGACATTGAAGTTACAGCCCAGCCTGATCCGCAGGATGAAGCTGCGTGGACGTGATGGATCACATCTGCCTCCTCTATCTCCAGGCACAAAAAACCTCCCCGTAGCGTGGAGCAGCCATAGCAGCAGTAGGTTTGATGCAGGCTATCACAGACCTGCCTGTGGCTTGCCAAGAGCCCAGAGACTACTGCAGTTTAGGAAACAAAAGAAAAAAAAAACAAAAACCCCCCAAAAACCCCCACAACCCAAATCTGCCAACAATATAAACTCAAGACCAGCTTTTAAAAAGTATTTTATCAGGCACCGAAATCCACTTAGAAATTGAGGCTTAAGGCTGTTTCCAAATAAAAATCAAGTTTGCTTGGAACAAAATAAGAGGCAGAGTAGGACTGACCTTGGGAAAGGTCTTAGAAATACAGCTTTAGAAATAGTGATACACCAGTAATACATTACCTTTGTGTACAGCCAGAGTCTGTTTATTTGTACCTGTATCCCTGTTAGAGAAGTCAATTTTGCTCTTCAGAGTGATTGTTGTGTGGTTGGAAGAAATATTTCCACCACTGAACAATACCCAATCACTGCCAGCATTTATTTTAAGAGCAGGAATCAGTACAAGTATGAATTCAGATCCTATATTTGGCATTTTAGTTGTCAGCTCAGTATTTACTGTAGGTGCTTGAAGATACTTTATAAGAAGCTCCAGTGTAGTTTTCCAAACTGATAAAATGCTTTTCATCACAACCGCCTCCATGGAAATGGAGCCATATTTTGATTATTCTCGAAACAGGCTATAACCTCTGCGTTGGGAGCCGGAGAGCAGCTCTGCTCTTACCGCCGCAGTGCTTGGGCGGTTTATAGCTATCCCTCCTCGGGAAAGGAAATTGCAGGCAGGCAGCCGCAGAGCTCCTGTCTCTCTCTTTTCTCTTGATAGAAAATGATTTGTCATCCCTGCCTGTTACTTGCTGACAGGTGGGGACAGGTAGAGGGCGGGGGGAAGGGACCGCTATTTTCACCCCACTGGATTCTAATGTTTTTACTGACAAGTTGATTTTTATGCCGGGAAGACACTGATCATCTTTGTTGGGAAACGTGATAACTCTTGCCATGCAGTAGGCCGTGTGTTGTGGTTGAGATCCACTGGCGGGTGAAGAAATCCATTTTGGGACTCAGCCATGCCTTCTCTTCACTTGAAACTCTGGCGGGTGTCAGCTTTTTCCTGATTTTTCACAGGATCGGTGCCTCTGGCAAGCAGTGGTTAGGGATCTGCCAGATGTTGGTTTAACACGCTGGACCATAGTTGGAGTCCACCCTGGGCTCGGGGCCCGGGTGGAGAAAGCCAGATGTGGAGAGCAGCCACAGCATCTCCATAGCTAAAGGGGCTGTGGAGAGCAAGGGCAGGTGGCCATGCAGGTTCGTAGAGATTAAGCAAGGTTTGGTTTATTTGTGCTTCTCACCAATGGTTTTTAGAAAGTGGAGCCTAAATCCTGAGAGAGGTTCTACAGCACTCGTGTTTGGCCTAACTCTGCTCCTGTTGAACAGAGCCGTTCCCATGTTGCTCTTTCCACTGAATTTTGTGGAAATTTGAATTTGAGTTTCCACTGCTATAGGATTTGGACCATACTGACATTGTCCGGTGAGGTTGTTCAGGGGCACCTCAAGCACAGGTGCTCACACCCCTGCCCACACCCAGGCTGTGTGCATCAAAGACGCTGCCAGTATCCCCAAGACAGGTTGATTTATTTTTTCTATCACATGCTGTGTTTCTTGGGCATGAGACCCATTCCATAAGCCCTTTAACTTCTCCTGGGCTTCCAGCTCTCCATCCTCCATGGAGAAAGATGTGCCAAAGGAGGCACCCTGAGTCTCCGCATTATCACCCTTTCCTGCTTGTTGCTCAGGGGCGCATCCGTTCCTGGCCATGTTCCCTCAATATTTTATGTGGAAATGCCTGAACCCCACTAGGCGTGGGGTTGGGGCAGGGGCTCAGCGTGCCTCACCATCCATGTTTTGTATTATGGCTGTTGGGATGAAATGCGGCAGATATGTAGCACCTGCTGCCGATGCATGGTCTGCTCTGACATCTGCGCCATTCTGGGCTCTGGTGAAGGTGTTTGCTAGGCAGATTCAGGTTATCTTGGCAGCCCTGGCTTTGATGGTCAGGCAACAGTTTGCTTTCATCTCCAACCCCAGAGATACCTGCGGTGCCATCCTATGCATCTCATCCAGCCAGCCCTTGCTGTTGTGGAGAAGACTCAACAGACTTTCCCGCAGCAGGAGACATTTCTTTGCTGGCTGGCTGGGCAGGGGTGTCGGGGTGCACTGAAATGTGGGATCCCGGTTGCGTCTTTGGGGTACATCAGCAGGCATTTTAAGGACTGTGTGGGCCAGAGGTTTGTTGTGCTGACATTCACCACAGGCTGGTGTGTCTGGGAGGCGAAGGAGTTGGCATGGGTGATGCCAGCAGGCTTGGCACAGCCGTGCTTTGGCTCTCACCCTCCATGTTCTTGCAGGGAAATAAATTACTTAAGTCCTCTTAAATAGCAGCAATGGGTATGAGCAGCTGAAGAAGGATTCCCATATCGTTCCAACTGACATATTCCCCTCTGTACTGCAAGGCACGTTGGTTTGCTTCTTTATTAGCCCTCTGGGCCCTGCTGAGTGGAAGCAGCCCTGGGACATCCCTTCCCATCCCCCATTGCCTGGGCCATGGTCACGTTTCCAGCACTGAGCACTCGTTAATGTGGGGATGATGCATGAGCCAGAGCAGTCCCGGCTCTCTGAGTGCCTGTTGGCTGCAATTCGGTCAGGAATTGCTGAGATGTAGCAAAGTTAGGCCTCCTGAAAGCTGGTTTTATAACATCACTCCCTGGAGGACAACTGTCCTTTAAAGTATTTCTGGGTGTCTGAAACAATAATTCTCTGAAATTTGCTTTCTCCTTTCACTCACCACTATACAAGGTGAGCAGCAGCACATTTACTCTGTGCATGTGCCTATGATGTCTGGGATATAAATTACCCTATAAAACAAAAAACAGGCTTGTGTCTTCCTAAAAACCCAAATCCAAGCCAAACTGAACTTTGTCTTCTTACAAAAAGCACGCTTGGGAAATGCCAAGAAAATTTGACATGAAATTACGCACCAATAAATGAGGCTTATAATAAACTGAGATGAGAAATGAGGTTTTTTTCATCCCATTATATTCATAAAGCTTTCAGAAAGCTCCCTGTTCATCATGACTGCAAAGGCAAGGTTATTTTTTTGTCTTTTCATCTGTCCTTTCTTATGAGAAGACTAACTTGTGATGCACTTGCTGGGGCTGTGGGGCACACAGATCTCTTCCTTACCTCATCCAGAGTCACAAAGCTGAGTTTATAACTCTCGCCGGCCTCCGGTGACTCAGGCAGGGTGGTAGCCTCAGACCTCGGAGTGGTCCTGTCTCATAATCACTGAGCGTTGGATTTTTTCAAGGATAAGACACTCTCTTCATTGACTACAGATTTCTTCTAGGCCCGAGGATTGTTCCTGATGAAAATGTAATCAATGCCGTTACACTCCTGTGATTTTCAACCAAAAAAGCTTGTAGTTAGAAATTCCCAACCAGCTTTTAGTGTGTTCAGTGTCTCTGTAAGGCTTTGCAGTCATCCTCTCTCAAGGACTTTCAGGTCAAACCTGTTCATTTTTACAAACAAAAACACTGTTTTCCGAGAGCCCCTGCCTGCAATCGCAGCCTTGGCTCTGAGGACTGTTCAAGCTGTATTTCTTTTTCGTCTGAACTCCTCACCAATACAGAACGCAGCCAAAAGGCAGCTGACAGCCTGATGGCTGATGGCAAGAAACAGAGACCATCTGCATTTCCCTGTGTATGTCCATCCCAGCTCTGCCGAGTCAGCAGAAAATTGTAGTAACAATAATAGTATTCCTGATCAAATATTGTCCCAGCCCTGTAGCGAGGCCAGCTTCACTCCCAAATTAAGGAAGGCTTTTCTACCCTGCCTCCTGCACGTGCCCTTCAAGCATCACAGTTTTGCTGGAAGACCCTGCATCACCTCCTGGACGCCCCCTTGAACATCCAAATCCTTTTGAGACCGGTATCCTACTCCTTGGGATTGCTTTATAGCACTTTCTTTTATGTCAGCTTATGGCCAGGTTTGATGGATTGTGCCATGTTACAGTCACCCGTTCCTCTAAGAAATTCAGTCCAGCATGTTTGTATGCCAGTCACCTGCCTCCTGACCTTTTGCTTTTCAGTGTTACTGGGCATGATTTGCCGTTGTGCTGTCACAAGCTCCAGCATGCGGTGAGTACAAAGCAGATGTAAAACACTTAATAAGGATGTTAACACTTGGTACGCATTCATGCCCAGCTCTGAAGCTTTGCAGAAGGCCCTGGAAGATCTCTGCCTCTGGCAGATCATGCTGTGTCCAGCCCATGGCTTACTTCGATCTGAACAAATCCTATGTACTTGAGCTCATTTTAATGTACGTGAAGCTTGATTGGGGTAGGAGTTGCATCGTCTTATGTGTTCAGAAAAGTTGTTGGTGTCTTTGGACTCAACCAGTATTAATAGCAGTGATGATAAGTATCAGCTTGTTCAGTTGTCTTCTCAAATTAGTTGGCTCACTTCTTCCACAGCTCTTTCAGTACCGGCAGACTTGAGTGACGGCTTCAGTGTGACAAGGAGGAGAAAATTCCCGGCAAAATTCAGTGGGAACTAATCACTTATCTCCTTCAGCCATCCTGGAAAATCTCCTCTTTCCTTTTGTGACTAGCAGGAGCCTGGCACTGAATGCATGTCCCCTGATGTGATATCACTTGAGACTTGCCCTGTGCATCGCTGAGAATAACAGTGGAAATAACTAGGCATGATTTATGTTTCCCAGTGCATTTATCCTTCAGTCTAGTGTGTCCTTGTGATGCTCGACAGGGACTGCAGAGGTGGTGCTCTGTGGGACTCATTTTGAACAGCATTCACAGTCGGAGCTCCCTGTAAAGTGAATGCTATCACAGCAGTGAACTTTCTGGCTTCCCCGTGGTGCATTTTTATTCAGAGCAAGACTATTGCCTCATAGATGATCTAATCGCTATGATGCACCGCTGCCGTAATGCATAAAAGGTAGTTAACCCCAGTAACACTGCACACAGTTTTCATTTGTCTCCTTGACTTCAGGGTTTTCCCAGGAGTCCCAGGGCAAGGGAAAATGTCGCAGCTTGACCTCTACACCGCGGGCTGACTCCTCGGCAGCCTCCTCGTGCTGGTATTAAGCTGCCAGCCAAATCCCATCCTCAAATTCTGTAAGAGTTTGGGTGGTTGACCAAAACTTCCTTGGCTTTGCCGAAAAACTGAGCCACTAAGGTATTAGATACCATGGAACTAGAGCATATATTAGGTTTTTTCCTGCACTCAGGATTTTAGCAGTATTTTTAGCATCCAGTCTCTCCCTGAGCTGGTTAGAGGCAGCCAGTACAGGAAGCTGGTGAGGCAGATCAGAGAATAAAATGAAATTCCACCTTTGACTACCCAGGCTGGGATCCAGCAGAGCACTTAACTTTCAAGCACCCGGGCAGTCGTCTTAATTTATGTGGCACTGTTGCGTCTGCTTAAATGTAAGTGCTTTTAGGTGCCTTTCTGCATTGAGGCCTCTAGAGCTGAACTTGAGCCATAAGGGTTAATATTTTCAAAACAAAATTTTTCACTGGAAGAAGGTGTTGTTTCTCTTTCTCCCCCCCCCTTGCCCCCTCCAAACAGTTTTTCCATTTTATGACCTAATTAACTCACCTAGCTTTAAAATACAAGTGCATCCTTCTTGGATTTTGTCATGTGTCACCACCTTCTAGGAGTTATTATGTCTTATTTGCACAGAAAATACTGGGAGAAGACACCAGGAAGTAAACTAACCTGTTCATTGAATAAATTTATACCTAAAGCTTCAATAGCAAACCCATTATTTCATATTCACCTACAGACACAAAATACATGTTAATTAACCAAAGTACTGCTAGTGGGCATATGCAAATGAAATGGCATCAATCAAGCCAAGATCACCCTTTCTTTTGCATTTTTACTTTATTAAGAAATACTGCTTTGTGCTGACTGCAGTTCCTTAATATCAGATCTGTGCCTTGAAGCTCAGTGCTAGGACTGAAAAGAGGAAGAAAATCGGAATTTCCTTGTGCTGTAGAAAGTGCTGCAAATAATGCAGTTTATAATGAAGAATTCATATGTAATCCCATAGAGGAGATAACTGTCTAGATCTGCCTCAGGCACAAAGAACCCAAGTTTATTTTTGTAGAAGGTACTTCATTCTGTCAAAGCAACAGAGTTAAGGGGAGAGAGACAATTAGATATAAATTCACATTTGGACTAAATATATCTAACTTAATATGTGAAATAGGAGTTTTAAGTCTGTAGCTCTGCTTTTCCAAGACACAAGGTGATAGCAATACCCAAAGCAATAGATAAAAAAGGATGTCCCGTGTTGGCCTGCCAAGTGCTCGCTGTAGGAGGGAGATGATCCTCGGTGTTGTCACCCTTCCCCACTCCCCAGGGTGCCAGCGGCCAGGACACCAGGTCAAGCAGCACCTCCCAAGTGCCTTGCTCTTGGGCAGAGGCACTGGGGATGCTCCTGGTACGTCAACACTTAAATGCTTCAGATCTTTGCCCAGCACTTTGCACATCCATGTCCTGCACATCTCCCAAACCACGGGAGGTGGGTACCTGTCTGCAGGAGAAGGTAGGGTAATAGTCTCATTGCTGACCTGTTCAGCTCAGCAGCCTGCTTCCAGTATCTCTTTTATATTATTTGTTGCTTTGGCATCATTCAAGTATTGATTGTGCTAAGGGCATATCAGTGTTTTTATAATTGCTTCTTTGCTTCTGAGGATGCATTTTGTTTGCTTTCCAAATGAAAGATCTAAGCTGGATATTAAATGATGAGCCAGGACTGTGGGTAGGTGCTGTAACCTTTAATGTTTAAGAGCTAGCATTAACATTGCCGGCAAAGGCATTGTGAATGGTAAAGAAACTCCTTACTACATGGTCTTTTCCATCCAGAGATGTTGATCCACCCACCAAAGGAAGGTAACTGTTGATATTCTCCTTTTGCTTATGGAGTCCTGTAGCACAGCTGCGTCTGTGTTAACCCCAAGCGCTCTGTGTGCCCCCTGTGCCTGCCCATTTTGTCCCTGGAGCTCTTGATGGAAAGAATTGGTCCAAATCCCCGGGTTGAAACATCCCTCTGTGATTTTCCTTTGGTCCCCTGTGCTGGCAGGACGCATCCCCCTCTTCCCAGTCCCCTCCAAGCAGCCGTGAGCTCCAGGAGAGTAAATCTAAAACCACAGCTGAGGCTCAGCTGTTGCCCCTCTGTTTGGTCTGATTTGGTTGGCTTGGCAGCTGTAGAATTACAAACAAACGCAAAGAAAGTTTGCAGCCAGAAGTAAAATGTTTCCTTTCTCCTTCCTGGGATTTTGGGTTTAAAACCATATAAATGTGCAGATTTACATCTGTTTTCTATTCAAAACCTTAGCTTTGGCCATTTGTACTTGAAACTCGGTGTGGGTCTGCAAAAAGCTCATGTTCCTTATTGGATTTTTCCAGAATCAGGAGCCTGGGCTTCGGCTGTGAACATAAAAAAAACCCATTCCTGTAGCTTTGGTTTCTGCTCAGCCAGCTCCAGATCCCATAACATCTCACCGTGCTGGTGAACTCGGATTTTGGCAAGTTTTGTTTTCTCCTTATCTGTGCTTGCTCCAGTGGCATCTCCAGTGGATGCTCAGAGGTAGTGAGTCACAGGAGATGACACACATGCTGCCTGCCCCAGGGTTTCCTCTCTCGCCTGCTTTAATGGCCAGCACAGATGTCTCCCTTCAACACAATTTGAAAAACCCAGGGCTGGAAAAAAAATGCAGAGTTTTCTGATCTTCCAGCCAGCTCTTGCACAGACCTATCCTGACAGCCCCCAGTCCCTTCTGTTCTCACCAAGGACTTCCTGCAGCTGTACCCAAAGCCATGAGCAAGGGGCAGTGTGTGGCCGTGGGACCCAGAGAGCAGCGGATTTTGCCAGAGCACCCAAAAGGGTGACCAGCCACATTGTCCATCCCAACCCCCTTCACAGCTCTTGCTACCTACATTATCAGAGGGTTGCAACCACATTTCTAGTCCAAGCTCATCACAGCCACCAAGTGCCCAGTAGTTTTCTTGTGTTTCTGCTGCCCAGACAGGGAGGAACTGCTGCCCAGCGTTGGGGCTGTTGACGTGCCAGGGTGTAGGTCACTGCCTCTGCTTCCTGCCCAGTCTTGCTCCTCGCCTGCCCATTCATCCCACACCATCCTGTCAGAGCAGTGGCATTGCTTCCCCACTGCTTTACTTTGATAACGAGCATGTATAGCCTCTCTTACTGACCATATCTGCTTTACTTGGACTTGACCTCTTGGCCAAGGGTTTGCTGAAGCCCCATGTCTGCGTGCAGGGTCCCCATCTTGTCTGACGATGCATCTCCATGTGCTTCTAAGGCCATGGATGAAAAGCTTTAAAATACAGAAGACATAAAAATTATTAAGAAAACAAACCTGTCTGATCACTACCTCAGAGGTCTCAGTTACTCAGATTTGTACAAGCTGCAGGAACAGCATACAGACCTTTTTAAGCAGGACATCTTAATGGTAATTTTTGCTGACAGTTAAAAATCAGCCAAGTGAACCATTTTAAAAGCCTTTCAAAACTGTTCAGTTACATCATCTGCTGCTTTTGTCAAATACACAAAAGAGTGTCTTGTCATGTCTTTTGTCTCATTTTTACAAGAGTTATGTTGTCTATTTAGATTATATTACAGGAGCAAACAGTTGTTCGGGGATTATCATTTGTATGATACAAGAAGAACATTCAGGAAGAGTAACAGGGTGGTTACCTCCTCAGCTGAAACTACCATTAATTTTATTTTTGTTCCTAACATATAAGCTTAACAGTAACTGAAGCTGCATCCAGTGTTGACTCTGGTCCCCAGTATAAGGAGGAGCTCATGGAGGAGAATTTCTGGTGAGTGAAGTGTCCTTTTTTTTTCTGCCCAGGCAAGGTGAGGGACCAGAGGCAAATATGGGTTTAGCATATTTTGAAGTCTCTTTCTGGAGCAGGTTTTGTTGTTCTGGTGTGTGGTTGGTTAATGACCTGGTGACATGGAAGTGTGTCCCCGTGGAGGGCAGGGTGGCCGCTGTGGGTGGCCTCCGGCAGGACTCCCGGCAGTGACTGAGGGGGACAGGAGCCGTGTGCCCTGGAGGAAGGTGAGGAGCGTCCTGCTGTGAACTGCGTGTGCAAGACCCCAACTCCCTTGCGAGGGAAATGCTTCTGACAAAAACGTGTATTGAAGGGGTGGAAGATGGAGCAGGTGTGCCCGTCTCATTTGTGCCTCCAAAAGCTGCTCCTCTTGGTAGAGATTTACACATCAGGCCCGGGAACTTGGCTGTACATGCTGCTTCGATTTCAGCTGGAAAGTGCCTCTTGTTTCTAAAATCTCTGTTGTCTTATAATAATCTACAGCAACTGTATTTTCATTTTTTTTGCGAGGAACACTTAGACACCGAATCGCTCCTCTCCTCCCCTCCTCCCAGCGTCTTTCTGAACAATAAAATTGAGATCTATCTACCTAAAAACTGAGCACCCCGGGGAAGCATGTGCCTGGGCTGCTTTGATTTCATTTGGTCTGGGGGAATGCCTTGTTCATGGTGTAGCAGTCTGCACGTTTAACGGATTTGCTTGGCTCTTTCTGTGACATGTATAAAGGGAAAAATGTGTTTATTGGTATCAAATTTAGAAGACCTGTAATGTTTAAGAGGGAGATATGTTCAGTGCTTTTGAAAATGTGATATGAAATGGGAAATTGTCGGTTTTGCTATCTTTGCAGAAGTTCTCTCAGCTTTACTGACGAGGCTTCTGCGATGTGGTTATAACCCAAGTCCTAAAAAACTGAATGCATAATAAAATACCTATGGCATGTCATCATTTTCGGTTATATTACTGTAACTGGTGTATATATCTAAAGGCAGTCATCGCTATGGAGGAGGGAGGAAAATACAGAGAGCGCTTTAAATTTCTTTAGACATTGAAACATCTGAAGGAGGAACTATAATGGTAATATACAATAATCCTCTTTTTTTATCTTCTCATGAAATTGTATCTCTCTTCCTTTTTCTCCTGAAGTTGATCTGACTTCCAGCATGCAGGTTTCAGAAATAAATCAATGATTAACTAAACAACAGGTATTCATAAAACTCCTTGTTTTATAGCAACATTTGAAGTACTGCACAGTACGTGCTCTTCAAGCAGATATACACACCTAGGTACATTATTTGAACTGTAGATAAATGAATAGTTATATCTGGTAGAGCTTGTATTCAGTTGTACTTATCCGGCTGGTGTAAATTCACGTAGGTTTATGGAGGGAGAAGAGCAATATTTTTTTATAGCTGCAGGAGACCTGGCCCAAGGCTGAAGATCTCCGGGCATTGCAATGAGGGAATGATATTGCTTCTGCTGACTTTTTCTGGCTTAAGAGCACATCTCACGAAGTGCACATGAGATACTTTTCCTGGATTTCCATATTTCAGTTCCAGTTAAGAGTAAGTCCTGGGGCATTTTGGGACCGGCTGCTTTCATTCCTGGAAAGCATTACTGTAAAGGAAAAAGGAGAACTTTATTCTAAATGAGCAGCGTGTAGTAGATTATTCTCATTGAAAGCATTTAGCTCTTGGTAAATGTGAATCATGTAAATAGAAAAGATTGTAAAGCGTATCTGATAATGTCGACTGAAGAGCATGAAAAGCCCATTGTACAAATGCTCTTGATAATCACCTGGAAGGGTCTGTGGCTCTCAGAGGTAAACACACGTGCAGGTTTCTCTGTTGGCATTACTTCGTAGGCGTTTGGTACTTTAAATGTAGAAGTATTGTTATGGTTGATCCACATTTGATGTAGGGTCATACGTGCCCCACTGATCTCTCTGCTGATGTCCATCCTTTTCTTTATGAAACTCTGTCCCCTGCGTGGGGAGTTGGGGATTGGTGTTACAGTGGCTCGTCGTGGGCAGCTTCTGAAAACATTATCTCTGGCAATTGAAAAGGCGACAAAACCACAGGGATTTATTGGGAAAGGAGCTGAGAATAAAGGCAAAGACATTGCTGTGGCTGCCTACGCCCTGAACTACGCTGTGTAGCTCCTGGACCTCAGTCTCAAAAATGATGACTTAGAGTTGGAAACAGTTCAGAGGAGGGCAGTGGGGGTAATGGAGGGTACAAAAGGGCTCCTGCATGGGGAAGTGCTCAGCGGAGAGAGTGCCTGGAGCCTGGATAGCGGAGGAGGATGTGGGAAAGCTGCAAAATCAGAAGTGGCACAGAGCAAATGAATGGAGAGTTGCTTTTTCTTGGGCCCTTTCAATGGGACACGTACCAAAGGGAGCACGGGGGCATTTGAAAACACTGAAGAAGATGCTTCTTCACAGTGTTTGTGGGCACTTGGCTGCTAATACTTCACTTGCTCAACAAGTGCCTGGATTTAATAGTCAGACCAGTTATCCTCAGGGTATTCAGCCCCCTGAGCTGGAAGACAGGGATGGCGAGCAGGATGAACCCCCCGTAATCCAAGAGGAAGCAGTTAACGACCTGCTACGCCACCGGGATGCTCACAAGTCTATGGGGCCGGATGGGATCCACCCGAGAGTGCTGAGGGAGCTGGCGGAGGAGCTCGCCAAGCCACTCTCCATCATTTATCAGCAGTCCTGGTTAACGGGGGAGGTCCCGGCTGACTGGAGGCTTGCCAAAGTGACGCCCATCTACAAGAAGGGCCAGAAGGAGGATCCGGGGAACTACAGGCCTGTCAGCCTGACCTTGGTGCCAGGGAAGATTATGGAGTGGTTCACCTTGAGGGTACTCACAAGGCATGTGCGGGACAACCAGGGAATCAGGCCCAGCCAGCAGGGATTCATGAGAGGCAGGTCCTGCTTGACCAACCTGATCTCCTTCTATGACCAGGTGACCCGCCTAGTGGATGAGGGAAAGGCTGTGGATGTGGTCTACCTGGACTTCAGCAAGGCCTTTGACACCGTCTCCCACAGCATTCTCCTAGAGAAGCTGGCGGCTCATGGCTTGGACAGGTGGACTCTGCGCTGGGTCAAAAACTGGCTGGACGGCCGGGCCCAGAGAGTTGTGGTGAATGGAGTTCAATCCAGTTGGCGGCCGGTCACGAGCGGTGTTCCCCAGGGCTCAGTACTGGGGCCGGTCTTGTTTAATATCTTTATCAATGATCTGGATGAGGGAATCGAGTGCACCCTCAGTCAGTTTGCAGATGACACCAAGTTGGGCGGGAGCGTTGATCTGCTCGAGGGTAGGAAGGCTCTGCAGAGGGACCTGGACAGGCTGGATCGATGGGCCCAGGCCAATTGTATGAGGTTCAACAAGGCCAAGTGCCGGGTCCTGCACTTGGGCCACAACAACCCCATGCAGCGCTACAGGCTTGGGGAAGAGTGGCTGGAAAGCTGCCTGGCAGAAAAGGACCTGGGGGTGCTGGTCGACAGCCGGCTGAACATGAGCCGGCAGTGTGCCCAGGCGGCCAAGAAGGCCAATGGCATCCTGGCCTGTATCAGAAATAGTGTGGCCAGCAGGAGTAGGGAAGTGATCGTCCCCCTGTACTCGGCCCTGGTGAGGCCGCACCTTGAATACTGTGTTCAGTTTTGGGCCCCTCACTACAAGAAGGACGTTGAGGTGCTGGAGCGTGTCCAGAGAAGGGCAACGAGGCTGGTGAGGGGTCTGGAGAACAAGTCTTATGAGGAGTGGCTGAGGGAACTGGGGTTGTTTAGCCTGGAGAAAAGGAGGCTGAGGGGAGACCCCATCGCTCTCTACAACTCCCTGAAAGGAGGTTGTAGTGAGGTGGGGGTCGGTCTCTTCTCCCAAGGAACAAGCGATAGGACGAGAGGAAACGGCCTCAAGTTGCGCCAGGGGAGGTTTAGATTGGATGTGAGGAAAAATTTCTTTACTGAAAGAGTGGTTAAACATTGGAACAGGCTGCCCGGGGAAGTGGTGGAGTCCCCATCCCTGGAGGTATTTAAAAGACGAGTAGATGAGGCACTTAGGGACATGGTTTAGTGGGCGTGGTGGTGTTGGGTCGACGGTTGGACTCGATGATCTTGGAGGTCTTTTCCAACCTTAATGATTCTATGATTCTATGATTAATTAATGGATGAAAAATCCACTGAGGGCTGTTAAATTCAGAGAGACTGCCTCTGGCTTTAAATGTCGCCCACATCTCTGCCCGAGGGTGGGAGCAAGCTCTGAGACAGCAGCACTACACGTTTCTCCTCTTCACCGAGCACCGGCTGTTGGCTTCCCGGTGGCACATAGCTGGCACGTCCAGCTTCACTTCTGTTCTCAAAACCTTGGCCTGAATTTGGCTGAAAGCGAAGAGATTGAGCCCTGAATTTTATCCTTGCTCAGCTTATTCAAGTCTCTTCTGTCCCACCTATTTCCATCTTGTTTTACTGCACATGCAAAAGTGATGCCACCTCAGATGGACCTGGTTGTGGCTGTGTGATGCTGATGATGATACTGCTGCAGCTCTGGGCTTCTTAGTTGAAGGTTCTCCTCTTGCATCTCTCGCTGAAAAATCCTGGAGGGGAATGTGTGTCCTTTATAATGAGAAGAAAGAGTTGAGCACTTGGAGTGATTCATCCTGCTTAAGTTTATCTCCTGCAGGGAGAGTTTGGATAAATGCCTTAGGCTGGATGCCTATGTTTTGGATTGCTGAGAAGAGATGCATCTTACAGTCCTTATTTCACCTCTGTTTATGTGGCCTCACTTCACAACTCATGTGTGTTTATAGGACAACTCTGGGAAAGCCATAAAGCACAGAAGATGCACACAAGTTTACAGCAAGTGATTTCCAAGTTGTTTCTGCACCCTGCCGCTAGCTAAATCGTAATATGTAGGGGAAGTGCTCAGCAGCAAGGAAGGATTTCTTCTGACCGAGCAAATCAGCTCAAAGTCTCCTTGCAGGAGAGGTTAAGCACAGCAGACCCAAATCTGTCAAAACTACACTTGTTCCATCATCAAAGCAGACAGCGTCCTCTCTTCTGCTATTGGCAGTGTGGTACTTGTTAACCCTTTACCCCCTTCCTTTCTCAATCCATGTCCTTTAATCACCTGTTAATCAGATTAGCGTGCCTGACTTCATGCTTCTCATTGCTGCTGTACTTGCCAGCCCATCTGAGCCAGTTAAAAGTCAGCATTGGCAGACATTACAGATTTCTCTATTTGATTTTTTTCCTGCTGTTGCTCCTCATTTGACCCTTCCTTGTACATCACTAGTAGAGGTGCTCAAAGATTCTATCTGTTTCCTTTTGCGCGGATACTGCATTTGGCACTCCTGTTCTGCAGCGAGGGCTGATGCGTCAGCGCTTTCATTTTAAACCACTTCAGGCAGGTTTAGATGTGCCATAAAAATGTGTGCTATCTGAAAGTTGATGTACAGGTAGCAGGGACATGCACGCTGGCATTGATGAGTTGTGGAGATGCAGCTGACAGAGTAGACATCTCAAATGCAATTTCTGGCACCGCTGTTACTGCCAAAATTTGTTTTTTCATATGAACAGTAGGTTAGAAAGAAGACGAAGAGAATCAATGCATCAGTGGAGCTTAGGTGAAAAAAATCACTGCAGGAGACATTGATACTCTCCAGAAGAGCAGCTTTGAGAAATTGTCCCCACCTTAGGAAAGATGTTTCTCTTCTAAGAGTGATCAAAATGTTGCTTCAAAAAAAGAAAAAGGAAAAATATTGAGGATGCTTGAAGTGCAGCGAAACAGCTGGTATCTAACAGTCCCGGGGCTGGGTCAAGGAAAGACAGGTCTTAGCAGCCTTAACACCAGCAATACATGAAAAGTCTGAAGGCAGCAAACATGACACCACCAGCCTGAACTATCAATGTGAAATGGTTCCTGCCTTCCAGCGAACAACGTGACAGTCAGTCCACTTATCTTAAATACTTACTAACACGCTATCTAAGAGCCAGACACTTCACGCAAAAGAAAACTGATTGCTGCTTCTCCCTTGTTTAACATCTCAAATGTAGGTTTAACTTTCTAATGCTCATCCAGCGATGGACCATCCTGTGCTGTAACTTATACATCACCTGTTTCAGGTAACCAGCTCTGGCCCTAATCTGGCAGTGAGTTTTTTGGGATTGCCCCGTGCAGGGCTCTGCACAGGGAGGACCTGCCTGTAAAAGTCTCATTCCCAGACTGTCTTTATCTACTTTTTCTTTTCTATATCAGTTTCTTTGAAAGGCGATGCTATTTACAGACAAAAAATGTTCCTCCCAAGCATGTACAAATATAAAACATATTTCATGACGTCTTGCCTTGCAGTTCCTGCACGTTGCATAAGAATTGCTGTTTAAATTATGGTGATGTCCTGGAAGTGGCATGATCGTATCTTAAAGAAGTGAGCTGACTTATTCTCTCATGAACATGTGCATGGCAGCAGGTGATAGCTAAATTTACTAGAAAATGCCCATTTTTCTGCTCTCATGCATTTCAAGCTGATCCACAACAAATTCCCTGTAGGCAGAAAATGGCAACTCCTTGGTGTTAGCTAAGGGGAAATCTCAAAACAGAAGATAGAGTAAACCCACCTGTTTTTATGAGTTTTGCAAGTATAAAAAGGCAGTCTTTATTCAGGCATTTTCCTGTTTCTCTTGGTTATCATCACATTACCTGGAAATTTTCTGTTGAAATGGAAGTGGTAGTACCTGTGTTATCTGGATCTCTGGGATCTTTATTGTTATTATTAGCACATCTTCAGAGTGGAGTACTGCTGAATTTAAGGAACCACAGAACCGAAGTTTATTGCTGAGACCCTGTTTGATGATGAAATAAGTGGTGATGAAATAGCAACGATGAGCATGAGGAATTCCTAAGCATGGAAATACAGGGCCTCGCACCACGCAAGAAATCTTTTCAGCATCAAGAACATGTTCATAGGCATCATTTCCAGGGCAGGGACCTACATCCAGTGCCAGCCTCTTCGTGTTGCTCTGCTCTTCTGCTTTCTAGATGCCTTCAACAAACAGCAGGATGAGATGCGGGCAGGCATGTGGTTTTCCTTTATAATCCGGCTGGCTCGTCCTCATGAGAGTTGTCTGGCCTTCTGCTGGTTGTGGTATAAATGTTTCTGGTAAATTGAGTCACGTGACGTTAGCCTTGCTCTGCTCTCAACGTCTTTGGAAGATGTGTGATCGTGCCCGCTCACGATACAGAAAATAATCCCCTTGGCTGAGGATGACTTAATAGAGTATTTGCAAATGTATTTTCCCTGAGTGTTTCATCAGTTTTCTGTTTTGATAATTGCTGCTGTTTTGAAGTAATGCTCATGGATGGCATATGAGTCAAACCACCGGTCCCGGTGGAACTGAACCTTCCTTTTGACTGTACAATTGATGCTGATGACAGTAATAACACTTTGCGCTTCTCTAGGTCAGATTTTCCATAGCAGATTTGTGGAGTCCTTTCCAAACCTGTGATCTGGATACAATAAAGGAATTAGGTTAGGCTTGGCACTTGCTAATCCTCTCCAGTGCCTGCTGGTTTCCGTGAAGTTTGACTGGGGTCTGTTCTCCCAGCTTTGCATTTCACAGGATCTGGGCCATGCAGAGCTGCGGTGCTGCCGCCGCCTGGGGGCACGCTCAGGACCTCCAGCTCCTCCTCTCCAGGCTCACCGCATTGCTGGAGCACCCACACTCTTTGGTTTTGCAGTTGGCCAGAAGCTAGTGAGGATCTTCAGGCTGCTTGGCATCAGTTTGTGAAGGGACTAAATGAACGGCCTGATGTCAGTCTGCAGGACTGCAGCACAGTAAAGGCGCATCTCAGTCAGCTCAGAGCAGCCGAACTCGGCTCTCCCCAAACCGCCTTGCAGCGCAAGCACCCCCACTCCCGTGCTGGGGCTCCCCTGCCTTCCCGCTGCTGCTGCTTCTGCTGTTCTCAGAAACGCAGCCTGATCGGGTTTTCTAAAAGCAGGAGAAGGTGCAACTGTATTTATTTGTGGGGGGAAAAAAAAAAAGGCCAGTGAGCTTCCACATCCAGGCAGAGAGGGTTATCTCAGGGTGAGAACCACACGTGTCAGTCATAAGAGATTTTAATTTCCAGGAGCTGTGTGTGAGTTCCGTATCAGCCAGGCTAAATCCTCCGGCAGGGTTTTGCTCAGTCTATAGCAGAGAAGGTTAGCTGGTGCGGTTTAATGTGGATAGCCACAGCACCAAATCCTCCGTGCGTCAACTTGGCTTGCACCAGCATCATGTCATCACTTATATCTGATCTCCAGATAAAATATGCTACATTAACAAATATTGCTTGTTCATATAAAAATGCCGTGAAAAAATCATCTCCCTCCCTGGCGTTGTTCCAACCTGGGAAAGTCTAAAGAAAAACGGAGACTCGGTACCTCTGCACCACATCCCGCAGTTGAGCCCGATGTCAGAGAGCCACGCTAGAGTGTTTCCGCAAGTGTTTTTTGCTGAGGACGAGCATTACAGGCTGATGTCTCTGTGACCTGTGAATATCTGGGACTGGGTCCGGCAAACATTGCACATTACAAAATAGGTCCGAGAGGGAAGTGCAATGGGAAGGGCGGCCGCAGCCTGTGCATGGAGTGTATGTAGCCTGGGGCAATGCATTACTTAAACCTCTTGCGGCTGTGGACAAGTGGCTCCTGGTGTTTTTCTGCAAACAGTCTGCTTAATCCCTGGGGAAGGCAGGTTTCTAATTGAGGAGCTGCGTGCTGTGTATTCACCCTGAGCTCTGATTTATGTGTGCTGCTATTGGAATACATATTCATGACATTTTTTGCATAAATTAAAGCAAATTATTGTTGTGAAAATATATAGGGCAAGAATCCCTTCAATTTGTTACCTTCTGAAGTGTCTCTTGTGATTCGAATGAAATGCAAAGTGGTGGGTTTGGGTTTGCATTAGTCTGGGAGGGAAGGGGGGGTCATACATTAGAGAGCCATCCTTTTGTGAAAGGGGTGTGTGGGATTAATAAATGCTGATAGACCCTGTCATTTGTACTTGGTTGTATCGCCAGGTCCCTCTCTAGCTTATATTAGTGTTTGACATCGGTTATATCATTATTGGTTATATTCTTTTACAGTAACTGATAAGGTTGCTGTAATACATTCTGCTCATTCATGTGGTGTGTGTATAATGCGGGTTAATGTAGCTCCAGACATACCTGAAACCAGCTGTGCTGTCCCCGCACTGTCCCTCAAAACCGTCACCAGTTTCTGTATGTTTGTTGAAACATGTTGTGGTATTTGTGTGGGGCCGGGGCGTTGGGGTTACCGCTGAGTCCCGTAGCCATTCAAAATGTTTGTATTAATGTGCTCACCCTACAGCTGTAAATATTTCATGCACTTACAAAATAGAGAACTCTTTTGGCAATTTATAAGCAGAGAAGGTGGTTTAAATTGTTGTCTGAACTGGATAAATTGCTCTGCATGAGTTGTTCACCCAGCCCTGGCACTGGCCATGGTGTTGTTCAAGATGGGGTTTGGTAACTTGCGCTGCCTGCCTATGAATAAAAGACCCTTGTCCTTCCTGAACACTGCCAGAATCAGGCAAATCAAAGAAACGAGGGAGAGGTGGTGCTTAGCAAGCGTGAGGCTGATTTCTGATTAAATGTGAGCTTTCAGCATACTATGTAGATGAGATCTACCGTTAAATTAATACACTGTGAACTCTAAATAATGACTTGAAGGAAAAAAAGAGCTTGAAATGATGGATTACTTGCCAGCATGCCGAGTGTTTCCTGAATGGAAGACAGGTTGCTACTGCTTCTCTCCTGGAGAGAAAAATACTTTGAAAAAGACTGTGCCTGGGTCTGTCTTGTGCAAATTCAACTTCCTTTCCTTTTCCATTTGCATTATAAAATGTTTCTGTTTGTTTTATACAACCATTCGATTGGCTTTGAGAAGGAACACAATGTTATTTACTGCACTTTAGCCTTGTACTTTAATCTGTTTTTTAGTAGCAGAACAAATTAACTGCTTTCTCCACCTCTAGTAAGAGAGCTCTGGTTCAGAGCCAGCTTAGCCTCAAAACAAAGGATGCTTTTAGTCACTGCATCTTCCCAAGCTCCCAACTTTAGTGGATTATTTTATTATTCTTCCTCTGATTTGAGATCAAAAGTGGATATGTTTAAAGCTATGTATTTACAATATACCAGGCATAAGCCCCTGAGAGCTAATGCAGTCTGGCTTTACGCAATTTAGGGCACCGCGCGTTACTCCAGATCAAATGCTTCGCCTGAGTAAGTGTGTTCTGATACATGTGAAATCCTTTTAAGTGGCAAATGCTGCACAGGCAACCCGATGCAGCAAGTGATTATTAATACCGGGAATTAGCATACTGGGAAATTAGAAAGCTAAAGAAAACTCCTGAAAGGGGGTCATCTCTTGGAGATTGTGTTGTAGTGAGAGCGTCCCGTCCTACAAGCTTAGGAGTGAAAAAGCTGGTCTTTCCCCCGGTAGGGAAGAGCATACAACTACTCCTAACACAACTGGGAAAGAGAATACCAGAGGGTAAAAATGATGATGATGACGATAATATTAATAATGGTAGCACAAATACTAGAAGGAGATGGTTTTTTGGAAACAGTGGTTCAGGAGGCATCAGAGTCCTCTTCTCCGGGCGAAGCTCCACCAATCTGGTGTTACAGAGATGCTCATGGTCTGGGAAATCAGGGAAAGCCTCATCATTGGTAACCAAATCCTCTGTGTCGCTGAAGGGGACGCACAGGAATTTGGAGTAGAAGTGGTGGAGAGCTTCAGGGTGTTGCAGGTAGCTGGCTTTGGATGAAGCTTTCTAAGCAGATCCTCCTAGAAGGAATTTCATGTCCTAGTAGCAGTGAAGTGCCCCAAACAGCCATTTTCTTCTGCCACTGGCCAACGTTATCACACAAAATATTATTTTCGCACTGGAAGGCTGCTTATCAAAACTTTGCCCAGACCTGATTGTTTCCTGGTTCTTTGGAAAGGATTTAAAGAAAGATCGTGCTTATAAATTCACTTGCATTTTTTCCCCTGCCACCTTCACAGTGAAAACCTAAAACCTCACATAAAATACTGTTTTTTCTCAGTCTTCAGTTACAAATCACTGGGTTTCATGTGCTTTCCCACTTGTCTTGTTTAAATGTAGATTGTGCCATGCATAGAAAGGCATAATTATTTAAGGCTCGATAAAAAAGAGAATACAAAGCTCTTAGTTTCTCTAGGTATTTCTGTCTTTGGGCTGAATTCAGGAGGAAACCGCTGGAAGCAGAAATCATATCCCCCTGTCCAAAAGGATAGTCTGAACCTTAATGAAGCCTTTCAGAAGTCAGAATAAACATACTGTAAATTCTTATGCCCATTTTAGTTCACATCCCTTGTCTCAATTGTAACAGTTGCTTGGCAAAGCCAGACATAAAATTCCTGAAATAAACCCAGATGCTGCGGGAATTATGTGAAATAGTTTCACTGAGGAGAGAGGACACTTGGAATATTGTTTTCCTGACTATGAAATGGAAAGCATTTTTAGAAAATAAACCATTTTTCCTACTTAAAAAGAAGAAAGGCATGAGCTGTGCTCGCTGGAAGGAAGGGCTGTTTCTGTACGTGTTTCACTGAATTGGCTGCAGAGTTTCTTGGAAAAAAACATTGAAACTTTCTCCATGTGGAAATGTTTTCATTGGTTTCACACAGCTTCTTGGGTGATGGAAAACTGTGCTGATAATAGATTTCTTGCCTCAAAAGGAAATTGTCGTGGTTTAACCCCAGCTGGCAGCTAAGCACCACGCAGCCGTTTGCTCAGTCCCCCCCCAGTGGGATGGGGGAGAGAATCAGAAGGGTAAAAGTGACAAAACCCGTGGGTTGAGATAAAGACAGTTTAATAGGGAAAGCAAAAGCCGCGCATGCAAGCAAAGCAAGACAAGGAATTCATTCACTCCTTCCCCTCGGCAGGCAGGTGTTCAGCCATCTCCAGGAAAGCAGGGCTCCATCACGCGTAATGGTGACTTGGGAAGACAAACGCCATCGCTCCGAACGTCCTCCCCTTCCTTCTTCTTCCCCCAGCTTTACATGCTGAGCATGACGCCGTATGGTGTGGGACATCCCTTTGGTCAGTTGGGGTCAGCTGTCCCGGCCATGTCCCCTCCCAGCTTCTTGTGCCCCCCCAGCCTGTTCGGTGGTGGGGTGGGGTGAGGAGCAGAAAAGGCCTTGACTGTGTGTCAGCACTGCTCAGCAGTAACGAAAACACCCCTGTGTTATCAACGCTGTTTCCAGCACAAATCCCAACCACAGCCCCACACTAGCTACTGTGAAGAAAATTAACTCTCTCCCAGCCAAAACCAGCACAAAAATGTAGTACAGAATTTTACAGTGCCTTAAACTCTGTTTTGTTTGAAGGTTGCGTGGTAGTTCCATAGCTCAGGGCACACTGGGATTTCTTGGTGGTCCTTCCCTGCTTCACACCACTAACGGGGGGGGGGCCAGATTCATCTGCCTCTGTAGGCCATACCCCTTCCCTTCCAAGTGTCAAATGGTTTCCAGCAGCTGTAAGTCTGATGAAATATCCTCTTTCTGTATAACAGCCCCAAAACACCCACATGGATACGGATTATTTGGATCCAGCTGGGTAAGGAGTTACCATTGTGGACCGAGGTCCAAGGTCTTCAGTGCTGAAGGTGTCACCCTGCTTCTTTAGGCACCAGGACAAGGGAAAGATTGAGCTGGGATCTGTGGGAGCGAAGTCTTTTTAATACTTACTGCAAGCATCTCCTAAGCATGAAAATGTGTGAACACTGAATGTTCTCTTTTCTTCTGAAGAAGCCACAAATGCAAAGCTGGAAGACCTTCTTCCACACTTTTCCTTCAGCACAGGTGGGACTGGCTTCTCGATCAGCCAACCGAACTGGTACCCACTGTCCCCAAATTCCAAACAAAACCAGGGACTTGGAAAAATACTTCTCTGCAAAAATACTCTTGCAGAAATAGCTTTCATGAAATTTTGTATATATATACACAAGTCCCAACTTGGCACTGTGCTAAAAGCTGTAAGTAGTTATTAGAATTAATTAAAACATAATACATGGTCTGGGAAATGAAATTCAATTCCACATTCTGTCTGTAGCCTAGTTATTCCGTTATGAATGCGGTAATAAGTGTTGAAAATGCAGGTGAATATCATGCAAATTAAAGGGAGGATGAAGTATTTTCTAATTTTATCTGGAAAAACACATTAAGGACTGACAGCGGGTCAGCTGGTACAGTATTAATCACTTCCCAACCCCTGTGGTTGGGCTTTTGGGGCACCTGAATGGCTGCCTACTTGATCAGGGAAAATAAAGAGAGTTTTAGGCATTATAGGCATCTTGCCCAGCAAAAACAAAAGGTGTCATTAACTAGCTGCTAGTGCCTGGTTTTTCAAAGTTAGTTTTCCTTTAAAACTTTTATTGAAGCAATTTTTTCTTTTTTGCCTCATGTAAAATAATCCACGCAGAGACATGAAATGTTTGTGCAGTGTGATTACTCCTATTATCTTTATGAAATCTAAACTAGTACAGAAAAATATTGACTTCTTGCACTGAGCTAGCTTACGGCATTTATTTCTTACTATACAGCAGCCAAGAAGTAAGCTTTCTGGCTCGCTCTATTACAGTTTTTTCCATCATTCTGTTGTTATGGGTCTGAACTCCCGTTGACTCTTAGGCTTATTTTTTGCTAGCAAAGCAGGCACATCCTATTGAGCAACTGAGCTTGTACAGAGCGCGGTCAGTTAAAAAAAAAAGATCTGGCCTAAATCGTGGGCTCTTGGATGGGTGCAAGCTGCTACAGAAGAGAAGATGCGGCCAGCGCACTGTTTTTATAGCTGGTGTAAATCATTGGATTTGACATGGCTACAGCCCAGCATAGTCCCGGTCAGGTATGAGCCATCCATCTGTAAGGCCACAGGTTAGTGTGGTGGCTGCGCTGCTCATGGGGACACTGGATGAGGGGTAGGAGGTCTGGGACTCCCATTCATGACCAACCTGACTTTCCTTACCCCCCTAAGCTTTCATCATCTCTAAAATGGCAGGAGGGTGCTGGTGTGCTTGAAGTGCGACCAAGGACAGTGGTTTAGATCATCCAGCTCAGATGTAGAAGATTCAAGTCCCAGTTGCCCGATGCCCTTAAGGCCACATCTGTCCCTGAGCTTGTCTCTTCAGGTGGGGCTGCAGGAATGGGGTTGGATTTGCTGCTTCACTATTTTTTGATGACTGTGCATGTCTCTTACCATGACCTATCTGCTATCAATTCAGTAGTGTTGCCCACCACTTTGGGTGTGCTGCTGCTCCTCCAGTTTTCTGGCCTGCCTTTTGTTCAGAGTAACGGAGTCAAAGTGCTTCATTCACCCTCCTCTTCTTCCTCCCACTTCACGCCAGCGTATCACAGAGCAGGACTGAGCCCACAGTCCTCAGATTTTGTTCCTTAGAAAGAGTAAGTAAATAGTAGGTCAGTGCTTTGGCCTCAGGCTGACCTTGTCTTCCTCAAGCCAACATGTCTTAAGGGTTTCATCATGTTGGATCAAATCACGTCTGAATGGAGTATCTTTTATTATGGCTGGTTGCAGGATGACGTGGAGGAGATGTGTTGCGGGTATATTTTATTTTATGATTTTTTCATAGATATAGTGTTAGTGTGGCTCTTTTACAAACTGAGACTCTAAGGATCTGCCCATGCTTTTGCCATCTTCAGCATTCCACATTGCCTTCTAAAGGTGCCCTGAATGTTGCTTGATCTCTTCATAACTCAAAAGAAACCCTGGAATGACTGTTGAAAAAGGGAAGTTGTTGGCTGATTCAGCATGTGTTTCATCACATCGCTGTGACAAAAATATTCTGCCTCTAATGCGGCTCTTTCAAATAAAGAAAACTTTCAGCACTTGTTTTTCACTGCAAAGTGGCCAACAGACAAGACTAAATTATTGCTTGGTATGTTGAAGGCATGGGAGGAGTCTGTGTTGAAATCCCTGCGAAGCGTGGCAGGAGTGGGGAGGCTGTGCAAATACAAATTTTATATTACATATCATATATATCATACTACATATCCGAGATGTTGGGGTCTGCCAAGGACTTAGCAGTGGTTGCTGCAGCAGTGGGGTGAGACAGAGTTGTTGTTTGAGCTGGTGTTTGCTGGAAATATCTATTTCAAGATCCATATTTTCATGCAGTTTCATAAATTTGAATGAAAATCCATGTGGTAACAGATTTTATGTCTTTAAAGTATGATCTTGAAAAACTGTGGACACTTCAGAGTTTAATTTCAAATTGAAGCGTGTTAGGTCTAGCGGTGTATATTTATGACTTGTACATGGTCATGAAAGTCATAGCAGCCACCTTTTGAAGCAAATATTGAAGTATTGCATTACAGTTAAATTGTACTGTGTTCTTGTATTCTACTTTCTGGTTTTCTCTTTTATTCCAAGATATGGGAGTGTTCCTGTGCATAATACGGAGCATGATACCTTCATGTGCAGAGCAAACTAGCTCTTGCTTATTATTCAATACACCATTTTAATGCTATAAATGATGGCAAAATGATACAAAAGTGAAAAAAACAAAATTGTGAAGATAATCTTTTTCTGATGTTAAAATCCCAATGGGGAAATGAATTTTTGAATAGCCGATTTTCTGAAATTTTTCAGAAACATGTTTATTGTTGCTTTGCCTCTGAATTCAAACAATTTGAAGTGTTGAATTTTTCCATATTACCAGAAGTTGTGTATTCTGTGGAGCATAACGTCCCTGTGATGAAGTTCATTTCTGGGCTATTCGGGGCGGTCAGTTATCAGCAAATATTGAAATAAGGAAGGATAGACTCACCAAACTTTAAGACTTTTTGGAAGCACCAAATAAAATTAGTTTTATGATCTGAGTTAAATCTTTAATCAACATTCCACATTAAAAAAAGCCACTGCACATCTAAAAGGATTTTTGATTAGCAGTCTTGGCTCTGGTGACATCTCATAAGTGAAGCAGCAAGAAGAATAAATGAGCCCTGTCTCTTGCTTTACCTTTTCTCTTAATATCACAGTTGATAAGTTTTAAGTACTGGCGGTTAAAATAGGAGAGAAAAAGAACGGAAAGGGTTTGTCATGGCAGCAGCAATGTAGCGGTGAGGACCACAGTCCTCTTGCTTTCATTGGTAATGTGTTTCCAAAGTCTGTATTGGATGCAAAATGATTTGAGGACTACTTGAAAAATAGAACAATAAAGAGAATTTAAATAGCTGAAGAGAAATTTAAACAAAAAAAGCAAGGAAACAAATTCAAGAAGTAGCCCGTCACAACGAAGAGTATTTGTCTTCAAGGTTGTTTAGATGATCTCGTTCCTTCTCGGCAGTTGTGTAGCCTCCCATCACTCTGCTTCCCCGCAGCCTTTTTTTTCTCTGTCTTGTCACTTTGAAGTTTTCCCTCTGAATACCAGCTTCAGCATTTCCTACTTTTGACGCTTACTCAGACAGGTTTGGACAAAGGTGATAGATTGACAGTAGCCTTTATCTGAAAGCAAAGTATGAATTTTAGTCAATAGAGAATGAGGGTTGCTCTCAGATTTCATTTTGTTTTTTTCACCCTAGTTAATTGTGGGCAGAAATTGATGTGCCTGTCTGGGCAAAGCCGTACGAGAGGCCGCCTTTCAGTTCTTTAATTGAATTCCTGTATGCAAGGAACCTTTCGGGCTGCTGAGAATGCAAAGCCTGATTGTATCACACACGAAGGATTGAGCATCCCGGGGCCAGTCGCGCTCCAGGTCTGCTCGTGACAGCCCCAGTTCCTGCCCAGCAGCCACCGCTGTAGTTGTAGTTGTAATATGTGATTATGTATTAGAGCTAAACATCATTGCAAAAGTCAGGGCTGCTTTGGCTGGGGGAGAGGTAAGTTGGGGTAGCGTTAATAATGGATGTAAAGGGGAAATAAATGCCTTGCATTTCTTTGAAGGTGACTGATTCCATGGACCAAGTCTTGTACCACCTGAAAAAGTTGGAACTTGGGAGTCTGAAGCCAGAAGTGCTGAACCAGCATGGCTTATTGTTTCTCTATTTTCTTCCTGTTCACAGCTGTAATAAGTTCAGAGGGTAAATTGAAAATACAGGCTTTTCTCCTTCCTGATGATATTCGATACAGTTTAACTTCCCGGCCAGGTCTAGGCTTGTGTTTCATTCCAGGGGCATTGTGAATTTTACCATGTTTGCTGCAAAGCAGGGCTCAAAGCTGTAAAATGACTTTTCTGGAAACAATGTTGTCAGTTTGAGCCTCCTGATCAGGAAAAAAGATCCATTTCCATGTCCATCGCGAGCGTTTTGTAGGGAATTTGCCCGTCTGGCTGTGGTTCTTTACAGTCTCGCGGGTGTGAGCAGCACACCCCGCTCTCCTGCAGCACAGAGGGGGGCTATAAATAAGCGAAGAGCAAGATTTTTTCTTTTTTCCCCTTAATTCCTCCCATCCGTGCTTATTCTCTGCAGTAAATGTAAGATTTCACCTATTTCCAGTGCATTGGGAAGGTCAGTCCTTTGCACAAAACCAGCACATGAATTTTGGTTCAGTCTCCAGCTGTTTCAGGCTCCTTCTGTAATTTTGAGTAACGTAACTATTTTGTACTTTGGTTCCCCATCTTTAAAATGGCAATAAGAAACTTTCTATTGTGCCTTTTTATGCAGCATGTGAGCAGCAGAGAATCTGTTTGGACACAGCGCTCAGCAAATCCAGCTTTCAATTAATTACCACTAATTCAAAGAATAAAAGTGCGTGTTACCCTGAACTGCTCAGCTTCCTGCAGCACTATCGGATGATGATCTGCAAGGTTATTGTAACATTGTGTAATTGTTACAGGCTCATTAGTGTTACCGATACTGTCAGCGTGGAGGGTCTGGTGAGCTTCCCAGCCCGCGATCCTGACTGAAGGCCACTGTGGGTGTTGGTTGCACTTTTGCCAAGCTAAACACTGCTCCTGGCTGCCAAGCTCTTAATTCTCCTTTTGCTTCTCGGCAAATCAAGCTTCCTGAAAAATACCTTCACTTGAGTCCTCTGTGGCACCTGCAAGAGCAAAGGGCCAGCAAGAGCATGTTCGTGAGACCTCAGGGCTGCCACGGGGTGATCGGTGCCGTGCACGTATCCTGCCTCAGCCCTGTCAATGTTACTGCCTGGGCTATTCACTTCCAAGGGGCTGGGGGTGCTGCCTAGATAATAAACTCATGGTGCATTTAGAAGATAAATGAGCAGCATATATTTCAGGAGGACCTTGGATATATTTATGTGAGGCTGAGCTTCCAGGTGGGCTGAGAATGAGGATTTTTTAAAGTGCTCAGCTGTAGCCAGTACTGCACTAAAAGCCATCGTGGGCCATCACAGCGATGGCTGTGCAGCGGTGGTAGCTCACTGACGCTGTTGTGTGTGCTGCCTGCGGGGTGTTTTGGCCTGTTTGTGATTTATTTTGAATATTCATACTGTTATCAGACTGATATTAAAGGAAACAAGATAAAGTAAGCTTGAGCCACTGTTCAGGCTGCTGTTGCCAAGAGGCTGCCAGGGATAGGGAAGCTTTTACATGGCAAGAAGCAAAATAAAAAATCAAACCCATGAAGATTGGATTTTCTCATTGACTTCAGTTTGCAGAGTCCACGTGCTTGAGTCGATGTGCACGGCAGCTCTGGGAGCCCGTTTGCTGAGCTAGGCAGCAGCACAGTGCTTATTCATGGGCTTCCTATTAATATATGCAATAACTCGTCATGGACTAATTAAGCAGCTCAATTTGTAAAAGAGACATAAGGGAATTGGATACAGGGCGTTTGTTTAAAGAGCACAATGCAGTGTTTTGTTTTGGGCAGCCGACCGTTGTGAATCCCGCTGTCCCCTTGACACTGGCAGCAAATCTAGCGAGCATGCCTGTCGGCAGCGTAGGTGTTCTCGGTGTTACGCTGTCACCGCATTTCAGATAACAAATAACTTTTAACTAATCTGGAATACCTTTGAGAGCAAGAGGAAACACCTATTTTCAAGGTGACATGATACCTTCTGGTCTGGAAGCTGCCAGCTCTGAGTGCCAAAATTCCCAATGCCAATCACGCAGCCGGCCTCGATAAACAACGCAGCCATCTCCGATGTGAGCAGCTCGTCTCTTAAGCAGCTTTAGTAATCCTGCAACTTTGCCAAAGTGAACGGAGCTCGGGTTGCCTGGCTTCAGATGGATCTCAAAGGGGCTGAGATGTCATGATTCCACATGTTTTTTCATATAAAAACTGTCACGGAGATCGAGTTGGTCACAAGTGGTCTATGTCTTACTCAAAGTTCTCATCTGAAAGGTAGGAGAAACCCTTGGAGGATGTGAAATTGCCACCGATTTACAAGAGTTTGGCTGGTTTATCAAGAAAAACCTTCCGGTTGTTTTAGTCTGTTCATCTGATGGTGTTTGGGAGTGAAATGGCAGGGCAGAGCCCCGTGTGGGACCAGCCACAAAGAAGGGGAAGATGGAAACGGAGCAGAGACTCTAAAGCTGATAGCTGGGACGGAGGGAAAAGCAGCAGCACTGCAGCCGGTGCTTACAGGAGAGGCTTTCAGTAACTGCTAAAGCTACTTACAGCAGATTTTGGGGGCTTGAAAGGATACTGCAAGTATTTTAAAGCTGTCCTAATACCCGGGGCTCTGTTAAGAAGCCGTAGCCCTAACATTGTATTTATTTATCCAAATTTTTCTGGTTGCTTCGGTCAAAGCAGCAATCCTGGTTGATGTGTCTGCTGTGTACTCTCTGACATGCGTTACGTAGGTGTCCTACTGGAAATCACATCTTGTTTACTTGCCTTTAATAGACAATTAGGATGAAGTGTTTCAACAAAATGGATAAAAAAGTTAGCAAGTAAGAAAGTAAAATTCTCCTTACCAGGGAAGACATCTGGAATGACTGGCAGTCATAAGCGTGTACCTGCACTGCGTATGGAAAATATTTTGACAGTTCAAACTGAAAGCAGGCTTTGGAGTTTGGACTTTTTTTTTTAGTACACTGATTCTTTTTTTTAAAGAACCGTGGTGTGGAACATGGCTTTGATGTTTTAATGGAATCTAGAGAGCTCAATAGTATGTTTCAGGTTTGGATAAAAGAGAGGAAAATTGCTTCTAGCACTTTCATGCTCAAGAAAAACAAAGCCAAAATCATCCCTCTATGATGGCTTATCTATAATATTTCATCAGTGTGGTATCTAAGTGTAGCTTTGGTAGAGCTCGCTGAGACTTCTCAGCTCAGAGAGGAGATCCAGCAAGACTGGAACATACTCTGAGTTACTTTATATTGACCTTTCTTTAAAAAAAAGAACAAAAATTAAAGAGAGGTCTAGGTGGATAGGTTGATTTTCAAGGATCATCTGCCCGTGGTTCATTGCAACATGCAGGAAGTCAAGCAAAGGTGGCAGGACGCCTGTGTGGATGAACAAGGAGCTCCTGACAAAACTCAAACATAAAAATACGTGCCATGGGTGAAAGCAGAGTCAGGTCACCCAGGGGAAACCCAAACACTATCCAAGTGTGTGGGGATGGGATTGGGAAAGCCAAAGCCTACCTGGAATTGAATCTGGTGAAAGATGTGGAGGGCAGCAACAAAAGCTTCTATGGGTCTATCTGCACTGGAGGAAGACTAGGGAAAATATGGCTCTGCTGCTAAATGGGGCAGGAGAACTAGAAAAGGTTGAGGTCTTCAGTGCCACCTTCATCTTGGTCAGATTGGCCCTGAAGAACCCCAAGACCAGAAGGAAAGTCTGGAGCAAGGAAGACTTGCCCCCGGTGGAGGAGGATCATGTTAGGGAACATATAAACAAACTGGACATACACAAGTCCATGGGGCCTGAGGGATGCACCCATAAATGCTGAGGGAGCTGTCTGATAGCATTGCAAGGCCACTCGCTTATCTTTGAAAGCTTGTGGCAGCTGGGAAAGGTGCCTGAGGACTGGAAGAGAGCAAATGTCACTCCTGTCTTCAAGAAGGGCAAGAAAGAGGATCCAGGGAATTACAGGCCAGTCAGCCTCAACTCCATCCCTGGGAAGGTGATGGAGCAACTAGTCCTGGAAGCCATTTCCAAGTATCTGAAGGACAAAAAGGCAATTAGGACTAGTCCACGTGGATTTACAAAGGGGAAATCATACGTGACCAACCCAATAGCCTTCTGCAGTGAGGTGGCTGGCTCAGTGGATGAGGGGATAGCAGTAGATAGCAGTAGATCTTGACATCAGCAAAGCTTTTGACACTGTCTTCCATAACAACCTCATTGACAGACTGATGAGGTACAAACTAAAGAAGTGAACAGTGAGGTGCTGGGCTCAGACAGTTGTGATCGGGGGCAGTAGTCCAGCTAGACTAGGGGCATTATATATTGTCATGAGACAGATACATTTTTTCCAAAGCTGGGCTTTCTGAGGGCTAACACATGGAATTGCATGGGGAAGTTGGCACAGTCCTTGCCTCATCTGTGTCTCATCCGGGGTACATCCCTGCTCAGCAGCAACTTTCAGGTTCACTGAAGGTACCTCGGGAAAGGCAGACAGACAGGCAACACTGCCCAGCTCAGCTGGATTGAGTTGCGACAATAAAGACTTCAAAACAGCGCGGCAGTACACTGGCAAACAAGCGTTTGTGTAGCACTGAGATTTAATCTTCAAATCCCCCCATTTGCTTTAGCTGCTGCTAATTCTGTCCTGTATGATTTTCAGCAAGAAGCCCTATTAACTCAGGCTGTGTACAGCGCCTTCATAAAATTGAACAACAGAAGTTAATCTTTTCCCTTTCATCTCTCTTCCTGTGTTGCTTCTAAGCAATAGCTTTGTAGGTTTTCGCCCTTTTTAGCATGCCAAGCATTTCCCCCATCTCTTTATCTTCTTTTTTTCTTTTATGTCCTTATCCTTCTTCTTGAGACAGCCTCATCTGCAGGGACCACTGTGCTGCAGATGCAGAAGAGCTAGTCTGAGGAGGTTTAAGAAAATAGTTGTCTGAAGATTAAGCGGAGATGGCAAGCAGCCAGCTCTAGTTTTATCTGCTTTTGCTCCTTGTTAATTGCCATTGGAGAGAGAAAAAGGGGTTTTGTATTTCCAGTGATGGGGGGCTGATAACTTGTTTAATCTTACAATCTCACTCATTCCAGTCTCATGACTCACATTGGAAAGGAAAAAAATTTGTCTAAAAGATCATACGAGATAGCTGCCGAACAGCTTCTTTCTTTGGGCCAAGCTTCTCTCCCTCATTCCCAGGATAAAATGAAGCCAAAGATGCAAGTTGTCACGCCAGCCCCAAGTGCTGCAGTCCATAAGCTGTGGGTGTGGGTCAGACATCCTCCGAGATGATTTCTTGCTGGCTCTTTTCATTTGCGGAGCAGCCCTGTGCAGGGTGAAGACACGTCAGTCCCTGTTCATGCACCCACCACCTTTGCCAGGGAGGCGACAGGAGGTTCCTGGCAGGGGCACGGTTTTGCCCCATGCTGGCTTTTGCAATGATATGTATTAATTTTAGAAAATGACTTTAGACCTGAAGCCTTTCTGGCTGGCCCCAGGCTGTGAGGGGAGCTGTGTGTCGACAGTCGGTGCTTTGGGAATGGGTCGGGTGGGTTGCGCACGCGCAGACTGTCTCTGCAGCAAGGTGCAGGACGCGTTTTCTCTCCTTTTCCCTCAGCTTTGGAGGTACCCTCTGAAAAGGATATGTGGACACTTGATGCACACAGGTCTTTTCTCCTCCTTTTCTGCTGCTGGTAAAAATTCCTGCTGGAAGGAGCTAAGGAATTTCTTCCCCTTCTTGTAGCCATTTCCACTTAATTATTTTTACAAAGGAGAAATAATGATTTGCAGATGGCAGCAGAGGAACCCTCCAAGAATGTGCCTTTCATTTTGAATGTGCCTTTCTACCATGGTTTGAAGCCAGTAGATTTAAGAGTCGGAATGAAATCACATGAGGCCGAGCGGAGACTGCCAGACGTGATCTGCCCAGCTCCAGATTTTTGATTCCTCCTTCACTTTGGTGGGCTCTTGTCACAGGAAAGTCTCAGTAAGTGCCCAGCCTGCCCCTGAGTTTGCCCTTCTCAGCTGCAAACCTCAGCAAGGGGACTTCAGTGGGATGGTGCCTAAGGGAAACCACCCAGTAATGTGAATCATGGATTAACAGTTCATCCCTGAAGATTTGGGGTTCATTATTCTGTTTTTTTAAATCCCAGTTCCTACCAGTTTTTGCGATCCTTGAGTGAGTCACCACTTCAGTTTTCAAAGATGTTTACTTCCAGTGTTAGCCTGCATGTTTCCTGCTGTTTTATAGATTCGATTTTATTTTTTTGCATAGATGAACTCAGAAACCTATAATCGTCTGGCCAGCAGTGGCTATGACAGTGTGAATCTCCTCGTGACTGTATCTGTGCAGTGTTTGGGTTTGTTCCTGCAGTTACTGTAGGTACAATAACGCGTGTATAACACAGCCCTTGGGCTGCGTGCACCAAACAGCATCTGCAGCTCAGTTCCTCGGTCTTTCAGCAAGCAGAAGTGTTCCATGGCACAGCGACACTGCGAGTGGGATTTGTTGCACTGAAACAGAGTTGGGTAGAAATTAGATATTTAGTCCTAATTAGCCTAACTAGCGCTGGAGGGGAGCTGGGTACTCCTGCGGGTGCAATTCATCCTCCGACGGTGCCCGTCCCTCTCCATCAACAGCAGGGGAAGCCTGGGTGACCAGCAGGGACGAGGTGCCTTTCTTGTGAGCGGCTAACGGCAAACCAAAATGAGCCTTGCTTAAAACTTAGTCCAATAAATCACTGCTTTTGGAAGCAATTCGCAAAGAGGAGGTGTGGTTGCGGGGAGGAGGAGGGAGGCGTAGGCTGGGTGGGCTCCCCAGCGAGGGTGCTGCTGCGGTGCGTGCTCCCACGTGCGTCCCAGGGGAGCACAGCACACGCATGGTCCTGCATGGGACGGACTGCACATCCTCAGCCATAGCGTGGCTGCGTCCGCCCTGCAAAGGTTGAAGGCCTTTTTTCTTTTTTTAAGCTAATCTCTTTATTCTGCTTAAGAAGGACCTAATAACAGCTTGAGCTTCTTTCTGGTGACTAAATATTTTAGTCCTTACTCAATGTCTGGTGAGGTTTGTCGGAATTTTTTATTGATTTTGATGGGCATTGCCTTAGGCCTAAAATATGCTCCTCCAATCAGACACACTGGTCTCCAGAGAGCCAAGACCATGGGGGTGCCAACCCCGACCGAAGCTCTTCCTAAATAATGCCATGTGTGGATGAGCTGTATAATATCCATCTCACCTATCTTGAAATGTCTTTATGTGTCTGGCCCCACGTCTGGGCTACCTCTGCAGATCAGAGGGAGACAAGTGCCTTTTGAGGGATGATTCATCCCACCCTGTCGTCAGTGGGTAAAGCGCTTTGGGGAGGTGCCTCTCTTTCTGCATGGGTTTGGGAAAAACCTAGGTGATGAGCTTGGGTTAGAGATCTTGCTATTAAAAGCCTGGGTGGGGAAGAGATGCTCCCTGCTAAAATCTTCTTTTCCTGCTTTACTTTAATGCAAAATCAAATGTAGGATGAAAGACTGGAGCTAAATAAGAATAGCATAGACTGGCCTTGAATTTCAGGAAGGATCTGCCAACAGTGGGACATCACATGCAAGTAGGCTGGTTGGCTCGGTGACTGCTTCAGACTTTGCACAGCCGTGACTGCAGAGTTAAGGCTCCCAGTTTAGGTTGTTAACTCAAATCCAGCACTAGATTAAAGCTGTTGCGGCAGTTGTCGCCCTTGCCGCAGCCGTGATTGAGCGGGATGTGCCTTTGCTTTGCAACTGCAGCACTTTATAGCTCGTGTATGGAGATAATCTGTCCGTGAGTCCTGTGCTGACTTGAGCAGAGGGGCAGGCGGCGGTGTCGTCTTCAGCCGTCCCCTCCCAGTTGCCGCCAAACCTCCACCGTGTCCTGATCTTCCAGCTTGGGAAGATGAACAGTGTTATTCTTGCCGGTGCCCATTAAAAAAAAAAAAAAAAGGGAAGAAAATAAATGCTGTGAACTGGTTATGAAAGTATTTGACTTGTCAAAAGCTTTTCAATACTTTCTTTCCGGAGCAGGAAGGGAAAAGCAGTAAAAGAATGGGTTTCAGCTTTCTTTTCCTTTTTTGGTGTGTGAAAACTTTGGGGTTTGGTTTTCATTTAGAAAATGCAAAAAAGGAAACACGACCAGTGTGAAAATGAAATACAACAATAGGCTTCGGTCAAAGCAAAGCACTTTCAGGAAAAACAGCAACTACAATGCCATTGTCCTAAGTAATTGTTACTGCCTTTTGGAAGGACTTAAATACTGCTTAATTGTTGATCCACAGATAGTGTGGGGTGCGACCCCTGACAACGCATAAATTAATTGCCACCTTTAAACCGTACATTTGCTTAACAGCTGCTATTAGTTCATTTTAAGAGATTTTACAGATCTGGGATTAAAACCAAGTCCCTCTGCCATCATCACGAGATGCCATTGGCAGCATCAAGGCTTCGGCTGTGCTTCGGGCAGCACGTGCGTAACCCAGTAGTATATGATCTTAACACAGATGAGATAAAATCCTGTCTCTCTCCTACTTGTATGGAGCTTAAGAGAAATAAAAAGCAGCCGGTGTTAGACTGGCTTGTCACCAACACTGCTGGCTGAGAGGTTAATTGCTGGCATATGGGTTTGGTGAGGAGCGTCCATAATTAAACACTGTGCGTATTCTCCCGGTGCTCCCGGTAAATCAGTGCAATGGCAGGTCAAACCTGAGAAGCTCCATGAGAGCAGGATCTGTGTTTCTGCTCTGGTGCCCTTATCTGGAACTGGTAAGAATGAAAAGGAATTTCCAAATTGCAGTATTTTTCATGGAAATTGAGTTCCCGGTACCTGGCAGCCCTGCCCTGACTGGGCTGTGGCTCCTCGATGTGATTTCTGCTGTGGATCTCTGTGCCTGCCCCATCCTTGCTGAAGCCAGGCTGGGCTTGGACTCCTGGCCAGCACAAAGCCCAGCGCAAGGCTGCAGTTTAGGCAGCGGATCGCTCCAAACACCTTCAGCAAGGTTTTCTTACAGCAAGAGGGTGTTGGAGAACCAGATAGCGTGTTGGTCTCTGGGAAGCTGAGTCATCTCTCTGGTGAAGGCATCTATCTCAAAAGTAATTATACCGAGATGAAGACAGTCAGTGACAAGCTCTGTACCAGCAGTTTGAGTTCAGATTCTCATTTCATGCCGCAGAAAGATGAGTAATTCTAAATAGCTCTAAAGACATTTAAAAGCACCCAAACCATGACAGGCAGAATATAGCAAATGAGTAAGTTATTATATACTTTGTGAGCATATCCAAAGCCCTATTATCGCTAGTACGCTGATACACACGTTATCATTGTGTGTGTGTACCTGTGATGTGCTTCTCTGGTGCAGGGCAGGTTTGGTGACACCAAGCCCGCTCTTTTCTTTCCCCGGCAATGCTGAAGGCTTAGGCAGCCTTGTCAACTCCGAGCTGGGTCAGGTAACGATGAAAATAGATGTGCAGCTGCTCCATCGTGGTGCTTTCAGCAAGGAACTGCTTATTCAAAAATACGGGGGAACCACTCTGTGATGGAAGGCGAGTCTTGCTCTCTACCCTCAGACAGAAAGCTAAAAACACATAGAAATGCCAAGGAGGTAGGAGGAGAATGCCAACCTTTCCCTATCTGGGCTATCCACGGCAATAAGGAAGATGCGAGCATCCAGGCAGGCTTTTTCGCTGCCTCCAGCATGATGTGCATAACTGTGCTTAACAGTTTGCTAGAGCTCGCTCGTTTACAGGGAAGATCAATGAGCAGTTTCTAGTTAAACTAATGTAGCAGACCTGAGAGGCACTTCTCAGACCCAGAGCTCTCCACGCACCTTGGAGGAGCAGATCCTTTTGCACCTGAATGCATCTTTTTAATTAAAAAAAGTTTTACCATCGTATTCTGATTGAAATCTCAGCCCTGGTAGGTAATGATGACATTGGCACCTCCCAAGTGAACTGCTGCTGAGTTTGGCGTGTGGGACCATGCTTAAGGCTGATTTAAAGCCTATGGAAGTGGATGGAAGCATTTCCATTTTCCTTTAGGGACTTGGCTCACATTTTACAAGTGTAATTTGAAGTGGAGCCAGAATGTGGATCAGGCTTCATTTTAGAGAGAATTTGGTTGAAGGCTTTCCATTGCTTTAAGGTCTGCAGTGATTTTAAGGCTGCCTGGTGACTTACAGGTAAAATAAAATATCTTAACATGCTGGTGTGACTTGCAAATCCATGAATAGCATTGGAGCAGGTCTTCTCCTGCATGACCTTGCTAGAGCAGAGTGAAACATAAAAGGCAACCTCTGCTCAGCCTCCAAGGCTGCAGCAATGGACGTTTTGTCCAGCAGGTGGTTCAGAAAAATTTGTTGGCAGCAATTTGGGAGCAATCAAGGTGGGATCTTCTGATTTTATGCTTTGTTTCCATCTCTTGTGGTTTTGTGTGTTTACAGGGAAGTGCTATATTTGTCATTTTAAACTCATACCAAACCTAGGAATGCTGATGAATTAGGCATTAATAACAATTGGTGTCGAAATCTAAACAAATGAATGAGAAGTGAGTCATAATGTCGTCATGACCTGAAGACACAGCATTGCTCATTGGCTTTTTTCTTCTGCATTGTTCACTTTATACATTCCAGTTTCCAAAACTCATTATTTCTGTTTGGGTTTCAAAATGTGTTTCAAAAAAGCCTGAAAAGTTTCCAGAACTGAAGTTAAAAAATGCTCTAGTTGATGAGAATGTTTTGTTTTGCTAAATCTGAAATTTTGCTCCATTCACAGCTTTCATTTTTATTATAATTTATTATGAATTTTGAACTTAATGCAAAACCAAAAATACAGACACTTTCCATTCTGATGAGCTCTAAATGGGGCTTGATCCATTATCTTGAAATGCTACATTTCCTTTTTAGTGGAATTTCAGTGAAATCACCATATTGCAAATTTTTAAAGAAAAAGTTTTTAGATGCTTTTGACTCATCTCTGTTTTCAGACATGGCCAGACCTTTATATGCTGAATTCACAGCAAATACCTGTAAGGGAAAAGTGATGTGAAGAGCGGGGCACTTCACATCCGTGTCCTTTGTATTCGTGGTGCAGTAGAGTCTCCCAGAGCGAAACATAGTGCACACCGTCCCGTAGAGCTGTTCTTAAAAACACGTCCTGTGCGGCTGCTCTGGGTTTTGTAGCCTCTGTCATGCACTTGAAAGGAATAAAATAGAAGTAGCTGCTTCAGCAGAAAAGTTATTAGTGCTAGTGCACCCTTGAATGGCAAGCCTCGTATTTGGAGGCGAAAGCTGAGATGAGACATTTTCCATTTTATGATTTTGTCTGTGGAGAAAGTCCTTTTAATCTCAATTTAATGAAAGCTGGCTCAAGATGTGTAAGTGACTGTGAGTGCTTGGAAGAGGCAGGAGTAAAGCTTGAAGTGGGCTCCAAAGCAAGATGAATCTCTTCTTTAGATGAGGCAGAATTTGGAACATGGCTGGGTAACCACCGTACACTTACTTGTTTATAAGTACATGATACTTCATTTAGATAAATGGCCTGGGAGGTACTTCACATACATGGCGGAAAACGTGGCAGAATAAATTAGCTCAGTGACAGTTACGTCAGAAGCACCCATCTTTTTCAGATGAAAATAACAGAACAGTCTGGCCTCGTTAATTGTTTACTGTTAACAGGTGATGTCTTTCCTTCTTCTGCACTCCTGCTAAATGACAGGGATTGCTTTTTCCACAGCACAACCTTTTTCCAGATACAGCATTTTGAATATGTTGGTGAGAGTGCTGATATACAAGCACCCACCCATCCCACCTGGGCGTCAGCAGGCTCTTCGGGGACTTGCTCTTGTCATTCACCGGTGCCTCACAAAAGTCCATGAGCCAGCAGAAGGCCCTACACAACAGGTGCCATTGCCCTTCTCATCCCTGGTGTGCCAGCATGTTGTAACAGGTGATTTTCAATATATTTAGGCCAAATGAGAGAGGGAACAGGAATGTCCCCTCCATGGGCCAGGGCCGTTTCAGAAGCTGTGGTGCCCTGGCCTGAACTAGATGTATATCTAAGCAGATGTGTAGCAGGAACTTGGCCAGATGGGTGGATGACATGATGAAGAACCTTAAACTTACTGATTTTTGACGTAATATCTGATGGGAAAACACCCACAAGGTAGGGTGATTAATACAGGCTGTTAATTTCTGATTGTGGAAGCCTGCCTCGTTGTCCCCTTCCTGGGAGCTGTCATGAGTACTTGAGAAGCAGCAGCGCTTTTGCTGGGTTTCTGTCCTGGTCCAAAACAAAGTGCTTGTTGCCTCTGGGTGTTGATGCCACCAAAGTCCTGTAGATGTATAGCATGCAGCCCAGCCTGGGAAGTCCTCTTCTGCTGAATTGCTTCATTGTAGAGGCAGAGCATGACTAAACACAACAGGACTGCGCTGTGATGGTGCATGTGATGCTGTACCATCCCAGCTGCACCCATACCACATGGGCTTCTGTTTGCCTGTTTTCTCCCATACATCCTTCATCTGGAAACTCTCACTCTTCATCTTCTTCCCATGAAACCATACTGCCTACATCTTCTCAGCTGCTCTCTGGAGACAGCTGACGTGGAGGAGCTGTTGTAGCACTGAGTGAAACCCGGCTGCATCAGCCAGCCCTCTTGTAAGAGAGCTGCTTATATATGAAAGAAATTCAGGCTATTCCCTGGACTCTTTGCTCTCTGGCTGTAAGTGAGGGACAGGAGAAGAATTCGCCTCCTAAGCAGCCTGGCTTCCTTCCCTGCCTGCTCCAGTTAGCCCTCCCCAATCTTGGAGCTGCTGGAAGGAAAAGGGATGGAGGAAATGGCTTTCCCACAGGGCACTGAGTCTACAGCGCAGATGTGTAATAAAATGGAAAGATGGTCTTCTGTCCAGGAAATTGCAGCAGAGCTGCTCTGGTCTCACGTAGCAAAGCTGCTGAGAAGGAGCAAAGCCCCCAAAGTCAGCCTGTGCTCAGCAATCCAGAGCTTTGCGGCTTATCTTAGAGGCCAAATTAAAAAGAGGAAATGTTTTTGGAGAGACCAGCCCTTCTTCGTGAGTTGGCATGTCCTACTCCAGTCAAAGGATAACAAGTATGGTTTTTTTATAAAAAAATACCCTTCTTTGTTGGGCCCAGCTCAGACTGAGCATAGGCAGTCTCACATGGTCGAGGAAGACAACAACCCTACATACTGGGGTCATCTTGAATCCCATAGAGCCCCATCACATTAAATGCCATCAGAGCTGTATTCTGGCAATGGCCAGAAGCAAATTAGTTGTCAAGAGATGGGAAATAAAAGCACAGGTCGTATTGTTCAAGATGTATCACGGTCATGACATGCAAAAGCCCTGGCCTGGCTTTTGCAGACACTTAGAAACAGTAAGCTGCTCTCCCCATGGCTGCTCCTGGAAAAAAATACGAAAAAAATACGAAATTAAATCTGCAGAGGGTTATTGAATACAAAGACTTCACCTCTTTCTCAGGGAGTCCTTAAGCCACAGATTGCCTGAACCTGGGAAGGACCTGGGGGCAGGTGTCACCATGTGCTTGCCTTGTTCCTCATTCTCATCCACGGATACCGGCACATGGTTGCCATTGGAGTCTTAGTGTGTGTGCAAAGCCAGCTTGTTGTCATAATCTTTACACAGCACAGATAAGGCACGCGTCCCTGCAGAGCACAGTGCAGAAGATGTGATCTTCCCACAGGGGAGGCACTGTTTGACTCTGCACTTCTGGGGCCATGGGAGCCTGCAGTCATGGGACGCTCCAGTTGATAAGGATGCCTGGAGTCAATCAAAAAGAAAAAGGGAGAAAAAGTGCAGTCAGACTGCATGACCCAGCGGTTGCTCTCTATCTGTCTCGTCAGATGTGTGTGGTACTCCCCGTGCTGCCTTCAGCCTTTGCAGGATGCCCAGCACTGGCTTTTTGAATGCCCGGTGCCCTGGGCTTTCATCACGCTTCTGAGATGTCCACAGCCGGAGCAGTGTGGACTACGAGGGAATGGGCGGGAATGCATGTGGGAGGTGGATGCCACCACATGGGGTGGCCTAAAATGCAGCCCAAATTTGGCATACTTGGAAAATAGCAATTTTGACTTAAAGGCAAATTTCTACAGTGAGAGTCTGTTTTGTGTGCTGTTCCAGGCTTTGGCTGAAAAAGTAGAAATAATCTCCCTGGAAATGTCTGATTAGACTTTAATCACCATTTTCATACTTCTTGGTGCTTTTTGAGGCGCTCAGTTACAGGGAATGGTAATTGGTTCCTTCGTGTTAGAATAAAATATCTGAGTATGTGTGTTCGTAAGTATGTATACATATAAATAAATGAAAACATTAATTGTTTTTATCAACACGCTTCATTGGGAAAAAAAATTCCTTATGAGCTCTTTTTATGGCTCTCTAATAGCTATTCGGGTGACAATCTGTCTGAAACCAGCATTGTGGGATTGTATCACTTCCACCGCAGTTATTTCTAATTGGCAAATCAAGGACAAGAGGAGTCAGGGAAGAACGGGTAAGGACTGTGCTCCCGTTATTAAAATGCAGTCTCGAAATTGTCCTGTGCTGAGTGAAATGTAGTGCCGCTAACCAGGCTTGCAGTACCTTTTGCAGGGATTGAGAGCATCATTATTCTACAGAGGCTTTCTTTTTTTTGAGGAGTAAATTAATTGGTGATTTTAAAAAGGGCTGTAATATGCAAATAGAAACAAATGGATATTAGGTGATCTTAAACGATGACTATGCATTTGGGGACTTAGAATTGAAATTCTTAAAATCTATTAAATATTTAGTGAGACTTATACATAACAGGACAAGGGAAAGCACAGAAGTGTGGTAACCACAGGAATATCAAATGAATAAACAGTATCCTATCAGATTGAACACATGAAAGTGTTACTGTATGTGTTTGCCACTATCTCTATTCTGCACATTTCATGCAAAATAAATAATATTAGTGCCTCAACTTTGTAAATAAATCAATGAACTGAGTCTATGACCCGTTCAGAGATGTTTTGGTTTGCTTTGATCCAAAGACTTCAGATGAAGCTCCTGCAGCTAAGCTGTAAGAGCATTTTGGGAAACGACTGTTCTCACCAACTTCCAGCACGGTTTAATTCACTTGAGAGATTTGACTGTTCAGAAAAACAGTGCTTTTATTGCACATCAGAATTCCTTAAGGTTTATCCTTCGACACTTGGCAAGATGCCTGTGCTGCCCAGCTCTCTTCTCCTGATTCAGCTTCTCTGTTATAACTTTATTGAAGATCTTTGCTCAGCTGAAGTAGAGACTGACCTTTAAAAGACTCCGAAGCATGTCTTCCTTGTCCACCAGCCTGTTGTTCTTATAGACCCCAGCCACAGTTCAGGTCCTTGCGTGCTATTTGCTACGTGGACAAAAAGGAATATATACCCTGATCCCTCTCACCTGTGTTTAGCTGTCTAGTCTAGCAGAATCACACGATGGATGGTCCCATCTCCCTCATGCTCTAGGGAGCCTAGAAAACATCTCAGACCGGGTTTTCAGTCTGGTGCCGATGGACATTGGCTGTCCAGGAATTATTTTACAGTGTCTGTGAAGAAGGTAAGAAAAAAAACTTCTTACATGCTGTACGGTAATCTAACTTGGAGAAGTTTCTGAAGGGACCTTCTCCTCAACTGGAAAATTTCACAGGACTCAGAGATTAGAAATGTCTGAAAAACACCATAGTAGACATTAAAGTTTAAAATATCCCTAAGAGTCCTACTGTACAAAATCATTCCTTGTATTCCAGTATCTTGAACAGGCCTCAGCAGAGGTTAGACCGCTGTGGCACTAGGAGCAAGGCCCATATGTTGTGACAGCCTCTCCCCTCATGAGATTGTATCTCAGTTAGACTACACAAGTTGTAAAAGGAGAGAACAAAGGTAGATAGCACAGAAATAACTTGTCAAGATGCTCAGTGGAAGAACCAAGACACAAGTATTTCACACTTTCCCTACCCTAGCCCAGTGGCGTCCTCACTGTGACCTCCAAACATCTGTCTTAAGCATCTCTGCACAGGAATTGTAGAATAATTGAGGCTGGAAGGGACTTCTGGAGGGCTGTAGTCCACTTCCAGCTCAAAGCCGGCCAAGCTTCAGAGTCGGATCAGCTTTCCCAGGAACTTGCCCAGTCAAGGATAGAGAACAGAGGCTCCACAACCTCTTGTGGTCCCAGTGCTGGATGCTCTTCTTCTGCATCCTGGCTGTGGGAGCTGAGCATAGGGAAGGCATATTTTCCTGGTCACAGTAATATAAATAGTTTGAAATCAAAATAGGTACAGAACCAGAGCTCACTGTAAGGTGCACGTAGGAGGGAGGATGGCAGCCCTGGGATGCTCACAGCCACGCACCCAGCCAGCTGGCACTGTAGGGGCAGAGGGGCTATGGCTCTCCTACCCACTCCTCTGCTCCTCAAGATACTTCTTGGACTACATACTATGTACATCTGCAGGGGAAAAAATAAGGAATTTGGGATATTTCAGGTTTTTCATGAGCACAAACAGATGCCTAAACACCAAAGTGGTTGTGTGTCTGTGTGTTTTGTCTTTCACAAAAAGCTGCTGCTTGGACCTGTCAAGTGCAGCCTTATACGTGATTGATTTACAGCAATTCTGTGTGTGTAGCTTCACCTTCAGCCAGCGTTCAGGGCAGTGGCCAGACACTGTGCCAGCATGGAGATCCACCTAGCTGTCCCTTCTGGGAAGGATGATCAAAAGGACATCCTGATGTAGCAGCTTGTGCCGCCTCTTCTGCAGCACGGCAGCCAGGTAATGAGAGAGTCACCTGGGGACAGCGCAGAGCTAACGCTTCATTTGGGTCTCACTGCCATTAAATTGCACTGAAGAGGTGCGTATAATGAGCACAACAGCCAGCCGGTGTTTGCTTCATGAAAAATCATTAGTTGTGATGCTCTGCAAAGTGGTGTCCACGCTGTGACCAGACCCCAAGGCAAGCGGAAAGAAATGAAGGAGGTGCTTTATGGCTGGGCTTTCAGGAACTGGGGAGCATTGAAACGTGCTCCTCGGGAGTGGAGTGCCAGCTGTAACAAGCTAATGCAGTCTGCAAGCAGCAGAGGTAGGATTTCAAAACCACTTTGATCTCTACCCTGGTAGTTTGGTGCCGCGGATCAAAGGAGCAATTTGCAATGTGGGTTACAAGAGGACTGGATGTGAAGCAAGATGCTTTCTGGGCAGCCATGAAGGACACTTTCCTACCGTAGCGGTGGGATACATGAGCACGACTGATGCCCAGTTGGGCGTAGGCAGAGGTGGATGTGGTTGTGCTGGGGCAGGGTTACTGCTGCGCTTCTGGACATTAATGTCACCTCAGATCTCCTAATGGAGTTGCAACCAAAGGTGCTCTTGTTCCAGTGGGTTGGGTCACCCTAAACAGTGCAATAGTAAATATGTTCTGCCTTCACTGGGTTTCGTTGAATTAGGTTTAGGGCTCATGCAAGCAGCTTTGCCAGCAGATCTGGAGTATTTTCTTAAGGTACCCTGTGATTCTGTAATTATTATAAATAATCCAGACGTGCATGTTCACTGTAGATAGGGAAAAGCATGAATTGACCAAGAGATATTTGCCTTTTTCATGCCACCGACACAAGGCCCTCTGTAATGTGGAGGACGTAACACCCAGGCGTGCAGATGTGTCCACGACAGCTCTCATCAAAACCATGTGAATCCTTTCTGCATTTGACACAAAGCTATTGCTGTTGCTGGTTAGAGGGAGAGGCTGAAATCCTGGCTCTGGGAAAGACAATGGGAGTTGTGCTGCTGATCTCAGGGAGGGCAGGACTTAACATCCAAACAAGGCTTTGATCAAGATTAGATTGTACAGGAGCAGTGTTAATACTGTTATTAATAAAAATAGGAATTCAGCTGTTTTTAAACAGTGCTGTGTATAATGGGAATAAAAAAACCATTTTGCATCAGACACATTTTTGCTTCTCTCCCTTCCAAATCTGTCCCCACTCACTGCACAGCCTCGGTCCTCTTGCCTGTTGCTTTTGTGTGCTAGTTGAAGGGTTGAATTTCTGGCTGCTGTGAGCAAGTTCAAGTCCTCTGAAATCAGTGGCCATGCAACCAAAGTACGTCTACATCAAGGAAATGCTGTGGTCTTTATTAAACCAACATCTAACAGTGAGTACGAGACCTGGCTGCTTGCTCTGGAAACTTTTGAAGATGAGAGAGCCCAGATGGATAGCCACCAAGGTAATTCAATGGTCTTGGAGTGTTTCATGGATAGATCAAGCAGCTGTGCCACAGTTACCACCCTAAACGCTGCCCCCAAAGACAGGGCTTCCAAATTTAAAATCACAGCTCCAGCTCAGCGGCTGTTCTGTCCTGATGGGAAATGTTTCAAGAGTTGGCCAGACTTGAAGGAGTGATGTTCAACAGATGATGGCACCTACCACTTTTGAGATGAGCAGCTGTTAGTAGGTTATTAATCTTAGAGAGCCTTTGCACAATGCTTTACCTGCACATGTACTAGAATTTTAACATCATTTTTTAGCAGAGGTTGGAGGCTGTCTGTGACAATCAGTGGTTTTACTGATGATAGCTTCAGAGCCACAGCAATTGCTCAGGCTTTATACCTTCATACTTGCTTTGAGTTGCAAAGTATTCATTATTTCAAAGTACAAGACGGCTCCACTGAAGAGGGGATTTTAACACTGCCAGAGAAAATAAGCAGATGGCAGAGTGAATGGCAAAAATATGACAGAGCTGCCCTGGTCTCTAACCATCTGGTTTGGACCTTAGTTTAACATTTCAAACTTGCACACACCGTCTGCAGCAGACCTGGTGCTGGGCGGGGGAGTGCATTGGGCAGTAGCACGTGACAGCCCGCAGACGAGGATGGCTTACCTCAGTAAAATGGGCAGATACTTTTTCCCCTCTAAAACAAGGGCCAGACGACAGCTAGCTTCCAAATTTCACTTGTCCTGCCTGAGCTGCCCATAGCTCATTACTAAAGTGACAGGTGTCTGTGGCAACGCAGCATCGCTCTTGGTTTTGGCAGGACCAAAAAAACAGGTCTTGTGCTGGCTCCCTCCAACTCTTCTGGACATCAACTCTGAGCATTTCCTCCTGTCTAACCCACAATCAACTAAAACGCAGCAATAAAATTCAGAATGGTGCATTTTTCAAAGGAATGTAAATACCAGTGGCTCAGACACATCCCACCGGCTTGGAGCTCCCTCTGCCTCGGCGGTGGCTGGGTGGCAGAGCAGGCTCTGTGCACCAGTGATGGGCAGGACCCTTTGAAGCCCCTCCTAAGATGAACAAGATCTAAAACGAAGGTAGAGAGCCTTAGATAAACCTGACAGTTTGTTTCAACACTGTTGTTCAGAATCCTTTCCAAGCATAATGAATGAGAAAGACCGTGGCAAAAACATCGGAGAGCTTAGGAAACATTGTCAGTCTGGCTTTGAGCACTGACAAGGCATAAAATACCTCGTGTGTGTACACATCTGTACGTACTCACAGGCATTAACACCAAATAATAGACACACACAGACACTGCATACGTTTCCTCCCTCTATATTTGCATGCTCTAGTTTTAAACTCATTAGCTGCTCTTTTTGATGAGTTACTTGAGCAGTTTTCTGCAGAGAGGATAGGCTGAGTCATATTCAATCGTATCCATCTATGAACATCTATGGAGGAGCTCGGCTTCCTTCCAGCGCCTTCCCCATCAGCGTCTGATGAGAGGATATCTATAATTACAGATCACAAAAGCCGCAGTCGTGATGTGCTGGAGTTAAGAGGACTGGAAGGAGCTCAGTGGAGCCGGGGTGCTGTCAGCTCAGGAGCTGCTCTATCATGCGCCTGCCTCTCTCTGCATAAATAATTCTGTTTCAGAACTGCCTCTTATGGTTAAAATGATATATGGCACCTTCCCCCCTCCTCCTGCCGCTCCCCACATGGAATCGTGTTAGTCCGAAGAACAGTCTACGAATAATTTTCTCTAAAGGCTTTTTTGCACGAAAAATAGATCAAAATTTTGTTGAACTATTTACGCTATTTTATTTTTACAGCTTTGACAGAAATGGTAATGGGAAAATGAGATCAAGATGCTTTTGGTACATTACTGGCAATAAAAAAAAAAAGAGCGACCTCCAAGTTCAGGGTCAAATGCTGCAGGTAATTTCTGTACTACGAGTGTGTAAAGCCCAGCATGTTCTTCTCCTTCTGAAAGGGCTTACAGGTATTGTTGATGCTGTTTTTAAGGCACTTGTCTTTTACGAGTCTGTAATAATCTTCGCATTATACTATTACAACACAATCAAGTCCTTGTCATGCTGCCAAGGCTGATCAGATAACATCAGTGTACTGAGGAATTTTAGTACTAAACTTATTAGGAGAGACCCAGATTTATACCACGATAGTTGCAAACCAGTTCAGCGCCTAACTGGAACTTTGTGCTCTGCAGGAATGCGGGACTCAGCCATATGGGAGCTGGTGATACCAATTTTGGCTCCAGCTCCAGCCAAGGATGGGAGTTCAGGTGTGAGAGCATCTCTCCAGTTTCAGCAGGCATTTGCAAGATGTGGATTTAAAAATATCCTGTTCCTCTTTTTTTTTAAAATAACTTTTGGAAGTGCTAAAATGACAAAGCTACAGTCGCTCTGGTTGCTACAGTTTAGTTTTGCAGCAATTAAAATATCAGTCCCGATGCACTGAGAAGCGAAATGCTTTGTTTCAGCAGTTTTTCTGAGCCAAGAGGATGCGGACATTTGTCATTACAGCTAATCCTCCCCATGCTGTGCTTTGTGATCGGAGTCTTTTAAATGTAGCTTCCCACCAAGCCCATTCTTATGTACCTTATCTGGTGATAAAGTCAAATCAATACCTATTGTAGCCAGGAATGATGCACTGTTTAGAACAGGTTGTGTTGCATTTGCTGGAGAAGCACAGCATAAATTTTTCATTGGAAAAGCCTCCAGTTTGAGCAAACACAATTGCAGTGTGTATATCATTCTCCTTGAACTGTGGCAGCGCAGAGAAATCACTACTTTGCATTGATGTGCAGCTTGCTTTATTCTAACGTCTCCAATATACCAAATGTTAAACTATTTATGTTCCTTGGTGAGTTAAGAGGACGAAAACCGTGGCTGTTACCTGGTATTTCTATAGGTTAGGAATTGTGGAGTCAATTGTGCACCTGAGTTCCACTCTTATTTGGCATTTTTAAGTGGCCATTATAAAAGGAATGAATTTAGTAGTCTCAGCAGGAAAGCTAAGACATTTGGACACTGGACAATCTGCACATTTCTGTTATTGGTCTGGCACAACATAGACAGGAACCTGTCCAAAGTGGTATCATCCATGAGGATAAAATCTGAGAGAAGGAAAGCCAAAACAGAAAAAGAATTTATTGTTTTAACTGTAGTATTGCACTTCCATTCTCTGCTTGGTCAGGTGAATATTCAAAAATCATATTTTAAGGAAATGGCACGTGAATACCACACCTGATCTGGCTGCTTGGCCCTGATAATCTCAGAAAGGGTTTCTGTGGCCTCATGAGGGATGAAACAAATCTACAGGTTTAGCAACGAAACTCCTTTTCCTGTTTTGGCTGCAGGATGCCGAGTCTCTCGCTTCTTCATAGAGGTTTCCAAGATAATTTATTAGTTGTTCAGGATGAAGTTGTGTTGAGATTTCCAACAAGAGGAGGGTCTCTGTTGGGTCCATCAGTGCAGACGTTGTCCCTGCCCACCTGGTGTTGCCTTCTGAGATTGACGTACCAGAGGGTTTGTCCCTCCTCGTGCTGAGAAATGCTTCACCATCCGGTTGGTCTGGTTGTTTGCCTTGGCTGTAGATACAGCACTGCAGCCTTGCTGGATCTATAGCAAAATGGCCTCAAAGGGGGTACAGTCACTGCTTTTGTATAAATTCTCACACCACCAGTCCTCCCTTGATGTGATCTGTGAAAATCCACATATCCAAATTAAAAGGCAGTCCTCTTCAAGGAGTGCTGGTGTCCACCTGCAGAGATCATGAATACTATATTCCACTGCGGTGGAAGTAAAAAGTTCCCAAAGAGAGCTGATTTTCCTTATTTTTTTTTTTTCCCCTCTATATGTGGTTTCTTAACTCACCTTCATGTAATTCAACATTTCTACTAAGGTTCTTGTTGTGATTGTTGCATGAGATAGTGGCATTCACAGTAGTTTGAAGGAGCACTTCAATGATGATATAGGATATAGAGTGTGTGTGTGTATATATTAAAAAAAAATATTATCCAGCTTGCTGTGTGTGAATCATGCAACTTCTGATTGTCACCCATAAACAGGCATCAGCTCATGGCATGGAGATGTTTATTTACTAATATTTGGATTTAACAGGCTCGCTGTGGTGTGTGTCTCTCACCGCTACATTACAAGGACCTTGTGTCAGGAGAATAAAGGTACTACTGCTAAGTTATACTTGTTTTAAGTACCAAACCATAAGGCTTTCTAGAGGAAGTAAGGCCAGCACACTGCCTTTGCTCTGTGCTGAGGATGCTTAAAAAACAGGCAGGTACCTCTCTCTTCAAGAGGGATTTTAAGTGTAAGGGGTGGTTGCCCAAAAAATGCAGCGTGTTTACCTCTCCTTGCACAAGCTGTTGCTGTGGGAATCCTTGACCCCACTGCGTGGGGGTGAGGAGTTTGGCTTGGGCTTCCCTGCCCCACGTCGGCATTGCCTGCTCGAGTCTCATCCCTGCTGTCACTTTGGGCACAAGGAATTACAGAGGTTTTGGGGAGCGACTTCTTCATCCCATTCCTGACCCTTTCGCTGCTCTGGCATCTCGAGGACCAGGATGTGGCAGCGCGAGCTTGGGCCTGGGGACGTCCTCCCATGATGTCCTGCGGGGACATGGGATGGAGCACGGCCAAAACGGGAACAGAAAGGACAGAAACAGCTTCAGATACGTAGCTGGAAATGTATCTGTAAAAGTGTTGTTTCTTCTGACAAACGGAGTAATTTGGAGAGATACCATCTCTCAGAACTATACGAGGGAGCATGTGGAGAAATGATTATTTCTTTGCCTTTTTTGCTGTTTCTCAATTTTATTATTTAGGTCTTTGTTCTGATACATTCCTTATTATTTTAGCTGCCCTGGGTAATTGTGTTTTTCCCTTAACTTAGGAAGTTACTTTTAAAAGAAAGGAGGGGGGCGAAGATAAGGCAATGCTGTTAAATGGGAAATCTATTGCTAATTAAGGCATGATTTTGCTAATCACCTTAGAAATGAAGTTATCAGCTGAAAAAGCCTGGAGTTTGTGTAATGAAAGTTAGGAGCGGGTTTTTTTCCCCCGTTTCCTTCTGTCACAATACATTCAGAGATTAAAAGTTTACCTCGCAGACTCATCTTGACACCATTAGACATGATGTCTCTTTGCATTAACTGCAGATGGGCTCGAGCTGTTCTAGGATATATTTCAGTCTGAATAGTTAAAATTTGGCAAAGGTATAAGCCACTAAAGTCAGGATCCTTTAATGGGAGCTGTCAGCGTTCCTTATGGATGTCACGCCATGCTCCAGCTAGAATGCTGTGTCCAGGACCCAAGGTAGTCACTGTCCCTTCTTATTTTTTGTTATTATTATTATTGTTAATGATATCCCAGGGATGAGGAGGAAGCACAGCATTATATAAGGCAGTGACCCAGGGGTGCCAGTAGTATGGTTTTTCATCTGGAGAGGCTGATGGTTGAGAGGAGAAGGTGCTGTGCTGGGGCAGGGCACCATCCTGGCACTCTGTGGGCTGGAAAGGGGCGAGGGACCGGCCCCAGTGTTGCCTCTGATCTTGCAGAAGTCCTCTCTTTCTCTGATGTTGGCTTTCTTTGTGCAAAAAACAGATGGTGAGCCCAAATTCCCTTGTATGGCTTGCAGCCGTGTGAAGAGAAGCGCGACGTATGAGTTATTCTGTCATCCCAGGGGAAGCAGCCCCTGCGTCAGTATTTTCTGATGAAAATATTCTCCTTAAGTTAATAATTTCATCTTCTGCTTCCCTGCCAGTGGGCACCATGGCATAGCAAGGACTGGTTGCAGAAGGCTGGGGAGGGGAACAAGGTTTTCTTAATATATATGCATTAAAACTTCTGTTTTCAAAGTTAATTTTTTCGCCCATTCTTTTGCTAGAGCTGCAGCCGTGCCTTCCCCTGTGTGTGTCCTTTGCTGCTCAGCAGGCGCTGGCTGGACTTCAGTGCTGCTGCACCTGCACCCAAGGGAGGGAGCCCCGAGGGGCCCCCGCTCCGTGGGGTGAGCGGAGGGGGACAGCATGCGGTGGAGAAAGCAGCTCTGACCTGCTGGATAGGATGGGGTGAGACAAGGCGGCAGCCCCCCGTGCTGAGCAGCATCCTCCTGCTTGCCCCAGGTGGCATCCAAACACATTTTCTGGGTTGCTCCCTGCAAGCAAACCAGACCTGTGAAGCACTAACAGCACCAGCACCGCCAGCCTCAAGGCATGAGCCTGACCAACCCCTCCAACATGTATTTCTAGCCCTGCTTGTCTGGGGAGCGCAGACGATGCCTTGAGCCTGGTGTAGCACAGGACGGGCTTTTGGCACCCTCCTGGGTGGTGGGTCTTCTCTGGGTCACCCTTTTCTGCCTGGCTGGCTCCTTTGACATTAGGCAGATCGCCAAAAGCCCTTTTGTTTGAATAATGCTCCTTGAGAGTAACTGCTGGCTCTGGCAGACAGGAGCCAAGCAAACTGATAGCCGCAGTATATTTTTGAGGGCAAAGGGGATCGTGGACAGTAATTGTTCTTAACTGCTTAATGCTTTGAAAATTGTTTCTGTGGCTGTTGCAATGAATTGGTCAAGCGAAATTGGGATTTTCTCGCTGTCTCTATTACACGCGCAAAGGACCATCGGTACACTGTGTTTTGTGAGCAGTCTTCCATTCTCCCTCCATTACCAGGAGTGCAGGGGACGTGCACTTCTTCAGGCAATGCCAGGGTGTCTCCTCCCTTGGCTTGCTTGCAGTCCCATCTAACAGGCCTGGTCACCGCTGTTTTCCAGGATGCTCCCAAATGCTACGTTTACTTATGCCCTCGCTGTCATTAGGAGTGACATGTAGAATGCTCCACAAGAGGAATGTAAAAACAACTCTTCGATTTTGCAAATGGAGGCCTGAAGGCAGATGGCAGAGGAAATGCTGATGTCTTGGCTGGGAGGTGGAGGAATATGTTGCTATTGAATATTGCCGAGTACTTGCACACCCACACGAACATGCAGGTACACGTGCACAGGAGAGGCGCCTGGACCTCCCTTGTAGCTCTGCTGCCATACTGCATCACGCCGAATCTGCTCCCCATTTTGGGTTATCCCCAGTGCAGGTCACTGAGATGCTGGCTGTTTCACGAATGCTTTCGCACACCCGTGACACCTTCGTGCTTCTGGAGGGTGATTAGAAAGCAAAGCTGGGTCATCCCATCGCTGGAGCAAGGTGATGCAGTCTCGTGCTAACCAGAGTTTACCTCCCATACATGCAAACATTTCTAGAAAGTAGATGGCCAATGCAGTTTCAGCCGTACTCGGACATCTCACTGCTTCAGAGGAATTGCTGCTTTTCCACGCTGAGTTCTTAGGACGGTGACATTTTGCTTGGAAAATAATTGCAAGTGTATTACCCACGAGCTTTCTGAAAAACACATCAAAGATCTCTGGGTGATGGATTTGTTTTCTGTTTGTTTCTCTGGGATTTCTTCACTAGAATTTAGTGTTAACTGGTTATTTATAAATCCAAGCATCTTTCTGTATATTTGATTACTCCTGTGTGTAGACTGATGGAGAAGTTATTGAGTCACCGTCATTTACTGGAGGGGAATGCTTCTATTTTTAATTCTGCGTCTCCTTACAGGTGGATGAATGGCAAGCTAATAGTTGTGTTGAAATTTGAGTGTCAGAAAATAAGGGAGAAACTTGAGACTTGCTCATCATATTTAACCCGCTGTGTTACATACTCTACCTTGAGTCTTTAAACATGCCTTTACATCACATCCTTGCATATTTTATAAAATGAAGTGATCATGATTTCATCCTTTGTAGGAAGCAATATAAAAGACTGCCTTGTTAAATAGACTAAACATTAATTCATTTGACAATACCTTATTTTTCTGATTGGTCTTAATGTTGTGCTGGCTCTTGATTACCCACCTACTAAGAGATAATTCTTCAAGGAAGTAGCAGAAACAGCATGCTGGACTGATTGTCCTGTTAATGCTGTTAGTTGCAGTACATAGAGTATCTTAAGCGATTGTAGGTTTATTTGCTATGAACATGAAAAATCTACTTAATAGGAAGGTCATCTATTTGTTAAAGGTCTTTGGTGGGACAAATGGCTGCTCAATAGGGACATAAATGAAGGTTCCCAAAGAACTTTCTGCCCTCAGGGTCTGAGTGCCACAGGGGTGGACTTGCTGCAGGTTGGGACATTAGGGCCAGTGACCTGAGTGGAGGCAGCTGCCTCTGCGCGTGTGTGCACGACTGAGTGTGGCCTTTGCCTGTGACATGTGGACACAAGTGGCCGAGATGCATCAGGGCATCAGCCAGGTGATGACTTCCAGCCTTGCTGGAGGATGGAGAGTCTGCTGAGACCTTTTGGTCACGGTGTCTCGCAGTTCATTTCATGTTGGCGCCAAGAGAACAAAGTCTGGGGCCTTTCTCGGGGCCGTTCACCGCTCCACAGTTGTGGTTATTGCAAGGATAGAGCATCACGCTAAGCTTGTAGGGCAAAGACACCTCACGCTTCATGGCCATGGAGGATGTCTCCTGGATTGCGGTCCCTGTGCTGTCACCTGTGGACCTGTTCACACGTGTTTTTGCATGTCAGCAAGAACAGAAAGTCCTTGCCAGGCCACGTGGGAACAAGCAACGTCTCCGTGGGGCCATGGATTACTCCTCTGTACACCGAGGACAGCGATGCTGAGTGCGACTTGGCCGTTACCTGTGTAATAATTCTCCTTGCTCCCATTGTTACCAGCAGAAATGGTTATAAATGTCTTGTAAAAATACTTAGATTTTTTAATTTATAATGACAATTTAGGCTTTATTTAGGAAATAGAAATACGGTCTTTCCTTGCATAAGTGCCTTTTTTGAATTAAATTTTTACTGATCTCTCTGGAACTGGCTTGTGGATACGTATATAACCAATGCCCTTTGCACAATGCCCAACACTCTTTCTCTCTCAGGTTATCACAGTATGTGCATTTCAAGATAGCTTGTACAGATATTCCAGAAATCTAGGAAAGCTGTCTAGCATAAAGCCATGTGAATTATTTAACTAAAGCACGGAAAGACAATATTGCACCTTTACTGCTAGAGGCGAGCTTGCTGGAAAACGACATTTTAATTACTTCACGATTTTTACATTTTTAAAATAATTATTCTGATCACAAATCAGGACAAAACCTAACAAATCCCCAAAACTACAAAAACAGGTGGTGCTGGGGATCTTCCAGGACTGGCAGGTTTATTCAGCGTTGCGGTTGAACCCAGCAGCTTTGGGAGCACCCGAGGGCAGCGCTCGATGCTCCTATTTCACCAGGACATTGAGAAACTAAAGAACTGAGCAGGCAAGAAACACAGGCGGTTTCTGTCAAACTATTGCCTTGGGAACACTCCTTTAAAAAATTTTTTTTTTCTTTAGAACTACCTTCTTTACTTGTTACTTGCTTTGCCAGCATGTGGCGTGTTGCAATACTTCGAGCAGACCTTGTGGACTTTGCTGGCCAGAGGCGAGCATGGTTGAGGCTGGGTAGGAGGGACGGGCATGCCCCTCATCTCAGAGATCAACTCTGAATTCGCTCTGGAGGCATGAAATTGTATTTAAAAGTGATCAGAAAGGTCAAACGGCAGAACCGGAGTAAGGTGGGATTTTTTTGCTACATGTTTATGCACCAGCTAATAAATGGGGCTCTGATTTTTTGATGTGGGCTCCTATATTCTGCAGCAATCCAAGCGAGAACAGCACAAGCAGCAGGATTACCCCAAGGAAAGACGTCTCCCTGCTGTACTGTCCCTTACTCGTGTCGCCTGGGCTTGGAAAGTGCACGTGCCCTGTGCTGGGTGTGCCCAACCCAGTGCTTAGAGATTAAAAAGGGCAGCTGATGCAACCAGGAGGCTCCTCATGGTGCCAGGAGAGCGGATTGATCAGGGTCGGTAAAATTTAGGGAACGCAGATGGGATAAAAGGTGGTGAGCCTGGAAGAGATCCCAGAAACGATGGGTGTTACAACAGCTGTGCAAAATGATCATGTGGAGCAGACTGCAAAATAGGCGAAACTGGGTTTATTAGGCCTGCTTGGCATATGTGTTTGTAATGATTGCCTGGTGTCCTGGATATGTGTCTTTAATTTAAGATAAATAACTTCTTGGTGAAGACAAACAGGGAGGGAAGAACCCAGGTATGGCATGTCTTTCTCTGAATTGCCTTTCTGTGTGAGAAAAAGAAGATCTCAAAAGATTTTATTAACTTGTAAACTGTGATTTAAGGGAATTTTAAACAGCATGTGAAAGAAAAACAACGAACAAATGTTTTCAAGGGGGAGAAATCTGTCCTGGCCATATGTTTCACTGAGTCATCCCTTCTGCAGGAGGAGATCTTGCAATTGTTCCAACTATTCCAGTCACTAATCCTTTTTATTTAGTAGCAACATCCCTGTAAACTCAGCACCCGATCCTACAATGCGTTAATACCACGTGCTGGATATAGACCTGATCCTCTAATGTCCACACGTGTTTTGCTCTGGGCACACGTTAAATTCTCCCTGCGTGTCTTGCCATTGAGCAAAGGCCAAACCTGGTCATGGGTTTCCACTTGCCAGCTAGATGATGTGATGCTCTGTGCTCGTCAGGATATTATAGAAACCTCAAAACCCACCACATTTTTCTCTTTAATTCATACACGGACCCTTTGCATCATGGCAGAACCCCGTGCTGACGGTGTTGTGCGGTTGTGTTGCAGGTGTGGCTGTGCGGTGGCAGCATGGAGGTCCTGCCCTGCTCCAGGGTCGCTCACATCGAGCGCAAGAAGAAGCCCTACAACAACAACATCGGTTTCTACACCAAGCGCAATGCCCTGCGGGTGGCCGAGGTGTGGATGGACGACTACAAATCACACGTCTACATCGCGTGGAACCTGCCGCTGGAGGTATGGGCATTGCACCCTATCCTAAGTCTTCACTTTATCGGGTTAAAAACTTGAATCACAGAGCATTTACTGCCCCCAGGTGAAGGAGAGCTTTAAATACCCTGGGTCACATCCCCAGCTGTGGAAGTCAGCAGAGCTCCCTTGGCTTTGACGAAGATGCTGCAAAACCTGCAGACTTTGGAAGAATTCCTATGATTCACATCAACCTTTTTATTTTCATTTCTAAAAATTAAACCTGTATTGTAGTGTTTATCTCCCCGTTGAGTGTTTACACAGCATGAGTTTATGTCATTACACTGCTCTGCAGATGGAGTCTGTCTGTAAAGTCGGTTGGCAGAAGATTATTAATATCAGCATCATTAGTGCATGAGTTTTTTTCCTGCGGCTCGGGCAGGTCCGTGTCGTGTGCAGCCCAACTCAGGTTTCCCAGCTCGCAGATGCTGTCGCTGCCCAGAGCTCACTGCGGACAGTGTGTGGTCCAGGTGCCTGGGCCATTTGCTTTCCCAGCGTTGGGAAAGTAAAGGCCATCAGCGCTTAGAAACAGTGTTCAGAGGTAAAGGATCGGAGGTTGGTGGCTCACAGAAGGAGATCCCCTCCCAGCAGCACCACATGCAAGTGCTCCAGAAGCACTCTTTTTAAATAGCTTTGGTGGTTATATTTATTTCGGCACAGAAATGGATAGTTTTTCTTAGATCTGACATGTTGTTTTTCATGTAAATCCTGCCATGTCACGGCATGGTGCACCTTTGGAAAACCATGGGGTCCTGCCAGCAAGACAAGCTGACCATGCCCAGGGGACACATCCTGCACGTGGACCTCTCTAGGTGATTCCCTGCACTTCTGTGTAAAGCTCTATAGGCTCCAGGAGGACTTTATGTAGGTCCAAGGCTGCTGCTTGGGCTCTGGTCTCCGTGCAGGTCTAATCATGAAACCCAAGAGCATCTCCTGCCTCCCAGCTCTGAACGCTGCCTGGAGTGCGCTGGGAGCACCCCCAGCTGGGCCAGGCCCCCCATCTCCTGCTTCTGGTCCTGCCAGAAGAAGAAGAAGGGGTGGTAGGGAGGGGGAGGCAGCGATGCTCTCCAGGTGATGGGTAGGATGAGGATTTGGGATGCCCTGCAGAGCCCCCCGACACCCACTCCACTTGCAGTGTACTTAAGCATGAGCGCTGGGCTGCTCTATTCAAGTGCAAGGAAAATGCGTTGCTATGAGTGGCCAGACCCCATGTGAGCAGTGATTTACAGCCACCCTTTTGGTGCTAAAAATAAACACGAAATGTTCATACCTTGCAGATCACACCCCTGCAGAGAGCTGCTGCGGTCCTGATCCTGCTGCAGCAGCATCCCCGGCTGGCAGCGCTGTGCTCTGGGGCATTTTGAAAAACATTAAAACATAAAAACATGAGCTGCTGCTGCTTTCTGAGGAAAGGTTACATCTGGGGAGAGTTACTGGCATTTAGAGCCATGGTAGTTGCAACTTTGTACTGCATTAGAGAACAACAGGTACCTGGGAAGGGTCGATGAGCTGCCTGCCCTGCCAGTTTGTCATCCTGGGGGTGGTGGATTAGTTCGTTATTGAGAAATAGATGAATAGAGATGGAAAGAAATGCTGTTTACCCAACGAGCTGCAGGAGGGCACTGGCTGTGATGGGCACCGCTCCAAGCGTTCGGAGAGGCGGAGAGTTGCCTGCAGGACTAAGTGATTTCAGGTCTCTTAAAAATAGGTTGCAAGATCCAAATGCCCATAGGCAGGGATCATAAATGACTGCAGGTTCAGCCCCAATCCTTGGGCTGAATCCTTTTTAGAGGTGAGGCACCATGGTCCTGCTCAGGAGCAGCTTTGGAGCGCGGCAAAAAGGGATTAAAATTCATCAGGAAGCCGCAGGTTCTGTACGGCTTGGAAAAGGCAGCATCACACGAATTGGCACTGGGGGTGGGTCTGGGGAAACAGATCTGGGTTACCCTAAAAACAATTTGAGATTTTTATATAGGTCTTACCAGTAAAATTGAGATTTAATTTTAGAGGAGCCTTGTTTGACAAGTGGTATTGTGCAGGGGGTTATGGATATACACTGAATTATTTTGTGACGCCACTATATTCAAGACCAAGCCAAACCCCATGCACTGAATATTTCAGGTGCTGACTGGTTTGTGGTCCCGCTTTGCTCTGTGTCCCATCTCACCCACTCAGATTTCAGTCTGTCCTACCTGTCTACACTGAATCATCTTTATTTTTACCTGTGAGCTACCAGTAGCGCATTAAAATGGTGTCTTCTCTAAAGCAGAGTGAATAATTCATTAGAAGATCATTACAAGCGTTGTAATGGAAAATTGCTTTATTTGATGATCACTGCAAAAGACAAGAGCAGGAGCTAAAATAGAGTAGAAACGCAGACACCTGTAGGAAGGAGTAAAAGGGGCTGCAATGTGCCTTTGGTTTCCTTCACCTGGCTGCTGCATTAGTTCCCCAAATTCTGTAATGGAATAAAAGGTTAAAGGGGGAAGGCTCTCTTCAGTCCCTGCTCCTGGCTCCTGTAAGATTATTCCTCCAGGGACAGATACCGTAGCTTTGTCTGCTTTTAAATCGGCTCGAGCCGTGAGGTGCCTCTGTGCCTCCAGGGACACTATTTCACCGCGTAATTGTCCAAATTGTCAAGAGGTTTTTCTGAGGTTCAGCCTCAACTTCTCTTCTCCTGTAATTTTTATCCTTTATTCTTAGCTATCTGCCTCTATTATATATGAATCTTAAGCCCTTCTCTTTTTTCTTCTTTTCTTTTCCCCCCCTTATTTTATACCTTTTAACCGTGCTGTCCTCTGCGTTGCCTCTTAGTAGGGTCACACACCCTTGGTGTGTAAGGGGAAGGGGTTTGGTGCTCAGTCCACAGACAGGGGTTTGCATTTCCAGGATTCAGCACATGACCATCTTTTCAATCCTGATGTACGTATAATGTTAAGCTCTTCTGGAAGTCCTGTACATCACTACCTAAACGGCAGATGAGATATTTTAAAAATACTTTGTCGTTGTGCCCATGGACAAACTCAGTCTTTTTCAGATGCATCCAAAGCCCAGGGGAATCGCTTGGAAGATTCACCTCTGTTACACTGCACTTCTCATTTCCTTCAAAACCTTTTCTTCTCCATTCAGATTCTCTTTTCTAAATTACTTCCCAGGACCAAAACGTGTCCAGCATCAGTCTGGTGGCCATTGCAAGGATGCCTTCAAAACCTATGAGAGAAGTACGCGTCTCCTCCTCGCTGTGGCTGTGAAACACAAGTCTTCCTTCTGACTTCTGCGAGGATGATTTCAGCTTGGATACACATGCTAAAATTCCCTGGCATGGCCTCTGCCTGGAGTTACTCAGCTGTTGGCAGTTTCCAGGCAGCTTGGAAGTGATATCAAACATCAGTGAAATACGCTCTTTTAAAATTTTTTTTAAGAGTATCCGTTCAGTGACGTGCTGTGTCTTTATTTTTCAGAATCCAGGTATTGACATTGGGGATGTTTCAGAGAGAAAAGCATTAAGGAAGAGCTTGAAGTGTAAAAATTTCCAGTGGTACCTGGACCATGTTTATCCGGAAATGAGAAGATACAACAACACCATCGCTTATGGCGAGGTAATTAAGGCTGAGCAGTCCCTTAGATCAGACTGGTAATATTTATAGCTGGTGAGTCTCTGATGAGAAATAGCCTCAAAGGAGAGGAATGTGAATCAAAACCTACTATTTGTGTATAATTATATAAATTTGTATAAATCTATTCACAGTTTCTTCTAAAAACCTATTTTGGGATTTATTTCTGATCTTGGAGACCATATACAGTAAAATATTTTAATACCTCATTTACTGAATTGACAGAAAATGATCTATATTACCCAATGACTCCGTGGATTAAGCAGCGGTATGTATATTTTTAATACATAGTTGTTTTATAAAACCCTTTGACTTAAACTCAGCCTAATTCCTTACAAGGTCTCTGTAGGATACAGTGTGTTGTCACAACAGCTTAAGGATGAGATAAAGTAAGAAGACTTAATTCAATCTCTGCTGGCTTTGAGACTGTACTGGGAATATAAAAACGGGCATTTATGGGAACTAATAATACTCTGTTGCAGTAGGTCTCATGGAATAGCGGCAGTTTGAGAAGCCTTCTTGAAGCACAGCCCGAGCACCCCAGATGGACCTTAATTTTAAGAAAGATTTATTATGAGTTACTTAATGCCTTCAATCTAAAACCCCCCAAAAAGTAGTATTTTCAAAGGCATGATGGCAGTTGCCCTACATGGGGAGCCTGGAGAGAGGACACCTCTGCGTTAACAGACCTGGTGGCTGGGGTTCAGCGGCCATTTGGCTTTGTAGCATGAACCCAGCACTTGCCTGCTCCCTCCGAAGTGTGTCCTTCAGTACTTGACAGCTGGTTTGCCATCTCTGCATCTCCTCCTGCATCCCCACAATGATTCGAAGGAGCTCCTTGTGCTAGCTGGGCTTTTTTCCCTGCCTTGAGATTTCCATGAAATACAAGCAATTCTGCATTGATTTCAGGCTCCTGGCAACATGCTGACGGCAGTCTAAAAATATGTTTGTTACCACCACACATGACCGAACACAAAGAAAACTGTGTTCAGGGAAGTTGGCTCCTTTGAATGGTGATTATTACATAAAAGCAGTCATCATTAGGCCCTATATTTAAAGAAAACATATGGCGCACTAAACCTTTCTCTGCCTGATTATGCCCACTGATATAGCACTGTATATTCTTTCTATAGCAAGAGAGGCTAGAGACATTGCTGCACATCAGTTTATTGCTTATCTCCGAAGAGACAGGGCCATATAACTCTGCACTTTTTATTTCTTACAGCTTCGAAACAACAAGGCGAAAGACGTCTGCCTTGACCAGGGCCCGCAGGAGAACCACACAGCAATATTGTACCCGTGCCACGGCTGGGGACCACAGGTGAGGAGTTACTCTGCTGGGACCGCGCGTGCCGGGAGCAGGCGGTACCTGGCAGAGGCTGAACGGACAGAGGACAGAGTATGGATGTGCAAGGTGTCTGTTGGCTTCTCTCTCAAATGTATAAGGCCCAGCTTCTTGTTAAAAATACCTCAGATATAAAGGTGCATTTTCCCAGCTACTCTTAGAGTAGATATTTCCTGGATTACCATAATCATGCCAGAGCTGCAAGTAAAAGCATAATGTGAAAAAATCTCCCAGATGAGGGTAAATAATGCTGAAAGCAAATAGCCAATGAGCAGAGCAGAGCGTACACAAGCAGAGCATTTTAAAACGTTTCCTTTCTCTTTCACCCAGCAGAGTAAAAACGTACCAACTGGGTAAAGAAAACGAACAGCGCTTTTTAACGGGATGATAGTTAACCGTTTCAGCTTGGCTGGGATTTACCATAGCATTAGTTTTCTGGCAGTCCTTTTGCCTCTCCAAAAGTTTTGGAGCAACCCAAAAGCTTCTTATCCTAATTTTAAGCTTATTCTAGATTAAAAATCATCATTCCAAGATTCACTCTAAATCTCATATCTTTTAGAGGATTGGTGGATGTGTCAAATACTGAAAGTTAGTGATGATGAACTAATTCAGCCTGTTCTGTAGTTTTATCTCTTACCACGTTTTAAGAAGAAAGCAGCACAGGAACGTTGCTGGTTCGATCACCGCAAAGTTGAAACAAAACGGGGTACAACACTAGCTCTGTTGCCGCTGGCATCTATTAAACCAATGGCAGACTCTAAGCTGGACTTTCAGGATCTGCAGCTCCAGGGATCATTTACCCAGTTCCCCACTAACTTGTCCTGTCTGTTTTTCTCTTATCTCTGCCCATATCCTCACTTCAGTATTTTGCCTAAATCCTATGATTTCCTTTGTGTTTTTCTTTCTGTATGCCTAGTGGTCATCACCTCATCATGCAAGTCCCTTAGCACAATGTCCTTTCCTACAATCTTTAGGGAGAAAATAGGACAAATTTTCCTTTAGGTCTGGAAGTGGAATGGCCATCTTATGACACATGGGGTTTTCAAGAATTACAATGTGATTTTTAGGTTTTCTTTCATTACCAAAATCATGCCTGACCTCCCTAAAGCCACAGAGTAGCAGCACTTGTTCTTCTGGCATTTTAGCTCTATCCAGTGAGGCCCTGGGTGCTTATCATCAGGATTTGATGGATGTATCTGACTTCAGCCTCCTGCTTTCGTTTACGTTTCCCATGTAAATGCTGTGGCTATCTATATTGGAAATTTAGCTGAGACAGGGAGGTTGCAGATGATGGGCTCTACCATCACTGTGCTTGCATGGTGTGTAGTGGCGATGGGTGGAAACAGGGATAAACTCCTCTGTGACAAAGCTGTCTCTTCTGTTGCTTTTCTTTTCTCTTTGTCCATGCTCATTGCCAGACTCGGAAATATTTCCCTGTTACCTTCTCTGGATCAGCCACATTTGTACTGAAGGGGTTTTATCTACTGATTTGCTTAGAAATTGAGGCAAAACTGTATCTAAAAGCTGTCCAAACACCAAGTTTCTAGGCTGAAGCCATTATCCACATTCTCTCAAAAGAAGTCGAGATGTGCTGCAGGAGGAGACCCATGGCACCTCACACGGTGGGGTAGGTCCTGCCTGTCGCTCTCCATTGCCAAGAGGACAAGTCTTACACTGGAAGTTTAACATTGATTTGGGTGAGGTTAGGTGAGACAGTCCCATCCCAGCTGTGCCCGGATGCTGAGTTAGGTACATTTAAGGTATAGACAGAGATTTCTTTTTATTTGCAGGACGACAGTCTGTCTTTGCGTGTTTTAGGGAAGACCTGCCCTCTCACTGCATGTATTCTGCTCGCTGTGCTATATGGGCTGTGTTCTTCCCTTACCCAGTGAGGCAGCCCTGGCTTGTCATTCCACCATTTTCTGTCTTGGCATCATGATGTCTATTACTCTGGCATTGGCCGTGCCTTCCAACAGCCTATTTTAACATCACGACACCAAACCAGAGCTGTCAGTGCTGGCAGATGACACGGGGTTTAGGCTGAGAACTGCTGGATGGGCAGAACCACGTGTCTAAAGCGTTGTGAGCACCTAAGTTGAAATTACTGCACAACAGCAAACTGCTGTGATGAAGCAGCACAGGAGATGACACGGCAATGAGTAAAGACTCAAATCCAGGCCACTTGATGAACTCCAGTGTTTGACAGATTTACTGGGCCATCAAAGGCAAGTTACTGTATGAAACCTTCATCTCAACCCAGAAGTGCATAAATTACATAGAAGTGCTCAACACCAGTGGTTGAATTCCTGCTCCCAAGAGCTCTGTAAGCCTGCCCTGCACCTCTGCTCCAGGGTCACTGGGATCTCCGTGCAGGTACAGAGAGAGGAAACTTCTGGTTCCTTCATGACGTTACAGAAGAAAGCTCAGCACTGCGGCTGCATTCATTAAGACCAAAACTGTGAAATATAACATAATAAAGACCATCCCATTAAGTGCCTGCAGGTATTTGCATAATAAAACCCTGCCTGTGAAAATTTCTCCCACGAATCAGAAAGGAGAGCAGGAAGAGGAAGAAAAGTGCCCCACCAGACAGCAGGGCTTCCCAACATGTTTGAGGTAATTTATTTATTGAGCAGATTTCCAATTTCAGCATCAGAGCTTTCCAGTTGAAACAGAGGCTGCTGCGGCTGGTTTGCTGGCTCCAGCTGCGTTCTAGCCCATGATGGGTTGTAGCACGTCTTGGATTCGGGTGTCTTTTTTTTGACTACCCGAATATTGAATACCTGCGTGAATACCAGAGATATGTAAACTCGATCTTGAAAACAGAACTTTCTTTAATCCATTGGACATTACAGATAATAGTCTAGCTCCTTCACACTGCTTGTGCAGCCCATACGTGGGAGGAGGTCTTTAGGAGGCAGGGAAGTGCCCCAACTGCTGCTTTTCAGGTGGGAAACACACATTAGAGTTCACAGCAAACTCTTGTAGCCATTCCCTGGGGTCTGGGAACATGTGATCCCATTCCTGGTAGCTTTCCTGAGGTAAGATCTGATTTTTTTTGTCACATCTTAATGATTAGCTCATCAAATCTGGCTGAAAACCTGGAGCATTCATTAATCAGGGCTTAGCAAGATGTGGTGTCAGTTCTCTGTTCTATCACAGGCCTCAAATATGACTTAAACACATCTCTCTTAATTCTTCACCTGCAAAATGTGCCTCATTGGCATGAGGGTGAGTTGAAGATTGAGATGGAGCAAGTGGGGATGTAGAGCTGTAGGGCACTGCAGCTGTGGCAGCCTTAGTGAGTATCTGGGGGTCCAGCAAGCTCAAGGAGGTTCATTTTCAGCTAAAAAAATGTATAGTTCAAATGATGGGAATGCATAAAGAGCCCATTCTGACAATGTGGTCAGCCTGGGCTTTCCAGGCTCAGCAGGACTAAGTAATCCCAAAGCTCATCTGAGCCTGAACTGCAAAATTCAGGAGCCACCTGAGCCTAGGAACTGGCCGTGGGAGTCCTTCAGGGTATGGACAAGTCTCACATTGGTTTATCCTTGACTTTAAACAAAGATCAGTCAACTGTGGCTGATCGAGTCACTGCTAAATGTAACCTAGCTGTTGCTTAAACGCACACAATGTTTTTCTTAAATAGCACAAACTGCCTTTTGGACTTTCTGGATGGAAACTTAAGTGCATTATAGTATGAGAAACTGGATTAGCCTGACATTGTCTGCTAACCCTGGGCTTTAAGATGAATTGCTAAAAGCAGGTTAGTTATTTTTTTCCTCAGCTTTTTTGTGATTAGACTTAACGATGTTTTCTTTTCCTACCTGATGTTCTGAAGTCATTGCAGTGCTGCTGGCTCCCTTCAGCTCGCCTGTCACGCAAGCTCAGCGCAAATTTTTCTTCTTGGTCTTCCACCTCCACATTGTCCCTTCCCTCTCCAGCTGAGAGCCAGTTCTTGGCAGTTCTTTTGTTTCTTGATACATGCAATTAGTTTAACTCCTTGAAAATGCTTTTTAGAAGTAGTTATCAGTGAGTGCAGAAGCTTTGAAATTAGCCTTTTGCAGAAGCATGGGTGCCGCACAAAAGAAATTGGACTTTCGCTACTACTGTTTAATTAATGGGCTGCATGTTGTAATTTATTGCTGGGAATATAATTAGAAGTAATGTAAATACTTTGTTCAAATAGCTTGCTTGTTTTATACATACATATATAAATATAGATAAAAAAACCACAAGGAGTTGCAATTCCTTTTGAGTTGTTCAGCGTCCAAAAGCACACACAGTGGTGCCTGTGCTCAATGATCATGTAGTGCCCTAAAATCTTCACTTCTCTCCTTGATACTGTGGCCCATCACATACGTGTTTAAATGCATTTCACAATTAAGGAGCAGGTTCCTCGGCTGCAGCGAGCGAAGGTAAGGTGTAGGCTCCCTGCTGGCATTTTAATGACACGAGGGCAGCGGTGTCTTGGGTCCTGTTCCCTGCCACGCCGGGTAATGTTGGGATTTTGTTGGAAGGAAGTCCTCACTCTTTCATCCACGCTCTTCCATCCCTACACCATGCTGCTGTCTGCTGTGGCTGCTGTGTATCTGTAGATGAGCAGCCCAACGCAGAGAGAGGGGGAAACGACCTACTCTCCAGGGACCAATTTGTCCCATTCAAGGCAGGGCAGTTTGTATTATATCTTGAGTTTCTGCTCTCTCTGTTGATGACTGCTAATGGGTTTAAGCTAAGCATGTAGCATTGAGATGGATGCAGTTAGGTGCGATGGACCCCATACCTAGCACTGAATTTGGATGAGGTCTTGGCTTTTGCTTGCAGCACCTCTGTTGTAGCATCTGTCAGTGGGGGAAATTTTTGTGTTTTTCTCTTGTTTGACCTTTCGCTTTCCGTTCTCCCTGCTTTCATCCACTTCCAGGTCAAATCATTATCAGATTTCATGGTGAAGTATCCTTTTATCCTGTAATTGTATTGAGCCTGCTCTTGGATTTTTTTCTTCCTGATGGCTTCATCTTTTAAGCGATACATCATGAGAACACCTTGTCGTAATGATGTATCACACTAATAATATAGTAATACCTCACTGGAGTGACAGAACTATGGTGATATATTAACGTGATAGAAAGCACTATAATGCTATAAAACTTAAGATAATGTTCACCCAGCAGAGCATTTCATTTAATTATAGGATAAAATATGTTTTGCCCATTTAAGCATCAGAACTTGGGGACAAAGCCATCAATACTGAGATCATCCGGGACACTGCAGTATCAAGGGTGACAAAATAGCACATCAGATTAAATTGTGTTAAAAAGAAAATACTGTGCGCTTTACTTATGGTTGCTAATTGATGATCTGCTCAGTGCAGAAAGGAAGCTAAACAACACTAAACTATTTTCCAATAGAGTCAATGAAGGTCATCAAGGCTTTTATTTCCCAGGTGCTAAACTGTCTAATTAACTTTCTCCCATCCCCGAGATGAAGCCAGCCAGAAACAATAATCAAAGAAGATGTATTGGTGGTACAAGTTTCCCGATGGGAGACCAGCCCGAGAGATGGAGCGGGCACATGTGCGGCCGCGCGCCCCTCCGCTCTCCTGGCATCAGCGGGGGCTGCGGGTCTCCCCCTGGGGCAAAGCAGCCCCCCAAAGCGGTGCCTGAAGGTGGGGGACTTTGCAAGGTGCAGTTTTACCCGGGATGCAGTTTTACCTGGAAAGGTGTTTGTCAGAGGCTGTGGGTATGAATGCGTGTTTCTCTCTGGGGATGTGGCTTTGGGCCACTTACACTGGTTAAGGGGTTTAAGACCTCATCAATATTAACCACTTTTAAACGGGTAACTTGTTAATATTTTCAAACTGTTTTTCTCTGGTCCTTCCTCTTGGTCATTCGATTTGTTTCTTGTCCTGTGCCAGGCTGGGTAATTCCTTCAGGCATTTCCTCAGGCTGGTACCTCCATGTTTGTCTTTTTCCTGCTGGATTGGCCGTATCCTTCACAGTTCGTTCAGCTCTTGCCTGGCTCGGTCTGTTTTCTGGAGGCTGACAAACCTGCTTAACAGGCAACGAGATGTAGGACAGATCACTTTAAAGGAAAACATGTATTTTTAGGGCAAGTAGAGCCGAATTTAAACTCAGATGACTTCAGTGATTTGCCTTTCCACAAAGCCAGGAAAACATGGTGTTGTTACATTAAATACCACTGGATTTAACTGGTTATACAATGTGGGCTGTCATTAACTTCCTGTGACTGGACTGCACTTCGGCAAAACCTCCTTCTTCATCAATAAAATAATTTCTCTTGAAAAAAGACAAACTTTTATTATCTTTAAGCACCGTGAAGACCGTGTGAGGAAATCATTGGTGACTGCAAAGCAGCCATGGGATCTCCAAGAGAGTAGCCTTGTTCAGACACTTGCTGACGTAGGCAACGTTTTTGGGGTGGTTGGCAATGAAAGAATCAAGAACAGGAGGGACAATCCTTACGAAACGTTTGAGAGGAGAAAACCGATGTGGTCCAATAGGAGAACATTTGGTGGAAGAGCCTTCCCAGGTCCTGTGGGAAGAGCTCACCTGGCTGTGCTGTGAGGATGAGGAGGAGTGGGGAAGAGCACGAACTTCAGGTGGTGCCAGGTGGATTGGGTACACTCCTGGGCAAGACGGCAGGATTTACACAATTACGTCGCTAAGACTCCCAAACACGGTGCCCAAAGAAGGAGCATATTGAAATCCTGCTCATGGCAGGCCCTTCTCGTGCTCCCCTGAGCCAAGGAGTGGTGTTACCCCGGGGGTATTTTGCACTGATGCTGAATATCCCTATGAGCACTTGCAGTATTGATCAGGCAGAAACCTCTCACTATTTCATCTTGTTCATTCAACTTTCATATGTAGCCGAAGGATAAGTTCTCATCATCCGCCTTTCCCAGAGATCATCATCTGGGGCTGTGCTGGCAGTCTTGAAGCAGGCAACTTTGCTTGAAATGCTGAGTTGTTGAGTTGGTGAATTGCTGCAACCACTCAGAAGGTTTTAATAACAACGGCAGGTGTAATTTACTGATATTATAAAGCATTTGTATGGCATCTTCAGTTTCTAAGATAGACTCAGGTCTTACGTGAGCGCACTGTCTGGAGCTGCTATTTAAAATGTTGGTCAGTGCAGCACGTGGTGATGAGACAGAGACGCTTCCCATCTCATCTATTACCAGGCAAAACCAGACAGAAAGCACCAGCCAGGCTGCAGCTACGCTCCCCACAGCTGCCTGTGGGGCCATCTCGAGCATCAGCCTCTGCTCTGTGTTTTCTCCCCTTTTATCGCTCAAGAAAGACCCATGGGCGGCAGGATCGGTGCTTCACTGCAGGACTCCCATTTACCCGAGTGCTTCACCCCCCACTGCCACCCTGTGGTTGAGACCCCTGGCTGCCACGGCGGGCTCGCTCTGGAGAGGAGCAAAATAACAAAAGAAGAATTAAGGCATCAGAGGCAAAATATCCCAAAAGACAAAAATTCTGTAAATGTCTTAGGAGCGCAGTGGAGCTTGCACTTGCAAGTTAGATGGGATTTTTTGGGAATAGTCACCCTCAGGCTTGACGGTTGGACAGGCTTGAAGGCTGGAACGGCTGCTGCTGAGGCTCCGCTGCACTCAGCAGAGTAGATCAGGTGTTAGGCAGTGTGCTAGATCCAGACACGTGTTTGGGGCTTTATTTATCTGGCTATACATAGATGACACATCTAATAGATGCACTTAATGCATTTTTCATAATACCCGTGTTTGTTCTTCAGCTCATTTTGTCTCTCTCCAGCCCCCGCCCTGCTCCCTTTCTCGGGAAAGATTTGATTTTTGCTCTGCTTATTTTTCCCACCACATTAGGCGATAACATGTAAGAGCAGAAATCATGTTGCCTTGTGGGCATTAGGCCAACTGTCTGAACACAAGCTGCCAAATGTCATTAAAAAAGAAAGTGTCTAGAGCACTAATTATGTACGTGGTAGGAAACATTTTGGAAACAGGAGAAGGAAAGTAACTTGCACTGCCCATTTGGGACCTCTGGATGATTTCTTCTGTCTGTCATGGAGAGGGCTTGTCTTTTTTTGTCTTTCCTTTATATACCTCTTTCTTTTTGCAAGGCAAGCAGCCTCATTTTCTGTGTTGGTGCTCAAATACTAATTCAGATGAGTTGCGTGGTTAAAAACACGCTGTCAGGCTGAGAGCACTATCTTGCTCGAGGCTTGGCTCATCAAAACATCAAACGGCTAAAAACAAATAATGTGAATCTGAGCCTTCAGCTGGGCTGGAGGTGCCCAGGGGGGTCATTCCCAGGTTGTTCCAGACTCGTGCGCAGGGCAGCTCCCTTGCTGGGAGCCTGGCACAGCGTGGGCTGAGCTCGGTGGTGGATAGGATCCCCATCCTGTGGTTGGGAACCCTGCGCCTGGGGGAGACGGTGAATCGGTGGGAGGAGGAGGAGGTGATGGTTACGACTTTAAGCGCTGCAGGCTGCCCTCCTTTCCACCCCTTCTGCGCCAGCACAGCAGTTTGGGGGGGAAATTACCGTAAAGCTAAAGAGACGTTTACTGTTCTGCACCATCTTGCAAAGGGCTTTGGGGGAGCAGAAGAGCAGATCCTGCACCGGGGGGACGGGATGGGGCAGCTTTGCCCTGCGCTAGCATCAGCTGTATGGTGTGGGCTGCTGCAGCTGAATCTGCCTGGGGGTGAATACCTTTGGCAAAGGGACTTCAGTGAGATGTGAAGTAGCAGAGGTCTTCTTTTGATACACAACACCTTGGCTAAAAGCATAACTCCGTGACCAGCTGGGAGCAAAGCACACTCATCCTTGGCACCCATCCCAAGGAAGACGGGCAGCACGGGGGCAGCCAGAGGATTCGGCACACCTGTACCTGCAACCAGCATCACTGAGGGAAGGCAAAATCGCCTTCAGGCACCGTAACTGTATCTGTGGTTACTAGTTGGAGTTGGACCCTGTTACATTGTTTTAACTTGATTTTCAATGTTTAATAATTCTGACCGAGATAACCCGAACTCCCAGTGTGATTTACTGTCTCTTTTTAAGCATCTGGGTCACAGATACACTCAGTTAATTAACGTGCTGAATACTCCTTATTTGTCTGCTGGATAATGGATCGATTCATAATTTAAATAAGCAGCTGTGTATATCTTTCCCTTGAACTATAAAAGGCAGGCCGCTGTCGTTCATCTCTTTTCACTCCTGAATTTAAATACGTTTACGGAAATATTTTGGTGAGATTCCTTAAACACTGCAAATGGCAGAACCCTTTGTGTGTGGACCCGCCGCGGCAGCAGGGCTGTGTCGGTGCCAGCTGTGTGCTGCCTGCCCAATGGCCCCGCGAGCCATCGGCCTTGCCCGATGCTCCCAGCCTGCGTCTCCTTGGCAGCCGAGATGGGTCCCTGGGATCACTGGGCGGTCGGATGCGGGGGGTATTGCAGGGAGCTGCAATCCTAAGCCTTTGCTTCAGTGCTGAAGCATGGGGGAGATTTGGGCTTGCAACCCCAGGGAACGGGGCCAATTATATATTGGCCCCCTTTGGCTGACGTTGCTGCCCAGCTGCTGTTGGAGTTGCTGGAGGGCTGTGCCAGACATACCAGCAGCATCGTTCGCAGGCCAAAGCAAGGTTGGCTCACCAAACATGCGAGAAGCCACAGGCTGGGCCAGCATGACTGGCCAAGCCAGCTGGCTCTGGCTGAAAACCAGGGGAAATCATCCATTGCCACAGCCTACAGAGTGTTCAGGCCCAAAGGAGGCTGGAGGAGTCTGCCCCGCGATGGGTTTAAGGCTCAGAGTTATTCTTATCCCTTCCCTGTGGCTCAGCTCCTCACCTGCATCTGCAGAAAAACCCAAAACAACAAGAAAAAAAGGCTGGAGAAAGTTGGTTATTTACCTCTTGTCAGTTCTACTTTCTCTGTGCACCATCCTCACAGTTTTTTTTCTGGGGCTCTGCAAACTTGGCCTTTCCTCTATCACTTTTTAATGATGTTCTGGAAGATACTAACGGTCTTTTTCCTCTCCTTCCCTGCCCCCCAGCTTGCACGCTACACCAAGGAGGGATTCCTTCATCTCGGTGCCCTTGGGACCACGACTCTTCTACCCGATACCCGCTGCCTGGTGGATAACGTGAAAAGCCGCTTCCCTCAGCTCCTTGATTGTGAAAAGGTCAAGAGCAGCCTCCATAAGCGCTGGAATTTCATACAGGTTTGTTAGGGTCTGCCATCGATGCTGCTCCTCTGCTTCCCAAACCACGGGCTGTGGCACATCGTCTTTGGCGTGAGACAGTGTGGGACGAAGACAAAATAGTCCCATGCGACAGCAGGTGCCAGGTCCTAGGGCAGAGGGAAAAGGTTAAGAGGTATCAGGGGCAGGGACAGTATTTTAGGACAATTTCCAGTAGAAGTTTCCCTTTCTGATACTCTCAGGTGTATGTAACTTGCCCTGCCGTTAGTTTCCAGATTTTTTTGTTTCTTATAGATAATCTATGGTGAAATACATGAAAACACAGTACTTCAGTCCCAAAGCAGAGTGTAAATAATATACATTCCACAGAAGCATCACATATTCCTAACACAGGGGTACAGCCATGCTATTTAAAGGTTACAGATGTCCTTTGGTTGCTGACGTGTTAGGGATCCATGTTGTCAGTGATAAAAGTTGCTCGTTCAATTCACATTGATTATTTTAGGAATTATTTTATTGTTTGAATTGCATTACCACTCAGCTAAGCGCTGTGCGCTTTCCAGCAATGCACAAGGACACAGCTGCACTCCTGGGCAGCGCACAGTCCTGGCTTGCTTCACAGGCAACCCCATGTCTTTAATTTTTTTAATATTTTCCCCATATCCTGTAATTTTAGAACGGTGCCATCCTGAACAAGGGAACGGGACGATGCTTGGAAGTGGAGAACAGGGGAATGGCTGGCATCGATCTGATTCTTCGCAGCTGCACAGGACAAAGGTGGACGATTAAAAATTTCATCAAGTAAAGGGTGAAAGAGTCAGAGGAGTTTGACTCGAAACACAGCTGACTTGGACTGATCCGGCTGGACTCCTTTGGAAAGGATGAAATATCAAAACAGAGCTTTATTCATGTTATTAGGAGAGGACATGGGGGAAATGGGCATTTGTGTCTTTTTATTTTTATTGTATATTAGTCTCCCACAGCTGATTCCAACTGTGTGAAATTGGGTCAGAACTGCTATTTTCTTCTGACAAGCACTCTGAAAGGTACCACTTATTTCTGCTGGAATGACTGTAATAAGCTCATGCAGTCTTGTGAGCATTTTACTGACAGGGAATTGTTGCTTTCCCAGATGACTCCAAGCACTCCCAAAGGGCCACGTAGATTTGCACCACGATCGGAGTCGAGAGACCCTGGATATACCTGCCTGGCAAGAATAAAAACTTACGTGCTTGTCAGAGGAAAAGGTCGCCAAGCCCCAAATGAGCTGAGTTTGAAAGACATGGTGTTTTGCTAGGTCCTCTCTCTCTTTTCCCCTTCTTGCCCCTGCATCCAGCAGCCCCTTTCTTGAGTCTGGGAGAGGCAAAGCTCTCAGAGACACCCCGGTAGCTCCCATGGATCACAGATGTCATTGAAAAAAATCCTATTGAATAAAAACACTCATCTCCCATCGCTCCCTCTCCATCGCCCATGCGCTGCTGCGCAAGCCAGCCCATGCAGCACCAGTCCCTCCCATGGAGACCCCAAATAGGTTCCCCTTGGAAAAGACCTGGGATGTATGCCCGCCCGTTTGGGCAGTTGCCTGCCCTTTTGGGTATCGGTCAGACTCATGTGTGGTGAGGAGGGCTTGCAGGATGCTTCCTTCCCTGCAGGAGCCTGGGGAGCTGCAGATCCACTTTGCCCTCCCAGCAGAGCTGCTGGCCTGGCACTGTCCCCTTGGAGACCCACCTTCACTCTTTTTTTTGCTCTTTTCTTGTAGAAGTGAGGATGGATGTGCTGGTGTGTGCAACAGGCTGAGAGCAGGTAACGCGAGAGAAAGTCCCGCTCGGGCTTCCCTCCCATGGAGGCTGTAGGGTTTGTTTTTAAGGCATTTTTGCTCTGGATGAAGACCTTAATAATAGTAGTCTCTGTAACTTTGTAGTGGTGTAGTTCTCTTCCTGAGGCTCAAGCACACCTATTCTGCCTGGTCAGCGTGAGACTGTGGTCAAGGTCCACCCCGAACAGCGCACATTGCCGCAGTCCTTCATAGGCGATGGTGAAATAAGGAAGGGAGAGGGAGGGCAAGAGACCACTAAATGGCAGTTTGGCAGAAATTCTTGACCTTGAAGTCACTTGAGGCTTGTTAATACGGTGGGGTGATCTCACCTGCTTTTTTTGGCCCACAGTAATCTTGTCTACCAAATCTACCCAGCCATCATGGGAGACTCTTGGTTTGGGGTCCTGATGTCTGGCTAACTGGCAAAGGGAAATGTGGTCTTGCAAAGCTGTTTTACATGGATGCTAGACTAATGGGTGGATACAGGCTTCGCCCGGTGGAGAGGAGAAGCCAGCCCATCTCCTGTCCTTCTCATGGAATAATACTCTTTCTGGTTGCCCTCTGGCTAGGGTGCACTAAAATATATTAATATATGAGATGTACGTGTAAATATGTTTCCCAAAGACGGGATGTGCACAGAGTTGTTTGCTGCAGAGCACTCATGCCTGTCTTCCATTTGCATCAGGATGAAGCTACCTGGATGTTTAGCGAGTTTAATTTTCAATGCCATGCAGCAGGTTTATAACTGATGTTTTAGTAATTTATTGAACAGAAGCAGATATATTTCATTGTTCCTTCTACAGCAATGAGCATCACATAGGACTGATTGTTCATTTAGGCTTGACAAGACTTCCTCATCCATTGGGGTTGTCTCTGATTTTTTTCCCTTGCCTTCCTTAACAAAGTAAAACCTCTTAGTTGTCCTGAATTGCAAAGTAGGGAGTCAATGTAGAATTTTGCTCTCTTATTCGCTGTTGCATCATCTCTTGTGTAATAAATTTTAGCACTTACAAAACCAACATGATCACAATGTCTTTAGATGCATGATGTATTGCCCCTTACATTTGTTGCTGCCTTCTAAGAAAAGCAATTTACTGATGAAGTGGACTCCAGGAAAGTCTGGGGGATTTGAGACTTCACAGCTAATGGTCAAAATGGTAAAATGCCCTTTAATTGAGCAATCAGTTTGCTGTCAGTCATCAGTGGAAGCCACATATTGTTTAGTGTTGGGAAAAGCCTGCATGTTTCAGGATAAACAACCAAAAAGCCCTTGGATGTTGCCTGTGCTGTAATTCACGGTTCCCAGTTCAGCTCTAGTCCTGCCAGTGCTCAGGATGCCAACAGATGGGCTTTGTCAGATTTAATCGTGGTGGTATAAGGTGTCACCACCCCCAGCCTTCCATCTGCTTCAGCTGCTGGAGGTTTCTGTCCTTGTCACCGGCAGCAGAAATGAATGTGTGGCTGCACCTCGGCTACCGTAATTCACAGGACGTGCTTCAGCCACCAGGCAGGAGGGACTTGCTCTACTTAGCGCAACGGATTGTCAGCTGAAGTCACTCTGGGATGGCCACGCAGCTCCGCTCGGGAGGCAGCAGCCCCGGGCAGAAGCGGGGTGCACCACTGAGCATCTCCAGCTGCCTGGTGGCATTTGTGCTGCCTGTTGGAGGTGATGTACGTGGGCTTGGGAGCTTGCCCTCAGGCGACACAAGGCGACCTGGCGATGGGGATCCTGTTGGTGATGGGCTTTTTTGATCCTTTTAAAAAATTAAGGTTCAGATACGTGTTTCCTTCATGCTCCGTAAAGAAAGCAAATGCCTGAATATCCAAAAGGAAGGGGACGGTGGAAATGAACACTTTGCTCCAGGACCCTCAGGTGGGGCAGAAACCTTGTTGAGGTGGTTTGCCCATTCTCACTGGTGTACATAGAGTGCTTTAAAATGACTGAAAAGAAGCAGCATGAGTAAAATCAGGATTAAAAGCGAGAATTTAATCTGCTGTGTCCATGTAACTGAAGTTCTGTTCTGATATAGGTTTGTGACATGCAGAGACGATTGCCGAGGCAACGACCCAAGGTCCGCACCCTCCTAAACCGTAGAAATCTGTCTTAGAAATCTGGATCTAAATGTTGCATCTTGCGCTTATCTCTAATAATATGTTAATTGCTTTAAAAAGTGATATCGAAGTGGTTCTTATTAAATATATGATTTGAGCCTTGCCTCTTGAGTGATTTTAAAAAGATTCACTGCTGATGAGATACAGAGGCAGTCATTCTTCTCTGTTACTTATTTAATAGAAAAGTGCTGCTGTTTTAATGGAACTTCCATTTTTAAAAAGAAATGGAAATGAAGGAGAAATCAAGAGAGATGGCCGATGCAGATTAACCTCCCGTTTCATCCATCCCTGCCAGCTGCCACTCACCAAGATGATGCAGTTACATTCAAGAAGCTGAAAAGAGACGTTACATCGTAAAAAAGCATCGCTTGCAAATGCGTTCCTGTACCCAGGCCGGGTGTTTCTAAATGTAACCTGAAGCTTGGGGCACTCCTTAGACCCACTGTCTTACATCCATACTGTCCTAAAAAACAGGTTGGCCAGTGATGTGGTGTCCCTATACGGACAGCGAGGTATGGGTAGGTATATGCCCGTGCAAGGGGGAAGTGTATCTGTGGGTGCACTGTATAATAAGGGCACTGTTGCAGTTCTCCCGATGGGAGCAGCAGCTCTCCCACCCGAGCTGAGGACACAGCAGGCTGTTGCAGCATGAGGCCAGGTAAGTGCAGCCTCCAGCCTTGGGCCTGTTTGCGCAGGGCGTGGTAAATAGAGCTCCATGATGGAGTGTCCCGTTTGCAGCCACAGCTCTCTTGAAGGATGACACAAGGTGGAAACCTCTGCTCTTGTTGCGTGCATTTTACACGCTCAAGATTTTCTACGGGGAAAAGTCCAGGTTAGAGAATGGTACGATGCGATGCGCTTTACGGCAGATTGAAGTCAACAGCAAGCTCTTACTCTTTTGAAGCCTGTAGCAGGACCTTTGTGCTGCCCAGGGCAGAGAGCCAAACTTCCAGAAAGTTCCCTCTAAGCCCTCAAATGAAGTTAAACATTTTGAAGTCAAAAGTTTAACTCATGGACTCCCAATAGAAAAGCCTCTCTGCTTGATCACTGAGCAATTTGGGCACTCATCCACTGCTAATAGATACAGATTTAAGCACTCCACTATGCAGTGTGAAATTAGGCATTCTGAAATCTCCGCAGCTCGCCTTTGCAGATGAGACGCTGTCTTGCATTGGGTTGGGGAGTGGGAAAAGCGTATATGACCATTAGGAATCTCAGCTGGATTTCCAGGGACATTGGGATGAAGTATTAAGGGCCCTTCTCTGTCATTGCCTTACCAAAGTAAGCTGTAGATGGTCCTTTAAACACCAGAAAACCTTTGTGCCAGATTCAGGGACGTAAACCCTTCCAGCCCTGCCAGCCTCGTGCTGGAAAGGTGAGGGGCTGAGCTCTTCTGCATTTTTACTGAAAGGCCAAGGTCTTGTAGGTGGGCTGATCCTGTGTGATGGGAGGAGGTGGTTCCTGGAATCACTGTTCTTATAAACCAAAAAAATTCCCCAGATTATTAATGGCTTTAAACCTTCCTACAGGCAGCAGCCACACAACACGCTGAAGCCAGTGAGGTTGCTCAGCTCATTCAGGTTTTCAGCTAAGTCGGTGCTGGTGGGACCAGGATCTCAGCTGCATCTTTTGCTTAGAAGCAAAGTGACGGCATCCTTCTAGCAGCACATTCCAAACAACATAGCAGAAATGACAAGCTTGAAATCCCAGCTGAGCGTTCTCCGCTTATCCAGGATATCTTGTTGAGAGCAAGTGGGTTAAGTGTCACATCCCATGGGGATTACTGTCATAAATACCTGCCTATGTCTCAGCTGGGTGCAGCAGCTGGTGCCATCCATGGCTCCTCACCCTGGGGACGTCTCACCTATGGGCTGAGGTAGGAATTATAGCAGAAAAAAAGGGTCCGTTCCTATTTACAGGACTGCTAGTTTGGGTTACTCATGCAAGGCCCAGCTGAGACTTTGGCCCAAGTGCTTTGGGTCGTGCTTGGAGCTGAGATACCTCACGCTGGTTGTGCTCAAGGCAGTGCCATTTAATGGGAAAATAATAACCTAGGCATTAGCTCCAGGGTCTCTTAAGCTGCTGAATATTTATTTTGAAGGCATGCAAGAATGGCTACCTAGAACAGCCATCCTCATCCTCTGTGTCAAGTGTTGTTCCTCTGACAGAAGGCAAAATAACAAGAAGAAAGATTGTATAACCTGGAGAGCTTTCCAGAGGAGGAGTTTCTTACTTTATTCCCATTGGTGGCTCTGAGACGTGATGGGTAATAGCTCTCCAAATGTCTTTCCTGGCTATTGTAATTCTAGGTTTTATTGTTATAGGCAAGTTAGGCGAGAACCCGTGCAGGAACTAATTCCTTATTGCGTTCTTCAGAAATCACAGCCGGGAGGAAAATAACAGCAGAGTGGGGACAAGGTGATTTGCTGTGTTGAGATGCAGAATCGGCACCCAGCACTAAACCAGTAACAACTTCTGGCATTTTGAGAGCAGAACAGCTAGTGTGAGGATCGTTTTAGCCTTGCAAGCTCCCCCTGAGGAGGCTGGATTATTTCCCGCAGTGCTCCTCAGCACTGAAAATGTGCTTGAAGCCTTATCCTGGGAAAACAGGCCCAGGGATACAGCCCCGTGCAGCGGATGGCACAGAGCTTCCACGTGGGTCATTGGCATGTGCAGGAGCTTCCCGAGGCTGCAGAGGTGCTGAGCTGAGGAGAGGTGTGGTGACCTTGGGTGGCTGCTGGATGCCCACCCAGCTGCTCTCTCACCCACCCTCCACAACAGGACAGGGGGAGAAAATAAGATGGAAAAAGTTTGTGGGTCAGGATAAGGGCAGGGCGATCACTCACCAGTTACCGTCATGGGCAAAACAGGCTTGACTTGGGGAAAAAGAATTTATTTTAATTAAAAATGGAGCGGGATCGTGAGAAACAAAAACAAAACTAAAAACACGTTCTCCCCAACACCCCCTTTTTTCCAGGCTCGACTTCACTCTGTTGTTCCCAGCTCTTCTACCTCCTCCCCACTCCCCAGGTGGTGCAGGTGGATAGGGAGGGGGGGTTGCAGTCAGTCCATAACACCTTGTCTATGTCAATCCTTCCTCACACTTTTCCCCTGCACCATCATGGGGTCCCTCCCATGGGATAAAGTCCTTCACAAACTGCTCCAGCGTGTGTCCCACACGGGCCACGGTGCCTGCCAGAAAACATGCTCCAGCGTGGGCTCTCCATGGGCTGCAGCTTCCTTCAGGGCATCTCCACCTGCTCCAGTGTGGGGTCGTCCACAGGCTGCAGTGTGGTATCTGCTCCCCCATGGTTTCCTCCCTGGGCTGCAGGAGGACAACCTGCTTCACCATGGTCTTCTCCGCCAATTATAGAGGAATCTCTGCTCTGGCACCTGGAGCACCTCCTCCTCCTCCTCCTTCACCAACAGTATCTGCAGGGCTGTTTCTCTCACATCTTTCCCCACTCCTCTCTCTCACAGCTGCTGCGTGGCATTTTTTACCCTTTCTTGAATACGTTATCCCAGAGGTGCCACCAGCTTCACTGCTGGGCTGAGCTTTGGCTAGCAGCGGGTCCGTTTTGGAGTTGGCTGGACCCTGAGTTCGACCTTGCTCTGCCCCGTGCCCGCTTGCCCAAATGGGACCTCATGCAGCTGCTGGAGTAAAGCAAGGGATAAGACAGCTCTGGTTGTGGGAGGGAGGGATGAATTATGATGGAAAGGAGGGTTGCTCCTTGCCATTGGTGGTTTTGCAATGACTTTGAGCATCTGAGGAGCTGTTACGCCTTTGGAGGGCTTTCTGTGCATAGAGCTGGCTCCAGGCCAGGCGGTCTAGGACACTATTGCCCCCGGGTGGGGAGGGAGGCTTGGTGGGGAGGAAGACGGTGTGGGACTGACCCTTCCAGCTCAAGTCTGGCCGTGGGTCTCTACTGTGACCTGCTCTCTTTGCCCACCCTCCCCGGGCCCCCTCCTCGTCCCGCAGGGCTGTGCTGGGAGGAGGGAGGGCAGCACAGGAGCAGCGTCTGCCCCGGCGTTGCCCTCCCACGCTCTGCTTTGCCCCTCGACTCCAGTGTCATCTCACCGGTACCTTCACTCCCTTCATGTTTTCCGCTTTGGTGCTATTTTTGTTGCACTTTCCCTTTGTCTTTAGTGCTGCCTTGTCTTAGTTTTTGTGTCTGGGGCTGCCTTACATTCCCCTTTGTTCTCTGCGTGAGTTTGCTCCGTCTCTGTCCTCTCTCGTTCCTTTATTCTCCATGTGTTGTGTTTTGTTTGCTCTCTCTTTCCTTTGCTATGTCTTTTGATTGCTTATTTCCACTTCTGATTTTTTTCACTCTTTCGTATTCTTTCCTGTTTCATCTCTCTTCTTTTTTCCTCTTGCTTTGTTTTCCCCATATTCTTGTTCTCTGTCCTAGTCGTTTTGTTCTTTGTACATCATCATTTTGCTGTTTAGATTCCCCATCTACTGTTTTCCTCTCTGAGTTTGCATTTTGAGTTGGAAACTGGTCTGTGTTTCTTTCTTTAAATTTTAATCGTAGTTCCTATAATCCAGACCCTTTTTTTTCTTTTTATTGCTAATAAATAGGCATCGGCACAGCTTGTTATAGCAGCTGGTACCCCCTCTGCCAGCGCTGCAGCACAGACACAGGCTGGGTGGTGGTGATCTCGTGGCCAAAGCCATGGTTTTTCCAGACTCCAAGACCTCCCTGCCATGAGAAGGTGCAGGCAATGGGTAGATCCTGCTTTCAAGCAGCAGAAAGCCGTGGTGTCTGGGGACACGTCTCTCCGAGGTGGTGGGGTGAGCCTGTGGTCCTTTGTTGAGAGGGTCCAGCTCACTCATGCGGTGGGAGGGGGAAAGGGATTGGGGTAGATGTGAGGATATCAGGGTCTCAGGAACCTGGCTTTGCTGTAGGCTGAGATTGTCTTTTTTTCTAATAAGGAAACACGCCCAAAATACTCTACCAGACTTTATGCTACCCCAGTTGGGCTGAATGACAGCAGAAGAAATGCCCAGAGCCTCCTGTCCAGATGCCCCACAGTGGGTCAGTGGTGGGACCATAAGCATGTGGAACTTCCAGGGGAAAAGCCTGGAGCTGCATGGTGTGGAGGAAATAAAGAAAGGGAGATGGAAGACATTAGGGCCAGGTTCAGTGAGAGGGGAAACGGGCAGATACCTGGGCTGCTTGCGCCAGGATGGGCCTGTCTTTGGCCATGGGGAAGGTGCCCGACCCAGCACAGGGCCCCAGGAAGGGCCAGCCCTGCCACGCCCAGCACCTGTGCATGGGTCACCCCCGGCCCCCGCGCACGTGGGGCCGGGCTGGGAGGCACCGAGCCGCCTCTCCGTCCCCCAGGGCGGCCGTACCCGGGCCCCTTCCCCGCAGATGTTCATCCCATCTGGTCCTGAGCCACTGCTGATGGTTCATCAGTGCTTCCTCAGGCATCACCGTGCTCACTGTCAGAAATACTGCTCATGTGCCTAAGCTGAATTTTCCTGCTTGAATGGCAAGCCGGAGCCTTTCTGCCTTCCCCAGCCCCGACAGGGAGGCTGGATGGATTTTTTTCCTTCTCCTATTCCCTGTGTCGTGTTTCTTCTGGTCCAGAAAAGAGCGAGCTGGGGCTCTTTCATGCTTCCTAGCCCAAAAGAGGCAGCTCCCTCTTGCTCATCCATGACCGCTGGAGCCAGGAATCGCTCCACGCTTGCTGCAGAGAGGCTTCACATATCCCAAACCCTCAATGGGAGGTGACAGCAAGAGACCATCCAGCTGTTGAGCATGTGACCCACTGGCCTGGGACTGCCAAGTGAAAGCTTGGCCTCAACATAAATCATAAACTCAATTAATTATAGGCAATCTGTAGGGCAAGGTCACAGTCTCACATTTACTTTCCCACTAGGATAATTTAGTTGACCTCCTCTGTTTAAGTGTAACGGCTCCCGCTGAGCTGCTTTGTTGCAGTTGATAGCAAGATAATTATAATCCCATCAGTGGTTAAACTGTTTCAATAGGCAAAAGACACACTCTTCAGGCCTTTGATAGATATCTAACAGCTCCCAGAGATTTGATATTAATCAGCTGCTATCTCTTGACTGCTGGGAGGCAAGTGATCACTGACAATAGCAGGCGAGGGAAAACATGACTTTTCTGAGATGCGCATTTAAAAAAAATAATGCTTTGCAAGGAGTGTGCTCACGGGCTGAATGCCGGAGCTGGCTGTTAACTGTTCCTGCTTGCTTCGCTACAGAAGCAGCCTCAGAGCTGGAAAAGCAGCTAGAAATCTTGCTCCCAGCCCTCGGTGATCCCGGTTAGCACCAATTTCCTTTTACTGCAGGTGAAGCGATGTGAATGAGAGTGTCTGCCCATTGCAATCAGAGGAAGGGGGGATTTTGTCGTTAGTCTTGCATGAATTATTTAACGGTTGGAGTTGCAAGGTGAGGCGTGAAAAATGCCGGTTAAAATGTTACTTAATATTTGATTGCATACAAAATCAAGGCCCCCATAGTATTTGAATCCTTCCTGGGAAAAGGTGGCAGGTAAAACGTATTTATTACTCGAGCCTTGAAACCAAGGCTTTAAATCAAACAAGCTGCTTTTCATGTTTTAATGAATGATTCCTCCCATGCTGCAAATTTGTGTGTGAAATTATGAAAAATAATAAGCTCATCCATTCCACTACAATTTTGCTGTTAAACTGCAATGAGACAGACAATCCAGCCAATGACGCTAATACTGTTCTTCGCAAGAAGTCAGCCATGCTGAGGGTCTTTGAGCATGAACCTCTTCCCGCTCCCATCCCGCAGAGCAGGGACACGGTTTTTCCCTGCATGCTTGGGATCTTAACCCATGGCATTGCATCCTGTAATATGTCTCCTTAAAAGACTGGACTTCTGTGAGACTCCGAATAGCTGAACAGTGTAGAAAAAGTGTAATTGTTTTCCAAGGAGGGTTTTCATTTTTTTAATTTTTAATCTGGTTAGGAGTGCACAGAGTTCTGTTGGGTTTTGCTTTAATTATTGTTATTTGTGTGTAAACATACAGAGAGATTGTTGTAACCATTGGCCTGGAAAACTACCTAGGAGGTATTTGCTCCTCGCTGCAGTGTTTAACATTTCATGACTGTTATTTTTCAGCTTCACTGTATGCAACATGCTCCAGCTGTTTATTACGAGAGACCCCGCACGCCCCGAACAACGTGGGTGTCCCCGTGCTGGGAGCTGCGTGAAGCATGGCGAAGGAGGCGGCTGAAACATCTGAGATGAAGGATGGAGACAGGGAAGAATATTTGGGCATGGGCAGGGCAGAGCTGTTTCTGCTCTGAGGCTGGGGAGAAGACTGCGGGCAACGCGCCTGCCTGTGCCCCTGCCTGTCCTGGGTGCCGATGCCCATCCCAAGAGCCAGAGAGGAGGCAGAGCGCTTTATTTGTTTGCTAGATTTGGGTTTCTTTCTCTTGCTTTGCCATCTCCTGGAGCGAGACGGCTTTCTAAATATCACAGAGCAGCTGGTCTGAGGTGCTTCATGTTTCGGCTACATTTGTGCCAACCTCTTATGTGGGCAAGCAGTGTGGCATGCTCTTGTCTCCTGGTTTTGCCAGAAAGCCACTACCTGTCCGCTTTGCAGCGAGGCTCATGTGGGACCTCCACCAATGCCTATCGTGTGCTCCAGCAGCGCTGGCAGCTACCTCGTAGCTGCTCCTCTCTCCCAGGCAGCCCTGGGAAGGTGCTGGTGCTCAGTGCTTGCCCGGAGACCACTCCTTGCCCATGGGGCTGGTGCCACCCAAGTGCAGGCCTTTCCCCGTGTCCCAGGGCAGTGCTCAGGGCAGAGCCCTCTACCCCTCCTGCACGCTCACATCTCCTTCCTTGAAGGGAAACATGCTGCGGTGTATGCACGTAAAAAAAAAAAAATAATAAAAATAATAAAAAAAATTCCCCCAAGCATGTTGGACATCACAGGTGCAAGAGGAGCACTTTGGTGAGGTAAAGAGGATGGGTGTCCTCGCTGGGGAGCCGAGTCCCTGATGGGTGCTGCATCGTCAGCCGGAGCAGTGACAGCGGGAGGGCAGCAGCCACATGCAGGCAGCGTGGGGTGGCCCATGGTGGGGTGCTGCCCGTGCCCCAGTGTCCCGTGCGGGGTGTGAGGCCTCGGGAGGAGAAGGAAAGACAAGTAAGGTGTGTGAAGGCAACACCGGCAAAGTGTGATGGGTTTGGCACCCTGGCTGGGTAGCAGCAAGAGGTGTCCGGCCAGTCCCCGCGTGCAGCCCGGTGGGGTGATGCTCTCCTGCAGCGTGTCTGAACCCCACGGGGCTCACGCAGTGAAATGTTACCCGCATGGAGGGTGAAGCGGTGGGTCAGTATTTTGAATTTTCTGCTTCCTTTAAAGCCCCACCACGGCAGCGGGGCGGCTGTGCCTGCAGGGGCAGAGGGGCAGCGGGAGGGAGCCCTGCCCTGCGTGGGCACTGCTGAGCCAGAGACCAGCGGCACGGAGCAGAAAGCTGCTTCCCCAGTGCCACCTTGTGCCTGAAAACCAAACAAACAGCCCGGCAGTTTTGCAGGATTAAAAAGCACAGGGTGATGGCAAGGCTGTGAGCAGGCCAGGACTTGCCTATGGGGCTAGCAAATCCCAAATCATAGAATCATAGAATCATAGAATCATTAAGGTTGGAAAAGACCTCTAAGATCATTGAGTCCAACCATCGACCCAACACCACCACCCACTAAACCATGTCCCTAAGCGCCTCATCTACACGTCTTTTAAATACCTCCAGGGATGGGGACTCAACCACTTCCCTGGGCAGCCTGTTCCAATGTTTAACCACTCTTTCAGTAAAGAAATTTTTCCTCACGTCCAATCTAAACCTCCCCTGGCGCAACTTGAGGCCGTTTCCTCTCGTCCTATCGCTTGTTACTTGGGAGAAGAGACCGACCCCCACCTCGCTACAACCTCCTTTCAGGTGGTTGTAGAGAGCGATGGGGTCTCCCCTCAGCCTCCTTTTCTCCAGGCTAAACAACCCCAGTTCCCTCAGCCGCTCCTCATCAGACTTGTTCTCCAGACCCCTCACCAGCCTCGTTGCCCTTCTCTGGACACGCTCCAGCACCTCAACGTCCTTCTTGTAGTGAGGGGCCCAAAACTGAACACAGTATTCGAGGTGCGGCCTCACCAGTGCCGAGTACAGGGGCACGATCACTTCCCTACTCCTGCTGGCCACACTATTTCTGATACAGGCCAGGATGCCACTGGCCTTCTTGGCCGCCTGGGCACACTGCCGGCTCATGTTCAGCCGGCTGTCGACCAGCACCCCCAGGTCCTTTTCCGACAGGCAGCTTTCCAGCCACTCTTCCCCAAGCCTGTAGCGCTGCATGGGGTTGTTGTGGCCCAGGTGCAGGACCCGGCACTTGGCCTTGTTGAACCTCTTACAGTTGGCCTGGGCCCATCGATCCAGCCTGTCCAGGTCCCTCTGCAGAGCCTTCCTACCCTCGAGCAGATCAACACTCCCGCCCAACTTGGTGTCGTCTGCAAACTGACTGAGGGTGCACTCGATCCCCTCATCATCATCCCATCATCAATGGGGGCAAAAAAAAGGCTTTTGAATAATGCTATGAATGTTTCCTCCCTGGGAGCGGTGCCCTGGTGACTGCATGACTTTACACGAAGCTTTATCCAGGAAAGTTGATCCTTGCCTTAACAAAAGGCGTATTTAAAAATGGTTTATATTTGCCCAGCTGGAGAGAGGGGCACAGGCCAGGGATTTCTGCCCAGCTGGCACCCTCAGGACACGGCTCCTCCTCAGGAGTTAGCCACTCGGCAAATGTGGCAATAAACAGGAACACGAGTATTAAGCTCGGTGCGCCTCGTGGGCCTGAAAGGTGCTTTCCTTGGCAGTGAGGCCTCTTATGGAGATGGTCTCCTGGTGTCAGGCACACGTCCCTGGTTTGCCGTATACAGAAGCCAGATGCTGAACACAGGAAAGTGTCAAGTGGTGCAGGGGACAGTCCAATATCGTGTGTGTGTGTGTCTGTCTGTGTGTGTGTGTGTGTGTGTGTGTGTGTGTGTGTAGCCCTTTTTTAACCCTGATCCTTAACTACAGCAAGTGTCCTGGCCATCAGCCTGTCAAACCAGGGAATTACACCTTCAGGCAAAGAGGAAAGCTGTCCCCTTGAAAGGGCCAGTGGTAGGAGGCGAGGGAGAAGGAAGAACAACGGAGCTGTGCTGCCTTAGGCTGGCACTGCTGGAAGTACCGGGTGAAAGCATGGAGCTGCAGAGTCAAACCGCACCTTCAAACGCGACTCTGCCCGCTTGACCTGGAAAACCTCCTTGACACTTGTTGTGGTTTAATGCCAGCAGACAGCTAAGCCCCACACAGCCGCTTGCTCGCTCCCCGCCTGCTGCCGTGTCCCCTCCCAGCCTCTTGCCCACCCCAGCCCTCTCGCTGGGGGGCAGCAGGGGAGGCAGAGATGGCCCTGATGCTGTGCAAGCATCGGTGTGTGGTCATCAACACTGGGAACTGCTGGGTCTGGAGAGGTCTTGGACTTTTCTGAGGTGGAAATCATGTGAGGCTAATAAACCCCATCTCAACTACTTGGCAAACCATTAGGGACAATGTCAGAGCTATTAGAGGCATCTCTGCACATCGCAAGCAACAGGATGGTCTTCAAAAATGGGGGGGGGGAGAAAATACAGGAGTAGAAACAAGGAGAAAAGTTAAGAATTATAAATCTGCCATTTGAACAGTAGCATCTGGGGCAAAAGGCCTGGATTACAGAAACTCTCCATCTCTAAAACACTCATATCATATGGCATCAAAACAAATCATAGCAAAAGCAATATATTTCCTCTGCTGACAAGGCAGCAGGAAAGTGCCAGGTCCCTGTTCACCGGGAGCTGGGTGGGTGATGGGGACAGGCTGACGGATGGGGTCTTCTGTGGGTGGGCTCTGCTCTGCCTGCCCCTCAAGGAAAGCCCAGTTCCCTGGGAGCAGAGTTGTGCCAAAGTGCCTCTGGTAGAGGCACTACTAGCAATCAATGTTAATCAAGGTTAATTATTCAGACACTTGGAGACAACGACAGAGAGAGATGGGTAGTTTAATATTTTAAAAAGGAGGTATGGATCATCTGGGTTTCTATCTAAGAGCTATTGTTAGATATCGAGTGGTGTGTAATTGTAGCTTCACATTAAAAAGCTTTGATATGGCAGGGAGGGATCTTCTAGCTGCTCAGAGGAGAGAGGGACTTGTATGGGCTGGTGCAGAGGTGGCTTTGCCTTCAGCAGCGCTGCCTGGTGCTCGTGCACTGTGCTGGGGCCTCTTTGGTGTGAGCCATTTCCGACGGCATGGATTGTAACAGGAGCATGATGGGCATGTGAAACAGCCAACCTAAGCATGCCCTGAGCTCTTTGAGATGCTGAGCAGGAGCACCCATTGAGAAAAAAAGCCTTTGGAAATTACACTGTCTTTTTTTTCATAGTAAGAGCAAAGCCCTTGTAGATAAGCCAGCCAACAGCACAGCAAATGGACTGTCTTCTCCACAGGCTTCCCAGCTCCATTCACCTTTGGGTGGGTCTTGTCTTTGTGGTCTCCTTCTCTAGCATATCTTGTAAAGAGCAAGGGTGAGCGGGGTGGGGGGCCGGGACCCAATCTGAGCATCTGCTTGCCCTGGGTGTCTTTCCAAGCAAGATCTGATCTTGCCAGCTGATTGGAGAGGATGTCAAAATCTTCAAAGAGACTAAATCACCCATCGTTCCTTAGCAACCCACAGGCATTTTGCAGAGAAACAATCTAGCTTGAGCTATTTTGGCTCTCCCTTCTTTGGTTTCCCTACCCTTGGGCCAGCATAGTCTTAAAACAAGTAATCCAAGGGTGAGATCCACAAATCAGCATAGTAACATCCCCCTTCCCTCCTGGGTGCCTGTGGTGGACACAGCAATCATCTGCCTTATTTGAGGTCTCAGTCCTGGTCTCATCCCCAACACATTTGCCTTCATCCTCAAGAGTTGATACCTGCAGCTGAGCTGTAGGAGTGGTGACAGACAGACTGCGTGTGGTGGGACAGCCCTTGCTCTGTACATCGAGCAACTCAGGTCTTTGTCGTCTGAATTTTTCCCCCCTGAAAAAAGCTCCAAATTAAATAGCCAGCAAAGACAGCGCCGGGGGGGGGCTGGAGGGCTGAAACACCAACACGGAGCACAGTGAAGCCTGACTGTGCATAAACACAGGCTGGCATCGCTCCTCCAGGCAGGGTCCTGCAAGGAAGCGACGATGAGTGAAGCTGCAGAGCCCAATTTCCAGGGCTCCTCCAGAGCTGGAGACAACTTGCCTGGCCTTGCTGCAGCCTCCTAGTTTCAGGGGTATGTCGTTCGTGCTGTAAAATCAGGAGTCATTCACTGTATCCCTATAAAGGCTGCAGGGACCTTGCCTAGCACAGCTGTTTGCAGCATTTTCAAGGGGAGGGTTAGTTGCTCTCATCTGGGAGCATCTTGTCTCCTCTGCTTTCTGTTTCTGAAGTTTCTTTAAAGAAGCTATGGAGCCTGCCAGCCTGGACCGCCCAGTCCTCTTGCTGTTCTCAAATAAACACATTTTTACTTTCCACCACAAGAGGTCCCCAGGATCCTAAGGCAAAAAAAAAAAAAGGCAAATGCATCTAGGAGTAAGCACCATTTGGAAGCACCGATGCCAAACCAGCGGTGGGAAGGAAACCTTGCTCTCTCTCTCCCAGACGTGAGACTTCCAACACATCTCTTGCTGTTTGGGTTTGGATCCTTGGGGTGAGATTTCAAACTTTCTCAGCAGGTGTGGGAGCTGGTTGGAGAGCCAAGGTGCTCCCAGCGCAGCCTGGGAGCTTCTGCTTCAAGGGAAGAGCCAAACTGGGGGAAAACTAAGTTTTTCAGCAATGAGATGGCCAAGGCAATACACGAGAAGGGCTGGCAGCTGTGACAAGGTCGTTGCCTCCTCAGCGGTCATGGTCTCTTCAGTGGCTGCAATCAAGTGTCCAAATTTCTGGTTTTCTCCCCTTCCCCAGCTAAGGAGAGTTTATTCTTATTGTGCAGCCCTGTTATAAGGCTAAACACATTTCCGTTAACGTGTGGCGATGTTTTCATGGGGAGCGAAATGAAGAGTGGTGTTAATTGAGGAAGCACAACCCATGATGTTTTGAGGCTTTATGAGTAGTACAGGCTTGCTTGTCCTCCTCCCTCTATGCCTCGCAGCAAACAAAGTCCTGTTTAAACATATTTCGGTGCAGAAATGAATAAAGGTCAACTACAGGACTGCTAAGGTTACAACAGAAGTTGTTACTGGAATAGATTTAGGGCTAAAACCGGCTACCAGGTAGACAGCAGCCCATGTAATTTAGCTCAGGCTGCCAAGACAGACCCCGTGCCCTTGCAGCATGCTCTCGTTTCCCCCATGTAAGGCATGGAAATGGGCAGCAAAGATGGAGCCAGTTAATTTGCCGTGCGCTTTGGAGATTTGGTTTGAAGGCAGATAAATGGCTCATGCAATTTAATGTTGCAAACGATGCAAGGCTGGAGACTGCAGAAAGTCAGGATACAGTAATAGGAAGCCCGGCTTCAGACTGCGGCGTTAAATGAACAGCAGCAGAAAAGGGCGCACACGGGCAGTGGGGTTACTGCGGGGGCTGCGCCTTTGAACTCCCCTCTGAAACGCTGTGAGCAAAATTGTGCTGGTTATTTCAGAGACTGGCTGTGAAGCTCTCCTGGTGAACCAGCAGCTCTCAGCTCCTCTCGCCCGTGGCGACAGGGGTGTAGGGAGGAGGGTTAGCCCTTCTCCAGTGTTGGACGTGGTGTCAATCCTTCATCCTCTGTGGCTCTTTTATCTCTGGTGTTTCCCAGCTGGTGCTATTGGGATTTTTGCTGGTGGCCATACCGCAATGCACTCATGTGCTGGTGTCTGTCTGGCTCTAGTGCTTCCTCTTCCATTTCATCTGCTTATAGCATAAAAGGTGTAATGCTTTCTTGTTTTGCTCGTTTTTGGCCTGGCTTTTGCCGTGCGGTCGCCTTCCCCTGCCGCATGATGCAGCTTTGGTGGCAGCTCTGAGCGCACAGACACACGCACACACACAGTGCCATCCCTCGCCTGTGCTGCAGACCTCCCTTGGCCTTTGCATGGCCAAGTCAATGGTGAAAAATCTGTATTGTTTGGCCTGGCCTGTTTTTCTGTGTGTTTCCAAGCATGGATGTCTTTCCAGAAAAGAGGGGAAAATGTTTGTCTTTGTCTCCCCACACACCAGCATTGCCTTGGACATCCTCACTGCGTGGAGGGACCATGGGAGCTGGTCTCCCAGCCCTTCCCTGGCAGGAGCACAGGCTCCGTCGCCCTTCTCCCCCAGACCAGAGGGATACTGACAGTGAGAGAAATACAAGTCCTGAGCTTTCTTTTTAATAAAACACTTCGGTGTTACCCAAAGGCTCATCACAGGATGTCAGTATGGATTTCTCTGTGGTCATGATTGGTTTGAGCTCATCATCAGGCAAAAGTGAAACAATCTTTCCTTTTAAATGTTAAGAGACCTTTCTCATTCTTATCCTGCAGGCAGTCTTAGTGATGTGTGATTTATTCCTCTTATTCTTGTTCTTTCTGCAGTGCTGTCTGAATGCTGTACATGTATGTGTATATATATGAGTACTGTATATTTTATATTCCTGTACTTAGTCATACTCTCTGGTCTCTGCGCATACTTTACTTTCATACCTGAATACTCAAGACCCGTAGATGCCTCTAACCTCCTACCAAAGCCCATCCTTACAGAGCTGGCTAGTAAACTATCTGGTCTGGGTGGAGGGCCACGTCCCAGGGGACCGCTCTCAAGCTGAGATGATGATTCATGTCATATTGGATCACCAGGGCACTAGACACATCTGTTATGGACAAAACCAAGGACCCCGAGCCAGGGCTCTCCAGGAATTGGTCAATGTGTTGGCTCTCCTGACAGCCTTGTGTTCATTGTGTGGTGATGCACGTGGAGATGATGGCCATGTGTCTAATCAGACCATGTCTGTACTTGGTAGAGTGGAGGAAGGTATGAGAACAAAAACCTGGCAGAGGTTGGATTCAGACTGATGCACTAACCTGGGGCACTCGGGCAGCCTGTGAGAGGGAAATGGTTGTGCTAGACCTGACAGATCTTATATGAAAACACGGTGCATGATTCTCATAAAGAAATGACTGTGTATTCTTCCCAAAAGACCGTCAGGAGGGTGCATGAGAGGAGCTCTGGCCAGGACAGCTTCAGACAGGGTGTGATCAAATCAAGAGAAATGCTGGGACTGCAGTTGGGGAAGGGAGAAGTAATTATAGGGTGCCAGTTAACGAAGGGGCAGTGCTTCCACGGAGACTTTCAGTAATGTGGTCAGGGACTGAAGAGCTCAGCGTTGGCTGGACTCGGATGGCTGGTGAAGAGGATGCAGTCATGGGAATCAAGGACAATGTCACCAGGGGAATTTTTGGGAAGGCAGCTAGGATACTATCTGGGGCCAGACACCAGATCATGGCTATGGGAATGCAGTTAGTTAGCACACACAGGATCCTCCTTCTTCCCATCCCACTGCCCCATAAGTACCTACCCAGGTGTCTCCCAAGGAAAGGAACCAGGACAATATAAAATAATACTCTCCTGGCCCAGTCCACTCATTCTAAAACTGTTTGCATGATTCACTTTGGTGGGCTTAGGTTATTGGTATAAGCCCTCAACTGTAGCGAGGCAAAAGTGCAAATGAATTTGCAGGAAGGAACCTGCGAACTCTCTCATTCCTTTCGAGGTGGTATTTCTCAGGCTCTTGAAGTGAAATTACTCTTGACTAAATCAATGATCTTAAAGTTGGAGCTTGTCTGCAAGAAAAAGGTAGTTTAAATGGAGAGAAGAGGGTTTAGTTCAATAGGAGTTACCCATGGAAATGAAAAGAGTCAAGCTCTTGCTGGGATCTGGCTGTGAAATGTGATGCTGAAGGCTTCCAAACATCCACTGTGAAAGAGCTCAACACATCACCAAACATACTCCACTCCCCCCCACTTTGCCCCGAGATACCAACTCTCCATCATCTTTCCTCTCTCCTTTTAACGAGGCATCAAATGTCCAAGAAGTATTTGGGCTTTGTTATCAGATGAGCAGCTCTTCCTTTCTGCTTCATATGGAAAACTGTCGTCGTTTAACCTCAGTCGGCAACTAAGCACCACGCAGCCGCTCGCTCACTCCCCCCCACCCGGTGGGATGGGGGAGAGAATTGGAAGAGCACAAGTTAGAAAAAACTCATGGGTTGAGATAAAAACAGTTTAATAATTGAAATAAAATGATAATAATAATATGATAATAATAATAATACACAAAACAAGTGATGCACAGTACAATTGCTTGCCACCTGCCGACCGATGCCCAGCCAGTCCCCGAGCAGCGGCCCCCCCCCCCCGGCCAGCTTTCCCCAGTTTATGTACTGAGCATGACGTCCCATGGTATGGAATGTCCCTTTGGCCAGTTTGGCTGTGCCCCCTCCCAGCTCCTTGTGCACCTCCAGCCTTCTCAGTCAGTAGAGCATGGGAAGCTGAAAAGTCCTTGGCTAGTGCAAGCATCACCCAGCAACAACTAAAACATCGGTGCGTTATCAACTTTGTTCTCATCCTAAATCCAAAACACTGTACCAGCTACTAGAAAGGAAATTAACTCTATCCCTGCCAAAACCAGGACAAAACCAAGAAGAGCCTGTCTGGCTTCTACCCCGACTCACTTCCAAGGACAATTCTTCTCTTAGATGCGACCTTCGTGAATGGCAGAGAATGATTTTCACTGTAGTCTCCTGATTTCTTTTTAGTTAAGCAGACCCTGTTCTCCACGCCGACTCTGGGAAGGTGGGCAAGTTTCCAGTGCACCCAGTGGCTATTCTCACAAGAGGTGGGTTGCAAGTTCCCCTAGAGAAATGCTTTTCCCTTCTTCTTCCCACCCCACACCCTAGAAAAAATACCATGCTTCACAGAGGGGGAGGGATGAATTTCATCCTTGAGCAGCATAATGCGCAGACTGCTGACAACTCCTTGTGCACAAATAATATTTATTCATCGGTGAAGAGAGGTGCTGCATGGGAAGCCTCCTCCTATAAGAGGGTGAACAATCTCTGAACCCACTCAGTTGTCTGAGCCACTTTGTTGCAAGACATTGCAGGACCTGGTGCTGGAAACGGGCAAGCTCTGCAGCAGCCCTTGTGAGAAGTATTTGGCTGTTGAATTTGCTCAAACCCCCGCTGAAGGCAATGGCAGTTGTACTGGAAAAAAAAGGGTTCAAATAAATGTTGGCCCAGAGCTCACGTCGACAAGCTGCGTGACTAATGCAGTACCTAGAGGACTCCGAGCAGGAAGCGTGTGGGCATTAATGTCAGGCTGAAAGCAAGTACGGCTCCGGCATGGATGGAGGAAAGGGGGACATAAGAGGTACCGATGCTTGCATCATCTCTTCTGACTGTAGATGCTTAGCAGCACATCTGAGTACAGGATCCAGTGAAGGGACTCTCTGATGACACTTCCCCCAAGTCCTACAGTAAATTATGCAAAAGTCCTCTTTGAAGGAGACCGCTCCCGAAAGCCCCGGAGCAAGCAGTGTTTCTCGCATTAATACAGGGGAAAAAACTAATGAAGATTAGTGTTATCAGGGTGTGAAGAGAGTTGGAGGGGAGTTTCTTTTTAGATGGTTAGAAATAGATTTTCTCTTGGCATTTAAAACTGTACATTTTTTTTCCTTTGGCCATATTCTTTAACTACAACTTTATATGAGTTTTACAGGCAGCTCTGCGTGTCGATCTGCTCTTACAGCTCTCTAGAAACGAAGCCTCACCAAGCCCGTTCAGCCCATTCAGCACATCGCCAGGTTGGATCCTGAATGGAAAAAAAAACCAAACAGATGAATAAGCGTGAGCTGGGGCCACTGACGGGCACCCACGTACCCTCTCTCACAGGGTTTTTAGTTTCTTTTTTGGTGTAAGTTAGGAATAAAGAGATTTCCTGCTTAGCAACTTCCCCTCCAGCTTGTAATAAGCAAACAGAATGGGAAGAGAGGATTTCTATGCTCTTGGTCATGTGGGGAGATGATGAACCCCTAACTTTCTTGCTCTGGCCTCCAGAACAGGAACTGGTGCTGTGAGATCTGTTTGCACCCCTCGAGCACCAAAGCACTGGAGTGTTGTAAGATTAGAAAGTGTTGTGATCCCTCCCCAAACGCCTGTTGGTCACAGCCAGGTGTGAGTAAGAGAAAGCGTGGCTCACACATGGAGAGCTTTTTCCTTTGCATCCTTCCTCTCTCCTCAGCTGCATCCTTTGCTCCTTCCTCTCTTTGGGAATGTCTTACCCAGACCTGAACAAGACCCATCCCCTTCAGGGGGCTTTGCAAACATCGGCTTGGCTGGATCTGACACCCGGACCTGGGTGGAGCTCTGGAGGTGCCTCTGTTGCTGCACCCAGATTGATGGGACTCGCACGGTCATTTGTGACTTCTGTCCCCACCACATGCAACAGCCAAGCTACCTTTCAGCATAAAACACGGGCAGGGGAGCTCTTTGGGTGACGTCCCCTGTGCCCAGCTCCAACAAGCTTTCTGTGACTGTGCTTTGGGTCTATTTAAACTCACCCACTGATTCCTCTGATTACTTCTTGATGCAGAGAGGGGATATAAGAAAGAAGGTTTAACCAAAAGTTGTTTGCAACTGTCTCTGTTGAAAGACTTGCATTACAAACTAAAAACCTGTGCTAGCAAAGTAGCTCTGCCTTCTCTTACAGACTGTCCTTTGGTGGGAGAGCTTGGCAGAAATGGCAGGAACACAGGAGAATCTGCCTTTTATCTGATTTGGCTTGTTTTATGCAGCTCGGTTCCCTGCAAGAGCTTTAGATAACACTGAGGTCCTAGGGAGCAGTGTTAGCAATGTACCCATTGCCATGTCATTTGACAAAGTCCCTCTATGCCAAGTGCTCTGGATCAGTCACCTTGTCTTTTCCCTGGCATCTAGACAGTTTCCTGGGCTTAAAAAGATACTGGGTTGTAAGTCTAAAGCAGAAACTGTAGTTTTTTGCCGATCTTTGAGTATGGCAACTTTTTAGACAAAGGGTTTCTAGCAGTAAAAAGGCAAGTGTTTCGGACCTTGTTAATCGGTACTTTTTATAGTTTAAAGAATTGCTTTAAAAGGCAGCCAGGGACGCAGCTTATCCTATGTAAACATTAATATTCTTCTAAACTGATCCTCATTAATTCACTGTGGACAAATCTTAATTCAGTGTTATGTTATTTGTGCTGAGTTATTAGGTAGAGCAGTGTGCATTTTAGCAGCACTATCAAGTTGTGCAGTAGCTAGGCATACATTGCAATATTTACTTTCCCCCTTCAAAAGGCATGTCCACCCTCTTCTTTCCCCTTCCCCTTCTCAGGGGTTTTCCTTGGGTTCAAGGGACCCTGATTCACCTGCTCGGGGCACTATCACCAGCCCTCATGCTTTCCACTTGCTGATCTTCAATGTATGTCACAGCAAAGAGCAAACTGAACCCTTGTTCAAGCTGGAAAGTCAGCTCCCACGGGCTGGAGGAGGTGCTGGCCACCCCTGAGCATGGTGGTTTCATTGACATGGATGCCATTGTTAGGAGGAAAACTCTGCACTCAGCTGCTGAGGTGTAGGAGGCACTTAGAGTAAGGTGTTTTTGTTCTCAGACCCTACAGTTCTCTGCCCGACCCTGGTGGGTGCCGGGACCCGAGCAGAGCTGAGCCTTGTGGGACGTAGCGCTCAGCTTCCTTGCAACCAACAGGAGTCCTTGGTGCAGTGCAGAGTGCCAGCCTGCCGAAACAGAGGAGAGCGTGAGGAAGAGTCGAGTGCCTAAGCTTTGGTGGTAGTTGTTAAGAAAAAGAGCAGATTGGCACTGGAGGAAAGCACACTGACAGCCCTGCTGCACTTCTGAATTAATTCTGGCAGGGACCGAAGCGATGCTGTAGCAGCATAGCATAGCATAGCATAGCTTTGCTATGGAGAAGGTCTGTCAAGGTCTGCGGGGTTTCTTCCAGCTGTGGTCTCCTGCAGGACTGAGGCAGCTCTTGCGTGATGGAGGGCAGCACCGCCTGACCTAGAAAAGCTGAGTTTACCCTGCATCCTAAAGCAGCAACCTGTTATGATCACAGTATTTCATACAAAGGTGTCTAGAAAGAATGCCAATACTTGGCTATTTGGAGAACAAAGTGGATATAAAGGGCATGAAAGAGATGTTTTTGCACAAAGGTGCCATCTCTTACTGCTGCAGTAAGAGAAAAGCACAGATACACCAGAAAGTGTGTGTGCTCTGGGATGTCATATAGCCTCTGTGCGTGCTCCCATCATTTGAGCAGTGACTGGTACCTGCTCAAGTCAGAGATCCCGGGTGCAGTTTCAGTAGCTTTTTTTTCTTACTCTGGCATGGACATTTTCCGAACCAGAAGAGTAAAGGATGCAGCCAGTCATCATTTCTGAGAAACCAGCTACAAGTTTTATAATAAAAGCTCACAGATATCTGGGTTTGAGCCAAAGCTATCTTCTATTGTCAGTGTGATATCTGCCTAAGCAAAGGTCTGTTTTTCCATGAGCAGCGCAGTTGCTGGTGGAATTGAAAGCACTCATCCATTGCATGTAGCGCCTTGACTTTTGATGGACCTGCAAAGAAAGAGTTTACACTTTGCACACAGATTATTGTCTAGAAGTGCAGATGTAAGTACAGTGAACTTGCTGCTGAAAATAGCCTGGCTCTCCCGACTGGCATACGAGCGTGAGTCTCACGGGGCTTCGTGCAGTGACAGTGCGTGTGTGCACATCTTCTTTTACCACTAGATGTCATAAACTGGTTTTTTACCCTCATTTTCAGAAGCTGCTTTCAGTGTGTGAGACATCACTTGATGGAGACAGTCACGTTGATAACCCCTGAATAAGCTTCCCTTTTTGGGTTTTGGGCATTTTTTTTTTTTAACTCTGCCTAAGACTGGAATAAGACATGCAATACACTTTTTTTAACATCTCACACATGTGCCAGAACATTATTTCTGCTGTGCTGCAAATGAAACACTACGGCATGTTTGCTGCAGTCTCAAAGCTCATTTGGGCTTTGATTTGCATTTTTAACTTTAAACTGCTTCAACGTCCTTCCTGAAAGTGGTGATAACATTAATGTACTTCTGTTTGCTGAGCAAAAAATGGTGATAGTTTTAGCTTTTCTTAGTTCAAGTCCAGCTCAGAGCTTGCTGTGTATCCACTCTGTGGCGAGGCTGGGAGGTTAAAACCAAACCAAACCAAACCAAACCAAACCAAACCAAACCCAACGCTCCCTCTGGAGGCTGATTAATGTTTTTTGCCAAGAGGTGATGCCTCCTAACAGGAGAGCTGGGAAGTGTCCTAACATGTGTAATCAACCTTTCTGGAGCTAGAGGAGTTGCACTTAACAAGTAGGACAAACCAGCAATATTTCACACGTTACCCTAGCTTTATATGAAGACGGGCATTGTAAAATCTCTGCTCTGAACTGTGCAGCCATGTCAGGCATAGAGGATAGACAAGACTCTACTTGTGTGGTGTCAGATCCCTGGCTGCTCTCTGATTGCCCCAAGAGATCTCAAGACACCTTCCTGATGCAAACACACATATTTGTATGTAAGGTGAGCTTTGCTTCGGGAGGTGTTAGCATAGCCTGTGAGCGTGCAGAGTAAGCTGCACACTGGGGAGAGATCAGGCATTTCTGTAGATCCAATTAAGGATCCAATGCAAATGCTGAACTAAAAAAGTGCTAGAAAACCTACTTCTCTTCCATTTCATCTGTGCTTCTTTGGTGCTTGCTTCATAGCTGTTTTGTTTCCCTAAGTAAAAAGAACGGAGAACATCATTGGGGAAAAAGATGAGACAAACGAAACTGTGCTACTTCTTCAGAGCAAACAGTCTGCAAGAATCTGAAACACAACCCTGTTTCTTCCAAAAATGTCCATCTGTCTTGCAAGCAGCTGCTCAGTGAGCACTGGAAAGCATTTAGAAATGTCCTGACAACCTCAAGAACAGGCTTGCTTTCTTCACCCTACACAGCTTCAGGGAGAGGCTGGGCTTGTGGCCTCCTCCAGGCTTTCTGATGTTCCCAAACGCTACTTGAGGTGTTAATGGTTCACGCTGGGGAGAGCGCAGAAAGTGCCAGGATCACACTGACATTACTTCAGCCAGCTCTTCCCGGAGAGGAGCACGGTCACCGTCCTCGGTATGGAGGAAAGCAGATGGAAATAATCTTCAGCCAGAGGGATTGCATCCTGCTGCACCGTTGGTTGAGCATTCTCTGGCCTCTCCCCAGTGTTCTGTGCTGGTAAGGGGCAATGCTGTGAGGACAGCCTGGACCCGTGTGAAGGGGTGCTGGTGCTCTGCCTGGTGCAGGGTGGCCTCTTTGGTGGTGGGGTAGGTGTGAGCCTTGGGGTGAATGTGCTCATGGCTTCCCTGTGGTCATGACCAAGTTTTTTTGTGGGCTTTTGAGTTTTGGAGTGGCAACAAAGAAGGACATTTCATGTTGGGGTGTCAGCTGTGAAATGGATGACCCCATGTTTTGTTCCTATGGAGGGAGTTGTGTAGATGAAGTGTGTGAAAGAGAGGTTTGTGGGGCGATGTTGGCTGAGTTATCCTGGAAAAGACTTTATGAGTGAGCAGCCGTGGGACCTCCAGTGTCCATGTCTGCTCAAAGCCATGGGGAGTGACACGCGTTCCCGTGAGGAGGTTGGAGTGAAGATGGAGCCCAGGTACCCCTGTTGTGTGATAGCTGACTGAGCCCGGTCACCGGGGCTGCGACAACTAGGCAAGTCCTCCTCTTTGGCAAACCTGCCAACTGCTAAATAGGTGGTTGATAGCCATGTTTACGCTGGACACATTTGCTCAGACAGTTCAGTTTGGAGCTTTAAAGGACAGAAATGCTCTGTGGAACCAATTGGGAGGCCTGTGCAAATGCTAGAAAAGGGCAAATGTGAGATGGCTGCAATAGTGTGCTCAGGGGGTGAAGGAGGAGCCAGGAGGCAACTGGGCCTGGGAGAAGCTTGGCCTGCTCAGGAGGCACCAGGTGTGAAAAGCAAGGCAGAGAGCAGCTGCAAGGAGAAGAGAGAAGCAGGTGCGCATGGCCACATGAGACTGAGGAGCTCCAAAACTGTTTGCTCTAATGATGGGGGTTTTTGCTCGTCTCCAAGAGGGAGGAGGTGGGGATGGCTGATCTGAGCTGACTTCTCTGACCTTCTTTCTTTACCCTTTCCCTCAACACACCTTCTCTCCTCTCTTCCTCCCTTCAGGAAGGCCTTCCCTGTTGTTCTTGTGCAGGTGATAGAGAAATTTGACTTGTTTCACTTAATGCTGAATATGAGTGTATGAGTTGCATTCCCCATTTATCTTGTGCCTTCTGCCTTGGGATAGACCCTTTGAGGGTCAGTGCTTCCTAGAGGGGAGTCTTACTCCTCCTTGGGAGTCTGTTGTGCTGCAGATTCATCTAGTGCTAGAGGTGACTTCAAAGATGTGGCCTCCCCATGTGTCATTGAGGAGCTGGAGGTTGCTTTGGATATTGCAGCAATGTTTCTCTAGATGGATGTGGAAAGGAGGGAGGCAAATTTCTTCACTAAGCACCAGAACGACCTTCAGTAAATTTGGGGCAAGGCTATTGATTTGACCTAGCTGCCAAGTTCATTAACAAACTCATTATGGGGGCTATCTGAAGGAGGGATTAATTCTTTTTATAGATGTGATGGTTTTATTAAAATTAGTTTCCAAAGATAAACACAATTACCAGAACTCCTCATTACCCATAAATTATCTTCATGGAGTATGGTTCCTTGGGATGGAAGATCTGCCCTGTCAGAAGTTTAGGAAATATCAAAACAAACAAACAAACACACAAACTCTAGCAAACAACAAGGGAAGCAAAACTAACATAATTAGGTCCCAAGAGATGCTTATTCCCAGCTCGATGTAGAAATTAAGTCAATACAATTGAATGGTTAAATATTGACTGAATTGTAATATTTAATCAAGTAGTATTCATATTGCTCCTCTTTCAAAAGTGATTTAGCTGGTTGTTTTATTGGCTTTTTAATCAATGCTTTAATTATATTGGTGCTCTAATTTCATAATAAGCTTGCATTAATTAAGGTAGCTCTTCTATATGCAGAGAGTAATAGCAAAACCAAACCAAATAAAAAGACTATGCTTTTCTCATTCTCCAGAAGAGATGTAGACTGTGCTATTTACACTCATTTACTCTTGCAAAGGAAAAAGACACTGGGAATTTGTATTACTCAGATTGACCATGAATTCTTTATTCGTTGCTTAGGTCAGCTCTGTCTTCGACTTCAGTGAAAGATTTGTGAAGATAAGAACTTGGGTCAACAGTGTCTTATCAGGTTATTGATCAGATTCTGAAAAATAAAGTGTTTGGATATAATGGAAGATAAATGGGGATCCCCCCAAAATAGAGAAATACTTAAGCTTACTCTTGGGCCAGCCTCTGTCTCATCTGGTGTCATTCACTTGATGTCAGCTCTAACTGGAGGGATAAGGGTGGGTGGTGAGAAAAGAAAATTGAGCTTTTTGTTAAACAGGAAAATTTGCCTTGGTGCTTAGGACACTCACAGATTGATACAGGCTGGGGAGAACCGTTAAGGGTTTGCCTATCATTTTGTCCTAATGGCTAAACAAATAGGGACGGGCTTCTGGTGGTTAAATGTGGATGGCTACAGTTTAGATGCCTACACCGGAGCTTGTCTTCCTGTATGAGTAGCTGTGACTCAGTAGAGTCTAGGGCACAATTTGGATGAACAGCTCATTAAGCTGCTTATTAAGACTGCCTGCATCTCCACTGTCACTGTAGCCTCCCCTAATAACCAGTGGACTTCTACAGTCTAAACTGGCTGCCAGGGGTTAAGGTGAACACCCAGAGATAAAGATGTTTTGTGCTGTAGTTGGGATAAATCAGGGAAGTTGTCTCCCATGCCAGCTACCTCCATGCTTTGACCAGCCCACCTTGGTGGCTGTAGTTTAGTGACCGGGGACAGCATGGGGCTTGTGGCAGCCTCCGAGGTGCTCCTGGCTGGAGGCTTCTTGTGTTTGCTGTACAGCAGACCCATTACTCCTGGGTGCATGTGGTCTGTGTGCAGCCTAATTCCTGCTGCAAATGCCAATGAAAAAGTAATTCCTCATCCTATTTTTTTCAGAGAGTCAGCAAGAAGGCAGATTACTACTTCTAAGCGTGTTTTTGCAGTTGCTCGGTAAATGCAGACGAGTGCTCCTGGTTTGGATTAGCGCAGAGGTGTGAGCTGCAAGCTTTGCTCCTGAACCCTACCCTAGCATACCAGAGAAGTGAACAATTTCTCTGGGATACAGAAGGCGGCATTGTTTCAGAAAGAGGCAATAAAGCCTTGTGGTGAGGTCATGTCTTGGACTGGAGCATGTTTGGAAGGCCACGAGGACGCTGTTATCCCAAGACTTCTTTGTCATGTAGTAAGACCTTTACAAAGCTGGACCCTTTTGATACAAAGGGTTTTCATTAATGAGGTCACTGTGACTGGAAGGGTTTTACTATCACCAGGGTCTCAATAAATTTAATAACACATTATTTCATACTTAGAAGTGATGCAGACATAAGTGGATTTGTTTAGCCAATGAGATAAGGTGTCCCAAAAGTATTAAGAAATGTCTGAATATATAAATCAGATGGTTGGGACTGCAAAAGGATGTGTTTAAGAGACAGCTTTTTGGAGCTGCCCCCAGCTGATGCTTCTACATCTGTTGATCATCATCTTCTGTCAAACAGAGGAGACTGCGAGCTGTAAAGGGATAATAGTTTGCCTTGTAAGAATGCTTCATTGATTTTTATTAACACTGGTTGTTAGCTCTACCTGCTGGTATCTGCTTAGCTCAGCCTGGGGCATTCTCTAACAATTTCAGCGCGAGTGTTCAGAGCCAAACCTAGTGAAAGGGATAAGTAAATAAATGTCACTGAGCTCCTGCTGCGTGCTATGTAGAAGATGTCTTTATAGCTTATTGCGAAGGCACCAGCATGTCAATATTTCATAAACCAAATTTAGAAAGAATTAAATGTTAATCCTTCTTTGGGAGTGTGGCATTGGCGTAATTGCAGCAATAACAACCTTTGTGCTAGCACAGGGCTTTCTGCTAGACCGGGTTAGTAGTTCAGCGAGTCTGTTAAAGAAAGATTGTGTTTACCTAGGCTGCTGGAGGTTGCTTTGGGTTTCTGGAAAGCCAGCAATGGTTTTCACTTTGCCGCTTCTATATAAAGGAGTCTTTTTATTCATGCAAGTTCACTCTCTGATTTGGTTAAAAATACTGAAATAATTGCAATTGTGATCTGAATTCCAGCTTCCTGCCTGACAGATGTCAGCAGTCTGTACCCTGAATTCTTAGAAGCAATTTATCACGGTAGCACTGTAACTGCTTTCCCAAGAAATAACAGTGATTCATAGTACCCCTAGTACGCTACCTATCCCTTTCTTTGAGCCTATTACTTAGACCAGCATAAGCAAATCCATATGCTCAACCTTTCTTCAGTTTTGGCACAGTGATGTCCCTCTCAAGTTGTTTCTTCCCTTCCGTCCTCTGAAACGATGCTTGTTTTTCCTCTTTATAGGGGGCAAACATTTTAAAATAATTGCTAGTTTAATTTGTCCAAGAGGCAGTGAACGTTGTGATTGGTCTCCAAATGAATAGGACAGTAGCTAATTGATTTAAAAAATGCTCTCTGAAATTGAGTTTAAGCAATAATAAGTATTCAGAGTAGGTGGTTAAAGGTCTTTTGGCAGGACTGTGTTGACAGATCCTAACCTGGAGCCTGTTTCTGGTACTTGGAGCTTGCTTTCACCATAAGAAGCAATTCCCATTTTCAGTATTTTTCAGGCTTTTAGATTCTCTCTGGTTTGAAGTGAGAGAAGACACTAAAATTGGCACCAGAACAGTAGGAGCTCACACAACATGGTAAGAAGCAACATCGCCTCTACCTCAGATCTTATAGCTTTGGTCATTAGCTTCTTCATGCATCTTCCTTGATCCGTCTGTTCACAAAGTCTCCAGGCTCCTTCTTGAACCCAAAAAGGTTTTCTTAGAAATAGTGAGAAAAAATGACATATCTTGGGGTGCGTGATTGCCATTTCTGACCACATAATTTAAGAAACCAATTATGCCTTGATTTCACTTAGTGAGTCTTACCTTCAGGCCAGGGTCAACAGACTCATCTTGATGGAGGCGGGAGAAATCCACAGGTTTTCCAAACGTGTCCCACGTGCTCAGAGTTAGTCCCATCCCTTCGGTACCAGGGAGGTCCATGCTGCTCCCCAGCCACAGACTGTAAGCTGGAGATGGCGCCAGTTCCTGGGTCTCTGGAGGATAGTTCAGATTTAGACATAAGGCTCTCTCCCCCTCGTACAATGGGGGAGAAGATTAAGAAATCTCTTCTTAATCCTAGCCAGGATGCTTGGTGAGGCAGAATTGGCCCCTTCATCACTTATGGTTTGTGTAGTTACTCAATGTCAAGGGCAGATGGAGCACTCAGTGCATTGCCAGGAACCTGACCCCGGCACACGAGATGGAGAGGTGTTTAGAGAAGTGAAATGAAGATGAGCAGCGGTAACTGGTAATGCAGCAGTGGCAATACAGGGAGCTGCATTCTTCCCCCACAAACAACTTGAGGCTAATGAATTGCTCGTTCATACTCTACCTGAAATCACCTCTATGTAAGGGAACATGATTCTTTTAACTGCAATGATATGCAGATGCCAAGGTTGCTGGTGCTGGTCCAGAAGGTGCGGAGCAGCCCATGTGTGCGGACATGCCAGGCCATGGGATGAGCTCCCCAAACACCCCGTGCAGCCAATGGGAAGGATGCTCTTGCTATTCGATTCACATATCTTGCTGAACATGCAGATGAGTTTAATTTATATTTAATCAGCCTCTGCAAACAGCAATCACTCGAGAGGTTTTTCCGTATAACATGCAGTGATTACCCTTATTATAGCGGTACTGTTCGTACTGCCAGAGTTGGGGTCTCTCAGCCCCTCCATTTGAAATCCTTCACTTCAGGAGGTTTTAATACTTTCTGTAAAACGCTCGGCAGACTGGAACTTGACAAATCAGAAAATGGCTCAGTAGCAGCCATGCTCATGGTCATGTTCTCCTTGGGACTGAGATGCCTCTGAGAGCCCTGCTTTGTCCCCATGGCTGTACCAGGATTCGGGATGCCGGCTGAGCCTTGCCCGCCTCACCACACTGACCCATAATGCCACGTATTTGCAGTATTTGGGGTTTTGCCTTAGGATTTGTGTGTGTGAAATTCAGCCCTGTGGAAAACAGCTTCTGCTTTCTGAGGTGTGATGAGCTTTGACTATTAGCTGACGTGTCGAAACCAGCCACGTGGGGCCTGTTCATATGCCTGCAGGGGATTTGTCTGGCATCTCCAGTGGAGCAGGACCTTTCTGGCAGATCAGACTTGATGGCTTCAGAGGGACAGAGGCTGCAAACTGATGGGCTGAAGGCGGAGAGCTGAATTTTCTGTGAAACTAACTTGTGATGTAGAGAAAGAAGATCTGGAGCTTTTCCGCAACTTCAGATGGTCCTCTACCAGAGTTTTCTCTATTTGTCTCTATTCGTCTGTGTTTGTAATTTTAGCTCAGATCTAGTACTCCACCATCAGCAAACATTTAAAGAAGCACTGCTGGGTGCTATTTTTCTTCCCAAAGCAGAGATGGGAGACACTGCTCCTGGAACAGTTTTGCAGCTCTGTCTCTGAGCAGTCACAGGACACTGAAAATTTGCTTGCCTGCCCCATCAGCATCATGCTACAGGTTGCTGACTCTGCACTTACGCTGTTGCATTGAGTTTCTGTCTGTAATGACATGTGTGGTCACCCTGTGATTATCTCAGCTTTCTGTCATTATATGGTGTCATTATATGTCTGTCATTATATGACCATTATATGGTCATTATATTTTTGACAGCTTCTTCTAAAGCCAGCTCATTACAGGCAAGTGGAAACCTAGACAGTAATTGGGGTTAAAAGACATTTTTTGCAGCGTGGCAGGCATGCACTTGGCATCTTCAGTCTGATACTTCCACACTGTTGTAACTGTGTGTGCTGGTGGCACTTCAAGTGGATTTATCATCTTGCCTTTTGGGGATATGGTGGTGGGACAGGACCTTTATTCATTACAAATGGTATTACAGGTAAAACGAAATGGCTTTCAGCCATTCCTTGCTGTTCCTTGCCCAAATCTCTGTACCCCTAGCAATTTCTCAGTTGTATGTCCTCCTTTCTTTCCCCTTCTCCCCCAGAAATTTCCCCTAGCCTTAGCAGCTGGCATGAAAGCATCCCAGCTCCTGTGTAGACAGTCTCCTTTCCGAGCAAAGATGAAGAATGGAAATTTCTGTTTCAGACAGTTGCAAAAAAGTAGAAGTTGGGAGGCTGATGTGTAGCATTCAGCAACCTCAATGCTAGCAGCAGCGATCAACATCTGCTGTAATTACTTTCTTTAGAACTTTACAAATGTGCTGATAATTTTGGTGGGAAGAATAAATGGGAAAAGATCTGGAAGATACTCTTGGTGAATTTTTTAATTAAAATGTTTTTGATTTTTGAGAAATTCTTAAAGAAGCAATTAAAACAAGATGATATTAGTCTATACTTACATGGGAAAGCCTTGCCAGGATTAACTAGCTTTTACCAAATAAATTACTGCCTCTGGATTTGCATTAGCAAATACTTTCTATAGATGTTAATCAGAAAGAAGTGCGTATTTGGCGGGTGAGATCCTAGCAGCAAAACCAGCCTGCAGAGTCATGGGCAGAGTTTACCTACCTGGAGGAAACTATTGTGTCTAACCAAAGATACTGTCTGCTGGAAATTTTGAGCTTGGGGAGCCCATTGATGGCAAGAGGTTTTAGATGGGGCCATGCCTGAATTTCGTTCAGAGTAAGAAAAGTCTTATTTCTTCAGTATTTGTATTTCAGTAATTAAATTTGAGGCCTTGGCCAGACTCCACTTAAACAAAGCAAAAAGCCAAGGTGCGAAAGACTGTGCTGTATGATGACCTAATCCAAATCCCACTAAGTCTGGGAATGTTTCCACCGACTCCCCAGGAGCTGGATTAGACCCGCGCAGTCATTCCTGCCCATTGCCAGTGCCCGCTCCTGCAGCAGCAGGCACCCGAAACCTCCCGTTGGGGCACAGCTGCAGGATGTGGCTTTTGGGTGGTTTCCTTCACCTGTACGTCTCTGTTGAATGGACAGCATTAAAATAACACGAGAGCCGAACAAGCTTTGGTCGTGTGCGTGGGCTCTTTACAGTGGATAAAGCAGTTTGGTCTCAGTCCAAGTGTGTTGTGTTTTTCTCTTTTAAAGTTTGTTTTCTCCCAGTGGTATCATACTAACCTGCCCAGCATGGTGCTCATCCTCGCCGAGGGCTGATGGGCACAGAGGATGTGTGCTAGCAATGACACCAGCGAACTTCAGTTTCTGAACGGTGCTGGTGGCTGAGATACAACATACAAACCTGCGGTTTCATTGAGGACATTGAATGCAATGATTTGCATGAGAACTCTGTTTTCAGAGGAGAGCTGTGTGGTGTAGGTTTCTCCTTCCAGTAGCTAATTTCTTCGATTACTCATTCGTTCCTATGATAAATATATAGGAATTCCTACAATACATTTGATTCATTCCTGTAATGAATTCGGGTTCATTCGTAAGCCATTCATTAAAACGCTCTCCAGTTACATAATGTAAGAGGTCAACTAGAGTGTACAGTATCTTTTTTTAAACTGTTAGATCACAAATTTTGTAAACATAAGTTTCCTGCACCGCTTGCTTTTCAGTGGTAATCCATGCATAGGCAATTGCTCATACCAAAAGTTGTGATGGTTCCAGGAATAAGGAACAGTATCTGAGCCGCCAGGCTGTTGTCCAAATGGTTGCAATTAATAAATAATGTGAGCCCATGAAATGGAGTGTGATATATATCATTGTCTGGGGAAAACCACTCATTTTTTCAGAGTATAAATGAAGGAATCAGAAATGCTATTTTTGTAAAAATGGTCAGGTTTAGGGAAAGCGCCGCAGCTCCTCTCCAAGCACAAGGTAGAGGTGGTACTCTACCTATGGTGGGAGCTTTGGGGATTGTACTGGTTGTCCCAGCAGTCCTACCACTGTGACTTGGTCCACCTGGGTGAAGACAGCTTGCCTATGTCAGCTCTTTCCTTTTAAGCTTTAATTTAGGCACCACTACAAGCAATTTTGGGGACAATCATTAACCTCATCCTCATCTTCTCCAGCCAAACAGCTTGCAGGACATGGTGGACTCATAGCTGTGGAAAATGGTCTACAGTGAAATGAAGAGATCTGGATCTGCTAAGGGAGCAGCTGCTCTTCAGGACACATGAGAGTAGTTTAGCCTCACAGAGCAGCTCTCATAGTATGGAGCCTTGGCAGTAGAAGAGACAGGATTAAAACCTGTGGTCAACGTCCTTTTCCCAGCAGCAACGCACTGCAGCTGAGCCCATCTGAGCTCAGGGAAACAGGCTCTGACTCTCTGGTGGGTATAAGAAAAGGGGGTTTGAGTTTTTAAGCAAGTGCCATAAAAAAGCATATGGCATGGTCTGACCTTTCTCTTTGAGATCTGCGTGTGGTGCCCACCAACCACAGCAGTTGTGGTGTTGACTTCAACTTCCAGAGGAGAAGTTCAATTCGTCTCTTTGGCATGCTGATGAGTCCTGTGCATCTGTGTCGTTCTCAAAGCACTGATCCCAGCTCTGAACAGCCAAGGCATCTATTCAGCCAGGAGCTCTTACTGTAGTAACAGGCTTTAAAATATGTAAATCTATTTTCAAAGCAAAATAAAAACCCCAAATGTTCATGTATCCCTCAGAAGGAAGAACGGCTCTCTGTCCTAATATTTTATGCAAATCTAGCTTTTGCTCTTGTACTTGGGCATGAATAAATATCAATGACTGCTTCAAAATGAGGAAAAAAGAAACTTCATCCCTCATCAAAAGAAAAAAACCTTTATTTCTATTGCATAAATAATGGTAAAATTAAAATCTTTTTATACAGATTATATATTTACAGTAGTGTTTGGTTAGAGGAAACAGCTGATACATATGGCATTCGGTTTTCCTTTATACACGTATTTATACACTCGGGTAACTTGCAATAACATAGGATTTATTTAAGTTGCATGCCAAGTTAATTTATATTAATATTTACAGTATTTTGTACAAAGGTGGGTTGTTTTTTTTTTTTTACCATTATGCTGCTGACTTTGTGAGTTGTCTTTAATTAAAATGCCATGTCTTTTGTTAAGAAGCAAAAAATGGTCAGTTTAGCAATGAACAGTAAATGGCTTGAAAACAGTGAGGGATGAAATGATGACAAAAAGGAGATGCATGTATTAGCGAAGAACTTCCTAGAGATGAATCAGGAGGCATTGATTACTTAGATCCTAGTACGGATTAAATGGCAACAGGCTGGATTCTGGGCTTATTCCAGTTTAAGCCAATTAACTGTAATGAGTTACTTCTGATTTACCCTGGAGTCCGCAAGGAATGTCATCTCTCTTCTGCCCCCCACCCCAATTAAAATCTGAGAGAACAAGAGCTGCTGCATGAAGCTGAAATAACTTTGGCTCCTTGGAAAGAGATGGTAGGAAATGTAATACCGTGCTTGGGTTGGTGCAATATGAATATAGAGGCATGTATTTGAAGATTGATGTCAAATGGCAACCCCAGGGGCCTGATGCTGCGAACACATCGGCTGTATGGTTTGGGTTTAGTGGGACTGCTCACAAGAGAGACAAGACATGCCTGAGTCCTGGCAAGACCAGAGGGGTAGCTACTAGAGCAAGCTCAGCAGCTTATGGCCTCAAGTTGCACCAGGGGAGGTTTAGATTGGACACGAGGAAAAATTTCTTTACTGAAAGAGTGGTGAAACATTGGACCAGGCTGCCCAGGGAAGTGGTGGAGTCCCCATCCCTGGAGGTATTTAAAAGACGTGTAGATGAGGCGCTTAGGGACATGGTTTAGTGGGTGGTGGTGTTGGGTCGACGGTTGGACTCGATGATCTTAGAGGTCTTTTCCAATCTTAATGACTCTATGATTCAAATGGGATGGTCAAATGTCTACTTGTTGGCCGATGAAGACAGAAGACCAGCTGATAAAGGAAGGTGGTAGTACGGATCTCACCTAAAGCGTTGTAAAAATAGCAGTGTTTGAAGCTGCTTATTCATGATGCTGGCAAAGACTGGCCATGAACAGCTGTAGAAAATAATTAGTTGGAAAATGGCAATTTCATTTAGTAATGCTCTTCAAGGCTACAAAGTATTTTGGTCTGTCTTGACAGAAAATAAAAAAAACCCCTACAGTATTTTCATCATCAAATTGTCAAGTACCAATCTTTAGATCCAGAGGATTTCCTTTTTCTCCTTTCTCCCTCTTCTCCTTGCTTCTGGGGCTGAAGTTCTTTCCTAGTGAAGATGCCAAATTGAGGCAGTTTTTCAGACTTTTGCCACTGGAGAGGTAGGAGTTGAGTAGTCTCCCAATTAAAATGTTGTTGTCAGATTTTCTGTCCATCTTGCTCTTGGTGAAGCTTCTACAGTTCCTAGAGATGCCTAAAATGTCCTACTTGAACTGGAGAAAATCAAGATCCAGTCCTGGTAACAACCGACAATATATAGAGATGAAAATGTTGTGAGCCTTTTCTTTTTCTGTATTAAATTCCTGGGAAAGTAATAGGTTTTAAGTGATGCCAGGGAAATGTAATTGCACTGTCAGAACAGAGTACAGTAACAGAATAGATTGAAAACCAGCAGGTTCCGTACATCTTCATCTGTGGAATGTAAGCATGATTCAGAGCCAAGAAAAAAGATACTTCATCAGATTCTCATTTTAGAAGAGTTGTTTTTTTTCTTCTTTCAAATAGTCATCCATAAAGCAGAAACTAAATAATTTATTACACGGGTGGATAAAACAGGGAACTTCATTCTTAGTGATCTTAATGTATTCCTCCTACTGCTTCTCTCCTCGCAGATCTAAGTCTGACACAGGACTGTGCACCTCTTGCTTTTGTGCGGTGACAGCCCTTTGCAGCGCTGCTTGCTCCGTGCACACGTGCACGCTGTGGGGGGAGAGAGTCTTTCGTGGAAAAAGCAGTGTGTCGTCTCGAGCAGAGCCAGCACTGGACCTCGGACGGCCATCACAGTCCTCTGGATGTCCCAGGAGATGTTATGGTCTTCTGCAGCAGTCATAAAGAGGCAGTGTGTTTTTTGTGAAAGAATATTCCTATGCTTTCCATGGAAAAAAGTGTTTGCCAGTAGGTACTTTGCTCATCCAAGTCTGTCCAACAGACTTCAGCCATCCAGAGTAGCATCCCCGGGAATGCTTTCTATCTTTTCTTGATTTGCTTGCTTGCTATCCTATTTCTTATGGGAGAAGGACCAAAAAACCCCATCTACTTGGCCCCAGCTGAAAAAGATGGGTATATATGTACGTATCTTTTCTTTTACAAAGCTGCTGGAAGTCTCCCATGTAAAGCAACCAACGTCCAGCCCTACCAGCGCACCATATCCAACATGTGAGCTCCCAATAACCACTGAATAGTCTGTAGGAAATGTCTCCAAATCACCAGATGGTACCCAAATATTCAGCTCTAGCTCACCTGGGAGCAGAGGCAGGTAGCTGGGTCTCCTACCACCTCCCGCCCTTCTCCTCACAGGTGACCCTTGTCCTTGGGGGGGGTCTGTGAGCACCTTCACCAGGACAGGGTGTCTGCTAACAGTAACTGGCGTGTTTGTGGGTATCCATCAAACATGAAAAAGAACTGCTTTTTCTTTGTCAACTCTCTTTTATCCTATATGACCTCCAACAGCATGAGGACCAAATTCTCCCTAAAAAAGCCGAGTTTTCCCAGTTGCCCACCCTGTTTAATTCTTTAAATTACTGTTGATATTGCTTCCAATTAGAAATTACTTCTCAGTGGTGGACTCGTCCAGAGGGTCAGGCCCCAATGAAGTCCTTGGGTAGCACAGCCTGTCGTGGGCCAGAGCCTGCTCCCCAGGGCTACTGCCACCAACATGATGCACTTGTCCTGCCTGGTAACTCCTCAGCTGTGGCTTTCTTCATGGCTGACCTTATGGTATGGCTTTGGACCTGACAGGTAACAATGTTCCTTCAGCAGCTTTTGCTGGAATTCACTTCTCCGTGGCCTCCAAAGTATTTCAGCATGCCACGTGCCTGCCGTTCCCTCCGTTGGCTTCTCCAGGAGCAGAAAATCAGGATGTGCCTTCAAAGTTAAAGCCAATGGTTAAAGTCAAAGTCAATGGTTATCAGTGATGCAGCCCAGTGCCTTGCAGGACCAGTAACCCAAATCCTTCCCATCAGAGATCGATCCCTACACGAAGAACCTGCCCAAAGTGTCCTCGACAAGCACAGGACAGCCTGTGTCGAGCAGTGCTTACGCTGCATTGATTTCACTTGCTCCCAAACCAAACCAAAGCCTCAAGCTAAAATAATCATGTCCATCTTGAAGCCTTCCCTGCATGTCAATCTGTTTAATTGCACACATTTTTTTTGTGGTTAGGCCAACAGAGTTGTCTTTGGGGTGCTCACAATTTGCTAATAATTCGCTAATCCATGAGCTGAAACATTGTCCTGGGCTGCTGGGAGCTGTTTGTCCATCCTTGGTTTGGCTGGGAGTGCGTCTGCAATTGCTGCGTGTTGCTCTGACACGGTGGCACACATGTCACGAACAGCGAGGGTTGCCATAGCAATATCCTTTTCATACAGAATTGCAGTGCTGAAAAGACACTTAAATTCTCATGTAACTGGCAAGAGCATAAGTTTAGTGCTTTTTCTGACAGCTCTACCTAGCACTGCTGCAGTCTGGGTATTTTTTAAAGTATGTTAATTAGCACTTAAATAGGTTTTTTTTCTTCTTAAAGTATGGGATGTGGGTTTTTTTATTTTTATTTCTTTGGTTCTTCTACTTTCTTCCCCCTAAGCTTTTGCCATCAGGTTCCAATCAAAATTTTACTGCTCTATTTTTACCTACTGTCTGTAAAAGCAACAAAAAGCCCTTGTTTTTCCTTCTTGTGTAGAAGGAAAAAAAAGAAGATAAATGGATGTTACATAAATGGAGCCAGGGAGGTAGGTAAGAGACACAGGTCCAATGCTGCTGGCTAGGAAGGATGGGAAGGTATCGGAAGGAAGGTTGTGGGGAGAGGAAAGGATGAAATGGCTTGGCCTGATCCATCCTGCGTTGCCACTAGCTGCCAGAAGAGCCTGACTGATTAAAGAAGGGATCTCTTCAAGATACCTTTAGATGGAGAAAGGCTGCTCTAGGAAGGAAAAGGAGACCTCTGGCAAGACATGACACTGATTCATAATGGATAAATTGGGTTCCCTACCGAAAAAGCAAACCCAGTCCCTCCCCCCCGCCCCATCCTGTACCCAGTAGAATCAGTGGGGAGTTTTGCAATGAACTCTACTGACACCAGGCTATGGCTTTTACCAATATATTAATTATAGGTTTGGTTTTACAAATGGAGCTTCAAGGTGAAGAATTATACTGACAAATGACTGTATTTACAAAGGTTTTTATGGAGCATGCATGTAGAAATTATGGAGCCTTCCAGAAAGCTTAAAGGAATGCAAAAGATCATCTCGCCCGTAAGGTAGCTGTTATAATTGGAGTCTGCCTGGTATTAGCTGTCAGACAAGTGAGAATAACGTGGAGAAATGCCTGGTCTATGTGTTTTAGCTTGTGTTTCTGTGCTCAGTGAAGAGGCACCGCTCTTCCCCATGTTTCTGCCGTCACTGAGCGGGGATGGTGGTTTAGTGCCCACCTCTCCACTCCACCTCCATCTGCTCCTGCTGCCCGTGTTCACTCCAGCACAGTCCCAGGGGAAAAAATAAGTATTACTCAGTGGCAAGTAACATTTAGACTTTTTTTCCACTGCTGCCACCTTTTCACATGCTCCTGAGACCCAAATATGTGGATGACAGTTTCCTTAAAATGATCTCAAAGCTCATTATCTGCAATGTCCAGTGCAGCGAGTGCTGGGAGCGTGCCTTGGCTCCCCAGCGGTGCGAATCCCGCACTCAGAGCTTGCCTCAGATTTTTCTGCTCTTGGTTTGAAGTCTGCTGCTGCCCTATAGCAAACATAAATCTCTCCATCTTCTGGGAGATATAACAATTTTTTGTGGAATATTTTGCAGTTGACCTCTATTAGTCACAGCAGAACAGAAATACAGGAGTGTGTGTTTGTGAAAGGCAGAAAAAAACAACTCAGCTTCTCTGGAAAAGACGGCTGTCATCTTCGGTGATGGAGCGGGGTCTCCAGGAAAATGGCAACGATGTGGAGGTGGGCAACTGAGACACACACCTAAAGGCAAAATCCAAAGTGGTGACATGAGTTTAAAGGGGTGATGAGAGACAGAACAATGAGAAGCAGATTTTTAAATTAGGCTACTAAAAAATAGAGGTTCAATGTTATCGATTGAACTTGTAATCAAAGAAAGACCTGAAACGAGTCTTTGGGACGGATCCAGGCTTAAGCCGATGGTTGCTGTGTAGGATGAGGGAAGCTCGTGGTTTGCAGTCCCTTGGGGAGCCATCCTGCCCCCTCTCGTGACACAGGAAACAGTCATCTACATTTACAGGAGCAAGATCTCACTGTTCCTTGGTGTTTCTGGAGCTCGCCCAGCCAGCACCATGAAGCCACCGCAACTCCAACGGCCGGGTGCCTCCATGGACCTCCCTGGGACTGCTCCCCACGCCAGCTCCATGAGCACTGGCTGGGAAACCTCTCCCATGAGGGCAAGGAAACCAGATCTCTCCTGGGGTGACACACAGGTGCACAGTGCATCCAAAGGTAAATGCAAGGATTTGCGTCAAGTTTAAAAGGAAAAATGCCTTCTGATGTAATCCCGGCTCCAGTCTCGCCCAGTCCTTGCGTTTTCCGCGGGACGTGTTGTGTCTCTAGTCTGCATCACTCCATCTTCTCCTTGCTGCTCACTAAAATCTCTTCCAGGAAAAATAACTAACACTTGCAGGATCTGAAAGTCTGACACACTACGTAACATATGGCGGTAGGCTCTAGTTTGATTCCTTCTTCTCTTGCTGCAGTCTGCTTTTCCGCTTACCCTCTTTGGAGTCTGCCTATGGGATGGTGGTGGTGGTGGTATCGGTGGTGGGACGGCTCCTGGGAGGGACTGGAGCAGCTGGCTGGTCAAAAGCACACACTACCGTGTAGGCGAAAATACAACCTCTCCCACGAGAAGGTGTCTGACACGGAGGTTTCACTGCAGATTACAAGCAGGTCATATGAAATGAAATAAATAAAAATTGCGCAGGCAAGGAGAGCTCAGAAAGAGCTTTCCTCATGATTTTCATCTCAGATAAGGTTATTGAAGACCAATATAGAAGAAAGGCAAAACTGCTGGAAAGCAAATGTTGTTGAATATGCAGACAGGACCAAATAGAGGGTGTTTTAACTGGCGCTGGTGGTTGCAGAGTCGCTTGGAAGACTGTGCACAAATCTCAGAAATGCCCATGTGTGAAAATGAGTGGTGCTTCTCAAGTCCTGATTCACGGTCGGAAAAAAATGCAAATGGACTCATGCTACCCCACAGTCTTGTGTCAAAGGTGGCATTTACAAAGCAAAAATAGAAATTTTGTATGATGCTGGCAAATTCTCCTCTTTTTTACTGTGAAAATACTGTACAAGGACGCTCTAGCTCCCCTCTAATGCCGTAAACTCAAAGGCATGGTCATAAGGGAAAAACAACGTGAAGCTGGAGTACATGAAATAAAACGAACAGAACTTGCTTGTGGCAATGCTACGATCAACTTCCTGGGAATGTGGGCCCAGCGGAGAGCTACGCGGAATAGTCAGTCGGCCCCTAGGTTAAAAGGCAGCCCCGCTGCAGTAAGTCATGAGGCTGTGCCTCCTTAAAACTGCAAAACAGGCTGCTGGATGAAAGTTTCTTCCAAGTTACCATTGCTGTTTTGAAGCAATAAGTCGGGACTCCTGTATATTTTTTTTTATTGCATTAGGAAACAAAACCTTTAAAGCATTAAGACAGCCCTTTTATGTCCCTGCCAAAAGGATGTAGTTGATTCACAAGACACGTTACGCTGCTGGCCTCAGGCTCCTTGTCGAATGGTGCTTTATCTGCCTGCCTCTGTCTCTTTGCCGTGTGAGAGTCGGTTCGGGGGAAGCTCACCCGGTGGCATGCGCATGCATGGTCAGTTTGGTTCACAGTGTCATGGTGAGAGGCTACTCCATGCCGCTCCGCAGGATCTGGTTGGCCGCAATCAACATCACGCTTATAATAAAGGCCATGGCAAACGCGCAGATAAGGCTCTTCCGTACGCAGGTCTGTCTGTTCTGCTTCTGGGCGTGCACTGCAGGGAAGACATGGGAAAGATGAGATGCTCAGCCAAAGTTATGTTTCTGCTTTTCACCAGGATCATCTGAGCTCAGAAATCCTCCTTTGCCTCTGATTATTACCTTGGCATAACCTTCTAGTCCCCACCTCAGAGATCCCCTGCGCCGGCCAAGTCTTACCTCTCCCTGCTGGGACATTTCCAAATAATCCACCTTACCTTTCGCTGCTTCCAAACCAACTTTCCTAATAGACCACCCTCTCATAGTGCAGGAAGTCCTTTCTCTCTCATCTTGGCTTTTAAACCCTTCAAATACTTGTAGGTGTGTTTTGGTTTGTCTGTGTATTTCTTTTAAGCTCTTTATGAAGTTCTCTCTGAAGTTCTTTAATCGGAAATATTGGTCTTCTGTGAATCCCTTAGACTCACCCAGGTCAACTGGGAATGAGCAGAGATTCAAGAAGTGCTCCCCGACAACACTTAAAAAACCACTGTGATAGGTCCCATGAGTATGCACGGTACGTTAGTCATTTCTCCAAACTGTCTTTAGGTTTTTCTGTGCCTAAGCAAAATCAGACTTATTAAGAACCTTTTCAAATGAATGCTTGCAGAATAATTGTCAAAAGAGGTGAGAGGAATTTGCGGCAGTTAAAATGCAGACAGACTTGGGATTTTTAGCGTTTGACTTATTTAATTTTAATTTTTTTTAAGTTCATCAACAAGGATTCATGCTGTGACTAGGATTCATGCTAAAGCCCGTTTGTGTCTCTGTCTTAGCCTCCCTACCTATGAATATCAGAACAATATGTGGTATTGGGGTACTATGAAGATTAATCTGTTTGAAAAGGCCTTGAAGGTCCCCCGAGATAATCACAGAAAGCCAGAAGATCCTCACGCATGGGATGGATAGTTCTGCCCTGCCGCTATGGGCAGTAACACATGGTCTTCTTCTGGCCTGAGAAGGGATGTACCCATCGCCTTTTTCTCATGGGTGGATTTGTGGTGATGGGAGACTTTCAGATGGTTGACAACAAGCTCAGAATTACAATAAGCCTAAAATGCGACCAGGAAAAGGCTCCAAGTGCCTATGTTTGGAAAAGTCCAGGAGAATATTTTTAGAATATATGGAAAAAGCCCTTGTTCTGATCCAGGCTTGAACCTCATCGCACAGAGAGCGGGGAGCATCGGATGCTGCATTTTGAACACTTGTTTCATTCCCCCCCCCACCTCCTCTGGCCAGGATTTAGCAGTGCCTGTGTCCTAATCCCAGCTCCCACACCGTCCCCCAGCATCAGCTCAGCGCCGGAGGCACAAGAAGCCCTCGTTAGGCAGCACTTTGAGTCAGACTGCCCAGGGCAGGGAAACGCTGGACTACCAGCGCTCCAAGGGACTCGCTATATTCTGTGCAGATAATGAAATCCCCCTTATGGCAGCTCTCCTAAATTACTTGCTTTCTGCTTGCACTGCTCTATTCCTTGATTCCTTTGCTCACTTTTATAATGCACACAGAATCAATACTGTGGTTCCTTGGTTTTGTGCATGATGCCTCGGCACTTTGAAAAGCTTGTTAAATCACAGCTTTAGTTATTTATTTATTTTTCTATTATTTCTGTACTTTGAAAACACTCCCAGCCAGTAGACAAAACAGTGACATAAGCCATCACAGTCAGCATTGCTGTTCAGTGCGGGGCTCTGATGCTGATTACGGTGACCAGGAGCAGCAGTCAAAGACTGGCCAGGGCTTTTTGTGATGGCAACTCTCCTATTCAAAGGAAGAGAGTAAAGCATGTTCAGTGTTTCTTGCAGAAGTGTTCCTGAACTGAACAATTTCTTTAGTCTTCTGTTATACTATCAAGTGAAAACAGAGTTTTAGAGCAGCAGGATCCAGGTAAGTCATTGTTATTGTTCTTTATGGAATGAAGGTGCACCAAATAACCTACCAAATAACTTCAGAAGAAAGGGGAAAGGTCTGTGCTGAAATGTAGAGGTGTTGCAGACCCAGAGAGAGCCTCTTGCTGTCGGTTGGGGCTCAGCAGGAGTTACTCCAGCAAGAAGATGAGTATTACAATTCCTTTGCCCCCTTGCAATCCACAGGGAGACAAAGAAGCTGAAATTACTGACTTTCTTCACTGTAAACAAGACTACGTGCTGCCCTGTGAATTGCCCTCTTAAATATGAAGACCCATTTGCCCTCCCTGCTAGCTGGTGAGCTTTTGCCCTCAATTCTCTCCTTTCTCCAAATTTATAGATCCTTTGAGCATGGCATCTATGCTTTTTTCTGCTGGTTTCCATCGCTGGCATTGTGGCGGGACTGGATGCTCAATCTGTTTTGCATTTGGTTGCCAGCAGGAATTTTTAATACCCACAGGACATGCAGGAGTTTGGACTTGAGCTGGTTCCTTGAACATGGTCAGAGCCTGAAGCTCCTCTGGAGATGCCCCAGCCTCTTCTTAGGGAGAAGAGCAACTCCCAGGCTATCCAGTGTAAACGAGATCTCAAGAAGCAAAGGCAAATCGAGACCGGGTCATCCTTCATCTTCTCAACATGCAGAGAATGTGCTGGCGAGGAGGACTCACCATGGTGTCACTAGGTGGCAGAGACAGAGCTACCGTCACTATAACTTCTCCACCAGGACACGGGGTTAACGGGTCCAGCCTGTTTCAGTGTGCACCGGTCCGCTGGCTGTGGCTGCCAGGCTGGTCACGATGCCCACGGTGGGTTTGAGGTGGTTGGGTAAGTGCTGAGAGCCTTCTCACCCGCAGAAAAAGGCTTGCTAACATGAATAGCTACAGTGTATTTATAGTGGCTTCTGTCATAACCCTGCCAAAGGTGAGTGATATTTGCTTTCTCTGGCTGGATGGAGTTATTTGCAATTTAAGAGGTCCGTTTTTCACTCCCAAGCCCTTAGCTGAGGAGTGGATGCTCCGAGTGCTTGTCTGGGGGGAGCAGGGAGGGGAGCTGCGGCAGCTCTTGTACAGCCAGTTAATTTGAGTATCAGGGCTGAGGATGAAATATCCGTGGCAGACAGCACGGGTCACCGTAACCAGCTGGCACTCTTGCTTGCCACGAGCTTTATGTCATGAGCGTTTAGATAAAAGGAACTGCCAGACAAATGATTTTTTGTGCTACAAATTTTTGTTAGTACAATGTCACTGCAAACAGTTGTCATTTTCCTGTGTCTCTCCTCATAAAAACACACACTATTCTTGGCTCTCAGCTTCATTCTCCTGCCCTAAGCATTAATAAAAATTGAAAGAAAGGCTGAAGACATAACGGTGCCTCCCTTCTGGTTGTATTCTTTATCGGCAGAGCTGGTGTGGGCTGCTTGTACTGAGGAGTTGGGCATTTTCATTGCTTTGCTCTTCATCAAGAATAAGGCAAATGAAAACCCCTAGAAATGCGTAGGAGGAAAAGTTGTAATATAAGCTTAGATCTGACGTCTTGCAAATGACTCTCATGTTCAGAGTGAACTGAACAAAATCCTGGACTTGTCCCTGACCATAATATGAATATTGTATTTGGTTTAAAGCGTGTGTGTAGTTGTGTGTGCATATATGAGTGTGGGAGAGAGAGATAAGGTATATTGTCCATGTTGATATAGGAAGAATATTACATAGTTGTGAAGACTTTATTATGACAAGAAGCCAAGATGGAAAAATTGTGAGAATGACAGAAATTTGTATGTATTTGTACGGATGGCGATGGGTCCTGTACGGTGCTGTTTAGCACCTGGCTGGGCTGAGCCAGCTAACCCCAGGTGTGGAGAAGGGGAGATGTCTCTGTCCACATGATGGAGAAGGGTTTCAGGGCTTCCCTTCGATGGTGAGGTGACAGTGAGTGGAGATCCCCCATTTCAGCAGGGTACTACTGAAAGTATCTGCTATGTCTCTTCCCTTAGGAGCCATTCCCAAATCTCAGTGAAAACCGTCAGGGCTCATCTTGGCTTCATTCCTACCCATAATTAAAGGCACTTCTATGGGGCGGACGAAATGTACATTAAATATAGATGTGAGCCTCTAAGCTAGTCCCTTTAGGCTACCTTTACAGTTGAAAGAAATAGATGCTTTTTAAGTTGCAATTCATCCGATCCCAAGGTAGCACCTAAAATAAGCTTGAGGAATTATACCCAAGAAGCATCTCCTTCACTCCACTAATTAAGAAGTGAGTAAAGGGCGACTGACCATTTAAAGCTAGGCTGAGATGCTGTCCAAACTTCACGACAGCTCTCCTTTAGTGCCACTGAGGTCCATGCCATGACGCCCTATAATTCCTGCTTTTGAGCCCTGTAAAGACCTTAGCGTTTGGGAAATGGGAACACCGGGGCACAAGTAGGTCATTCAGGGAATGTCATGTCCAGCCCAGAGAGCTGCAGGGACGCAACCTGCTCTCAGCCTGCCTTCCCTGGGAGAAATGCTCATGTCAGAGCTGCCATGGACCAGAACCGTCCCCTCCTCTGGGACCTGAAACAAAACTTTGCATCTTTGTTGACAGTGTTCAGCTGATCTTTATTCTCTGGTGGATTTGTGCGTGTGTGTGTGTATTTCTAACAACATCTAAAAAAGGGTCTGTTTTGCTTCTAGGTTCTGCCTAGCACCAGCAATGCCAACATCCCACGAGAAAAGCTGTTCTTGCTGTACTTTTGGAAGCTGGGGCTTCCAAAATGAGATGCTAAGCATTTAGGTTTTCGGACCCTTTTTTTTTTTTTTTTTTTGCAACTGGGATAGTTCACCCAAGTACGGAAGCTGAAAGAAGCCTGCATGCCTCTCGCCGCGGTGACAGCTGGCACATGTCTCCACTGAATCAGCAGGTCAGTGGGGACTAACAACTCCATTCATGTAAGTAAGCATCTCTTCCTCCCTGCTGCTCCCCAGAAGGAACAAAAAAAATGTTGCTTGGCTTGATTCGAAGAGTGTTGCTGCTTGCCTCCCTCCTGCAGGGTTTTTAAAATTCAGCTGTGCTCTTCTACATCTTTTCTGCAGTGTTTAGCAGAGGGTGAGTGTGCTGGATATGGCTGCTGAACCCCATTAATTAGCCAGGCTAAGAATTGCACTAGTATGTTTATCCTTTGCTTTGTTTTAAAGACGCTTCAGTGTCTCTGCCTGGTGCCCTTTCAGAGGCTATTTGACCCCTCAGAGTATCAGAATTTCCCCCAAAATGGCCTATATAAAGCGGCATTGCTGTGGGTGGGAAAGCACAGTAGCTGTCCCAGGGTGACGTGCACAAACCCTGAGGTTCTCTGTAGGTATCTCCCTGGACTTTTCTGCACTTGAGATGATTTGTATCTGTGTAGTTGTTCCAACCAGCAATGCTTTGGAGCAGCACAAGTTCCTCTGGCCAAGAAAATCCTTCTCCCTTAAAACGGGGAATGTTCTTGCCAGTGTTAGCTCCATTCAAAGTGCAAAATTCACTGTAAAAGTTGAGGCTGTGACTGATCCCGGTTGCTGATCACCTAGTGGTCTTGTGGCACTGCTGAGAGGACGCTGTGTTAAGCAACAGCTGCCGAAGCAAATGTTTCCCTTTCTCTAGCTACCTCTGAGGATTGCTTAGACCTTGATCTTGCAGACGCTCTCACATGTGTTGAGATGAGCTGTCCCGGGGTGTACCTGTGTAGCATATTGCAGCTCCACACCAGGGGTCCCGACAGCCCTGAACAAGAGGTGCGCGGGGCAGTAGGGTGCAGATGCACCGTCTCTGCTCGTTGCTGGTGTTACAAAGCAGAGAGAGAACTCTCCCCAGCTGTTCCCTGGGAGCCCAGAGCAGAAGATCTTTTCTGTTTATGGAAAGACAACAGAAAACTGGTGGAGCCTAACACAGCTTGCTAGGGCAGGACCCAGTGCCAATAAAGTCTTTCCATGACAGGCTGAGAGAGGTATGCATATTTCTATAGGGAAATTCAGTCTGTCTGAGACACCCACCTCAGCATGGGCTGCACATCCCTCTGCCTGAATCCCATCAGAGAAAGGAGGGCCATAAGGCAAAGCACCCACTAGTTCATCCTCCTGCCTGAAACAGGAGCAGCTTTACTCAGACCACGTGGAAGAAGGCTAACGGCAGCTCTTGAGCTCTCTAAGTCTGTCATTGCTACTTACTCTAAAATACCTCCATGCTAACTCCATGCATCCTTGCCCATTGCATGTCACGGATCAGAGTGAGTTTTACAGATGAAGCAGAAAGAGAATAATTGTACAGAAACACAGAAACTTTCTCTCTCACCTTCAAACTCTGTTTGGCAGTTGCCAGAGTTTTCATTTAAACTCTCCTCTTCATTGATAATGATGTTCTCGATGTCCTTCATCGTTAAGTGGTCCCGGAAGGCGTGGTAGAGGATGTGTTTCAGCTCTTCCAGTGTTATCCTCTGCATGTCGAACTGTGGGAAGAGGACCGAGTTAGACTCAGCCACCGGTAACAGGCATGGTACTCGGAGGAAGAGAGGCATGTGGGCATGTCACAGTTCCCTACTCGTGGTTTTTTTCAACCTCATTTCAACACCTCAATATAACTTTGCAAATTTTGCTCTTTTGGATTCATTTAACACTAACAGTGTGAATGTTGCAAATGGATGTTGCTAGAGCTCTTGCCAGCTTACTTACTGCCGATAGAGCAGTAGAGAAACACAGCCCTATGCCAGATATGGTCTTCCAGGCTGGAGATGCAGCAACCCGCTATCAGTCCTGGCCATCCCAACAGAGATAAAACCCTGAGAGATTCCCCTGGTAGCTATTACACCTTGCCATGAGCCACAACCTTGTCTCTGCCCCTTTTTTTCCTTCTAACTCTCCAGTTGTGCTTGCATGGTGAGCACAAGCAGAAAACGTTTCCCTCAGCTGACTTCTGCTGTAGATCCAGTAGGTAAATGTTGCTCTTACACCAGATATTAAAAACAGATGATTCCTGCAGAATATGTAGAAATAAACATTTTGCAGCAGAGGAACTTTGCACATGTGTAAGGTTTGTGGTATTAATATCTGCTAATGGTACAGAAGAGAGGACATTCGCACTGGCTGACTTGCAGTGCCAGGTGAGGAGACGAGGCTCTCTGAGCCATCGGTGCAGTCAGTAAAGAAGGATGGAAACGCTCTGAGTCACCCCCTGTGCTGCAGATAATCATCCTCTGAACAGCACCTTGAACTCTCAGGCCTTATAGCCCAAAACACAGGCTTGCCTACAGCAAACAGTGAGCACCAGGACTTGTACACCCTCTTCTAAACTGCCCACCTTCGAGAAACCTCAGAAACGCCAAACACCCCTGGCTTAACGCTGCAGTGGAGGAAAGGCGATGCAAACTTGTGCCCGCTTCTGCAACTGAGAGTGTGGCGATAGCGTGTGATGAGATTGCATAGCTGGCATTTCTGAAACGGTGCAGCAAGAAATTCCTGCTCCTTTCCCCCCAGCCTGATAAGGACAGGGCAAACCTTATCAGTTCTGAGCTGTTCGGTGCATTATCTAAGGTTGTCTTCCCTGACCACTGCTGCACACCTCATCGCACGGATGCAAAATCAGTAATCCTCAAAGTGGTTAACTAAGAAAAATAAATGCACTTTGATTAAATCTGGACCCTGAAATATTTATGCATATCTGTGTGTGTATAGGCAGATTTGCACACATTCATATATATTTATCCATCCATCCTTAGAAGCACTGATTTCTACAATTCTGTTTATTTGTTTATTTCCTGCAACAATCAAAAACCTGGTGCAGAAAATCTGCAGAAAAGTGGACAGCAGGCGCAAAAGCCAAAGTTCCTGGTGTTGCCCCAGATGAGTTCTCTGAAAAGCAAGCCTGGCGGGTTTGGTGGTTTTGCTGCTGTCCTTGTTCCTCAGGGATTCAGCGTTCATACCACCCAGCTAAAAATAGCGAGCGCACAATTGTCACCAGTGGCTCCTTGTTGCACAGTTCAAAGCTGGATTGCAAATCCCCCCGGTATTTAGTCACAAATTTCCAGCCTGCTTTGTTGTGCATGAGGAAATCTCACCACCCGTAGTCTGCTTTCTTTAATGTTAAAAGAGCAAGGAAAATCGAGCAGCTGTGTACTTCACAACCAGCATGATTGCGAAAAGCGTTTCTCTTGGCAACTCAAGATGTGGAAACGGGGGTTAATTTATATGGTTGCCTTACAGCGGTGTCGGGAGGTGTTGTTAGTGGAGGCTTGCAGAGTGCCTTGAGGCTGCCCAGGTTTTGCGGCCCTCCCGCTCGGCTTCCTGCAGCGCTGATTGCACACCAGCGCCATGGAGGTAAAACCAATGATTTCTCACCTGCCACCCAATCCGGCATTCCTCTGGGGTCTTTGTCTTGGGGGAACTCAAACCTGAACTTGAGCCCCAGCATCTTCCTGAGTCCACCCATATGCCAAACCCATAATTTCATCTGAAAGGCCACTTCATATCAACAGGAGCAGTCTGTCTGCACGTGGTTACCCCATCCCATCTCATCAGGGTGTGATGTTCAACCTGTGTCGGTGTTTTCTTCCTGTTCTGGGCTCAGGGACAGTTTTCTGAGGCCAATACAAACTTTTTTGCTGTAATTTATGGGTTTATTTTTTCCCCCTTCGGGGAACAATCTTTCTAGAAGCTCTCCAAAACCTGTGTTTACCCATCACCAGATGGATGCTCACCCCTGTGAGTGCTTCACAGCCCAGAGCAGTGTCTCTGTGATCTGCTCTTTACTTGTGTCCTTTTTTGAGGATATCTGCAGGGATGTGTGAGCCTCCTTAAGACCTACTTACTGGAAGTGTTCACAGAGTTTACGTGGGCAGGATAGTTGAGGATGAGGGACCTCCGGTATGCTGCATGCATCCTGTCCTTGTGGAGAGTAAAAGACGATCGAATGCTTCAGGATCTGCCTCACTATGTCCCAAGATGACTGTGTTGGAAGAACAACATCTCCGGATCATCCCCCTGCCCCTTCATGTCTGCCTCCAGAATTACAGGTGTGAAAACTCACCTCGGGACACACCATTGCCTGTGTTGACATACATATGCTGCTCCTTTCCTCTCACTCTTAGGAGTCTTTGCTGGTCTCCTTTTATACCAGCATTGTGACTAACAAGCTTTTGCAGAGTCTACTGTGACGCTACCTGTTGCTTTGCTTCAAGCCACCTGGATTACAAACACAACCATGGTTATCTTCTAATCCTAACAACATGGAAACAGTAACGACTTGTGGGTTTTTGGGTCTTCCTGTACCAGTTAATCTGTCTAGTGGGAAATAATTGTTCTCTTGACAAATATGCATCTGTTGCTGCATCCCCACCTCTTGCTTTTAGGCTTTATGCTAATATAGGGAGAAATTATTTTTTATTGTTCTGTTGTCATCTTGCCTTTTAGCAAGAGGAACCATCTCAGATGAGGTTCAAAATCACCCCTGTTGGCTCATGTACTGTGTTTGGCCTGTTGGCAAGCATACGGTCCTTGCTCCTGCTTTGCTCTCCGCTCTGGTACTTGCATGCAGGAGGCATGTCCTCCGTTAGGTACGTATCAGCACAGGAGTTTGTCCAGACTGGGCTCAAGCTCAGCGCAGCCAGAGACAAGACTTGCATTGGACTTGGGCTCCCAGGTAATTTCTTCTATTATTATCATTGCTCTCCCATCTGGCAGTTTCCCTGATTCACTTTTCAATTACTCTGGCTTTTTATTGTTGTAATGACAGTAACCAGGGAGCAACTCTTAACTTTTATTGGCTCCACTGAGAGGAAAACTGTGACTGTTGCAAGCTGAAAGCTTCCTATAGGATTTATAATTAGAAGAAATCAATGATGCTGCTTCTGAACCGGTGCTCTTGGAACACACTGTAAGCAGTGATATAGAAACAAACTGTGCCTAATGCTGATGCTCAGACGCCCCAAGTGATGCAGTGGGTGCCCTGAATGAAAACCTGTACTTGTACAGGTATGTTTGGCTTGTATGGAGAGCACCAGGAATTGTTCACTGCAGTTTCTGATGGACCTCAGTAACTGTCCCCAGCAGAGACATCTCCTGGAGTTGGGAGGATGTTGTCCTAAGAGACATCTGGAAGGGAAAGTGGACCTAATCCAATCCAGCCTGTAGCTTCCTGACTCCTCCTTGCTTTAAATTTCCTGCTGGGAATGAAAGCAGAGTCCCTACCAGTTCCTTCAGTCTCCCTACCCCCAATTTCCAAAGTTTGCAGCTGACTGAGAGCTGCCGTGGCTACAGAGCACGGGTTTCACTACTGGCACCTTTTGCAGATACCTCTGTGTCCTACCTGGCATGCTGTATGCAGGGAAACAACCCTATGAGAAAAGTTTGCTTCTTTGAAGAGCTAAATGCTGAAATATTACTTATGATAATTTCCTTTAATATCAGCTCTGCTTTTAAACAAAGAGTGGGAGGCTCCTCTCTTGAATCCTAAGCTGGCCTCGCTGCCGTGCAGATGAGGTGATGCCAGGCTGGGACCCTGCAGCACTGTGAGCGGGGTCGGTCTGGTGACCTGCAAGATCTATTGAGGCTGCATCAACAAAAATGCTCTTCTCAACAAGAGGTGGGACTGGTCCTCTGGCAGTGATGGTTTTAGCTAGGAGAGCACTTAGATACTATTTTTCCTGAGCCTATTGGGCACAGGCTTCCCATGTAAGCCATCTAAAAAGGTCCTCTTTGGCTGTTAAGGGCTCCATGTGATCCTTGTGCCTACTGATGTGCTATCCCACACGAGGGTGGGAGACTGAGACAGCAGCAGGAGAGCAGGCTCTCGCCTGATGCTTTCGAAAATCAGGTCTGCAAAACCTAAAGCTTCATGTTTCAGAGATTTCTTGTTTGGAGCAGCCCTTGATAATTTCCGAATAATGAGTTAATGCCTTTGTTTTGCTCTCAGACCATGGGTGTCTCGAATACCTACAAGGCAAATGCAAACTGGCTCTGCCCACACCTGCAGCCGACTGCTGCACCGGGCGATGTGACCCAAAAAATACTCGGACTCTTTGCAGGGCTGCTGGGCTTTGTGCTGTGCTAACTACAGTCACATCGTTTCTGGGTGGCTCTGAACACAGGCAGCTCTGTGAGTGCTCGCAGCCGACTGTGTAGCTGCTCCTTGAGCCAGACGGGCTTTGAGCTCATAAACTACTGATCTGGGACTTTTCTGTGGGCCCAATGTTTCACGTTGGCCATATATTAAAGCGCACATCCCCAGTGCACTCCACGCAGAATCTAATGTACTCCCATCTCTGCCTGGGGGCTGGATGAATGGCCGTTTTGTACCAACTGTACCTCCCAGATAAGCTCAGCCACGGATATTTTATAACGAGAAGAAAACGGCATATGCCGGAGAAGCCAGGAGTCCGGAGGGGCAGGGAGACCATGCACAAAGGGAGCGAGCTCCTGCAAGCAAAGCTGCTTTTGCAGATGGGATCTGCTGTGCTGTGAAGGCTGAAGGACTCACTACTCGTGCCTAAGAGGCAGCAAGCGCTGTTTCAATCCACAGCACTGTGGCAAGCCCGCACTGTAAAAGCTCTTGGATGAGCTTTTATTTATATTTTATATAGATGTAAAAAGTATTGTCTTATTATATATATAATAAAGTGTAAAGTATAAAGTGTATGTGTGTGTGTATAAAAAAAATATGTGGGAACATATGAAATATTTTCTAAATGTCCAGACATATACCCCCTCCAAATCTGAAGGTTTCTCATTATACATTTTTCTATCAAAGACAACATGCCACTAAAGGGAGAACATTTGCCAGCCCAAGGCCTGGAGTGACTCTCATGGCCCCCCTGGGACAGGGGGACAAAGCCATTTTGCAGCCTATGACATGCTACTGGTTTTAAAGCAGCAATGATTTTTTTCTGTGCTCCTCCAAATCATGACTACCATTACAGCAAAGCTAATTTCCTCTACCCGCCCCCCCTTGCTGGCCCACACATCCGCTGAAGGAGGGGTGGGAGCCCTACAGCACCGGCAATGAAAGCACGGAAGATACGTTTTGCTCTGCTCTGTACACATGTCCCTGTCGAGGCTGGCTGACGACGTGCTGTAAGCTGAAGATGGAGGGGTCCCTTTTTCTTTTCCCCATCACTACTTCTTTTCGTCCTTCCACCACTTGCTCCATGCCAGTGCACTTGCATTTATGGCCCAGGGTGAAGCACGCAGAGGTCCCTCAGGGCTGCTCTGTGGGCTGTGGCAGGGCCTGGGGCTGTTCCCATGCGTGCACAAGCACTTTCTCTATCTGGGGACCATGCCCAGCCATCTGTGGAGGTCTCGCATTGCCTTGCTGACAGCAGCCTTGTCCCAGCTTGCTGCACTTCCATGGAGGTGTGGGGCAGTGCAAGGGAGAGCACGTGCTTCTCCCTGCACCCAGAGCAATACTCACCCCCCACCTCCTCACAGTTTAGCTGTGTGCCTCTGCTGCTGGGAAAAGCCTCCTATGAGTGGGCTGAAGTACGATAATCCTCAGCAAAGACCAGAGGGAGCCACCTGTCCCTCCATGCTGTCAGCTCCCCTGTAGGGAACTTCATTTGGGGTAAGAGAAGCAAACAAATGTCCTCACCCTAAACTGGGGTGCTTGTGGGAGTGGAGCAAACAGCACCTTTCCCTTGGGCTGCCTGTTGCAGGCTGACAGCCTGGCAGGGTAGTCAGAGCGCGCTGTCACCCTGCCAAGACGAGCTTGAGGCCCTGGGTGTCCTCTCCGCCGAAAGGCCACCGTGCAGGGCTGTGTCACCGCCCCAGCACACAGGTGGAGAAGGGGCTTTTTGCGGGACAGCAGATATAAATTCAGCCTTGGCAGCTCCCAGCTGCCTCCAACAATCCCCACCAGCCTGTAAGAGGGAGCAGAGCTCCATCCATCAACGGATCATCTCCTCCTCCCGGGAGATGGTGTTGCAGAGCTCTGCTGCTGCGGAAAGACGTGGACCCATCCTGCCAGGGGTTGCAGCCCAGGACGGAGCGCCCTGCTTGCCCTAGGTGCCAGCAGCCAGTGCACCTACAGGGTGTTTCTCCATCCTGCTCTCCCATCACTCACGGGGAGCACGAGGCTGTGCTTGGCCCCATCTGTACATATGCACTCCCAGTGCCAGGAGCACGCAGGCTCAAGGAGCCCAGCAGGAACCAGCGCCCCTATAGAAATAAACTTACATGCTTACCCACATGGAGGCTGGGGCTGCGTGAGACCACAAGTGCCTGTCTGCTCGCTCGAGCTGTCTCTGTGTCAGTGGGATGTGCCCCAGGCCACCTTGCCCTGCAGCTATCCCAGCTCCCAGCCGCTTGCGACAGCTTTTCCACCCCACGCTGGGCTTAGGGTGGCTGTCATCCAGGTACCACTTGCTTACACAGCCTTCGGGAACAGCCAGCTTCCCTGATGCTGCACCAGAGCACCTCACCTGCTGGGGAGCGGGAAGGGGTAACAAGCTCATTTCCATAGTAACGGGCTCGTTACTGTGCTGGCTAACGGGAGATTGCTCCATTCTTCCCGGCAGCTTTGTCAGCAGGGAATCGTACACACATTGATAAATTAAAATCAGATTTAAGTGCGTATTCACAGCACCCTTAACCCCAAGCATCTGGCCTAAGTTTGCACTATGAAATGATGCGGCATTCAAAACTAACCTGGCCCGTGGGTACCCCCCTGTGTGTCCCTCCAGCCACCCCATAGCCCACGTGGGATTGTTGAGGAGCACTGCCAGGATGCCCGCAGCTCTGCGAGAGGCACCGACACCTGTAGATTATGAACTGTTCTGTGTATGGGTCAAAACAACCTCCTTTACCAGCTTGTCTGGGTGGAACAAGACCATGCCGAAGAGCGGTGGTCTCTGCAAAAGGGTGTATGGGGTGAGAGCATGTGAACTCCCCCCTGTGTGTCTGCCAGCCTGAAACGCAGGGCAGAAAAGTCCTGCACTCCCCTCCACAGCGCTCAGGATAAGTGTGACCGATGCTGGGTGCTCCTCAGGGGCCAGGGAGCAGGACAAGAGGGTCAGGGTGGCCCAGGCTGGTGCTCAGCGTAGGAAACCTGTCTGATTGTGTGGACAAGGAGGAGAAAGAATAAATAAAAATGAAAGACAGAATGGATGCTCTGAGAGCACAAATGCCCACCAACTCTTTGTTAACCTTCTAGAAATGTTTTGGAGGCAGTCCTGAGCCTGCCATCTACCAGAGGCAAGAAGTTGTCCACCTCGAGGAGGCCACAAAGGCTCACTGTGGGCAACGTGCCTGGTGAGTACGAGCAACGCTGGGGTGCCCTCCCCAGCTCCCCGCTGGTGAACTGCAGGCTGACACCCCTGCCTGCCCCCCGTCCCCATCCATATCATCCCCATCCCCATCCCCCCACCTGGAACTGATGCACAACCAGGGACCAGTTTAGGTTTTGACAGCTTGGCATTTTCCCATGCGGAAAATAACTTTTCATCTTAAAAACCCCCACAACTCAGTCCAATGCTAAATATAATGAAAAAAAATCACCTTTGTCCTGCACAGTGGGGATGGAGATGGGTTCCTCGCTCCATCCTGCTGCTTGCAGGCTGCAATGGTAGCTCTGAGCTGCTGGCTCAGTGCCATCTAGTGCACGGGTGTACACAGCCCTTTCCCTGGGCACTTACACCTGAACCACTGGAATAAGGCGACAAACAATACTGACAATCATTGGCAAAGCTCCTGCAGAGCTACACAGCCCAGAACCGGGAGCTCATAGCCAGCCTGAGTGCCCTGCACCCCTCTCCTGCTCTGTCTGGGAAGGTCCCACTTGTCCCTTTGTCCCAATGGATGCTTCAAATACCATTTTCTAAATACTGGTGCTGCTACTTCTTATTTCTTTATTACTTCCTCACCTCTATTGCTACATGTTGTTCATTCAGAGAGAGTAAAGCTAAGCTTTTACACTTGTCTTCCTGGCAAGGATGACTATTTGCTGCTTTCCCCATGTGCTGTCCCGCCCCCTGCACATCTCCATATCTGATTATAGCTGCTGCCAGTGGCTCGGCCATCCGCGCTGTCACATGCTACTTCAGGTCTCAGAGTTACTCAGCAAACTAACATTTGACAAGCTAAAATATAGGGTTCTCCCAGCTCACAGCCGAGTGCTTGCTAGGGCACGCCTACAGAGCAGGGGCTGGGGGCGGGATGGGTACCCCCGATGAGTCCTATGTACTCAGTGCTCACCACGTTTCCTCCCACGGTCCCTCACCGGTGACCCAGCGATGGTATTAGCTTTGCTCGCCATGTCCCTACCTGTACCCAGTGTGGGTTTAGAGCATCCCTTAAACCTTCTGGCTACACAACACAGGATTCCTGGGGCACGAGTCGGTGCACCCAGCACGTTTCTAAAATGAACCCATGAAGACGCTGTTGTTTGGGTCTGGTGACGGCAAACACTGCTGACAGCTGGTCTGCGAAGAAATCTTCTTGTTTAGTCTTGGCTGTACAGGAACGAACCTAGTTCCCTCTACTAGGTCTCACCACCTGCTGAGGTTGGTGCCATCCTTTACTAGACCCAGATTTTAACTCTCTGGAGTGATGTTTTAAGCAGGGGAGTGGGTCATCAGCTTTGCCTCTACACTGATGTCCTCGCTTAACAGCTGGGATATAATGGTTATTAAACTGGGCTAAGAGAAATAGGCCCCCTGATAGGTAAATTGCAGTAACACCTCTGCAGAAAACACAGTAGGAATATTAATCCTGGGCCCATTCAATTAACTTTAAATAGATTAACTAAAACACAGAGAAGTGGTGATTTGTGGTTTGTTTTTTTTTTTTAATTAGAGAATGCTCTCAGGCTGAAGTACAAATTAACAGGCTCTAACGATTTCTTTTGCCTAGTTTTAAAGCTCCCAGGCCTCGACAACAGGCTCCCAGCCTGATCCCAATCAAAGTGCATACATAAATAGGTCTGCAACATCTTGATCTTCAACGCGAGGCCTGTGGGAGCCTCTCGGAGGAGCAAACGCGCAAGATTTAATTAGGGCTAAAGCTGGGAACACCTGTTTGGGAGCGAGCGCCTTCAGCCTACCCCACAGATATGGAGTTTCCAATGGATTCATCTCCCCAGCATAAATCCATCACTGGGGTGAGGTGAAACGTGCTCTGGGCTGGTGATGCTTGTGTGTCCCACTGCAGGCAGCGGATTTTAGGCAGCCCTGTTCCCCCCCCCCCCCCGTTCAATCGACAAGAGCACGACAAGGGGGTTTCGTGGCAGGTCACTATGTGGCGGTGTGCCAAAACCCCATGTTTTGCCAGAAAAAAAGGGCCTTCATTCTTTGCCCTACAAGACGCTCCTCCATCAGGGGGAGGGCAGAGGGGTCTGCACCCCAGAGGGACGTGCTGGGACCCTCGGGGGACAGCAGCTCCTGCGTCTGGCTGCGCCGGGTAAGACGTATTTACGTCTTGATCCAGACACACACTGAGCAAGGATGTGAGGGGACTTTGATCTGCGTTGGCTGCTCCAGAGCTAAAGCTCGTGCCGTGCAAGGTGCCAGCAAAGCAGCTTCACAGACCTGGAGCATGGGCTATTGCTTTTTGACAATAACGATAAACCTGACACCCAGCAAGCACAGGAGGATTATGGAGTGAGGGAAAGCCACCATCTAGCAAAAATAACCTGTCCTGTCTGCTTCACAAAAAAGATTGAATTCGACCCACCGCTCTTCTCCCCATTTTTTGCACACAGCCGCGGGCAGCATCACTGCCTGCAGAAGCGATCTTTAAGCTGCTTCTGAATTAGATCAGGCAGCAGAAACCCGAGCGAAGTAAATGAACTGGCCGTGCAGCCCTGCTGACGAATGTCTCCTGAAAGCTAAAGAGCCAAAGGAAACCCATTTTTTACCTAACAGTTACAAATGTTTCGAGAATGCTGGGAGAAGTGGATTAGAAGGTGAGACATGTTCCTGAAATGCATGAAGGACACTAATAGTTAATAAAAGCTTTACCAGGGAGATGGAGAGCTACTGTGGGAAACTTGAGGCATCCTTGACACTGCAGATGATGGTTGACAAAAAATAATAATAACGAGGCAGCAAACAGACCTTCTAATACTGCTGTCTGGCACCAGACAAAGCTAAGATAGATGGAGAGCAGCTTCTCAGGCTACTGTAATTAGCCAAACTACATTTGTTTTTTAGGTTGGTCTCCTTGTTTCATAGCTCACGATGGTCTGTTAAGCCCCAAATGCAAGGACGGGCTGCAATGCTCTGGGCTGTGGTGTGTGCAGAATAAATGGTGCTTTATAGGTCAGGTTTGCTCCGAGGTGACAGTCACCAAATATAAAGAGGAGACAACTGGAAAATGGCTGTGAAATGCACCAACCAGCAGGTCTGGCAGGGTACGCAGCCCACGAACCCCCAGGCCCCATTACAGCATGTTTTACTGGTGAGCGGGTAAGATGGAGAGAGCGGAGAGGGTCATTTATTCAGGTTAGTGGGGTTACACGGTCCCAAAGAGAACCCGACTTGTAGGAAACACGATGTGTTCACATTCCCTCCAGTATGAGCTTGGCTGGCACAAACCTGGGCCCCTCACTACAAGAAGGACATTGAGGTGCTGGAGCGTGTCCAGAGAAGGGCAACGAAGCTGGTGAGGGGTCTGGAGAACAAGTCTGATGAGGAGCGGCTGAGGGACCTGGGGTTGTTTAGCCTGGAGAAAAGGAGGCTGAGGGGAGACCTCATCGCTCTCTACAACTCCCTGAAAGGAGGTTGTAGCGAGGTGGGGGTCGGTCTCTTCTCCCAAGTAACAAGCGATAGGACGAGAGGAAACGGCCTCAAGTTGGGCCAGGGGAGGTTTAGATTGGACGTGAGGAAAAATTTCTTTACTGAAAGAGTGGTTAAACCTTGGACCAGGCTGCCCAGGGAAGTGGTGGAGTCCCCATCCCTGGAGGTATTTAAAAGACAAGTAGATGCGGCACTTAGGGACATGGTTTAGTGGGTGGTGGTGTTGGGTCGACGGTTGGACTCGATGATCTTAGAGGTCTTTTCCAACCTTAGTGATTCTATGATTCCATGATAAACCTCATCATTTCCACTGGTCCCAGTGTGCTCACATTGTTAGGGATGCAGGCAAGGGTTCTCCATCAGCATACAGATCCCTAGGAGCCTTTAGCAAGCTGTGCTTTAGCATTTGGTGTAGTTGGGCCCCCCGAGACACCTCCTAACCCGGCTGGACTGCACTGTGAAGCCAAAATGGTGTTGCTGAGAAAACGAACAGCACTGCCAGCCTGGCCCAGAAAGCAAAGGAGCATCATCATTATTTGATCCTTTAATATTCCTTCCACTGATTACTTGTAAAACACATCACATTTTTGAACAGCAGCACAGAAAGGGAGCAGCAGGACGTTGCGCGGGTGCAGCCATGTCTTCCTTCCCCTTCCCTGCCCTTGCAAGGTGTCTGCGTGCAGGCATACTGGACTATCGCTCACGAGCAAGACTATTTCTTGCATGGCCAGCACTGGAAAGGCAACCGTGCCCAGCAGACGCGGGGCTTTCCAGGCTGGGGGAGCAGAGGTGTGAATGCTGCACAACCTGCACTGTCAACCAAGCTGCCCGGAGCAGCCTGGCTGCCAGGGCAGTGCAGGGGATGGTCCGTGCACAGATGCTGACGTGGACGTTCATGCAAACGTTGCTTTTCTGTCATCACCTAACCCCTGTGTGAGGCTGAGGAGAGGCAGGGTGTTTCCTTGTAGAGGTCCCTCAGCTCTGAGGACTGTCCTTGCTGTGTTTGCAGCTCTGGAGAGGCGTCAGGACACAAACAGAGATGCTGGGGGGGGAGCTGTGCACTTTGGTTGCAGCTGGAGAAGCCAGGCCAGAGAAGAGTGTGCTGGGGACAGTACCCTGGTCTCTGCTGTCTTTGGTAATATTTATTCAAGGCTCAAATTCCTGACTTCAGTGACAAACACGAGAAGGCATACTACACTAATAGAACTGATACAGGTCTCTTCTGGGGTTGAAATGGGATTATTTATGCCAGGTTGACTATAATCACTGCCCTGTTAATCTATAACACGTCCTGCAAAGAGTCCCCCTAAAGATAAATGAACAGCCTGCACAGTGCATAGGAGAGAGAAAAAAAAAATCTTAGTCCAACACTGAACCATTGTACCTTCTAGGATGAAGACCAGCAGCACACAACAAAACAGCTTGGAAAAGGGCAACTTTATGCTAAACAGGTCACAGGATAAATGCACGAAACCGTGATTAAGGAGGGTGGATGGGGCAGGACGTGCCGTGCTGGCACCAAGCACACGTGCCGTGCTGGCACGGTGCTCATGCATGGCTGGGGGCTCTGCAAGGGCTCTGCCCGGCAGTGCTCAGTGCCTAGCACCTCTCGGCACCCGTTGCAGACGTTTCGGAGGCACCAATGTCTACATCGCTGCCAAAAACTGACATGATGCTCAGAAGCATGTACGGCTTTACCATGACTAACTGCTTGGTTGGTTTTAATTGCTTCGGTGTAATTTGGTCAGTTCCTCCTTTGTGCTTATGTTACCTTTATCCTGGAGTTACACTGTGGATTTAGATTAAGCAGAGTTATTGTAGAGTATATATAGCGAAATATAGGACCCTGTTTGGGAACATAATGGTACTTTTGGGGACCTCTCTTCCCTTGGTGCATAATGAAACCAGAGCAGGGAGGATCTTTCCCATCCTGCACTGTGCTCCCCTGCATGATTTGGGCCAAAATGACAATGTCTGCAAAGGCTATGGGATCTGAGAAGATGAAGGAGGAAAAACAAAAAGCCAAATGTAGTCAGTAAAAACATCTCATTTTGGTAATTATGGTTCAATCCTTGGGGTTTCATTTTGACCTCTATTAATTCACGCTGGGTTTATTGTTATCTTTTAGCCTGTATTTGGAAATCGAAAGTTGTCATGACCTCAGGATTGGGAGCTTCTCATTTGGAAGACATGTAATATTAAAAAAGCGATTTTTTTTTTTTTCACAGTGAGAAATTCACATAAGGCACGAGAAATTAATCTTTGCAGGTAAAAGTTATGATTTGTCAAAGTGGCACTTTCTAAGGAGAAGTAAAAAATAAAAAATTTAAAATGTCACAAGTCATTGACATTATTAATAGGGCCCAGGAGCTGACAGGCAGACTGGCCGCATCCGCAGATGGAACTGCCTGCACCAGTCTGCCCCGGTGGGGACTACCCAGTGACCTGGGGGCCCCCAGCAGCTGCCCAGGCAAGGCACACAAAGAACTTGTTTTCTGCTATTTTTACAACCTCCCCCACAACTTGTAGAAACTGGAGTTCTTCTAAAGTCCATCACATCTGCCCTCCAAAGCCCACGGCTCGCATTATCACACATTAGTTAAGAGCATCATTGACGATAAAGCTCCCCACTTGGCTTGTGGCTGTCATGGATCTTTCCTGACAAGTCTAAAGCCCTGAAGAAAGTCAGTGAATATCTAATTCAGCTAGAGACAGAAACACATAGCAAAAAATCCTCCACTTTTGCACTTCAGTTTAGTAATTCAAGAGCAGAGCATATGAAAAATTGGTGTTTGTGCACCAAGGCTAGGAAGATATGAAGAAAGGACCTAAGTGATTTTAATACTTTCTGATTTGTTTCTCTCTGTCACATTGTGCTAGGATGTGGATCTGTCTTTATTTTATTTGCATTTTGTAATTATTTTTATAGAATATTTTGCTCTCTGCATAATGACCATTGTTTGAAAACAAGATTAATTCAACCGAAAACCGTGAGGTAGAAAGTTCAGTCAAAGCCTGGAGTAACTGCTAAGTTACTCTGTTGCTAGGAGTACATGATTTTTTCCTTGCCATGGTAAAAACAAGGTGATCAATTCTGAAGTCCCCTCCAGCAATTCACTTGGCATTTGCTAGCTCCTGCCAGCTACCAATACGCCAGAGCAGAGAAGGAAGAAAATACAAACCAGCTGTCACTGCAAAAAAATAAAATTCAGGAAAGTAATTTTAATGCATGACTCAGAGCAGCGGGTCTGTGACAAGGAGGGAGGCAAGGAGCACTCGCACCTCAAAACTGGGAAGAATGAGCATCTTTGCCAGTACCTGCTGCCAGGCTGCAGAAAAGCTCAGGAGGCCACGGGGAACAGCAGCAGGTGTATAGTTCAGCTCTGGGCTCCAGTGCCCACAAAATACAGCCTAGCACAGGAGGACACACACCGGTGTGTATGTGAAAGGGAGTAAGAGCAGCACATCTGGTGTTAAACTCAGGTTCGGGACAAGAAGGGATGATGCATTTTGGTGACAGCTTTAAGAGCTCTGCATCAGACGCCCTGCTTGTTTGGAGCCCACTGGGGACACAATGGAAACCCTCCCAGCAACCAACCTCTTCACCTCATGAGCACTACGCCAGGTCCCTGGGACAGGTCTTTACTCGAGTGGTACAGAGGACACATTCCTCCAAACAGAGGACATAGCGGATGCAGGTGGTTCAGCATATATTCCTTCATTAGCTTGTCTGAACGGCTTAATCGTTAGATTTTTCTGTGCTATATCACAATACATAAATGCCTCTGGATGCTTCAGGGTACCTTTTATGGCAGATCTGACCATTAGTCTCTCAGCAGACAGTGAAGCAAAAGGGATTTGAACAAGAGGGTTGGAGGGCTAATGCAGGCTTTCTCCGAAACCTGGGCTTGCTCCAGTCTCTGTGAACCCTCTGGGGTACTCGCTTCGTGCCCGCACTGGGTGTATGGCAATGTAAAGCAAAAATGGGCCTCAGCGATATCTCCCCAGTACCAGCAGCGAGTGCTGATGGGGATTTGAGGACTGTCATTAATGATCCAGGAAGTTCAGCCAGATCCCAGCCCTGAGCTCCCCATCTCGCAACGCGCAGCCACGGCACAGTCACATCACGGGAGGGAGGTCTGACCTAGGTCTGTGAGATCAGGCTGCTAATTGTACTTAAGTTATGCATGAATTAGAGAAATATTTAGCTCAGTGATGCTTAAGGACTCTTCTTACACTAAAATAAACTGTCACATGATAGCTTAATTACCCGATCCTGCAAACGGCGCTTTGCTGGTGTGGCTGCTGGAGCTGTGCTCGATGCACCCTGTGACTCAGCAAGCCCAGGGACAGGGCCTGGGTGGCAAATTATGGCCGTGCTTCCAGTCAAAGCCCAACACGATTTGTCAGTCACCAGACCCCAAGCCCTATACCCAAAAGTCCTTGTCAGCAGCTGGCCATGATGGGCTACTCTTCCAACGCTTCCCCAGGCGCAGAGGAACAAGGCTGTTCAAGAAGATAGTGAAGCTTTGCTGCTGCGTTTAAGTTCACCTTCACAGGTAGCCCAAGAACACGGCGTATGACTGGATGCAGCCCTGGTATGTATGTTAGTCTGTGGGGGTAAAACAAGACCACACGCTCCTGATGACGTGCAGCTCTAGCTCTGACATCTTGTGCTAAACCTTTTTTTTTCTATGTGCACTGAAACAAGGCAGTTTTCCTAAGTGCTCAACTCTCCCCCTCAAGCCACAACATGAAGCTGACTTTTATCAGCAGTGAGAAATGCACGGCAATCAAAAAGCAGCTGATAATTTTGATGATACGGCACAAGGAAAACACAATCCTGTTCCACCGTGTCGACAGTTATGCAGAAATATTTGGATAATTTGTTTTGGTTCAAAGCTATCTCTGACAGGATTAGGTGATTCACTAAAAAAGGGATGTTTCCTACATAGCAAAGGTGACATCAATTTTTATTAAATAAATTTAATTTATTTATACCATAAATGACCTAAAACATGGCAATCCACAAAAAAGACGCAGGAAAAAGCACAGCCAGAAAAGCAACAACCCTGTGCACCATACCAAAGGGCTGTGAGACACTGTCCTGCTCCGAGACACTTTCTGTAAGGACAATACATGTCTCACCCCTGAACAGATCATCTTCACACCGTAAGACACTTTCCTCTTGGGAAAATCACTGTGCCTTTGAACAAGCCACATGAGAAGATGTGCAAACTTGCTGCGTATGAAAAAAATGACCCTGAACCCATTGCCTGAATATCCCTGATTGCCACACATTACCTTACACCAGGAGCCACAAGGAATATGGTTGAACAGATACAACCGACATTAAAAGAAGATGCTGTCTTGAAAAAAGAAGGATGTTCTCTGGGCTTTTTGCCATGCAGCTTTCAAGCACTGCTCAATCTCAGCAAAGTCTTTGAAGCGAAGTTCCCTCTGGCTGATACATCCCACCCAGAGGCTGACCAGGAACAACAGGAAAATGTGGAAAATTCAGGCAGCTCCCCACCCCCAACTGCTGATTTCCCAGGGACAGAGCCCCTGCCTGCTCCCTGTGCACCCCCATCCCTAAGATACTTCATTTCTGAGAGAAACAGGCTTAGGAATTAAAATTCATAACTCTTCTGGATATGGAAAATAAGCTTTACAACACATGAAGATTTTCCTCACTTGCTGCTTTCTCCTGACACCAGACTGTTCCCCTGGCAATAATTCCCCATTTCTCTCCATCCCACCAGACCAAGGACCTCACCTGTAGCCTCGCTGAAGCCTCCTCTGCTCTACAGGTGCCAATCCCCATTTTCTCACCAAATTATGAAATCTATTAATACAACCAAGCTGTTTCCAACCCTGGAGTCATCAGCTTCTGTTTCGGCTCTGAAGAAGGGCGTGTATCTTCAACAGCTCGATCAGGGTTTTTTTCTAATAGAAAATGTCACTGATCCATGAAAACTCTGTCTCCTTTCTAAACCCTGATTTCATTAAAACATCATTAATTGGAGGCCTAACAGTGAGAGGGAAAGATGCAGCTGGTCTTTGCTTCCAACATAGACCTGGCAGGCTGACTCATGAGCTGACTGCAGACACTCACCCAGGGCAGGGAGCATGAAAAATGGCATCTACTTATTCGACTGATTTCATCCCTGGAAGAAAGGGTCTGTTGTGAGGCACACCAGCAACACCACAAGCTTTGGGGTGGCCTTCTGCCTAGAGGGGATCTTGGTTTCATTAGTCCTTGAATCCCGTTTCTTTGCAAATGCTACTTAATGTTTATTATTTGCCCAAGAGCCTTGGCTCAACAGCAGCGTTATCAACCCATCCCATCTGCTAAAGTGCCTTCTTTTGCAAAAGAAAAAGATAATAGACTTTTGCAAAAGCAAAGGATAACAGAATAGAGAGACTGAAATCAACATTGTAACTCTCAGCAGCAGGAGGGCCCAGGCTGTGGACTGTAAAGCAAGGTGGCCCTTTTGCCTTTTGTTCAGTCCCGACCTGTGAACAGCTTTACAGCTCTATTTGCATAGGACAACATGTCTGATCAAGTCCACTAGTCAAATGGGATTGCTGATATCTCCTGCGGTATTCGGGATCTTAACACATGCATGCTACAAACGTGCACCTTTCTGTGTGAAAGGAGTGGTTGAACCTGTCCTAGGATTTATCTTGAACTTTGCCCGTTTGTCTTAATGAATGCAAATCTTGCTGCATTATGCGCCCCGGCACAATAACCCTTCGGGGTTATTTGGTCAGCCCTAATGAAAGCCTCGCAGCTCTTAGGGATGAGACGCCCTATCTGCTTGACTGCAGAAGTGCCTTTTGGAAAAGGCCACGCAGGTCCTGCTCTGTTCCTTGCCTGGGGTCAAGCTTTGCCACCGGCTCCAGAAAGCCCTTTTTCCCCTTTTTCCTCGGGACAGCCCATTAGCAGGAGCTGCCCAAACACTGGTAGCTGTGAAAAATGATGTCCAGTGTGACCCTTGACTGTAGAAAGAGATTTTTGGGTGGGGAGGGAGCTGCTGCCTGCTCAAGGAGGTGCATGGGAGCCCCTTTGCAGGAGAGCTCCCTGAGCAGAGGGGGTGAAATGCAGATTTTGTGGCTGAGGGTTGAGTGCCAGCCACCTCTGGGAGCCTGGAGAAGTCCATCTGTTGCATCATGCCAAACAAAACATTTTTGTATTACCCGGAGCTGGTGTAGCCACAGTCAGCTCGGACTTTGAATCAATATTGGCAGCCGTCTTGTGTAGCCCAGCAGCGCGCTCAGGTTTCATTGTGCCCCTGGGCATAACATCTAAAAGCACGAGGGAATTTAACTAAACCCCACTCCCATCTGACCCCCCACTCAGTGGAAGGGGAGATGAAGAAGGAGAGAAGGTTTTCACTTATTAATGATGTGCTACACTCCATCCCAAGTGTAAGATGCAACTACTCAAGTGCTTCCATTCAGACACTTTCTGAGTTAGGGATGGGCTTGCTTTTAGACAAACACATTTCCAGGTTAAAAGCTGCCTGTTGGATGAGGATCTTGCTCTCTAGGCAGGGTGTTTGCACTCAGTTAACTGCCCCACTTTAACAGTCCAAATAATCAAATGAAAGACACTCCCTCCCACAAATGCATTTGCATCGCTCTGAAAGCGTAGCATCGCCTATTGCCAAAATAAGCTGTATGGAAGTCAGGCCTTTTATACCACCGTACGGGATCTGCTCTGTGGCTTGCACCAATGTAACTGCATCAGGCTCTTAACAGCTAGAGTCCAATCGATACCAAAAATATTTGCGGGCAGTCCCCCAGCACCTGTTCTTTCAGCACGTTCAGGCTGCAGTTACCCTTGCAGATTTATGGAGTCTTTGCCTGCAGGTTTCCTCTGGTCCTGATTCAGGCCAAGCACGCGCTTAATCTTCCACATGTAGCATCAACACCAAGTAACACCACACAGTCAAAGTTCAGCAAAGCACTTTCACATTGATTAAATTTTAGGAGCAAACATTTATCTCACCGCTAGCACTGGACCAGAAGCAAATTTGTGTTTTTTGTTGAATTGTTCCCTGCCCGATAAGCCTGACTGATGGTCTGGATAGCCGAGCTCATCTGGAGAACCAGGACTGTGACATTCATCCTTCGGTACCAGATGTGCAGACCTGCAAGACCCGAGCTAACAAGGAGCTAAAGAAGAGACGAGGCTACTTATTTCACAGTTATGCCTGAATGACACATCAGGCTTGAAAACCACAACCCAAATTTTATTTTCCTTCCCCGAGACAATGCCAAGATCAGGCAGCTCACTTGGGAGGGTTTCACGCACACTCTTGCCACCCCTCACCCGGGTGGCTCCCCGCAGTTTCTTTTTTAAGCTTTCAAACTCATTAAGGCTGGTATTTTTAGGTCTTCTTTTCTGACTGATCCCTGACTCCCCCGTTCTTTCTCCTGTGACCTCTTCCCACTTTGCAAGAGTAACTTGGAGTGATTACGTTGTTAATTTTGAAGGCGACCCCACTGCTTTCTGCAGGGAAAGCAAGAGAGAAACTTGAACCCAAATAATCCTGCTGCAGCGTGAACAGAGAGAAAACATCTGGGGGGAACAGCTGGGCAGAGCTCCGGTGCTCTGAGCTGAGCAGGTCCATGAGCCCTTGGCTGCTTCGGACCCCCGTGCCCTGCGTCTCCCACTGCCCAACACTGCGAGCCCACGTTTGGAGAGAGCACGGAAGCGGCATTTACAATGTAAGTATGTGACGACCCGCTGGCCGGCTGCTGTGAGTTAATCTCACTGCAAATCAATGCCAGGCATGTCCCTGTCATTGCTGCTGTTTTTTTTGCACTGCAGTAGCCCCCAGAGACAGCAATCAGGAACAGCAGCTCACAAGAGAGATGGCTCCCCCGGCACAGCTCCTCACAGACCTTACAGAGCTACTGGAAGGAAAACAGTCCTTACATGCTGTGGGTTAATGACAAGACACAGAGACAAGGACACTAATGACCCGAGCAGGTCAAGACAGCAATGCATATAGAGGTTGCATATGTAGCCATCAGCAAGCATGGACACTGCTAGCTCTGCCAGTAAGGTTAAAGCTCTCTGCACCCTTTAATGTAGACGCTTTCATGAGTTTAAAGCTTCCCCATGCCCTGGGGGCTCCTTTGTAGAGTTCAAACCCTGCTCACGACACCCAAATGCATTGCAAAATTTTTTTGTAAGAACAGCAGACTGCCCTCCCTCCAAAATCCCTGTGTTTTCCTGGTGGGAAAGGGATGGATGAGGTTCTGCATCTGAGGAACTGCTGGAGGGAATGAATCAGTACCATGGGGCCAGATGACTATCCCCACAGAGGCTTTCATCAGCAGTTGTGCTGCAGGGCACGGCCACCCTGACACCAACATCACCTGCAGGCTGCTCCACAGCAGGTGTGTGTAGGGGACAACTCATGGCGATGTTGGTGCCAGCTGTGCAGCGCTTGCAGAAGGAACTCTTTGTGTCACATTTCAAGTTTTTTGTTTTCCCTTCTCGTGAAAAGATGCTTCAAAAAGCTGGATTTCCCTGCAGGAACACTGTGGTCCCTGGCCAGCTGTTCCAGCTGATTGACTCCCATCAGCCTGTCATCTCTGACGCTTTTCTTGGAGCGCTTCATCCATGTGATATTGCTTTGAAATACCTCAGGAGAAAGAAATCCATATCTGGCTAAATTTTTGACTAGCTCATTTTCTGACCTTATTCTTTCCTCTTTGGCATAGCCACAGTGAAGGGCAGGCGAAGCCGTGGCTTGCTGCCCTTGGGGTGTTCCCGCACTACGTGCTTTGTGGTCCTGCAGTAATTTCTTGGGCTACCTCGTTCTTTGTTGCCCTGAAGCATTCATTTCACAACATCTGATTTCACGAAAAGTGTATAAAGTAAAAACAAAAGGAAACGAACAATTGAAAATGTACCGAGTGCTGCTGCTCTTTGGTTACTTGGTCCCCTATAGCTGTGCAGACCACCACCGGTGGCTGTTTACTATCGATTAATCTTGCTGTCACTGGTGTAGCCAGGCTGAAATATTTGCTCTCTGAGTATGTCAAATGCACCTGGATTTTATGAGATAGGTGAGATGAGAAGACTCAGTCATATCTGTCTGTAGCTTAGGCATCAAAATGGTTCAGTTTTTCACTGATGTATTTTTTTCCAGTAAAAGGAAATGTGGCTTCTTCAGAAAAGGTGCCCAAATTTTGCATGTCACTAATGCCGCTCAGGTTTTATGAACAAGCCCCTCATGCATTAGACTAAGGCCAAAATGAACAAAAGGCCAGTCCTTCCTGGACTGAGGACTACGATCCTGTTATAGACACACTTGTTGGTAGAGGTACTCTTTTTGTAAGGCCTTTCTGCAAAGGGGAACAGCAGCAGAGAGGCTGGGACCCTTCACCCATGGAGACAGGCTGCAGGCAGCAGCGCTTGCCCCAGCCAGGGAATACAGAGTCAATTTTTATTTGAAACAAAATAATTGCACTTTGTCTTCGTGACTACACAGCTGCTACCAAAGGCCACGCAGGAGATTTAGCTAATGGAGACAATTTCAACAATAAGGTTATGTTTTGGGCTGCATACTTGTCAACATCCTCTTTTTTTTCCATGTCTGTTTTCTTTTCTTCTTTTTTTTGCCATCGTGGTTGATTGAAAAAAATTTACATGTAAGTAGCGTAAGTTCATAACAGACTCCGCCATCTTCCATATTAAACATTTGCTTTCCCCCTGTATAGTCTGTTTGGAGAAGTTTGATGTTGTTGTTAATTCTCCAAGGGAAAAGCTGGTAAGAGCTTCAGGGAAGTGAGTTCAGCTGAAGCCGTCTCCCCGTGAGCTTACTGTCACCGAGTCACTCAGCTCAGAGACAAGCTGAGCCCAACGGCAACTGCACGGCCTATTGCTCTGCGTGTGTGTGTATATATGTATATACATACGCATCATAACTGAATATAATTAAAAGGAAGGCATTGTAAAATATAATTTTAAGTAGTTTGCAGTATTCATGTATAATTCTCAAATTATGCTGGGAAGAGAAAAGTTATTAGAGTTGACAAGTCAACATAACACGCAGTAAGAAGGAATAAAGCCCAATTTCTAATTTATACATAATGTATTGACATTATGTATAAATAATATAGGAATAAATAATAAGATAATAATAATTTATAATAATAATAATGTATAATAATAATGTATAAAAATAATAATAATGTATAAATAATATAGGAACAAAATAAAGGAATGGGTATAAATGAGATGCTCAGGATCTAGGAGGGCAAAGAGGAATCTGCTTCTCTCAGAGCCTAGAAACAGCTGAAGCAAAGTACCCTGGAAAAGACAGCAGCCCCAGGAAGAGGTGTTACTGTTAGCTGGTCTTTATGAGTGCTAACGAAGACTTCCTAAAACTAACAGGGGCATGGGGAGTCCTGAGGATTTTATAAAAATTCAGGGACCGGCCCCTGTCAGGCTATGTAAATTTGACATGCCTCCGTCAAGAAAATGTTATCACTCCTTAGATCAGCCCTGCAAACAGCTTAGATAAATTTTCTTGAGCTAATTGCTTTTTAATAGTTTGTTGTGTGAGTGTTAGCTAATTATAAGTCACGCGGCTTTGTGAAAACATATCTGAAATAATCCTACAGGTGATAAATGGCTTTTTATTTTAGGAATAAAGGAATTTTTAGCAGAGTGTGGTTTTCTGAGTCTTCTGGTGATCTAAAATCCCACTTCAAGCAACATCACAGAGGCAGACCATTATGTAGCTGTTAGACATAAGGAAATAATTCATCATGCATTAGTTATCCAGTAGCTTTGGCCGTTCTGTCAGCGGCCGTGTTCTGATTTAAAAGTAATGCAACTGTTTGTGCTGTTGGCTGATTTCTTTTGTTTCTTAATTCTTGCAAGTTACTCTCAGACTCCATCATTTGGGCCCATTACAGGAGTCAGGGGAAGTGGTCATGATCCCAGACTGGAGTATTCCCACAGAGGTGGAGAACAAGAGGAACTGCAAAATGGGACTGTAAGTGGTGACACAGAGATGCATAAAGCTGCTTTCCAAAAACACAACAGTCAGACCAGCTTCAGGTCATGTTGAATGAGGCAACAGTCCCTTCCCATGCTCACCAAAACAGGGACGTACAAGTAGCAAACACAAATGAATAAAAGTTTTCTTTCAAACCCTCCATCACTCTGTCTGGGTCATGCCAAAAATCATGTTGCCTGGAAATTTTCTTTGCTTCCCTTTCCCTTAGATGTACTGAATTGCAGCCCACCAGGAGCTCTGCAGAAATTGAAGCCCCAGGATCCAGGGAGATCCACTGCCTTCATTGCTAGAAGACCCCAGGCAGCTCTTGGTGGCCCGACGGCACGGGTGCTCCAGCTTGTGCACCCTTTCGCCCCCCCTCTCTTCCCAAGCCTTGGCGTTTACTGCAGATGCATTGAACATGAACTGCTTTCTCCCTGGATGCGACGTGAGTCAAACGGGTGACATCTGGCACATATTTTCAATAGAACTTTAAGCAACTCCCACTTTTATGTTTTTTAAATCACACATGCTGCTAAGCTGCTGGTGACTCAGATCATCGCAAGGCCATTGAATGCTTTTCATATGAGCCAGGTAATGGTCTTTCTTGCTCCACTCTACACAGGTACATGCTTACGTAGTGTTACATGCATCACAACTTCACTCCTGAAGAGCTGTTGGAAGAAGGGACACTTTCTCATGGGCACACGACTGGTCTGTAATACATTTCTCATTTGCTTTTATGAGTTGCTGGTTCAAAAAAGTGAAGAGAGAGAGAGAGAGAACGAAGGAGTCTTGACAATACAAAATTCAATCTTGCTGAGTTTAATTAGAAGTGTTTCAGGCTCTTCAAATGGCTCCACCTGCAGTAACAAAGCAACCAATATTGAAGAAGTTTCTGCCTGGTTGTCAACTGGTTGAGCAGTGCTGCACCGCCTCCTCTGCGCTGGGGAGCCAGGTCTACTGTCATCTGAAACTTTTCAGGTGAAGGGTTCTTATTGTGCCTGCTAACCCCAGCTCAAATCAATAAGTACAGAGAGAAGCATTAAGGAGCTAGCCAGACTAGACTGAAAGATTTCTTACTTGGAAAAGACAGAGCTTTCCAAGGAAGCCTTCATAGTCTCTATGTTCAGGGGAGCAAGAAGAAGATGTGAGGTCATTGTGGTCATCTCCAAATGAGGCTGGTGCCTGTTTTCTCATTAGTCCTCTCACAGCTTGGTAGCTTTAGTTTAAGCAAACACAGTCCTCAATGCAGACTTCAAAAAGAAAAAAACTAGATTTTGGATTTGAGTACTTCAGGGTCACCTACAGATCTGGGCACTGAACTGTAGCCCCTGTTCTACAAACAACATCTCTTGGCACAAGCTCTTCATGTTATCTTTATTGCCAGTAGTAGGAGCCATAACCAATCTGTTCAGCTGTAAGAATGGCTGTTGGCTGTGAAATGTGTGACTTGCAGTCTGCAGATGAAATTCAGCTTTGCAGCCTTTTCTTTTACTTACTGGGCAGAGCTACACATTACTGTAGAAAACAGCACAGGAGGAATCAGGACTGTGCCTGTCTGCTGATGGTGATCCCAGTGGGGAACCGATGGCTGGTTACCAAAGCTACCCAGGCTCCTGAGCACCACAGGCTTGCCATCTGCTGGGAAACACCAACAAAACGTAGGAGAGTATCCAACAGGTTAATGCAGAGTCATCTCCAGGGGCTGCCGGCGGGCTCAGCGCATGGATGTGGTCCACATGTAACAGTGCTGGGGCTGGTGCGGTGGTTCCTTAGGAGACCATCACCAGCAGCAATCACAGCAACCACGATGGGCGGTAAGTCCCTCCCTCCCTCCCTCCACGATATCATATTTCTTCATTTCGCTTCAGCCTTGGCAGAGACTTGTTCCAGATTGGCGGTCTGTGGCAATTAGCCAGGAAGATGCAGACTTTGCTAAACTACAGAACAAAAGGAAAGGCACAAGGGATCCCCGGACATCACTAGTCTCATTTGTAATTTATGGAATAAAAATAAAAAGTGACTGCTTAAACTGGAGTTTTCTGTTGACTCTGGGAGGATTAATTAGGTTTTTTACCCCGTATTTAGATGCTAATGGTGCAATCCATCGCTCCAGTGCCATTCCAGGTCAATGGTGGGGTTTAGAGGTCTACAAGAAGTAAATTCCTTATGAAATATTGAATGCTGAAATAGGAAATACTGAATACTGAAAGGTGAAGTAGATGAAGTGTTGGCTTTCAGAGAATGTAAGTGCTCACTTTCTCCACTGATGGTGGTAGGAACTATGGGGCCTAGACTGCTGAAATTCAGGCTAATGGTATATCACAGCTGTTATTTGGTTATCTCATAGCACTTTACAAAAAGGAAGAAGAGGTATTAAAGGCTTTGGTTAAAGGTACACAGAGTAGAAATGCCAGGCTGGAGTCCTGACCCCAGTCCAGGAGCTCTGCTTTTTGGTTTATGTTTAAAAACTGTTATCCAGCGCTGCCCTCCAATGCCAGAGGTAAGGATGGTATTGCCCCAAAAGCATAATCCTTGCTTTTACTATTCCCTAAACTGCCATCTCTTTCTTTGGGAAGAAGCTCTCCTCCATGTGGATGCAATAATCTATGGATGGACATGTCTCTGTGTATGGACAGGTCAAAAGTAGGTGCCAGGAGAAAAATCTAACCTTTATTGCTAGATGGAAGAAGAGAGACCTTGATTGAAAAAATTGCTACATTATTTTTGGAAGTCCTGTAAGCTTCTAGAACACAAAACTTTTGCTATCAAGAAATTTCACACCTTGCAGGAGAAATCCTCTCCTTTCGCTTGTTCTGAAACTGTCTCCTATAATTTCATTTGTACCCTTCTCAGATCCAGTCATCATTTTCCAGGCTTCTAACATATCCCTCTCCAGTTATCCTTTTTCCCACCTGAAGTTTCCCGGTTGAGGAGTCACCTCCTGGAATTCGTGACCTTTTTCCTTGCCCCTCTCTGTAACTTCTCCCATCCCACCATCTCCTTTCCGAGATGTGGTGGACCAAAACCCAACGACATCCAAGATGCGAACACATCACTGATTCACACAGCGCAATGACGAGCTCTGTTTCTTTCCCTGTTCCTTTCTGAAACTTTCCTAGCTTTCTATTTGCTGTTTTGACTGCTGCTGAGGGTTGTGCTGACATTCTCATGGATCTATCCGTTATAAATAACTTGAAGTTCTCGTTCCTGAGTGCTAACAGCCAGCTCAGAGCTCCAAAGACGCATGATATGGAAAAGGTTGGGTGTCACTCAGAGTGTGCTTATTTTTGTCACGGAAGGTGGGTACTGGATGATAAGCAACAAGAACAGCATCTTTCTTCTACTGGCCTTGTAGCATCCAATGGTGTTTTCCACATCCTGACCTCCACTACAGACCCAGCTTCTCCATGTGACTTGTAATAGAGGAGGCTCCAGCTGGGATGGCCATACACCTGGCACGGTGTTGATCATTCAGCCTACCACGTGTGCTTTGCTTAATATCGTTCCCAGGGATCTGAGAAGACAGTGAAGCTGTCAGGATGGCAAACCCTGGAAACAAGGCGCCGCACGTGAAATGGGACTGGTGCCCTTCTGCCGACTGCAGAAGCACCTCCACAGGAAAGATCCAGGCCGAGCACCTGCCTTGGTGCCTCTGTGCTGCCCTTGTCAGCAAACTCTTGGGTTTGTATCCAAGCAACATCATGACTGGCTCGATGACGGCGATGAGGCTGTTTGAGCTCTGCTCAAACAGACAGCTCATCCTCTGCTGCCTCGAGTGGCCTCCAATGCCAACAACTTAAACTTTTAGCTGACTTTACCGTGAAGAACCACTCAGCCTACATCAAAAGAAAGACTTGGGGTTGAGAACCACCCTTGTCAAACTACAGGTAAATTCTGGAGAGTATGAAGTGTGCTTGCTCGATGTGTAGGGCTCAGAACGATTTCTGGTTTGACACAGGATGGCAACAGTTGGTGAAATAAAGCAGAACCAATGGCCAAGAGTTTCAACAGCTACTAAATGCCAGTGGGGGAAAATTGGTCTGTGTCCCTCTTCAGGAGCCCCTTGTCACCTTGGCTGATCTGCCAATGGCATGGGAGGTAAAAAAGTGATGGCAGCTAATGGCAGCTGGCTGGCTCCTGAAATCTCTCCAAGCTGACTGCAAGCTCCCAACGGAGCCATTGCATCAAAACCTTTGTGTTGGACTTGGGGTGTTGGGAGTGTCCAAGCAGCCCTGAAGAGAAAAATCTCTGCCAAGACTTACTGCAAAAACAGGAGTAAATTGGTAAATACTCCAATACTCTCTCAAGAGTCTCACTGGTCCATTGCTGCTGCTTTCAGAACGATAAAAGAAAGGTCCGTGCAAACTACAGAAGAAGAGACACCCTCTCTACTCTCTGCAGATCCTGGACCACCGTTAACCACAGTCCTAAACTAGACATCATGACTTTGCCTGAGGTCTTTCTCCTAAACTAAACTCCTGTATGCTACAACCACAGAGTAACCAAAAGTGAGGAAAACAGACACAGTGTCTCACTCCAGAAACCATCCTGGCCACCAGCAAGCTTCTACAGATAGGGAAATCAGCAGGGGAACAAGCCACCACCACCCTAGAGACAGTGTGGTCACTGGCTTGCAGAAAACCTGGAGGAAAACACTCTGAGTTGGCACGAAAAGGACCATAATCCATGTACCAGTCCAACCTGTGTTCAGCAGCAGCATAAATGCTTCTCCAAAACCCCCAACAAAAATTTGCCCTTGATGGTGTCCTGCATCCCCTTCTCAATGCTGTGTCTAGACATGCAAGTAGTTCCCTTCCTCCAACACTTGCTTTTCCGACTGGAATTCTAATTCTCCAGGGTTTTTAAGCTGTAAAAACATTGGTGTCCTCTACCATCTTCTGCCTAACACAGGCGAATGTTTATTAATACTCAACACAGCGTCAGTGTGATTCACCACTTAAGGAAAAGCTGATGTACCAAATGTATCTAAAGAATCTGTACAGCAGCCAAATGGAAATAGGTACAGCACAAGGAAGCAATTTCAACCATGATCTAACATACGTGATGAATTAGGAGTCAGGATTCCCATCTTCCCTGGTGCATTAGTACAAGGGATGTGTGCCTCCACTCACTGCGGAGGCACATCGTTCAGAGTAAGCTCTGCTCCAAGATCGATGCTGGTTTCAGGAGGACCAGGACTGGCTCTAACTTCAACTTCTTGCAAGACTGGCTGATCTCTCAGCTTGCCTAGTTTAATAACTGCTGTACCTGATTTTGCCAAGTGCCCTAACCATTGCATTTGGATATCATCTTGCCTGTTGGGACTTCAAGAAGAAACTTCAAGAAGCCACGTACTGGCCCTAGAGAAGGTAAGTCTAGTCCTGAAAAAGCCAGTCTAAGTTTGTAGCTGATGCATGGAGCATCCTTGCTCCATCCAGCTGGGCGTCTGCCATGGGAACACTACAGAGTCACCGGTCTGCAGAGAAGGATTTAGGGTCACAGAAGCACAGACATGTGCAGGCTGCTGCAGAAATAGCAACCACCACACTGTATCACCGGTCATTCAAAGCCATGCATCATTTTGGGCAGCAATTTTCACGTGAAGAAGACTTCGATCACAACAGATGCCAGCCAAGAGTACTGCCTTTTGTGTAAATGTGCTATTTAAAAAACGTGCTATTTTGACAGGCCAAGAAGCCAAGCCTTGACTTTGAAAGCACATGTGGATTTCGTTCAGATCTTTTCAGTACTCTAAGCTACATTTTAAATCTTACTTGAATCCAGGAACTGTTGAGCCAAGTGTACCTTTTGGAGAACTGTGCCCTTTTCCTGCTGAGAGGAGTGAAGGCTTCTTAATGGTTGGTGGAAATTATGTTGTTGACAACTAACAGGAAAACCTGATACCACCTGCTCCTTTTTGTCTAATTATCCATAGAAATTGGGATCATTTGCCTCCCAATGAGTGGATAATACAGATCATTGATGTGAACTCATCAGCTTGTCACATCGCATTATTTTGTACGAGAATCCAGCCTGAGCCATCACTTTGGTCAAAAAGTCTCAAAGTTTATGGGATTCCACAACAATTCCACTTGGAAAATGTGCTATTCAATACTTCTGACTAAAAGTCAAATTTTCCCACTGAAAATGAAAGGAGGAAGCCAGCTTGTTTGTCAAAGTTTCATTTTGGCAGCGTATATCTTCGGTCAGCCAGGGGCAACATCTTGATGCAAGATTTAGTTACTACCTCAAATTCAGTGCGGTAGGTCTGAAATTTCCTAAATATACCACATTAGGCTGCAATCACACTTGCATCTGAACTGCCAGCTGTTTTGTTGCTGAGTTTGACTGGACTGGAAATAGGCAAAACCAAAATAGGAGTGGATTGTGAAATTATTTTTTTGTTGGGTGTTATGAAAGTGGAAAATGGATATTATATATATAAAAGCCAAACATAAAATCATGAAATCAGGACTGAATGCTTAGCTAATAAGTTGATTTTGCATTTTCAGTATGTCTGCAAGAAAATAATGGCTCGGGTTTGGGAGGGGGGTTGTTTTTACGACTTTTATTATTATCTGAGACTGCTTCCCTGCTTGGCAGTCCTTCTGAGAACTACTTACTTCATACGGAACTCCACATGCACACAAAAATAAACCAAAGATAGAGGAAATCTCAGCCAAAGCAGTAGGATAAAGCACCCAAACAGCAAAGCGAAGCAGCTAAATACTTTTCAGTGAGGACTGGAGGAGGATGGAGCAGTTCTTCCCATGTGGGAGGCTATGGCCAAGGCTAAGGTAGGCACTACAGTAGAAAGAAAATCATGTGCCTGCATTATTTTGTTTATCTGAAATTATTTTACACACATTACAGCAATATACTGATCTCCGCAGGGCTGGCTTTAAGCAAAATCAAAGACGCAGCGCTTACCCTCAAGAGCAAGAAGAGAGGGGAACAAAATCAAAACTGCAAACGCGAAACATTCATTTTTCCCCAGCAAAAAATGTTTCCTGGTAAAATGACAGATTGGAAAAAGAATAAACGCTCTCTGGGTGTTTCACTGGCAACAAGGCAAGGTGGCAAATTCCTCCTCTGCCTCCTAGAAAATGGGCGAATGCTGGCATTGCGCCTTCTGGTCACAGCGAAGATTTGGCCCAGAAATTGCCAGAGCGTGGAAGTGGCAGAAGCTGCTAGTTTTGGTGCGTGCAATGTCAGCACTGTCTAACAGTTGCTCCTTTTTACGTTATCACTTCTGATAACTTCAAAATGGTGGCTTTTAACATCCTTCGCTGTACACAGTGCTGTTGAGATGAACAGCCAAAGGGTTTAGGCAGATGACAATTCGCTTTTCAACAGGCAAGACCATGGCATCTATTCACAGTGTAAGTAACCTGTGATGCTCTGTAACACTGCTAGAAGAGATTATTAATAAAATAAATGTATACACACACACATACTTGCAATAATTTCCAATTATCCACTCCACGGGCAACTTTGAACAATATATGGGGAGCGGGTGCCCCATTCCTCTCTGTTCCTGGGGACTATCATCTCTAATTTTATTAGGATGAGATATTTGGCCTGAAGTATTTCAGATGCAATTAAAAAACAGATGGGGAAGGAAGATGCACATGGCAGCATTAAAACCACACTGTCTGTGCTGAAAGCTCTTGATGCAAGGAAAACTGATAAGCACAAGAGCACTTTGGGACAGCAGCAGCTCAGTGGGCAGGAATGCAGATGGGTTAGCAAATGCAGGCAGGGGTGGGGGACTGGGAAAAAAACAGAGTTTCCTGGGCTTGACTCAACACACTGGTCCAGAGCTTTGGGAAATGGCCCTCTCCGCAGGACGGAGTTTGCTTGTGATGCTGCCAAAGCAGTGACAGCTTGGGTTATGCGCCAGAGACGTGCCAGCTACATTGCTGAGATCTTCCTCGGGGCTAAACCTGCCCGACCTCCGCAAGTTTGAGAGGTGATGAACTAGTGTAAGTAGTTGCCCATGCGAATCTTCCCTCCAATGCACCCCAAAGCGCTCAGTCATTCGAGTGCTGCTGAGGCTGATGAGCAAGGGCTTCTTGAGTCTTTAGCAGGTGGCATTTCAGCGAGGTTGCGACAGGAGTTTTTGAGCGATCACCAAGCAGATGACCTCATTCATTAGCCATTTCCATCTCAAGGCCATCACTTACATTTCCACCGCCTGCTGAGGCTGCAGCCTGTCGTTCCTCCTCTGCAATCCTGGCTGCCCCAGGAGGTTAGGGGCAATAACCCCCGCGTCCCTCAGCATCTCAAACCTGCTCAGATCTTATGTGGTCTGTTTTCAGGAACTGTGAAAACTGAAGCGTCTATCAAAACCAGGAATCATCCTAATTTAATTAAAAATTTATCTCGCCGATCTGATCATGTCCTAAAAACAACCGCAAGTTCTGCTTGTGTGATAAGATTAGTTACTGGGATTTCAGAAGTCATGCTCCCTCGATACCTTATTACACACTGAGACAGTGCTCCAGGAGATGTTAGATTCCTGTTTGCTGCATAGACTTAAAGAAATAAAATGTGCGGCACTTGGACTTATTCCCCAGGTAGCCAAAAGAGAAATGGAATGAGGGAAATAAGAGAAATTAGTGCAGTTACAAGAAATGTGTCCAGGTACAGGCTCTGCCACAGAGGTCCTATGGACCAGACAGGAGAGGGTGCTTAAAATGGATCCTCAAGTCCATTTTGACCAGAAAAACGGGGTGTTTCTCTCCATCGTATGGTGCATCAAAGTGAGAGAGAGGAGGTTTGAATCCCACTGCCATGGCCGGCTGCAAAACCCAGGGCGGTCAAGTGCTGCGTGCTTTTGTAATCTGTGCGGAGGGAAGAGCACTGTCTCTGCAGATCTCCTTGTGGACAATGAGGGGAAGACATGAAAAGATTGCTAATTAAAACCATCAACTGATTTACTTTTCCCCTGAGCTGCGTGGAAATAACTTTCCAAAGCAATAGCCCAAGCTTCTGCTTTTGCGCTGCTATATTTTAGCAATTACAGCGATGAAGCAGGCAATCTTAGCACGATTCAGCATGGGCCTTTCATCTAGCAGCAGAGCTAACTACTTAGACAGCATCTGCTTGTGGGATTATGTTACATGACGGGTGTCTCACAGACTGATTTCTGACGGAGGGGTGCGCACCCTGATGCAGCCTTTTGTCAGCTTACAGGTGCCCACCGGGATGCTCTTGGCTTTCCAAATGTGGCCCCATCACCTCTTAAATTGTGCCGACCCTTGAGCAAAGGTTGTTACCCATCGCTACATACTGAAAACCAGATTTTCTAGGTCAGAACACAGGAAATACTTTCAGCTTAGGTACCTTACCCCATTCCAAAGAGAAGAGAGACTTATGAATCACTGAGTTTATCATATTGAAAGAATGTGCCCTTTTTATTGTCAGTGATATTTTAAGTCAGATCTGAAAGTCTGTAAATGTCTTGTTCATACTAAAAGCAAATGAGACTTCATCATCCAGCCACCCACGATGACCTGCAGATTGAGATATAATATTACTGCCTCTTCAAATTCAATTGAATTGTCATTATGCCCAAAAGATCCTCCAATTTAGTAAATATAATGCAATTGGCTTAAAACACCTTGACAGCAAATGCCCTTGCTCTTTACAGTTGTGGAGTATTTTCAATCAACATCTAAATTAATGTCTCTTATCATTACGATCCAGCAATTCAAGAGATCCTGAAATCCGATTCCAGACACTAAGGCACGAGCCCATCTCCAATATTAGGGCTTTCCACTTTCAATTTCTATTTTAGTAATAGTCTGCTTCAAGTTTATAGATCTATTTGTGTTTGGTCCTGTTTCCTATTAGCTATATCTTCTCTCTGCTCTGTACTTTGGCATTATTAACAAGAAATGTTTCCATCCCTGTAGCAAGTAGAGGCTTTGACCTCTAGCTGCAGGTTTTCAGATGCAAACATCAAGAATTAAAGTTCTCATAATCTAGTATTTTATTTATCCCCAGCTACAGGAAAGTCTTCTCAGCTGACTTACATATCTCATTTTCTTTGGCATTCATTATTCTGGATGTGATTACTACACTTGCTTGGGTTTTGTATTTAAACAGAGCATCAAGTTATTTTAAATGAGCTCTCTGCACATCCACCGGGACAACAGAGGACCTGCTGACACAGAGGGAGTCTCTGGAGCTGTGTCCCGCTTCCTCCAGATGCGTTATCAAACAGCACCATTTAACACCCCACTGCTTGGGTGGTTATAAATCACATTGCTCCATAATGCAGTCCTTGGAGTTAAGGGGTGCATCTCCTGCCTGTGACTAACGCAGAGTGAATATGGCCAAAGCGGCACCCCTGGATAGAGTCAGGAGACACCAAAGAGGCTCTTGTGCATCCACATGCCCTGCAAAACTCGAAATGTTTGCACACAGCATCCAACAAATAAAATCACTTCCAGTGTTTTCCAGGTTATTGTCAGAAATTTGCATCTTAATTTTAAGTGGAGAATTGTGCTGGTTTTGGCTGGGAGAGAGTTAATTTTCTTCACAGTAGCTAGTGTGGGGCTGTGGTTGGGATTTGTGCTGGAAACAGCGTTGATAACACAGGGGTGTTTTCGTTACTGCTGAGCAGTGCTGACATACAGTCAAGGCCTTTACTGCTCCTCACCCCACCCCACCACCGAACAGGCTGGGGGGGCACAAGAAGCTGGGAGGGGACATGGCCGGGACAGCTGACCCCAACTGACCCAAGGGATGTCCCACACCATACGGCATCATGCTCAGCATGTAAAGCTGGGGGAAGAAGAAGGAAGGGGAGGACGTTCGGAGCGATGGCCTTTTGTCTTCCCAAGTCACCATTACGCGTGATGGAGCCCTGCTTTCCTGGGGATGGCTGAACACCTGCCTGCCGAGGGGAAGGAGTGAATGAATTCCTTGTTCTGCTTTGCTTGCGTGCGCGGCTTTTGCTTTCCCTATTAAACTGTCTTTATCTCAACCCACGGGTTTTCTCACTTTTACCCTTCTGATTCTCTCCCCCATCCCACCAGTGGGGGAGTGAGCGAGCGGCTGGGTGGGGCTTGGTTGCCGGCTGGGGTGAAACCATGACAAGAATATAACCCCTAGGCCATTAGGTCAGCACCTTAACAGCGTTCCCTTGTGAGGGCTGGAGCTGTCTACCTGCCTGCAGTACAGGTGTACCTGCCAACCAGGCTCACTGTAGCATCTGCAAACAAAAATCAATTGCTGCATCCCAGCTGAGGGGAACTGGCCATGTGCAAAATGAGAACAAAAGAAAAAGCCTGCAAGGCTGAAAGCTGTTGACTGCCATGTACCAGTGGTATTTACTGCGCTGTTACAGCCAGACCCGACTCCTGGTCAGATTTGCCACAAATCACCACTTTACGTTTGCTGTAACCACAGAGAGCCAGGAAAGCTCTAATTTACTTCTGAACAAGCCTCGGCGAAGTTGTGAAGGAGGACAGGGATGGCAGCCTTTGTGGCTCTGGGTATGCCAAGCATCACGGGAGTTTCAGCATGGGCAGGTGACACCGATGCAAACGGCAGCTACTCCAGATTGCCCCACTGCCTGTGCAGCACTAGAAAGCTTTGCAGAAACATGGGAGCCCGTACAGTCCTCTGGAAACCTGTGCCCAAACCTGGCCTTGGACAGTCCCTCCCACCCTTTGCTTTCCTGCAGGACCCCTACCACTGCACTTCCCAACCCCTGCTCAAAGCTTGAGCACGTTGCCCAGGACCGTGTCCACTCGGGCTTGGAATATCTCCAAGGACAGAGACTCCAACGACACAATAATTTCTAAAAATCACCCTACAAAGCGAGGAGCAGGAGCGGTGCTTACCAAGGCAGATCTCGCTGAAGTCAGCAGGAATGCCATGCTAATTAGCCATGTTTTGTAGGACCACCCCATGGACACTAGCCTTTATATTAATCATCTACAGATCAGTAACAGGAGAAAAACAAAAGCAATCATGCACTCATGGGCTGATCAGGAGTCATTGGCCAGACCCTGTGCAAAAGCAGCCTGCAACCACAAGCTGTAAGAGTAAATCATGCTATTAACACACACGGATGCTGAATTACTGTCTCTGTGGGGCTGAACTGCACTAATTCCCTTTTCTCCTCTCTTTCAGGTGAGTAACTCTTCAACGTTAAAAAAGCATTTTAACATGGAGCTTCTCCACACACACATATACTGTCATACAGCTGTCCGTGATGAGGTATGAGGGGGTATTTGTACATCTCCTCCTGTCTCCCCATTTTTATTTAAGGAATTAAGATAATTAAGTGTCCAAGACTTGACCTAATGAAAACTGTACCAGGCTCTGGTCCAAAAGCATCATCAGCATAACTGTGCTCTACCAGCACAGAAAAACCACAAACCACTGCCCTGATGGGACAAAGGTAAAGGGCATGTTAGGCAAGGGCTACGCTGCACACCGTGATGGAGAGAGGTGATCAGCCGGGCACGGGAGCATCACAACCCCGCTGCGTGAGCAGAGGTACCCGCGCTGTGGCAGGGAAGGCACAATGAGCGAGGTGACAGTGGCAGGGGCACGGCGGGCAGGGGCACGGCGTGCAGCACCACGCCAGCAGCCACCGAGGGGAGATCACACCCAGCAATGTCAGAGCCATGAAGGGCAAACTGCTGGCATGACCAGAAAGGGTAACAAGGGGGCACATAAAGGCTTAACTGGGACGCCATTACACATCCAGCTCTCTAACAACCGCTCCGGGGTGCATTAAAACCAGCCAAGAGCTGGAAAAGCATCTGCTGCCGGTCGTGTCACGGCAGGCAAGGCAGCGATGCTCCCTGCCTTCGGCTGACTCAGGGCCCTCGGCGTGGTGGCACCTCTGAGACATGAGAGCCCGAGTGTCTATTCAAAGGCAGTGCCTAACAATTGTGACCCGATTTCACCAAAAGACTCTAAGCCCAGGATTTAATTTTTCAGGTGTTAAATTAACTGGATGGAGATTTAATTCTAGGAGAAATTTAGATGTCTATCAAATGGCACATGCAAGACAGGCCTGGAGATTTTGAAATAGCCAGAGCCAGGCAATAATAATGCAAACAATCCTATGGAGGGTTAGTCACGGGCACTATCTTGTAATAAGGTCCATAACGACCTTGTATGAATAACAACTGGGAGGTTTGTGCATGTTGTGGAAGAGACACATTCAGAGATGGAAAGTTAGAAGCGGTCTCCTCAGCGGAGACTACACTTGCTTCACATTCAGAAAAGGAATGTTTATTTTAAAGGAAAAATAAACATAAAAATGTTTATTTAAAAGGAAGATACCATATTCACCAGAAATTTCTGAGATGCAATAAACCACACACCACAGGATTTCTGACATCATCAATTCCTGCTGCAATTAAAATTTTAACATCATCTGTATTTCTTCTACGTCCCTGGATGCACGAGTGTGATAGACCACTTTCGGCATGTTTCTTCCCGCAGATTCCATGCTTTGTCTGCTATAAATCAAATTATTCCTACCTTCGCTTCCCATCTGCTTCTACGTGCGTGTACAGCACGTACTCGGGCTGTCGTGATGCCAGCAGTAACGTGTCCGATCCTGGGGCACTTTGTCGGGGATGATAAGTGAAGTCAGCAGCGATTATCAAACAGACGGAAAAGAGCCGGGGTGGAAGTGGAGAGAGAGGATTAGAATTTTTTCTAGTGAATTTTAATGGACTTTAATCAGCCACTCCACGTTGATTACCATAAACCTTTTGAGTCTACGTTTCATATGCAAGTATGCCTGACGGTGATTGATACGGGTTTTTAACTCACCTAATTTAATTCCTGTACAGCAATCAACAGTCAGCTGTCTCCAAAGCAATCAGACCGGCCCGTGCAGGGAGATGAGAAGAGCTCGGCAGGGCTTGAGGCTCTCCCAACCCTACCCCTGCCCCTGCTCCCAGGGCTGGTGCTGCTCCTTCCCCGGACCCTGCCATGGCAGGGTCCTCCTTGTCCTTGGCCACGGCCAGAAACAACATTAGTGACAACTGCCACAGAGAGAGGGGCTGTCAGAAAAGCAAGACGCAGGCTGCCAGAGGAGTGATCATTTTTCAATATATGGATCATAATCATCTTTACCCCATGGGAACCCAGAGAGATCTGAAGGCATTTTGTAGAGAGAACAATTCACAACCGCAACAGAAAAAAATGCACTCAAAAAAATAGTAGTGCAGCAAGATTTGCAAGTCTCTGCCACCAGTTGTAGAGATACCTGCCCTAAATCAGGTGCATTTCAGCTGGCTTGGTAGCCAGTCAGGCAATGTGAAGCAACCAAAAAGCTATGCCCAACAGGTATACATGATAAATTACTATGAGTAAAAAATGGAAAAAACCCACATCAAATATGTTTAAGTCATTTTCATTTTGCCAGGTCCTAAATGGATCCATTTTCTGTTACAAATGATATAATAGAAAAGCCGTTTGATTTGTTCGCTGAAAAACATGCTTCAGATAAATAAGAATGCCATGTTACTTGTGAGTAAAAAACATGTTGATAAAAAATAGGCACATATTCAGTAAAAACAATGCAGGAATTCTGGGAATAATGGCAATTTCAAAGAGTCTTTGATGAAAGTTTCACTTGGGAAAAAACAAAGGGTAATTTTTCAATAAAATTGGATTCATGAAAACATTTTGATCGTCTCTAATCATCAGCATAACTATTCTCTAAGGTATTACACAGCTATCCTAAATAGAAACACCATTTCAATAGGGGAGGAAGGAGCACGGTACAAATAGGCAAGACTCAGCTCTTCCTTTAGTTCCCAAGATCCCAATCTTCAAAGATTTATGCCGGCTTTTCTCTGCCTGTGCTGTTATCATAGAATCATAGAATAGTTTGGGTTGGAAGGGACCTTTAAAGGTCATCTAGTCCAACCCCCCTGCCATGGGCAGGGACATCTTCCACTAGATCGGGTCGCTCAGAGCCCCGTCCAACCTGACCTGGAATGTTTCCAGGGATGGGGCATCCACCACCTCTCTGGGCAACCTGGGCCAGTGCTTCACCACCCTCAGCGTAAAACATTTCTTCCTTAGATCTAGTCTAAATCTACCCCCCTTTAGTTTAAAGCCATTCCCCCTTGTCCTGTCGCAACAGGCCCTGCTAAAAAGTTTGCTGTCATCTTTTTCATAAGCCCCCTTTAAGTACTGATAGGCTGCAGTAAGGTCTCCCCGAAGCCTTCTCTTCTCTAGGCTGAACAACCCCAACTCCCTCTCTTATGTCCAGCATGAATCAAGAAGATGCAAAGCTGAGCACAAATTTAAATCATCTCAGCAAGCTGAGAGCAAGCACCAAAAGTTTGACCTGGGATAGCTGACACACATCCCCTTCCAGCCCATAAGGCTGCTTTGGGCTGATATTTTCGACCGATCCATTCTCCAGCCCTGTCCCACACAAGTTTGCTTGTTCCCTATTCACCTATTTTAAAGTCTCTAGTCTGAGGCACATGCAGCACTAAACTGATGCTTTTTTCCCTAAATCAAGTGCTTAAATGTGACTGAAGCGAGCTCTATCCTATGTAGGAAGAAACATAAAGCCAAGGAAATCTACAGATGAGGCAGAAGAAGGCAAAGCCTCAGCTGGCTCCGGACACACCAGGACCAGAGTTGAGGTCCCTCTCCACCTGCCTGGACCTACCATCATCATAGTGGTTTCTTAAAGTTCTCTTAAACATTTTACAAAGTTAACGAAACAACAAAAATCCTGAGGAAAAGGTGTTCTCTTTCTGCAGCACTCCAATGCACGCCTTTCCTGAACCTGAGCTGAACCAGCAGTTCCTAGAGGGTTTCATCATCATTTGATTTTACGATTATAATAAATTCCACTGCTGCTCTGAAACTTGGGATTCAAGCACTTTTGAATGTCAGTAGGAAAAAGAAATATAGTCTACTGAAGGCTATTTGAATAACTACAAGAGCATTTCCGAGCCGGGAGTTCAGCAGAGTTTTCACACCAGTCTATAATAAAGATGTGGCATTAGAAAAATGCAAGGATGGGGCTGATACGTAGCAAGAAGCAGCTAGTATTGGGGAAAGGATACATTTTAACCTAACATACTGGCTAATTTTGTGAAAACGTGTGCCCGCACACCAACTAGCCATAAAATAAATATTAATATTAGATCAGTTGTCTCTTAATACAAAGGACACAAGTGCTGGAAGCTTGAGGTTCACGGGTTTATCTTCACAGGGGATCACAGCTCCTGAAAGCCCTGAAATCTGGCACCTACGTACAGCCTGTCTGCTTTGTGACAGCTCTTTTCAGACTCTGCTCCCCTAAAAAGCATCAATTTATTTCATTTGTCTTTTCATTGCTCTGTCACTTCCAAAAGTTCGAAGGAATTGGAGCTTCGTGCGCGCGGGGGGAGCTGATGGATTGACAGCGACGTCTTGTACTAATAATCCCCTGAGCAAGACATCCTCCAGGGGAAAAACATCTAAACTAACACACTCAGCAAGAGTAGAAAGAGATTAAAAACATGCAAATCATTGTTATATGATTACTTTTTTTTTTCCCCATCTCTCCTCCAGGGTAAGGCAACTGTCTCCTACGCTCTGCTCCAAAAATAGGGCATTTCCATGAACTCCACCTGTGGACCTTGCTGGGTTATCTCCCAAGGTTTGTGTCTCTGCTCAGCATAGGAAATTTGGACATTAGAATACATCTTTGGACGGAACTCCAACATCATCCTGGCTCATTTTGAACAGAGATCTTTCCCTTACATGCTAGATCTGCTTATTTCCTTGAAAAAGGGATCAAAATCAGTTTTGAACGCTTCCTACCAAGCTAACACATATATTGAATATATATATATATATACACACACACCAACTTTCTCAGGTTGCTCTGGACTTCTGCCGCAAGTGTCTGCACCCTGATACATTTTCTTAACTGTGCGTAAATGTACCGGGTTGCATAATTATTTATTTTGGTTACCACTTCATAGTGTTGTGTGGTACTCAATAGTAATAGTAAAAAAAATTTTCTCTGTGGCACTACAGACCACATCAGGACTACCAGCTCTGGAGACTGCACGCTTCTCAGAGTGTAAGATTTCTATCTTTGCCAGCACAGAAATATATTCAAACCTCCACAGATAGTCAAATGATGGTGCAGAAAGCACACAGACAAAGAAAGAGTTTCTCAATGAAGTGGCAAATTTGTTTGAAAAAAGACCTTAACGAATTTCTCCTGAAGATCAGCATCTTTCCAGCCACTTGGTAAAACTACATCATGCCTCTGCTGGAAAACGGTATTAATAAAGTCAGACCTTGGAGAAGGGGCTACCACAGCCTGTTTGGCTCAGCCAGTGTGTTTGCAGGGAGTTTGCAGGGAGAGGTGATGTTCACAGCAGTGGGAACACGCTCTCAGCACTGCACATCACCCATCAATCCACGAAATTCTTGCCAAACAGTAAAAAACCAACAAACCAAAGTGCAGCAGGCCTGTTGGCAGCACTCACGGCACAAGTTCTTGGAGAAACCAAGGCAGGAGCTTGTGCAGACCCCAGGGCACACCAGGAGGTGTGTGGCCCAGATCCTGCCCCATCTTCTGGCATGCAGAGGGGTCAGCAAAGCAGCATGGAGGGAAATGGTCTCAGGGCCGCCAGTGGCCATTAGACAGCCATGTCCCCATCTTCCCCTGTCCTCAGTGCTGGTGGAGGGCAGGAGGCAGGGGCAGGATGGAGCTGGCTGTGTCAGCAGCATGGCCAGGGCATCTCCATCCTGATGGCCAAGGAAACACGTCCACCCTGATGGCTAGGGAAAATCCTCCGTATGGATGGCCAGGGAAACCTCTCCATCCTGATGGCCAAGGAAACATCTCCATCCTGATGGCAGCTCAAGATGGCTGTTGACTGGGGAACTGTCTGCTAGGGCCACCAAATTTGCCCACCACCATTGCTCCTCAGAAACACCAGTCTGGGACAGCAAGGGCGTGCCCTGTGCCGGAGGGGTGGAACACCACAGAGGTGAAGGTTGGGTGGGCATGGCAGGGACGGCCACCACTACAAGTCACAGACAGCTGGCAAATGTCCCTCTCCTCCGCAGGCAATTCCTAGCACAAGCTGCTCCTTGTGCCTCTGCACAAGCAGAAACCCAGCAGCTCTTGGCACCTTGCTGCTGCAACCTGAAAGAGGCACCGAGATGCTCCAACAGCTGCTGCTGGCCCCGGCTGTCAGCCGCTTCAGGGATGTAACACAAGGTATTTTGCTGGTACAACTGAGAAGCATAAAATCTAACCGGGGCGTCACTTAGGGCTCGATGGTACCAGGTAGCTTTCTTTTGGCTTCAAATGTCAGGCTCCAGCAAACTGTGCTGAAGATCTTGGATACATACTGGGAAAATCTGAGTTATATGCTGTGCTGTAGAAATTGTCTGGCAGCCAGGACCTGGAGGTCCTTCCTCAATGCCACAGCATCCACTGCTCATCTGGCTCACACTAATGAACCTCAGCCATTACCTGAGCTATCCCCTGTCCCCACCACAGTGGTCCTTTGCAGCTCTCCATTTGCATTTTTTCAGAGGTCTGTCTTTCTTTCTTTCTTTTTTTTTTTCCCAAGAGAGTAATTTCTTTTTCTAGCTTTTCTTTTGCATAAAAGGTCATTTTTCTTTCTAAACACGCTTGTTGCAAACATTTTTGCTTTTTTTTTTTTGGTTATGAGTGATGGAGTGTCTTTTTTCCTGTTTTTCCCTCTTACTCTTCTCTTTAGAACCTTAGTGAAATTTTCACAATATTTTTACTCTACCTACCCAGGGCTTGGAGGCAGGGCACTATATAGATTTCCATCTCAAAGTGGGGATTCTTTAGAAGAAAGAAATAGAAAAAGGCCACCACCATCAAATTGTGTTTTAAACAATTCCCAAACTCTGATCTCCATACAAATCAGACTTTCCTTACAGTCAATTAAGATTTCCCTCAACAAAATGACAGCAGTGCAGTGAAAGAGATGATTTTGTTACAAGAACGTGAAGTATCCAGCCAAGCCAAAGGTAGTGTCCTCTGGTGACACCTGAATTGCAGATCCTTACGTGTCCTTTTCTCTGTGCAGAGTAACGTCGGATCCTGAGATCTGGTGCTGGCTTAGGATTTGAGGACTGGTGGAGTCTCTGCTCTGAAAGAAAATCCTGCCAGATGCTGGGAGTGCAGGGAATATGGGAATTGAAGACAGAACTGTTGCCCCTGAAACTCCCCTGGATGAAACATGCCACTCACGCATGCCACTCCATCACCCAATGGTGCCTTTCAAAGCCATCAAAGTGCATTCAAAGAAAAACCCAACAAAACCAGCACCAGTGATGTACTCTGGCACTCGGAGGTGCTGGGGAGCCTGACCCACCTCAGCAAGGAGTCCACAACAGGCAAGAAACTCTCTCCCCAGACCATGTTCCAGGTACCCATGTTCACATCAGACGATGATGATACACGTTTACCTTTCCTACACATTGCTCCTTACATTTCCAAGCAAATCACTGAGAAAATCACAGTGCAGTTGCTATTTCACCCATCAGGCAGGGGCAAAAAAATCCCAGTGACACACAGAGACGCAGACTGAGTTTATATATAAGCTGGCATAGAAAAAATAACCTCGGTACCATCAGAGCTGGACGGAGTATATGTATGTGAGTACTCCAGAGCGTGCACAAAGCCAAATCACCACCTGCCAGGACAGTCGTACGCTGTCGTCCAGCAGGCAGGATACCTCTTGATATAAACTGCCTGCTTTAAATAGACTTTGAACCAAAGCTGCAGTGTGTTTCTGAAGGCTAAATGTGTAAGGTGGTTGAAGCTACAAAACACAGTCAGACAATGAAGTCTTGCTTTTCTCCTGTTATTGGTACCAGTCCTGCTTTGGTTCATAAGCACTTTCAAAAGTTTATCATTTCCAGCGTCTCCAGTTTTGAGGTCTAACTTTGATCCTGATGAATTGGGAGAACTGGTTTTGTTACAGGGAAAGATGTGTACTGGTGAAAATGAGGTCCCTTCATAGAAACAGATAAAAATGAGGCCACCCAAACATTATTGCTCACTCCTGGCCACTGGCAACTTCATACACTGCAAAGGGGTTACAGGGACGTGACAGTCTCACTGTCCAAGGACAGCCTTACCACCATGGTCCAGGCCATGAATCTCTCCAATGTTCACGTCTGCACCAGAGGCTGTGACAGCACTTCTGGGCTGGACACCCAGAATACGAACAAAGAGAAGTCTCTTGTTGATGAATGCATTACCTGCAAGCGTTCAGCTTTCACTGTGTTGCGACAACCACCATTGAGTGCCACATACTCAGTGGGAATGTCTTTGTCAACAAAAGAAGATTTAATAAGGCAACCAGAACTGTTCTCCTTCCACTGATAACAGCCTTAGCACCGGCAGAGCTGGTGAAACCCTTGGTGGGACTCATCAGATGACATTTAGCTGTCCCCAGTGCACACATCTCCGTCTGAGCCACTTTTCTAGACTTTCTTTATACCAAATGGAGAAAAATTGGCACTTTTGAAGCATGATGCATCTCTTCCTGAGGTTGATGCCTAAAGCAAATCCCTTGAATTGCACCCTAGAAGTGGCTATTTCTCTCTGTTAACTCTAAAGGGAGTCTAAGCAGTGTCCCAGGTTGGCTGAGATGAACTGCACACTATCCACACCAGCTACATGGCTAGAGTCACTCTGCTCATCACTGCAACACAGCCATCTGCGTCCTTGTAATGGGAAATCTCACAACATTTTAAAACTGGATAGGAGGAAACCACACATCAAATCTAAAATGCAGGAACAGATATTGCAGGACACATTTAATTTCTGAATCTGGAAACACGGTCAGGACAATGGAGCTCACAGTGCACCGGGTGAATTTAATGACTCCAGCTGAGCAGAGCCCAGTATTAGCTGTTGTGGGAAAGGTGCCTGCCTTGGCTCCCAGGCCAAATTGCAGTGGTTTCTGCGGGAGAGGCAATGCCAAGACTTTCAACCAGTCCTTCAGTTTGGTGGTATCCAGCTTGGGAAACCCAAGAAAGGGTAGATCTTTAGGAAGTACAGAACTTCTTTTCTGTGGAAATCACTTCAAGATATTTCAGGTTCAACAACCAAAAAGCAGGCACCCACGTTGTTGCTAACACTGAAAATATTGCTGTGGGGTGGAGGGTTTTGTTTGGCGGAAGAGGACATGCATGGGTGAGGGGACGATGCAATGGTACAGCCCCAGTTGCCCATCCTTGACCCCATCCATCAAGTTTTGGCACCCAAACTTTCAGCTGCAGCATTTCCTGATTTAACCCCCAAAGTAGTCACCAAGAGGGAGGCCACTTACACGGGCACTAAGTCTGCACATACTATTAAGCCGTCCTTCCTCCCTGAATCTCAACTTTCTTTCCAGGCAGCAGTAGTTTCTCACCCACTCTAAACTACATGCACTCAGCCCAGCTGCAAAACCTGCCCTGCCAGGAACCACCACTGATCCCAAGCATCACCCGGTATCCTAAACTGCAAAACTAACTCTCGTCCTTCACAGAAGTTGACTTGAGATCGTTCTTTGAAAGGCTGAAACAGCAGCACCTGAAATCCTGAAATCAAGGGGTATTTGCAGCAGAGCAGCTCACTACCAGCAAGCAATTGTGGCGCAAGATGTAAAATGGTCCCTCCTGGGGTTTAGCAATATCCCACACCCGTACAGAGGGGCTGCACCAGCCCAGGAGGAGGAGGAGGGTGAGGAGAGGAGGCCACATACACCCCACACCTGGCTGGCCCCGCCGTGAGAGGCAAGCTGTTATTTCGGCAATGCCATAGTCTGCAGTGGTGGTGGGTGGTTGGATCTGTTACCACGTGAAATTGCACATGGAGACACAAACACTTTCTCCACAACTCCGGCAAGGCTAATTTGCTATCATCAAATTAACTCCTCTGCAGGGACAAGAGGAGAAAACTCACATATAAGGACAAATTGCATTAGGTTTATCTACTGGACTTGATAAAGAAAAATCCCTCTCTAAGCAAAACCATCTTTGTAGAGAGACACATGCCAGTGAGGCATGCGCCGCTCGCACACCACACTGGCAGTGTGACACTGCATCCTCAGCTCCTTCCTTCCCTCCCATACCATCGCCTGCTGCGACTTCTCCGTACCCTGCCCTGTGCCACCAAGGTTCCCACACATTTTCTCCTTCATTTCACTCTATTAAAGCTCTAATTGATTGACCAGATCATGAGAGCCCAGATCTCTCCCCCGGGACACTGTTGCATTTGCAGTGACAACTGCAAAGAAGATTACAGATGGGCAGTTTTGCACAGCAAATCATTAAAGCATCAGCAGCCGTGCTGGGAGGACGAAACCGCTGTGTCCCATCCCAGCCAGGTCTGTCTGCTATCCCGTGTTCGCAGCCAGCTCTGAGCCCCCCTTCACCTCCCTGAGCCCCCTCCCCAGCCAGCACCAGATGCAATACTGCACCACTGGATGTGGCCCTTGCTCTATTTTTCCTGCATCCAGGGAACAAAATGCCCTTTGGTGCGTGCTGCTGAGCTTGGTGGCTCAGGAGCACAGGGGTTTCTGCTGTCTCTGGCCTGTCCCTGGCTACCCCTCCTTCCTTGCATAGGGGTGCTGTGGCAGATCTAGCTTTGGCTGTACCTACTCATCCACCAAAGATGATAAAAAGCAATGTATTCCTCCTCCTGAGCAAAGGTATGTGGAAGCCTGGAGAGATGAAAAAGGTTTTCCCAAGCCCAGAAAACATGAGCAGTTGCTGAGCTGCTCCGTTTGCAGGACCTGCCTCCCCAGTCCTCCGGCTGTCCCCCCCCAAAACTGCAGAGACATCTCTACAGCGGAAAAATGAGATCTCTGAGCAGTATCTCCCCAGCCCGAAGCACCGCATTGGTATTCTGGTCTTCCCACTCCTGCAAAGCAGCCTTATTTATTCCAAACCAACCAGCCTCCTCCTGAACACCAGTGAATTATACCGGGCGATATCTAATGCGATGAATGGGCACCATGTCTGAGCAGATGATACAGTGGCGTCCCCTCATGCAAGACAAAGCTTCCAGATATCCTTGCACAGGCAATGCATTAGTACTGGCTGAAATTATGTTCCCTGCAGCTTCCATATGCATACAGTCAAGAGAGAGGGAAAAAAATATCAGGCAGTGTTTTGCCTCTCAAATGATCACCATACAAACTATCGACTTTTCAAAATAACCTCATCAGTGCTGCTGGGCACAGAATTTATTCTGCATCCAATGCAGATGCAGCCCTGTTGTTTAACCATTCAAACTTGTTCTGACTTCAAAAAGCATTTTAGCCAAGACAGAGGGGTTTATTTTAATGAAAAGCCTATAATCCAAGATGATTATTACTTCTGTTCCTGCTGCTTACCCCCAGGGACTGGAGATCCACTACACTACATCCTGCGCAAACTATTTAACACTTGTGCCTGAAGGTCTTTGCACTTAGAAACAATCTGGGCAGAAATTGTAAATGAATATGAAATCCCAGTTTCTCCCCTCTCTTTTCATCCCTCTCTCTGTCTCAGAATGGCAGGGCACAGTGGACCGATTTGGAGCATGTTTGCCAAAAAAAGGAGCTAATATTTACTAGTGCGATGTTTGTCTTTTCTGTAACGCTCTTGATCTAAATCGCTTTACAGACCTGAATGGCCATGCATTGGAAATGCCTCAAAACTCACTTGTACAAAACACAGCCCTCCACGTGTAACTGGAACCAGACTCATATTCCCCGAGCTCTGGAAAAACAAATTCTCACGCCTGAAAATTGATCAAATAGCATCTCTCTGACCATGCAACAGCTACCACATCACTGCAACAGCACTGCCAGACCCACTGAAGAAAACCAGCTTCAGGAGAATAAGTGTGAGCACCGGCAGGAGCAGCTCAGAGAACGTGGGCAGAGGAAGGCAAGCGATGGGTGGCCACTTTTTTAAAAATACAGAGGAAAAAAGATGGAGAGGGAAGGGTGCAGACACCCTAGGAGAGACCATGGGACATCCAACACCCCTGCGCAGGGCCAGGCTCACGTCCTCCCACTGGCTTCCAAAACAGAGTTCAATAGGTAGCTCCAAAATCTCATCTATGCTCTTTTTTTCTTTACATTTTGTTTTGAATAAATGCAGACCCTGTGGAAGCAGCCAAAGGGGATGTTTGCATTGTTGCTGCAAGCTTGCCATGGCAGGTCTGCCCCAAACTAAGGAGAACGGGGCTTCCTCGGATGCTTCCAGCCTTCAGACTCCTCCTGACCGTGATCCTGCACGCTGAGGACAGGCTAATGGTTACTGGGCAGCTGCGTATTTAAGAAAAAATATTTAAGACAGTTTAAAACTGACTTAAAAATTTAAGACAGTTGAAGATGTCTGTGCATGGGTACATTTTACTTCCATTTGCACACAGTTGGCATGAGGGTGAGTAAACCATTTTGAAACAGAGCAGGAGGCACCCGGGGATGTTCTCCGCAAAACAGTGCTTGGTGTGTGCTGCATCTCACTCAGGAAAGACAGACTTTCTGAGATGGAGGAGAGTCCATGTTTCCTCCGCTCTCCTGATATCATTGGTCTATATTGACTTGGCCTGAAATAGTATTTGCAGGGATGATTTTTCCCTCCCCCTAAATACCTCCTGACCCAGCTGAGGGACCGCAGAGAGCCATTCTAACTGGAGCAGAACTGATTGCCGCTACCTGAGAAAGCAAGAGTCAGCCGCCTTAAACACACACTGATATGACTCAATTTAAAGCCCACGTGGGAAATCAAGGAAGGAAAATACATCTGAGAGACCCTCCGTGTCTCTAACACCTGCCAGCACTCAGGTCTTGGCCGAACCCTGCTTCTACTGGGCTGGCCATCGCTCTTTAGGCAACACATACGATAGGAGGGATGCACCCTTTCCCTATTATTTCAAGCCCGCCTCTTCCACGCATGATCCCTCTCTCTCCTCCCTGTTCTTCTACTGTTTCTACCCCCTCCCCGTCTCCTGCAGCCCCACTGCTGTTGTTGTAAGATCCTTCCCCTCTGCAGCTTCTGCCATCTGGAACCGCCTTCCTGTATCCCACCAACTCACTCCCAGCTTCGTCTGCAAATGCATCTCCAGGCCCTTGCCTGTTCCTTTGAATTCCTCTCTCCTGCTGCTGCTGTTTATTATTTAACTCTGTCATTGCATTATTTAAAGTGTTATTAAGGCGCACTTGGAACAGAGTCTGCACAGAAGTGCCACAGTATGGAGCTGGACCCTCGGCAAAAATACCCTGAGAGCCAAAATTGTTGACAGTTGGAGAGAAGCTGTTTGGATGGAAGGGGAGAAGGCACTTTCTGGATGCTAACATGGATTTTCTCTCCTGACTTTTTTCTTCTGCGACTGACATAAGAGCCTCTTCAGGATGCCTTTTTCTGCCTGCAGTTTTGGGGTGAGGTTTGTTGGTAGCATTGCCTGGCCAGCTGACACCAAGGCAGAGTCGTCCCTTCTTGTCCCACCCTTGCTGCCCTTGTCACCTAGCACCAGTCACAACTACGGGCTTATGGGCACCATCCCCTCCTTAAAATCATTCCTTGGGGATGACTGCAGGGGTGAAGTGCTCTATCAGCAACCCAAACTCATCCCCCTCTCCATGCCATCCCTTTCCAGCAAATGTGAAAATTGCACATCAAGGGGATATGGGAAACACAGCCAGGCCCCGATTCCTAAAAGGGCTTTGTTTCAAATCAGATGTAATCCCACAGGAGATAATGCAGATGCGTAAATGCTTTGCTTAAAGACGAGGTGACTTATGGCCCTGCACAGGGCTAGGGTAAAGCCAGGTAGGAATGGGCAAAGGGAACCTGTTCCCTGAATGGCACTTCCCGACATGGTTTTATCCTTGCTTTTTCTTTAGGAATAAGCAGCAAAATTACTGTATTATTCATGAGCTCTCCTACCCCAGGAGAAATGAAATGTGAGATAAAGCCTTCCCTTCAAGGGCTTTGAAATCCAAGAAAGTGCTATGTAGAGAGATGTATTTTTACCCTTACAAGTAAAAGACCATAAACTTTTTTTTCTGAGGCCCTGAAGTACTTGTGCAATTCAGTCAAAGCTTCGCTGCCTGCAGACAACCCCCAGGGCTGTCCCTTCCCACTGTGGGGCCAGTTGCCTGAAGTCTCTGCACTCTTTTCACTCGTCCCACCCCAGCCTGGGGGGACACAAGGGCCATGGTCCCTGCTGCATGGAAGTGCAAGGCAAAAGCTGAGTTCAGGAGTCCTGCTGCTCTAAAACCAGAGCACACATCCTCCCTTCCTCGCTTTCTCTGAGCAAAGCCACTGCAGGCATTTACATGGGCTGAAGGGTCACCAAATGGCAGCAGGTTAACCTGTGAGCTGAATTTCAGGGAGGCCTCCAGACTTCTCTGCTTCTTCACCAAAGAGGTCAGCTCATGAACTTGATTTTCCCAACGGTTATTTTTGCTTCTTTGAAGGGCTCTGGTGAGGCCAGTCTTGCTGGGGGGTCTGGAAGGCACCAATGGCTCAGTGGGACGGGATGGTGTTGCTCCCATTGCTCACATGCTGGGATGAGGCTTGCACGGTGCAATGGAGGCAATAAAACATTCGTGACTGCCACAGCCCTGCCCTTCGTGGTGTGAGTTGAGCTCTTGCATCCCCCCAGACACATTACAAACCACTGCAGCTTCACCAACGCCAAACTCTTGCTTTGATGACTGAATACTAGAATCCAGACCAGGATTTCCGTGGTTATTTCTATCACGTGCCAAGAGGCTAGGAACAAGTTTTTAAAAAACTTTTAAAAGACTTTTACAAAACTCCACCCAATTCAGTCTGGACACTACTGGAGGGTAGTAAAAGAAGACAGAAATGCTTATATCTAGGTTTGACTCTTTTGATTCACATAAACTTGGTAACAGCCAAAGTTTATTAGCAAGCAAAGGCTGTTGGTTGATCAATGAAATGAGCAGTAATGTCACAGGAGGCCACACATTTAATCCATTGGCAAGAAATGTGCAGCTCTGTGTTTTGGGAGATTTTTAATCCCCACCATAACAGCCTGGACTGTCCTTGCTTTTCCAGTGTTTAAAATCACACTACACAACAGACTTGAGGCAGCTCCTGCTGCCAGACCTGCCTCCCCTCCAATGCCTGAATCCGGCAGGACCAAACCACCCCAGGGCAGCACCATGGGTAAAACTTGCACTGGCACAACATCGTTATCCTCACCCTCGGACCTGAGTTAACCCCAGAAGCACCGATCAGATGTGACCTGCATGGCACACCTCACTCTGCCTGGAGCATCCCTCCGCCACAGCCAAGGGACGTTGAACAATGGCACATTTCTGAGAGCAGCCAGACAGGTTCAAGGTTCCTAACTCAAGAGACTCATTGAGAAAAATGTTTTTCCTCTTCCAAAAATGAATTCCAGAATGCTCCCAAACATGTTGCACAAATAACTGGGTGCTTTGTTGTGTTCAACTGCAGTTCATCCGCAGCAAGTGCTTTTCCTTCCTCCCACACAGGGCTTAGCTGAGAGCAGGTCCCTCCAGCAACACGGGATCATCTTACACAGCACACAGCGAGAGGGACCCGAGTAGCCTTTACACAAGCATTCATGCTTAGCAAAACATCTTGTGCTCCTCAACAAATCAATTCTGGAAGCTATTGATAGTTGGCTAAAGTTGCATTTAAAAAAAAGACCACTTACCTGCCAGAATATGCTGTCTATTGTATTTCCCAGAAAGCCATCTCTGCCTTCTGATGATACGAGCTTAGGTCCCAGAATAGTCATAAATTCATCAAAATCAACCTGGCCATCCCCTGGAATGAAAGAAAAAGATCAGTGTTTTCACTGAAGTACCACTTAGTGCCAATGTCCAACATGCTGCTCTGGATCTGCTGCATATCATGGACCCATACATGCCCTATGGTACCTCCTACATCAACTTCATGGTGCCTAGAGACCCACATTTGTTGTTATCCCAATGAATGGCCTGTGTTGTGGCGTACCCATACCTGAAGACAGGACCAGGTGATGCACAAATAGAGATGAATAGGTCATTCCCCAGGCCCAGAGAGTTTGTAGGCAAGCCACTTGTCAAAAAAACAATTTTGGCAGGAGGACAGCAGCCACCAGTGCAGCCAGGACTCTTCCCCTCCACAGAGCCGCCGAACAGCCAGGTCTCTGCAAAGCTTTTACAGGGCCAACCCCATCCTCCAGAGGAAGGGAGTACACGCAGAGAGAAGAGCCAGACTATTGGGAAGCCACAAGGCATTTCATTTCAGCTTTCCATTAGCATCCATCTCTTAAAAGCCCTGTGTGCCTAGCATGCAGAGCAGGCAGTGTAGACACAACTTCAGTACCATCAGCAGGAAGAGGAAACTGCTCCTGCCATTAATGAACCGAGCCTATGCAGTCCCAAGCCCCTCCAGTATATTGTATGTTTTGTAAATGAGGCATGTGGCTGTTAGAAGCCTATCTGAGCATTGTATCAAATATTACTCCTCCCTCAGAGAACGGCGATACTTAATGAAAATGGCAAAAAAAGGGAAATTCATGCCTGTTGAAGGATCTTAAAAATATCTGCTTCCCTGAACAGGGTAGTTCAATGTCTATATGTCTCTCCTTTGTCTATCAGCCCATAGACATATCCTCCTACATATTATTAGGCCAATTGATATGGGTAGATATATTAGACCTTCAAGTATGGAAGCAGAATCAGCAACTGTAAGACTTTTTGGTTGTTTTTTATTCAAATTCAGCTGGAACTGACTGCATCCACCTCACCATGTAGCTGTTGTTGCTAAATAATTAGGTAACCATCATTAAATAAACCATCAGACTAACGCAGATCAATGCAAGAGCTACTATTAAAATGTCACTATCGACTGCATTACCTGCAGCAGCCCTGCATGACAGCTTTACCACGTGCACTGCATGCTGCTGCTATCTCTCCTTTTTATTATATTTCATATGCTTGATCTGAGCAAACGCACCACTGATTGAAATCTGTCCATGTCCTTATCTTCACAGAAACACCATGTGAAAATAAGCAGAGTCAAAATGCTCGTGTGCCAGAATAGTGATCTCTATTCACTAGGCTCTGCCCGTAATTTCTTGAAGACGAGAGTGAATATCCTAGGGGTGAGCCAGCGATGGGGGCTCTGAAAGGAAACCCAGCAGGAATTCATAATAGTTTTGATCCCATAACGTGGAAGACCCCATCCAACTGCTAAAGTTGCTCACACCTTCAGGGCTCAGCACACGCTGAAGGGCTTTGCAGGGCTGGAGCGTGCTGAGCACTTGTAGGATGGAGCTCATTTCTGGGACAGCTTATTAAGCAGAAAAGGAAAGGGGTGGGCACCCCGTCACTTGGAAAGCCATTCTTTAAAACATTTATGGGCTGCAAGAAAATGTGTTCCTTCTGCTTACCCATGGGAGGCATCAGTTTATGACATCAAGTCGGATTGTATCAGTCACAGAATGTTGGATCACGTTGGGGAAGGTAATGCAAGGTGACAGTGGATTCAGGGAGATTTACATTGCAGTACATCACTTCAAGGGAAAGGCAGTAACAACACCATACACTATGATGCAAATTGGGTTAAAGAAATTAGCCAGATTAGCAAGAAAACAGTTTGCATTCTAAAGAGATTCTAGTACCTGCCTGTGCATATATTTGGTTTATCCATATGCGACCCCAAAATATTGAGTTATTCAATTTGCGTTTTCTACAATGTCATTTCATCCACAGAGGAGAGGCAGGACTTAGTCCTACGCATGACTCATGAGAAAGGGGGTGCCAGGACTCCTGGGCTCTGTGTCTGACTCAGAACAAGACTTTGGGCAAACCCTTGCTCATGACGTCCCTGTGCCTTTGCCAGGGATCATAACTAACTTCACAGGGTTTAATTATCAGCTTAATTATAGCATTTTCCACCACCTCAGAAGAATGATGCCATTACAAAATGCATTATGCCCTTATTGACTGCTTTTTCAATTAAAACTGTTAACTAGCAAGGAAACTAGACCCCAAAACATTTTGCCTGGTAGAAATAGCCCTTTAACATTTGTTTTAAGCTGCAGAAAACAAACCTTCCTGCCATTAGGATCTCAGGAGACTGCAGCATCACAGTATCAAGGAAGAGAACTCACAATTTTGGCTGAAAATTCCTTTTATAGTATTCAACAGCCAGGAGAGATATTATAATAAACAACACATAGGCTCCAAGATGCACCCAGTGCAACTCTGCGTGGCTGCAAGGTGAAAATGCACAAGGTTGCTCTCTACAACCATGGCATAACCAGGTAATGCCCAATACCCACATTGCCTATAGGATCTATGAGTGTTCAGGCCACCCATCAGCTCCTGGAGCACTCAGCTTGAAATTTGTGTTGGGTACAGTCAAAAGATGCCTTCCTCCTCTTCCTCCTCCGAGCCATAGTCACGTACACGGAGAGCTACAAGCTGATGTGCGATGTGCAGATCAAGCATCTGTTCGAGAATCTGCATTGGAGGCAAATCAAACACCGCGCACGTCCCCATGTTTGGCTTTGCTGTGCCTACAGATGTGCTCCTTGCCCGGGAGTAATTGATATTCTGAGCAAGCAATGTGTGGCTTATTCAGAAATTAACTTTTAGTTGGGTTTAAGGGATGGAAGAAGGGAGGAAAACGCCAGGCTGGAGCACGTGTGCTGTCTACGCTGCTCTCACCTTCCCTTGCTCCTTTCCACGAGCCATCCAGCAAGCCCCGAACAATACTGCTGTCAGTGGCGATCACACACCTCCAATCCCTCGCCGTCCCCCCGAGCCAATTTATAATGTGTGTGTTGTTCCCATCCTCCCCCCACCTTCTTCCTCCAAGCAGATTAACTACTTTAGCAAGAACTCAACACACTGAAGGAAAACAACCTCGTAAGCACAAGCAGGTGAAAAGCTACGGCCAGGATGGAGCGGGCTGCGCTCCCCGTCCCGTGATGGTCACAGCTATTCTCCTCTCCCTGCTCCCACCAGTTACAAATGCAGACGAGGTTTATAAACCCGAGCCATGCTGAAGTCCCTGACTGATGAAGGCACTCACACAGTACAATAACTTATTTACAAACTGGGAGGGCAGGGAAACCTCGAAGCACGGCGGTGCGGATCAGCTGGGGCAGGGGAAGACCATCAGGTGGCAAAGGTGGGTGAGGACCAGAGCGGTTCCGGGCAGGATGCGATCCAGATGCCACCCTATCCCCGAGTTACCACCCATCAGCCGAGGGACGGTCACTGCTTCTGTGGGTGATCTTAGCAAAACACCAGAGCTGAGCTTAACCCCTGGTTTTAAACCACCTAAAACATTTATTTATTTACTTACAGTTATGCCCTAACATTTTTCTTCCCCATAATGCTTCCTCTTAATCCTGGCATTAAAGTCAAAGAGTCAGAAGGGGGTTAGCAATCACGTGGCTGAACCTCGCATGACTAAAACCATGACTCAGAACATTGCTGGCCACATCATCAGAGACAAATCAGATCTGCTCATCATTACCAGTCCGTTAGCATCGGCTGGGCGCTAAGTGCTTCCAGATACCCACAAAGGTTTGCTCCCTGCAAGACACTGGCTCAGTTCTGACAAAAACCAGGCAAATGTGATAATAAAAAGGAATAGCAACTAGATGTGCTGTCAACAGCCCCAGGAGCAATCGTGTGAGCCTGGCTAATTGCTCCATCGTGAAAAGAGGATGCTGAAGGCACCCAGCAACATCTTTGGGTCCTCTGGGAACCTTTTCAGTGCCCAAAGACCACGCGTGGCCAGCAAGGGGTCCTGGACCTGCCAAAGTCACAATGCGCACTGTTCACTCACTGGGTGCAGAAAGACCTTGGGGATAATTTCAGTTTGAAGAGCCCCAGCATCAATGTTTGCCGTGCTGTGAGCTCAGTTTGGCCGCCACCACAGAGCTCCACAGAGCTACAGCAGGGAAACATCGGGCCCCACGTCATGTTCAACATCCACTTATGCCACGCACACCAAAGATGATGGAGCAGCAGCTAAGAGCAGCGTGGAGCTGGGAAACCAAGCTCTTTTCCAGCTCTCCCGGATACTGCAGCCCAAGAAAATTTGCTTTGGACATGACAGCCCCAAGGAAGGGGTGTCTGCTCCTATGAAAAATGGCCATTAGGTCTTCTAAATAAACCAATGGGATGTGGAAAAAGGAAAAGCACTAATGACAACATATAGAGGAGCCTGTAAAACTACCACTGCACTCCCAGGGAGCAAACTCTGGGTTGGACATGTATGTTGGGGGGAGCCGAAGGAGCCTCCAGCACTTTGGAAGGGGGATTTACTCTCCTAAGCTACTTGCCTTCAACCCCAATTCATTCATGTTGGGGTTGTGCTTCCGGATCCCCAGGCCAAAGAGGTTTCAAGGTACTATCATTTACTCTTGCTGGAAGTGCTGTGCTTCACTGGTGCATCAGAGCTGAGCACAGAAAATCACAACCCTCTTTCTAAGCTGATGGGCTTTCAGCTCCAGTCCAAGGATTTCATCTTCCATCAGCCCCCATGACTTTAATGAAGAGGAGAAAGGAAGGTTGCATTTGCTGGAGGATGTTTAGCAGGAAAAACGCAAGTGTTTGAGGGCAGACAGAGCACTGCAGTCACTTTGTCAAGGCACCAAGAAGGGCAACCGCAGCACGAAATACCCCCAGCTGCACTCTTACACCAAGCCAAGCTACCCCCATGTGGCCTGAGCCCCATCCTGCCTTTCTCCTGGTACATTTGTCCTGATCCCTCAGGATCTACCATCAGCAGTGGTTTGCCCAGGTTGGATGTGCTGGGCAGGGAGAGTGCAGCAGACCACCCCCAAACCACGCGGGACCTGGAAGAGGAGAGAGGGATCAGGCTGAGCCGGGACAGCAAATCCCCATGTCCCAGGTAGCAGCAGCCTGTGCGTGGGCTCTTGCAAACTCTCCTGCCAAAGCTCTTCTGCTTTGAAGAAATATTTAAATGTTCAGAGGAGCAGCAGCGTGAACCCATCTCGCCCTTCATCCTGTGGGAGAACCCCCACCCTCAGCCTTCAGTTGACCGCTGTCTGTCCAAAAGTCTCCCGTCGGAGCGGCTCCCTTGGATGATGTAATTAAATATTCATTGGGCTGGAGAAAGACAGAGCGGGAGAGGGAAAGAAAAAGAGAGGGCGAAAACGTGCATGGATTGCATCGCCTACACCCAAAGGCAGAACAGAGACTTACACCTGGTTTTCAGAGCCTTGTGCATTAAACTGGGAGCCTGCATAAGCTGGCCTGACTGCCTCCTAAATAAGTCTTTTCCCTGGCCAGTCTCAGGATAATCGGGCTCTCCCTCCTCCTTAAAAGTTTCTTGCCATGGCACTAAAATGATGCACACATTTAAACGGAGATGAAGATCTGCTGTGTGTAGACTGATAAGTATTCACACTTTTTTTTTTCCTCGAATTTGACCTCCAGAGTGCAGCTAGGTGATATATTTAAAGTTAATGAGCTAGTCTTTTGCAGCTTGGGTCCCAGGCGCACACAACACTCCTGTTTATTTTTATTCTCTTAATAGCTAGCTGCAGTGACTCTCTGTCCCGGTCTGTGTCATTGTTTGCACCCATAAAGCAACCCGTGCAGTAATAATACAGTCTGGTGAAGGCTGTTGCTGCTGTGTCTTGAAATGATGCAGAGGATTTGCACAGAAAAGCTCCAGCCACAGGATATTTCCCAGACGAGTATTTTGGTTTCAGACATTTTAAGGTCAGAGGAGAACAGCCTGATTGCCAGCCTGACCCTTTCCCCAGCACGACCCGGAGACTTTCTGCCTAATTTCAGCCTCAATCCATAACTTCAACGAGAACTAGGGAAAGTCTTTCATAAAACTTTCGACTTTGAAAACAGTTTTAGTTCTAGACATCCATGAAATTGGCTGAAATGAAGAGACAAAGCTCCACTACAATGCTGACACAGCCGTTTTGCAGTGGGGAAACTGAGGCACGAAGCATCACCTTCCCAAACGTTACCAAACGTTACCAGAAAGGAGGCTGCCAGCAGAGCCGGGTGGTAGGCCTCCCCTGCCTGCCTACGCAGCGATCCACAGGCACGGGACGTGCAACCACTCCCCAGGATGGAGAAGGATGACAACGAGCATCTATCTCTTAGTTCCAAAGAGTCCTGTTTGCATTCCCTTGGGAGTTTCTGCCCCAGAGCCATCTGCAGAGGGTCTCTGATATTCCCTGTCAAGGCATACATGTAAAAAATACAATACCTTGTTTCTCTTGCTCCTTGGGAACAGTGGAGGTGTATCCATCGGCCACTCTTTTACTGTTCACCAGCTCTGCCATACATCCTACAGCTTTAGTGACTGCTTTTTGAAGGAAAAACTTCATTGGAGCTGAAGAAAGAGGTGAAACTTCTCCACTGGAGCCCTAACTGTCCCTTAAGGGCACCTCCATGTCCTGTGGTTTTAGGAGTGGCTGTGCGGAGCCGGCTGCTCTGCTTCAATGACAACTACACACAGAAGATTAGCAAATTGTACAGACATATGTTCCTGGAGGAGGAAATTTCCATGGGGTCTGAAAGGCTCAAACAGAGCCCAGAAAGACAGAGCCGGGGGTGCATCCATCATGACACCGAGAAAAGGACCTTGAGAGTTACTCATTTTGACAGCCCGTTGGCTCGTCTTGCAAGGAAGAGGAAACGGCTGCAGAGGACTTGTTTGCTTCCCCATTAAAAAAAAAAAAATCTATTAACTCCCCATGTTTGCCCAAGGGGAGCCTGTCCAGGAGCTGACCTGCGAGGCAGAGATTGAAGAGGACTGGGGGCTCTGCCTCTGCGGCGCCAGGTGTGACGTGTCCCGTGATCCACCACACGCACTAAAACAAGCAGGATGCTTGTTGGCGCTCGGCTAGAAGAAAAGTCCAACAAAAACAGTGACTGCGGTAAAAAAAAAAAAAAAAATTCCATCAGACACCTGCCAAGCAGCGTGCCAACTTCTCGCCGGCTCTGGGAAGCCACAGGACGCCCCAATTACCGTCCCTGTGACCAGCCGTCCTGCAGGGAAAGGCACTGCAGAGCCTGCTGAGCGTGGCGTGCCTCCAGCACGGCCGCTGCAAGCCGCCCCCGTCCCCTCCGCCCCGCGTCCCCCAGGAGCCTCTCCCCTGTGCAAAGGCACCTGGCACGTAAAACCAAGCTGGCTCATTTTGCAGATCTTCGCCGAACTCTTGTATCTTGCGAGTTGTAACCAGTAGATCCCTTTGTCAAATGGATCAAGAGGGGCAAAATCACGTCCCAACTACCCAGGACTTTAATTGTTTTTGCTCCCCAGGCCCTGGGAATAGCAGGAGAGCTCTGTGTGCATCGCGGCAGCTATCAGACAGCTTGGCAGAACTTTGATACGACCAGCAAGTCACAGGCTCATTAAAACAGAGGAATATGTGTGTTCCCTGTGGCATATGCATTCTGTGAAACCAAAATCGTAATACCAGTTATACTGCATTTTAAGGAATAAATAAAATTAAACAAGGATGCAAACAAATTACAAGGCATGCCTGCGTGAGACAGATCACAGATCGCATGCTGTGTTTTGTAGAGGACTCTGCCCCATGGGAGCACAGGGTGGACAGCTTTCAGGGAGGGAACTGCAATTCAGTGTTTCCTCTTGTCCTGTCTATTCAACACGGCTGCACTCAGCCATCCAGGCACTGCATCGAAGACAGAATTTGATATTACTTATGAGCCTCTTCCCGGTACTGAGCTGCAAATCTGACTTGCTTCACCAGCAACAATAATTACTCTTCATTCTTTGCAGCAAGAACACGTAATATGATAATCTCCATTTTACAAATCAGAGCAGACACGAAGAAAGTGGCCTCTATAAATACAGACAAGTCTCATCAAATCCATCTCACCGACCAAGTTTCTCAGCTCAGCAACACACTTTAAAGGACAACCATGCTGAATGTTGCTAGATCATTTCTCACATATAAAAATCAGAGGCCTTTGAGTACAGAGGACAAACCCAAAGCCGGCAACAACCTGTCCATGCTTTTCTTATTAACTCTGCATTTTAAACACGTAAACTGTTTCTGGTCTACCTCCAGCAGCCCGGGCTATTTTACACAGTTTCATGTTGAAATGTTGAAACACAAGGAATTATCCATGGCAGTAAAGTGTGTGTGTGTGTGTGTGTGAACAACAAAGAAAAGAAGAAGAGAGGGAGACACAAAAGAAAGAGATAAAATGTTTTCAGCTTGTGAATGTCACCATTGTCCCACACAGGGCAAGATGATCTTCTGGACAGAAGCAAAGATTTGGCCGTGCAACGTCTGAGGGCAAAGCAGGCCACAGGGGAAGGCTCAGCACTCAATTTTTAGAAGAGAGGTTTATTCTCTCTCTGGATCTCCCAGTCCAGGTCCTTTGGTTGTTCCCACCCCTGTGACACAGTATACATGCTCCAGCCAGTGGAGCACCCAAATTTGATGTCCCTTCCCTCGTGTGGGGAAGCAAGTACAAGCAAACCAAAGCAACGTCTATGTACAATCCTTGACCCAACAGCAGTACAACAGCTGGGAGAACTGACTTTTAGGGTGACAGTGTACTGACACCACCCCTTGACGCCATGCAGCTATGTCGCTGCCGTTTATTCCCTTTCCAAAGGGGATCACAGCAAGTGTGTGTATGCCTCGCTGTGCGGGGCAGCACCTCAGCAGCACAACTTCTGCATGCAAAGCATAAGAAGACAATAAATCTGCAGAACCCTATTGCAACCGTGGGGCTGCCCAAAGCTGGATGAACCTCAGAAGTAGTGCCTCCTGGGAGAGCTGCATACCTGCAGAATCTCTTTTGCCAGGGTCACCGTGAATAGCTTACTGTTTCCCCCCCCCCCTTCAATTCCCTGCTCCACAAAAAGCCATTGCAAAGCACCTTGGGAACATGCAGAATTTTAAATTGGGATTTCTTTCTCCTGTTTTTTGTTGCTCATAAGGATGTCATAGCTGTATTTTTGCTACTACTGCTGACGCATCATATAATGTGATAAAAGGTAACAGGTAGCTCGCTTGTACGCTGATGAAACCAGCTTGTCTTCTGCTTGATCAAAGTATTTCCTATTTGTACTATAATAAAAAATTTGACACATTGGGGTTTTTTTTCCCTCTTGTGTTAGCCTGAAGTTATTTTTCCAGGGTACTGAAAACCAGCTGCTCCTCTAATTAGTACACTGAGTGCTTATTTTATTCCTCAGATAGAAGTGTCTTATGTTGTAATGAAACAATTTGACACTTAAGTCACACATTCATCTATTTTATTGCGAAAGTCTGCTTAAAGAGTAGGCATCCCAGATACGGCAACACATTTAATGTGCCATTTCTCTGCATTTTTATTAGCATTACTGCCAATCGGAAGAATTTACAAATAATTTCTTTTCCAGCACATAAATATATACAATATTTTACTTTCCACATACTGGCAGAATATTTCAGGTCATTCTCCAGATTGCAGATGGAAATGTATGTACCTCTCATAGTCTGCAGTATTTATGTTCATGCAATACCTAATTATGTCTAAGGATAAAGCAAATCAGGGGTATAGACTAAAGTAAAATTTGACCTCTATTTCCAGACCAAAAGCAAACAATATGTCCCTAAAAGGCACAGCACACTGGAGAGATGCCCAGCTATACTGAACAACCTTCTGCTGGCACACAGTCATGCACCACTTCTATCAAGATGTAAGCAAAGCTTTGGCCTAATGTGAATCTCATCCTCTGAGTGACGGAACCACCATTCCTCACCCTCATTCCCCAAAAGAGGCCTTCTGTTCTATTCTGGTACTTTCATCTCCCCCATCAGAGCAATGCCATAGCATCTTCTGGTAATTCATAAAAGGGTGTTTCTGATGATTTATGAGACTTCTCTTGAGACCTTGAAATATTCCAAGTATATTCTAATTTTTCTCCCTAATTCAGTTTTTTATGCCAACTATAATATTTCCTTCTGTGGCAGCTGCGTTCCTCTTCACCTGGGTGAAGCATGCCTTGCAGAACAGCAAAGAGAGTTGGAAGAAAAGGTGGAGAAGGCGTCTGTAGGAAATGCAGTGGATACTCCAGCCTCTGATGCCTGCCTTCCTCCAGTGAGGACTGGCAAGAATTAGATATTCACTGGAAATAGCTGCATTCAGCAAAGCCATGCTAAGAGGGCAAATGTAGCTGGGAGCGTGGTCCTTTGCAGGGCTGTGGCATGTCCTCAGGACAAGGCACGGCCAAGGCTGAGGGCTTCCTGCGTGCCACCACCAGCTCCCATCAGTCACCCCTTGCCACAGCATGGGAATGAAACATCTCCTGCCCCAGTGGCCCAAACTCGCCTCAGCTGTTGGGGTAAAAAAAGCCAAGTCAATGTGCAACTGTGCAGTCAATCTCTTGGGAATATTTGACAGCCATCTCTGGGGATGGGAAGCTGGTTTTGATGCTTCTTAATGTAGGATTTGCTGTGAGTTTACACTTGCTTGTGCACAGGAAAATATATCTTGCTTTGTTTATGACCCCAAACTCATCCTGGAGTTCGATCTCACCATTTCTTGGCTAAACTTCTCTCCCTCGACCCCAGCCCTGTGACAGCTTTGCCATGTCATGGCATCAAAGTCTAGCAGATAAGTAACCCAAGCCTCTCTGTGTGCCATGGGCTTCACGGCATGGGACAACCTGCATCCTTGAGATCCCAACAGGCAGGAGTCCCCTCCTGCCGCTTTGAGCCCTGGAGGACATTTGGAAGCTCTTGAGCATCCTCAGCATCACCCCATGACGTTCTGTGTGGGCAAACCCCCTCATTGCACTCACTTCCACCCTGTCAATGCCAGGGCTGCTGGCACGTCACCTGTGAAGGAAGACTGATGGTAGCACTCAAGACCCACGGAGGCATTAAAAGCGATATGACACCTGTGAAGGGTTCCTGGGCAAAATCCAAGCTGTGCAATTGCCATTTTCACTTAAGTCCATGCAGCATTTTCTAACGAACTACATTTTGCCTTTGAATGCCATGAATTATGAAATGCACCTTCATTTCTGCTCTGATTTGGAGGCTCACTGCGTGCTACTGAACAGCTGCACACTACAGCCCCAGAAGCAACTCTCCTTGGGCGTCTCTGGAGTTGATCCCCATGTTATTTACTGAGCTCGGTGAGATCCTTTGTGGCAGAAGGTGACACACAGGTGTGAAATGCTCTTGTCATATCAGTTTATGCTCAGCCACAAAGCCACTCCAGCATACATTGCATATGCTCCTCTTAAAACATATTTTGACCAACCTAGCCATCCTGCTCCCACAGCGCGAATGTCTCCTCAGCCTGACCTAGACCGGGCTGAGCCTCCCTCCTTATCTCTACAGAAAACAGGGTTTGCAATGAAAACCAAATTCAGACCAGCTCCAGTTGCTCATTATTTGAAGCCCATCAGTTAAATAAACCACGGCAGATACATCCACTCTGCCATCCTGCAATGTGAATGCACTCCCAAGGTAATTCCTGATGAAAACCGTATGTTTGCACTAGGTCTGTTCAGGCTGGTTCAGATTAAATATAAACCACTGCCAATTGTATTACCTCATTATTAGCAGACACTGGCAGCAGCCTTGCATGAAGAAACAGACGTCTGGCTACGCTACCTGCCGTCACATCATAATTCATGTCAGGTGCTGGGGGATGCACAGGAGGATTACCGCCTCCCCCTTGGCTTTCCTGACCACAGGGGACTCCTCCTTGAACGTGACCTTTCATCCAGCTGAGCTTCCCACCCACCTGATGCTGAGCCAAAGCCTTGGAAAAATTTGGCAACCCTCAACAGGAGTATAGGGGAAGGAGGGTAAGGCTGTCCTGGGGAGCGCAGGGCACGACTGACATCCCCGGGAGCTCGTTGGGTTCAAGCCCCGCTACCGAATGATGCTCATGCACAGTGGGAGAGGCAGGAGGAAGCTATTGCTGGTGCTCACTACATATTTCAAGTTAAATCCCAGAAAAAAATGAAGACAATCCATCGGAGAAAAAGTAGCCATAAGCCATATAATATTAATTCAAGCCATACAGTATTAATTCAATTTGCAGGCAAGGTAAATCTTTCACATAATATTCCCCTATTCGCTCAGTGCCTAAGGAATTTCCCATTACCCTGTCTTTTTTCAATGTATGGCCCATTTGACCTTCACATAGCACAGACTCGTGTCCAGCCGCAAAACCCTCTGCTCAAAATACTGCAACAACAGGCAGCTGAGACATAAGAACAATAAAAACACCCAGTTCAACCAGACTGTATCTTTGGAGCTGTTGGAACTGTTGAGATGGAAGAGATGGAGGATCACCTCCCATCTCTGCAGAAAACCCATCGAGCTTTCTGAAAGGTCTCAAACAGGAATTTAACACCTTCCATCTGCAGCCCATTACTCTATGTTTTAACTCCACCTCTCCGATTACAGGTCCCTGCACACTAGGAGTGTATACGAAAGAGTGCCAAAGTCTCAAGTCTGTAAGAACGAGAGTCAGGGAATAACTGGAGATGAATCAAAACTGGAAGCCAAGTCCACAGCACTCTTTTTCCAAAAAAGAACAGAGTTTCGGTAAAAGACCCCATGAATTGGCACCGTGCTGAGTCTGGCCTTTGCAAAACCTAAAGAGAAATCACCTGGTCTGCTAGGAAAGGCCAGCAGAACATAACAAGGTACAAACAATAATTTTTGGAGAAAATGCTTTTAAAAGCCATGGATTTTTTTTTCTTTCCTTTTAGGAATGAGATAATTTCAACAACTGATCTTCTCTATCCACCAGGTTTTGCATTATGTTGCCTCCCTGCTCTAGGGGAGATGCTGAACACCCTCGAGCAGGCTGACAGCTTCTTCCCCGCTTCTCCTGGCCTGATGAATATAGTTGTACTGTGCACCTCATGGGGGCATTCGACTCAGATATCCCCAGGGAGGTAGGAGAGCTTCACTCCTGCTGCCACCATCTCCCATGGGCTCTTCTCTCAGCAGTCTCCCCGAGGATGCTGGCGCACATCGGCTTGCCGAGCATCCCCCTTCAGACCGGGGCTGCATCCAGCACTCCGGTTTAGCATTATTTCATCTAACTTTGCATAGTGTTTCCACCCTGCTGCGGCCGCCTGCAGAAGGGAGGGAGAAGGTCGGATCCATATCCCAGCTTCCCTGCACATTTCAGGCATCAGGAAAGTCTCCCTTCTTGCTCTGACCAAGGGCATTTTAAAGACAGCCCGCTTGTTGTGATCAGCTCTGATTGTAGCTTTGCAGCAGTTAAAAAGCCCCCCCTGGCTCCAGCATCCTGATGCTGCATTTCTCTCTTCCCGTTAATGGTGGTTTCTGTTTCTTTTATTACCTCTTAGTAATCTTTTGACGAGATCTCACAGCAGGACTTTGCTCAAAATTATTCCACCCTTCTAAACTTCTCCTTCAAAAACCATCAACACTCCATTACGACACAGCACAGCTCCCATCCACAGCATCTTTTACTTGCAAGGAGCGGTGAGGCCACAGGACCGGGCAGCTCTGCTTGGTTATGCACCCAGGTCATCTCCCAGTAAGAGTCACTGGTCCAGCTGCTGCCCAGAAATGAAAGGTTACAACAGCCTTGCAAAAGACCGCTTGCAACTCTGCAGAGAAAGGTTGCAAGAGCTGGTCTGTCTTCACCCAACTGTATCAGCCAGTCAAATAAAAGATGCTCCATCTCCCTTGCATGGGTTGCCTGAGAGGCAGGTTTATCTACGGGAGGTTGATGGCTCACGGTCGTCCGCCCTTTCCTTGCTGGGGTGAAAGGCAACATTTCATGGCTTCCTCCCCAGTCCTTCCTTGGTGACCGTAAACTCTTTGAGCCAAAAACATGGGCTGCAATGCCCTGGGAAAGCCCCCCTCCACCGGTAACAGAGAAGAACCAACAGCGAGGACTTACCATCCATGTCAAGGCGTTGCATGATAATCGCCAGCTCCACCTCACTGGGCATGTATCCCAAGGAACGCATTGCCATGCCCAGCTCCTGCTTGGATATAAAGCCATTCCCATCCCTGTCCAGCACCCGGAAAGCTTCACGGATTTCTGTAAAGGAGGAGGAAAAAGAGGAGTTCTTATGGTGGAGGACTCCCTGGTCAATGCATCTGAACACATGGGACGCAGAAGCAGCATATATTGCCTCTTCTAATGTTAATGATGCATATTAAAAATTTCAAGTCAACATCATGGTATGTTCATGCACGCATATATATGGGGGTGTGTGCACTCATGTATGCACGCCTCTGTATGCAGATACATAAATACAACAGCATCCACACTCACGCTGCCTATTTTCTGTGCTAAATATCATTGCAAAATTATTTATTCATTACACGTTGAACTCTGTTTCTTTCTGCAGCATCTGCCCTCGACTGCTGTGGGTGAACCATCCTGATCTACAGTAAAGTCTCCCTGCATATGGCTGCACAGCAAATCCCAGCCCCAGGGGCTTCTCCAGCAGCCCTTCTCCGAGCCCCTCAGCATGTCTGCAAGGCAGATTTACTTCATGTCACACGGACAGACCAAGCTCTAACTTTCTCCAACAAAACTACGTGAACAGGAACAGTTGGGTGCTGACTGCCTCCTCTGCAGGGTACAGAGCTCTGCAGCCAAAGCCTGGATGCGCACGTTCTCCCTTGTCCGATAAATGCGGATGTACATCTTTTAAACCATACCCGGGCAATTTCCATTTCTCACTCCTCTTCATAGCTTTTCTCTAATTTATAACTGGTTTACAGCAATAAACAGCCTCAGATCAATAAAAATGCTGACAGCATCAAAGGAATCGCTTCCATCATTCCTCCTCAGCCTGGCTCATCTTCTGACATCTGACTTTGTTTTGCTTTTTAATTCAGGCATATCCCCCTCCAGCCTTTGATAGCTGCTCTCCACTCGTGCAGCACACTGAAAGACACCCACGCATCTGCCGCCTCGACAGCTCTGCATGTTTCCCGCTTCCTCACAGACCTCTCAACTTGAAGCCCCACCACCAAGCTCCCCAGATCTGACTGTTGCAAATGCCAAACAGAGAAATTTTAACATTTCAGCCAGCTGGGAGCCTGTTTACTTGAAAGGATTTGGTTGGAGGTGGGGAGAGAAAGAGGCGCTGATTTCTTAGTTCTGGTTAAATGGTCTTTGCACCATGCTGTGGAGAGGAAAACACAGGATGCTTTATCATATCTCTTTTGGGAATGAGGATATATGAAAAACCAGCATGCTGGGACCCACTGCAACTTTGCTCAGAGGAGTCTCATCTTCACGTGGAAGCATTTCATTGGAGAAGTGGGAGAGAAAACTCAGCAGGTTTTTTTGGGGAAAAAGAGCCTAATTAAAAAATACTCTGTTCTCTATCAGGAAACAGATTGGATGGAAAAAGTTTGTCCAGCCCTGGGTAGTTCAGGCATTAAGCCTCAGATGAGAAAATATTCTCAATAGTGCCATGGACTCCTGGCACGTCACCTCCCCCTGCCCTCTGCTCCCAGGTGTACGGGAGGCAGCAGCCCCCCGCAGCGGGGCCACGTGAAAAGTAACGGATGGTCCTCGGTGCTCCCGGGAAAAAGCCAGGAGCATCATAACCCACCAGGAAATGGTTTCAGTGACGTCTTTGCTAACAGGTTATTTAAAGCTTTACAATTCAAAGGCTGCACTAACACCACCAGTGCGTTAGCAAAGTCTGCTCCAATTTTCATGTGCTGCTTTCTGCCATGTGTAATACCCTGGTGATGTGCCAGGGCCGGGGCACTTCTGTGACCCACTGCTTAATCTTCACCACAACTGTGGTTATCATAATGAGATATGATCAATTTTTAACCCAGCCAAAGAGGCCACTGACGCAAGAAGGGAAGATCCTATTAATTCCAATGACTATTGGGCCAGCTCTGTAATATCTACACTTTGGGTTCAGGTATGCATCAACTGTGGCTTCTTTAAGCTTAAATGCTTTGCCTTGTCTCTCTGCCAGCCCAAGCTGGTGTAAGCTCGGTGATATGAAAAGATAGTGAGGCTGTTCAAAGCAAGCTCAGCTGGAAGTATCAGTACATAATGCAAAGAGCCTTTGGAGTAGGAACGAATCCCATTAGACACTGCCAGCTGTAGTGAAATCTATTTTCATATGCTGTGCTGAAAGCTAAAGTGCAGTAAATATTACATTCAAATCAATTAATTTTAAAATAAACTTTTGACAGCTGAAGACGAAGGAACTAAAAATATTGCAGGGAGCCAAGAAAGTATTTTACAAAATAAAATATGAGTCTACCTTCAGAAAAGTTTACAGGCAAGTTAGACTGATCCAAATTACATGAATAAATTACGTCTGTACAGGGGCTCCGCTGTAGGATATCTGAAGGCCAATATCTGGTGAGTATCCTCTCCAGATACACTGATTTCAGAAGGCGCATTTAACAGCACTGCAACCTTTGAGCCTCAATCAGAGGAGAAAACCCCACACATTTGGGGTCCAGCTCTGTCCATACCTCTCAGAAACCTCAACTTTTGACCAAGCCTGAAACATCCTTCACACATCAACTCCTGACCCCAAATGGAGCTTCTTCCACTCATCACTCTATAAATACCACTTGTGCAGAGGTATATTTGAAGAGCTATTTATAGGTTGAACACACCGTACACGAGTAGCTATGACCTCAGTCAGCGCCTCTTTATCTTTACATGTAACACCACCTCCTTATCAGCTTTTCTTTATAGCGATTCCTTCTCCTCCGACGTACTCGCGGGTGCTGTCCTGCACAGCACCCAGAGTGTGAGCCACAGGCCTGAGCATCCTTCCCAAACGCAGCCCCACCAGCTCTTCCCCTGGCACTGCTGAAGAGCCGGTCCCAAACAGCGGTCCGTGAACCTGTGGCACCCTGGCTGGCCCTCACCTTTATTTCCAGCTGTTAAATTTCATTACCCAAAGCTAAAAATACATGAGCACTTTCCCCATATGACTTTCCCAAAGAAGTCGCCATGGCAACTGATGCTCCTGGCTCAGAACTGGGAGAGGATGTGGTCCGTGGAGTAAATCTCTCAACAAAGACATTGCCGGGGCTTGGGGGAAACTTTGAGACCTCTTCCATTTTGGCTGGAAGCTGCTCTGCATAGGGGTGCTTTACCCTGGTCAAGAAAAGCAGAGCCCTGTTTTGTCTTTAAAAGGAGGATTAAAGATAACGGGGGGAGTGGGTGTCAAAGCGATGCTGCCCCAGCAGCTGCCTTTCTCCTTGCCCAGCCTGGCTGGCAGCAGCCCTCCACACCGAACGGAGCACATATATTCAGATTACACCTCCCTTGGGGCGTTAGCAAATATTAATATTTATTCCCTTTCCCACTATATAGTATCTTCTTTTACTCCCAAATATAGGAAGGTGACACAGAACTATATGAGAGTACAAAAGGGAAAAAAGAAGAGGAAGTACAGAAAGATTTAGAGAACAGAAAGTAGCCCATTTAGCTGGTGATGGCACTGACCTGAGCCTCTGGAAATGTCACTTCTTCTCAAGGAGCCCAGGCTAGGACCTGAGTGCTCTTCTCCATGCCTCAGTTTCTTCAGCCCCTAGGAACAGCGATACTGCTCCTCTATAGAAGGTGCTCACCAGACAGCCAGTGACTATTAGCAGCACTAAACCATCTCGTTCCCAGAATGAATTCAAACAGTACCAGCAAGCCGTGCTGCTGCAAAGAGACTTCGTCAGATGGACCATACACGATGCTTAATGCTCAACAGCGTTCAAGTGAACGAGGGGAGAGAAGGAATCAGCATCTGGCCCCATCCTAACTAACATCTTCGTTAATGATTTCAAAGAGGGAGCAGACACAACATTAATTAAATTCCCAAATAATACAAGGCTGGGAAGAGTTGCCAGGACAAAAAGTCCAGCAAGAAGGAAGGAGCGCTGTGCAAATGGGCCAAGATTTCGGAGCAGAAGGGCCCTCGCCTGAGAGTCAGCTGGGCCAAGGCAGATATGGTGAGCTGGGTTTGAAGGCACATTTCTCAGGAAAGTTTAGCTCAGTGTTTTTCCCCAGGTGAGGATTTATGTTCCACGGGAGCCGAGAGTGCAGCATTCATTTCTCAGAGTTATTTGAGCATTTAAAAGCTGCGTGGGGGGGGTTGCTTTTAATTCATTCCCCCTCTTTCCTCACATTTAACAGCTGCACCTTCCAGCTTCCCTGTTCTGGAGCACAGGGCCATCCAGTTACCCCCACGCTCCCCTGGGAAGAAAGAAAGGAAGAATCAGGGAAAAGGATGATTTTTTAATTACCTTTCTGAAGGGCGCAAAGCAAGACCGCTGTCAGAGTCGGACCTGACACCCAGCCTAGAAAGTCATTAAGTCTCTCCATCTGCATCCAGAAAGATCCAAAGACAATGTCCTCACCCACCCGCTCACATCGCACCCGCTCCAGCCCTTCCCTTCAAAACACCTCTCCGCACTCACAGCTGCCCTGGGCCTGACCTTGCGCTCCCTTCCCCGGCTCATCCCTTCTCCAAGTTCAGTAGCAGGTTTATTCACAGATGATTTCCCTCTGGCTGGTAACTAGAGGCAACCATCATTATTTCTTGTTTGGCTTCCTGAATGAGAATGAATCACGATTCTCTGGGAAACAAACTCAGCCTGAGCCACTGGTGTCCAGTAGCTACCCTCGGGCGCTGCAGATGGTTTCAGGTTATTTCACTGGGTATAAATACCACCGTAATAAATTTTGTAATTACACTGTAACTACCGTACCCTAAGTGCACTGTAATTACAATCAGAGTCCTATATGGTTATTTTCATTAGTATGATAAGAGAAGAAATACCACCACCCGAAATCTTGCAAGTCATCTCATTCACTTAATTGCAAGTTTGGGCACCAAAGTACAAACTGAATGATCTAAAAGCTGCAAATAGCACGTCCTTGAGTGAACTGTTAAGTGAGTCTCGTAACTACTGTGTCTGTTTAAAAAAATGGAAATTTCCACCCCTCCATCTGCTATTCTTACGCTTGTTTTTTTTTTGCTGCAAATTGCAACAGTGTCAAAATAACCAAATTTTTCATCTAATGGAAACGCCCCCCCCCCCCCCCCCAGCATATTCCAATCAAAAGTGTCAAAATATTTCACTTGGTTATTCTCAATCTCAACAAAACAGTTCAGCATCCCCAGAACAAACTCTTTCACTGCAACCTGGAGCCGCATCTACCTGAACGGCTGCAGCGCCTTGCCGAGGCTCAGGCACCAAGTCCTGTCAGCATCACCAAAAACACGCAGCTGGAAATGGGGTATAAACACCCGGGTTTAATAGCGGCCTCAGCGCTAGGGCAGCTCGGACAGGCACAGTCATGTCGAATGGGCAAAGCAAACCGGTGCTAGTCGACTTGACCAAGTATCTCAGCTCAGAAAGGTCTGCCTCAAAACTAAGTGCCTCATCTTGTTTTTCCTTAGGGGGACTTTTTCATATATAATTTGGCAGATTTTTTTTTTTATTTCCCTGGGAAAAAATGATTTGTGGAAATGACATTTCCTGTGGTTATGTTCCCAAACACATTTAACGCTTGCCAAGTAACCTGCGGGAACACCCCATTACCACATAAATGCACAACATAAAGGCTATCTGCTGTTACGAGATACTCTCTTAAATGGAAGCTTTTAGTGCAAGCAACAGGGGCTGGATTGGGAATACTTGAGGATATTTACGCCGAGGGCAGGCCGGCGTGGACAGCAGTACTCAAATGTCTTTGTACAAGGCTGCTCTGTAAATGTGGCTGCACCCCTTCTGCGGGCGGCGTGTGCTGAGCAGCGTGTGATTGCACGAGCCCTGCAGCATCACACGGAGCCAGCGGGGAAGCGCGGTGCTGAAAGCCAGCTGTCAGAAGAATTTGGCAAAATAACAACTTCCACTCTTCCCTATAAATTTCCCTATTTTCATCCGGGAGACAAGCAGGGCTCCCCTTCAGCTCCTCCTGATGCCAAAGGAAGGATGCATGGGGTTGGAGATGCTGTGCTGTGGCCCTCACTATTAAATGATGCAGAATAATCAAGTTTCCAGTGCCTGAGAAAGGTACGGGCTGGTCCCGAGTGGCGAAGGATGAACTCAGAATGAAAGAAGTGAGGATGAGGTTGGAGAGGATGCAAACGGCCAGGCTGCCAGGCGAGAGAAGAGCAGGGCTCGGCTCATGGAGGTGCTTTGATTTCCATCTGTGATGCACTGAGGAGGGCAGGGAGATGGAGGGGACATCCCAGGGACAGAGAAAAGCTATTTCAGGTGAAGAGCAGTATTGGTCTAAGAACAAATGGATATGAGCAAATTTAGCCTGACAATTAGAAGAATGTTTCAGAGGTGAGCAATGACTGCAGCATTTCAAAACGGGGCTTCACCCATTCTGGGCAGCTTCGGTTTCTGTGATTGAGTCACCTCTAGCAGTAGGAACTGGCTTCAGGGACCTCTTCCAGCCCGTGCCCCTACTCCTCCGCATGCTAACAAAATTTTTACTCCAAGTATATCAGAGTACACTGCAGCAGTCAGCATAAAACCAAGGTGATTTCATGTTTATTCTTACACAAGGGATCATGTACTGAGGTTCACATCTGCCAGTCCCTGTTTGAAAACTTTGCTCAGGTCTCTGGTCCTCCTGATGTATTGCTGCATCCTTGGCTCTGTGGTTCCACTCTCTCAACCAAATGGCTCATAACGTGGGTCTTTTTTTGAGCATCCACAATCAAACAAGTCATTATAAATAGCAGCATTAGGATGGGTCTTGGCCGCATAAGCAAATGTCTCATCTCTATTCATTGGATGGAAAGCATCTTTTTAAAGGTCTCAGCATTTTATGCAAGAGTCCACTGCATATCACTGTCATTCTGCAGGAGATGGATGTGGAGCCAGCACTGCACCTCATGCCATTTCCAGAGGGGCATTTTGGTCTCCTGGCACAACCCACGGGACCCTGTGTGCCCGCAGGCATGTTGGGTGGGGTATTCAATGCAACCATCAGGAGACACCCTTCTTTTGACTTGTTCCACACACAAAACTCTGCAGCTAAGAGAAAGGAGAGGGTTATGTACCTCCAAACACACAGACTGGGGCAAAATATGTCAATTCAGAGAGTTCTGTAAGACCTGCACAGTCTCCTCTTGTGCTTCTTTTGTTGTTCTCCTGTCATGGAATATTGAACTGCTGGAAAGTGCCTTGCAAACAGCCCCAGAGGCCCACGCCTGTTTATCTCCAGGCAGCTGCAGCTCGGCCACTGCACACTGTTGGTGAAAGCCACTTCTGTCCTTGTGTGGACCCTGCGCTGGTTGGGCTTATGGTCCTCTCCAGCTCTGGTCTCTGTGATGGGACCGTTACTAAGGCGGGCAGTCAGACTCAGGGCTTTCGTGAGGCTTTCTGGAAGTGTAGTAGAAGTGGATGTTCAAGGTAGAGTAAAAATTCATTACTCATTCTTGATGGAAAAGGAAAAGGAAAAGGAAAAGGAAAAGCAACTCCTAACAATGAAGGAAGATCACCGCGATGAAAGCAGATGAATTTAAGATGCATGCTACAACTTTTATTTACAACTTAAGAACATGCTACTAAAAAGGTGAATAAGAAGAGAACAGATTTCCACTGTTTTCCAAAGAAACATCAATCTCCTCTTTCACTAGATCTTTTTGTTAGAAAACAATCTTTATCCTTCCCTCATCCTTTACACAGAACATTTTCCCTCCCGTGACACTACACCACTTCAGAGAACCTCATGCACAGTACGTATTCTCCTGGGAACCATTGAGCCATGTAGAGAATTGTTTAACTTCACAACATTTTTTTTAAGCTGCCTAGACATAAACCTATAATATCTGGGAGCTGCTGATTTAGTTTATTGACATCAATAGTCAATTCATCATCAGAAGTGAAACACTTGCTGGACATAAATAGGTAATGAGCTTAAGACCCTACCCTGGAGCATCTCAGAGAACGAGAGTGATTTGATTCAAGATTGCTTAGGGACGACTCACATTAATGTTGAAGAGATAATGGCCGCTCATCTTTTTTTTTTTTTTAATATATATAATTTGCGTCCTGTACTGATTTACTGCTAGAACAGTCTTCATACATTTCTTACCAAAATGAGAGTTTCAGTCTGCAGTCTTGCCTGGCAATAACTGTGCAGGAAATATAACCTCTCCCATCATTTGTAGCTCTTTCCCTAGACTTTGCAAAGGTGGCTTAATTAGACTTTGAGCACTCTCTGTTGGAAATTTACTGCCCAATATTCAAACGTAGGTACCTGCCATTTAGAATAATGTCCTCGAAACAGCTATGCAGAGATCCATTTGTTACGAGCATCTCAAACACCCAGAGAGTTGGCTCTGACAAAGATGGTAAGTTGGCATCCTTCTTCCCATCGCAAAACGACCCTCGAGTCAGGACAGGCAGTACCTGCGGCAAGTTTTACTGGAGTTTGATTGCTTTCCCAGTCCCTCTGCCTTTAATTAACTTCCACATGGCTACCCAGTGGCACATTAAACCCAACTTAATATGTCCTTACTACGGTTATACTAAGGACCAGAGAAGCATCTCGGTCCCCAGCAGAGGCTGCTCAGGACTTATGAGATGAGCCCACACACCTCTAAGTCCATGGTGACGTATTGCTCATTGCTCTTCCACTGACTCCTCCAGGTGGGACGGGAGCAATGCCTTCAGCATCCCCCTATCAGCAGATTTATCACCTGGCCCTTGGATTTATTCCCACTACTTGTTTTTCTGGTATCACCACCCAGAGGAGACTGCCCCTTGGAAGGACCACACTATACCTGTGATTTAATGCTTTTCCGTTCAAAGTTGCCTGTTCCTGTGCATTTTCTGTTCCCCAAGTCCCAGAATCTACTCCATCCCAGAAAAAGACAGTTTTTCTCCTTAAAAGCCAAAGGGATTATAACACATAAATTGCTTCACTGAGAGCATATCTTGTGAACAGGAGCTCGGCAAACCAAATTTGACTTTAACGCACCCTCTCCAGTTCTCCCTCTTCACCATTTCAAGGCTCAGGAATATGAGCTTTGTCCTACAAACAACAATCCTTGCTCAAAAGGAGGAAAACTGCAGAGCTAGCTCCATTTTGAAATGAAACTCAATAACGCCAGAAATGCTGTCTTGGTCCGAGTGCCAGAGACAAATTGTAATTTCTGCTATTTATTCACAGAAACTCAAACTCTAACGCAGTGAATTAAAATCTTATTTTTCCCTTGGTTTGGGCCAGTTTTTACCCCCTTATTTTCACTTTCAGTTGCACAGTAAAAACGGGTACCTCTTTATCTTCTCTGGCTGACAATCACCATAGTCTCCAAACTCCGCTGAGCACTTTTACCTCAAGGTGATCTTCATATGTCCACAAATCCCTGAGTAACAACCTGACAGAAGAGCTGGGCTGTACACCTCGCTCCTCATTACCTGAACCCTGCAGCACCAATGCTCCACTGCCTCTGTTGACACCTATTGATTACACTGGAAATTCCCTTAGTTGCCCAAACAGACTCAGAATCGCCATCAGATAAAGAAGGCTGCTTTGAAGACAAGATAAAACCAAGGGCTGCAAGCTCTCGGTAATTGCAGGCAGATGTGAGAGCTCATTGCAGGAGAAGAGGAAAGGAGAACGGTGACAGAGCAGCCCTGGATGCAGGCAGGAGGGATGCAGGCAGGAGGGATGCAGGCAGGAGGGATGCGGCGGAGGCACTGCCCGAAACATGAGCTCTGCCGGGTGGTAAATTACAATCCTGCGCTTGGTTGGGTTTTGGGCAGCTCGGCTGCACACTGCCTCTTCCTCAGCCTTACAGCAGCCGTGATCAGGCCACAATGGACCAAAAGGGTTAATTTCAAATATTCCGGCCGAAAGAAAGGTGAGGAAAATACTGCAATAATCTGCCTTTCAGTTTGCTTTTCTTTCAGTGGCTTTGCAGTGCAACAAAACTATCATCTATCATTCCTATTCCATAGCTCATCTATCATTCCTGTTCGGGAACTGCTTCCAGAAAAGGCTTCACCGCAGTGAAGTCCCAATATTACATGGCCGTGTTATTTAATATTTTTAAAAGTGAAATCGTAACTTCGAAACAAAGTATTACTGAAATGAAGCTCTTCTATTATTTTCAGTTGGAAAGGCCATTGTCAACAGGGAATGTAATCAAATCTGCATTTTTCTGATGGAAAATGTTTCCGCCAGAATAATTACAATCAGCTTGAGCTCCCCAGCTCCCTCCATACTTTTTGGTCCAAGTTTATTGCTTTACAAAGTACAAAGCAATTTGAGAAAGCTTTTCCCAACATGATTGCAAAGCATCATTGGAACATACTCCTTTAGGGACAGGAAGCACTGAAACACACCACAGCAATGCTTTCAGCCCGTATGTAAAACTTCAGCTTTTTTTTTAGCAATTCCAAGGCATTTCCTTATGCAGATAGCAGAAAACTCATTGCAAATCACTAAAGAAATCAGAATTTTGCCCTGGAGCTACATTATCTGAGATTTTCATTCTCTCTGGCTGAAGGTGCATCTGTAACAGCAGAAGTTATTCTGATACTGTATTAAGATCTATTGGAGGAGAATGGAAATTGCTGTGGTCTTTATCTCTGGGAAGCATCCAGCCACATGTCCTGGCATACGGGACATGCTCTATTATTCTGCATTTGCTAACCCCAATCTCTTCTCTCCCTGATACGGTATTGTGCTAGACCAGGGCTCCCAGGCTGCCATACACAAACCACAAAGGGAGCTCTGCCTACTCAGGCTGACCGTAGACACTCATCAAACAGCTGAAAACTTGCTCCTGAGCCAGTCTGCAACCCTGTGCAAAGACAGAGGAGTTCCTATAGGGGCCAGGGTGAAACTCAAACAAATCTCCTTCCTAAATCCTGTCCAAAATCCCAGAGGTGCTCCCTCAGCTCACGCTCTGCTGGGGTGGGTTATGGCCCGAGAAGCTGCAACTGGGAGGAAAATGAAAGGGATTTTCAGAATATTTATTGCTAAGTCAACCTCAAAAGGTCTGGTTTGTGTCCACACAACCCTACCCCAGGACTTGTTGGCTAAAGACAAAGTCACCAGCCAGTCCCAGGGTTTTATAGAATCATAGAATCATAGGATAATTTGGGTTGGAAGGGACCTTTAAAGGTCATCTAGTCCACCCCCCTGCAATGAGCAGGGACATCTTCAACTAGATCAGGTTGCTCACAGCCCCGTTCAACCTGACCTTGAATGACCCAACTCTCTCAGCCTTTCTTCATAGGAGAGGTGTTCCATCCCCCTGATCATTTTCGTGGCCCTCCTCTGGACCTGCTCCAACAGGTCCGTGTCCTTCTTGTGCTGAGGGCTCCAGAGCTGGACGCAGTGCTCCAGGTGGGGTCTCACCAGAGCGGAGTAGAGGGGCAGAATCCCCTCCCTCGACCTGCTGGCCACGCTGCTTTGGATGCAGCCCAGGATACGATTGGCCTTCTGGGCTGCGAGCGCACATTGCTGGCTCATGTCCAGCTTTTCATCCACCAGTACCCCCAAGTCCTTCTTGGCAGGGCTGCTCTCAATCCCTTCATCCCCCAGCCTGGATTGATACCGGGGGTTGCCCTGACCCAGATGCAGGACCTTGCACTTGGCCTTGTTGAACCTCACGAGGTTCACACAGGCCCACTTCTCCAGCTTGCCCAGGTCCCTCTGGATGGCATCCCGTCCCTCTGGCGTGTCAATGGCACCACTCAGCTTGGTGTCATCTGCAAACTTGCTGAGGGTGCACTTGATCCCACTGTCTATGGCATTGATGAAGATATTAAACAGTACTGGTCCCAGTACAGACCCCTGCGGGACGCCACTCGTCACCGATCTCCATCTGGACATTGAGCCGTTGACCACTACCCTCTGGATGCGACCATCTAACCAATTCCTCATCCACTGGACAGTCCACCCATCAAATCCATATCTCGCCAATTTAGAGAGAAGGATGTTGTGGGGGACCGTGTCAAAGGCCTTACAGAGGTCCAGATAGACGACATCTGTAGCTCTTCCCGTGTCCACTGATGTAGTCACTCCAGCATAGAAGGCCACTAGGTTGGTCAGGCAAGACTTGCCCTTGGTGAAGCCATGCTGGCTGTCTCGAATCACCTCCCTGTCATCCATGTGCCTTAGCATAGCTTCCAGGAGGATCTGTTCCATGATCTTCCCAGGCACAGAGGTGAGGCCGACAGGTTGGTGGTTCCCAGGGTCCTCCTTTCTACCCTTCTTAAAAATGGGTGCAATGTTTCCCTTTTTCCAGTCACCAGGGACTTCACCTGACTGCCATGACTTTTCAAATATCATGGAGAGTGGCTTGGCAACCACATCAGCCAATTACTTCAGGACTCTGGGATGCATCTCATCAGGTCCCATAGACTTATGTATGTTCAGGTTCCGCAGGTGGTCACAAACCTGATCTCTTACAGTGGGAGGGACTTTGCTCCCCCAGTCCCTGTCTTCCAGTCCATCCACTCAAGAGGTGTGGGAGGAGAGGTTGCCAGTGAAGACTGAGGTAAAAAGTTGTTGAATACCTCAGCCTTCTCCAAACAGCGTTACCAGTTTGCCAGTCGCGTTCATCGGGGGGGTACAGTTTTCCTGAACCAAGCCATGCCCAGCCTGATTTCCAGCAAAGAAATCAGAGAGAGATGCTATAAAGCCAGTTTAAAACATCTACAGCTGGAAATGCAAATGGATAATTGAAAGCTGCTCACTGATATGAACAAATTTACTCTAGTGATCTGGAGACTCGCATTTCTCAAGGAGATTAAGTGAGGCATGTCAGGTCACTGAGATATGGAGAGACCTGCTCAGGACCCTCACGATGTGAAAGGCTTTGCCTGCATATCCAGAGAGAGCTTTTACTTCTAAAGTGCTTAATAGTTGATGTAGGAGAAATTTTTCTGGTTTTCTTTTTACTGTGTTTATCTTTTGCAGAAAACAGGAAAATGCTGTATTAGAAACCTTGCATCTTCCAAACATTCCAGGAAAGCAATTGAAATATTTATATTTCTTCCCTGTTTGGTTATTTGAATGAAACTGTGGTTTCTATATATCAAAGGCACATAAAAATAAAGCATTCCTAAGAATAAATCTCCGTACTTTTTCTGTGCTGTGTACCTGAAAGCAGTCCTTGAGAATTCAATTGTAAAATACGTGTTGGAGGCAGGCACAGACAATCCGGCTTAAAAGGGATTTATTTACTCACAGGCTTTAAAGACTGCTTAAATAATGTCGAAGAATTTCTTCATTTTCATTTTCTACCTTTCAGTAACTTTTTCTTTCCTTTTTTTTTTTCCTGTCCCAAAGACAGGAATGAGTTTGGCAACTCCTCCTCTGGTGAAATGAAGAGAAACATTGCTGGCATGATGGAAGAGAGATGAGATTCAGGCCCTTTGCTAGTACTGACTGCTTGGACTGGGACACCAAAAAAGACAACCTAGTTATTTTAGTCCTTGCAGATCATCAGATCTGTTTGGGTGAGTACAGTGGTTAGCAGAGCAACCTCGCTCTGGTTCTCCAAGGTTTAACACTCTCCGAAGCCATTCACAGTGGGGTGAACATTCACCGAAGTTCACACATCAGACCCAAGAGCGATGCTCCCAGGCCATACCCAGGTCTACCCACCTCCCCACCCTGCCTCTGACAGTGGTACCCATATGATGGTGGAATTGGCAGTTTGCTCCCTCCATAGAGCCTGCTCTAAGCCTTGAGGTATTTAAGCTTTGAAGAAGCCAATGCCAACAGGCGATAAAGTCCCAGTAAGTGTTTGCCTCCTCTGGCTGGTGCAGTGAAACACATTTGAAAAAAAAAAAATTCATCTTTCAGGGTTAGAACATCCATTTTACACTGCAGAGCAGGCTCGATGCCTGGTGCAGGAGGATGGACTGTCTGCAAGGGATCCAAACTTCCCCAACCACTTCAATCATTCAACAGAGGCAGTCTCTCCCGGCTACAGAAAAGGCTACAAGGACTCTCAGTGGACACCTTCGTCCTCCCTGCTTTCATGAAAATACACCATGTTTTTTCCAGCCAGTGCTCACTGGAGAGCATGTTGTGTAGTCAGCCTCCTCCCTCCTGGGAGGGCGGCACTTTGGTACCCACGACCAAAAACCCAGCTCTTCCTGCAGCTGTCAGGTTGTACCTGCTGTACACACCATGGGGGCATCCCGGGCATCCTATGTTGGGTGAGGTCACCAGAACTCCCAGAAAAGGATGAGTTAGTTGAGAAAGAGCTCTTATTTTCCAACTTTAAGAGTAAACTCGGCACTTCACAGCACTGCAGTCTGTGCACTGAATGCTAAAACTGCATGCCCTGGGGGCTTGGAGTCATCTTCATCTCCTCTTGGCCACAGCTCTTCCGCCAGCGGCCTTCAGCAGCCTACAGGACACCATCCACTAGACCACAAGTGGTCTGGGGAGCACAGCTCCTCATTTCTGGCTGTTACTAATATGTTGCTTTGCCACGAATTAAACATTTCAGGCATTTAATAAGGTACGGGAAGAATAACACCAAAAGGAGGAATGAGATGTTGGTAATAGTGAGAGAAGAGATCTTCCTTTCCTTGCCTGCAAGAGCTGCTCTCTTACCTGACAGGGTGAGCCCACTGTCCTGGGTCCTTTAAGCCGTGACGTGGCTCCTCACCACTAACTAGCAGCCTGCACTGCCTCCTTCCCACACAGCCCACCTTCACTGATCTACGAACTGTGTCCTGTGACATATGTGGAAGGAACATAATGATAAGACACCCAAGGAGGTTATTCAGGAGAAATAAAAACTACAGCAGGATTCATGTCTCACGGATCAAGGAAAATTTAAATGGAGAGAAGCCACCAAAAATGGGTGACAGCAGATGCACACAGTATACGGGACAGCATACGGCCCTTCTCTTCCTTCCACCACCTTTGGTGGAAATGAACCCGGTTTACACCAGTCAAACAAGACGAGGATTTGATCATAGCTCCCATTTCCCATGTGTTGGTTCCCATCCAAACTAATGCCAACGTGAGCGCTGAACGCGAGAGCTGCCTTCAGAGTTTTTTTGTTCTTGAGAACGAAACAGCAAAAGCTGAAAGCACAGTAAGTCTCTTCAGAGGGGATGGTTTAATTAGCTGGCGTGATATCAAACCTGAATGACTTCTGACATACAATTACAGTGCATTGTCTAAGCTTGAAAAAAACCATGTAACCTGCCTTTGTCATAATTTCATTCTATGTTCACTTGATACTTTAAAAATATATCACATGTTCACATTTCAGCGGACATTTCTGTATCTCCTGGTCATTGGAACAAATGAACATTCCTAAAAATAACATAAAATCTCATAACCTGAACACATAATCAAGTGCATAGGCTGCAATTGCCTTTCAGAGATGATATTAAAATTCAACTGTGTTCCTTCCAACTATGGAGAAGTCCAACTTAAGCTCTACTTGGGAGGAAAAAATTTACGCCCGGCCATCCATCTCCATCTGAGAGGCAGAACAACACCCCAAGTGGGGGAACAGCCTTCCCCAGCATCACAAGCCAGAGTGCAAAGATGACAAAGGCAGCTACACCTTATCTATGTGATTTCAGGTGCTGGCACCCTGATGAACCCCTAGAAAAGACGCTACCAGAATACAGGTTATGGCTGGAAAATCCTCTGGCAGATGTTTGAGCCTCTTCTTGCTCATCGTCCCTAGATCGCTCTCCTCACATGCATCCCAGCTATGCTCCTGGAGTGCCCTTCCTTTGGCGGGCTGCATCACTCCCCTCCTCTCCTGCCCCTCGTGCCCACTACGCAAGTGTAATCCTTCTCCCCCAGCAACCCGTCTCCTCCCACCCTCCATCTTTGAGTCATTTTTAATTTATTCCCTTTCTCTCACGTCAGCCTCATGCTGCCTCAAGCTCTTTCTCCAGTTCCCTCGTTTCTTCTCCACTGCCTCTTATGCATGGCGTGAGAGAGTCCCTAGCTGATTTCCAGCTGTCATTCAAAGCCTCCTCGCCATTCAGGAGCCCTGGCGCTTCTCGAAACCAAAATGCATTAGGGATGATAAGGCACGATTAAGCCCAGACACACCTCCCCCCTTTCTCTGCACCCACCAATTCAGGGTGGGAATTAGGATGAGGGGGGCAGCCCGTTAGCAAGGTGGTAATAAAGGCTGCAGCCGCACTACCCTGACTGTGCACCGCCAGGGTCCATACGTGGATGAGGGAGCAAATTTACCAGGAAGGTAAATAAGTGACTGTCCTCTCTGAGTCACTGCGGAGCCTGGTGGGTGTTTCTGGGCACTACGAGATCCTGCTTGGCACAGAGGCACAAAGCTGAGGTTCTCCAAGATACACAGGGCGGACAGGTACTATCTGTTGTAAACATAAAGCCAATTTAATTACAGTATACCTGGCTAAATATCTTAAACATAAAAGGAATTTATTAATAAATCAGACTCAAATGCAGGTATAAGTAGAACCTCACGCTGAGTGCAGAGTGATTTATACACATAAGCAAAATAGATCAGTCTCACATTTCTAGAAAAGGACACCAGATGTCTTTGACGTCATCTAAATTATCTCTATTTTTAAAAGTTACTCTTTTCCATTTGCTGCCAACTCAGAAAGTCCAATTTGCCAAGATAATATATCTAGTGTGGATGAAGATTTCCAAACTTCAAGTATCAGTCTCTTAGCAACCGTAGTACTCTTTGCATTAAAACTGAGCACAGTGAAACTGTCATCTTCTGTAGCCTTTTATGCACCTAATCAGTGAATTCCCATTAAAGACACAATATTGGAAAAATGGCATTTAGGATTCTAGATGCATACAGAATATATATACACACATGTATTCCATATTCTCTCTCTACAGAATGATAGAGTATTTATAGCAGGTAGACATGTCAGGGAAATATGTGGCACATCTTATTCATGCAAGGAACTAGATAAGAAATAAGAAGCTGAACGTAACAAAAGGTGCAGCAAGAGTCGATAAGAAAAAAAAAAATAATCATGGAATGAACTTTTTCTTCCATCTGGGTCTGATTCAAGTGGTGGCCTTTAGGCAGTGGGCAGGGGTGAGAGAAAGGAAAGCCTCCCTTTTCTTGTCTGCTATGCTTTCAGCCCAGTGCTGGAAGAGCCATTTGATGCCTCCCTTTCTCCAAGCCTACAAGAGTTCTGGAAAGGGCTTTCAACTCCCACGCTCACATCTGCTTCTTCCAGCCCGGCACAGAAGCTTACGCTCCTGGTAAGCTTTCCTTGGGTAAATAACACTTCAAGGTCCTCTGCAGGAAGACGCGGTGTTGCAGAAGTTCGTGAAACTGTTTTGAATGTAGAAGGGATCACATGAAGCAACTTCTTTCTCTGGGTCTCCTGTCCTTGTGGAGCTCGTGTGCTGCCTACCCAGCAATTCTGGGCATTTTCTTTCACAAACATAGAGAAAACTTCAGAAAACAAAATGGAAACGTGTCTCCTGACACAGTAGTTCAATATAGATAGTCGAAAGTTGGTTTCTTATCTCCCTGCATCCCTGCAGGGCTCCGGTCCCATCTGAAGACCAAGCCATACCTTCTCCCTCTGTCCCCCAGAACTCAGCCTGAAGGTGGCTTGACTTGGCTGAAATCCCCATCCTCCCTGACCACAGTGTGGGCAGGACCAGAGCCATGGGGTCTGCACGTACGAGGACCAGGAGACAGGACCGGTTTGGGAGTTTAGGCACCGGGTACATTCCTCTGCCGTGAGCTCTTGAGATGAGGACCCCGGTGGCTAAATCCCACAAGCCGATCCACCAGCCTGCGCTGCGGACCAGAGTCACCTCGATGCCTGGTGGTGGCCAGCAAAGAGTGGGGGCAAGGAGCACATTTACTCATCCTGAAACCATTTGAATTGAAACTCTGGACTGAAAGGAAAGGGAGCAGCTCTCCGAGCTGTGCCGTGCTCCTTCCTGCTGCCTTGCAGCCGCATCTCACACCGCAGCCCCATCCCCTGGCAGGGGTGGCCAAGAGCACATCCCAAGTGCTCCCATGCGCCGACTATCGCAGGTCATCCAGACCTCCAGACCAGCAGCTTATTGCTGACCAAGCACCACAGCTGCCTCGGGAGGGGATGGAAGCAAAAGCCTCAGAAGAAGCCCGCAGGCGGGTGCCTGCCGCTCCACCACCGTGCAAACGGGCACAGACAACTCCTTGAAGCTTTTACAAACGTAGCGGGACTTGTTTTCTTTTCCTTCTCTCCTGACAGATAAAAAGAAAAGGAAATCAATTCAACCTCTACTCTATTTCAGCTCTGATCTCGGCTTCTCCAAGTATTGCCGGCCTTATTTCTATGGCACTCACAATAGCAGCCTCGTGTAATTCCATTATATCGCTACAGGTGTTATTTATGTCATGATGATTGCATTGCACTCAAGGGCAGAGGGAAGAGACCGTGAGGTCCATTTAGATTTACAAGATGGAGTAGCGTCCCCATTTTCAACCAGCTGTATTATTCACCACGGTTTTACTTACTGGCACATGAAAAAATGATTGCGAAATGATCTAGAGCTGACTTTACAGTACTTGATTTCAAATGCACTTTAAGTAATCAATCTGACAGCAGGCTTCGAGGACTGCCACGCAGGTCTGCTACGTGCATATTTCATTTGCTGTCTCAGGTTGCTGAGGGGGGAGCAACTCACTGCTAAAATAAACACTAGGGCTAAAGTTTTAATAAAGGAGGGGCTGACATAGCTGAAGCTCTCACGTAGCTCATCCTCATCAGCTGCTGTCATTATGTCGCTCACCTGTATGCACTGCCTGTCTCGCTTTTAATAGTGTAACACAGCAAAGAGAGGATTTTATTCATTATCATCAACTATTAACTAATTAACTGCAAACACAAGACATCAGCATAGACACCTAGGTAGTATGTGCAGAGTCGCGGCAGCAGGCTTAATATATCGTCACAATATACATGTACAATATACGCCACAGACACAATACTCACACAGTGCCTACCTCTAAAACTCATAGTCTAGCTAGACTGCAAAGTGGAACTGGTCCCAGATTAAAATTGCATTGAACTTCCCATATTCCCAGGCAATAATGTTGTTTGATAAAATTACTCTGGAAGCATTTCTTGCAAATATTAATCTATTTAGATTAATAAGAAATGTAATAAAGAAAAAAAAACACCTGACAGCTCTTGGCAGCTTTGCCATTAAATACATAATTAAATTCAAAGTAAAGACTCAAACTAGTCCCTACTCTAGGTTCCCAGCACAAAGAAACCAACTGCAGGAAGAAAAAGGCTCCAGCACTAATCCCTTTCCTAATGCAACAGCCAAACAACTCCTTAAAATCAGCAAGGGGGCAGGCTCAGAAACATGCCCCGCTGGTTACCTGCTCTGGGCTCTTCCAGAGGTGTGCAACTGCTCTCCCCCGGGAAGGGACAGCTCAAGGACCCTGTTCCAACACCCGCACAGCTTAATTCAAAAGGTTGCCATCAAAACACCTTAGGAGAGAGAGGACCAGGGAAGCGTCTTGTTAAGAAAGCAGTGACAAGGGAGCAACGTTTCTAAGTCAGTTCAGAGAAGATGAAGTTTTTGAAAGTTGGAAGGGGGAAAAAAGTTTCTGTTATATTCCCACCCCTCTCCCATGAAAGCAGTTTCTCTCTCAAAACAGAAAACACGCTGCTGGTTTGTGTCCCAAGCTGTGATGCAGCTCTGCTTGCAGAGCCTCCCTGCGTTCCTCTCCAGCTGAGCCCGCTGCGCTGGACAAAATCTGGCTGTTAGCTTGGAGACGTTACTACACTAAAAAAACATCACCAGAGCTATTAGGAAAGCTGCTGCAAGTTATGCAGGTTGCCAATAGCTCCAGGGGATTTCACAGTGGCCAAGGATAACAAAAGGGAGGGAAATCCCAGCTGTGCTCCTTCCATAGGCTGTATCCCGTGTGCCAGCTGCCTGTGGAGGGGGACTGCGCCCCAGCACGAGCACACTGGAGGATCCTGGACACAGAGGACCGCTGCTTCACAACCACGCAACGCGACCCAGGAGGCGGGGGAAGGATAAAGACAGCTACTTGTTCTTCATCTCCATCTGAGATTCTCTTCTAGTGTATTTAAGCAACAGTGCAGAAGAGCAAAAAAGGAGGAAAAATCCCAAGCAGGTCAGCTAGTTTATTGCTGCAGCACATCAGCTGCTTTCCCTCTTCTATTCCCTCCCATCTGGTCCATCACATATGCAGTACTACACAAATCCCAGCGAGGGACTGGAAGGGCTCTCAAGAGGTCACATATCCCCTATGCTCACCCAAAGCCTGGATGAAGCTCACCTAGGGCAGTGTTTGTTAAGCTGAGTTCATATCTTCCCAAGGAAGGGTACTAAGGAGGACCTGAAATGCTCAAACTGACCAAGGGACAACTACATATCTCCAACTACCAGCAGCAATTGTGTGTCCATGCCTATGAATGGCGGTAACAGGCGAGAGTAGATCTGATGCTCAGCCAGGGGCCCATCTTCAAAAAGTTCCAAGACTTGCACCAATTTTTCCAGTTCCTTTTATGGTCACATTTACTTTTGTTTGTCCTGTAGCAAGGAGTTCCACGGTTTAACCATGCAACATGTGATGATCCACTTTCTCTTCTTCTGAAACACCTCCTCCAACTTCCATCTGACATTTTCCAGCTCTTGTTTTGGAACAGACAGCAAACAACTGCTCCCTGTTCTCATTCTCCACACCATTCACCCACTTTATAGACTTAGATTTACCATATCCTCAGCTGTGTTCATGCTGAAAAGCCTTTGTCTAGCTATCACACAACCTGCTTTGTCTAATCTGTTCTTCCAACTTGGCCCATTCAACCATTGCTAAACACTCAGAGGTCATCAGAAACATCGGGCTTCCACCAAACCCTTCAGAAGGTCATCAGTCTGTTGCTGAGCCCTTTTCAGTAGAAGAAAATAAAGAAACCTCCAGGCCCCCAAAACCAACCCCCTAAATATTCAAGGTGGAAATCCCACACTACCTCACTGCAGTCATCAGCAGTACTGGAAGCAGCTCCCATGGGAACAGGAGCTTCCTCAAGATCACCGTGAGTAGGTCACCAGGGCTAGGAGCTTGGTCACATCCCCATACCCAACACCCATGAGAGGGACAGGCCAGTGAGGTCTACTGGGAGGGACTGGGTTCTCCTATCCATAGGAGTCCATATCAATCTTCAATGTATTCATATGCCCTATTACTTCAGCATGTGAATATCACCCTACTACATGTGTTTATGCATCCAAGATGTGATGGGGAATGGCTGTTATCTCCACTCCATGGCCAGCCAAGGCCCAGGGAGTGACAGAGAGCAATACCTGGACTCCTAAACTAGACGTACACAATGGGCCAGCAGCAGCCATCCATCTTGGCCATCTCCAGCGGGAACCCACTGGACCATTTCCACCAACCTCCCGTGGAGGTGGAAGCAGCAGCTTGGCCAGTGGTGCCTCCGATGCTGCTCAAATCAGCTGATCATGTCCGGACTCGCCATTTGCAGAATGGCCCCATTACAGAAACGAGGAGAGGACGGAGAGCAGCCAGTAATTGGCAGGGTCTGCCTCTTTCCTGCCTCGCTCTCCCATATTTTAATGGAAAAGCTCAAAAACTTTCACACTTAATTATATAAAATGCTGTACATGGGCCCAGCTGCAGGGCCGAGCCAATGTATATCACTTTGGAAAGACATCATTGCGTAATTTCTGTCAAGTAATTAGCATGCTCCACAGCATGCCATGCTGAGAGTTTTACTAGCACTAAACAAGGTTAGCAGATTTGTAAACAGCTTGCTATGGAGTAATATTTTTCTGCTCATATCGTCTAAAAATATCTTGGGAGAATTTGCTTCAGTACAAATGGCTCTGCTTGAAAGGGTTTAAAACAACAAAAAAGCTTATGATAATTCAGAGCAGGTTTTTGCTTTATTTGCCTGCCTGTCGCTTGCTTTTTGGTTCCTAACTTCAAACAGTTACACAGCCCAGAGCTTGGCTTAACTAAAACACCCAGTTTCACCAGAAATTAAATAAAATCTATGCTAACATCTAGCTCTATCCCTTCCCCACTTCCTACATGACCTGATGCATGGTCAAATTATAGTTTCTTGTTTGTTTTACTGCAGGTACAAGAGGGCTGGCGTCCCATGTGGTAGTTCCTGTACCACTGGATGGGAAGGCAGAGTCTCTGCCCCGAGGAGCTGTGGGAGGACAAGACACCTAGGACCAGCCTAAAGCTCACAGAGAGCTCCATGGCTTCCTAAGTCATGCATTAAAAATTTAACTCTTCCTAAGACCTTGCATGTGGCATCCACAGCTGGGCGAATGGCATCCTTCTGCTGAAGGGAGGAGGATGCCCACATGACCCTCCAGAAATCAAGATTTGCTGTTTCCCAGCAGCTTGTAGATGACCTGCACTCAGTTTAGAAGAAAAAAGATATTTTATTTCATCTATAATGCTTGGGTTCCCCATGGGAGTCCTCAGGTCCTTTCATCTCACCCTCTGGTGGTGAGAAAAAGCTTGTTTTATGCACTCTCATTCTAGGTGAGCTCACCATCTGCAGCACAGACTGAAGATGCTAGCAGGGATTCAAGTAACCAATGCTATGTCACCAGGAGCAGATCCTGACTCCTCGGTTGGGCTGCATCGTCAGCTCATGACTAGGGTTGCAAAGGACACGTGTCCCCAGAGTCAGCAGCACCAAATACTCCAAGTGGGCAAAGCTGCTGAAAAGGCAGTGCAGAGAAACGAACTGTGCCATACCTCTACCTGTCTTCTAAAATCAGGATGATAACACTGAACCTGAACAGGGCTTAAATACGTTCATATTTGTGACAAGTGACCGTGTCCTACCCTGGGGCCTCCCAGAGCTCCTCGGAGCAGCCACGGTCTGGTGGAACAGTGCTTTCCATGGCAGGACCCCAGTCTTCACCGGACCACAGTCAAATGAACAAAACACGTGTAATTTGAGCACTTGTAAGAGTATCTATTTTCCCCTTTGCTTGTGCCAAGTTCGGCCATTTTAGCAGTTAACTCTATTGGTTTATTTGGGAAAAAGCAGACCATCAGGAGGTTTGTTATTCCATCCACGCTTATCATTAGGAGGTTGCTAATGAAACCACAGAGACCTCCTGATGCCTGGGAATGGCAGAAAGAGGAGTACAAAGTGGCACACTTTTTACACTTCATTGGGAAGCTTTATAAATTAATTGGAGTACAAAGTCAGGTCTAATTGATGTTTGTATTGATTGAACTGCTCCAAGTCTTAATTTTGGTTGTAAAACTCATTTTAAAATAGAGCCATTTATAATTAAGACAGGGTCTGTAATTAATGGAGTTTTATACTCATAAAACTGCCTCTCTCATCAGTCTAAATTAAACTCCACATGAAAGTTTGTGCAAATTAAATACAGTAGACGCCAAAACTACTTTCTCTGAACTCTTCGCTATTCTTATTAATGTCAAAACTTACGTGATTTGGAGATGTGAAAAAGTGATGAAAATTTGTACCAGAAGAGGTGACAGCAGGGAAGGGCACCCCATGGTGCCAGGACGCCCGTGCCCACCCCATGCAATGCAAGCACAAAGACATCACGGTCATGTTCAACACGTGACAGGAGCAAAGCCGTGAGCCATTTCCCACATCCCAGTTAGAAAATTAATATATCGTCCCTCTTGCATAATTGTGTCAAGTCGTAACACAAACCTGCTTTTAAAAATATTTTCTTCCAACAGAGTCACGCCAGGCCACCAAGCACAATGGGGTCTTACACGGGGGGAGAGATCCCTTGCCTTGACGTGCCAGTGGTTATTTAAAACAAGGGCTGCGATGTGCCTGGCCATGCCCCCAAAACCTCCTCAGTTGCTGGAGCCGTTAATGAAATTCTCCAATTCTGGTAACTGTGGTTGACCATATGACTCTTTCCAACTTGATCTCATCGGAAATCTTTACAGCCATCAACCATAATATTTACAAAGCACAGATGATTTTGGGCTTGTGGCGAGAAAATAAATCATCTTGGACATATGTACATAGATAAAAGTTCCCCAATAAATCTGTTTTCCATGTGCGAGAGTCTGCCTCATCCTTATCTAGGTAATTAGCTATCCGCTTCTTTAAAGGCTCCCATTTAATTGAGGTTGCTGTTCTTAGTGGAATATCATTTCCTCTTCCCAAAAGGGCTACTACTATTTTTGTATCATTTTTTTTCTGGCTGCCACATTCTGGTTTTTCCACTAAAATTAAAAAGTCACTGCAGCACTCACCAAGTATTTATGGCTTGAAGATTCCTACACACGTCCCTGAGCCGATATCCATAAAAGCCTGTCACTGCTGTCCAGCATTTTCCCACATAACTTTGAATTTAAGTTGAAGCTCAGGGTCCCTCAGTAGCTACTGTAAAGAGCTACACAGGCTGACTCGCTCCCTGATAGCTCCCAAGGGTCATCCTTTGGAAATGTCCATCTGTCCCCATGGACAACAGAAGGTCAGGCGTTAGAGAAGTCTCAATGAGCTCTCCAGGTGAGGAAATTAATTGTGCCTGTGCCTGTGAACCACACCAGGATTTCTCGCTCCCTTTTGGATAATGTCTGTGTTAGTCCTCTGGATGGCCAGAGCCGGTCCTGCTCCCACCAAGGTCACAGAGAGTCTGAAACCACCATCAGCCAAAGCAGAGCTGAGGCCACAATGGAGACATAGAAAGTGCCCCTCCGCATGGGTGGGAAGAAAATGTCAAAGCTGGCATCAAACCAATTTGTTTAATCCCTTTTAGAGCTAAAACAGACAGGTTCATAGCCCTCCTGCCTCAGAGTTTCTCTTTTTAGTCCATTCTTTTAATTTGTTTTGCTCCCATCCCATCAAAGCCTCAGAGGCCTCATGAACAAGTGCTGGAAGAGGTAAGTGGGAATGCAGGAAGTTCATTACTAACGAACCACATAAATTATCATACTGGTAATTACCCAAGGGACTAAGGTTCAAAAGAGACGCTTTCTTTTCCATCACCAATTCTCAGTCTAAACACTCACACCAGCCTTGGGCCGGCCCGTTCACACAGGCAGGCTTGCTCAGGTGCATTACAAACTGGGATGGGACTGGGTTTGGGCCATCAAGAACTGACATATCCTTACCAGCCAGTAGGTAAGAGATGTCAATACCACCTGTGCTCATGTGCACAGATGGACACACGCAGCTACATCCCAGAAAGGACCCCATGATGAGACGTGATCCCCAGTCTTTTAGCACCGTTAGGGAAGCTGAAACTCAGGCTGTGAGGATGAAACTTTCTCTAGGAGTCGGTACTAAAAAGCTTTCCGTTAGAAAGAGAAATAGACACTAAGGAGATTAGCCAGTTATCAGATTTTTTCAGCTACAGAGAGTGAAAGCCGAGCTCTGTCGATGGGAATTTTGCTCCTTCTATCAATGGGATCAGAATTTCACATTTGCAAAATAAGCACGTCTTATTTTGAAGACAACAAGTCCCTTTCCAAGCTGAAAGCAGCTCTTCCGTGGGCTAGGCAAGGAGGAGGACATCAACCCTTCTGCCTCTCAAGAAACACTTCATAGGTGGCTTCTCCATGCAGCCAAGCAATTAGGAAATTCAGGGATGTGCAATGTTTGGCTTTAAACATTGTTCTGATGGAGAAACACATGCTGCCAAGGTTAACAAGTTATCAGAAGAGCTTTTTATTTGCTGGGGCTTAACGCTGTGATTCCAACCCTGAATTTGTTGTGTGCTGCAAAGCACCCTGGAAGGGTTAGAAGGCACAATAACTGCACAAAACACCTGAAAACAGCAGCTTCAGGCCTCTGTTACTGCAAATAAACACCACCAGAGCCATCACCCAGTGCATTACGGAGTAAGCACTTTCCCACAGCAAAACTCCTGTTGTGCCATAGCAACACGCGCAAGGTGTCCATCGGGCACGTATAATCCAGCCAAAAGCCTTGGCTCGCTACACCGTTACACAGAAGACAATAAACTTAACCTGCAGAAAAGTTCCTCCAACCACTAGCTCAAAAAAGCCCCTCTAAAACCCCAGAATAGCTAATGATAAACAGCTTTTTAAGTGAGAGGTTGCTTGTCTAATCCAATATCCTTCTGCATTTTTATTATGTGACCTTTTCTCCCTAAAAGGACACATAAGCCTTTTACCCTTATCGATAGGTGTTACAGAAACCAAAGCACGTCTCCCGTTTGCTATTATCAGAGCAAAAAAAGGGCAGGCAGAAAATGCTGGACGTCAGTGCAGGACAGCAGAAAAGCCTGAGGCCAGCCAGAACCTCCCTCCAGAGCCCTGTATTTAACCAGCCTCTTTATTTGCTTTGCTTCCATTTCCTCGGCTCATATATTCCACCCTTTATTGTGAAAAATGAGAGAGAAAGAAAAAAGAAGATGGGGAATATAGCAAAATAAGGCTATTGAGAAACAAGCCTGGAAGGCAACTGGAATGAACTCTGAAGAAGTCATTAGCTACCTAACCCCTTAAACAGCCCCAAAATGGGGTGGGGGGGTGGGGGGAAGCGTGCTTTCTTTTTGCATCTCAATCCAAACCAAACCAAACCTTGTATATTTTTACTGCTCAGAAGCACCGCTGGGCTGAAACACCCATTCCTCACGGGCTCGCCAGCAGACCAGGCTCAGCTCACGGGAGCTCGTCGATGAAGCAGTTAAAGCACTTGAGAGGCCACTTGGCTGATGGCTGCATTGAAGGAGCGAGACCCCATGGACGTAAAATTGCTTGTCTCAAGGTGACTCAGTCATGATGCCACCAGTTTTGGGGATCCTCTGCAACTTGGCCAGCATGGGAGGAACCGCTGCGGGTCCCTGCCCAAACCTCCTTCTCGCCCCACCATGGCACCTTGCCTTGGCCGGAGAAGAAACATCACAAGACAATTTGTCTCCTGAAGTGCTTTCACCAAAAACACAGGTTCAGCCTCTCTGAAACACTTCATCAGCTCGCAGCAGCTGCACGAGCTGCCCGTCCAGGCTCCTGCTGAAATAAAATGTTTTGTTTTGACTCTTTTAATGGAAGCACGCGACTTGGCGAGCCAAAACCTACAAGTCTGCCACACCTTCAGAACAGAAATAAGTTAAAAAGCTCAAATTCTAAATGAAACACTTTGTTTTGGAACAGATGAGATTTTTTTCCCAGCTTCCGATTCGTGGAAAAAAAAACGTAAAAATAAAAATGTGCTGATTTGGCTCAAACTGAAATGGATCCCCTATTTTTTTCTTTCTTTTTTTTTTTTTTTTAAACTGCTGGCGAACTGAAAAATCCCATATTTGCACAGCTGAGTTTGGGAGGCAGCGCCTGTCCCAGGGCTGTTAACTCCCATTGCCAGCCCCAGAGGTACAGGCTCGGTTCCTACAGCCTGTGCAACCAGGGACGATGTTACCTCTGGTGCTTTTATAGAGGGAAACCTGAGCCCATCGCACGTCCACCTCCCTGAGGGGCGAAGCAGGAGAGAACGTCATTTCGGCGACATCCTCCAACTCTCTCAGTTTTCTCATTTTCCCTTCTGCAACACTGGAATCAAATTTACAAAGCAGTGACAAGCTACATTTAAGTACTTGTGATGGACATTTCATCCATCAGACACATTAGCAAACACAGTTTCACATTTCAAAGGCAGAAATTACTGTGCCCCTGCAAAGCACAATTTACTCCTTATGTGCAAACATGAAGAATTGCTGAGGAAAAAAATGCTTCAAATCTTTTTTACCTTTGGGAAGTAATAGCAATTACAATCAGTTACACAGCCATATTTCTTCCCCCTCCCCATCCAAACCTATTCACAAAATCTCATGCCCTGGATTAGATTTAGTTGAAAGAAAAATAATGAGATTTTTGTTTCCTAGCAAATTAAATAGAAATTGCCCAAAAGAATAATCCTAAAATACAAAATACTGCCTCATCCCACATGTTGCTAATAGGCTTGTGTTCTAATGGCTTATTTAGAAAGAGGGACTTTTCTTAAATGACATCCTACTGATGTGCATTCAGGAACATGAGACATAAATATCTTTCACTACCAAGGCTTTGGGTTTTTTCTTTTTCTTTTTTTTTTACAGAATTCTTATCAAAATTAAGGAAACATTTTAAGAAAGACTTTGTGCTGTTCTGCAATACTAAAGATTGAAAATTCCAAATGCTAACATTTCTGAAAGTTATTTTTCTTGCTCTTACTTGTCTCATGGTTGTTGCTGCAAAGGGTCTCAGTGCTGCCGGCAACACCGCAGCTCCAGCCAGGATGCGGCGTGGGACTGAGCAACTCACTACTTGTCAAACCCATTCAAATTCCAGACGGATGTTTGATCCTATCTACTTTTTCCTCTGTTGAATGGTGCCAGGACTTTGGGTACCTGGTCCCTGAAGACACCGAGGTCTGCTATCTCGTGTCACAACTCATTTTGAGTGTTGCTCCATGTGATGCTCACATGGGTCCTGCTGCTGGTCCCAACAGCACCACCACAATCCCTCTCTTTCAGTCCAGCGTGCTGGATCCAGGGCACAACAGTCGTTCAGCGTGGAGATGAATGGGAGACCAAGGCAGACAGCAAGGTCCTGGCTCAGCTCATCCTCCACAAACCCACATGGCCTAAGGACCATGGTGCCTCCAGAGAGCCCCTGGCTGAGCCCTCTCTGCTGCACTGGGAGCACAGCCCTGCCTGGAGCAGCATCACCCCGTGATGCGGGAGGTGCAGGACCTTGGGCTGAGCTTAGTCTGCAAAAAACCCAGCATAGTTTTAACTCATTTCATTCGGTGAGAGAATCATCTGAGCCAGATTGCCATCAGCCTTAGGAACTGCGGTGATTTCAGCCCATGCACCCTCCAACACAGTGGCTGCTCTGGCACCGAAGGCTCGCAAAGCATTTTATGAACTACTACTCTCTGTCTGGCTCTGGTGGGCTTTGCTGCATGCCCTGTGCTCCTGGACACGTCCCTGACATCAAGTGTCAGAGCGGAAAAGCAAAGGTGGTTGAGCTCTTGCTGTGCCTCGCCAGCACGCCGAGGAGCATCGCTGTACCTGCACGGTCCTTGCTAGCAAAGCTCGCTGCGGTCCTGCGCAGCGCCCACCTCCTCAGAGCATCACGGTCACCCTGGGAGATTTGCACCCCTTTGTTTTTGCAGGCAGGCAAGAGCTAAGTCTGACTTCAAAGGGTTTGTACTGATCCTCTTTGATGTTGCTAAAGCCAGTCAAGCTGGAAAAGCAGCGCTTCCCTGCTGGCCTCCTGCTCTGTCTCCATGTGCCCATCTGGCTGGTGGCGGCAGCCACAGGGTCCTGCGAAAGCTGACAACTGCTGCACGTAGCGCTGGCTGCCAGCTCATTTAGCTCCAGGAATAGCAGATCCAACACGGGATGCAGCTGCCCATCCTCTCACCTCCTCTCCTGCTCCAAACTGTGCCCTCTGCCCCCTCCACTCTCTCCTGCCCAGCACCCATCCTGCCCCATCCCGCTGTGGTGGTGCCGGCCCCGCGTTCCTCCCCTGCTGCCCCTCATCTCCTCCTGCCTCCCCCAGCTCTGACTTTTTGGGGAACCGCCCAGTGCAAACCCTGGGAGGGAGCATCCTTGCACAGCCCATTTAATAAGCAGCAGACCGACTGCCCCAGCTCCCCTTCCCCGGCCTTTTGCACCTATTTCTCATCTCAGATAGGGCTGAGATGGTCTCAAGGACCCACGACTGGGCAAGGGAAACTGGGCAACAAAGACTTCCAGCGAGAGGGAGAGGATGGCCAGGTCTATTTGTTTAATTCCTGGCATTACTGTCGTCTGCCTCCTTCATCTGCACTCGCACCCCGCTAAGTTACTTCTCGCTCTGCCAAGCCACTGGCCTCACGCTCAGGAAGATAAATGCACTTTCTCATAAGCAGGGGCAAGAGGACGGGAACCGCAGACACCATCAGCAGAGCGCAGCAGAGCACGCTCACGAAGAGCAGCTGCGGGCGATGGCTGCTGCCCAGGAGCGCAGCAGGACCGGGATGCTGTCTGGTACCACCGAGCAGATGCCCCGACAGCCAAACGGAGGCCAGGAGCACTAACCTTGACACCGCAGTGCTTTGAATGGCATTCGAAAAAAATACGTTCAAAAGAGCCAGGTGAAACCTCTCCGGATCACTGAGTTTTTCTCCCTGTCATTTTTGCAGCAGCGCTGTGCCAAGACACCGTCCTTCTGTGCCAGTCCCCCCCTGCGTGTCACAAACTGGCTCAGCTGTGACCGCAGGCACAGCGACACGGGGACCGGGGAGTCAAAGCAAAGCCATTGCTCATGGGGAGCAAGATCCACAGATGATGCTTGACCCAGAGGTCTTGCAGCACCCCAAGCAGTGGCGGACGTATTGCTCTCCTCCCTCTTCAGAAGTATCGCTGCTGCTGGGTAAACTGAGGCACAAAAAGATCAGTGATAGTCAAAACATCCCAGTGAAGAATTAAGAAATAGATATCCAGCCTCTCTGTATGTACATCTAACTCCTAAACCTCATTATTTAGGGGGCAAACCTATTTCTGAATGTTCCTCTACAGAGAGCATGGAGATGCAGTGCAGAGCAAAGGCTTTTTGCAGCTGTTTTGCGCTTTGGTGAGGTGGCTGCTCTGATGGAGGCAAGGGAATCGATTCAGGTTTTTTATGGTTTGCCGTGACTTGATTAAAGGCGCTGAAAGACACAGTGAACTAACACAGCCTGGCTAAAACATCGGTCTCCACGACTCGGAGGCGCACCTGACAGTCCACAGCATCACGACCACAAAAAGGGCACGTGCACAGCATGCCGAGCATCACTATAACCTCCAAATCCTTAAGGATTTAAAATCATGGTAATTAAAGGAGGGACCTGCAAAGCCTAATGCTGACTAACCGTAAGACACTGTCTGTGCGACCGGAGATCTGGCAGCTTTCACGAGACCCTTTGCACTTTGCAACCATCCACACCAGCGCTCGGGTCCTCTCGCTCAGGTCCGTGCTGCTGGGATTCACTGGCATGCTGAGCCATTCACCTTCCAACTCGCTCTAACGGCAGCTTGTCCAGGCCCTTTTCAAGCCATGCATCAGCCCCTGAGCCCAGCGCCGATAAGGAGGCCCCGGGAAATGAAATAAATAGCAAGCCATTTGCTTGGCACTCAGCGCCATGGATGGGGTGTCTAAGGCAGCTTAAACCCAGGCCAGCGTCTGGGTTCACGCCTCTGTCTGTGCAGTTAAATGAGAAGAAATGGCTTCTCAGAGTAATTTTCAGTTGGGGACCGACTACTTTGACTCTCTGGAGCTGCTGTGGCTTCCGCAGAACTGAGGTTTCCCCGGTGCCCTGGCCCCACGGCTCGGAAAGGAGCCAGAAGGCCGAGACATTTCCCACCCGATTCAAAAAAGAAGCACCATCACTTCCATTTCTGGGGTGGGGAAACTATTCCCAGGCTGCTTTGGATGGAAATCTCTGTTCCCGTGGCACCACCAGCCCCGTTCAGCCCCAAAAGCCAGACCTGGGGTCAGAAATTGATGTCTCCCTTTGCCAGGAGGGAAAGATGCTCTGGACAGATTGGCTGCATCCCAAATGAACTCACTGGGAGCTGGACCAGCACGAAAAGGTGTGCTCGGAGGTGGCCACCTGGCTGGATGTGCAGACAGTGTACAACACACCAACGCCCCGCTGTATCCACACAGCTCTCTTGTGCCTTCATCTGTGTGGCTGTGGATAAGTCCATGCTGCAGCAGGTACACCCTGAAGCATCAGTGGTTGTGCATGAGGTGGAGCACCTCAAAGCATGTGGCCATGGATAAGCCCACAACAGAGCAGGTACACCCCTGGAGGGACTGCAGCCGTGGGTAAGGCCATGTTGGAGCAGGTTCACTCCTGAAGGGACTGTGGCTGTGGGTAGAGCCACGCTGGAGCAGGTGTATCTCTGAAGGCATTGTGGCCCATGGATAAAGCCACGCTGGAACAGGTGCACCTCAAAGCGACTGTGGCTGTGGATAGGTCCATGCTGCAGCAGGTATAGCCCTGGAGAGACTGTGGCTCACAGATAAGGCTCCACTTGGAGCAGGTACACCCCTAAGGGACTGCAGTCTGTGGGTAAGTCCAAGCTGGAGCAGGGGCAAGGGGATGAGTTCATTGCAATGTTAAACCCGATGGTCTGGTCCAAAGGGACCAGGGGTGGAGATTGTAACGGAAATACCTTTAAATTGTTGTAACCCATGATCTGAGTTGCATGTTACAGGAATTACTATAGCAGGAACCACCTGAACTGATGGAGGAGAAGCCTTACAAGAAGCAGTGCAAGTGCAGCAGTGACCCAACCTGAGCTGGCTTTGGTGCCCAGTAACTCCACGCAACACACCACCTCTCCTGTCCTGAGTGACCACTAGAACAGATGGAGACCAAAGTCATGGACTGAATGAACTCGGTGGGCATTTTACAGACATTTCACAGGGGTGGTCCATAGACTAAGGGAATGATATCTGTGTATTATATCAAAGGATGGGAAGGGGGGTGGTGGTTAATGAAGATGTATTGGATAGTGTGGGACCTGAGCATGACGTAAATGGTATGGGGTGGAGAATATGCTGGTTTTGGCTGCAATAGAGTTCATTTTTTTCATAGTAGCCACTATGGGGCTGTGTTTTGGATCACAGCTGAAAACAGCGTTGATAACACAGGGGTGTTTTCGTTACTGCTGAGCAGCTGACACACAGTCAAGGCCTTTACTGCTCCTCACCCCACCCCACCACCGAACAGGCTGGGGGGGCACAAGAAGCTGGGAGGGGACATGGCCAGGACAGCTGACCCCAACTGACCACAGGGATGTCCCACACCATACGGCGTCATGCTCAGCATAGAAAGCTGGGGGAAGAAGAAGGAAGGGGGGGACGTTTGGAGTGATGGCGTTTGTCTTCCCAAGTCACCGTTACGCATGATAGAGCCCTGCTTTCCTGGGGATGGCTGAACACCTGCCTGCCGAGGGGAAGGAGTGAATGAATTCCTTGTTTTGCTTTGCTTGTGTGCGTGACTTTTGCTTTTCCTATTAAACTGTCTTTGTCTCAACCCACGAGTTTTCTCACTTTTACTTTTCCAATTCTTTCCCCCATCCCATTGTGGGGGGAGCGAGCGAGTGGCTGTGTGGTGCTTGGTTGCCGGTTGGGGTCAAACCACGACAATCTGGAAAATGGGGGAGACAGAGGCATTTAGTCTCCTTTGTTTCGAGTCCCAGGGTGTGTGCCACGTCCTTATGGGTCTGGGCTGCAGTGACCCTATGCTGGCCCTCGTCCTCCCATGCACAGATAAAAGCCACTGCCTGGGGAGTAAATTTGCAGAGCAATAAGGTAGCAGGTAAGGATGAGAACCCTGAGTCCACACAGCAACACTTACTAGAATAGGAGCAACTTGCTAAAGCCAGAGTTTTAAGGCAAGGGATTGAAGGAACTTGTAAAATTAATGATCCAGCCTAGAAGATTGCATAAAAAATTAAAAATCCATATTAAAATTTGTATAAATGTGTCACAGTAAGATTTAAATGCCTTTTAAAGCATGTTTAGCTCTTGATCTGAATTTGCTCCGTTCCCGTGGCCCGAGGCGACGCAGGCAGTGAGTTATCAGCTCACTCCACTGAGAGCCCAGCTTGCAAGCAAACGGACAGCGTCTGAAACAGCTGCAAGGAGCATCGGCCCAGCATGATTCATGGCATGTCAGGGACCACCGAAGCCTCGGCAGCATCTCTGCAGTGAGAGGCAAAACCAGCAGATTTGGGAGAAGCTGGGTGAAGACACAGTCTGCACCCCTCTCCCCAAATCCATCTTGTTCCACCTTGAAGAGGCTCTTCTCCACTACAGTAAGCCAGAAACCCTCAAGCCTCTGACCAAGGATATCTGAATATCCACCACCAGTAACTCGCTTGCTCGCCAGCCGGTTCCTATAACTATGTCGGCATAGCTGGAGTTCAAACAATCTCTTTAATTGTTGTCCAGATGGTGTCCCTGTAATTCTAATTTGTTGGCAGTCAATCTCATTTTATTTATATTCTCTTGCTGTAAGGACTCTTTCCTCAGAGATGATGCTGATGCCTGTTCTTGTGTTTTGGGGGCAGGGAGTCCAGGTGACACATCGCCCCTTGGCAGAGGGGGTGTGGAACAGGGGGAACAGAGCCTCTGCAAGCCCTTCCCAAGGCTGTACCAAAAAAAAACGTTTGTTCCCCTGGGTAATCAACCTGCCAAAGTACTGGCACCTTTTGTGTAGGGCTTGGGCTGTAAAGCATCGTAGGGTGGAAATACTTGCTGTTCTGGAGGTTTTTTTTCCCCCAATCCATAGCTTTCTGCCACCTTCCTGCTGAGGATCTCTAGTGCTGGAGAAAACCCAGTGCTGATCTTCAAGCCCCAGTGGTCCCTAAGGCAATGCAGCAGCTAAAACCCTCAAGACATGGTCTTCCTCTCCTGTGAAACCCGGAGGAGCCAGACCTCCTGCGCTCAGCCACTTTGGGTGTCCAAACATCATTGCCTGGGGTGGGAAGTGCTACTAATTTCAGCAAAAAAAAGCTTTCCTGGAGGCCAAGAGTGAAAGCTGGGGCTGGATGGACGGACGTCTGTCCGTCTGCGGCACACAGGACCTCACTGCCGCTCTGTGCAAGGCGGGGGAAAGCTTCCCAAAGCCAGCACAGGGGAACTGAGCCCTTCCAGAGGCACTGCAGCGGGGCAGGGGCCTCACCTCTGCCGGCTGCTCCAGTCAATGCTGACATCTGGAGACTACTAATGAGGCTGGGGCAGACCACGGTGAATTATAACTATAAATCTCTCCCTCGGTGAATTCCCTTGAACCTCATCATGGCTAAGCCGGCACGCAGCCTGGGACAGATATCCACAATTTCTCCATCAGCAACTCCACTCCTCCACTGGACACGCACTGTCTGGAGCAAATGGGCACCTTGCAATAAAACAATACTCTGCAGAATATTAATACTGCACCAGTTTTTACGATTTTTAAATGGAGGCTGCTTCATACCTGAACTACTGAGTCCCAAGGAAACCCACACTGTAATTAAAATACATAACTGGAAAATTAGCAGAAGGAGCTCAGCAGAAGTGAGAGATACAGCTGTTTCTGTCCACAGAAGAATCTGCATAGTGATGCCACAGTTTTATATTCAGAGGCACGAAACACTATTAAAGCCCAATATAAGACATAAATTATTCCATTTCCAGCCACGATCACTCACAGCGGAGATACTGTGGATAAACCTCTCTTTAAAAAGAACTCTGCAAAAGAGAAAATGAGCTTTATACAGTTTCATCCACTTAATTAACAGGCTGCTTGCAGTGCTTACACCGAAGCATGGACTTGGAGACTCACGCACAAATCCACGCGCAGAGCATCCCGGTGTGGCCATACCCCAGCACACGGTCCCCCTTCCTATGTCTCCTATCCCAGGAGAATATCCTTGCAACTCCTTCCTTGCCAGCAGGATGCTCTTTCTTCTTTGTTTCTCTTTCCACTTTTCCAAGTGTTTTTTTCTTCCCATGGACAAAAAGCCAAGCGGAGCAGACTCAGCCTGTTGCCGCTACATGAGTCAGTCAAGTGACTAATGCCTCTCCCCCCGGGTTTCCCTCCTCGAGCACATTGCTTCTCCAAAACACCGTTTGATCTCACCTGGGACACCAAAGATAATCAGTCTCAGCCGCCGACACGGCGCAGCCAGCTGGCTGTTGAGGCTGGAGGGAATCTGCCTGCCCCTTTGCCTTCTGCGCCCATCAGCAGGATTAAAATCTCTGCTAGCAAACAAGCAGGCCCGGGGAAAAATCAACACCTGGAGAGCAATACGAGGACTCACACAGCAGCCCCAACTCTCCAGCAAGCAAGGGACTGTTTATCAAGCCTTTCTGATAACACAAGAGTGAACTAGGATCTGGATCAGCCACAATCCTCATGGCTCACGGGGTTTCTGCTAAATAACAACCCCCAAACGAGACTGCACGATGACAGTCCTCTGCAGCATCACGGTCCCTTCCCTTCCCAGGACTTACAACATCCAAGGACCATCATATCAGACATGCACAAGAGGGTACAGACCCCTGAATTTGGCCTTATTTTCAGAGGCAGGGCTAGGATGGCATGGCTGTGTTTGCGATGTAGGACTATCTTACTTGGTGTCCCCCCCAGCAGGGACCCAGCCCCACGACTGACCACCTTGCCATGCTGCTGGGACTCCAGAACCAGCTGCAGCCCCAACACACCTTCAGCCGCTTGGCATTGCCTGCATTATTGGCATGCGCGAGACAACTGTTAATTTAAAATCCATATGGGGCATCCTTTAACCATGCACTTTGAATTATTTCAAGAGCTGTTTCCCGGTATATGCTGAAGCCACTCATGGTTGACTTTTATGCAGAAACCCAAGAAAGAGCGACCCAGTTAACAGCTTCTGCAGGTGACAGAAGGGAGGTTGCTGGGAAGAAGCAGAAACCAGGTAAAGCACGTCCTGCAACGTGGTGTATAATCTATAACAATAGAAAGTCCCCTGGTGAGGGAAGTCTCCAGATTCCTGCCTTGAAGTCTACTGCACCCCAAGCTCCTGCAGCCAGCAGCTTTGCCCCCATTTCATGTGTTGCTCTGCTGACATTTCCAGTTTAGGCAGGCAAAACCATGCACTGGCATTTCCACTCTGGACCTCAACCTTACGGACTGCATCAAGCTGGCTGGGTTGATGCCTACAACCACAACAAAAAAAAAACCATCCCAGCCTAGAAAAAGCCTTGTAGATACCACAGACCCCACCTGGGGCAGGGGCTACATGGCCTAAGGCACCAGATGCCACCAGCCGTCCTGCTGCCATGCAGCAACGTTTCCTCCTGCACGGGCACTGCTGATTTCAAAGGAACCTGGGTCAGGTAAGGATTTATCATGATGTCTTTCTGGACAAAGAGCTGCTGCTGTGGTTCACGTTTGGGTTTTCTCTGCAAGGCCCTGACTAGCACGCATTTCACAGACGCTTTTTGCAAAGCCTACTTGTAATGCATGTGCCTCCCTTCAGGTGATATTTGTCAGATTCCTACTATGGAAATGTTTTTACCTCCTGACAATACCCTTTAGATAGTTCCTATGGAGGTGGATGACTCAAGCTTGACATGATGATTTCCATCCACCATTTTTTATTAAAAATACCCCTAGCAGTTCGTAATGTGAAGACAGAAGCTGGTTTTAAAAGGGATGTGGAAACCACAGAGTATGCACAAACTGTGCCACGATTTTATGTCAACCAACAATAGCCAGAAAATCTATATGTAAAACAGTTCCTCCCAGCCTTAATTTATAATCTCATGCATAGAAACCGCTAAGCATATGGCAATAACATCCATCCGAGACTCCACCGTACTTCGCGGTCCCTAAGAGACGGGTTATGGATGGCCTGCCACTTTCAACTTTGTCATTTACTTGATGTTACAAAGTTAAGTATCGCCTAATTTAGCTTTCTGCAAGTTAATTCCCTTTGTGACGGTGACAGCTTCTAAAAATCCTCACGCTACTACAGAACCGCAAATAGCAAACACCGCTGCTAGGAATAGACAAGCCATCAGCAGAGTGACCTGCTATCTCTCCAGCCTCTTTCCTTGCTGCCAGCATAGTATTTAAAGCAGGATGGAAAAAAACAGAGCGGAGTTAAAGTCGACAGATGGCTGATGCAAGTCGGAAAAGTTTTCATAGGAGAAAAATAACCGGTCGGAGAAGAGGCAGAGCAGCACCCTAAGCACGCCGCTCTGAACGGCGCACGTTCATCCGAAAACCTGGACTCCTTCCCCCTTACATTACTTGAAGTCAGAAATATTTTTCATTTCCTGATCTCCATATTATCCTTCATCCACCGCCCGCAGGCTGCAAACACGGAGTATTCGTCGGTATTCACTGCAGGGACGCGCAGGGAGAGACACGTTGCGTTCCAGCCAGGCTGCGCAGTGCCTTCGCCCTGCAGCATCCCAGAGCCCACACTTGCAGAAATCTTTCCCGAAGTGAACGGCGTTGAGACACGCAATGCTAGACGTGAAAAAAAGAAAAAAAAAATCTGCTGGAAAAAACCCGACAGATCAGGCACTTGTTGGAGCCTTGAGCGCAGAGGAGCATTATAGAAAATTCCCACTGACTTCCCCAGCTTCTAACCTTTAATAATTTAATATGTGTGACCGAAATTTCTCAATAGGCTGGAACTCCCTCGGGACCAAAATCTCATTGAAAAAGAAACCAAGGAGAATTTGGCATCTCTTTCCCAGCCTGTAAGATTAAATGCAAATATGTTATTGGCATCGAGCTATCACAGCTTGATATATCCACAAAGCTCCCATACACTGACATTAACTTCTCAAGGAAGAACATTTTGTTACTCACCCTGAGATAGTTTATGCTTAAAGGCAGAAAGACTATTTCTGGTTTGGGTTTGGGCAGTGAACAGCGGTACCTTCACCAATTACCAGCACACCCAGGCACTGATCTAGTATTAGTGACAAAACACAGTAAGATAATGACTGCTGACCTAATATTACAAATAATTTCCAGTGGCTAGGCTCTACTCTGGTAGCTGGCACGCAGAAAAGTCTCTCTTGCTTCTTATGCTGCTCTGGCTTTAGCAGACACGAATCAATTCAGTACCACTTCTGTGTCTGCAGGTGGAAAACAATGGCCTGAGGTTGAGTTCTTCTCTGCTAGGGGAAGAACTGGGGCATATCTTCATGGCAAAGACACAAAGCCCTCGAAAATAGGTGTTTGTAAAGCAAAAGGCTGTCAGAAAAAAATATAACTAAATTCTAACAAGAAGTCTGTGCTTAACAGCCAGATAATAAATGGATGATTAGTTAAAGAGCTCTAACCGTTCTCCTGAAGAACGAGGGGGATACTCTTTGTGAACAGAGATGAATGAACTCTGCTGTTCTCCAATTCAATAGCACAGTTATAATGGGGCATCGACCACATTAAATGGATGTAGCACTCGCATTAGCAGCAGCTTGGCTGCTGCCTTCTCAAAAGACGACTCCTTTACACCTAATTCACTTCATTTGCCGTTAATTAACGGAGATGATCCACAGCCTCTCCGAGTGCAGGTTTCTCCTTGGGGAAGGCAGGTCTGGCCGTGGGGCTGTGCTCCGCTGCCTCCCACAGCTGCTGCTCCCACCCTGGAGCCGCTGGTGGGAAAGTGATGCCAAGAGGGCTCGCAAAGCTTGCAGACTGCCCGACGTGGCTCGGGCTGACAGCAGGGAGACACGGGAAATGAAACTGGGCTTCCTTCCCACATCTAGCCACAGACCATTTCCATGCAAACAGCAGGGGAACAAATCAAGGACAAGTTTCCCTTGTGCAACGGGATGGCCCTGACAGTGGGTTGCAGCCCTGATGCCACTTGAATCAGCTCTTGACAGTTGTCTGCAAATCTCAAAGGCAATTACAGCAGACGTGCTCTAATCAGGGTAGGCATAGCAGAAAAACCTTTGTTTCTGCATTTGAAATAAACTGCAAGACCTCACCCAACGTCCTCCTGTCTGCTCAGCCAACCCCTATCATCCTGAATAGGGACAACAGGCTTCACCTTGCAACATAATTTGTCATCTATAGGATGCACAGAAGCTAAGCCAGTTCAGTTCTGCTCACCAACTCAAATCTTCAAGGGAAGCTCCTGTAACCCAGGAGAAGAGCCCAGAAGATGCCCCTGCAGTCCTTGTGTTCCTGGGGTTTTAGCTAAGCTGCACTGAAAGTGGTTTCTCACATTGCATCTCTCACCTGAACTGCGTTCAGCACATACTCATTGGGAAGAAGAGAAGCAGTTACAAATACTCAGAAAACACTGTTTGTACTTAAGATAAGTTAATGTAAAGCTCGCAAAAGCAAATCCAAAGGCTCTGAGTTGAAAAGGCTTGAAAACTAAGGTCTGATTTACCAAAGCACAGGTGAAAAGGGGGAAGGTGGGCAGAAATGTTGGCCGCCTGTTTTGCCAATATGCCTCCCAACCTGTCCTGGAAGGACCGTTTCCACCTTGCACCATTCCCTTGCTCATTTCCTCATCACGTTCTCCGTCGAGACCACTGATTATGATCATGGCTTGTACCAAATGTCTACTGGGAAGCAAACCAAGAGTTTCAATTTGTTCCACAGCCCTCAAAGACCAGCTGTCAACAATATTAACTTTTGCTTAGAAATGACCCTGGTGAGCCGCAAATTGCCAACGAAAGAGACCTTCCCACCACGAACCAGACTGGGAGTCTACCTGGCCTCACATCCCATCTGCAGGGCAGAAGGGATTAGCAGCAACCACCTTCTAGGGAGGAAATTCTGGGATCCTACAGGCAGCAGATGTGGACAACCTTCCTGATAGCCTTTGCCAGCCTGAGGCCAGTCTGTGCTCCCAATCACTGACCTGGAAAAGGGAATTTTAAAGCTCTTTCCAGCTTCTTAAGCCACAAGCCACCTCCGTGCATCTTGTTATATTGAGACACAGAGAGAAACCTCACTTTTGAAAGCCCACAAAGCAAATGAGAAGACTTGCTAGGAAGACAGATTCAGCTCTGCAGGTTCTCAGGAAAGGCTAGAGACATCTTTATAAAAAGATATTAGCCTAACTTTTTCTCTTGCAAAGTTTTGCCCATAAAAAGAAGCCTTACTTTTTCAAAAAGCTGCCTTATTTCTAGGCAGAAGGACAAAATCTGAGGCTAAAACCAGTCTACAGCTCTCAACATAACTTTGGTCGGGGACCTTTTCTTTGTCCCTGATCTGCTGAGCCATCTCACTTCTGACCTGCCTTTTGCTCCTTGCTTCACGGGGAGAATACCTCTGCTTATTGCATGACAACGCTACAGAGAAGGTGAAAACGAGCCTTTCCCCGTTCCCAGCCCTCTTTGGAAAATCGCAAGAACGTGGCTCACCATCCAGTTCCTCCACGGAGATATTCGCTAGCTGTTCACTGTCGCTGCCAGCGGAGAGTGAGCGGTTCAGGTAGTTGCCTTTGTACAACAAGCCAGCCGTTACATGATGGAATGGCATCTTCTCCCTGGGCACAAGAGAAGAGGGAAGAGAAAGGCTTATTTTAATCATTTGTCTTTGGTTTATTTGAATAGTACAATAGCCTGCCTTGAAAGAGTAGCTGGACCAAAGCATCCTACACCAGGGAACGCGCACTGAAGTTGGGTGCGTGACTGATGGATTGCAGATTTTATTTAGTGTCTAAGACAGGAGCTAAACAAACAAACAGAAAAGCAGCAGCTTCTTCTTCATGCCGAACAAGAGTTAGCAGAGACAGAACAGCGGTGCCTTAGGAAATATGAGTGTCTAGCACTCATACTGCAGCTTTCAGCCTAGAGATTTGCTATTTGATAATAATTATATAGTGCATAGGGGTCTACATTGACATGCAGTTAAAAAGTCATAGGATCCAGCAGCACGACTTTCAAAGCCCTGCAAGGGTCTGGACACCAGCTCTCAGACCCCGCTCTGGAGCATCTAGACCCCTAAGATGGTTCAACCCCCCCTGCCCAGAGCATCCGTGCTGAGCGAGATGCACGTCGCACCAGTGCCTCCACTCCAGACTTCAGTGGCCCTCGCTGAAAGAAGAAAATTCACATTCGAGCAGGGCCCAGCAAAGAACATTTTCATCTCTCAAATATGACAGCTAAGGAAAAATACTGCTCAATGGGAGGCTGTAGCAGAAAAGTGTTTGCAAACTTAGCAGGTATAAACACCGCAGCCTAGTGAAGGGCAGCCATCTGCACAGACAAAAGTGGAAATTACTGTCAGCAGCACTTACACATTGATTTAGGATACACAAGAAAGAGGCAAGTTTGCCAAAGTCAATTGAAATATTAAGAGGAAGATTTGTCATACCCTTGGCTGGTTTCAATCAGCGCAGCCCCATCATGGGCCTTCTGCATTTTATACTGTGTATTTCCAGCAGATATAAATCAGCAGAGTCAACAGAGCCACCCAGACATCAGCTGAGGATCTGGCCCAGGGTCTCCGCAGAGGCTGGAAGGTGGCCAGGACACACTGGGCAGTACGGTTTGGAACGGACCATTGATATAAATTTCTATGGCATCCTTGGCAGATCTCACTCACACCAGTGGGGGACACAGCCCCTTGGAAACAAACTCCAAGGGCATTCTCACTACAGCCACGCCGGGACATCAGCTTGCTTTGCCATAAAGAGATAAGTGCCACCTACTGAATCGTTCTCCAGCCAACACTACAATTACAAGGATGATCTGGCTCTTACTCAGCCATATGTTCTCACCACAGTCAATAAAACAAATATATATATACATATATATCCATTAATTTTGTAACAAATGCCTTCTTACCTCACTGAGTTAGTAAAAGCTTTACTAGGCTCACCAAGAGCAAACTAACCTCAAGACACAGAAAAGCGAAGAAGAAAAGCCATGAGGTTTCTCTTGCACTGCTTAGCACGTACCTAGAATTTCTCTTGCAGTAATTATGTAAATAAATCCTAATCGTAATTTTAAGTATTTTTATTTGGGAGCCAGTTTCTTCAGCAGCACATTAGAAACCGTAAACAAGTTTTTTTTTTCATTAAGCATATCTGTAATTTCCCAGCACTTGCCAATTAATGTATTTCATTCTGATATATTGCTCACTGTGACATATTGCTCTGCACTAAGATGGGAATTTTACCTACCCACAGGGAGACACTACCCATAGGCGATGCCAGCTTTGGTACCGCTCTAGGTCCCGACAAGCAAGGCTGGAGAGACACTTCCAGCCCTTTGCACCATCTTCATTAGCTTCCAGCCCTACCACAAAGTATTCAGGCAGCAATCGATCCATGTTTTCTCTCAATAATCACACACCCAATGTAAAAGCAATTACACTGATTTTCAAAACCCTATCAAATTAAAAAGATTTAAATCTAACATCTGCAACGGCCCGGGCGGAGCTGCGGGGTGAGCTTGCACTGCAAATGCAGCGTGCGATGAGCCCATGGGGCTGGGGACAGATGCCAGCACCCGCCTGCCCTGGCCCCTGAGCGAAGGGAGCTCAGCCCCTCGCACCCCCTGAGCTCAACCATGGCCGGGGTAGCTGCAAGCCATGGATTTGGGTGCACTAAAGCATTTCTGAAATCACTTTTTGTGCCTTTGCTTCTACAACCGTTAAAAAAAAATGACAATCCATCTCCCCTGAGGGCTGAACTGCTTAAAATCAGCTCCCACCTGGGATCCTGTAATGCATTTTAGTACTGGGGGGGGACCCATGATATCCTAGGGTAAGAAATCCTGGATTAAATTCTACCGCCTAGGTATATTATTTTTTTCTAAATTGCAATATTTTTCAACAGAAACCCTGCAGAGCTTCTGGAATTCAGCAGCTCTCAGCCTGCCTCCAGTTTTAACAAGAGATGCTCAAAGCTGGACCAGCAGCAGCTCCAGCGCCAGGTGTCCAAACAAGGATGCGCAGCCGCGCTTCAGGAGCGCTCAGCATCCTGCAGACGGGAGCCTGCTGCCAAAACCGAGCCTGCACGGGGGGAGAAAACGGCAAAAAGGGGCATTGCAAGGTGTGGGTTGTGGGAGAGTTCATAAAGCAAAGCACCACGTTTTGCAAAGCACCCTATGTTGAAACACGTAAAAAGCTTAATGGAAATACGTAGGGGCCCGATGCCTGCGTGGGAACAAGAGGTCTGTCCTAGCACAGCCAGATCGGTCCAGGCTCATTTTGAATTTAGCCAAAATGTCCGTGTTAGAAAGACGGTAACCTTGACCTTGCCTAGTGCCAGCTGAGACCCTGGCTAAACTCAAACCATAAGTGAACCGGTGCTGATGGGATCCACCCCACACCGTGGCGATGCCCTTCCCGGGCGCTCGGTCAGCAGCAGATGCTGGTGCCGGAGTGCAGGGTGCCGACAGCTTTCCCTCTCTTCAACGTGTTACATTTGCAGCAATGTGAACTCACCTCCTCTGGATGGGAACGGGGAAGATGCCCCAGCTCTTGCCCCATTTTACATGGCTGCACAACAAGCCTCCGAGCAGGCAGCTAAGCAGTGAGCTTTGCTCTCCGTCTCTGAGCAGTTGAGACAGATACATTTTCCACTGAGCAACTTGCAAACTGAAAGCAGTTTTCAAAGGCATAGTGGGATTTTGGAGCAATGAAATCTCCTTGAATAATATCATGAAAACATTGACATTTAACCAAAAAGCCCTCAAAGAACCCATAAACATGTGTATAGAAATGTTACCATGGTACCTTGCCAAGGTTTCAGTCTCTGCGCCAAGCTCACCAGCAGGTTACATCCCCCGTAACGCCCGGCAGCAGCACTGCCAGCCTCACTCTTTCCTTTCAGCACAACCACATTTGTGAAATTTATAAGATGTTCGTAAGCAATTTGCCGTCAGGAAAAAAAAAGGCAGTTACACGATGCTCACATGTCTACACGTGCTCCGGTTTGCAGTCTTCACCAGCTCTTGTGATACGTTTTTTAAAAAGGCTTTCAGACCCAATTGAAATCCACGCGACTATTAAACTGGAAGGTTTAGCTTAAGTATCAGTCAATGAGATGGACTCAGGATCAATTTGTATCGATCCTGGATCTCCCTTGGTAGTTACCAATTTGGAGAAGATTTCTTGCTAGCCTCTCTCCCATGTGCAGCACAAAATGATGCCCAGGAATTGATCCTGATTTTACACTCTCAGGCACATAACACACAACATCATTTGCACTGCCTGGGTGTTACGCCTGGCCAGTATCGTGTATTTGCCTTCTCTGTTCAGCTGTAATTTGGTGGATCCTGGCTGCTGCCCAGCAGGTTGTGTGCAACCTGGGCGAACAGATCCCCGTCCTGGAGGCTGACTGGCCCCGCAGCTACTGCCCCACAGGCGTCAAACAGACCAGGCAGAAACGATGCTGGTGGGGAAACATGGGAAGATGGTAAAATTGAGATCTCCATCTCTCCCACAAATCTGGCTGGGGTTGAACAAAGGGTTCAAGCTGATAGTATGGGAAAACATACATGCATGGGTGGACAAGCACACACGTGCAGTACAGCAGCGTAAGCTTCATTTTCTTAGGAAACCAAGCTAAAAAAATACAGGAATACATAGAAAATCCACGAAGCAACCAGATGGTAGGGAAACTGGAACAGTAGCTGTAAAGTCCCCCAGCTTGCTCTAAAACCCTTTAAAAATTCATCAAATGAAGTAATGGTGTTAAAGATGCTTCTCCCTGGGCAGAGCAACATTATAACAACTAAGGCAAATAAGAGCAGTGTCTTGGGAAAAAATTATCTTCTTGTCCCCAGAGCTGAACGATTGCCATTATCTTTTCAGGTAGGCTGTGTAATATCTAGCTGGATCCAAAGGGACGAGCAGAGCAAACAGACCCCTGAGTATTACCTGGGAAATTCCTGGGCTGTTTGATCCTCCGTGCTCTGGGCACGACGCATCAGTCAGGGGACACAACCAACTTTCCAAAGAGTCTTTATTGCTATTCTGGTATATTTTCCTCTCATTGCTGCCCATGCAAGAGGCCCTCCCCTCTCTCCCAAGGAGGCAGTAACAGCTGAGGGTCGTGGTTATCCCGTGCTCTCGGGCATGGGAGCGACTGAGCTGGACTAAATCCCCATGTCTGTGTTTGTAGCCAATACAGCTAAGGGAAGGCAAGTCAAGAGTTTTGTTGCAGACACGTGGCTTTAGCAAAATCCTTCTGCTAGGAAGAGCACTAAGTCACCTCGTCCCTTATCACCTGCATACGCTGCTGCTAACAATAGCTTTAGAGATTTTTTTTTTTCATTTTGTGCAAAAACTTGGCACCTCAAATGCAATATGAGCCCAAGCTACCAAGGGAAAGTCTGAAGGGCCCAAAGAGTCTCATTTTGGCATTGGGAGGAGCTCTGAGGATGCAGAGAAGGGGAAGGGGAGCCCATCCAGAGCTCTGTAATGAGGTGTGAGGATTTAAGCTGCTGCAATAAAATGCAGAAGTCTTGTTTAATCAGTCTCAACTCAGGTGCATAAAGAGACACAGGAATGAAAGCGTGCTCAGGCAGATGGCTTTTCCTGTAGTTACAAAATCAATATAAGTGGGTCTTGGAAGGGCGCCTTGGGATTGAGAAAAATACGGTCTGGTGCATAGGGAGCCTTAAAACAAAGCCCTAAAATAGATCCTCCCAGGGAAGAAAATCTTTGAGGAAGTTTGTATTTTCTGACTATTGATACCAATAAAGCCAAATCCCCCAAAACACATGGAAAAGCACATTTGGGCTATATATAAACAGATCTATTGCAGGAAGAGAAAGACAAGAGCCTCCCTGCTCCCAGCCCGCTGCTGCAGCCTCCACAGAGCAGTAAACACACCGGACCATTTTTGGAAGCCAAATTTCCTCAGACTGTAATGCAAAGTCATTGGGCTGTGAGTGCAAGTGAGCCCTAAAGCTTCCTCTGAAAGGGTTTTTCTTTTACTCCTGGAAAACAGGAGTACTCCCACTTTCTGGGAGCTGGGCTGCTTATCAGAAGCTAGACCCAGCATTTACACACATGGTATTTTCAGCAAATTAATCCATCCAGATTTATTTCATACCTTTTACAAGGATGTATTGGCTGCAAACATGAGACCTTACTCCACAGTGCACACACACACACGTGAGATTCACTACGCATTTGCTGGTGGTGACACAGGTACAGACTAAAACTGGCCCCCAGGGACCACTTTCAGCCCTGACCCTCCATACCCACATGTGCCCTTGTCCTTATCACACCGTACATGGCATTCGTGCTGTATGTGATTATTTACTGACATAAGCCTAAGAAAATATTCCCCTAGTTCAGACAATGACCAAGAAAACGGAGATCTCCTTGCTGACAGATACTGGGTTGGGATACTAGCAATAAAGTTCCCCATGGGGATCAATGGGTGGAAGTACTTTACAAACCTGGGACCATTTTCAGCATTCAAGGATGTAACTGGGAGGAAAGTTCTCTGAAATGCAGAAAACGAGGTCTGAGTGACAAGCCTAATGGATGTAGTGCCACAGAGGCACTTCATGAGCGACAAACTTCCAGGTTCGAGAACCTCAAAGCGATAGGTGTTTCAGATGGTTTTGTGCTGGTTTTTTTCCCCACTTTCTCCAGCAAATTTGAAATTAAAAAGAGGAAGGTCACTTTAAAAGACATCACATCGCTAAACAACTGAAGCTTCACGGCTGCCTTTGAATTCTGCATGGCAGAAAGGAAGAGCTGCGGATGCCAGGTCAAGTATAAAATATACACATTTCTTTCTGAAAGCTGAACATGTGAGAACACAGTGGGACAGTTTTAAACCATAGTTGTTGTTTGTTATTTTTTAACTATGGCCTAGGCTGATCTTCAGCTTAAATTGCCAGGAGGAGAGGGCTGCAATGACTTGATAGCTCTGTATCTGCAGGGCAAGCACATCACACGCCAAGGGTATAAAGACCCCTTTACATTCCCAAACAGGCTTAAGCCTGCATAATTAAAGAACCATCATAACCGACTCACCAGCATTTCATCTGTTCACACAAGCTCCTCTTAGCCCCCAAACTCATCCTCGCCTTTCGCAGCCAGCAATCCCGAGCTTTTTTTTGTTTCCCTCTCCCGCTTGCTGCCACCGAGCCACTTTCTGCTACTTCTGCTGCCCCCGGCCTCTGGCTGCAGGGGTAGAGTTCAGCCAAAAATTTCCATCTTCATATAAACCACAGTTGTCTTTGAAAGCTGCTGAGCTGATATTAAAAAGCAAAAGAAAAGCCAACACCACAACAAAAATCTCCGAACCTTCCTCTCTTCCCCCCTCTAAAGATTCACCTGGAAACTGGAAAGAATCAGTTTGGGAACAGAGCCTTTATCCCCGGCGAGGCTGCAGTGTGCATACACCAGCCTCCCGTTCCCTCCTACGGGTTCAGCTCCTCTACAAGACAACAGGACCCATAGCGGGGGGCTGCCAAGAAAAGATTGTTTGAGGACAAGAGTTTATGAGAGAAAAACCCGCAGGCTACTTAAAAGCTCTACAATCTAAAGGCGAAGGGCTTCCGTGGTGGGAAGCTGAAGGCTATAAACATGCAAATTGGAAATTAAGCAAGAGTTTTTAATGGCGGAGGCGATTAACCATTGGAACAAACTACCAGAACGAGTGACACATTGCTGTCTCCCAGACAAGACCAGATGCCTTGCTGGAAGACACGCTTTAGCCAAGCGCAAGCTACCGAGCTCGGTATTGGAGTTAACTGGGTGAAATCTAATGGCTTGTGATATATTGTTTTCCAGATTAGACGCTCTGACACTCCTCCTGGGCCTTAAAAACCAGGAGTTTGTGAAGACACCCCGAGGGGCTGAGCAGCACTGGTGCCGAGATGAGAACACGTGCAGCTGATAGACCTGCCAGCTCCCTTGGCACTGTCCCAGGCGCCTTCCACCTCACCTTCATTTCATTTTTCTCTACCAAAACTGTCCAGTTAATACTGCCAAGGGGAGCGATGACCACCCTGTGCCTACCCCCAGGGGCTCCCTGCCAGCATGCAGCGGGAGCTCCTCCTGCCCACCCCAGGCAATCGGCTGCGGGGGCACGGACAAAGTCAACGCCGAGCACATTTAGCTGAGCACACATGGCAGGTCAGTGGTGCAAGAGAGGCTTTGTACCATCATCCGGACCTGCTCGCACCATTACACCAACCCCCTCAACGGTCCTTGCTCTTAAAATACAAAAATATCAGATTTCTCTTTTTCTGGAATACTTAGCTCATTTTTTTTCCGAGCGGGAGAACACAAGAAGATAATACAGAACTAACTGATGGCGTAGGGTAACGAGGTCCTTGTTGGCACTAAGAAAAAAAGTATCGCAGAGCTTTTAGCTGAGATGAAGAGAATGTCAAAACAGCGAGGAAATGTCACTTGCGCATCTTTAGCCCCCCGTAATGCATTTCTATCATGTTTCCCTGCTCTGCTTAACCGTTTTCTCCTGCACTCACAACTGCTGAGTGTTTGCTTATTGAGAGCGTCTTGAGGACAGTTTTCTGAGCACGCTTCTGTTCATTTACTCATGTCCAGTTGCCTTCACTTCACAGGCATAAATCAGACATGAAGACATTATTAGTAGTGATTCCTGGCACACCCAGCACACTGAGCAAGCATCCTATTTAAGAAAACAATATACAATGGATTATTCATAACAGACTGAGTGCGTCACAGATGAATAATTATAAACATGAAATATATCAATAATGACAATTTTTACAGCAGATTTAACAAAGTAACACACTACAAATAGCCTGTTGGTTGATTATGTATTAATGAAATGCCAAAACATTTAGGTTTTTTAATAGGACAATTAATTACCCCCAATAAATACGACTTATGCCAGGCCTCTTCTTTAAAGGAGGCTTTTGGACATCTGGCGAGGGTTATTTTTTAAAAGCAATAGCTGACGGTTACTACAGAAAGTTCCCTAGGAGCTATGAGGACTGGAGCCATCAACATATATAAACGAGCCAGAAGGTAATTAAAGAGGCGAGGGTAACCATAACACTGGAATAATTTTCATATAAATTGAGGTGGATCATAGTGTCAGATTCAAACCAAGATACGCTCCAAGCATTTCCCCGCTGCAAACATTCAGGGCAATTAGTTTCCTCGGGAAAGTGTCTTCATACACATAGTACGGCCCAGCTTTAAAAGAGGATCCAGATTCAAAAGAGGATCCCGGTTTGCTTGCTGGGAGAGGGTCAACTGACCCAAATGAAGACCTGCCCCAACAAGAAGTTTCCAGAATCACCGGGCTGGTTACTATTAACTACTATTAAGCCATGAACAGGCTATGGTGAGAAAGGGTTCAGAGACTGTTGTGCTCGTGGCACCACTTCATGCAGAAAGCTGGAAGTATCAGCTGCCTTTGGACGCGCAGGACTTGCAGCACTACTGCAGAAGGTGGCCAGGGCATCCATCGAACGGTGCATTGTCCACCCAGACCAGCTGTTCAACACCAACCACTACACTATTTAGCTGCTTATGGGAAGAGTATATAGGTAGATCCCAAACCTGCAATGACCTCTGTAAGTGCACAGCGGTCGGCAGGCATGGACCTCCTCCAAGGGGTAAGCCCTGGAGCTCCGATGCTGCAACGCGCTGAAGCGCTCCCTGGACTCAGCAGGATCTGAGCACGTGCTGGAGCGCCTCGTCGTCCAAGACCTTAATTCACAAGAATTAAGATCCTATCAGAGAGAGCTGAGCTGCTCTGAGAAAGTCTGCGCTTCTTTCTTTGCGAGCTACCGGTCTGTGGAAGATTATAGTAAAGCTGTTCCAAGAAACCAAAATGATCATTTCCTGCTGGAGCGCAGTATTTAGCTCTTGGGGTGGCACAAATTACAGCATCCTTATTTTTATTTCAGTATTTATTTGAAGGAAATGTACAACAGAAATCTGATGCTGGCTGTATTTTAAACCCACGAGCACTCTGTAAACAAGCTAGACCCGGAGAGATTTGCATGTTTCTTTTTGAAACGTAAGGACAACGAGCGAGACCGAGTAATTGAAAACAGTTATGGAGCCTTCATTTTCTTGTTTTTCCTGGGATTTGCTCTTGGGCTGGCTGCTCCCAACCTTAATACCTGGCAGGGATGATTAACTATTTGGAATCTCATTTGCATAATAGTTGATGTGCCAACAGCTCTCCATGGGGAAATCACTGCCCTGGTGGAGGTCAACAATATGCAGAAAAAAGTAGCGTAGAGAGGGCATTTTTCTTAAACTGCAGTTTTTAAAAGGAGTCAGAGCAGAGTATCTAAGATCAAGGATGAATACATAAATATATCTCAGAGAACACATTACTGTGACATCCTTGGTAGCCTCTAGATATGTCCTCAAACCCTTTGAGAAGCTTGCCAATTGGCAGCACAAACAAGTCTGGGTCTTCAAACGCATGCCCATGGGGCACGCTTCCCTCGGGGGGCCACAGCGATCATGGGAGGCAATGGCAAAACTCCAGTTACCTTCACTGGGACAGGTTGCAAGCATCAGCAGTGCTCATCCAAGCCAACAGGCTATTTACTTAGCTGTTTGCCTAAGGCTTTGCAGGACTGGGTAACCCTTCAAAATGATCGTCGTATCTATGCAAACAGCTATGGTCCTGCAAATAGAGGAGAATGAAGAAAACCTCATTAAAGTGGATCAATCCCGGCGCAGGCACAAGCTCGCTGCAACTCATTAACTTCAGTGAGGCTCTGCCCTACTGACCTCTTTGCAGAATCAGGCCCCCGGCAGGAAGCGAGTACAAACGCAAAGAGAATTTAGGTTAGGAAGGAATTAAGCCAAACTGGAATTTGTGCAGGATATCAGTGGCCTCGACTGAACAAGCTTCCAGCTTCTCGGGCTTGCTCACGTTATTGTTTAACATGCTGGCATCAAGGATAAAAAGATCCCAAGGAAACTATTTGCACGCAGACGCTCTCACATGTGCCCACCGTGCTGTCACCTGTGTCATCCCACGCACGCATCCTCCAGGACACTAAGTGACCACAGGCAAACCCAGTATCTGCTTATGCCCTATTTAAAAGGCGAAGCAGCCAGATTTTGACCCTTGCTGCATTTATAAATATCCAAATCCCTTATGCAGATACCACAGGGAAGAACTTCAATAAACACATGTGAAGATGATGGAAATACAGGAGAGTAAGGAAAAGGGACGGATCAGAGAGCCCCAAACCAGCACCTCCACCAAGCTCTCCTCAGCGCTGCTGGGCATCGGTTCACTGCTGGGGGTTCAGAGACAAACACAGCAGCCGCCGTGCCTTGGCACCCCACTTTGCAATGCCTGCACCCCGGGAGGTACCCACCAAAGCTGCTGGGATGCCAACACAGCGGGGTACGGCAACAGGCAACAAATGGCATGGATCTGAAACCTCCATCCGGGTTAAATGGCTCGATAATGTATGAAAAAGGGAGGTATATACCTCAGCTGCCTGAAAGCTTCAGCTATGAACAGACCTAATGACAGCATGCAGTGCAGATGTTTAAGGTTTTCTTTTATCATGCTGTAAAAATGTATATACAATTATGCCCAGTAAGCCTCCACAAGCAGATATTAAGTTCAAGGAATGAGAGGGCAGTTTTAGAACCACCCACTGAATTTCTATACATTTGCCGTGTCCTGCCTGTGGACTTCGGGTTCAACAGAGTAAACCCGCACTGTGGCTTTAATTACCACTGCTTAATGTCTTTATTTTGGGAAACATTTTCACATTTTAGTGCTTTTATCAAAGTAGACTGCATTTAATTAAAAGCAGACCTATAAAACAATTTGTTTCTATTGCCCTCTTTTCATGATAGCCCAAGTACTATTGCATAATACCCAGTTTTTACTTTAGTTTCTTGCTTACACTTTTACCAGTAACCACATTCACAGGTTAAAAATACAATTAAAGCCTACCCAGTCTTGCAAAGCTTCTCCATACGTATCTGTTCCCCCAGTTAACAGCTGAGCTAACTAATATATCTTTAGCTGTGGACTGTATAAAACTGAATAAAACTGACTTGGTATTGTTTACAGGACTCATAAAAAATAATTTCAGTTTACCTTAGCAAGCCACCTGGCCAAAATGAATGCTCTCAGACATTCCCAACCTATGCTGAAAAGGCTCTGCCTGTTTCATTTTACAGCTTCTAATAGATTGCCTGCCATATTTCATGCTGAATCAATAAAGTTATATGCGCACAAATCGACTAAAATGATGTTTGCTGCTATTTCTAACACAAGTAGTTTCTCAATGGGTATTTTGTTCAGTTTACGATAACTCTGGAAGACAAAAACCATGCATAGTACTATCATCTCGCTACTGGTCAAGCAATGATTTTGCTTAGAAATTAGGTCATTTAAAGAAAAATAAAATGAGAGGACTTGCATTGCATTGTAACTTACAGGGGAAGGTTTTCTGGAGGCTGTGTGAGATGCATGGGACCAGCCATTTGAACGTACCAAGGCTGGGCTGGGATTTAGTCTGTTGAAGCAAAGCCTGGACAAGTGGCCACAAAAATGTTGTTTATATATCCACCTGTACTGATATATACCCATATATCATGATATGGTAGGAATAAGCTGCATCAGCATAATCCTCAAGCACGTTATGATTGGACAAAAACTGCATGATAATGAAGTCAGGGAGAGCGTGAGTACGGAGAGAGGAGGTACGACCCTGTGTCCCCATGCAGCTGAGACAGGAAAGGAAGGAGATGTTGTTTAAATTAGCATTTGTGCAAACTATTTCCCTTTAAGCGTTTGGTTTTTTTTTTCCTTTTTGCAAGACAAGTTTTGCCCTGGGATTCAATAGCAGGGAGATGCTTGCAAAGTGTTTTTGTTCACTGATGAAATCCATCAGTTTGCAGGATCGGGCCCCGGCCTGATCCTGCCCCACCGAAAAGTTAAGGGAAGGTGGTGTGAGAACCAGATGAGGTCTACACGCTACCAAAGAGCACAGGACCAGAAGCCCGCTCCTGCAGGACGGAGTCCTCCCCACAGGAGACCCCTGCGGTCCCTACGCTACCTGGAAGTTTCACCTGGTGCAGGGTTGGGCCCGGGTCCACCACCCTCCCCATCCCTCACCGCCCGATCGGGATTCTGCCCGGGGATATGCAAACTGTCTCGCCGGAGCCAGGGCAGAGTATTTATCCACAGGTGCAGTGCAGGGAGGATTTATCTACAGGTACAGTGCATACTCTGAGGAAACAGTTAAGCATCCACAAAGACTCTGAAAACTGAAAAGATGAAGCTTCCCCTATCAAACCCTTCCCAGAAATAAACAGTCGCACCGCCACACATGCATGCCAGTGGGGAAAGGACACATGCAAAGACCCTCTCCCTCCCCAAAAGAAGCCAGCTGGAATATTCCTCGTTAAAAAATGGCATTGGGAGCTCTTACCTGGTAAAATTTGTATTCCCAGCTACCAGCACACCTACAGCACCAGGCTCTCATGGGGCATCGCGCGAGGGTGCAACGGCTGATTGTTGCAGGTCATGGAAGTTTACAGCCAGAAGCAAAAAAAAAAACCCAAAACAAAACAAAAAAAAATCCCCCAAAAGCCACAACATGACCCAAATGATATCCCTGCAACGGTTGTCTCGTTACAAACAAGATGAGATGAAGGAGGGGTTTTTACTTGCTCTGAGGCATCATATGGAGCTTAATCACAGGCAGTTACGTATATGGTTCTTTTGGCCTTCAATCAAGTGTGTCGTTTCGGTGGCAGCTGCCTACGTGATGTAAGCAACCTGGGTGATCCAGTCCTTTGCCAATCACGGCCTTGTGCAGCTATTTTACAGCTGAACAATGGGGAAATTCGATTTCCCAGGCAGTGACGAGATCCTCTTGTAGTCCAACAAGAACAACGAGTGAGACAGGATCACGCACCTCTCGTCCGGCGGAGTTACAGGCAACCACAGCCCGGCCAGACCTCAGCGAGCCATTCCCACAGCCGATCTCGTCCCGCTATCATTTCCTGGCGGAGCCCGTCTGCATCCCGACGACTTTCAACACACTCCAAAGCCACCAAGAGCCGAGAGACAAGCTTGCAAGGCGCCCCGTGAATTAGTGCGACACAGCGCGGCGTGTGCTAAGGGGGACGAAGCTGCTACGTGGAAAACAGTAAAACTTGGTGGGTGGAAAAGGTCTGAGCTGCTGGTGAGTAACAGGAGAAACAGCTCACACTCAGGACACCAGCAAAGCACGGCAGCTCAGCCTTCCTTAATGCATTCCTTTTGCTGTTCAAGTGGGTAAATCAGGAGGCAATCACTGCAAATCATGTATTAGATCTGGTGATTGAAATTATAGCTGAAATAAAACGAGGCTGGGCTGAATACATTAAAGCTATCAGTAGGCATCTGGGCGACAGGCAGGACCCTCTTTGGGAGTCTTTTGGTTGCCGACAGCGGCATCAGTAGGTGTTGGGGGCCAAATTCCTCCGTCGTGTACATTTGTTGATTTTGACAGATTCATTAAGACCCATCTATTCAAACAGATGGCGGATGCTCCCTCTGCTCTGGGATCTTCATTCCTGTCTAACTCCACAAGAGCAGGACACCGCATAGATACCGAGCGCTTATTACATCATCCATGATATGAACGAGAAGAGGGCCCAGAAATTAAGAAAAAGGGCTTTCTGGGCAGCAAAAGTGATGTTACGCCGCTCCATGGCAACTTGCGTGCCCCTCTCCCCAAACACGCCTGTGTGTGCCCACAACCGCACACAGCCAAAAAAAGGGGGGGGGGGGGGGGGGGGCGGCAAAACCCACCCGTGAACAAACCACACAGGCGAGGGGACGGGGTACCAAGTCCTCCCGCGAGTCAGCGTGGAGGTCGGAGCATCCACACCCGCAGAGACACCCCCCCCACCCCACCCCACCCCCGCCCCTCACCTCCATCCCCGGACCCCGCTGCATATCGCGGGGGGACCGCTCCGCCGCCGCCCCGTCTAAGCGAGCCGGTAGGGCTGGGCTGGGCGAGCCCCCGCTCCGGTCAACAGGTCGGTTCCCCGGGGGGCACCCGCTGCCCCCCACCTTGGGGGGGGGGCGGTGTTTGCAGGGAGCCGGCTGCGCGACCGCGCAGCCGGCTCCCTGCAAACACCCCCCCCCCCCCAAAAGGTGGGGGGCAGCCGGTGCTCCTCATCCTCCTTCGGGGTCTCACCCCCTCCTCGACTCACCTCTCCACCAGCCGGCTCCTCCGCCACAGGTTTGCTCGGCTCCTCTTCCCCCCCCCCCCCCCCCGCCCCCCCCCCCCTCCTCCTCCTCCAGATCGCTCCTGGCCGAGTTATTCAAAGGAGGATGGAGGGAGGAGGCAGAGAGAGATCTGGGCGGTGGGGATGGCGGAGTAAAAATGAAAAGGGAATAAAAAGACGATCAAATAATAATAATTAATAATAATAATAATAATAATAATAAAACCAGATAATGCGGAATAATAAGGCTGAGCGCGGGGCGGCGCGGCAGCGCGCTGCGGCTCAGCGCCCCGTGGCCCCGCGCAGCCCCGAGCGCAGCGCCGAGCCCCGCCGCGCCGCCCCGCGCTCCCCCCGGCAGCCCCCGGCCAGGGCGGCGGCGCAGCGCCCGCCCGGGGAACACCCTCCGCCGCGGCCCACCTTGCGGCAGGCCCCCCCCCCCCCCCCCCCCCGCTATAACCCCTTCCTCGCCGGCACCTCGGTGCCAGCCACCCCCTCGCCGTCCCGTGTCCCCCCCCCCCCCCCCCCCAACCCCCGAGGGATGCTGCGCGCAGGGGAGAGGGGCCAGCCCCATCCTCCGCCGGCTCCCACCGTCCTTCTTTCCTCCCTCCCGGAGGCGGCTGGGAAAGAGCACGACCCCAAATAGCCCACGACCCCGAAGGAATCACCAACGTGGGGCCGAGCCCCTCAGAAAGTTCACTCCCCGAAAGCTCTCCAGGTCTCTTTACAGCGTGGAGGGGGGGTAAGCTGCCGGTTCTTTTTTTAGAAACAGCAATGGAGGAGAAGAAACCATGTCTGCACGTGTCTGCTGCGCTCCCGTGTGCACAAAGGTGTGCGTCTCCCTGAACCCAGTGTCCCAGCCCAGCCAGGCTGCCTGACCCTCTGTTTGACGCTGAGGAGGGCAGGGGAGCAGAGCAGGTAGCTACAGATCACTGATGCTGGCAGCTCCGGGGGGGTCCTGACTTCTCCAGAGTGAAAGAGCAAGTGCTTGAAGGAGTGCGCTTCTCCCGCCTTGCTGAGCATCTCCTCAGGCTTCTCAGCTGAGCTAAAACTAGCACTGCAAATCAGCCAGGAGATGCCTTTCCTTACTGCAGTCATCCTCAGTGGGTTACCGGAGCTCGGTGGGGCTTGCTTGTCTTTCCAGTTGCCTTTCTGAATGCACCAGAAGCACACGCTCTTTGGATCGCTGCCCAGGATCGGCAAACCCACTGAAAAAGCCGTACCTGGGGAAAGCTGGGCCAGGGTACTTCCAGTGGGGTGAAATTTAGCTAAAGACAGTTTAGGCTAAATACATGGAGAGATGGTCTGTTGGTGAAAGCAGATGACTGCAGAAGAGTCTCTAATGGGAACCCAACGCTCAACTAAAACTGCCTCGGTTGGATCTGGAAACAGCCACCCGGCATCTGCGGCAACGCTCCCGCAATCGCGTAAGCATTGAACAAAGCCTTCAGAGTCAGTGTCGATTTTATGGCTCAAAGGTGTTTAATCCACATCCTGCCTGTGTTGTACTTTTCTGACGTAAAACCCTTCCCGCCCCCTTCCTTTCAGCCTCGTGGGTCATGCCATTCCCCATGCTGGGATTTTACCCTCAGAAGGAACATGATCCCCATCAGGAACCACGGGCAGAGGGGTTTTTGCTTTCTCTGCTCCTTATGCAAACTAGAAATCCCATCTCCATTGATATTAAACTATTTTTGCTTCACCAGCTCAGCCGTCCTGCCCAAGGATGGGAGTTCTGCATCCCGCTGCCCCTTGCCCAGTGCCTGTGCGCTGCCTGCTCACCAGGTCCCGGGCCTGGATGGAGACGCAGGAATTTAGCCACGGTCCCAGTCCCTTACAAACCATCAGGGCTTGCGCAGGCCTGGCTACCTCCTGCAATTTTACCATTTTTATGAAGTTATTGGCATTCCTACGTCCAGTGAGGGGGCAATTCCTGCTCCAGCAGCATGGCCCTCAGCACCACCAGTGGAAGGTGAATGACGGGACCGAACGCTGTTTCATCGGGGCGAGACTCAGACCGATCTCTTCACATCCTTTTACTTTTCATTTCTTTTTTTTCTTGATCCATAAGGAAACTTTTACCTGTGACTCCCTCAGCTTCATCTGGGCTGCTTATGTGAGTAAAGTGGGGGCAAAGCCCCTCGTTTGCAGAACATTATTCCCTGCCTTTAGCTAATTTCCTTTCCTTCAGCTCTGGAAGACATTAGCCAAAAAGGTTCCAACCTTCATGGCTGAAAACAGTAGCTGGAAAATCCATTAGGCTTATATATTTATTATTAAAAATCGTTAAAGGACCAAGTTCTCATTAATCCCTAAATACATCCAGAATATCTCCAAACTTGTGTCCGCATAAATAAGCCAAGCCAGCGGCCCTTTTTCTTTGTTAAAATACAGAGCTGATCGTGTCAAACCCTCTGTTTTTAAGAAGATGTCCTCGGTAGCAAGGCAGCTCCCGGGGCCGTCAGCTCCCCGCAGCCGGAGGGCGGCGATGGGAAGGCGTGCTCTCCGGAAGGAGAGGGCTACCTCGGAAATCAGCGCTCTGACATCCGCATTACGCTCCTGAAAATGATACGGCGAGAGACAATATAATACTAATGTGACAAAGTAACGCACTGAAAAATTATGCAAGGCGGGGAAGGTTGTTGTCAGAGACCTGCCTGGCTGCCTGTTGGGGACCGGTGATAGTTGTCACTGTCAGCACTGAGCTGTCACTCTAATAACAAGTGGATTATCGCTTGATGTAATTTGCTATCAAGCTGTTGTACACCAGTCAGAGTGATTACATTTGGGTACCACCCAGCTCGTAGGGAGATGCTCAGCAAACCCAGGGCCGCGTAGGCAGGGTGAGCTCTCCATTTCATTTCGGGTGCCTTTTTTGGGACCAAGGAAAGCGGTGGCCGAAGCGTCGGGTGAGCACGCGGTAAATATGGCAGCAATAAATGCGGTGTCCAAGGGGAGGCAGGGCAAGCCAGTGTATGATTTTAGAAGAGGCTGGTGTCTTAAAAACACCCCTTATAATATCTAGATGGAAAGCCCGTTGGGTCAAACTTAGAGGTCCCTCAGACAAGAAAGTCCTCTATTGAAATTAAATAGTTTTGCTCGGTTAGGGATGGCCCACTGAAATTAAAACTCAGAAAGATCTGTAAGGCCCGTTGAAGTGAGAAGGTCTGTAATTATCCCCCACAGTATCGGGGAGGGGGTTTCTGTCCAGTCCAGTTTTAAACATCCTGAGAAATACACATTCGGCCGCTCCCTGGGGAGGGTTCAGTAACATGTCACAGTCTAACGGGTCTCACAAGTGGGATAAGTTTTTCAACTTTCAGCCTACATTTTTGTATTGCTTAATTTCATCCCATTATTTCTGACGAACCACTTTGTGGAAGGCGTACAATTGCTCCCTAGCCTGGATTTTTATGTTTTAATGATGGTTAATTATTCCAGGAGAAACTTTTATTTTTACTTTTTATTCATCTCGCTTTTGCACTGGATGCTTTATTCTGAAGTTTAATTAGCACATTTCAGAACTAAATATCTAGATTAAATCACTGCTGAGCGAGCTCCACTCCAGGATTTATGATCATTGTGCACAGCCTTTATTGTACCTGCCAACCCAGGCAACTGATTTATTGATCGATGTGTTATTTGGGCCGGGAGCGAGCCAGCCGGGTACCGCAACGGGCTCGGGGAAGGGCTCTCACGCAGCCTGGCCCGGTGCTGCTGCCCTCCATCTCCCCCCGCCACAGCGAGGAAGAGGGTGGATGAAGATGCCGATGACGATGGGTAGAAAGGGGCAGCCTCCAGCTCCTTCGTACCCCGGTGAGGGCATTGCACACCCTAACAGCAGGTCTGGGATGAGGCAGCACTGGCAGATTCCCGTCTCCAGCCCTACCATCTGCTTAGATCCAAGGTTTCATTTCAGCCTATTAGAGAGATTGGGGCTGGCTGCAAACATCAGATGTAGGCATAGGTTTGGCACGAGTCCATCCCCTTTCCTGCTGCCTCAAACGCCAAGATTTTGATTCAAGCTCATCTGCAAATGCTAAAAAAGCTTCAGTTCTGCAACAGAGTCCACCCTAGTGGAGCTCATCACGAAACGAGACCTTCGGGGGGGGGGGGGAATATGTAAAGAAAACAAAACGAGAACTCATTTTAATTACATTATCTCAACAAACTAAAGCTATAGACAAATGCGATTACACCCACAAAAATCTTCTTGCTCCCAGCCGAGTCTCCAAACACTTGTGGCTTAGCCAAGGCCAGAAGAACATGCTGTCGAGACAAATGTACGCTTACACTCTTCCCCACAAGAAAGCTCGACATCCAGCGAGCTCGTGCAAGGGGGTTTATCTCCAAAAAAATCAACAGAAATGCCCATGTGCGATAGAAAAGCACCTCCTGTTCGTGCTGCTGAGCAGACTGGGTTTACTCTTGTTATTTATACAGAGCAGCTCTGGCACACTATGTAATAAAAATGGATAAGGTTTCAGCCCTTCGCTAGCCCACAAAAATAAGATGACTGTCTGCGCAGGCACCATGGGGCAAACAGCCCAAACCAAACCCAGAAAACTCACAATGAATTTCAGCAGGGAGGGTTTGGGGGGGGGGGGTTGGTGGTGGGGTGTTGTTTTGTTTTGCTCTTAGAAAGATAGCCCTGTAATTTAGTGACTCATACATTCTACATCCTTTGTTGCTTTTCATTTTCAACATCTTTAAGCTGTTTGTGGAGAACGTGCTTATTTTTAGACTTCCCATCAGCGAGAGACATTTTAGCTGGTTCGGAGGGGAAAAGCTCCATTGAGACTTTTGTGTCTGGGGTGTTAATAGGCAAATTTCCTGTCGGGGAGATATTTTCTTCCTTTTTCTTACTTTTACATCTCACTTGGGATCTGGGCAGTGATTTTGAGGCATGCCGAGAAGGGCTGTGCCCTGTGCCGCAAGTGGGGTCTCTCAGGGATGCACCGAGGTCTGACCTGACGGAGGGAGGATGAGGATGGCTGCAAGCAAAGGCAGACACATGTTGGGGCATGAAGAACAAACGGGGGCCCCGGGATCGCCAGTCATCTTCCTCCCTCTTCATCAAATCCGCAAATCTCGAGCCATGCCCCAGAAAGCCTCTGTACCATGGAGGAGGCTTTCAGCAGATAGGGCGAAGGGGGAGAGCATCCCACAGCCAAGCGCCAACCCACATTTCTCCGTGCTCGGGCAAAAAATATGAGGGGTACTTTAAGTACCTTGGTGAATTCAGTTAATCTTAAATAAGCAGTGTTTTTGTTTGGAAGATAAATGAAATACTTCCAATTTCCTGGAAAAAAGTCTTTGCAAAACAGAAGATGTTTTCCGAGTCAGTTAATAGATTTGGGGTTGGGTTTACAAAGTCTAATACCTCATTTCAGTTTGCAGCTCAAAATTTTTTGGGGGAACTTTAAAAATAAAATTAAAGGAAATTTCAAAATAAAAACTGGCTCTGTAGCCCTCAAAGCCAGGCATCTCAAAAAAAAAAAAGCCCAATCCTGCCTGCTTCTCATTTTTTTTTTTTAAATTTTAATTAAGTCAATCAACAACAGAAAGGCCTCCAAATGAAAACCACACAGGCACAAAACATCTCTGAGCCTCCAGATGTGCATTCCTCCACCTTCCGCTGGCGAGCTTGCAGCAGGCACCGCGGTGCGCTGGCTGCCCCAGATTACTCAGGGCACACGCCTTGCTCCGAAATAAGAGCAAGAAATGCAGGGATGGGACACGTCCTGCTGCTCCGCACGCAAAGGACAAGAGGTGGACCCAGGCCATACCCAAGAATGCATGCGGGAGGATGTAGACCTGACGCTGAGCTCTCGGGGCACGTCCTACTGGCTCTTTGCTTTGCACTATAGAGATATTTGGTTTTTACCAGCACATGCCACCTTGAAGCAGGCAGCAGGACAGGAGGAGCCACCGGCCCTGCGGTGTCCCTCGGTGCCAGCTCGCTCTGCAGTGGCACACGCTGGGTTCGGCCGCGGCATGGCCCCGCGCCGGCTGCCAAGCGCAGAACCAGCTCCCACGCCCAGAAACGATAACGGCTGTTTGGCCAGCTCGAAGGAGCTTTTTCCAGGACGCATTTGTAATCTTGCTGAAAGCCGCAGTCCTAATAGACGGTTGGAAATACTCCACAGCTCTCTGGCTGTCACTTCACCCAGGTGTCACAGGCAGGTCTAAGATACTCAGTTTCTGTTCTGCAGTCTCCCACCATCGTAAGACTCAAGAGTAGGTCCGGAGGTTCGTGGCTCGTGTTTTACGTCCTGTCCACAGCTTTCAGGGATGCATGACCCAAACCAGCACAACCTTGAGCCCTGTGCAGAGCTCTCTGCTCTGCCCATTGCCACGCCACAGCTTTATGTTTGCACGAAGCGAGGACTCGGCATCCTCTGGAGGAGCTGCCACCATCTCCCCATCACACGTTTCCATGCAAGATACTGCACCCTCCCTTGTGCTACCAGCCTTTGCCATTTCCCAGCACCACCTAACCTCAAGGAAGTTTTTTTGCTGCATTTAAAACCCTACACAAGCAACAGGGAAACCACCAGCGAGGCTCTTGGGTAAACTCCAGCATGATGTGCCATCACAAGCACCGGCTGAACAAACTAATGAAGCAGACGGGGAGCAAACCTGTGGTGGACACCTGCCCATCACGCTGAGCTGAGGTCCTTGCAAAAACAGCGCTACGACACTTTGCTCAAACACTGATGAGCCAAACTGGTCGGTCAGTGGCTCGGGAGCAGCGCCTCTGAGAGGAGCTGGCTGAGGGAACGGGCTGTCGCACAGCGAGAGCAAGGCACAAGGATAAATGTGCACAGACTGGAGGGTGGACAGTGTCAATAGGATTAGTTTGTTCTATTATTTATCATGCCATATGCCCCAGCACTCGATCCACAAATCTGAGCCATCAGCTGTGAACACCTGTCAAGGAGTTGAGTAATTTTCCAGTTTCTGGGTAGAATAACTGGAGACAATAAGGCTGATTTAATCAGTAAGTACTTAGCCCCAGAAACATAGTGGCTTAAAAGAAAATCTCACTATATTTTTTAAAACGAAAGCCTTTCTGCATTAGAGTTAACCCAGAAAAAACTCCTTAGTAGATGTATCGCAGTACAGCAGCAAGGCAGGTATTAGCCAAACGCATGGTGGAAAGGAGATAAACAATACGCTGTGTCCTCCTGCATGTCCACAGGAAACAAATTCCCCATTTAGAAAGCCCAATAAAAATGTAATTCTTTTATAACAACGGCATCCACTGTATATTGTTTCTCTGAGGAGAAAAAAAAAAAAGTAAGCGACTTTGAAGTCCTCTAATGCCATCAAAAAATGTATTTTTTTCCCCCAAAGTGTCTCAAAAGTAGCAAAAAAATATGAAAAAAATTAATGACTGCTAACAGCTGAAACAGATGGTCTGCTGCGAATCCCCACAGCCTCATGCAACTGTGAGTCAAGCCATTTTTCAAAATGGTGAAGAAAAAAAAAAAAGAATTAAAAAAAATCAATTTCCAAGACTACGAGGCTTCCAAAAATCCATTCGGAATTCCCAGCCGAGAGCCAACAAGAAAGGAGGGTTTGGATGGTTTAGACCCACAGTGGGCTCAAACCCAGCGTGCCCCTTGCCCTCACACCATGTGCACGTAGATGGTCTGGATACGTTTGCGTTCAGCACAGTCCCACAAGATGTTTCCCTGGGATGAGGTTTTACTCTAGGATTTTAACTAAGGATCCTTTGCTCTATACGATTCCCAACGCATGCACCTGCTGCCGGTCCCCAGCACTGTCCCTGCTGCCCACCCTTGGGAGCTGGCAGCATCCCTCCCACCCCATCCTCCCGGTGCACCGATTGTCCTCAGCAAGCAACCCCCGCCCCGTGCCAGCTCACCCCTTGCGAGGAACAGTTTGAAATGAGAAAGACACTTGCCAGGAGGGAAACTCTGGTTGCCTGCTTCTCTGCTGCGGCTCCTCCTTCTCCCCAGGAGACTCGTCCCCTCGGCCACCTTCATGCTTGGGCTGCCCCTCTCCATGCTCTTTGATCAGCCCCATCAGGCAGATGAGACGGCAGGTTCTGGGAGATGTGCGAGCTCATCATGGGGACATCAAAGCCGGCAGTGTGGCTCTGTAAGGAGCGGGCAGAAACTTAACTGCACACACAGTACCAGTTTATCATTTATTTAAACTCAATCTTTCAATAATTCATGCCAGCCTTTCACTGTGTAGCAGGACAACAATGGCAGGAGCGCAGCAACGCAGGCAGCGAATAACCACATCTGGAACAGATGTTCAGTTCTAAATAAAAGCTGGTTTTGCAGAGAATGTTAAATGCCATGGGAATAGTGTGCTCTGGGACGCAGCCCTGCTCCTTCCAGGGGGCAACAGCGATTTGCTCATATGTTTTGCAACGCAGAGTTGGCACAGATCAAATGAAACATCCAGGGCTGGCTTCAGCTGCAGCCCAGTAATCGTGAGAGCAGACCTGCAGCGTCTGCAGGCATCTCCTTGGAAGTGCTGGACAGATGCCTGCAGGGCAGCTCTGAGCGTGAACACACGATGCCATGAGTCCTCCCGACAGCCAGCCGTGCTCTGTGTCCACTCCCACCAGCCTGGAGGACACTAGCACGGGATCCCTGCACGCAGTCAAGAGTCTGCCCACCTCCCTCCCATGGAGACATTGCTGCTGTTCCTAGGAGTGAGCTGGGTACAGCCTGGCGCTCCTGTGTTACAGGGATGAGGATGCAAGCACCCTTGCACAAGAGGAGCCAGGGCCACCCATGTGCTTGCCAAGAGCCATACAGGTGTCTCTGCAGGGCACCCACCTGCGCTGGGTACACCCAACCTCCGAGACCCCTGGCAGGGTCTCTTTTTCAGCGAGCATCTCTTCCCCAGTTGTGACACGCAAGACCTCTTAAGTCTGACCAACACCTGCATCATGTCACTAAGCTCCTGCCCATCACCACATGCCATCTGCTGCAGCATTGCCATTCAAAAGACATCTGCAAAGCTCATTCCCCGCCACATGTCCCCATGTGGACATACCTCTCCACACTCCCCCTTCTCTTCTGCACCCAAGACAAGCCAGTGTCTCCACTGCCAGGACCCTTCATGGCTTGTACCCGGTTGACCCACTGTCTCCAATTCCCATTGGGACATCAACCCATGCCTTCAAGCACCCCACACTGTCAGCCACTATCAGGCTCTCATTACACTTTTGAACAAGCACTTTATTCCTTGCCCTTGGCTGACCCTTGCCCCCAGGCCAGCGCCCCCAAATGATCCACATATACACCTTGTTATTCTTCCTGAAACCACCTCCAAAACAGCCGCGAGCCTGCTGGTGCCCTGAGACGTACCCTCCTTGTGCCAGCCACTGTTACCTCTCTCTTCTCCCCTGCCCATCTGTCGCTAGCCGTCTGGCCTTGCTCTCCTTCTACGTGGTTTTAAAGTGCTTTGAAGCAAGAACTTACTTGCCATTTTGTCTGCAATTGCACAGCACCTAGCACACTTGAGGCCTGACCCAGGACCAGACCTCCAAGGTATATTATTATCATTATTATTATTACTACTACCACTGTTATTACCGACTCCCTGAGGCTCTGCTTGGGCTCTCTCTGAGCAACCTGATTTAGTTGAAGATGTCCCTGCCCACGGCAGGGGGGTTGGACTAGATGACCTTTAAAGGTCCCTTCCAACCCAAACTATTCCATGATTCTTGATACAGTCCTTACTTTTTTTGGACTACCTCACTTATCTCTGTGTTTTGCAACACCTCCTCTGATAGTTGGACTCCACTCTTTGTCTGGATAATGCAAATTTACAGATGGCTTTCACTGCAGATTTTCTTGCTAATAGTGTCTTGCTCTTATGCTTAAATGTGAACCTTGCACTTTACCCTGCTAGCCAAGCACTTAATGCCAGTAAGAAGTTGTCTTTTTTTTTCCCCTAGATAATGACTGATCTTCCAGATTGGTTGGATAATGAAATAAGTAATGACATTAGAAGCCCATTAATCAGTAGTGAGCAGTGAATAACAGAGTACAAGACTGTCAAATGCTCCTGAAGGACAAGCTAAGGGGAACTGTGGGAAAATGGTGAAACTACTCAAAATCTGGTCCCCTGGTCTCCACATCTTCTTTTTTACTTCTTTAAAGTGGCTGACAATCAATTCTGGCAGGATTCTTGGCGTGGGGGACCCAGACTCATGCCAGGTAGTCTGCTGTCCAGATTAGACCCCGGTACTCACGAGATTCCTGTTACATTCATAGTCCTGCTGAATTTCACACATAGCAGGAGCTCACTTCCCACAATTTCTTCCACTCCCTGGTACAAGAGACAAAAAAAAAAGAGGGAGGAATCCAGGAGGGCCACTCTCTACAATCGCACTAACGGTGGTGGTAGGAGAACATAGCTCACACCTCCAGCAGGACTTTCCCCCGTGAGCCTGTTCTGACTTGAGCTACGTTTCCACAGAAGCATCCCCAGGAGGAAAGGGTACGTTGTGTTGGAACAAGCACTTGCAGTTGTCACGCCAGTGGGTATGTAATTGGAGATGCTTCTCAGAAATAAATGTCTGAGCAAAGTCACCCCTTGGAGAGAGCAGCCAGCAGGGTCACAGTCAAGAGTGCAGGCATCTCTATTAGCACAGAGGCTGATTTATTAGTCTCTCTGTGTATCTACACCCACAGAAAATGTGGTACCCTTGGGGCACAGTGTCTTCAATCCACATTTATAAATGTCTCTCCCAAGGGACTGCTCAGCTGTGTTACATGCAGCTGATGACAGCTTCCCTTCATTTTTATGCAAGGTACCAAGAGGCATAAGACAGGGATCCTAGGAAGAGAGCCATCCTGGTTAAAAGCCATCCTGAGCTGCTGAGGACCTTTCCCCACATGGAGCTGCAAGCGCTCACTCTGGGACAGAGGAAGATCAGGAAGAAGAGAACTTTAAAAAAATTTGTCAGAAAGACGACAGAAATGAAACCCTTTTTAGTCCCTCGCCTACGGCACCTCCTCTGTATTCGCCTTCAGCCCATCTCCCACTACCCCAGCGAGGCTGTGAACACATCTCTACCTCGGTGGCAGCTGCGTCACCGAAATGGTTAAGTGAGAAAGTGTTTGCAACCCAGCCCCCTTGGCTGGCCGAGCACTGCAGCACTCCTGGCCCTAAGTTTACTTTCCTCTTTTGCTTCTCGCTCTCTCGTGCCAAACGTAAGGATCTGGCCCGCTCCACAGCCCGCTTTGCCAGCACGAGCACAGTGACTCATTCAACAGCTCTTCATCACAACACATTCTTTCAATGGGACTTCATTTTGGATGGCACTTGTCTTCAAAATCTGATGCTGGAGAAAGGTACGAAATGCATAAACACAGGCGCAAAGCGAAGAGGGGGGGGGAACAGTGGAGTTGGGTCAAAACTCATGGGGTGATATTAATTTTCTTTTTACCTCCACCAGCAGATAACCGATTTCGCTAAAAAGAGGAGAAACCCAGCTCAAAGGAAAGAGAAAGGTCCTCACATCACTTCTTCCATCAGGCTGACACCTCTTCATCTTGGTGAATTTAACATCTGTTACATAACTCAGAGAACATGTGGTTATTGTCAAGGTTTATTAATAGCTCAAACCCTAAGTCTTAAAATGAATATCAGCAGCTGCTCCAGACTTCACCTCTCAGACGTAGGTGAGAGCAGGTACAATGGCTGGCTGGGGGTCAGGGCTTTCAGTCACTCCAGCGCTCCTCATTACAAGCTGTAAAGGACAAAACTTGGACTGCGTCCCTGATGCTGAGACATCTGGATTTCCAGATTTTCCTCAATACTTTTTTCCTTTCGCATCTCATTTTTCTTTCCAGTGAAGGCACATTACATGGGTGGAGGCAGAGGAGAGGGGAGAGGTTCACAGATATGAGAGTGGGCTGGAAGAGTGCAGACAGGAGGGGAGGGAGATAGTGGATCATCGTCCCTTTCATACACAAAGCACTTCCATCCATAGGGCGCTCAGTCACATCCAAGATGACTAGCATGGCTTGCAGGTGCTTTGATGTAAGGATTTTTTTTCTTAATGCATATATTGCCCTTCTAAGTTGGAGAACAGGCTGAAGAAATGCACTTGGCACCTGGAGCAGCGAGAAGGTTGTCTGTAGCTTGGGCTGCCCTGTTCCTGGTGGGGATGGAAGTACACCACCATGGGCATACATCTCCACTCAGTAATAGATGCCTTAAATGCTCTCTGACAATATTTTCAGGTAGGATTCAGGCTAGGCGATAGCCTTGGTAATGGTGAGGCTGTGGCTGAGGCAAACACCTGTGTACATGGCTGTTCCCGAAATGCACAACCCGCAGCTCACATGTCATATCAGGCAATGGTAAAGGCAAAGACCCCCAGCCCTTGCCATCTCCAGCCCATCTAAGCATCAGTGACAATATAGGGTCATGCAAATGATCTTCTCGAGCAGAACCTGAAGTTCAACTTGATCCAATCCCAAATTCATGTGCAGCTTTAAGCCAATGAAGAAAAAGCAAGCCAGACAAAAGATGACTAATGCAAAACACTTCATTTTCTGGCACTTAATAAAGGCCAAGAATATTTGACAAGAAAGGCTAAGTTCACCAGACACCACTGGTCGCTGCAGGGGGGAGGTGGCTGTGATGCTCTGTTCAGCTCTAAGCCCCACTGGCTTCAGACACTCGAGCGAGAAGCAGGTCACCCATGCCCGAGAGATCAGCTGGCCAGATTCAGAACAGCAAAGTGCATGGCCTAAACATCAGGCTACCAGAAACTGGGAGCTGGTCCAGCTCCAGTTATAAGAAATGCTTAAAAACTCACTAGGACAGAGGGTAGAGCTCATACATCTTGTCCTACCAGGGAAAAATAAACAGACAGATTGTTATTTCTTCATGTCCAGTGAATACCCAATTATTTATACAGTGCGAAGCAGCAGCAGGAGAACTTATTATGGGAAATCCACCCAAAGACATGATACAAGCTTGGAGACAACTCCACTAGGAGGCAAAAGTCCTTGGCTCAAGACCTTCTTTAAAACTGAGTAGAGATGCCTTCAGCCAACACATCCCACCTTCTGACTCACTGCTGGATCAAAGCCTGGCATGCTTTCCTGACCCTAGAGACTGCAAATCACAATCTTTATGTGGTCAAGAACCACAAGACATCCACTATGCCCCAGGAGAGCTGGGGGAAGGGGGTCATAGACAGGACCCACACTGCAGCCTGAAGCTGGGTTGGGTTTGTGGCCAATTCAGGCATCTCCAGCAGACCTTGCTGGTTTGTTTGCTCCCAGCCCAGAAATGTGGGTTACTCAGCTTTCTACTCCACCCCCTGGAGAACTTCCCATGCAAACTAAAATGACCTGCTGCAGAAAATAATGAAGTAAACCATTCCTCTAATTCTGAATTCACCAAATTAAAAAACTGCTTCAGTTGATCCAAAACTGTTCTTTCAGACCGAAACCAGAAGCTACCATTTTGGCAGAGGAAAAGAGCTGTCAGCTTCATCGTAATATCACTGAGATTCTTTTTTCCTCCCTGTAGCTGCCTTTTTCATCCCCACCCAGCTGAAAGTTTACTCGTTTTTACTTTCGTAGGCAGCACTTCACACTTTTCTTGTCCACCAGGCCATGCTTATCTGACCACATGGATCTGCAACAATCATTTCTTATTCCTTTGTACCAGGCGGATCCTGTAAGTTTTTCTGGACAAACTTTGACAAAAATATTATTTCTTTATAAATCCAGACATCGTGGGATTGTTGCACGGGATCTTCCATTCCAGCTGTTCCTCTTTTGCCTTCACATACTAATCTCCAAACCTGCAGGGCAACAGTTCTGGGGTCAATTGGATGCAACTCAGTTTATTAGCATAAATATGGAGCCACAGGATATTAGGGAAGGACTGTGCTGAGTACTCAAAAACTCTTGGAAATTTAGAAAGCATCTAATTATGACTGTTACCCAAAAAGGACTTTGCACATTGTTCACAGTCTTCAGAAAAAGCAACTGGCAATGTCAGAAAAATCATAAATCGAGGATTTGGAGTAAATGACCTCCTGTTCTTACTGTGCATTTGCCATGTAGTGAAAGAAAAACAGGAAGGAGTCTTGCCAAGGTATGGGGAGGGAAAAAAAACAACAAAAATGAAAGGGATTTTGTTGGCAGAACTTGCAAATTATCACTACTCCCTTTCACCCAACTTCCGTAACATAATTGCTGCATGCTGCAGCTAATTCACCAGAGATGCTTCTGCTGTGAAGGTGGAATCACCTTGTGCAGAGAAAGCGGCTCCTGTCCTCAAAGACCCAACCAGGAGTGCAGGCAGACCAGAGGGAACCAAAGAGAAACAGAGTTTAGGTCAAAATCTGGCACGGCTGGATCTACGCTAAGCTTCAGTAGGTACTTATAAGGATGGTTAGGCTGAACGGCCCATGAAATAACTGTAGAACAGCAAATAGTTATTTTGAACTCAGAGCTACAGTCTCTGCCAACCAAGGATCACACAAATCAAGACCTTGACATATAAGAAGTGTCCAGGCTTAATTGGACGGTGCTGAGTAGTTGTTTGAGCACACAGATATGCTCATCCGTCCAGCTAAGGAGGCCTCTCCAAACACATTTTCACATCTTACTCCTGACCTCCATAGCATTAGCTCCCAGTTGCAGGCTACAAAGTCAAACTCAACCCCAACCCACACCACTATTACTTATGCTGGCACTTACTCAGCAGGAGAGATCAGAGATGAAATGTCTGGTCAAGAACAGGTTTGTCAGTGAGAGGCAGAGATGGGTCTGCTCCATGGTGGGAAAAACAGAACCAGAAGCCAAGGGTGGCCCTAGTGCAGGCAGTGCCCTCACCAACACAGGTCCTATGGGATCTGAACTTGATGAGCAGAGCTGAGTGCTGGTAACAAGGTACGGCAACACAAGGTGAGAAATTAGGTCCAAGGTCCACCCAAGGAGCTCAGTCAGGAGCAGATGGGGTTGGAAACAGAGCTATAGCGTAGGTCCAGAGGCCACCCAGGAGACACGGTAGGAGAAAAGCTACCTGCAATATAGGTCTGAGATCCTTCCAGAAGGCAGATACCAGCTGGACACAAGCACACCTACAGCACAAACAGGGTCTAAAGGCCCAGAGCTGAGCTTAAATGGGCTCCTGGACCATGGGCTGTGGGTGGGACCCAGGTGAGGCTGCTTAGGGCAATAAGTGCCCTCAGGGCTCTGATAGCATTAAGGCTTGATCCCAGCATTGAGCAACCTGATGGGACTGGGGTTCAGATGTTGAATATCAAAAACCTTGTCACTTGTCCTGGCATCTTAAATAGTGCTCCTCTGAAAGTTGCTCTGTGCCATGGTGGGAGTAAGCTGGTGCATGTTACAGCACGAAGCAACTGGTGTTCCTGTTGAAATCAGTTACAAAGCAGAGAGAACTGTCCTGGTCTGCTAGATCCATGCATGCAGCTTTGCCCTGCCTCAAGAAAGCAAATGCAAGGATTTATAAAAACACCAATAATGCACTTGCTCAACCTCAGCATGTGCTCATGTGCCATTGATTTAAGTTACTTCACTTGAAGTTGCATGTTTTTCTAAATCAGGACTTTGCTAGCAGCTCTTGAGTTCTGTAAAACAACTTTTTCTATGCTTATGTTGCTTTTCAGCAGCACTTTGAGACATTGCTTATCAAAAGGTGCTTCATTTCCCCAACCTACATATGTTAAATAAATACTCCATAAAGCATGGGATGTATATTATAGTCAAATGTACTTTCAAACATTCTGGGCTTTTTGGTAAAAAAAAAAAGTTCTGTTTTTAAACTCCAAAGTTCTACCTCATGACATATCACTGTGCAAAAGTTTTCATTTGATTATACATCTTATTAACTGTACTTCTGTGTGTTCTCCCCCTCTCTCTCCTGTTCTACTTATTTACTTTGAAATAAAACGCAGTTGTCTCTCACACAGCACTGCAATTTTTATAAAAATTTTTCTGCAAGACGTTAGCAAAACATACTTAAGGCTGACCCTGACAACCATACTCATTTTCCTTCAAACATTTCAATTATTACTTAATTTAGGCCTGCCTGAATAGTCCTGCTGCCTCTAATAAGAACATTGCCGCAGCAATGCAGCAGTGTCTTCAAAACGAAAGGGTTTTTTAATTGTCCGTAGAAGCGTTGATGTTAATACTATGACTTCATTCAATATGGTGGATTCTACCTCTAAATAGTTTTATTGCTTTCTGGAGATGTGGCTTAGACAGGTAGGAAAATAATAGGGCTTGCTTTGAGTCAAAATGCTGTACAGGGGTGGTGCAAAGGGCTGGAATCCAGGTCCCTCCCCATGGCCCCATCTTCTGCTGGCAAGTGGCTGAAGAGGCACTATAAGCAATCTCCAGCTGGAATTGCTGCATTTTGAGAAGTGGAAACCGGCTACACTTGCTGCCCATTTACCAGTACCATCCAAAGCAGGCGGGAGTGTAGAGCACAGTTCAGAGTGGTTGCTTTCAATATTTTTGCGGCTGCTGGAAGTCAAAGCATGGGGATACCCATTTGGGTGGGGATATCAATACAGCTGACACTCAGATTTTGTTGGAAAGAGGCTGACTGGTGGGGCTCTGTGGTGCCAGGACACACGCTGGGTAGATTACATCTAGCATATCTCACTTGAAGCATGACCACTAAAATAACTTTTAGACATAATAAATAACTATTGGAGCTAAAATCATTGACTCCAGAAGCAGAAAAGCAACTCTCAGTTTGGCTCAGAGATGCCTAGGACCTATTCAAGACGTGGGCATTGCTCATATGACCTTAAAAATGGAAAGTAAATTAAAAATGAAAAAGCTGCTTGAAAAGAAATTACAATGAGCCATTAAAACAGTAAAATAACTGTTTTAAAACTCTGTATTACAAGCCTGGAATAAACATACAGTGCCAAACCAGCCAGAGTTAAAAGGAAAAAAGGTTTGTGCAGCTACACAGCAGAGTAGAAGAGTTAAAAGGCATTTCTCAAAAAGCACGAGTCATGTTCAAGAGAGGAAATAGATCCCTGAACATGACAAATTACGTGGAGAACAATATGGCAGGCCAAAAAGCGTTTTCAGCAGCGACTTGCTAGGGACATAAGAGGTAACAATAAAACCTCTTCAGAAACATTAGGGGAAGGAAGTTTGCCAGGGAGGTGGTGTGGTTGATAGATGATCACCGAATGAAAAGCATACTCAGGAGAGACAGGTCATAGCAGAAAGGTTAAGTGAATTGTTTGCATTGTTTTTCATTATGAAGGAGATGGGAAAAGAAGGCGGGAAACAAAGATAAACAATCTCTTTTCATAATGAAAGCAACTTCCTATTGCAATCCCAGAGAGACCTGTAAAATAGATCTACTCATTTACTAAGAAATTATCTGGGGACTGGAGGTGTGTGAGGAGTGAGACGACAACATTTATTAATGATACAAAATTAATCAGCATAATCAAAACCAGAATTGATTGCAACGCTTGCAAAAAAATCTCACAAAACCCAATGTCTGAAGAATAAAGTAAGAGCTGAATTTCAGTGCCAACCAGTGCAAAAAAATGCACATGAGAAAAATAGCCTGCAGTCTCCCTACCAAACGGTAAGCTCTGAACTAGCCCTTACCATTCAGGAATGAGCCCCTGGGAGGAATACAGATAGTTCTGTGAAAACATCCACCCCAAGTTCAGCATAGCCATGGGTAAACGTAATGTGAGAGACTTCTGGCAAAGAAATAGAGAACAAAATTGAAACTATGCTGTTGTCTGAATCCATTGTGCACCTTCATGACGAATAAATTTCCGCTCAGTGCATTCGAGAAAGGAGATAACAGAATGAGGATGGGTGAGAGGAAGGAAGTGAACTTGGACAGAGACAGAGAGCAGCTTCTGCACAAAAATAGACTAACACATTAGGGCCCTTCAGTCTGGCGAAGAGGTGGCGGAAAGGGATGTAGGAGACACCTATTAAAGCAGAGTTTTATCATACCCTCAACATCACGGAGAAAGTGAATAGAGAACAAATACTCGCTGTTTCTCACAGCACCGGACCTAAGAGGTATCCAATGAAATTACCAAGAGAAGATTTAAAAAAAAAGCCAAAGGAAGTATTTTTGCAAATAGCGCACAATTATGTTGTAGAATTTTTCCTGGAAGACATCACGGTGCTCAAAAGCAGAAATAGGTTCAAGGAGGAATAAAATAATGCACTGAGAGAGAGACAGACACAGCCTTCAGCTCAGGAAGTTTCCATGAGTGATTGAGAGAAGTTGGGGTGTTGTAAGAGAAGGTATAAGCTGCACTCGCCCTCCTCCAGGGTATTAGGTGAGAGGGGAATTTGTCCTCACTATTTATAGAGGCTATGTCAAGGCATGGAACTCCCATACCATTGCCCTGAGTCTATGTGGCTTTTTTTCCTTCTGACAGAGAAGAAAATGTTTCCTCCTATAGCTGCTGGACACTGAGAGCTGGAAGACATTCTCCATCAGACTGCAGCAATTTTATGTGGATCACATTTTTGACATAAAGTGTTCAACTAATCGTCAAGAAAAAGCCTAGTGAATCATCAGATGTGACCCTATGCTTTGCACAGAGCAGGTTCTTTTCATAATTCACACTATTAAACTCAGCTAATTTGTTCTTTAAAATCCTCTGTGGTGAATCTGACTTAGGCACATTATCACAAAAATAAATATCTTTTTTTCAGGGACTTTCATGGGCTTGTCTTCAAGAAACTGCACAGCAAGGATGGATATTCTGCCTTGTCATGTACTTTGATAGCATTGTCCTTATTGATTCATATTCCCAATACAACCAAGTGCCCCTGGAAGGCCCCAGAAATAGTAGAGGGCCTCAAGGACCTGGAGAATGCCCTTGTCCCACCAGCTGTCCTCACCAAGCCCTGGTTTCTCCCGAGTCCCTACTGTCTACTCTGATCTGCTGCAGCCACAGCTATTGCACGCGTGTGGTAGTGGCTGGAAGAGGTGGTAGGGAGGGGAAGAGGGAAGCCACCGTGGCAAACTCTGGTTTCTCCAGGTCCCAGAAGAAGTCCTGGTGTCCTGCTGTTAGACCAAGAGCCTGCTGTGCTGTACAAACACCAATGCAAAAGATGCTTCCTGTGGTTTACATCACAGCACTCTTCTCCATCCCTGCTTGGGGACATATCTCAGGATCAGGGGAATACCAGCACGTGCCTCCAGCTTTATACTTCCTTCACAGCTTCCTCCCACACGCCTTGCCATTATTTTTATAAATAACCCCTATTTTCTTCAAGTTTTTTCTCTAGCAGCACATGAGATCACATGAATGGGATACCTACTGGGGACACTCCATATGACAAAGATAGGGGCATAGACAATGTTGTGTTTCTTTACAAAAAGCCCACTGCATAGGTCCATTCTCTGAAATGTGATATGATTTCAATTCAAACCCAAGTATTTCTGGAAAAGCCCAGAGCAACCTCCCCAGCCTCCCCCTCTCCTTCCAGTCCTGTGCGTTCTGACAGCAGTGCCCATGAATCACTACACTATCTGCTTCCCTCTCCTAAAAAGCCAAACCATCAACCAAAAGAAATCAAATGTGGCTTTTGAAGATCCAAGTGTTCCTCATGTCAGCTAGGCCAAGCCAGAGGTCTACCAGTGCTCAAGAAGATGACCATGGGTCCTATGCCAATGTGACGGCAGACTGAAGCACACGGAGACCAAGGCCTGCAGCCCCGTGTCTGCTCCCAGGGTCCCAGGCACTCCTATGCCGTCTTGTTCATGGATGTGCATGGACGCATAGCGGCTCCTCTCATGCCATCCTACCTGGGACATTCTCATCTGGACACTTATCATATGATTGCCAAGGCTTGTCCACACCAGTGGTTTTGACAATTTGCAGCTGACCCTGGACCACCCTCGAGCAGTTTGTGAGGTCCATCTTTGACCCAGAACAACATCTGCTGGGTTTTTAATAGCTGACATGGGGCAAAAGTAGGGTCAGCGTTACCAAAGGGATCAGCAGGACCATTCAAGGTTTCTTGATGCCTCTGGCTGCTCTCGGCCTGTCTAGAGCTGTAATTGTTTTCTCAAGCATTAAATGAGACCCGATGTGGAGCCCCTGTTGTCTTTTGTGCCACAAATGATATAAGCCCATATCGCTTCATCATAAAACCTGTTGTTAGAGTCACACAGTTCAGCTGGGTTGTAAAGAGCAGTGACAGTATTTTCCACAGATCATTCACCTTCTTGTAGCCCAGAGAAAGCCTGTATCTCTCATAAATGACATTTCAGGAGGGAATAAAATATTTACCAAACTTCCTGATGACAGCACTGTACGATTTCATTTCTTCAACCAGCAGGTCACAGGACAAAATTGCACCTTCAGTCCATGGTCCAATCTGATGGAGAAAAGAATCCATCTACTCTTTTGGCTTGCTTTTCATGGGTGAGGATTATCTAAAATGCCTGAATCTTCTTTCCCACTCCGCACGGGCATCAGAAACTCAGAAAGCAAATGGCCATGGGGCTGGGCTCCGTCAGGTGGGAGCAGAAGGTCTCCTGGCTGTGTCTTACACCCCAGCTGCCCCACCACGGCCCGGGGTGCTGTGAGGAGGGTGGAGCCCGTGTTCCCCAGCTGCGCGGGGTCCTGCCCCATCAGGGTTTTCTCTGGATTTTTCTCTGAGGACAGCATCGGTCAGGATTAATCCTGCCAGTGTTATTAGCATTACAACAGATCTTGGATCTGCAGCTTTTGTTCCAGAATATGAGGTTTGCATGCAAGCTCATTGAAAGGAACTTATAAAAATAACACAGGTTTGCATGGACTGCGTGTGTAGTGCCAAGGGGCAATGCCACATGAAACAGAAGCTTCTTGGCACCGTCACAACTCACACGTTACAGCACGTTAACATGTCTAACACTCACATGTTATAACAACATCATCTCCATCACCAGCCTATTGGCCACAGCAGAACTTCTTTGTGGTCTACCTGGACTTCAGCAAGGCCTTTGACACTGTCTCCCACAGCATTCTCCTAGAGAAGCTGGCGGCTCACGGCTTAGACAGGTGGACTCTGCGCTGGGTCAAAAACTGGCTGGACGGCCGGGCCCAGAGAGTTGTGGTGAATGGAGTTACATCCAGTTGGCGGCCGGTCACGAGCGGTGTTCCCCAGGGCTCAGTACTGGGGCCGGTCTTGTTTAATATCTTTATCAATGATCTGGATGAGGGAATCGAGTGCACCCTCAGTAAGTTTGCAGACGACACCAAGTTGGGTGGGAGTGTTGATCTGCTCGAGGGTAGGAAGGCTCTGCAGAGGGACCTGGACAGGCTGGATCGATGGGCCCAGGCCAACTGTATGAGGTTCAACAAGGACAAGTGCCGGGTCCTGCACTTTGGCCACAACAACCCCATGCAGCGCTACAGGCTTGGGGAAGAGTGGCTGGAAAGCTGCCTGTCGGAAAAGGACCTGGGGGTGTTGGTCGACAGCCGGCTGAACATGAGCCGGCAGTGTGCCCAGGCGGCCAAGAAGGCCAATGGCATCCTGGCCTGTATCAGAAATAGTGTGGCCAGCAGGAGTAGGGATGTGATTGTGCCCCTGTACTCGGCCCTGGTGAGGCCGCACCTCGAATACTGTGTTCAGTTTTGGGCCCCTCACTACAAGAAGGACGTCGAGGTGCTGGAGCGTGTCCAGAGAAGGGCAACAAGGCTGGTGAGGGGTCTGGAGAACAAGTCTTATGAGGAGCGGCTGAGGGAACTGGGGTTGTTCAGCCTGGAGAAAAGGAGGCTGAGGGGAGACCTCATCGCTCTCTACAACTCCCTGAAAGGAGGTTGTAGCGAGGTGGGTGTTGGTCTTTTCTCCGAAGTAACAAGCGATAGGACGAGAGGAAATGGCCTCAAGTTGTGCCAGGGGAGGTTTAGATTGGATGTAAGGAAAAATTTCTTTACTGAAAGAGTGGTGAAACATTGGACCAGGCTGCCCAGGGAAGTGGTGGAGTCCCCATCCCTGGAGGTATTTAAAAGACGTGTAGATGAGGCGCTTAGGGACATGGTTTAGTGGGCATGGTGGTGTTGGGTTGACGGTTGGACTCGATGATCTTAGAGGTCTTTTCCAACCTCAATGATTCTATGATTCTATGATTCTATGATTCTGCCCTTCCCAGGAGCCACCAGCCAGCAACCGATCCCTCCCTCCGCCGACACGCTCCTGCTTTCTCCTCCCGGGCATGGCTGCAGATCTGGAGTTGTTCTGTGGCGTCAGCAGTGTTGCACATCGTTATGAACAGCAAACATCCATGGGGCAGCCAGACTCAGTATCTCCTCCACGAGAAGACCTGTCCTGTAGCACAGCAGCTTTCTCATTCTTAAACCTTTACTCTTCTCAAGTTAATCCTTTCCCAGCTTCATAGGCTGTTTTGCCACAGTGTATTTATGAGGGAGCAAAAAGAAAAATACATTTTAAATAGATTCCCGTTTCATTTACGGGTCTCTCTATGCCAGACTGTTCCTGTCTTTACTCTTGCAATAGAGCGTCCAAGAGAAACCTTTGCAAAATCACCCAGGGACATCCCGCCAGCCTCCAGTAAAGCATCTGCAGCTCCTAAGGGCTTATTAAGCCACTTTGAAACAGTGCCTCAGGCTCCCAAAGTGCTCGGACAGTTCTCAAACTGAATTCAATGCTTTGGTTAGAGCCAGAAGTAATTCAGAGTAATTCAGATCCTGAGCAGACCAGGTCGCAGCACAAAAGGATTTAAAGGGTGAAACCTGTATCAAACTGGGCAACATCTGTACGTGACTTTCTTGAAAACCTGCTTTCAAGGATCCCCAGGGCTTCTGATACAATTTGGCTTAACTTTATTTAAAGATTAGCCTCTAGCAGACAATTGATTTTTGGCAGTCTCTGGGTGGTCGTGGAAAACAAGGTTTACATTGTCTGTGCAGCCTCTTACCTCCTTCCATTAAAATGTAGGTTTTAAATAATACACTGAAAGTAGCTTATGTTCAAAGAGGAAAAACATATCCTGAAGGAAGGAAAAAAAGATAAAAAATCAAAGGAGAAAATACCACAGCAGATGGTGGATTAGCCTGCTCTGAAAGGCTACCTGAATCCAGCTAAACCATCCAGATGATCAGCAAAGATGATCAAACGATCAGCATGATCCACATCTGGATCACGCCGAGTCCTTTGGACGTGACTGCTCTCATCCTTCTAGACGCTAATGTTTGTATCTCAAACATTTTGCTTAATAACTGTGCAATTTCATTCATATGATACATTTTTACAATTTAAGGCCTCTGTAGAATTTTATGGCTGTTTTTAATTTATCATACTAATTCAAACTGTAATACCCTGCCAGAGATGTAGAATGGGGTTGACATACGTCCCTTGCTCTGAATAGAAGAATATATTAGACTCTAGCAGCTAGAAAGAGTAAATTTAGGTTTTATCTCAGTCAGATCCATTTTGGTCCATGCCTGCTCCAGATAACCTGCTATTTTTCTTTTGTTTAAAGGTGGCTGGCAAAGAAAAAGCAAAAATGAGAGCTATGCTTTTTGTGTTTGTGCTCTTTCCAGTGTACAGAGTAAAGGAAGTGGGAAAGGTTGTTACCTACAATAAAAAAAAGAATTATTCTTCTGCTTGTTCTTCAGAAATTCAGGTCTTGTTTGTACTAGGAAAATCTCGGGTGTGTGGAGACTGACAAGCAGGGCAAGATGGAGCAAATTGCCCTGTGGGACTTTTATGAAGCTCTGATCTTTGTGCCCCCTTGGGGACTGGTCTCTCTTGGTGTTATCAAGTAGCCTGGGGGGAAGGAAAAGGCTCTGGGATTACAGAAAACTTGTTGCACGGATAATTTTTGCAGGACGTTGGTGACTGTCCACCAAACTCGCTGAGGGCTGGCTGCTCGATCGGGGTTCAGATTCACCCTTTCCACCCACGACGACCTCAGTGGCCATCTCAGCCCTCCAGCGCATCTGCCCAGATAGGGAGAGACAAGCTTGATACTGCTCATTATTCGTAAGTGAAGAAAAGAAAAAGAAAAGGAAAAAAGAGGCCTTTTCATCACCACAAAGCCGCAAAGAGGAGTCCAAACTCTATTTTTCTCAATTTAGAAAAGAAAACCTTATGCAGGTCACCTTTAATTTGAGTGATGCCAGGTGAGCAATTCTCTGCCTGCATCTGCCTGCCAATCCCTCTAATTCCTTTTGTCGTCAGGGTTCAAGAGCGTTACTGAAATGCAGAACGCGGAGCTTAATTACGGAGGACAAAGCACTGAATTACACTAACTGCTGATCTCAAAAATGGCTTCCCCCCCCCCTTTTTAATCTCAGTGTTCATAGAATTAGAATGGAAAAGGCAAACCTGGCCACCCAGCCCTCCCCTGCCGCAGTTCAGATATCCACCAGGAGAAAAATCCAGGCTTGGGCATCACAGGTGGCTCAGGGTGGAAGTCATAGCTGACATTTAAACTCCATCCTCCAGGCGGGTTCAGCTCCTCGACGCTGCCTGTCCGTTTTCGGTGGGGTCCCACCCTGGCGAGGCTTTGTGGGTCTCCAGGCTGCACACTCAGTAGCGCTGGAGATGCAAAGGGCCGGGCCCGGGAAATATCAGTCCGTGCCAGGACGTGTTCCCTGGTAGTCAGCAAAACTTTTCAGTCATTCATTTCATTCTATTATTTCTGCTGATGGCACTATAAATAATTACTCCCCACCCTCCGTATGCTTGCGAGGCTTGAGTCACTTTGCTGAACCAAGATGTAAATTTTGTTCATCTTTCCTCTCCCCACTTGTATTTGTCGGTGGTTTTCAAAACCCACTCTTGGGTTTTCCAGCTCCGCAGGGTGGAGGACACAGGTTTTGGGGACTTCACCCAAGAAGAGTTTGTCTGCAGCCCCGCTCGGACCACAGGAACAGGTTTTTTTACTTTCAGGCACTTTCAGGTTTCCTTGCCACGTCATTTGCTCTCCCACTGCAAGCTGGAAACAAGGGAGCTTTTATCCTGCGTCTCGGTCACAAGGGCCAAGCTCCTTCCTAATGTCATCGAAAGTCACAAACGGTTAAATTGCTACCAAAGAGAGAGGAGCCACTGATGAAAGCAACCCTGACCAGGAAAAACGATAAATGCAAAACCCCAGGGCACACAACATTTCTTTTCCTCCGCAGTCCTGCACCCCTATGAGTTAACCGCGGAGCCTGCGCTGCAGATTTCACTCTGCCCTGGCGTCTTTTGCTTTTGCTTGCAGGCGCCGTGCCTCCTCCTCTTTAAGTTTCATTCCTTCGACTGCTCAAGTCGAAACGTCTTGCTGCCCACAAACCACCTGATACCTCCAGGTGCTCTCGCTCAGCTGCTCATACGCCAATCTACAGCTCCACTTCCCTTGCTCACTTGCAAGTTTCCCGTCCCATCGCTCTCCCATTTACAGCAAATGCTGTTGGTGAGAAAAAAGCCCATTTCCCCGGCCCTGCCGGGCAGCCCCGCAATCCCGTGTGCTTTGGGCCATGCTGAGTTCACCGTATTCCCTACACAAGCCCGCTGCCCTGCGAAATGACGGCAAGGCAGGGTTTTTGCTGGTGGATTAACAGAAGGATTTTTCCGCTGTGCTGATGTCTCAACGTGCCATACATAAACAGCTTGTCTCCCGATTTACTGAGAGTGGTGGTCACCATCTAGCACTTCTCAAGGAGATTAGTGGCTGCTTTTTCAACCCTATTTCAAGCCTCGAGGAGGTCTGCTATTTGTCAAAAGTGTTATTAACCTCAGATAGGCACCAGGATAAATATTTTCCTGGCAAAGCCTCTGTTCCCTTCTGGGGATCCATGCAGGAGGGAGGCTCCTCGGGACCCATGCTTACCTGGGACCTGGCTGCAAAGAGGAAAACGGGCTCTCGTTAAGGTCAGGGCATCCTAACCATGCACCAACCTGAGATGGCAACAGAGGAATGGCAATGCATAATTTAAAGAAATAGCTGTGTTGCGTAGAAATACAAATGAAGAGATCACTCAGTTAGGAGCAGAGAGGGAGAGAAAAATCAATCGGTGAATGGGATAGTTAGCAGTTAAATGTTCTCCGTGCACAATGTTCCTGCTGAATGGCAATTTATAAGCCCAGCTAAAGCTGCTATGGGTTATACTGCTGATGAGATGAGGCTCCAGTGTGAATACAACGCCGTCTTTCCTAATAACCCTGGGATTCAGTCCGTGAGGCTCTTAAGAAATGCTCTGCATTGAGAGTGCAATGCGCATGAAAGGACATGGCAAAACTCTCTTAACCTGGTGCACTTACAAGGGGAGGCAGAGGGGAGAGGAGCCGCGAGCGGAGCTGGCGGGGACAATCGGTGGCAAGAGCGTGACAGGGACCAACTTCTCCGGTGATTTATGAAACAGGCATCCCAACTTATCTTCTGCTGAATGGCAGCTCTTTTATTTAAGGAGTGAGAAAGAAAAAAAAGAGCTCTAGGTCATGCACTTAGTTATTTAAAAGGGAGGGAGAGGGGAGGGAACAGAGCAATGGCAGCAGGATGGGGAGCCCCTTGTCCCCAGGTGTGCTGCAGGAGGATGCCTCCTGCCACTGCCCCCGCGCAAGGCGGCGAGCCAGAAGCAACGCGTTAGACTTTCTCTCCAGCAAACAAAAAGACATTAAAAAAAAAAACCAAAAAGGGGGGATGCTTCCAGCTGACAGCGAGGAGAAGGGGAGAAGCCATGCAAGCAGCCCTGTCCTTCTGCGCGTACCTACTGCCGCTGGTCCCAGGTGAGTGGCTCCCCCCATCCATGCCGCGGTGCCGGTGAGCCCCGAGACGTCCTGAAGAAGCGAGAGTGACTGCCACGACTTGGGAAGACAGAATATGGTACAAGCTTTAATTAAAAGAGTCTGAAGGCTCTCTCCTGCTCGCTCGCCCTTTTTTCGCAGTACTGGATTGGATTTAAAGGGCTAGAACCCCAATTTGGCGTTGCTGCTCCCCAAGGAGCAATTGTCTTCCGCCCTGGCCTGCCAGCTCCAGCAGCGTCTCACCGCCCGTCGGGGGCATCCTGACAGCCAAGCAAGTCCGTAGTAAGCAGCAACAGTAGTTACTCGGTGGCAGGAGCAACAAATTGTAAATCAATGCTCCGGAGAGCAGGCACGGAGGGTGGCGAGCGGGGATGCTATCGGCAGCAGGGTGAGCGAGAGGAGCCCGAGCGCTCCTGCGGATGCAGGGAGGAAAGTTTGTTCTTTTGTTCTCTACCAATGCTCCAGTGAGCCGGGAGGAGGGTCGTGTCCCCTCTGTCCCGGTGCTGCCACCACTCTGTGACAGTGCCCAAAGGCATTGCCCTCCCGTCGCCAGCCCAAGCTCTGGGTGGAGGGGGGCTGTGAGGAAGGGTTGCGTCACCCCAGCTCGGCTCTGCAAGATGGGGTCCTTGGCCTTCTCCTGCCTGTGGCCAGTGAGCAGGGCAGCGTTTCCATTTGGATTTGGTGGCTGCTTGCTTGTGCCAAGGCAGCGGGGAGAGGACCTGGTGCTGGCGGGCGTGCAAACGGTGCTGATCGCTCCTTCGGTTTCAGGTTCCTCCAGCCGTTTTCCAGATCTCCATCAAAACGCCTGTCTGCAACAGCCCAGGCTCTCAGAGCATCCTGGTCTGCTCAGCGTGGCAGGGACAGCCAAAACACGCTGTCAAAGCCCTGCCGGACTGCTTTCCCATTCCTTCCCCAGCAAAGAGGTGCTGAAGGTTGAATGCAGGGTTTTCACTGAGCACTAACTGGTCCAGATTTTGAGTTAAAATGAGGAAAAACCAAGATGAACTACCAGGAAAGAACGAACCTCATCTCCTCCTCCTTTTTCCTGGTTTGGCCCTAAAATGCAACCCACCTTCAACCAAGGCCAGCTTCAGAGCATCCGGGCCGCGAGCTGTGGCGCTGGCCATGTCCGATCAATCCCTTCCTCGCACTCAGGGCTAACCCGCATGTTCTGGCTTTCTCTTGTCTTATTAATTACATGAGGCAGTGGATGCCAAAAGGAAAAGCTGGTTTTAATTCCATGCTGCAACCCAGTTCCAAGCTGCTGAGATAATTAGCAGGTTTTTAATGAATGAGAAGACTACCAACATGGAGGAAGAAAGGATGGGGAGGGAGGGGAAGCGCAGTTTGGGCCTGGTGAGGGAAACCGCATTCAAGTCGGAGACTCCCTTCTCCAAGCCAACGCTTTGAACCGCCCTCAGCGCCCAGCGAGAGGCTCCTGGCCGCAGGGCTGCCGGATGGCTCTGCAGAGCGGCGCACTGAGACGTCTGCTTGGCCGGGGGCCACGCCGGGGAGCAAAATGGCTCCGTCTCATCGCCGTAGCCTGCTGACATCCATCTGGATCCGGGGAGTGGAGGGGAAGCAGTTTTGGAGCCCGCTTTTTCACAAGTCTTGGGCAACCGCAGCTGCGAGTCGCATTGACCTGGGGCTATCGGGTTTGCTGGAGCATCACCTCCGCTCTGCAAGGGTTTCTGCTGGTGGCTGGAGGGCTTCACCCCAAATCCAAATCGCTTATAATCTATGTGAACACCTCTGTGTCTTCCTTCAAAATCAATCTGATTACTAGCATAGATACAATTTCCCAGACTAACGCTGAGTTTAACCATCAGCTGCAAATTGCTAGGTTAGACGTTCCTTGGCAGAGGCTAGTGGGACAGTGCTTTTCTAAATAATGAGGTATACCAGGCGGAGGTGAAATGCCAGCAAAAACAGTGTGTCCCCAGAGACTCCAGCCTCCGGCCTGAGCTGTTGCTTTCTTGTGTGTATCTCGGAGACATGTGGTTGTTCCTTTAATTATTAATCCTTGCATTGACGTATTCAAATATGCATGGGCTTCTAAAGGATGCTCTGATGTGAAAAATGAAGAATAAATTTCCTTCTCTCCCTTAAAACTTGTCTCAATCCCATGACCAATTTTATTGCCGTTCCACTCTAATTTTAAATATAACAAGAAACATTAAGGCTTTCAATTAAAAGATCCCTTCCTTGAGATACTGGAAAGTAGCCTGAAGTATAGACCACGCGTGATATTTTTCATCGGGATGTGTGTGCTAGATCTGCTTTCCAGATCAGACGCCTTGGCTGTCGGGCACAGGCTTGCGTGCTGGCTGGCTTGGCCATGCTCGAGCAGCAGCACCGGGCCATTCAGCTTTTGGAAGATCCTCAGCCTTGTTTGTATTTTCAGCCACAGAGCCATGTTTCTGAAACAAACCTTGCATTTACTCTATCTGTTTTGGACAACCTGGAAGTCTACGGTGAGGGGCAAATAAACCTCAGCATGATGACACCCTTGATTCTGGGATTTTTTGGCATTTGACTGTGATTTTTTCATCTCTCTCCTTTTCTTTATAATGGGCTAAGCCATGGCCACAACACAGGAATTCTTCCTTCTGCAATGAGCTCAAAACCCCCATTTGCCACGATTTCAGTGTTGGGTTCATTGGACACCATGAAGTGTGAAGTTTGGTTCATTGAAGGTTTTGTCATGTCTTCTTTTCTCCAACAACCTAAATCTTGCACTTGACCTCATCTGGTCCCATCTCTGCAGAACAACAAGTCTCCTGGAAAGCCTGCAGCTAGGGAGATATTTAATCTCAAGCAGAAATCAGTGTTTGCAGGTATTTGCATTACCAAGGTGCCGGCAGCGCTAGACCCAGCTGAGCTCTCCAGGTTGCAGCATTGCTCGGTCGGCATCGTAGCAGCTGGCAGCTTGTTTTACTTCTGGTGGGTTGCTGCTTTCTTAATGGAATCGGCATCACTTTGATTTTATTGCCTGCGAGGATGTTAGAGGATAGCTTCTCATGATGCTGGGGAAAAACAACAGTGGGTTTCTGAGGATGAGAAGAAAAGACAGAGCTGGGTATTATAGCAACATGTAAAAAGCACCAAGGCAAAGGCATTTCAGATGAGAGGAGCTGCTAGAACGGGATCAGGCCCTGGGTCCATTTACCTTTCCCAGAGCACCCAGACTCTGCAGCAAGCAGGGACGCTGCTTGCCCTTGCATGAGGCATCTCTCTTATTTACACCAGCTCAACCACCCTTCCCCAAATCCTTGGGTCTGACTGCAGTTAGGCAGGGTGGGAAGGGCGCAGAGGCAGGGAGATCACATGCAATCCAAGCAGCGGGGTGGCAGAAAACCCATCAGCCAGATGTAGAGCTGTGCAGGACCTTGTCCAAAACCCACGTCATGCTGCTGCTAAATTCCTTCTCTGACCCAAACGGTGAGGCTGCCTGGAAAGCCAGGGATGGCCGAGCACACAGGCGAGCTGACTCTTCCGCTCTCAAGCCAAATAGTATTAACTTTTGTCGTTACTGCACGTTTTTGATGCATCGGGATGCATCTTGTCTCTCTACATCACATTTTCTGGAGGGCAAACCATCTTCTCACTTGCACAGGTTTCGAGGCTGGAAGATCCCACTGCTGCTTCTCTCATTCAGTTTCCCACAACATAGACTAGACAATTTCATTGATATAACATATTGCTACAGGACAGCCGTGCTGGCTGGAGACCCTAAATCTGATTTAATTAATTCATAATCCAAGGAGGAGTCTATATGATAACCCTTTTTCTGCTGACATGGAAGCAGAATTCAGTGTATCTCCTCTGGGCAGACAACGGACTCTCAAAGTGCAATATTGTGTTAGGCCAAGAAAATAGCCATATGCATTTGCAATTAATCACACAAATTACAGCCCTTTAATAAAGATAAAAAGCAAAGAGAATAAAACATGCCTGAAACCTATAGGCAGAGTTTTGGTCTCCTGAATTCAAATGCAAAGCTTTGAAAACCTTGTTTGCTTTGACCAAGTGTCACAAGGGATTATTTAGAACTTCAAAAGGAATTTGGAAAAAAACAAAAAAACTAGTTCAACATGGGGGAGCTGATGCTTAATCCACTTTTGCATATCTGTCCCCAGTCTCTCCTTTTGCTTATTTTCCAAATCCCTCTTGGACATTGATGTCCAGGCTCAGGCCATGGAGAAAGTTTTCATCCATCTCTCAGAATAAAGGGGTACTTAACTAATCTAATCACAAATTATCCTTTTTACCCAAATTTGCAAATGAAACTAGATTCGTGCCACGTGGATGTGCATGTGTCCATCTGTCTCAATGGCTTCTGCATCCCTGGAAGCAATTTAGCTATATTTGGCAGGGTCATGCCCAGCTTCAGCCTGACCCTGACCCTAATAGATGCGAGGCTGTCCTGCAAGGAGAGAGCCCTTCAAAAGCTGCAAATCTGGCAAAAAACTTCACTTGGGCTCGCAGGACAGAAATTAGCAGAACACTAAGCTTTACTAGGTCTAGTGGAAGGGCATAGGATGAAGACACATAAAATAACAGTATCCGTACTCCAGCTAATGGCTGTTCCAAATTGGAAACGAAAAAAGGGATTTTTTTTTTTTCCCACAGTTAGTGGGTAATATTTTGTGCAAGACAAACTGGCAGCAAGGGCTCAGCAGAACCCAGGGAAGGATCGCTCGCAGGGAAATGATGGGAATCCCTACTTCCACTGGCAAACAGTTGGAAAGAAAAATGTGAAGGAGACCTAAATCATCCTGCTTCAGGACATAAATCAGCCTCTAACTAGCAGTGGAAACAGAAGAAACCTTATTGATGGGCTGGTTTAAGTTTTCAAAATGTAAAAGAAAAATTAGGAAACTGTTTGCTGACAGTTTTAATAACTGCTTCTCATTTTATGGCTGTTCCTAGCTTCAGTCTAAGGAAAAGCCAAGGTCACAGAGCCCGTGCATCCACTCATTTAACTGTCCGTCCTTCGTCACTAAAAGTAATTTTGCATATATTGGCCAACTCAAACTCAATTTCATACTGGAGCAGAGATCTCCATGATCTGCTCTTCCAGCAGGTTTCATGACAACTGGCTGGATAAGAGAGAAAGCCCAAAATAATGTCCATAAGAGGAAGAGGCAAATTCAACTCTGCCGTGTACTTACAAGACAACACATCTACTGTTGTCATCAGCCCATCAGCAAACACATAGCTCCAAACCAGCGGCAGTACATGGTGCCACCTGCCCTGCCAAACTGGTGGGGGATAAGGGAAGGACCTGGGAGTACTGGGTAAAGAGTTTAAGGTCATAAGTCCATAGGAAAGCAGGTCCTGTTGATTCTGCTGTTCACAGAGTTATTTGACTGCTTGTTTTGCCTTCGACTGAGTTAGAGACACAGTTGGAAAATTTCAAGTTGCCTTGAATCAGGAAAACTTTCAAATAAAACCCACCAAGGCTTGGTCCATGCAATCTGTTCTGCTCCTGAGCATGACCTCTCTGCGCAACACCTGCAGGACTGGATGGATTTGCAGGGCTCATCCATCACGGCAGTTCCCACCTGCCAACCTGCGCCGTGGCTATAACGTGATCACCATCCCCTTATTGCTCAAAGCCAGGCTTTGCCTACAGAAAGGGAAAGCCAAAGAGAACCTCTGCAAAGAGCCCACAATGTCTTATCTCCAATGCATGTTTCATACCGTTGTGGTCGTTTTGTTTTCTTTTGCTCTTTCAGGAGGACGCAGAGCAGCCTGCACCCACATGTAGGATGGAGCAAGCGAAGATGCTGGTTTTGTTACAAGACCCCAACAGCCACCTCCCCATTCGTGTAGTTTTGCAATGTGCTGCTTCACCAGCTCTCCATCTAGAGTGGTCAAACCCAGCTCTCGAGCAGTTCATGCCCAGCTCCAGGAACCCTGTCCTGGGGCCACCAGTCCCGCTGTGTGGCCCTGGGGGTGGCAGATGGACCCAGCCCTGGCATGGACAATGTGAACCTTCAGCATTATGAACATCAAGCTCAGCCCTTGGGAGCCCGGCTGCTGCCATCTCCATCTGAGCTAAATCATGTATGAAAAGGACATGGGAAATATGTGTTTCCATATTTTCATGGCAACTCCCTGCTTTCCAGCCCACCAAGAGCCAAGAAAAGGGGCTGGTAACACACTGGGAGAGGAGATGAGCAGTAAACGGGTGCTCAGATGTTTGCACATGGCAGCAGCACCTCCTCAGGAATGGGGGTTCCCCGCCAGCACGGGGACCTGGTCTCAGCACCCTACCCTGGCTATGTGAAAGTGTTCCCTGAGGGGATGAGAAAGTTTGGCTCTCCTCTTCCTAAGAGAAGAGAAACAAGTCCTGACAACCAGGGGGTCTTTCAAGCACTTTTCAGACCCTCCATGCTTGCTCTCCGCTGTGATTTTGGATGGATATTGGCGTGCCGGGTGCCGCGGCAGAGGATGCTGTGCCCGCAGGCTGCTGCCTGCCCTGCAAAACCCCGCTCGGCATTTCAAGAGCCACAGCGTGCTCGCAGCCGCTAATTGGGTTTTTATGAGCTCCTGCCTTGCTCTCGTGTAAGCGACTCGGAGGGCTCAGCAAAAGCATCATTAAGCAATTCTTTGAAGTGTAGCTATTATTACGTAAAATGCTAAGCATGATTTAATGCTACCAAATTGTGTAACCTGCATCCGGCTCCGGTCGCATGCTATGCAACCTGTGTTTGCTTGTTTATGTGCAGCTGGCACGTGAGTGCACACAGCAGAAGGAGGAGGAAGGTTTCAACCTGTGCTTGAATATTTACATCCCATAGGGAGCGAAGGCATTTGCTTAAAATAAAAGCACCAGCAAACAATCCTGCCAGCGATGCCAAACCGTGTGTCTGCAGCTGGGGGAATGTATCTTTCCCTGCTCTCCCCTAGCAGATGCTGCAGGACTCGGGGTGAGGTCCCCGCTCCCGGGATGCTGCCAGGAGCAGCGCGGCTCCTTACCTTGGCTTTCTGTCTCCATGGCAATGGCTCTGCGTCATCCTTTTAGCACAGCAACCTCAACCTATGCAAAATCTGGCCTCGTTTTGGGATCCCAGGGTGGAAGCAAGTGCAGCGAGTTCTCCTCACCGTCGCATGCTGGGTGGAAGGTGCTGTCCCGCTGGGATGGCCATCACGTCGGGTGCACGGTGCTGAGCTGCCTGTCCACGTCCAGCACTCACGCATGGGAGGGATGGACAAACTCCGCTGCTCAAGGTGGTCTGTGGTGCCCCACGGAGGGGCTGCGAAGTCACCTCCAGCATCACCTACCTTCACCCCGCGGCACGGTGGGTGAGCCAAGCTGAGGAGGGGTTTTGCCACCCTGCCACCTCGTCCCCTGCAAGAGCAGGGCCTGGCACTCCCCGCCAGTCGGGTCTGGGCTGGCATTTCAGGCTGCTTTTTGGTTCTTTGAGCCCTGCGGATCTGAATCCTGGAGAGGGGACGGCTCACTAAAAAAACCAGTTGCAACTGATGTTTCCTCTACCGCATGCAAAGAAACCCTCAAATGCAAAGGCAAAACACCAGGGGCGTGCCTGACTTGCATGCCAAGGAAAGCCCAGAGGCCGTTCGATGGGCTGTGCTATGCAATGACCTCTGGGCATTCATGCTGCCCCTTCTACGTGGCTCTGCCTGGGGCTGCTCCAGGCAGAGCTGGGTCCCTCCTGCCCCGGCACCTGCTGGGAGGTGCAGAGAGGCTTCTCAGCACGGCTGAGAAAGTGCAGGGCAGTGACTGGGGTGGGATGATGCTCCCTCATTTTGTACCTGGCGTGCAGGCAGATGTGGCATCCATGTTCATCTGCCTCAATTCATATGTTAATGCAGTCTCCAGAGCACAGGAGATGTCCTGAGTGTCTGCTCTGGAAAAAAAAGGAAGGAAAAAAAAAGCTAAAACCACAAGATTGGGAGGAAGAGCTTATTAAGGGGTCTTGGAGGGAAGAGGGGAGAGAAGAGAAATGTGTTGGGTTTATTTGAAGCAGCCATCAGTGACCTCTGTGGCTGCCCCAGACCCCATCCATCCCCAGGCTGCTGCTGCCCCATGCCTGTATACTTTCCTAAATCACCTCCCCTCAATCACCAGAGTGATTTTTTCGAACGCATTTTAGGTTAAAATTAAAGAGTGAGAGATTCTCCCTCCTAAATCTTCATTTCGGGTTAATCTTGTATTTATACTACATGTGAATGAATCAAATAATTGAAGGACTAGGATACGGCACCAACTAATATCGTCATACAGAGCTTCCCATTAGTGTATGTGGGATTACATCAATTCAATTTGGTCCTGAAGAGCAAAGATTAACCCCTCATGCAGCCCTTACCTCCTCACCATCTCCTGGGAAACTCCTCTGCTGGCTGCCCTGTGCCGGCCATCCCCTGTGCTGGAGGAGAGGCATGAGGAGAGCAGACCATGGGCCCACCCCAGCCCTCCTTTTTGGGGTGAAGAAGGAATTGAAGGGTGCTGGTGGGTCCTGAATGTGAGCAGATGGGGTGATAGGATGTGAATAAACTTAAATGACCTGGGGAGAACAGGCAGGTGACATGGTGCCCCAGTGTCACCCTTTGTTCAGCCACTGACCTTCTGGCTATGCTGCAGCCACCTGGGAGCTCCTCGGGGATGGAGGGTGTAAAAGGTCCTGTTCTGCAAGAGAAAAGGCTTTGAACACACATTGACTCATGGTTTTGGTAGAGGAGCTGGTCAGAAGAGACCATCCAAGCAGGGACAGCCCTCACTGTGGAGCCAGGTGAGTTGGCTGGGCAGAGGAGCTTGGAGAAGGGACCTTCACCATGAAGCCCCTCCAGCCTGGTCCCAAACTGCCACCCTGAAGAAAGACCTGAAAGGATGCTAAAGACAAAAGGGATGCTGGAGGCAATGGGGGTGAGAAGGCACAGGGACAGCATGGTGGTGATAAGGCAGGAGGTGGGAGACCCACATGATAGGCTTGTTCCTGCGTGCGTGGTCAGCCATAGCTGTTCCTTTCCAACCCGCTCCCATGGCACAGGCTGAGCCAAAACACTTGAGCCGGGCTCGCCTGAACCACATCCGTGGGGCCATTGCTCAGGAGCTGGGGGAAGGCCTGGGGGCTTTTTTTCCAGATGGATTTGCAAGCGCGTGCATGAGCATCCCTGGTGCATGAGCACATCTTTCCACGCAGGAAATCCCCCAGCTGGGAAGGCGCTTAGGAATAATCCCCTGGCCTTTTCCATGGGGAGAGGTGGGGGGAGTCCCGCTACGGTCCCCTCCCTGAAGGATTATCCGAGGAGATGTCTGCAAGACAACCCTCGCAAACACCTCCTCCCCCAGAAGCATTTTTCCTCCTGTGGTTGTTCAGTGAGTAACTAAAGGCCTCAGGATTTTGCCCACAAATAATGTAAAACAGGTGCAGGAGTAGGAGCGGGTTGCCAGCTCCATTACTCCTTTATAGCTCCTGGCAGTTCCAGAAGCAGCCTGGCTTTGCACGATGCAGGACTGTGGCTTGCTAAAAATGCAAACCTGGTTTATTCGGATTGCAGGAATCCTTGAGTTCAAAGGAAAAGAGGCAGCACGCACCTCTGCCAGGTTACCTGCCATCAGGCCATTACACCAGCACAGTCCTGTGCCACAGAAATGCTAACTTGCACAGTAACCCCTTGGTCTACGGGAAACACGTTTCCCAGATTGAACTGACAGTGGAAATTTCTGGGCAGTAGTCCTGTTCCAGTTTCCCATATGTACTCACTCTTAGTCGCGATCGCATTATTATTTTTATAGTCTCACTCGGTATTAATCCATTACTGATATCACCGTAACACGGTGACCACTACTTGCGGCACACGCTGGCAGCACTGCGGGACTCTCCGTTACCTGCACAACTTCCATGGCATAATTAAGGGTCAAGAAAGGCTGCTCTGACTCTCCAGCCTTGTCCTTTTGCTGGAACCAGCCAGGGAAGTTCTCCCAGCCACGTCCTCAGCATTACCGACCACAAAAATACCTTTGCCAGAAAGGCAGCTCTCCCCCCACCTCTGCTGGGATTCACCCTGGTGCACAACTAGTAAAGGTGGAGGGCACCCGTTTCTCCAGTTTAAGGGGAAAGGATTGAAGTGGTGGTGTATCGCACATGAGCTCAGCAGTTAAAAAAAAGAAAACTTTGGAAGAAATGAAGGGGAAACAAATCCCAAACCCAGGGCTGTTGCAGTGATGGCCACCCCGAGCGATGCTCAGGCATCTAATGAAACTGGGTGGGCAGCGGGTGCAGAGAAGGATGGTCCAAATGCCAGCAGTGAGCCTGAGCTGGCGAGACGGTGCTTGGGGAAAGCTGCTGAGGACACCCTGCTTCGCCTCTGCCCATTAGTGCTGCCTGCTTTTCCAGCTAATTTTGGGATGTTTCCTCCCCTCCGCCCTGTGCTCCCCTTTCACGCTTTTTGTGCAGATAAAGCTGAGCACCTAGAGGTGCCCTCAGGGGAGGATGTCTCCCATGGACTGTCCCTCCATGACACCCTTCCTACCAGGTATTCTGCAGACATGGTGCCACAGCTCAGTTTCGGAGTAGCAGTGCCCCTCCTGAAAAGCTTTTGCTGGAGCAGGCAGCAATTGCAGGCAGCTGGCTCAGCGGAGAGGAGATGGGACATAAAGGCACAGGGTGGGAAAGGACCTCACAAGCCCCGAGGGATTTGGCTAACCCAGCCCAGGACAGCACGCTGCGAGGGAGCCGGGGTGTGAGCCAGGGTGGCGAGGTGCCTCCTGCCAGCGAGGAGCCGCTGACACCATGCCATCATCCCCATCACCAGTTGGGTCAGAGCAGGAGCTCTCACAGGTTGGGGGCTGCGGTTTGTGCGCTCGCCATGGGACAGAGCCTGCGGTCACACCGGGGCCGGTGGCTGCGCTAAACCTGCTGTGATGGTAGCATCAGCCCCGGGGGGATGAAGCCCTGTACCACCCCTCCCCAAAATGAGACACGCATCTCCAGGTGTGAGCGCAAATGCTGCCTACGTGCAAAAAAACCCCCAAATCCTGGCTGAGCACGGTTGGGTTTGTCCACGTTTCCCAGCACATCATGCAGTGCCCTCTGGTGCACACTCAAGCAAGGGAGGTTTCGGGTTTGCAACAGGCTCCCACTTCAAACATAATTTCAAAGCCAATTCAACCCTCGCTTCACTTACATTGAAAAAAAACCCCAAATCCAAAGAGTTGGGTTTTTTTGTAGGAGCTCAATCCATTTAAGATGGGATCTTTTCCAAAATGATAGAAGCTATTCACCATGAAAAAAAAATCTATGTCATAATATTTCTCATATGACTGATGGCATTACAGGCACTGATAGAGCATTAGACATGACATCACACATTTCTATTATTTAAAGGGACAAAGTCAAAGTAAAATTAACAGTCCCGCCTGCTCGTTGAGCAATACGAGACAGGGTAACGAATCCAGCTTCAGTAAAATCGCTCTTGACTCCTGTCAAAGTGATGTGATTTTTTTCAAATACGTGTAATTTCCTTTCCCATTATGTTAGAACTGGAGAGATACATGATGTCAAAATCCAGATCGAAATGATCGAGCCGTAACAGATATGGCAAGGGCTTATCAGCTGGGGCTGTCGTTCAGCTGATAGCATCCCTCCAGGAGCGGAGGTCGGCGGGGAGCTATGCCCCATTGCTCCCCGGGCTCTGCCCCAGCACCCCCAAACCTCCTCGACACCGACATCTGGCTGAAAGACCTCCCCTGGAAAAGCCTCAGGGGAGTGGGGAAAAAACCCACAGCATTTCTTGCCCGACTCTAGAAATCTCTGATTTCTGGAGTTAGCAGCAAGAAGCTCCAGGGACGCTCAGGCTTGGCAGCACACTGTCAGTTAGAGTCCAGGATATAAAGCGTAATGAGCCAAAGTGAGCATGACTATTTCATGGGATGGAGGTATGAAAGAAGAGTGAGCGACCAGGCTGCTCAGCCCGCTGAAGCACTTAATGCTGTGAGGAAAATAATTAGCACCTAAAATGAAAAGGGACCAGAATCTGAAGATGCCAGGAGAGTTAGAAAAGAAAACTTGCCATGGAGGGTCCAGGTAAACCGAAATAAAGATGCAAGTAGAGACATTAAGTGACATTTTCTAAAGTGGTTTAGGAAGCCTAAATTCCATTTTGTGCAGGAATTTAATTTCCATGGGCTGCCAACGAGGTCTGAGCTACGGGGGTCCTGACTTGAAGGGTATTTAACCACCTAAAATACAGTCCTGAGCTCGGGGGCTGCAAGTTATTCACTTTGAAGAAGTCCCCCGGTGTGACCAGCATCTTTTAAAGCCTCTGGCCAGACTCGTGCAGATCGATTCCACCTCTGTCCCAGGAGCCTCAAACATTTCAGAAATGGAGTTTGGGACAGCCTGAAAACTCTGCCCAAAATCCCATTTCTACAAGCGAATGTCGCTGAGAGTTTGGCTCAAGTGTCATTTTGAAAACCACTCCAAGTGGCTCCAAGCCACCAGCAAAAGCCCAGTGCAGCCTGGGCAGTGGCTGCACTTACAGCTTGTAAATAGAGTCCAGGAACAACAACCAGAGATCCAAAAAGGACTTAAAGGTAGGAGGCTGCAGACATGGACTCATATAACATGAAAAAGGAGAATAAAGCAATGGCAGGGAGGACCCAGGTCCTGCCCGGGGGACGTGCGGGTACCGTGTTTATCGGGGACATGGATGTGTGCTATGGGGCAATGCAAGATCAGAGCTGACCGGCAGAGAAGAGGTTTAGTGAGCACAAAGGGGAGGGATGGCTGGAGACAGCCACTTCGTTAGCGGGATTCACAAAATGGGTGCCCAGGGTGTGATCCAAGCACAGCTCCTTGCTTTGGAGACCTGTCTGTTATTTCTCCATCAGTAAATCAGCCTCGCAGGAGAAGCTGTCTGATAATGCTGCCTAATTCCCAGCAAGGAGGTACAGATAAACCCCTCCAGTGCCCTTTTTTTTTTTTTTTTTTCATTAGTATTCCTGCTGTCAAGGAAGCTTATTCTGATCCATTTGATCTCCTCTTAGTCATCCAGCCCAGGACACAGGCAGCTCTGGAAGCGCAGGCTCTACATTTCACTCAAATTTGCATTTCCATTTGTCCAGACATTTTCTCCTCCAAATGATCCACTGGCCCATCAGCTAGCAAATGCACAGGGCACCCACCAAGTGTTTTGTCCAGCAACATCCATCAGTGACAGCCCCACATGGATCATCTCTTCCAAAGCCACTTGCAGCCAGCTCAGCCCAGCGCCAGCATCCCTGGGAACTCCACACCAAGGTCCTAACGGGATGCTCCTGGCTGTAACAGCCATGTTTCCAAACATCCCCTCTTGAATGTGACACCCTGGTGGGTTATTAAGTCCCCTTCCAAAAATCTGCTGGAGAGGCTCCAGCATTGCCCTGGGTACGTGCAGCTGGGAGTGCTGCCGGTAGGTGAAACCGCCCTTGGGCACCACATTTTGAAGCCCATCAAAGCCCTTGATCACGGATTTCCTCAGGAGTCTCCATCACCCAGGGGCAGAAGCAGGGCAACATAAGGAGGGGCACGGAGGGCAAAAATAAGCAGAGAAAAAGAGTCACATATGACTCAGCTGAGGGTCTCCAGGATTTTGGCTGGCTCTCACTTGGAGCTGGCTCAGTGCATTTCTCCACCTTGTCCTGGTCCCTGCCAAAGCTTTATTTTCTCATACCAGAAATACAAAATGAACAGAGAAGCTCTAGAGGACTGAGGCGCTTGCACATGCCACGAATGTGCTGCTTCGTAAATCCTTGTGTGGCTGAGATGTTTGAAACTGGAGGAAGGAATTGAAGGATAGGATAAGGAATTTATTCCATGAGGAATAAAGGATTCCATAAGGAAGGATAAGGATTTATTCCATCCTTATTCAGCTGGTCTCAGAACAACTTTCTTTGCAGCCAGAGGGCCTGGTTGCCTCCTCCTTTCCCTCTTTGGGATACTGAGGAGCCAGATCTAGGGCAAAAATGAGAAATATGCCTTCTCCTGACATTTCCTCAACCAGAGACCAACCAAACCGTCTTGACACTTGAAGGTTTTATCTTCACACTTTTGCAGGTGTTGTCCTGTTGGGAAATTCGTGGTGTACCTGGGGGGGCTGAGGTGAGGTCTCGACGTGCCAGGCTCTCCACACACACGTGAGAAATGATGACCTTCATCTGAAAAACTCCCAGCCTGTGGTTACAGAGCCAAGACTTCCCGCGGGCACTGAGCTTATCAGACAAACCACCAGCCTCCCTTCCCCCTCCCCTACAAAACTTAATATTGTCTTGCCTTCGGGTGAGAATATAACACCTCGAGTACATAATTCCCGTCAGAGGCAGGGATGATGTGGCTGCAGCCCTAAGCTGTTACTCTGGGAACGGTGTTCATGACTCAGCCACAACTTCTGGCGTGAAGCTGGACGAGTCTAAAAACCCTTCTGTCTCAGTCTGCCACTTGCAAAACCAGGACAGTTAAGGACTCGTTTTCTCCAAGTCTTTGCTATTATTAAAAATTGTAAACTGCCACAGACAGAGATGGTTCAGACAATCAGACTGCCCCTAGGCTTCTCCTTAATGCAAATAAATACTTCCATTATGGCTGTGGTAATCAAAAGTTCAATAATGCTGACACAACATCAATAACAGTGCCTTAAGTGAATGAATGTCACAATTTGGGATCTTTGAACAGTCATTCCTTATCAAAGCTTTCAGATTTAACGTACCGCTATAAAAAAGCCTCAGTGAGGACCCTTAGCAACTTGTAAACAGGCTGATAGTACCCGGTAGCCATCAGTGACATGCTGAATTACCTGGGTTGCCACGTGTTTGGGAATGGCAGGTATACCTGGCAATTCTCCTTTGAGAGGTAAAAGAAAAATATCAAAACACCCCATTTGATCCTGTCTAGCTCTGTTATTAGAAATGCAAAGAAAGTAACCAGATGCATGCAGGTAGCGCCGGGATGATTTATATTATTACTCCTACAATTATTATTAGAGCTGAAAGGATCCTTAGGCACAGCAAGACATTTATAGAATAAAATATGAAAGTAAATTGCAGAGGAAGGCAAAATAATTGAAGTAATAAGTAAAAACACATACTGCACAAGAAAATACTGTAATCCAACAATGACTTTCAGTGCTGTAAGACTGGAAGGCTTCCATAGGAAGAAAACCAAGGAGCACCCGTTTAGGAGAGCCTCCATAATGCTGAAGTGTTCCCGTGAGCTTTAAAGCAGGCAGCAGAAAGCAATTCTCCCTGCAGAGCTGATTTTGGGGGAGAGCTGGGGGGGGGGAATGCTGAGACTGGGGTATCGCAGGCGAGGAGACATCATCTCTGGGTCTCTGCTGGAGACAGGAGCACGGGCTAGATGGAGCCAGCTCTGGGCTGACTCGCTCAGCCTCAGGACAGAGCCAGGAGCGATGCAAACCTGCCCCTCCAACCTCTCCCAAATTCAGGTTGTCCACTGAGGTCCCAGTTACAGCAAGGTGAGCTGCCTGGGGAGTCCTTATTTCAAAAGCTGCGATGAAAACACCTACATGTGTCTTACCTCTGTTTTCTGCACTTTGATGCTCTCCAAGCTTGCTGGGCTCCTGCTCGGTCCAGGGACCACGGCAATCATGTCCAGATTTTGCTTATTAACCAGCATGGTTAGGCCTTGAAGAAAGCTCTCCCGTTAAGCCTCCTGAAGCATCAGCTCCTCTTGGGTCATTAAAGTACATCCCCGTGGCCTGAGAAGATGCTGCAAACTAGCTGCCGGCTTTGCAATGCCAACACCCACCCACGCACAGGGGAAAGGTCACCACAGCATCTTACCTTGCTCCAGCTTTTCATTCCACCTGAAGCACGGCAGATCCAAGGCTGCAGCACACTCAACGCAAGGTCCTGGTGGCTCAGGAAAGGAGAAACACTCACAGCAGAGATGAAAGACTAAAGGGCTGGGACTTGCCATGCCTGCAGCACAAAGTTTGCAGCGGTTATAGGTGCAATGAGTCTGTAGAGCAAGATGCTAAAAAGGAACATAAATGAAATATTGGCCAAGAGCTGTGGGAGTCCCAGGTGGAGAAAGGCACAATTTTCTCTTCACAGTGAAGGTCTCTCTGAAGAATTACTGCTATTCCCACTAATCTCTTTACTAGCAATGGTGTGGCACTTCAAATGATGGGACAAGAGCACCTCGTGGTATTTTAAGGATCATGCAGAGCAATTTCTTGTTCTCCTGCGGGATTTGTTCTTCTCCTCCTGTTTCCAAGCAGCAGCAATCACAGCGGTCTGTGTGTCAGGGTTATGCTAGCAGGTTTTACAACCACCACAAGAAATCGGAAGCGGATGCAGATGTTGGACACCATTTCCCAAGGGCACTGATGACTTAGCTGTCATCCCCTCTACCTCCACCACCATCAGTGGTGTTGGTGGAGGATGATGAGCTACCATGCAAAGAGCACCTGCGAGGAGGTGGGAGGCTATTTATGGTTGGGTTTGGTTCCTCCCAGCTTCTTCACACCCCTCTACATGGGGCTGGAAGGGTTTGGTCCTGTTTTAAGCTGTATTTCTCACAACAGCCCTCCAACTCTCACCTACCTGTGAGGATCAGTGGGATGCTGTGGGGCTGGGGAAGGAGGTGGTCTTGCTTCTTCCTGGGGTTCAGGTGGCTCCCCTGGACCTCATGAAGAGCAGGTGCAGCAATCCCATTTGGTTATACCTGGAAAAGGCAAGCTGCGCTTTAATCACAGCTTTAGCAATGCAGGCTTAAGACTGCCGAGTTCACAGCAAAACAAGTTGTCCTCCTAGTTGAGTTCAAGCACGATGAACCTCTTTCAAAGCAGGAAAGACTCACATTTTCTTTTGCTTTTGCATAAATGTGTATAGGAGGACTGTGTTTGGTAGGAGGTGAAGTTAACATGAAGCAGTCCCTAAACCCTTGTCTGAGTTCCGAAATGCATCCTCACGTGGTGCCGTGGAGGCCCAGCTGTCCAGTGTAAGATGTTTACGGCAGCTTCTTTGCTGGGAAGATAGTTCCTCCCTTCACCACCATGTACCAGCAAGGCTTTTTTTTTTTTTTTAAACCTTAGATACATCAGCGTTTTTCCTCTCTTCCTTGGCTTTGTTGGTTGGATTTCAGGGAACCCGCTAGTGTGAGGTTTTCAGCAAAGCTTTTCTAAACTTATTGATAGGATGCTAAGGGACAGGTAAACATGAGGTTATCATTTCACATTCCACATTGACTGGTCTAACGGCAAGGCAGAGGACTCCACAAAGTCAGTTTCTGGACCTTGGGACCTCTAGGTAGATCTTTGGTCGTTGGCTCAGTCACTGCTGCTGTCCGCACGTCAAAACAGAGACTTGGGCGGATTATGGGCTCGGCTGCATTAGCTTCCCAGAAGGGCAGGTCATTTCTGAAACAGCTGGATTTCTCAGGAGCTGCAGGCAGTCTGCAGACAAGGACGCAGGGCTATGCTGTGAAGGGCTATAGGCATTTTGCCTCTTGGTATGGCGGAGATGGCAGCGGGCATGTATGGACAGGATTCCTGGAGGACTTGTCTCCCAGCCAGACACCAAAATAAGCCTCAGTATTTCAAACAACATCCACCGGCCTCTGATGGGAAGTTCACAGCCAGATGTTCAATGTGCAGTATGTGCAGCATGTGCTTTTGAAAATCTGACCTTTCTGGGTTTAGTGGGTTTTTCACAAAGAAACGAAGCAGAGGACAAAGGGAGAGCAGTCAGAAAATGGTTTTGTTTCAAGCAAAGCTACAGAAAAATGTGAACTTTCCAAAGCTGCTGGCATTTGCCAAATTGCAGTGGGAAGAATGAAGTGCAGGGACTAAGCCTGACTCCTTCCTCCTGCATTACAGTTATAAACAAATCACTCCTGTTTCTCACCATTCTCTTTCTGTAGCTGTAATTTTTTTGTTGGTGATATTTTCCTGTGACTTTAACTGGAGTGCTACTTCGCCAGCTGACACACAGCTTCCAAAACTCTCTGCGATGCTGGGCTTCGAGACTGCTGCGAAATCCACGTCAGGGGAGTGACGAGTGTTATCACGAGGGGCTTTGCATTTTTAATCAAGGAGCAGAGCTCGTACTGAAGGCGAAGCTCTGGCCAAGCCATGAGTGCAGCCTGCCTGCCTTTGGGACCTGGGTTTTGGAGGTAAACTTGATTTTATCGTCGTTAATTTCTGCAGAACATGCTGTACCTGCTGCTCTGGAATGGTGGAGCTGGTACCTCAAATTCACACCCAGCGAAAGCACCAGAACTCACCCGTTCTGCAAAGACTACAAGAGCAAATCATGCCCACCTGTGTTCCTGGACTGCTCAATGCATTCAGCCAGCATTTGCAAAATAAAGTTAAAGAGGTGCTATGCCACCGTCCTTTCCTAGAGAAACAGGCTGCTGAGGAGCTACTCATTAATTAATGCAGTCTCTTAAGTCCACTTAACTTGTATCATTAATATTTATAGCCAAGAGAAGACAGGTTGTGAAGCAGAGCCATGCAGAGACCAGACAACCCGGGCCGGGGATGCTTTCCTGGCACCACGCTGGGATGCACAAACCGGGATGCACAAACCGAGAGAGAAGCGCTCGGCAAACACAGCCCGCGGTCAGCCCACCACCAAAACGCAGACCCGGGTGTAAAGGCCCTGGAGGGAGCAAGACCCATGGATCCAAGAGGCCATGCCCCAAAGCACATCTCCCAGATCAGGGTGCCCGTTGTGCACCGTCCACTGGCAAAGGGGCTTCGGTATCAGAGGGATTTGGAAAAGCTTAACAGAGTGGTCAGGAAGGGGGAAGAAAGCAGACACGGTTATTGCAGCTGCTTTCTCCCTACCCAGCTCGCACATTGTCATTGGAAGCAAAGACCTTTCTCCCAAAGCCTGGCTTTAGTGTTAAAGGTTTAACAACAGCAGAATAAATCAATGGCCATTAGACTACGGGAGACTGCTAAGGTCAGCTGAATTAATCCAGTCCAAGGGTTTTAAAATTTCACAGCAATGCTTTTTTGGATCCGTTCCTTCAGCTGTAGCACACGGGGGACACGATTCCCCGTGCAGACCAGGGCGGTGTGATCCAGCCACGCGCTTCCCGGTATCTCGCAGGCAGCAGGAGACAGAGGCAGGGGGTGTCAGGGAAAGCACCCACTCTCCAACCCTGGCATGATTACAGACAATACTGCAGGAGCAGCTGTAACCCTTTCGAGAGGGGCGATATCAATATGTCAAGTGTGTGAAACGTCTGATAACCTGGAGCCACAGTAACGCAGAGGTTCATGATGGCAAGAGTAGCTTCTGCACTGTGCTAAGGGATGTGATGAATATCCTGTAGCTGCTTCTACTTGCAATGCACACCAGATTTACAGCCTCATCTCCAGACATCCCTCCAAGGAGACCAGCTCTGTGCCCTATGGAAGGACAGCCACTGCCTCTCCTTCCTCTCTATGGCCATCAGCTCCTTCCCTGGCACCAAGACCCCATTAACACAGCCACAGCCCAAGCTATCATCCCACCTTCCCTCCAGCTCAGCTTTTTATTAGACCAGACACCCCCACAGCCCATCAGTCCGGAGCAAAACCAGCCATGTGCCACACCAGCTGCACTGTTTGCTCTTGCAGGGGACCAGCACACGGTCACCCCCAGCCCCTGCTCCCCTCTTCTATCTTATTTTCAGACGTGCACCTCTCGCTCCCGGAGGCACCGGCTCGCTGCTCTGCCTTGCAAACCTCTTGTGCTGGTGTCTGTGCCCAGAGGCGTCCATCTGCATCCTCCTTGTGCGTGGTCTTTAAGGAGAGGTGACTTTGGGAGCCCTTCCCTGAACCCCTCCTTCTGCAGTACACACACACACACATACATATGCACACACACATATATATTTAAATCATTAACTACTGATGAGATTAAACGTTTTCAATTTAGCAAATTTCAAGAGCCTGAGGGCTCTCGGTTCCCTCTGTTTTCCCTCTCCCTTCCCACCCTCACCGCCTAAATACCATTTAAAGGAGGTCCGTGCATTGCTGACCCGGCTGGGGGACCTGGCACGTGCGGGGTGCTGGGGAGCCCCAAGCAGGGCTCGTCAGAGCTGTTGCTCACCCTGGTATATGCAAAACAACTGCAAATAACATCATTCAACCCAGCTTACTGAACCCTCATACCACCCACCCTCCAAGGTGTTCCCTGAGGCTCACTTGAATTTTTGCCACAAGGTTTTTAGTTTAGTTTTGTGGATTTATTTATTTCTTCTTGCAAACATGAAACATGTCCTGATAAATGACATCCCTGCTTTTATGGCTCTTCCTCTTGTCTCGCTCATATATTTTCCCCATTTACGCAACTCACTCTTTCCCCTCCCCTCTGTCCCTAGGCTTTTTATCTTATGCATCATTCATCCCAGCTTACTGTCTTCTTTTAAGACAGGCTTCTGGGAGATGCATATCTCCTTGAATTCCTTTTTCTCCTTCTGCCTTGCCCTGATTTGCACTTTCCCATCTCCACAGCTGCCTGCAGTCTTGCTGGGAACACTACATCCACGGAAGAGCAGGGCGAAGGAGGGCAGCCTCCACGCACCTTTCACCAAACCCTGGAAGATATCCATGCGGTTTTAAGGACCAGAGCCTGGCCCCGGGATATCCAGAGGGATAAGCTGCTGCTTCGCAGTGGCCACCGGCATTAACGCATGGGCAATGGAAGGGGACAGGGCAACATAACGCTGTTAAGTGTAGTAAAACGCAAGGCTAAATTAGCAGGAGAGCTGCCAGGCACCTTTCACCGGGCTTTGGGTATGCTCCGATGCTAAGGGAGGATGCTGTGGCGGCTTCACAGCAGCGCTGGTGAGGACACTGTCCCCCCCCGCCAGTGTGCTGCAGGGTGATGCTCACATCTAAACTCCGTAGTTGGTCTTTCCCCGAGCGGCATCTTTGGGAACAGACACTACCGATGCCATCCCTGAACCTGCCAGCTGGATTTTTAACTGTGGTTCAAACACCTACAGGCCACTGCGGTGTCCTTGGCGTGCCCACCACAGCAGTGTCCATCGCAGCAGGTGCTAATATTTCCATCCTGGGTATTTCTATTGCATTTCTCCGTTGTTTGCCAGTTCTCAGCAGGGGACCAGCCAACGCGTGGGCACACCTCTGGGATAGCTAGGTCCCTCCCCTCCTCTCGCCCTTCCCCTGTCCTCCCACGCAAAACCACAGTGCAGATTTGCCAGAAAACCCGAGTCCTCCTTTGGCGGCATCGGCCACACTTGCCGCATTACAGCTGACAGCTCAACACACCAGAAAGCTCCCTCAAATTCCCCAAATGTGCTTTCTTCTGGACAAAAATGACAGTCTGGGTAACGTGAACTGAAAGACTAAAGCAAGCATGGAAGTAAAAGCTTGGGAAGGGCTTTCCGGTCCTTTTGTGAAGGCTGTCAGCTTTCTATAAGCTACAGAAGCCTGTAAATGCCCCATCTCTTGTTTCTGACACTTGTTAAAAGGGTAGAAGCTTTGGAGAAATTACCACCTGTATCCAGAGAGCTCACAGCTGGGGATTTGGCCTCTTGCTGGTGCGAAAGAACAAGACGGAGCCATCTCCATCTCCTTTCATCAGGTACTGGCCCCGGTGAGCGCACTGGATGTTAGTCTCCAAAGTGCTCACGCCTGCCAAGCGCGTGGGACTACCACATGGCCCGCACTTCTCTATCGGGCCATAAATGCACATAAAATTTTAGAGGCAGAGCATGGCAAACTATCGCTGAGGAGACGTAACAGCTTTTCAGATGCTTTTTGCACATACTGAACGAATTAGTGCAGCAGGTCCCTCCTTCCAGCAGCTCCTGCTTACCAGTAGCTCGGAGACCTTGTCCAAGCAAGTCCATAGCTCTTGTGCCTTGTAGAACTGATAAATACGTATATAGGCAGGTATACGTAAGTGTGATGCGGCTTTCAACCTTTCTTTAGGGTAAGATGTTTACAGCCACTTGTTGACCTGCCAAAGCAGAGTCAGCAGGACCCCCCCCGCCCCAGCACCGCGGCCATGGGTGCTGTGGAGCAGAAGCAGGACTGAACCAGGGAAAACCATCAGTGCAGTCGGAGCTGGACGTGGGGCAACCTAATGCCAAACCACCACTGGAGACCTTCTGGGAGTGACGGACCTTCCCCAGGGTGGGGAGGGACACAGGCGAGATGCCTCTGGGGGCAAATTTGGCCATATCCAATTGCAGTTCCCATGGTCTTAGTGGGTCAGAAATGCTTGGGCACATCCCGAGGCAATGCCGTCGGGCTCCACCCAAGGCTTGACATCCCACCGAAGGAGCGGGGACCCATCCAGCTGTTTCAAAGCACATCTCAGGAGTAAAGCAGGGGTGACCAGCCGTAATGAAGGACACCAGGATTGCTCCGAGGCTCTGGCCGAGGGCTGATCCCACCTGGAGCTCACTTCTGCATCCAGGCATGGGGTACACAACTGAGCAGCACCCTGGGCAGGTGATCAGCTCATGGTTCCCTTACTTAGTGTTTCCAAAGTGCAGTTCACTTCTGAGAGGATTTCAGATTGAGCTCTTTAAGTAACAAAGCAAGATTTCCCTTTAAACCTCTATTTAATCACATAATCCTGAGGGAAGACCTCTCATCCCCCTGGGGAAAGAAAGAGAAGTAGGTTTGCTGAGGGAGATGTAATTACTTTATCCCCATATAATTGGATGATATTTGCTGATTAAACATAGAAATCCTTGGGGAAAGTTTGATTTTTGATAATAATTTAAAGATCTTTAAGAAAAAAAGCAGATACCTCTCCAAAAAGCCAAAAAAACACAGGAAGAGCCAAATGGGGAAAAAAATGGGTCTTCTTCTGGTGGCTTTGTGGTGCAAAAAGCAGAGCATGTTTTGCCTTTGCTGCAGGAGGATGCAGGAGGATTCATGATGACTCCCATTATGGTCCAATGTGGCAAGGAGCTAAACCACCCCCAAAACCTGGCTGGCTGTGGCGGGAACTGGAGGGGCTCCGTACCGGGGAGGCTGTCATTTTGGCTGACCCATGGCAAAGCTCAGCTCTTAGATGAAAAAGATCACCAGATATTTTGGGTTGGCAGGTACCTCCAGAGGTCTCCGGCCCAACCTTCTCCTCAAACACGGTCAGCTGTGGGGTCACACCAGGTTGCACAGGGCTTTATCCAGGTGGGTCTTAAACCCCTCCAAGGATGGAGGCAGCACGGGTGCACGGAGACAGAGCTTCACCTCCACCCAAACACGGGAGGCTGCAACGCTCCCACCTCCCGCATTCGCTAACGCCAGGGCTGCTGGGGGATGGAGTAGCTGCAACTACTCTGTGTGTGCGTGAGAAGCCTGATGCACAAGGAGGCTTTGATCGCCAGGGCCTCCAAGGAACAGAGAAACCCGGAGAATGAGGACCGCAAAGCCCCCCCAGCACAGCCATGTGGGGGAGCGTGTTTCACTGGTGGCAACGAAGTGCTTTGAAGACTTTAGATGGAAGATATGAAACATAAAAAAAAAAAAAGCATTATGTTATCAAAGCAACAGTGAAGCAAATCTGGAAACAGTCTAGAAAATACTAAATATTATTACTATAAAATATTATTGAATACTTAAACAATATTAGGTCTCATTTTCTGTCTCAGACTTTCCTGATTTTTCTATGAATCTTTCTGAGTTTACTCAGCACTACTTATATTTAATGTGATTTCAGCACATATATACAAAGGAAGCAGCTTATGTGAGTTTGAAATCTGTTTCATATGTGGAGCGGTTCACTGCTGCCAGTGTTCCTGCAGAACTGATCCTCCGTCCATCAATTAAAATTTAGGAACTCAGTCTACAAAGTTGTTAAGATAGTGAGAAAAACACTTACACCACCGGTAGGTGCTTTTTATAGGACTCTGAGACAAGAAATGGGGATACAATTAGCAATATTTGCACGTTACTGTTGGGGATTTAATGATAATGAATACGTTGGGCCATTACACATCGCACCCGAGAAAGGAGCACGCAGATGCGTTTCGGTCGCGAGCCCACACTGGACAGCCGAGTGTCGGGACCACTTTGTAAGTGCTCTGTGGAGGAAGCCGGCTGCAAGGAAATCCCGGATTGCCCCAAAGCCACTGAGCCCCAAAGCCGTCTCCTCTGCTGCCGCGATGCCAGCAGCCCTTGCGCAGGCGATCCCTGCAAAGACCTTTCCCTCCTCTTGCTGCAAACCCAGCGGCAGCGATGGCCAGCAAAGAGGCATTAGGGACAGCCGTGCTGGGCAGCGGGAGGCCAGGGTATGAGCGGTGACCAGTGCCCGGCACCTTTCCCTGGTGGCCCTCCAGGGTGGTGGTCCCTGTCACATCCCCTCCCCAGCACTCCCAGGGCTCCCAGTCCGCTCTGCGGACATCCAGATCTCTTGCAGAGACAAGACGTCCAAGACCCGAGTGATTGAGGGCGATTTGGTGCCAGGTTTGGGATAAGAGTCTTGCCACGAAGCGGTGGCTCAGCTCCCGGGTAACCCAGGACCCTCTGCTCCCCTTCCAGCGGCGGAGACGGCTGCGGCGCTACACCAGCAGCATCCCACCCACGGCCTCAGCGAGCCCCGTAAGGAAAACCTGCACAGCATCCTTTACAGCAGACATCAAACAGGGCCTTTGAAGAGATCAGAGCTTTACAAGGATTGTTCAAAAGGGCCTGGATGTTCCCTGTGTTCTCTGTTTAATCTTGGGAGGAGAGAGAAAACAGGGAGGAGGAAAAACATAAACCCAAGAAATATCTGCTGCACGGGTGAGCACAGGCAGCTGGGGTGAGGCGCCGGCCTCAGTCCATCGGGGTCTGGTGAGCAAACGCTTCCCATCCCCTTGCAACAAAACTGGTACCCAAATTAACCCCCCGCATCAGCTGCAATCGGGGAAACCCCTGCCCCATCACTCCTCGCTCTCTGCTACGGTCACCTCGGTATGTGCTGACAAAGCCTCTTCTGAAGGCAGCACAGCACATCGCGGGGTCGGATCGGGTGCCCAGGAAAGGCTGCCAACACGGACAGAAAATCTACCGACCCTTCCTCACTCCAAAGAGACCCATTATAAAAATAACATGAAAACCTGGTTTAAAAAGTCCCCATCCCTGGAGGTATTTAAAAGACGAGTAGATGAGGCACTTAGGGACATGGTTTAGTGGGCATGGTGGTGTTGGGTCGACGGTTGGACTCGATGATCTTAGAGGTCTTTTCCAACCTCAATGATTCTATGATTCTATGAAAAAAAAAATACCCGAGACCACTTCAGAAAGACACAGCTGGCTGTACAGAGCTCATCTGGTTTTTTACAGAAGCTTCACAGGATTACAATTATGAAGAATCATCAGTTTGATGCATTTGGTTATTAGAATATTAGCAGGAAATACATATCGGAGACAGGCTGGCCAGAATGGATTTAGGAAAGAAACACTCACCTACACATTATTGTCTGAAACTCAAGCTTTCGATATAAACATTGGCAGTTTTGCCTTATTTTTTTTCCGCTGAAAGTATTGCCAGTGCTGATGCGTTGCCAGACCCAGAATTTGGGCCAGGTTTTGGAAGAAGAGGCAGTTTGACATGCCTGGGCTTCCCTGCGGCTGGTCTGAGGTCAGAGGGGTCCCTAAACCCGCACGTGCTGGTGGTGTGTCGGGTTGGACGTGCAAGTGCCGGCAGGAGGCCCCGGCCTGAGAGCCTGGCTGCTGCTCAAGATAAGGGGGATGAAGGCAGCGAGAAGCCCCTGCTGCCACGGGGAAGATGGAAGCGTCGCTGGGGGCTCTCAGCATCCTTTGGGGCAATCGCCCACAGCCAGGAAAGAAACACCCAGAGCCCGACCTTGCAATTGGCTTTTCTACAACAAAGGAGAGGAGCACAAGCTGCGGGGTGCGAGCACCCAGATAGGGCAGAGGGAGGATTTGAATCACGTTCGTAAGCACGATTTGAGGGATGGAATAAACTTGGGATTACTGGAAGCATCTTTGCCCGTGCTAAGCATACGTGTGTCCCAATGAACTAAAGGGCTGGTGGGTCTGGTTTTGTATTTCTGGACTGGATTCCTATGGATCTTGCCTTTTGTTGAAAATAAACCCCAAACGAACATATTTCTGAAAACTTTAAAGCTGCTCCCCCCCCCAGGACAGGATGGGTGCGTCGGCCACAGCGGTGGCAGGATGGGGAGATGGGGAAAAGAGCAATATTTTACCATCATCTCATTGCTGGGCAGCTGCACCAGGAGGGGTTTGGGCAGGACCACAGGACCTGACCCCAAAAAAAGGCTGAAATTTCTGTACTACCAAGTCCTGCGACCTCCTGGATGTCTGGGACACCCTGTCCCTCCTGCGCTGCCAAAACATCAGGGCCAAATACAGCCAGAGAGGGAAAAAACAGCTACAGGGAGGGAATGAGCAAAACTCAGTTTTAGCAAAGATTTAGAAGCAAGTGGATGTGTTTTATATCACATGTTTCAGCAGGGAAGGCAGGAACCGGTGACCGAGCACAGGGTGCAGGCAGCCGTGCAGGCAGCTCCGTGCAAACCTCCCTGCAGGCTCTCCATCCCCCCAGCGCCGGTGGCTTTTTGATTTTTGGAGTAAGAAGTGGAAATATCGATGCTAAGGCCGGGGGAGCGAGGCAGCGCTGCCTCTCTGCCGGCTCCAACAAGGGCGTGAGGTGCTATAGGTGATACACCAGCTGCCCAAAGGCATCATTCCCGCCTTATAGACCCCTTATAGAGCTTCCTGGCCGGGACATAGCGACAGCAAAGGCTGCAACAAGCTGCAAAACTTCACAGCCGGGTTCCGTCTTCGTGATTACGGGGGGGGGGAGAACACCCTGCCAGCGGGGTTTTACCTGCCCGTCCTCCCCCAGTCCCAGCCGGAGGAGAAATTACCAGTTGCCGACAACAGCTCAGCAGCTTGGGGGGCTGGGGATAATTTGACAAGTGGCTTCACATTTCCTGGGGCAAGCCACCGCACACGGCTGCGGCGTTTAACAGCTAATTATTCACGTCTTTGATGCTTTCTCTCTGTTTTCCAAATAACATGTATTTAGCGCTAAGATGATTTAAACAGCTGATCTAATCTGAGCCCCTGGCAAAGAGGATGAAATTTAGCGAGGCAGCGGCGGTTTAAGTTCCCAGATGGCTGCCCCAGAGGGGAGGATTATGTTATTATCAGCATCCCTAAAAAATCCCAGCGATAGGAAAGGTGTACGGCGATGCGGTGGCAGGATGGAGGTGACGGAGCCGGCCCCGGCGCAGGTGTTTGTAGGAGGCGAAGGGACACGTCCCTTGTCCCCCGTGGTCACCCGGCCGGCATGGCCGAGGGCTTCCAACCCACCCTGCAAACAAGGGACTAGTCCTCGGCTGGTTTAGGGAGCTGAACCGGCTCACGCTTACACAAGCCAGGCTCCATCAGAGCAAAAATACGGCACCACATTTTGGAGGATTTCTCCCGTCAGCATTTAACCACAATTTTTTTCCAAGCGATTGCTGCTGTTCTGAATTTTTTCAAGGTTTTTTTTTTTTGGCTGGAGTGATTTCTTGCAAGCCTTCTCATCGATCTTGATCTATCCTGAAAGGGTTTTTTCGGTTTAGAAAGCTTAATTCCAAAGGTGCCACCAGTCACCGTGCAATGGGGGAGCCGGGGCCATCCCATGGTCTGGCTTCCTGTGGCCGGGACGTCCCGCCAGCGGGCACCCACCCACCCCGGCAGCTGCCCGACGGGCTTGAGCCCACCCTGAAGTGAGATGGGGAAGAATGTGAAAATACCAAATCATTGAAGCAGAAACTGTCCACGAGGAAAGACCCTTCCCAGCTCATCTTCCAGTTCAAATGTTCATTTTTAGGTTGTGAAACCCTTGAAAAGTTTCCTTCTTCATTCAAAAGAACAGTTTATTAAAAAAAAAAAACAACTTTAGTTACTTGGTTCCTTAAAAAAAAAAATTAAAATACATGAAGGCAGAGAAAAGTGTAGGAGAAAATAATAATAATTAAAAAATCTAATTAAATCCCACAAGAGATTTAATCTCTTGGATTTAGATCTCCCAAGAGATTTAATCTAAATTTCATGGAAAACCAGAACTGAGCTTTTTACCATTTATTGGAAAGCTTGGACCCCAGGCCAGGGCAATTGCTCCTGGCTCCTCTCTGACCTGGACCGCACCGGCACAGCCGGGATGAGGGATTAGCTGCTATAGCTTGTTCCTGTCGTAACAAACCCTCTTGACCGGAGATCCAGCAATTTTTGGCATCTTCTGTGTTGCATCCCCCCAGAATTTCCCAGTGGAAGTGGGGAGCCCTGTGCAGGAATGCTGTCCCCAGTGCGGGGCTGCACCTTCACAGCATCCTTCGGAGGAGCCCACAGCTGTCCTGGGAGATCTGTCGCTGGGAATAACCATTTTGGACACTTTTAATACACGTATGGAGCCGTGGCCTTGGCAGCCTAAAGACAGAGAGGCTGGGAGACAGAAAGAGGGAGGATGCTCCGGCCCTGGGGTGGGGTGTCCCCGGGATGGAGTGTCCCCAGGGTTGGGTGCTGCAGCCAGGCCAGCATCCTCCAGGGAGGCGGTACCGAGTGGCATTTCCAAGCCGCCACATCGGGTTTTTAGAGGTATAAAAGGAAAAGGCCAGGTCAGACACAGCGATACCCCGTCAGGGACGGACACGCCAGGTCCCCCTTGGCCGTGAAAGGCAGCACAGGGAGCTCTGGCTACATCGGTCCCTGGGGAGAGGGCAGAGAGTCGGCCGGGAACCAGGGAAAGTCACCAGGGGCACGAGACCCAGGGGATAGTGCTGAGAACACAGGGCAGCTTTTGTTAAAAAAGGAAGAATAAATAGTAAAACTAATGGAAAGCCTGCTGCGACAGTAAATTATTTCCAGTCTGACACGAACAGCAGCTTCTGGGGGAAATGCTTTAAATCACCAGACTAAATATAACTGTTCCCGGCATCCGCCTCTTTGCATCTCCAGGGCCCTGCTGCGTCTCCGGCCACCCTCAGAATCAGCGGCTGTAGGACTTCGGGAGCCCTCCCCTGCCCCCTGCCCAGGCCAGCCCAGGCTCTCCCCTCCTGGGCACCCCCTGCCCTCTCACTCCCGTGGCCTCTCTCCACCTGGGGCTTCCCCCCTTGCAGAAGATGCTGATAATTAATTTAAACCAGCGATTTGCTCTTGGAGGTGGTTATCGCCACCTCTGCCATCTTTCTGCGAACATTTCCCAGCATCTCCTGGGATGGGAGACCATCTCAGCATCACCTTTTTGAGGATTGCGCATGACATGGGGTCACCAGGGCTGTGCAAACGGCAGAAATACCTTTTCTTCCTCAGTCTTTCCAAGTAATAACAGAGGAAGGCTTTGGGACGAAGCGAGAGGTCGGGATTTGTCTAAGCACCAGGGAGACAACCCAAGCACGGTGGCCCTGCTCTGGGAAGCTGGAGGATGCGGCCACACGGGCTTGTGCCCCACACTGGAAGGGAGACGTGGGCACCAGGGATGAGGCGGTGGATGGTGACAACCATAAAATCACCCCGCTTCAATCATGCCGCTGCTCCCCGGATTTTGGGAGCGAAGGTTCGGACGGGCTGAAGGAGCCGGGTGATGCCTGGCGTGGGTTGTCTGCTTCCTCCTAAATGTCCCATCACTGCTGGAAATGAGACCCAGGAGCTCCCACCACCTCCACCCCTGCTGCAGCGAGCGGCCGCTGGTCGGTCTTGCTTGGCTGGGGAGGGGAGGAGACAGAGACGGAGCCGAGGAGGAGGAGGGGATGGAACTGGTGAGCTCCCACCTCCGGGAAAGCTCAGCTCCAGAAAAGCAAGGGCTTCCTTTGAAATATTTCCCCAGGATTAATTGCCTCCCCTTCATCGCAGCGAGCCGCTAGAGCAGCACATGTTCTCGCTGCTGGGTCGGGTCCCCTCCCGCGGGGCCCGCAGCCTTTGCCAACTCCTGGCTCAGTTTGCAGTTGATGAAATGAAAAAGATGCCCTTCCTTCAATTAATTCAGATATCTTCTTCCTTTCCCCTCGAGGCACAATAACGGCTCTAACATCATAAATGATTTAGGAGCGGAGCCAGATGAAGACAAAGCTGATGGATGACAATTCTGTTTGGGGGATGTTTTCTTGCTGGAGATTTTTGGAAACAAATAAATATATTTATCCTCATTCAAAAATGAAACGCAACCCCCCCCATCCTGAATGACTCACCCCGTGAGTCAGGGCACAACGGCAGCGCGGCCGGACAGAGCCCGCAGCGCGGCCAGGAGGGATGCCAGCCTGCGCCATGGAAGGATGAGCTGGACCAGGCGGAGGAGCCGGGGGACAGGGCTCCTCAAACGCTCCCTGACTTTAAGTGGTTATAAAATAATTTTTTACCCATTTTGCCTTTAGGATGGAACCTCCCGAGCCTCCAGGTTGGCCACTGAAGCAACAGGTCCCTCTTTGCTGGAAACGACGCCCAGGAAGCACGTCGTGCCTGGTTTTGGGCAAACCCCCCCCCCCAAACCAGAGGGAGGGCAGTTCTTTGGGGGGGGGGGGTCCTGGGCAGCCCTGGGAGCAGCGAGGAGGAGGGAGACCCCCCTGCACCCCAGCAGCACCATAGCCATGCGCTGCTGGAGGGTGGCTCTGGTCCAGATCAAAACCTGTGGGAAATGGTTGGAATTACCCGGTTGTGAAGTCAAATATATTTAGAGTGACAGAGCGTCACCGTCGCAAGAGCACGGGCTGATCCTGAAATCGTGACTTTGGAGAGGTTTTCCCAGACTGGGATCTTTTACTGATCTCTGGCAGAACAGAAAAGACGTCGTTTAACTAAAGATCACTTTTTTCAGAGTGCATCCCATACCATTAAAGCTTCCCTGTGAAAAAAACCCACAACCTCCAGCCCACACGAGCATCCCGGTGAGTGGCTATTTTAAATCTAAAAGAAGCGATTTCAGGTAAGGCATGAAACGCTGCTGTTGGAGAGCAGGTAAAAAACAAACCCTCCCAGCAGAAGCGAAGCTGCCTGGCCCCAGCACACCCGGAGCACAATCCCCGCGACCGTCTGAAGACGGCTGCAGCGGCAACCCACGCCGGCTGGCTGGGTCTTCAATTTAGCATGTCCCCGAAACAGCTACAGATGGCAATTTGTATTAAGTTGTACAATTGAAAGCTACTTGTGTAAGAGGATTGCTTTTGGATACGTACGTTGAAAGATTTGCTTTAAGCACCAGGCAATTCAAGTGTAATTGCAGGAGCGGATCCTGCCCAAATCGCCCTCAGAGCAGCTTCCAGATGTCAGATGGACTCCAGGAGGGACAAGCGGGCAGGACACAGCCCTGGTTACCATCCTGCCTGGTACTTGGGGGTCGTGTTTTCCCTCTAGCCGCTGAGCAGGGGAAATAATGATTTTTCTAAGACATCTCAGCTGCCAATCCCCATGGGGATGCCGCAGCATCGGCCTCAGTGCAGGTCACCCACCTTGTCCCTCTCAACTGTCCTCTCCTCCAAGCCCCAGGGGTGGGGGCCCCATCAGCCCCATCCCCAGGGCTGCAAACCAGCCACCAGCACCCACTCAGGACAGACTTGCCCCGGAGCACGGTGGGGAGGATCAGGGAGAAGGACGGAAGGAGCGTGAGGACACAAGGAGAATCAGGATGGAGGGAGCACGGGGAAGACAAGGGAGAAGGCTGGAGGGAGCGCGGGGACACAGGGAGAACCAGGGAGAAGGCTGGAGGGAGCACAGGGAGGATCAGGGAGAAGGCTGGAGGGAGCACGGGGACACAGGGAGAGGCCTCTTACAGCACCAGCAAGTTATTTCAGCTGAGCCAAATGGCCCGTGGAGAAGCACTGTGTAATGGGGACAGCAGCGATTTGTGTGTCCCAAGGGGGCTGGGAGAAGAAATAGCGCTAATGCCGCAGCAGAGAGAAAACACAGAGAGAGTTTTCTTTAGGGCTCCCCTAGGATTTCCAAGGGAAGGCACTGTCAGGGTTTTATGGAGCATTTTACGTGAAGCGCTAATCACCACGGCAGCCGTTGAGGGCAGCAGCCCCAGCGTGGCGCGGGGGCCACCTCTCCCGGGGCAGCACCGGCTGCTACCAGGGCTCGCTGCGGGCGAGCAAGGGATTGGGGTGAACACTGGTGATTTATGGCTGCTTCATCTGTCAGGGAGGTGGGTGCAGGATGGAGGTGTCTGGCCCAGGAGTGAGGAATAGGTGCAGAAGAGCTGGCATCCATTGAGGGGAATATGGTGGACACAAAACACGCCAGCCCAAAACTCCAGCTGCGCCCACACGCAGCTGATGCTCCAGGGTTAACAACAGCCCCACAAAAAGCTCATGTCTTGCCTAAGCTGCTAACGACCCCAGTGAACCTGACCCACAGGAGGCTGGTAACAAGGAGGCAGTGAAATACCTGTGGACCTTTATTTTTTATGGAAGGAACAACGTCCCTTCCCTAGGACTTGGCTGCAGGAAGGTCCCCCCCATTTACAAGAGGTCACACAGAGGAACAAGGATGACAGTAATCCCACACCTGATCAGAAAATAGGGAAGACCACACTACCTAGACAGGCATCTGGTGGCTTGGGAGATGCCCTGGGACAACTGCCTGGGCTGGCAGATGTGAGCCAGGTCTTCCTTGTCTTGCAGAGCAGAGCTGGAGAGGTCTCTGCACCTGCTAAACATCTGTGTTCAGGTAGCTGCATCTCACCCCTGATATTTTTACTCAAACTGCATTAGTTCTGCAAAATAAGCCCAGAATACAACAGTTTTTAACTCAAACGTGGTCCAACGCTGGGAATTTCTGAGACGTCACCTTCTCCACACAGCATCCCTCCCATCAGAAGCAGGAGTCAGAGTACAGGTCTCACTAGTAAACGTATTTTTTCTTGTTAAGAGCTTCAAATCTTTCAGCACAGAGGATGTGGGCTTTCCAGTGCCGCTAACCTTCACCCCAAAGCCCAGATGGGAGTTAAACGGTGTCAAATGTAACCAAGAGAACAGAGGAGTGACTGAGCAGAGGATGGGATTGCCCCTGGTGAAGGCGTGGTGGGAAGAGGACAAATCCTTCTTCCCGAGGTGAAAGGAGAGCATCTTTTCTCTAGCCTGTTTCTTAAGGAAATCAAATCCTTAAGACTAACCTCCAATGAGGATTTAGGAGGTATTTTTTGAAAATATGGTCAGGAAACGAAAGGAAAAAAAGTCATTTTGAAGACCTTGGTTGAAGACAGGTGCCCACCACTGACCCAAATACACAAAGATCCTCACCCAGAGTTTTAAATGCCTTAATGAATCCATGTCTTTCCTCCACCATTCACTGAACAACAAAATGTATCACCAAGAACACAAAAAAACATTTTCTGGTGGAAGAAGGCAACAAGCAGGTGCCCTCCCAGCTCAGCTTGGCACTCGCCAGCTCCCACGAATCATCCTGTAAAGGATGAAACACATGGACATGTCTTAGCTAGGAAGCAGCGCTAGCAGCCCAGAAGATCAGATCTCACCACGACCATGGCCTGGCTCACCCCGATGGCAGCTTTCAAGACAGGCCATGACACACGGTGGCCCTGGGCACAGGGTCTCACCAGCCTGGCTGGGACACTGGGCACACCGAGCTCGGCCTCCAACCAGCTGCAATCACGCAGCGTAGACACCTTGGGGTTGAGTCCCACCGTTAGACTTCGGTGATACAACGCACACAAAGCGGCAATGTTATCGTCTCAGGTTGCTGTTGTAGGAAGACGGACAGATGGCTTGAAAATGTCCTGTCCCTCCCCAGGGCTCGCTGGTGCCACCTGTGTCCTGCTTGGCATTGGCCTGAGGAAGCATGGTGACTTCTCACCACCTCCAACCTCCATTCAGTGCTTTGGGGAGAGGAGCCAGGTGACCGACCTGTTAGAGCAGCCTCCCATCAGCCAAGCCCTCTCCATCATCCACGGATACACAGACGCTCTCCCTTCCACTCCACATGCTATCAAGAAAAAAAAGATATTCTGCAATGTTTGTGCTTTTGATCTCCTTAAGATCCCTTCAGCATCCCCTCTTACAAAGTCTCATACAGCGACAACAAAGGTGCTCTAGGGAAAATTACTTTATTTTCTTTCTTCTTTAGAAACCCTTTTTACAGTTTAAGAAATGAAGTTCTTTTTTAAAAAATAATCACAATCTCAGGAACAGTCCTATCCACAGCGCCGCGGGCGCTGGGCGTTGCAGGCTTATGGACCTCGCTGTTCAGGTGGGAGCATTGTGAACGCCTCTGATCTGCACTCCTGGAGTTCAACGGGAGAACACAAACACTCAAGCGTGACTGGGTTTTTCTTCCCACCGGCAGCTGACACCTCTGGATCTACATTAAAGCTCTTTCTGCAGCTGGTTCGGTCGGGCTCCTCGGCTGAAAGGCTTCAGCTGGAGCAGGTCAAGCCACCATGCAGCAGACCGAGGTAACGGGGGAGCCCCGTTGTCCGCCGTCCTCCCACACCACAGCCCGCTCACCCCAAAAGGCTGGCTGGGCACAGGGAGGGAGGAGGAGAGCGGCCAGCGCTGCCCCACGCCTGCCCCACGGCAGGCTGCCGAAGGGTGGAAGCCATCGGCAGAGCTGCGGGAGGCTAGCCGGGAAGCGGTAGCGTTGTAGCCTAGTTCAGCCATTCAGCAACTGAAGGCACAACCGGCCATCGGGGGTCTGTCCCGGGTGTTTGCACACTGATCCTTTGCAACTCGTCGGGGACTGCAGCCGACGCGGATGTTGCAGAAAGGGAAAGGTCGTCGGCACATGAAGTGGGGATTTTCCCCGACGGAAAACAACCCATCCCCCTCCCATTTAAATGCAATTTTCCAGCCAGGCTGCAGTACCTCCAAACAGAGTGCCAGGCACGGCCCAGGGTCCCCAAGAACAACACCCGGGGTCACGTCACTGGACCTCATGCCTAGACATCACCTCTCCAAACTAAAAGAGTTTGTTTCTTGACACAAGAGATCTCAACCAGATTCAGTTTTCACTTACACCAGATTACCACCTCCACCCAAACCAGCAGCGACACCGTCGACTTGTCCATGTGGAGCGAAGGAAGCCATCTGCTGACACCCAAGCCTGCTGGCCCCCACAGCACGTCCTCACCATCAGCAGGACACTGGACACACACAGCGGGAGCCTAACGGGGCTTCGAAGAATTATATGTGTTGTTTAAGGCTGCTGGGGGAGTGGAATAAAACTATTCGGAAAATATTCATTGCCAAACCCATGAAGCTGGAAAATATTTGGAGATACCAGAAGTTGCAGACGATATTAAGAGCAGTGCTGTTACATATACCATTCCCAAGCTTCAGCTTCTTGGGGCTGGGGTCTTTACAGCAACTGGCACCAGTGTTTAAAATGCATAAATCTTTGTTACTGTCTGTACAATGATACTTCCAGCAGGGCTCAGGCTTTTAGATCCAGATCCTTCTGCGGTCCCACCTGCACAGATCCAACCAGCCTGTGGCGCTGAAATCCCCTTGGCACTTACCCTTATGGACGCGGAACGTTTTGCTGCCGAGTTGGGCGCCAGCATGTGCCGGGCTCTCCTTGCAGCAGGGCACAGAAGTCAAACGAACGCTCCCCCTCCACATCCAACTCCAAACACTCTCCGCTGTGGAGACCACAGCCGCTGCCTCCCTCATCACGCTGCCAGTTACGATAAATTGCTGGCATGCACCATTTGTGATTTATCTTGAGATAGAGAGCATTATAAATATTTTCATCCAAGCAGCCCTAAAAACAGGAGGGAAGGGTTAAATAAAGGCTTTACCCTCTCTCTCAATATCAAACGTCAGAAAAATCTAGGTGAATAGATTCAAAATCGGTGTTAGCCTAGAAACGGAGACCAAAACTCAGCAGCCAGCCAGCCCAGAGTTCAGCGAGCCCCAGCCTAGCCTCAGCACCCAGAGATGTCTCTTGCTTTGTTCTTCCGCTGGTATCTTACATCCAAGGGATCGAACCCCCTTTCTCTGGACCCAAACAGCGCCCAGAGAGGAGTTCTGGCTGCGTAATCGGCCGCTGTGAAAGTCTTGGACCCGCCGCTCCTCTCGTGCTCTTGCACCAGCTCCTGGAAGCGGTCGTAGTTGATCCAGGTGCACCACTCGCCATTGATCTTGAACTGGAAGGAAAAGCAACATGTTACCGAGCCAGGGAGCGATGAGGAGTACCAAATACCACATTTATGCTAAGACAAGCTGGGTGCGTATTAAATTGGTTACCCAGCTGTAGTCTTTTTTTAAATTTTCTAGCCACATTAAGGTCCAGGGTAAAGCCATCCAGAAGCTAATGTAGGATAACTGCTTTAATAGAAAAAAAAAAAAGAAAGTCAGGTGGGTGGACAAATACCCAGAACTTACTGTTTCTGAGCCACATTTCATCCACGGGGTTTGACAACACACACAGGTACAGGATGGCCATTTTTCTTACAGCTTTAGTCATTTAGTGCGCTCTCCTAGCAGGTAATCTCCATGAGGGTTTGACTGTTGGGTGCTTTGCCCGACCCTTCAAAGTAGCAGATCCTACCACCACTTCAGCCCCACTTTGCCAGGAGGAACGCTTCCAGGGTGCACCCCAAAGCTTTCCCAGGTGTGTCTGCACTTGCCAGGTGTCACTTATACCTGAAAGACCTTGGTTTAGGGAACTGGAAGAGCCCTGGAAGAAACGTGTAAATTTGAGAGCGATGCCCAGGTACCCCTTGATGAAGGGACCTTTCCAAGGTCAACCAAAGCCCCTGTTCAGGGCGTGTGACGCCGACTCCAGGGCAGCCACAGCCTGGCAAAATGGTATGGGAGCAGCACCAGAGCCGTGTGCTGTGGTGATTGGGATGGATTTGAGTGATTCTTGAAAGGGGCAAGAGAGCTGTGTTTGGGAACAGGGGAAGATAAAAAAAAAGTTTAATGACATGAATCCTCTTTCCATGTGAGAATTTTAAGAATTGCTTATTTTGACAAGCTGAAGCTGCATTTGTCTACCAGACCTGCTCTGCTAATTTAGCAACAGCCTTGACTGAATCCTCAATTAGGATTTATCTGAGCTAAAAGCTTATTATGCACTTCATCCAAAAAAAAAAAAAAAAAAAAAAGGGAAACAGACTGACTCCCTGTTTTTTTTTCAAAAACCTGATGGTTATGCATTTAAAATGGCACTTGCACTTGACTTTCTGCCCAAGAGCTAAAAGCTTTTTTGGTTGGAAAAACTGCTCACACCTGCAAAATTTTGCAATCAAACATTGCTAATGCTAACCCATTGCTGCCTGCGTAATTACAGTGAATTCTTGCAGGAGTCGTCCTCTGCACGGAGCGGAGATGTGAGACTGCAGAGTCATAACAGAGGGGAACAAGCCTCGCCGTAAATAAACTCGCCCAGCGCTCATTCTTCATACACTAAGGTGGAGGCCATGTTTCACCAAGGCGACACGTCCTTTCCAGCGTGCGCGTCCGCAAGTAAAGCAATAGCAGAGGAGACAACGTATCGCCTGTAAAGCGGCAGGTCCCAAACAGGATCCAGGCTCAGGAGACCTGAACTTCCCTCCCAGTAAGTGTGGAGGTGCTAGGTGACAACTTCACACCATGCGTAAGACTCCCTGCTCCCCCCAAATTTGATTCGCTAACACTCAGCAAATTCTCGCACAAATTAAGGGCAAAAAAACCCAACCCACAGGATCCAGCAAAGCCTTTAACACACATGGCACATGGGAAAGTTGTTTAGCACACGAGCTGTTGAGCTTATTCCCATGACGGGTACGGAGCACTCCTAACACGTCAGATGGGTCCCTAGATAGCCTTGAGGCCAACTAAAAGAAACCTAGCACATAAAGAACAAAAAAGCTGCCGAGACTTGAACTCAGCTGAATAGGTAGGTCGGTGAAGCCCATTTCCTTGAAAACCAACGGGATGCTCTAATCTCAGGGTGGAAGGGGGAGCTTGCAATGAGCCATTAACCCTGTGGTCAAGAGTGGCTCAGCAAGAGCACCAAAGCCACAGGAGATGCTGGTGCCACCCAGACCAGCTGAAACGAGGGTATGGACTGCAGCCACCACCCCCAACCCAAACACTGGCGTAGATATCTGCCCCTCCAGAATCTTAAAGCTAGAAACTGCACGAAAACAGTGTACTATTACCTGTAGGAGATAGAGAACTATTTCTAGACTATTTCTAGAAGAAGCCCCGCTCACACCATTGCTGTGTCAAACCAGTCCATGGTGATGCAGCTGCACTCACAACCGGTTTAATTGGCAATGGGTGGGTAAAAAAAAAAAAATCACCATCCTATGAATGGGCTGGCATCAGTGCTGGTGCTTCCATCATCCACAGCAGCTTCAACATCAGTATAACACTGTCACTGCCCAGCCGAGGGCAGAAGCGGTCCCGTACAGGGATGAGAGTCTGACATGAGTTTCTGAGACACAATCGGATGGTTTCTCCCTTTTTAGAAGCAAACTATTTCCCCCCCCTCCCCCCAGTATCATGCCGTGGCTGTATCTCACCACATAAGCTGTTCTTCCATGGAGTTCGTGACCTTTGATGAGGCTAGCGGCAGAAGGAAATAAAACCGAAGATCTCCCAGCGCCAGTCCCAAAAAGCCCCCGTCACCTGGAGCTGGGCAGCACAGCTGTCAGAGGCCACCCGAGGAAGCACGCAGTGGAGTGAGCAAGGACGCAGCTGGCCCAAAGGCAGCGTGCCCAGACCCGCCGGCTTTCGGGTTGTGCTCCTGAGCAAGGTGGGATGCTGAGAGGTGGTTTGGTGAGTGGCTGGAAGGGACCTCTGCCCTCTCCTCCCCTCAACGCTCGCTCCCCTTAGCGTAAAGCACTACGTATGCTTTCCTGGGGAGAAAACCGCTGCCTTGCGGGATACAGCCCTCCAGGCCTGCATAAACCACGTGCGTTGCTCTGCGCCCTGAACTTTGGCTAGGTCACCAAAGCGAGATTTTTAAGCTATTTAATTTTGACTCCATCTGAACACGCAGCTCCTGACACAACGGAGCTATTAAGGCCAGGAGCCGCCTCCTGCAGATTAAGGTGACAGTACCCTTCCCACCAGAACAACCAAACGAAGGCTGCCTGGGACTCATTACAAAAGCAGATTAAATAATATTAAATACTTTTAGTGCTGCAATAGCACAGCTATAAAACACAAAGAAATGGGAGCAATCCTTTAAATGTGTCTTGGAAAGCAATTACTTCTGCTGAGGAATAAAAAACAGACAAACATGGGGTGGGGGAGAACAGCCTCAATTGCCCACAAGATTTACAGATTGGATTTTAACAATTTTGTGATTATTCCATAGATAACAGAAGATTTAAGACTCAAAATAGTTTCACAACACCCATATAACAGGCGAGCCAATGCTAAACATTGGTGTTATTTCAGACTAATGCGGTCAGGTTTTTTATTGAATTTTTTACTACCTGGTTAAGTCTTTTAAGGTGATAAATACATTGACAAGAGACAAATGGCTGAAACCCTTCCCTCATTGTTTTTTTTTAAGCTAGCATCATTAAAAAAAAGTGATAAAGCTCCTTCAGCTGGCTCTGAAGCCAGGCTGTGTTGTCCAGAAAGACAAACTCGCCCTCAGAGGGCTTTGCTCAAGCAGTGAGATGACACGGGAGCCAGCGCACGCCTTCCCCTTAGAGCTCGTGCTCCCAGGGTCCCTGAGCTCTGGTCCCCAGGCTCCAGTCCCCATGGTCCCACCACCGATTGCTCCCTACAGACGTGGCACCGGTGCACAGCAATGCAAAACCTGCCTGATTTCTGCAGATCCTACAGCCAGAGCAAGGAGCGCTGCCCCGAGCAGGCATTAATGCTGGGAAAACAAGAGGCAAAGGAAGCGAGAGGGAACTTGTAATGGCCTTCAAGCCCAGAAAAGCACATCCAGGTGTGACGCTGGACACCACTGGGGACATTTGTCAGGGGGTTACGCACCTCTGCCAGGAACGGCATGGCTGGACCCAGGGGAGCCACAGGGCAATGGTGCAAAAGGACGGAGCTACCTGCCCGGGGTTGTGTTGTCCATGGACATGGCCAGTCCCTCAAACAGTCTATAGCAAAACTAATATATGTACTGCAAAGACAACCAGGAGCCAGGACTAAAATGGAGAGCCAAGTTACCTGGGAGGATCAACAGAGCGCGGTTAACACCTCCCTTTTCTCTTATAACTCACAAGAGCGGATATGAACAGGAAATTTCTTTAAATTATCTTTTGCAGTCGGGTTACAGCTGCTCTGACTGCAGAGAGAGAAGCTTCTTGCTACAGAAAGCTATCAACATTCATGAAGGAGAAGAGCCACACTACATATTTCTTTTCTTATCAACATATTTGCATAAGCAATTTTTGGGGGGTAAAAACATATGCATATATTGAGGACAATACAGCAGTACAATTTACTACATTCCTCCAGACATGCATAATTGCCGAGAAATAAACACAGGGTTTATACGAAAGGATAAAATATAGAAGAGAGGCAGGGATGGTGACACATGAAACACTAACACTGAAAAATGGAAATCAGCCAAAAATCAATTAGTTTGTCCTAACAAGGATAATGTTGTATTTTCTTCAGAGAAAGACACACTGAAACGAGGAGGCTCCTCTTCATCCATCCACTCTGGTCCTTCTCTACAAAAAAATTTCATGTATTTTCAGAAAAGGACTAAATAGTATGGGCTACATAAGGGCATAAAGCAGAGCAGTGGGGCAAAGCCTGCTGTGGCTCCTTGCAGTCCTCATCCTCGCAGAGCAAACCCTGGGTTGGGAGGACAGAGTCCGACCCCGATGGGGAGAGGACCCATGGGAAACCTTTCTCCGATGAGCTGTGTTGCAACACAGCATCCCCGAGGAGCAGAGGGAAGACTGGGAAGAGAAAGCAGAGCTTTGGGTCTTGCAACAGCTACTCTTTAATTACTCAAGGACATGAAGATTTAGTAGTCCAACAAATGGATTCTTCCCCAGGCAGACGCACAGGGTTTAATGGTTAAATACAGCAGTTTTATGCGCAGTTTTAAAGACCACACAAAAAACCCCACCAATCAGTGGTAAGCAGGGAAAACAGCACGTGCTTCAGTTGCAGGGACGCGCAGAAACTGGTGTAGCATCATGCAGGAGGGCAGGGAGAGCCCACTGCTCCTCTGATGGCTTTTTTAGTTATGATTTCCAGCATTTTAAAACCCGGCTTTGCCAAATGTTTCAGTCGACACTTATTTTGGTTTGCACGTAGCACAAGACATTAAAGGAGTGTTTTGCAAAAGCAAGTCTCAGCAACTCAGCTTTTAAAAGGCCAGCAGGTACGATGCTTCCCAGTCCGCACTTTTATGTCGCATCCTAAAAAAACAAATTAAACCCAACCGCCTGCTCTGCTCTTAGACATTCAGAAATGATTAAGTCTTCTCCCTGCCCGAGTGTGAAAATCCTAGCCAAGCAACACAAGCTGACAGCTCACGCAGGGGCTCTGTGCTGCCAGGGTGCCCTGCTCCCCGTCTCCTCTCCCCACGGAGCGGCTGGATCCAGCACCATCTGCACGGCCCCTTCCCGGCTGCCACCCGCAAACCAATCCCCCAGTGCCAACAGCAGCAACGCTGCCCGTGGCTTTGGCGACGCAGGGCTGCAAGATGCATTCAGTGTTGCAGGCGGGGGGGTTCCTTTCCAAAAAAAAAAAAAAAAAGAAACCAAAACCAAAATCATTTTGTGCACAAAGACTTTTTTTTTTTTTTAAGGGAAGTAATGCATTCAGAGCCTGCAAACATTACAGTCCCTGCACCGCCTGAGCACTTAAACACAGAGGGATTTAAAAAACCCCCCACTACTACACTCCATTTATATTCTTTCCCGAGAAGAAAAGTTATCTCTGAATTATCTTTGGAGAAGCAGTCAGGATATCCTCAGTCTGTTTTTCAGTGGCTTTCCTTGAAATACTTTCTTTGCTTAAATATATTCTTTTGCTATTAAGGAAAAGCACTGTTCTGGGGAGACAGTGTGGCTTTGCACACAGGTCTTAAGCAGTTTTATTTATTTTTAATTCCATGCTTGCATATCTATGGTCCTGAAACCCAAAAACTTGTTTTCAAGTATCTGTGCAGCCTCCTGCCAGCTGTGCAGACTGCCTGTGTCGGGCCGGCTGAGCTCACAGCCCACAGGGTCACTGAAGACCACTTGTCCCACACGGGCTTATATTAAGAGTATTTAGAGAAAAAAAAAATCTGTAGTAGAAGTGCTCCTCTCCTTAGAATCCCTGGCAGCAGCTGGAACAACTCAGCAGCATCAAAACACTATATGTATATGTGAATATATGAATACAAAAATAAATCCATCCCGGCTGATTTTACACTGGCCGCAGCTGGCCATGTGGCAGGGCAGGAGTTAACACCCATCACCCCTTTTATTTCCTCTTACATTTTGATTGTCACCAAAGAGACCAGGGGACACTTACAGACCCCAGGTCTGCTGCAGCGTACCGGTCCTAAAGAAACAGCACAAAGCTTGCAGAGAATCGCTCCGTGAACCACATCCCCACATTCGGTGGGGTAACATACACATCTGGATTTTCTATAATGGACAGAAGTCTCATGAACTGTCTAGACGGTGCAGCTGGGCTCTTGCAGGCTGCAGGAATTTAAATACCACGGCAGCCGAGGCCGTGCGCGAAGCTGGACGGGTAGGTTCAGCCCGCTCTCACCATGGCTGATTTCCCAGTCTTTACCTTTATGACTCCCCTTCTGAGAAATAAAATCACATCTTCCCACTCCACTTCGCTTCCCAAGGTCGCTTGGCTTAGAAGCATTTAAGACCGCTGGTACCCGAAACAGGAGATGTCCGAGTAGAGGGTAATGCCATGTCAAACGTGTTACTCGGGAATTAGTTACCGCTCCAGATTTGCAATGGAGCAGCTTTCAGCTACTGGTTTTCTATCGCTGGTCTCCACCGTCAGCCACTTCTCTGGGCTCGACATCAAAAAGGCAGCTGGAAAAATGATCTTGATGACTCCAGTCCTGAGCTCCTTAATTTAAAATTTGAAGACAGTCCATCATTGCAATAAACAAAACAGCTTTTACACTTTCACACAGGGTATTATTAAACAGGTCATATGTAATGGGAGTGCAAAGCACTTGCATTACGCAACTGCTATGACTCTTTTCGCCACCTGCCAGTATGAAGCTTTCCAAGTCAAACAAATAATTCACTGAATTATTACACACAGTTTCTCACCTAATTAAGGCTCACAATTATTTAAGGCTCCCTTTGTTTGACAGTGGAAGTGACCGAGCTAGAGTCACTCAGGAAAAGAAGAAATATTGTAGATAAGATTAATCTTAACAGGGTCATATTACTTGTTAAAAAGCTAAAAAACTTTTCTTTTTAATTACCAGTAGTAACCTCAGGCTTTATGGGGAAGAAGTTAAGATTAAGCTGGTTATTAAGTTACAAACCCGTGCAATAGAAGGTCATAACCAATCCAACAGGACACCAGGCACACAGAGGCGAGAGTCTCACTACATCCCATGTCTGTGGGGCTGAACGAAAATCCGCACAGTGACGCCGAGCCCCGGGAATAACCGAGCTTTAAACCCCTCAGCAACTTCGCAGACAGTATCTATGAACAGCTAACAGTACCAAAAGTTTCCATCAATTTTAGATGGAAACAAAAAGTAGCCTTGTAGTTATACATTCAGTGACTTAAATAAGTGCTCATTAGCAGTCAGACACGTTAAAGCAGACGAAACACCTTCCAAAGCTGGCAACGAGAACGCCTGGAAGTGGGATTCGCTATTATGTTTCCCAAGAGAGTGAAATAAAAAGGCGACACCAAACCAACGCTGACCCGACCCGTGCACTGCTGGGCGGACACCGTCCCTCGCCAGCGCCGTATGGCCCTACGCCCGTGGGACCGTTCCTCTGCAACTTGTTAGCTTCTATCTATTACATCTAATCTTGCCTGAGTTATTCTAAAGAAAATATTAGTTATTGCAGATTTTTTTTTTTAATCCCTACCCGCTGCAGAGCAGAACATCTCGTCTGCCAATTAAACCAGGGCTACATCCAGACAGTTTTAATTCCAATGGATGAAAAATGGATTACTTTAGCACAACTGTGATCTTCTTTTAATAACTAACAGATCAAGCACAGCAGAGCCACCTTCCTATTTTGAAGGAGACAACGGAAAGGAAAAAAAACCTTCAGGAAACTAACATTTCGTACTCACACCTGCACTAAGGCTGTTCTTTGGCTACTGAGACACCTCGTCCTCAGCTAGGGAGCAACCCCATCCCCTGCGTCTGCTGCAGACACGGGGACGTTGCACCTATTTGGTGACCTTCTAACACGAAGCAGCAACCCAGGTTTGTTTTTCCCCTTGCACTGTAATGCTGTCACGGGTACGGGGTAACTGATGGGTGAGCAGGCAGAGAACGTGATCCGAATTCTGGATCTGGGATGCTAGATCGCAAGGACAGCTTATACTCCCCAAATGATTTGCAAGGCAGGAAGGAAATAAAATGTGATGGACTATTTTTCTCTAATATAACCCTTGTTAGTCGATCTGCAGCTGGTAGTTAAGTGCTTCCTTTTCCTCCCTAAATATAGATGAAATGCTCAGCATGGAACAACTTCAACGCCTTTCACCCAGCCTCTTGAGCCTTCTGCAAGTGCAGCCAGGACGCACGTGAAGCCTTCATGTCCCACCCGAGCCCCCATGGTACAGGCATGGGCGGTGCTGGAAAACCCAGTGGGAAGGAAAAGGCCGATTCCCTCTTTGCTGGGAAGATTTCTTGGTTGATGGAGAGTGATGAGCACCTTTGTCCAGGCTGCTATCCCCCCCAACTCATTTCAGTTCAAACTGCCTGTGACACCTGCCTTGGAGGTACCCTGTGTACCCTCGGCACTGCATTTTGGTTATGAGAAATGAAATGATTACAGGGACCTTCCTAAAAGCATCCGCCTTGGGTCATTTTGTGGATGCCAGGCTCACCCTGCCACACTGGAGAACTCAACACTAACCCAGACCACATCCACCAGGGAAATAATCCAGCTGGTGAGGGACAAGGGAGGTCCGGGGCACAGGACTGCATCTGCACCACGAGGGAACATCTGGATCCAGGGTATGGACTGGGATCTGCTTGTGGAAGTCAGGCGTATCTATTTATTAAGGCAAAAAAGGATGATGGCAGCCACTTTTCTGAGCCCACCAGCCATTCATTTCACCCTGTTAACCGAGACCTCCGAAAAGAGCAAAAAGCGATGGGATTTCAGGACTATTCCCTGTGCTATGCACGGCTAATTGACATGGAAATCAATCCCAGCATCACAGGGAAGAGGCAGGGATGCTCACACGTACTAGCAGACTTGCTAAGGACCAGACCGAGCAGCAGCACGCAATACAAATTGCACTAACAAGAAACCCGCGGCTGTAAAGCAACAGGGAGAACGTGGCTGGAAGACAACCCGCTTGCAAAAGCGAGGTAGATGTTTAAATGAACGCAATAGGAGATAATTGGCAGGCAAGTGTTTCGACACAATGGAGTGGGTGGTAAACATACGCGCAAAGCAAATTCAACAAAGCAGGGCAGAGGGTTTTATTCTAGAAATTACCAAGTGCTAACTTTCATTCAAAGAAGTCTTTGCTGCAAGGCAGCTGCAGCACATTCCCCCTCCTTAGGCACTTGTTATGGTCGTCTCGAGGATACATTTATTGTTACAACCCAGGAAAAGCAGCCACCTAAGGTCTCTCTCTGGAAAAGGTTACTTGAATTAACTGTTAAATTATAAAGTTGCTGCTGTCTCTATCTCAGCCAATTAGTTCAAAAGCACTGTAATAAATTAGATTTTTTGTACCATGGTGTTTATAGGATTTGATACAAAGCAAATGTAATTACTCAAGAATTTAGCACTATTGCTAAAGAAAAGAATCAAATGGGATGGAGCCAAAACACACCAGGCACCTCTCAAGGAGAGATGGAAACCAGCGTGCAGGGGGGAGCGGAAAGTTGGGAGGAGGATGCAGAAAAGACAGGGAAGAGGAGCCCTCCCACCCATGGGAGCCCAGATCAAGCCAAAGGAGGGCTGCACTCAACCCTGGCTGTCCTCGCTTGTCCTTCAGGTTTAGGAAGCTGATACCCAGTTGGCCCAAAAGAAGTGGAAATATCAGTAACTAATGGTTTTTCAGGTCACGGTGAGTGGGGCGCAGGCGTTCTGTGTTATTTTTTAGGGCTCTGTGAAGGGTAACTGGAAAACAAACATTTTACTGTAGGGCTTCAGCTAATGAGACTTTTCAAGCTCTCCTGGGGTAGCGCAGGAGTGCCAGATCCAAAGCTCTCCAAGGTTAAGTGCGACACATCTCACTTCCCGAGACTGACCGAGTCCTGAAGGCTTTCGCAAGCACCTCGCCTGTAACTGCAGAAAGGCACTCAGACACCAGGAACCCACTTCTGGTCAGCAGGGGAAAAAAAAAGGGGGATGTGTGTGTGGGAAGAGACTTGGAAGCTTAACGGTAGATTTTTAAGACACTGAAGTACCCCAAAAATGCAACAGCTCCTATCTCTGTATCGCCTCTTGATTTCCCCAGAAAATAACACCAGACATACAAACCACAGTTTCCTCTACCTAAAATCCCTTTTTCTACCTAAATCCCTAGCCTTAAGAGACTTCAGAGTCTAAGTCCTAAATTATTATTCAGCAAGTAAGCAGGTGCCAATCAATGCAAATCAATTTCTCCATAAATCAAGGAGCAGAGGCTGCAAGGAAGATGCATTATTTCTCTGACATTTCCAGACTCTTTCGTACAGGCTGGCATTTCAATATTGGCGTTTAAAATTATTAATATGAGCATTGTTTGAACACCTCAAAACTCAGACCTAGAAGAACACAGTGAAATAAATCACATTTCCTAATGATTTTTATTACCGTCTTCCTGCAACTCCTTAACTTTTTAAAGAAACCTTTGATTTTGCAATTACTCACTCAGTTTGATTGTTCCCAGAGTACAGGTTTTCTGCAAATAATATACACTGACAAATTTTATTCTCCACTGGAGCCTGAAATTCAGAATTAAATGTAATAGAAATAAATTTATTTTTTATTAGTTATTTTAGTACTGAGTATAGATTGTTTCCAAAAGACGCCCTTTCCTAATGGCTTTGGAAAGCAAAGCAGCTGTTGAATTCCTCCTGGGCCGGTATCAATCTATTCTTGTTACTAACGGTGTTACTTAAATTATGCATCGATAAGTTAGGTGGCAATCTGTTTCCTTTCTTTCCCTGGGCCCTTCACCTTAGAACGGAAAAGAATATTTTGCATTCAAGGATTTGCTCAGGCACAGTTGCCAGTGGCAACCACCAAGACCGAGACTGTAAATAAAGCAACTTTAAGGTGAGTTAAAACAAAAATAGTGCCAGGTATCCCGTTTTTCTCTGCTCCTTTACAGCTGCTCCCGTAAAACCGCAAATTGCAAAAGCAAGCAACGGTTTTGGAACTGTGCAGAAGTTTTCAACAATGAGATTTTAACAATTTTCAAACATGGATTTGAAATATTTCAGATCTTTTGCAAGTGGTGATGTTAACCAGTTATTCCCTGTGCGTGCTGTGAATCACCTCGCATGGAAAGCCCTGCACCACCACTCACTAAAACCAGCTCCCGTTTAAGCGAGGGACACGAGAGCGCTCGTGACTTCAGCAAACACAAGCGAAGAATATGCAGAGAGCAAAATCATCACAATTAGCATAATAAGTAGCTGCTCCATCAGTTGCCTAGCTAGCACATTATTATACATTTTTATTATCTTCCTATTAAGCTTTTCTGAAGCTCAGAAAGCCAAATTGTACTTGATATTTTTCATATCCCGCATCCTTTAAAGTTAATTTTTTTTTTTTTGGTATTTCATTTGTATTTCAGATTGTGTTGATGGTATTTACGAAGGAACCCAAGTTTCAAACAATACGCTTTACACACACACACAGGCTGCTGAGACATGCTTGGCCTGCGAAGCACGCCAGTAGCGTAAAGGGATGCTGGAGTGGTGTCAGAAGGCAGCACCGCTACCTCTTCTCCACCATTAGGATGCAGAACGCGTATAATTGTTCTAACTGCTTCATTTATCCTGCAAAACAGTTTTGCAGAAGGGCAGCTCCAGTTCAAAGGAAAGCATCCTCTGTTAACAGCCACATATCAATGTCTCTTGCCAAAATTATTTCTCCAAAGGAAGAAAAATACATTATCTTAACTCTGGTTGAAAGGAAGGAGGTCTACGGTTCTGGTAGGTATCACAAAGGTCCAGAAGAGGAAAAACACAACCCTAGCCTATTCTGGTGTAGCTTCCTTAGCAAGCTGTCTATACCACTGAAAACCATCATGAAAATATAGAAACAAGACAAAGCCAGCTGACCCACCTAAACAAGATTTGTTCTTGCTCTTCGCAAAATGCAAAGCAAGTGTGACAGAGCACAGGAGATACTGCACTGAACCCCTCCTTGAGCTGTTAAATGCTTCTTGCCTGGATTGCCACGGTAGCACTGTGTGTTGTCACGAGCAGCTGCGACCTGCAGCAGCTTCAGTAACTATTCCACAGCGCTCTCTGCAATACATGCTACGCTTCCCCCCCCCCCCCGAAAAAAAATATCCAGCTAACTCTAGAGAGAAAACATGTTGGAACAAGGCAATTGTGCAACACTTCCAAGGAGAAGATACAGTGCCTGGTCTCACACCCTGGCACAGCCTCACCTTCTTGTGAGCTATCAGGAGACAGTTCGAGTGTTCGTGCTCGCACGCAATTTCATAGTCGGGGATGAGGTCGGCCAGCTCCTGGACGAAGCGCACCACCTCCTCGTGCCAGGGGACGTTGGCCATGGTGAGGTTGCTGGCCGAGCTTTCACCGCAGTACGTCACGCCCTGAGAAGAAACATGGAAACCGTCACTGTCAGCTTAACCCTTCACAAGCTGGCACATCAGCCACAGCAAACCCTGAAAACGGTCTGTTTTGTCCCCCTTCACCCTGTATCTTATGGAAAGGTAACAGATTTGGAGATGGCATAAAAAAAAATTGGTCTCTCCCTCAGTGACACATCACCAAACTACTGTGTGCCCAGGCTTCCCCAGCAGTAAAACACAGGTTAGTCTTTATCCTGGAAAGTAGCTTTAAAAGCATTCCAATGGAGGATGCTCGTGCTCCTGAGCTACCAAGGAACCTTTGAGAAGGTCACTTCATTTTGAAACGTGACATGCCTGGAAGAAAGTCTCACGAACAACCAATGCAACAAGTCAGCGTGACACTTCGAGATATCTGTCCTACGTGCTGCAGAGGTAAGGACCTCTCCCCTTCCAAGCCAAGGCTGCGATTTCTGCCGCTGTCCTCTAGTATCCACACAAATCTCGTTCCAGGATGGTTTTACAAGGGCCTACATGCCCTCCTCCCTAACTGTGCCCAGGGAAGCTCCCCCAGCTGTACAGTGCTGGCTCTCCCTGCTTCCAGCTGTTCAATTTAATTATGAGAGAATTAAAACCGTCTATTTTAGCTACAGACGATTGCTGTAACTGCCCCAGACCAAGAGCATTTTGGCAGTCAAGATGAAGAGACAGTCCCTGCACGCTGAAACCCATTTTCTGTCTTCCCCATGGTGCCCACGCAACGAGACCCAGGCAACCGTAACCTGAGGCTCTATGAATATGTATATTGGAGATTTTGAGTAACACAGTTTTATTCACGTGATTGTTTGGATCTTGAGATCTCAAGGTTCTTCCCAACTACTGGTCGTTTTATAGAAAAATTAAGATACTCCCAGTTTTGTTGTAAGAAACGGGCATTTGTAAAGTATTACGCATCCATGTGCAGATGGGCTGGGCAGAGTCCCACCGGGCAGCGGTGCCCAGACCAAGCACTGGCAGAGACGTGGCTTATTAGGAGAAAGGTGCAGGTGCAGATGCTGGCAAGGTAACGGCAGCTTGAGCCCAGAGAAATGGCAGATTTCTTTTAAACGCCTTTCCTTCCAAAGAAAACGGGGGGAAAAAAAAATACCTGCAAGGGTACAAATCATCCTGTTCTGTGCATACACAAAGTGTATGATTCCTGAGAGCACAAAGAGCAAAATCACTAAAAAAAAAAATTAAATGGCACAAAAGTGGAACAAAGCAGAAGATGCCTGTGAACCTTGAGATCTTCTGAAGACAAGTGCTAATTTTTAGGTTCCAACGAGAGGGATGGAATTGGGCTTTAAAGGTGCAGAAACGGTGAATTTGCACGGTCTGGTGCCACATCACCCATTCCCTTCTCTAAGACACATTTGCTAAACCAGAAGCAACTCCACGGGGATGAAAGCATCTTCACTGGGGGCAAAAAGAGAGTTCCCCCAGAAACAACAGGGCTTTGCTTCTGCCGCTCTGCTCTAAGCTGTTCTTCTGCAGTAGCCAAGCACCTAACGATCCTTAACGAAGCCAGCAAGTCAACACCTCTGGGAGGGACTCTCTTTTTACAGCCTGGAAAAAAGGGAGACAAAGATTTGCACGGGGCCATGGGGGAAGCTGTCGGGGAAGAAGGACAGCTGCCCTGGACAGCATCATGGCACTGCTGAAACCTCATCTTCCTAATCCAGCCTGCTTCGCTGCTCCTCTCCACGGCAGCACTGCTCCTCTGACTTCCAGTTAGGACAAGACTTACAAAACCGTAAGAAAATTTCAAGGCTAGAGGAAGGTGCTGCTCTTTGCTCTTCATTCACTCTTTGGGAGGCAGAAGTACCCCAGTCGCTCAGCAATGGGCTCACTGGTTAGAGGCGACCACGAGAGCTGGTTTGCTGCTGGCTCTGCTGCTACCTCCAGCAATTCCCTCCACCAAGACCCTCGATGCCGGCATGAAAGGATGAACACAAAGCCTCACGTGGCCAAGTGCTTCTAGAAACCAGGTGGAGAACTCTGCTCAACCTCCTCCATCTAAAGAAACATAAGTCACCAGTTTCCAAGATTATTCTTTAATTCTCTGGCTTGGTATCAGCAGCTCTGTTCTCACATGGAGGTCTGCAGGCTGCTCACCAAGTGCCTGTCGGGGGGGTGGGGGTGGGGGGGTAGCATTTTAACAAAGATATTGAGTGTGCTCCTCCCTGCTTTTCCCCCCCAGACCTCACCTACAGGAGAGGACAGTTACAGCGAGTTCCAGGCATTCAGCACTCCAGACCCTTGTTAAAAAACAAAAATAAATAAATAGAGATTGGGGGCACTTGTCCAAACAGCTCAATATCCTCCCTGGATATCGAGGGCCATGAGCTAGATACAAAAATAACACTGGCACAGTAAAGCCAGTGCAAACACAGTCAGTAAACACACAGATTATTTTTCAGGGCTGAGTACACGAGCAAACACCCCAAAATATAAAAGGCATTTATAAAAACTCCCTCCAGCTCATCTCACTCTTACCATCTTTTGCTTAAATTAATTCAGTAAATACTGAGAACTGTTTGGAAAAAAGTCCATCTCTGCCTGCGCCTCCCACACATGCAGAGGGAGGGTGAAAATCCAGGCTTAAGCTGATGCTGTAGAAAAACTCTTATTGTTTACTGATGACTAGAATTGACCTGATGACATTAAAAAGCAGCTTGTGTTGTTTTGGTCAAAAGCCACCAGAACAACTGAGGAATTTCTAGAATCCTACCACTCCACAAAGAGTCCGTACTGCTTTGTGAAACGCTGAGAACGTAAGTAATTGCCCCAGAGCGAATGTCCACAGGAAACATCGAGGGATTTTTTTTTTTATACGATTGATCTGCACTGATGGCAGATCTCCCACCCAATGTCGTCTGCCAGCCAGAAGGCCAGCACCATTGCTCACGCACCCCCAAAGCCCCATCGCTCCTGATCTCCCCTGACTTGGCAGAAATAAAGGTCACGCAGTGCTGGCATGTTGTATCTGCACCCAAAAAAAAGAAAAAAAAAAAAAGCGCTAGTCCATGGGGTGCGAAGTACCCAGCACGTGCGGGCTGACATGACGAGCGCTATGAGCATCCCTTGGGCAGAGCACGGAGAGAAGTTTCCCACCGCACATCAGTCTGCAAAGCTCTAACTCACTAGTGTGAGCAGGCAGGAGCACGAGTCTTTGGGGAAACAGCTTTTCTGATCGTTTTCTGGAAGCACGCTCAAAACTAGTCGCTACTTTAGAAGCGGCATTGTTCAAAAGACACCTTCATCTCAGATTTAATTGTATTAAGTCAGCAGAGATACTGGGTTCTTGCTCCAGCTCCCTTCCCAACCACCCGATACAGCAAACGGACCAAAGGAGAGCGTGTCGGAGGGGGACACGTGTTCCTGCTGTGCCCTACACAAAGCCAAGACACAAGCACTGCTGGTTGGGGTGATTTACTTGCAACAGAAGCTGAGGTCCTCTGGGTCGCTGCAATACCCACCCCCTGCAGCAGCCAGCTCCGTGCCCTGCGATGATCACTGGTCAGAACTTGAGGTTCTCCTACACCCTACTCCACCCAACTTCAGCCTCATCATTTTGAGATCAGCTGCTCTTAATTTGGAGATTTGATCACTTGAACCTCCTGAATTATTAATTTAGTCTTGGCCATGACCTCAAATTCGCTACTGCCTTGCTCCATCTTTAATTATGTTAGTAAAATTCTCATAAAATAGCTCAGCAGTATGCAGCTTCCCGAGATGTATTTTTGCTTATTTCTTTCTTTCCAGATAAAATTCTTTAAAGGCTCATCCAACTGATTTAACCTGTGGTTTCGCAACACAGGTCTCAAACCCACTGGCACCCAAAAGGGCAAACTCACACAAGAAACGGCTTTTCTTCCAGACAAAAGCTCAACTCCTCTGTACCTCTCTAGGTGGTTTCATCACCTTTGCTCTTCGGCTGAGCTGTTTTATTCCAGTCACAAAATCCCATCAAGCACCGGTCTTTAAAACAGAGCGCACACAATTTTATGGATGATTATGTTTTGCGTTCTCGTGTTCTTCACAGAGGAAAAACATTTCTACTTCTTTTAAATGGCATTTGCATCCACGCTATGTTTATGGCACCTGGTCCCAGCTGATGCTGCACTCCCAAGACCTAATTCACCTACATTAAAGTTGAACATGTCATGTCCAGCAATAAACAGAGACAGACCCCTTGCAAACACTTAAAATTAGAGCAAGGTAAACCACGCAGTGCTTAAATAGGGCTACAAAAGAAACAGACTCATGCTAATTAGAAACTGTACAAGTTGTGGAAGCAATTAGTCTCTCGCTGGTAAATTTATGAGGGACTTCCTCTATTAATCTGCCTCAAGCAAAGGATATTAGAGCCGCGCACCATAACTCAAGAGCCAGCGTGGAAACAGGTTGACTGTGCACAGCTGCAGACAAGTCGGGGGAGTGCTGAACAGGGAAGTACATCAATTTTTTAGCCCGGCTCTGAAAGTCTGAAAAAGATTTTAAACGTTCTTATATTAGAGCAGCCAGCCATGCAAATAATAGGATATGTATCTCCAAAGCTCAGCTGTATAGACGCGGCTCCATACAGCAATATTTTCCCTGCGTTCATTATACAGATTATGATTTGAGCAGCATGAAAAATGTATGACTACAGAGGGGGAAAATTCTTAGGAAGCTACAACGTGACTCATTCTTTTAATAAACTTCAAAGATATCATTTACAAGCAAAGAAAGCGCAGAGGCAAATGGAATAACTAAGTGCTCGGATGGCTGATTAATTCACAAGCACAAATCAATGAAAATCAGCTTAGCAGCACACCGAACGAAAGCACATCAGCTTTCAGCTTCCCCAACTTCTTAAAACTTGAGTTAATTAACAGTGCTGATACCACTTAAAAAACGTGAACAGTTGATTAGGGCGGTCATGTTATATTTTTCAGTAATACACAAAGACAGTTATTAAGACATCAAGTATTAAAAAAGGAAACCATTCTATTGTACACCCTAAGCTCTTACACCAACTTCCCTGCAATAGCAACATCAATGATGCTGCCTCTTAATTAGTCTTTAATAAGGGTGCTTTTAGCATCCTAATCATGCCACATAGCTTTGGCCAAATACCTTGAAACGCAGAAGCCTTCTGAAAAGCATCTCAGCTATTCTTGGTTATGCCGGTACGAATCCAGAGCAACCGCGCTGGGCGTGCTCTGGATTTCCATACTGCCGTAACGGAGCCGAGCGTGCACAACTGTATTTAAGCAACGCCTTGTGCCAAGATTATCATCGCTGCAGCGAGAAGCACGTTTCTTCCACTGCGATCTGGCTCCTTGCCAGAGATCCCGACAGCCAGCAATCATTTTAATCCACAGGGCTACGAAGGAGAGATTACTGGGGAACTAAGTATGACAGCGCTTTGTTTCTCCACTCTGAAACTCCAGGCTTCCCAACTTAATTACTGAACAAGAGAATTTTCTTAACTCCTAGCCCACAAATTATAAATTTGTTTAATTGACGCTTGTGTGAATTAATAGAAGAACAAAGTGTCAGCCAAGCTGCTGAGTGACAGAGCCACTGCTTAAAAACTGGGGCAGCCCTGACCCAAGACAAATGTAAAAAACCTCAAATGACATGTTGATAGATTGCACCCTCTGCAATAAAAATGCTTATGATCCAAGCATCGGCATTGTCCAAATTATATACACAAGCTCTCATGCACGTCTGCTCCTCGCTGGAGTGGATTCAGGCTCGTTGGTTGTTTTTAATAATCACTTTCAAGTTGATTTAACAAAAGACATCGGTTTATTTGTGTCAGTTAAATCTGAAAAGCAGGAATGGAAACGGTTAGTTACGCAGCACAACCCCAATATTTAACACCAGCTCTCCAGATGCACCACACGTATGGCTACATGCAGATCAGTGCTACAGCAGCCCATAAATCTTCAGCAGCTCCCTTGAAGTCAAAGGAACTCCTCCTGTAAAAGCTAAACTCTGAAATGCTGGTCGCAGCCTTTCATTCCAGCTCTTCAAAATGAGCCATATAGGTATCGAGAGAGAAATGGCCGCTGTTAAATCACTCAGCCCCTGCTCCTCATGCCCTGTTAAAGAAAGATTGCAGAGAGGGAGGTGGGAGGAGTAGAAAGACTTAGACTAGAAGGCAAAGAGGTGAATTTTCAGCCAGTGACCTGCTTTGCTACGACCCAATCCTACCCTGCCTCAGTTTCCCCAGCTGCAAAACACAGTACATGGTGCTAGCCCTCCTCCTGCAAGCAAGCACTCAGAGCCACGGACAGAAAGTTATTATTTACAGACTGTTATTTGAGCACAGCAACACTGGGCCATCACACACAACCAGTCTCCATACACTCTTTATTTTCTACAGCTTCCCTCGGTTGTATCTAAAAGCCTCACAAGCCTAATGCTATTTCCATGCCCGCTTCCCACTTATTTTGGATACTAAGCTTTACTGAAACACAAAAAATAGATGAGAACAATCCATTTTAACTTGGATTTTCATCAGGCTTACGTTTGCACCCAAGCCCACATTTGTAGCCAAGTCCAGTGCTGGACTGCAAAAATTCCTCCTCGAATTCAGAAAGGTATTTGTATCAACACAGGTTTGGATGAAAGACTGACTTTTCGATGAAACCGTGTGGCAGGGTCACTTGGAAATTCAAAATTTAATCATTCACCTATGCTTGCAATGAAACTTGTTATCAAGCCTTACTATGTACTCACAGGATGAAAAAACCCACTGGTGTCAAACCAAACTCCTCAGACACATCTACTAGTAACTTGTAACCTTTAGCTGGATCAACAGAAATAGCAAGCTGGGTCCCTGCCTCTGTCACCCAGACGCTAATAACAAACGGAGCCGCTTTCAGCAGAGGCTGCTCAGGGCCCACCCGAAGGCATTTTTCCACGGCAGTGCAGGGCAACTGGGATTTATCCAGCAGAGCCAGACCCCTCGGGTGCCCAGCTGCCCCGCGGCTCTCCAGCACGCCTGGGAGATGGGGAGGTGGCACAGCCCTACGCACAGCCCCGTCACTGGCCACCTTGGACCATCCATACCTCATGTCTTATCCATGGGATATGCCGGCGGGCTGTTGCACCCATGCCTCGCAGATAGGAGAGAATAGCAAGTGGTCAGTGGTTTTTTTGTTTGGATTTATTTTATAGCAGGCACTAAGACAGGAGATTTTTAACTTTCCCTTCTCTTCATCTAAATGCAGACCGGAATGGCAGCAAGACTCTGAATAGCTTTTTGACAGGTGGGGGCAATCACCCCTTGCTGCATGCAATTAAAAACTCGTTAAAGCAGAGTTCATTTTCCTCATTATTTTAAGCACTTAAATAATCTTTACTGTTTAATATGACAAGACTGAGCAGACTGGGACAGATACTTCCCTCTGGTCCTTCCTTCCAGACATTAACTTGCTCATTTTAATTTTGTAGCAAAGCTTCAGACACCAAGAGCAGGAGCTGCAGTCCCAGAACACCGTCCTTAACTCTGCCAGACACCGAGCCCATCCACCAACACAAGCTCAGCGCGAGGGTGCCGTGCTGGAGCCAGAGCTGCAGAACAATCATCAGGGACAAGTGCTTTCAAGTGGCTGAAAACTGATTTCACGAAGGTTTGAGGAAATTCTGTGCAGTGGCACGACTCATCTCTGCTCTTCCCAAGTCCTGGCCTCAGACAGCACCATGGTATGAACAGCCCTTGAACAAAGGACAAGCCAGGCAGGCTTGCGCTTTTTTTTTCTCTCCTTTCTTAAATTGAAACAGATGGAGAGAAGCAGCAAGGCTTTGCTCGGGCAGGAAGCTACGCTGCTACCGAGAGCTGCAAGATGAAGCTTCACTTTAGCAAATAAAGACCGCTGCCCCAGGGACGTTGTTCCACTTGCAGCTCTGACCAGATCTCCCTCACCATTGCAGAAGCAGCTCTGAAACGCAAAGCCACGTTTGCAAGGCTGAGCACTTTACGTGCACGCTTGCATATGTACAACCTTAAAGCTACTGACAGTGCGGAGCGGATGCGTGGACACAGCCACGAGTAAACATGGAAGTGTGCCCAGCGGCTCCGAGATCTGTCTGCAGTGACCACAGGTCCAGACTGGGATTCTGTGCGCTCATCTGGTCTTGCACTAACGTGACCCTGCAGCACACTCCACTCGCATACGTCTGAATGAGTTTTTTAGGACCCACTTACGTTTCGCTTCAAAATCCTTTTGCCCCTTTGGTTTAAGAAGGAATACAAGTGGCAAAATACTGTATGTCACCACAAGCCTCTGGCTTCTAAAACAAAAAGAGGGTAACATTGCAAAAAGATGAGTTGCACATTCTAGATCTTAAATGTAACAATCAACTTTGTACAACTGTGACAGTGACATTATGGCATTAAAACAGACTCAGGCAATAAATAAAATTGATGTGTATTTAATAACCACATGACTGATTCTTCCTTTACTTGGGTTTTACACAAGGGTAATCAAGGCTAATTTCTATTGGCTTAAATAAGAGAATAGGGTCCCACAGAGCTACATCGCTGTAAGATACTCATGTAAATGAGAACAAGTTTTAAGCTCTGCAAGAATCTAAATCTCTATCCACTCCACCCCGTGAGCCTCTCTGGAGCGACAGGGGATTAGCTACATTCATTTTAAATTAACGTCATTTATCTCAAGTATTTAACCAGGAAATCCCACTGAGATGAGCCTCATTTTCTGGCAGATGCTTTGCAGTATACCTTGTAATATTCTTTTGTTTATTTGCTTTGAGCAGGACCTGGTCTTTGCCTTTTTAACCTATCACACTGGGGTTTTGGGAAAAAAAAAAAATGCTAAGCCTTATCCACATGCCAAATAGATTCTTCAATATGCTTCAAAGGAACACAAGAAGTTACTTCGAATCAAAAATATCAATTCTTTTGGGGAAAATTCCCAGGTCAAATGCTGTGTGAACACCACAACTGCTGGGGCCGCACTAAAGGCCAGTTACACGCTGGCAGGAGTTTTTGTCCAAGTGCAGATCAATACATAGAGTGCACGAAAGGCAACACCGACAGCAATAACGAGTGCTAGATTTGAACACACCTCAACCCTACCTGTCTTCCTTTGGGTCAGAATTTAACTCCCGACTTTATGTACTATTGTACCAAGCATCTCTTTGAATGCTGTGGGATTGTATCTATGTGGTCACTCTGCTTACGTACACTTTGCCTGCACAGTCGCAAACTCCCAGGCTTTGGGGGGGGGGGAGGGTGGGTACGATGCAGCCCCTCTTCTGCTGTTCTCCTTTGCTGAGAAGGAGACCTGTTCACCTTTTATTCCAGAGCAGTCAAATATCGCAGGGATAGAGACCCCAGCTCTTTGCTTCACCCCACAGGTGCACAGGCAGAAGCAACAAAGCACCTTGAAGCGTTCTCGACTCCAGTTTGCCCAATAGCACAGCTCAGGTGCCTCTGAAACCGCTGCAGCAGCCATCTGCACCAGTGACCCTGCCGTAAGAGAAGGCTGACCTCATGGGTAGGGTGTTGGCCAAGAGCTTTGCAAGCCAGGATTAATGAAGATCGGATGAAAACAAGCTGTCTGCAGAGCGCACAGCTGAACGCAAAGGAGGGTAACCTACTAATTTCGTTAGGTCAGACCACGGGGTAAGGGTCTGAGTGCAGGCACAGCAGCAACACGAACACCTCCAGCAGCACGGGGGGCACACCACCCCACCAGCAACCAATAGACACTTCAGAGAAGGACAGCCAAGTAAGGAAGCTGTCCTTAAGATGACATCCCCTCTGTCAGCCTCGCCTGTTGGTACTTGGCTGGACTCTCACACTACCCCACAGCAACTCTACTCATTGTTCATCAGCCACTCCAGAACACGCCGTTTACTCCTGGCCAAGAAAAGGGAAAAACTAGTTCCACGCTTGAGGTGAGAAACCATGTAATCCCCTCGCAGTTCAAAGTCGCAGAGACAGTGCAGCAAGAGGAGAAAGCCACTGCGCCTCCCTATCGAGCCAAATCTTCTGCACTTTACAAACGCTGCTGTTTAGTGGGAACTGGCAGATGAAACTATGTGAAACAAATAAGGCGAGTGACTGGGCTAATACAATATTTTGTGTGAGCTACTTGCTCTCTGCAGAGCACCAAGTGCCCACCATTTAGAACGTTACACTTGCTCCAAAGAGGCAAGGAAGAAAGGCAACTTTGTTAAAAAAACCCCTTATTCTCATAAAAACATATCATATAAAAATCCGTGAGCAAGACCTTTTGTCCAACTTAGGATCTATTTAAACACAACCTAGTGTCAAGCAAATCCCCCGCTCCAGGGAAGCCATCACAAAGTTTTGTGACTTTTAAACGCAATGGAGATGCCATTTAAACCCCAAACGTTGTGCCAGCACAGAGTTGCACCATTTGTTTCAGATGGCGATTAACATCAGTTCAGCTCCTGCTGTGAATGGGTGCTCCAGCAATGCTGCTCGCAACGGCGTGCTTCATGCTTCAACTATATGAACCCTGCTTTCCTGTCTTCAAAATTAAGAAAACGGGACAGCGCAGCTCTATTTAAAAGCTCAATTAAATGGAAAAAAATGGAGACTATTTCAGAGCCTGCTGGTGAATGAGGTGGAGCAGCGCCCTGACAATTCATTTCTGCTGCTGAAGCTGAAAAGGAATTAGTGTGTTTTCTTGTACTCAGCTGCTTGCTTCTGTCTTGCAGGGCTTAGCTGCTGTCAGACTTGCGGTATGGTTTTGAGAGCTTTGGAAAATCGTCCTCCCTCCACTAGACTGGAAATGAAGAACTAACTGTAGAAGACGTTTTTTGGACTTTGAGTATGCAGATCGCAATGAAGTTGTGAAACGCTGTACTGTGGTTTTTAATGAGCTGTGACCAGGGAAGGGAAGACTTTCCCCATCGCTCCCAGCCGAAGTACAGCAACTAGCAGAGACAAGGGAGAGACAGATGCTGCATCCTTTGAAAAGGCTTGAACATGAGTTTCCCTGTGTCCCTGACCAATGTGCTCTTGGGATTGGAAAGACAAAGAGACTTTCCACATGCCAACTACAGAGTGCTTTTGTGGCCATAATATAGGCACAATGCTAAAGCATTCATGGAAGAAGAAACTGAGGCATGAGATGTTCTGTCCCTTAGCTTGAAGGCACCATGATCTGACAAGGATCAGCACCCTGGTAGACACTTCTGTCCTCCAGCACTTGCAGAACTTCACTTACCTGCTGGAATATTGCTGAAAAAGTGACATTTAGATCAAAGCATCCCACTTGCAAATTTAATTAAGTAACATTAAACAGCATACACCGTTTTTTTTTTTTAAAAAAACAAAACAAAACAAAACCTGCAAACTTGCACTCATACCAGTCTACAAAAAGACCCAAACCACCCAACAGCATGTGGCCAGCAGGTGCCAGGTGCACCCCTCTGCCTTCGTTGTCCTGCACCCCCTTGAGCCCCCTTTGCAGCTGGTGTTGGCAGGTACACGAGTGACGCTGAACCCCCAGCTACACTACTGTGCTACGTGGTTTTGGGGAATGTCACGCAGCCCCTCTCTGCCTCAGTTCATACTTCTGCAAACAGGGCAAAGTGTTCAATAAATATCCCTTTCTCAGAGAAAGTCCTTGCTGGCTGAGATCTGAAAAGCACTTTGAAGCACTTGGAGTGCAATGATGACATTTTCCATTGAAGCAGTCTGGGCAGGAGCCCGTCCCAGCTAGAAGAGTGTCAGGAGTACATCTACGACCATCTTGGGAATATCTCTGTGACCACCTCTTTTCCCACCTATTTCCTTGGCAGTGCAAGGCATAATTTTGCCAGTGAAGAGCAGCTGGGAGAGCTGAGCTCCACGCCCCTGGGAAACCACGACTGCAAGGCTGAATCCTTCCCCAGGCAAAGGGAACAGCAGCCCTCTGCCTTGGAGGAGACAGACGTTCGCCCCGGAGAGCGCTCAGGGGAATCTGTGCTCAGAAACATTGATTAACTTACACCTGACTCATTTTGCCAATTAAGTCGCTACACATGACAGAGCAGTCTAAGTAGCACGTACGCTGACAGCCTCATACTCCACGCTGGCGTGGACACTCATCTCCGCCCTCCTTGCACACTGGAAGAAGGGATCTTGTACTACTGCAGTACAGGCTGCAGTAAGAGATTCAGGAGATGCAAGGTGGGAAGGGCCCCATAGAAGCACTCCTCCTGCTAGGTTTTACCTGAGGAATATAAAACGGTCTGATACACATTGTAAAACTGAGGCTTTTTCCCCAAACCATGCTCAAAATCTTATTTTGTATTAAGCTATCAACTTCAGCAGCACGTTCAGAGAGAGAGAGAGACCTCTCAATGCTAATAATATCAAAACCTTTGGGTTTTGTTTCATAAGGAAATTGCAGCAAACTCCAGTTTTTTTCTTCAAAGCAGCAGTAAATAAAGGTTAAAAAAAGAAAAGAGAGAAAGAAAAGAGAGAAGAAGGAAAGAGAAAGTCCAGAAGTAATACAGCTGCAGAAATACAGACCTGAGGTAAACGAGCTGCTCTGCAGGGGAGTTGCTGGATGAAAATGCTGATAGTGATTTTTTACAGAACGCTTTGTAATGTGCCTTTTTTACGTTCTTTATATATTAAATTGATTAATCCCAAGATAAAGCACCTCCTGCCCTGCTGTATCTCACGTGCTCCTGTTGTTAGCTCTTCCAGTTCCAGGGGGTAATATTTCCCCATTTTGCACAGCCTGACAAATACCACATCAGTAAACCAGACATCATCACCTTTTCCCCTGGCAGAATTCAAGGCCAGGATGGGAAGAAGAAAACCACAAACTACCAGCTTGTCCCAGAATATTTTGTTTAAAATGTTGGTTGACATAAAAGAAGGACTATCTATTTATCAGTCTCTGCTTTCATGAGAAATACAAAAAAGACCAGAGGGTTATGATTCCGTTGGGCAGAAATTGATGCTGGCTGGTACAAAGCTTGTCTTGCGTAACAGTGAAGACTGCTCCAAATGCACACATAAAATGTTAGAAACCTGGCTGCCTAACTTTAAAAGCAAGAGATACGTTCCTTATGCATCACTGAAATCTTTGGAAGAATTGCATTTACTCGTATAAGTTTAAGACCGGGGCGGGGGGTATGGGAAATGGGGAGGAAAAGAGTAAAATACTGATGAAAAAAAAAAAAAAAAAAAAAAAATAGCTCCGTGCAGCTCACCTTGACCTCGATGAAGTCTGGTTTACCGAGGGATATCAGGTCAGCATACGCTTTGAGTTCATCCACATTCCAAGCCTTCACCAGTGTCAGCCTATAAACAGTGCGCTGTTGCTGAAATAAAGGAAAAACTACATTAGCAACACATTCTGACACAGGGAGGATGTTCCAGCCTTCCACACAGCTTCAAACAGAAAAAAAATAAAAATCATTAGTTTATTCCAAGAACCCAGGGGCTGAAACTAACCAGACCCAAACCAGGAGCCACCTCACTTGTGGCTCAAGAAAGCTACTTGCAGCATCTGTGAGCTGAGCCACCTTTCGCTGTACAAAGGCTTATCTTCCCTCTATATATCCCAGGCACTTTGTTTTTACAGGAGCTTTAACTTAATGGGAAAATAACCAGGAAGTTTCTCTCTGATTTGCTTCCCCAGCATAAAAATCTCACCATCAGCTGCTATACAGATATTTTATTTCCTCCAGCTGGATCATCTGGCATTGGTGGCTTTTGGACAGGACGAACAAGAATAGACAGACCATTGTCTGCCCCTGTCTGTGAACTCTTCCAGCACATTAGGTACAATACCACAGACAAAAGGCTCTCCCGTGATCAGTTATGCAGAACATTTTATTGGAAGCACAAAGTGACAATTAAAATCACAACCGGGAAACACTGAAAATACCCTGCTTATGACCTAGCCTCATCAAAAGTGTGGTGCAAACCATTAGGAAAAACACAGTAGCTGCAGTGCTAACGACTACAAGAGCAGCATCCACCCCTCATTGCCCTCTGCAGCAGGGCAGCTGGATTTCTGCCTGGCAGCACCCCTGCACAGACCTGTTCCTCTCCATCCCGCTGCTGAGCGCCGCAGCTCCTCATCACACCAGTGCCTCTCAAGATGCCCAGACCTGACTTACTTCTGTGCACAGCGGCAGACAGCACTCTGAGAACTTCTTTCCTTGGAGTTATTCTGATTTTCCCTCTAAGGGCTGCTCACCAAAGAAGTTACTGGCGACAAAAGGACTTCTACTATCAATATAAGCACTGGGCCATGGAACAAATCCAGTCTCACTGCCTACATCTGCTTGTTTCCATCTTTCCTCTCTCCTTCCCTTCGTCTTCCACTAATGTTTTATTTCACTTATCTCTGGAATTTATTTATAGAGCAATCTTCCAGCAAAATGGTTTTTTGAATCAACTCATTTTCCTTCCTTGGCACACTGTAGACTGTAAAACGTGACAAAAGCACCAGTTTAGCTAGAACAAAAGAGCACCGTAACAAATACACAGCAACCCAAGACTCCACAGCTGGGGCCAGGCTGTATCCCAGGGCTGGGACTTCATGGCGCAGCAAGAGCTGGAATCAAGTTCTCCGGCTCCAGAAAGTCCAGGCTTAGACTCAGATTGAGTTAAGATATTCTCCCTCACCTATTACCCATGACATGCCCGTGGCACAAGGTGACCTGAACTTCAGTGCCGTGCGTGGGAAGCATGCACACTGTTCCGTTTATTATATTTTTCAACCCAGAAGGATAAGCTAATAAGGAGATCTGCTACTGAACAGAACTTCCCATCACTAAACCTCAGACCGTTTCCCACTGCGATAACCTCTGACAGCACCCACTGGCCAGGGGCAAGGCAGGGACGGATCCCAGGACCCTGAGTTCCAGTCCAAGGCTATTAAAAAGTTCATGCTGTTACCCCTCCCCAGATAAAACCGGTAATTCCCAGTACCAATCCCCAATCTAGCCACATTTTACTTCTTCAGAGCCTCCAACCTACATGCCACGTAAGTGACTTTTACCCTCTGTATAAAAATCAAAACATCACTTACCTAAAACACATTTCTACGTTTTCCACAGTGAAAAAAATTTTGTCTCTACACCAGTTTGCTATGGAAATATTCCAGATTGTTTGCTAACAAATAACTAGAGGACAAACAAATAAAAAACAGGCGCATCATCTTCTTCCCGCTAACATCTGAACAGAGCAAGGGGCAGGTCTTTAGGGTACATACGTACAGAGATCTAAACCCAATGCAGGCCGAAGTGTCCCCATGCACTCACTGCCTGTTGCCCGTCATCTTGGGAACCTAAAGCACCAGGTAAACCTGCAAAATTCTCTGGAGGATAAACACGAGCAAGGATTCGATCCCTACAAGGAGTCAGTGTTTTGAGAAAATAAATTAGAGGTGGAGCTTCTTTTAAAAAAGTCTGTGGAGGGTAACTTTAAAGAATTATTGAGAGAATGATTATTGAAGGCCAAATATTACAGGAATTAAAATATCTGGCCTCTGCTTTACATGTAGCTTACAAGCACATCCTTAAGAACAAGATACTGCAGCTCTTATGATTTGAATGAATTGGCAAAAGAAAGGTTCAGGCCAAGACACAACAGGCAAGTATGCAATCAACAGTTAATTATTAAAGAGAAAAACAATGGAGGAACTAATACAAAAAATAAACGCATCATTTGCCATGTAACAGGGAAAGAAGAAACCAGAAGGAAAATACCTAACAAGAGGAAAAACTCTGATACGCGCACGCCTGTCAGTCGTCTGACGTGATTAGACACCCAATTAATCAAGAAATGTCTCCCCAAAGGTCAGCTCACAGTGGTAAACAAAGGCAGGCAGCTTCAAGGCAACAGTAAATAAAATCACGTTTTTAACACCAGCCCCTACCAAAGGCTGCTGATCCAGACCCCGTTCTCAGACTGGGAGGTCGGGTGCCCAGTGCAATCATTGGAGCGGGGAGTCCACCATGAAGTGAAGCCTTTAGGGGTGTCTTTTTCTGGAAGGATGGTTTTGGGCTAAAATTAAGAGCAGATTTCTGGACGTCTCTGTCATGCATAGAAAACAGCTTGGCAATGAGCACACAGGGAGTGGGACAGCGCATCCTGTTAAACCCAGCACAAGCAGCGTCGCCACTGCTGGCTGAATACTCTGCAGCAGCGGAGGATATAAAAAAGGAAAAAAAAGAACCTTCACAGGGAGAAATAAAACCCAGGAAATCCATTTGTGGGATGAAAGTCTTAGAAAACCCACTTGATCTTCAGACAGCAGATACTTGCTATTTGGGGAACTTGAACACGACATACAGATAAGGGGAAACTGGACCAGGCAGACACTGGTCTCAAGTGCTGGAATTAAGGGTAGTGAATGATATCAGTAAATGTATGGAAAGCTCCTACAGACTAATGAAAAATATTTATACCTAGCCCAAGCGTGAAGTGGCTCGACTAGAGCTTTGCACGTCACCTCTGCTGAGCAGCGAGGGCAAGATCTTTAGGTAACTGAAGCGCTGGCAGTTCAGGAGGGCATCTGCTACCGCGGAGGACGCACGTGTGACAAGTGTCATTTACAGTACTGCCACATTGCTTGGAGCAAGCTTAGAAAACGCCACCAAGCGTTCTCCCAACATTCAATTCCTTTACAAGATCTCCAAAAGGACAAAAAACATTTTCTAAAGGCTGGAAAGGACCACTCGCAGCAATTAAAAAAAAAAAAAAAAAAAAAATAGCATCTTGGCAGCAAAAATTGAAGTCAACTGATTGGAGGGAGATGACTCTGGGATTGCCACGCTGTGACTTCAGAGGACCACTCTATTTTTTCTGTGGGGGTCACAATGGTTCACCCCTCCATCGCTGCTGGCAGAAGAATGTGCCAAACCCACCTGCCCCCCGTAGGAGACCACACTGGAGGGGACTGCCTGCAGCTCACGTTTCTTGCCAAAACATAGTGGAAGCAATATATTTTTAAAAACTCCAAGTCTATTCTATTAAAAATGGATGAAATCAAATTGCAAAAGATTAACATACACGATTATTAAAGAAGAAATAAATACACGCTTGGTTCTTAATTGCCAATCCTCAGCCCTGCACTTACGGCCATCGCCGGGACTTTCCTCCCTGGGACAGCTCTCCAACAGGCAGCACGGAGGAAGGTTTCTTGCTTGCTCTTACACGTGTGGCTCAATCCTCTTGTGGACACAGAAGACAGGTCCCCTGGGGTTCATAAACATGGGACTGACCCTACGGAGCCCTGCCTCCTCCTGGGATCACAGGCACAGCCTCCAGCACTTACCGACTTTTTATACGCTCCTGGGTGTTTCCCAAATCATCCCTGCAACTGCCAGAGCAGATGGGGAAGGTTCAGGGAAGGCCACAAATTACGGACAGCAACTGGAGGAGCTGCCCTGCTTCCCAGTGGCTGACACCAACACAAAGGGAGGTTGCGACGTGAAAGCTGGTGGTGGCTGTGATGTGGAAAGGTGGCACACAGCCACCAACAGCTGCTGCTGGCTCGGGGCAGGGGGACATGCACACAGACATGACCAAAACCCAACTGGACCAGCAAAAATTCTGCAAAGATGCAAACGTTTGCAAAAAATGTCATTTTGGCAGAGGACATCCATGTGCAATGACCACCATCAAGCAGTCTGCCAGCCCTCCTTCCCACTTCCTCTGGTGTTTGAAGTCCAGTCACTTGTCACCTTGCAAGCCAGGGTGAGCGGGGACACCCTCTGCCCTGCACCTCTGTGCCTGCAAGCGCTGGGACCATCTCACTTCTTCCCTCTCTAGTCTTTTTAGATTTGGTTTTTTAGGGGCTAATCCCTAATCACTCTCCGTGCTTTGTTCTTATAACTCTAACAGTTTGTTCTCTCTCCCACTTTGGAACTGGGCTGAGGCATGCACGCTCTTTTCCTGCGAAAAGAGTATTTATTTTACACTCATTCTGCAGAGGGACTAAACATAAAATGCCACCAAAAAATGGTTCGAAGCTCAGGCTGAACGCACGAGGAGTGCTGGCAGAGCTGAGTAAATGCAATAGTGCAAGAACAGTTTGGCGGAGAGGATGAAACCTTATCAGTTTACTTTTATCACAACATTTTCTAACGTACACTAAGTACAACGCTTCAGCGAGCGTTTCTTCTTACAGCAATGAACGCCTGCATGAAGGGAGGGGTTTTCTCCTGTTTAAATCTCGTTTTTGATACTCTCCAATAGACTTCTAAAATGATCTAGGATGTATAGCTTTAAAGTTCAAGTACTTCATAAAACTAAAACGGCTACAAGCACATTAAAAGAGCTTTTCCCCCCATAGGCAGCACTAACTGACAAGTAATAACTGCTGTCTGTATTATCCATCACTTCAATAACTGAACTATCACAAAAACTGTATTAACTAATCACGACCAGTGGTGAAAGAAGCAGGTAAAGAAATTAAAATACTGCCAAAGGGATACAGAAAAAAGGTAGAAAAATCAGAAGTTAATATTGCAACTGGAGAAACCTCTTTCCAGAGGGCAGCATCTCTCAAGCGTTGTCTGAGCAGAGAGAAAAGCCACTTTTAAAAGAGTGGTAGAAGGGACAGATCAAAATGGCTAAGGGCCTAATACCACAAAACGTTATATACAAGTAATCCTTACAGACTGCACGCAGTACAAATACACAATCCTGTTTTATTAATGTATTATTTGTATTTGGTCGTACAATAGGGCCCCAGGAGATCCTCTTATAAGCACTGAAAAACAAGAAATAAGAGCTTAAGCCCTGAGAATTTAATGATCTAAACCATCAGGATATAAAACCAGACTGCAATGCTTTACACCCCGCGTTTCCAGGAAAAGCAACCATTATTTCACTTCAGACAGCCATCAGAATAACATTAGTGGAAAAGAAAAAGTTAATACGACAACGAGCCTTTCGAACAGGTGAAAGTTGAGGGCGTGGAACCGCATCTATTTTGTGCCAAAAAGCTCTTTATGCAAACGATCAGCCTCCCAGGAAGGGGCAGTTCCGGGGCCCAGCAGGACCGTGCGTGCCCACGGGGTGGCAAAGGGAAATAAGAGATGGGAAAGAAAACGAGAGAAAACAAGAGAATACGCCCTTGCAAATAAATACCTGGTGGGGGGGAGTAAAGCAGATGGAGCCAGACTCTTCCCAGCAATGCCCAGGGAAAGGACAAGACACAATGGGCACAGGCTGAGGCACACAAAATTGCCTTTTTAAATGAAATTTCTACAGGGAGGGTGACTGAACACCAGAAGGGGTTGCCTGGAGAGGTTGAGGAGTCTCCATGTTTGGAGATACTCAGCACTCAACCCACCGAGCTGATCCTGCTTTGAGCAGGAAGGTTGGACTAGGCAGTCTCCAGAGATGCCCTCCCACCTCGACAGCTCCCATCCCGCCCATCTAGGAGTTGCAGATTTTTCTCAAGTGCCTTTCAGGAGAAGAAGCAAGGGCAGCATACAGACCACCTCCACGATGAAGGATAACAAGCAGCAGCTTTTAGTCAATGTTCCCTTAGATCGGGCGAGCATCGGCACAAAACAGCAATTTGGGAGGGCAACAGACAGCACACGCTGCAGCCAAGCAGCCTAATTACAGCTGGAGCAGGAGCCCTACCGCCCATCAGGTTATAATCAAGGGAGATTAAATAACCAGCAGTTCAGACCTCAATGAAGAGCTGGGAGCACAGACAGGACAGTTGAGTATGCTGAAGCAAATCTATTCAAGGCTGGGAAAGTCAGAATAACTTTTAAAGTAATACTATGAAAAACATGGAGTTCATCATAGCAGTTGTATGGCACGATGCCTGCAGGTCTGCATGGAAAGCAGGATGCATCCTCGCTCCAACGCGACCCTCTGCTCTGAGCACCGAGTATGCTTATCCAGCCGGGGCAAAAGGAGAGCATTCAGCAGCAATCTTCAGCCTTTTCCTGACTGAGATCACGGCTGAAGAGCACGCTCTACAAAGAGCTGACCGCAGAAACAGAATAACTGACTATTAAAAGGTTATTACTTTTTCAGTTGTGAACACTCAAAAGCCAGATGAAGCCTCTTTGGCCGCACTCCAGGCCCAACCGGTCTCCTCACAGGGCCACAGCAGAACGTTGCGCTGGACTTCTCGATGCTTCTGCTCCAATCTGCAGCCAAGCGGCGGAAGAGAGGTCATCTCTGTCTCTGCAAGGTACAGGAAACTGCTGCATGGCTGCAGGTCACAGCGCGTTCGCCATGCAGCCGGGAAGGCTAAGGATGGAGGAGTCAGGCCCTGCCGAAGATCTCAGCAGCCTCCCAAGAGGTTAAGTAGCATCACTGCTGGCTTCCTCCAGGCACCCACGTGTGCTTTGTGCCCCAGGGAGCAGCATCCCTGGAGGACCACCAGGGTCCGTTTCTGCCAGGAAATCCCCTCTCAAAGCTCAGGGGTCAGCAGTGCTTTTACTCTTGCCCTTGGTATATCAGTCGACTCAGGAGGAGATGCTACTCTGACAGAGCACATCATCCTAACAGCGACGAGCACAGGTCACAACGCAAGCACAAAGCCCATCCTTAAGAGCTGCCAAAAGAGCACCAGGAAGGGCCTGTGCTGCTGCTTAAGGACAATCAGCACTGGGTTCTGCAAGGCCTTCACATGGAAGATGTTCCTTCAGGCTAGTGCACAGCGCTCGGGAGCAAAGGGACAATGTGTTTCTGTGATCCTGCCCCATTCTGATGAACTTCAACTTTCTATGATTCTATCCAGGGGAGGTTTAGATTGGATGCAAGGAAAAATTTCTTTACTGAAAGAGTGGTTAAACATTGGAACAGGCTGCCCAGGGAAGTGGTGGAGTCCCCATCCCTGGAGGTATTTAAAAGACGAGTAGATGAGGCACTTAGGGACATGGTTTAGTGGGTGGTGGTGTTGGGTTGACGGTTGGACTCGATGATCTTAGAGGTCTTTTCCAACCTCAATGATTCTATGATTCTAACTCTCAACCCACAATCTCAGGAATAAAAGGCAGTTAATGGGAGGCTTTTTTGTCCCACAACAGGACACTGAGCACAGGGGTAGAAACTGAGCAATTTTATACAAATACCCCTCGACTTCCCAAACCTTTGCTCAGGTTATCACAGCAGACTTCTCCAAAATACAGCACATGTAGTTTCTTTGGGATTGTATGTGGTAGTTGATCATTAAAGGCACTTTAATACAGAGTATTGTCTAAGAAATATCTTAAAAGAAGGAAAAAACACCAGGAACCACTTTGGCACATACCACACTATGACTTGTTCCCCCAAGTCTGTAAAATCTTACTCTTCAGAGGACACAAACCACATCAGTGTTGGCAGCATGCTCAAGAAAGAGATGTTGCCCTTTCTCTCTCATTGCATTCTGAAAACTACATAGCAACTGTCACCCTTTTATAACGGAGTCTCAAAAATGCAAGTCAACGGGGCCAGCTCCGCCTTCTGTTCCCCAAACACTTGAGGACAAAGTAGACTTGAGGACAAAGGAAAGAAAAACCAACCTGTGGAAAAGCAGTATTTTCCCTGCAGGCAACTCTTGCTAAAAATCTTTCCAAGCTACCCCAAAAAGCATTACATCCCTTGAATGCCAGAGCAGGGCACAAGGAGAAAAAATAAACTGAACAGGGTAAGGGAGGGAATACTTATTATAAAAAAAAAAAAAAATTCATTAACTGGATCCGAGATCCTGGTCTCTCGCTCAGCAGAGACCAAAATTTTTGTCTCAAGAGTGTCTCATGCCCTGGTCCCAGCAACAGCAGTGCCCCGTGGCCAGAGCTCAAAGTCACGATCGGGGCCAGAAGACGGGGATGCGGCTCCTTTCCTCCGTCCTCCGTAGGGTGGCCAAGACTCAGGTGAACCCATGGATGAGTCGCCAGGCTGCTGCACGCTTGCACCCCTCCAGCAGCTCATGTCGAAACACAACGCCAGGTGCTGTGGCAGCTCCGCAGCCCAGCTCGGAGAGCAGCGGGGCAACCCCCCAGCTGCCCCAGCTATGCCAAGCCCGGTGCGAAGCCCAGCCCTCGGAGCAGCACGCAGCAGCACTGATGCTTCTGCCCGTTTCCAAGGGGGCTACATTTTCCTTTGAAACCATCCGAAAATTTTCCTAGTCCTATAACATTTGCAAATGAGCATTTTCTGTATGCGCATATTTTTCCCGTGGCCAAATCTCAAAGCCAAACCACCGAACACACCTCAGACCAAACCCGAGCCCATGAGGTGACACTGCCCTCCCGGCATCCACTGGCCCAGATGTTAAAATAAAGGATTCACGTGTCAGTTTGACAAAGTGCTCCCTTCTTACTTCAATAACCAAGAGGGATTTGGGGCTGGTTTTTTTTTTTTTTGTATCATTTCTTTTTAATTCCCTCCTCCTCAACATTCATCTTTTTGTAGATCAAATATAATTATTCTTCATAGAACATCCCAGGTCTAATCTCAGGAGGAAGAGGGAGGGGTGAACACGTCAACCGTGCTGTAAAGAGCAGTTTGCTGGATTGACAGATTGATACAAGTTCGGCTGGGGCAAGGGAGCATCTCCTTTCTCCAGCCGGGGCAGGGAGGCGTCGGGAGCAGGACTGCACCTCATGGGACCGCAGAAGGCTGGGAGAAAGGGCAAAGAGTAGACAAACCACCTGCTGCAAACCACACGCTGAGGTCCTACGAGACCCTTACCTTGGATCGTGTCACTTGAACTTGCTCTTTTGATAAAGCAGAGTAACACTGTCCTATTGTTTGGAAATAAACACAACAAAACTCAGATTTCTACTCACTAGCTTAAAGCCAGATATTCTGAGCACTCATATACCTTCCTTAGATAAAATGATTTTATTGCTAGAAAATGACATTTCATTCACAGACGACAACATAAATCTGTATTTTGCAGCTAATGAAACTCAAGTAACAAAACCAATATTGTCAATAGAAACACTGCTTTGCTTAAATGGAAAAAGCTCTCCTGGGGCAGAAGAAATTATGGTGCAGACTCTAAACAGAAATTGCTCTCTCTTTCACACAACTTCACAGATCCTTTGCAGGTACTAGATGAAGAACAGGAAGCCACTTCAAAAGCTAGCTTCTTAGTTTCATTAATATTTCTTATTCCCTTCAACGAAAGGCTCGACTTGCAAACTGACTTCATGACACATTTTCAGAGCTTCCCAGCTGGCAAGGACCCGCTCTGATCATGATAGAAAACAGCCTAAAAACTGAAATGCATGTGCAATCCCGCAGCCTGGCGCAGCGCTGCTGCTCTTGGCAGGCTCCTTGCTCTCGCGTGGCGGCAGCAGGCAAGCTGCCCTTTCCGAGCGACAGCCCCTGCGAAGGGAGAAGCCGTCCTCTCCAAAGACTCAATTCGATTCCCTCGTTCAGGTTATGCAACGCCTTACTAAGTGAGCGAGTCCTGAATAAAGATATCAAAGCAATTTTCACACTTGGAAATTACTTGTCACAGGGATGCAATCAGAAAAAAAACCCTGCAGCCAAGTGTCTATTCACCATATTCAATAACACGCATCTTTATGCATAAAACCCCACAAAGGATAAAAGATCCAAAACACAGCAAAAGGAAGTCTCAAATGCTAACACACCCCAAATTTCACAGCTTTCCAAACCCTTCTAGTTCAGCCTGGAGACAGAGTCTCTGTAAGACGACTGGAGATCACCTCTGCCTCTCCCGAATCCAGCACTGCTGAGCCTCCAGGCTCCCAGAAGCTCTGCAGATGAGCTGTGGCACCCATCACGCTCCAGGAGAAATCATCAGGGAAAGACTCAGTGCCCTTGAAAGGATGGCAGATTAATCTATTCTTTTGGCAACCGGGACCCTCCCCTTAAATAAAGGGCTCATCACTTCATTCGGGCTCACCTCTCACTACACAACCAGCCCCGAACACAGGCACTGGAGAGATGACATCCTCCTAAAAGTCACATTGCAAACACCTGAAAGCATTCTGCTGGGCAGATTTGCACAGCAGAGGAATTTTTTCCCCTTCAAAGATTAACTCAGCACAGAGCACAAAAGTTTTCAGCTTCCTTTCTTCAGGTTAATACAGTCATTAAAGCAAAAAACCTGAATAGGTTATGCTGCGTAGGTATCTACTAGAAACATACATTGTTCAAGCACTTGCTATTAATACACCAGTTTAAAGCAAGTTGAGGCTTTGTCTTCATTGCTAAAAAAGGTGCGTTATACCATAGGATAATTAACACATTAGCTACTCTGCTGTAAAACCAGAGCAAAGCTCAGAACTTCGATTTTACTGCTAGAAAAAGTGAGAGCGCTCAACCCCAGCATTTACCTGCCGATCAGCACCGAAGCCCTCGGTCTTCGCCGAGGATCTTACAGCACGACAGTTGTCCCCATGTCATCCCCAGGACCGAGGAGAAAAATCAGCCTCATCACCACCACCCTCTTTTTAAAGCAGCAAGCAAAGATCCTGCATGGGCTCCACCTCAATATTCAAGGTCTAATGCCAAAGAAACTAGGGTGTAAGGTGGTTTTTTAAAAAAAAAAAAAAAGTTTAAAACTTTTTAAAATATCCCCACAAACCTGGTACTATCTTTTCATGCAAAAGCCATTCCTGCTCTTTGCGAGAGAATCAGGTAACAAAACCAATTACAAGGTGCGTGCATCTAAATGATGAGGGACTGGTACTACATCTCATTTTGACACCTGGATCCAAAGTCAGTCCCCATAGACAAAGGCCAAAGAACAAAGCAGATTGTTAATCTTTCAGTTTTAATATACTTGTGTAAGAAACAAAAAATTGTCTCAATAAAGTATTATTATTATGAGGTGCCAAGTCTGAAAGCCATAAGAAATTTCTTATTCTTCTAGAGCCTTGAAAATGAGATGAAAACCTGTCATTAATAGTAATAACAAAAACATGGAAGTTGGACTTTGGGTTTGCACCAGGTTTTTTAGAGACACAAATCAGTCAACATAACTGTTCTCGTATCATACAAAATTGGTTTGTATTGACCAGCTTTGAAATTCTGCCTCGAAATAAAAAGACAATCCTGGAGTGGGACAAGCACATCAGCACTAATTCCCAAGACAGAAATTTAAACCAGAAAAGCCCCTCAGCCTGTGAGCAGTCCTGCTGATGTATGGAGCACAAGAATAAGCGATCCAGACTGGAAACCAAGGAGAAAATAAATCAAATCTCATTATCTTACCTTCCTAAACCAGCATCCTAAGCCACATTCCCCTCCATAATCATTCTTCCTGTACTCGCCACCTATTGCTTGTAATCTACTTTATTGCTTCACACTTCAGTAGAAATTAATCAGTTTATTTAAAAATCTCTAGAAATAAAGTACAGCAACAGCTTTGTTCTGAGCCCTAAAAACGTTTTTCTTAAGTAAATCCAGAACCATGACTGCTCCTTATCCATTTTCCATGGACTTGTTTTTAATTCACTTACTCTTGTAAATCAGCATCAACAATATTCCAGTGAGTATTGATTTCTTTTCAATATTTCTAGGGCATTTTCAAGGAATTATCATGTAAAATTTATACCGAGGGAAAAAAGTGCAATGCAACATAACTTAAAATAGAAGAATAGCATTAAAACGGATCATATCAAGTCATCAGCAAAAACACACTTCAAGCTTGCTGTTAAACAGACCACACAGCCTGACGATATTTCATTTCCTGGGGAAATAGAGTATGTTTAACACCAAACAGCCAGAAAAAGCATTAGCACGAGCCTGGGTAGCGCTCCCACCAAGCCCCGTGCCAAGGAGTTGTTACAAGCAAAGATGGGCTCAAATCTGAGCAGAAAGTGAACTCACGGGCAATAACGAAAAAGCCCTTTCACCAGGATAAAAGCCTTCAGCAACGCTCCAAGTTTGTGCCCGGGTCCCACTGACTTTGAAAGGACTTAAACCAGAAGCTTGACAGGGGATGCTCTTGTGAAGGCTTCCAAATATAGGCAAGATCAGGACCTTTTCCACACGGGCGTCTTCCAGTTAAGCATGGCAGCAGTCCCAGGGGTCAGAGCAGCAGCTGCCACAGCAGCAGGGACCTGCCACGCCGGCACCAAGTGACAAGCACTTTGTCCAGCTCCGGCTGCCGCTCTTCAACACAAAGCGAGGACGAGCACAGGAGCTCGGCCAGCAGCTGACCTGCTCGGCCCCATCCCATCTGCAAAGCAGCCCCTTCGCCAAAGAGCTGCAAAATCCAGGAGGATCACTAACTTGCTTTGATCTGACCACAAAAATGATTTCTATTTAAGCTGAGCAGGCACCTCCACTTTTGTCCAGACCAGCACTTTGCGTGCAAGGTAACAGGATGGGGTAGACATACTTGTGTCTGGTCACGTGTGGGGAAGAGAAGAGGCATTCAGATCCAGTCCTTCGATGGGGAAAAGCTGAAATCACCCTCTGGGACCTCCTACAGACTCCTTTTGTTTCACGTTCCCCAGAAGAGGCACATGTCCCAGCTACAGCTCCATGCTGTCGCGTCCCTGTAGCTCCATGACCTGGTGCCTCAGGCTTGGCTGCTTGGCCAAAGATGAGGGCAGCCTGTGGTACCTGGTGTGGTGGTCCTGGAGAGGCACCATGTCAAACGTCTCACTCAATAGTGTACAATTGTAACCCTGGCAGTGCAAGGAGTCAAGAGAAGGACAATATTAAACACAAATTACAGACAAGGAGGGGAGCCCCAAGGAGGGGGACAAGGAGGAAAGTTTGGTTTGAACAGTGATGTGCAAAATATCTAACACACAGATTGGGGAACTTAAAAACTTGAATGGCATTCGTTGGGGGGGGGGGGGGGGGGGAGAAAATGAGGGATAAGAGCAGTTTAAAAACAGAGTCCAACTTTAGCCAAATGCTTCTGGCTAAAGAATGAACTGAACATTCAACGTCTCTTCAGATCCAATGGAGGAACCCCATCTCCCCCACGTCAGCTGCCAGGTGTTCAGCATTTTTAAGCCATCCCAGCAGTTATTTATACATATAGCCAGAGACTTGGATGCTTTCTTGCGGACCTCTGTAGTCGGAAATCTCAGTCAGGAAACAACATCCCACTGAAATTTTGCAGGGCTCTAAATGAATATTCCTCAAAATCAGTGCTTTTTTGCTCAGCAATGGGGGATACAGGAAGGAAGAATAAACTGCATTTTAAACTATCATTATTACAGGATTACTTAAGTGAGCAATTGCAGGATAATGAAGAATGAAGAGGCATCACATCTGTAAGGTAAAAAGAGAATCCATGATTTGACAAAGCGTCAGCACTTTCATGGGTGTAACTCTCAGACAGCAGCAGCCAGCAATGCAGACACGACGGATGCGTGACTGACGGCACGGCACACAGGCTTGGCCGAAGCCTGGGAAGGAGCTAATGTATTTAAGAGAATAAACTGACACTCGTTATCTCAGGAAACAACAAACCAGCAATGCAACTTCAAGAGTCAAATGATGAAAGTAGAGATTAATCCACCATAAAAACATAATTACCTCGTTAAAAATCACTCTCGCAGTCTGCAAAGCAAAGGATTTATAAACATTTTTCTTCTGGGTTTTGTCCAAATCATCTAAAAATAGAACTGAACGCCCTACCACAATTTACTGAAAATCCTGCCCATTTCATTTAACAAAGAACAACATAAACAAGGCATCTGAAATAAATTTCTTTCTTATTGATTAAACAATCCTTGCAAGACTACTGCTCTTGTAAAGCCCTAACTCAGGAGTTAGGCTTTAAAATAACAAGCATTATGGAAAGGTAAATAGGCTTTAAACATTTTAACTGCCCATCCTATTAAACAGTTGAGCTTCAGCTTGAGCTGGGGACTGAGAGCACTCCTGCACAGTGCTGGGGCAGAGTGAGACATGCCAGGAGGTGACGCGTGGAGAGGGGACATTCCCCATCCAAGCATGCATGGGAACGATGCTCCACACAGGCAGGCCTGTGAAAGCCTGGGGTCTGGAGATCAATCCTGCTGCAAAACAGCTGTTTGCCAGCGGCTGCTGTTAACCCCTCTCCACACACTTCCCACTAGCACCTACCTGAGTGTTCAGGTGCAGCACTGGGAGCCTTTTAGCAGCTCCTGCAGGCTTTGTATCTGGCTCTTTGTTTTGAGCAGTTAGCCTCTGAGCTTTAGCCTCAAGGAGCTGGACTCCTTCCAGTTCCCACCAGCTTACAGGATTGCTCCCTACAGATATGTTCTAGGAAAATTTGTAGAGTATCACCACTTCAGAGCAGGCAGCAGTACTTGAAGTCCTTAGCCCCTGCCCCATCATTTCCATCAGCTGAGAAAGCCTACCGCCCCAGCTACCCCAGTCTCACAGCCTGGATAGGTCAGCATTGCAGAGCAGCGTCTGGAGAGACTGTAGACTGGCAGCTCACAAGGCAAGCATCACTTCTGCTTGCAAAGGAGCTGCCACTACATTTCTGCACAGCACTCCGCTCCCCTTGCAGCCACGCAAAGATGCATCCAGCAATCCACTGCAGGCAGCCATCTCTCCTGCCTCGACATGATGAAAACCACTACAAGCTCTTTTACACGTCCCACGACCACTGGGTGACCATCACAGACTGAACCCCTGATCTGGACTGCTTATACCTACTAGGGGGGACATCCCCACGTACACCAGCTCTAAGGAGGTCAGTCACTGGCATTAGCAAAGTTTGTCTCTTCTCAGCCCGCCCCACTCCTGTGCTTGATGTGCTCTCAAGTGCAGAGACATGAGTATGAAGTAACTGAGCATCTCTGAGAGCTACTAGGTAAGATTTCTCTTGAAGCATCATGCAAAACATAAGAGCTCTCATTTGCCACCATGAAGCATCCTGCCGTCCCCACCTCACTCAAAGTGCAGTGTTGTTCCATCAGACTTGCAAGTCAGTTCCCCACAGACAACTGCAACAGAAGCAATGCGTGAAAATGGAGTATTTATAGCATGATCAGAGGGATTTGCTCAATGCAACAGAGGCTGGGTAAGGAAGAAAAGAGAATGAATCTCTTAAAACAGACTGCAGAAGTAATCCAAAGTCATGGCAAAAACCAGGGCTAGCGTCGGGGTCTAACTGCCAGGTCCCGTTCCTGCAGAGCGGCCAGCTTCACAGACCTGCCTCGATGCAGACCTCAGGCATGAGGCACCATGCATTGCTACTGATGAGCTCCATCTCCTCACCTAGTTTCACTGAGGCACAGGTTTAACTGTTAAGTTACCCACCTTCCACAACCGTAACTTATCTGCCTCTCTCTGCAGCCTGAATAAAAATGGCAACTTTCTACTTGGGCAACTGCCGGCATGGCCAGAGCCTTTGGCAGGAACACTGCCTAGCAAACGCTGGATGAAGACAGCTATGCTATGCAGTCTTTACCTTCTGTAAAGGAGCGAGTCCCATCCGCAACAATAATAAAATCTTGCACATTTCAAAGGCATTCATGAGCCTCATATACAGATTTAAAAATTATGTTGCTTCTTAAAAAAATCATGACAAAGGGTTTAACAAAGTCCTAAGCATCTCTGGATGCACAGTGCAACTTCTACCCCTACTTGAGGAGCCTGCTGTCAGGGGTACATGCTTGACATTACCTGAAACTCCGACATCTCAAATTAAAGCTTTCTTTTAGAGACTATGTCCCTACAAATAGCCTCCAGATTTTCCTACTTTCACAGAAAGCTGGGCTCCCACAGGGAGATAAGGCTTCTCAAGATTGTTAAGCAAATGAAGCAGATACACATTTTTGCAGGTCTGTAAACAGTTGCATTAGTGCTACGGATCATCAACTCTCCAGTTCCAGGGCTCATCACCACCTATACTCTCTATGCTCCTCTGTTTTTAGAACTAAGCAGTTAGAGGAGATCATTTACAGTGCATCTAATATCAGTTCCTCTACCAAACAGATTTATGAGCAGCCAAGTGCTCTTCTGGGACAACAAGAAAGGGAGATCCCTAAATTAGTCAGCACAGTAATTGCACCCAACTATCGCACTTAGAAATGGCTGAACAAATTTGAGAGAAGCTGAGCTTACCCATCACAAAGGCCTTAATGGTGTAAAAAATGAAAAATAAATCACCTTTGATTTGCCGGTTTGCTCTGACCTTTTGTCACTGTTACTAATTACCAGCTTTCTGTATTCAAGTATGTACAAGACAAACTCCACAAATTCATATGAAAGATGCTCCAGCAATTTAGCAGCTGGAGATTCAGAGGAGACTCTGAATCCATGTGTCGTAATTCCCGCATTTCTTACATTGGCAAATCTAACAGCAGCTTCATCCAAGGAGAAAATGCAGAACTTGGCTCTCAAGCGCACAACTTGCAAGTCAACAAGGCTCTGGATGGGTAACTTCAGCAGCTATGGAAACAATGGATGGGGCACATGGTTTGGGAGGTCACAGACTACCCCACTGATCACAACCACCACTTACACCCACCAACAAGTGTCCAAAGTTACCCAACTTACAACATCATCTCCCTTTGGATTTTTAAGGGGGGGAGAGCCATACAAAGGAACAGGGCCAAGGTACAAACATCTACATGCAACAAGGAAAAACAGTGCTTCTTTACATGAGCTGGTTTATTGCTAAAAGTCAGTCTGACAAAGGAAGTTTCGGGTCAGATTCTGCTCTCGCTGGCACTCCAGTAACCCCAAGAAGCTGAAACGGGTGCTGAGGAAGAAGATCACTGACAAGCAGAGCACTGAACACACGACCATTCCTTAAGCTCTATCACCACCTACCTGCTGCAGGATCCTGCCCTAAAGGAGAACTGGAGGAACAGCCCAAGCCCTCCTCAGCTGCTTCAGCCCCAAACCAACTAAATTAGTTCAAATCACCTTCAGCAGCAGTATGAGCCAAGCACGACGATCTCACCCTGAAGCAGAGAAGAGCCTTCCCAGAGCCCACCCCACCAGACGACATGCAGCACTGAACCACCCTGGGACACCAAGTCCGTGTGTCACTTCAGCTACTTCTGCAAGCCTGGACCCAGCAGCCCGGCCTCTGTCATCCAAACACATCTGCACTACTCAGTCCATCATAGCTAACCCTTTACAAGAGGATTTCTCACTCCCTCCAAAGCAGTAAGTCTTCCTGATTTTATTTGCCTTGCACGGGTCCACGAGTATGCTCCCTGTGCTTCGGAGGAGCACCAGCATGCCCATTACCACATTCCCATAAAATCCATTTTCTTGTTTGCAGTGTTTTCACTTCAATTATACACTCACCATCCGAGATGAGAAAATAGATCACTCTTGCAGATGCTTTGTCAACTTATCTTTCCTGAAATGTCAAATTAATAGATTCAATGAACCCAATAAAACACTTATCTGAATCATCATGCTAGAGCCATCGATAATTGGTCAGTGAGTAGAGAAATCCAACAGCTAATGCATTTAGCAGAATGGAATATTATGCAATGCTCTGCACAATTCCAATCTATGGCATTTGGCCCAGTTACTTCAACTTTATAGGCTTAAATAAAAACACGTTTTAAAAATAAAGTGCAGATACAAGTTTCCTTTGCCTAGTTGCCACAAGCAGAATTTTAGGCTCGCTCTTTCCTTTACGAGTTCACATAAAAACACACACATGCCCTGTCTTCTCAGGGTGCTTTTACATGAAGACTACTGCTCTATTTCACAACTAAAGAGTGAGAAGACATCCCCAAGACCATGGAGCCTGTTGGGGTAGCTGGGAGGTCTGGCTCCCAAAGCCAAGCCCCAGGGAACAGAGCAGCCCTTTGCTAGCGATCGGGTTAATAAATAACAGAAGGGCTGGAAGGGGGAATAGAGACTGGTTTGAACCAAGCTCTCTAAAAGCCAAGTCTGGCATCTCTCATGCAGTCTATAAGGAAGAGCTCAAGGCAAAAGACAGATCATGTTTAATAAAAGGTAAGAATAGCAAATGCTTCTTAAACGTTAAGTAGCAGAAAAGCTAGGCAAGCTAAATAATGTGTGCTAGTTAAGGAGTGAAAGGGAAGGGTGAACTTAGAAGAGGAGGTGGAGGGCCCTCTGTTTCTCCCATTTACACTTCACAGCTCGGAGCCCATTTCTAAAAGACATGGGAAGGGGGAGAAGTGCCTTCTACCAAACAACGAGGGTGGCAGCTGGGCAGCCTCTCTGCAGCTGTAACTGCTCCCTTGGCAAGAACAAGCAGCAAACAAATAGCCCACGGGCCTGGCTACCCCAAAAAGTACCAGGCAGTAATGAGGAAGAAGGCACTGATGTGGGATAACAGACAAAGCATTGGGCAAGGGCTGACAACACGGATTTTACCCCCACCTCTGCCTCAGGCTCGCTGGGTGGCCAGAGACACCTTGCCTTTCCCCCCAGCCTCACTATCCTGTCTTCATAAGACACACAGTAACAGCCAGCAGCTTGGAAAAACATACAATTTTGATTGTGAAGTGTGTTTATGAACATTTTTCCCCTTTTCTTGCCTGCAAGCAAACCAAGAGGTACTGGAACAGACAGAAGAAATAAGATTTCACTCCCTCTGCAGCCAGGAATCTCGCTGAAGCCTCATTTGGGATTGCTGCTTGCTGTAAGCTAAACTGAAAGGAGATGATGTATTTCAGAGACAATAACTTAATATTAAACATTGTACCTTTGTAACACTCATCATATCGCATTTCAAAAGGCTTACGCCAGAAGTCTCATTAGCAAAACCATTAAAACAAGCACACAGCTGGTGGAGAGCATTTACTGTGCAGAAGAGTCAAATTCTTCTAAATTTATAGTGGCAAAATTGATTACTGATTCTAACATCTGTTGCAAATTTTACATTTAAATTCTCCTTAAAAAGTCACTTAGCTCAGAAACATCAGACTAGGCTCTACAAACCAGCTCCCCTCCCCCAGTAATCACATCAATAATCTCCACGCAAATCAAATGTGCTCTTTCATAAAAGCAACTGTTACTGTCATATATTATCTAATAAGCACTAAAACGCGCTTAAGATGTAACTCAATATATTCACACTACATTTGTAATCACATAGAAGCCAAGGGTAACTTTGAAGAAAGGATCACATGGGGGGGGGGGGGGGGGGAAGACTAAAGTAAACACCACCAGATGCAAGCCTGAAAATGTTTAAATATGCAAGCTGGCATCTTCATCATCCAGAAATGTAAAAGGAACTACCTGTAAGCAGCGTGCAAATGCAGAACTGGAAGATGGTAGTGGGAGACTTTTTTATATTTCATGCCTTTCTCTGGACAAACCATCTCTAGCACCTTCCAGCAAGGAGTACATAGCCACAGGCGCCAAATCCATGCACTGTCAGATATGTGATATCCTAGGACAAGCAGAGCTAAGAATTTTCCTTTTTGGTCCTTTAATAGGAAAAGAAAGGGGAAAAAAAAAAATTAAAAAAAAAAAAAAAGAAGACATTTGCTATACCTCGCCCACAGAGCCATGACCCTGTTTCTCTATGAAACTTTAATTCCCTTGAAGTAGAAAAAAAAATTGAGGGCAAGGTTTCACCCAAGATCTAAAGCAAGAGTTGCATATGATATCTAAAGACGCAAGTCTAACTGCACACCAGAAAGCGCCAATAAGCTGTTTCTTTTGCTTTTTGTGACCCTCCTAGAAGGACAGGAAGGATAAGGTTCTGCTTCATCATCAGTTCCTGCAGTGCCATAACATCTATTAACCTAAAGGGTTTTTCCCCCCGTTTGCTTTGTGCATAGCTCCAATCTGTTTAAGAGAACATTGGCACCTGTCCCCTGAAAGTTAAAGCAGTTCAGCAATGCCTACTTGGTGTCTGGCAGCACAGCAAGTACTATAACGTACAGCGTATCAAGCAGATTGGGCAGGATTTATCATGATTAAGTCAAGAAGATACAGACAGAAGAGGTGACACCATGTCAAGGTTGGAAGAGTGTTCCTCAGAGTACCTGAGCGACACCAGGGACCTTTTCCCCAGGGCTCATCAGGCCCATGAATGTCCATGGAGGAGCCACCACTTGCTTCAAGACTTGTCTTACTCTTTCAACCGGTGGAAAAAAGCATGCTCAGAGATGTTGCAATGTAGTGTTGAACCACAAACAAGGCATGTTCTGCTGGTATGTCCATCACCATCTTTTCTCCAGTTATTTTCAAAGTGCTTGGGTAGAAATCTGTAAGGACTTTTGCCATACTAGGTCACTGCATCCCCACTTCATTTATCAGCAACTCGGTGGGGGATTCCCATTTGTCTCAGTCAACATCCCTATTGCTTGGGAAAACACTTGGTGATTTATGGACGACAACAACAACAGTTTTCAAAATTTCTCAACCTACAGAATCTGGTCTAGTAACACGGAGGGAAACAGAGCACAAAGTCAAAACACAAACGGATCACAAGTCTGACTGCTGGTGGCTGAGAGCTCAAAGAACATCGGTTCCTTATTTTCTTGCTCAGCACATGTTTGGTTAATGGTATTTTTGAAAAAAAGCATCAATTTGATCATAAAACTTCAAGGGATAGAAAATCTACCCCTTCCCTCCTGAGCTTCTGGACCCTCTTCATTAATTTGTACCTCATTTCTCATTTGGATATAGCATTGCAAAGAAGCAATGGCTGGAAGAAATGCCTTTCAAGCACTGGAACAGAGATTTCTCATCCTTACGATGAGAATAAGGATTCACATCCTTAGTGCTTCCTCCAAGCGCTTGTCTATCAAGTCAAGTCACCTCTCAATCATTCTGATGAACACAAGGCTGTCAGAGGATGAGACTACAAGACTTCTCAAACGTGATGTTTGGAAAGGGCACATTCTAAATTGCACACGTTAACGTCTGTCTTTCCTCTCAATTTAATTTGGATGGCGGAAGACACATAACAAGAAACAAATGGAGCCTTCTGGGAGTCTACCTGCTGTTTAACAAACTCCTCCCTCAAGAAACGTTTCTCAGCATAGAAAACTTAACACGAAGGTTATCTCAATCAGAATCACTCTAGAAAGGGCAAAACTTGCTCCAAACAGCAGTGGACAAAGAGGGGGTTTCTTGCTGTTTGTTGCAGAAAGAAATATCACAAAAGATTGTTTTTCTTTTATTCCTGAACTTCCTTTGAAAATGCTGTAGCAACTAGTCACCAACATGCTGTATGATGCTGTCAAATCATATTGGGAACAATTCGTTATTAAATTCACTCCTTTATTAAGAGCTCAAGAACTTTGCACAGAACTTCAGTTAAAATCATTATCAGTATAACCACCTCTCTCTAGGGCAACTAATTTGAAACTCGCCTCTTTGCTCAGGCCCTTCCATTTCTATTTTTAATAAGAATCAGCCTGCTTTTTGGTGGCAGGAAAGAACAGCCAAGAAGGACATCCTCGTGCCTTTCTCATCTAGGACCGTGTCTTCTCCTCTTCCTTTCTCCCGCTCGTCTATTTGGATTATCAATATTTTGCAGCAGGACCTGTCTCTAGCTACCCATCCCTGTAGCACCGAGCACAGAGCCCCAGGAACAGCGAGCAGACACACAAGCAAGCAGGGTAACAGTGCAGAAACAGCACTTGCCAGACAACACAACAAGCACAGCAAGGTACAGCTTGTGTTTTTAAAAACTCCCTTCGCCCATTTTTGTTTATTTTTTAAGTGTGCAGAGATCAAGCCTATCCATGATTCTTATTAGCAGTGACTCATATCAGCTGCAATGCCAGCTTGTCTCAGTCTCAGGAGAATTGAATAAGCCTGGATGGTTTGTCAGGCAGTGTGAAAATATGGGGACTTGTATTTTGTTTCCAGATATATTAGCATCACTTTCCCAACACAATGCATCAGCACTTCCCACCTATTCCGAAACAGGAGCTGCATTTCTCAAGAATCAGCAGATGCATTAGCTTTCACCACCTTTCATTCATCACAGTCCTACAGAACGGTGCTTAACATCACACATGAATACCAAGCAACGCGCTCAGAAGGAAAACAGAAAGGTGCTTCTGCCCAGAAGCAGTTCAAGATAATTTTTTGGGTACCACAACCATGTATAACATTAAAAGAAAAACCTAACAAACAGCAGCTTCCCCAAGACTTCTTGCTGTCCCCCGCATGCGATGATACAACACGCAGCTGAGCAGGGGCTGGCAGAACAGTGTGTTACCAACTGGAGCAACTCTTAATTGGCTCTTGTGTTATCAGTGTTTCAAGGACCCTTCAAAGTGCAGTTGCTTTGAGGAGAAAATGCACCTGCTAGTTGAGCTTCTTTTTCCTCTCCTCTTCACCTTGACCAGAGTATTTTTAGCTGCGTGGACAGACTTGCCAACGCTTTCACCTTCGATTCTTTGCAAGGAAATTTGACACACAGCAATGAATGAACCATATCTATCCAGGGTCAAGAGAGGCAGAAGGAAAGAAATGATGGGCAAAAGCAAGCTCCCAGAAGACTTTCTCAATATTTTTGCCTTCGCTATTTTAGCTCCCCCTCTTTCCACAGCCTCCTCTACTCACACAGAGAACTTAGTAAGTTTGCACCCGATTTCAGTAAGCTCAGAGTTTGGCCTGAGATTTTGCTTAACAAGATCAGCTGGCACACCTGCATGCAAACAGCTTGATCAAGCTACTCACATGCCTTTGCAGAAGAAAGCACCACTCAGTTACACTGAGTCTCCCAGATCTACTAATGTAAGTACATTTGGCAGAAAATGGTCCAACATCGTCATCTCAGAAGGCAGAAAAACTCATTATTCAAATGAAACAGTCTCTCTTGTCTGTTCATCTCAGCAGGTAACATGTCAACTTCTGCCAAATCGGTAAACAGAAGTATTTGCTTCCATCAGAGCACAATATCAGTAAATAAGAGAGGGAAGACATGCTCATGAAGCACTATTATTATTAATTCATGTGATGCTGGGACCGCAAGCGCTTCATTAATTACTACAAAAACTGTTACACGGTAGACTAAGTTCTGAGCTGACAGCAGCAGACATGATCCCATGGGCCTTCAGGTCACTGTTCAGCTGTCTCAGACGGACACAAACTACCACAAAACCACTGACAGTGTAAAAGGGTCACCCTTGCTATTATGCTCAGATATACTGTTTTGGGTAAATCTTCCCGAAATAAGCAGATTTCTATGTAGCAGGAGGGCAACTCGAGCTAGTAAACTCCAGCACACACATTTTAATGTCCTTTATGGACTGCAATTTCAAGGGAACCTTTGAGAACCAGTGCTAAGTGCCACATGGGGATTAATGACTCTTCCTAGTCTTCCCTAAATTTCCAGTTTTTCTTCAGCAGCCTGCTTTCAGTGTAAAAGCTTCATTAGGAAATCCTCTATTATTTTATAATCTCTTCATCTCTCACAGCATCTTATATTCACAGCAGAGTTTACTGTCCCATTTGACACACATTCTGCTCTCCTTTTGTCCTTGAATTTCTCCCCACATGGAAAACTGATCAAACTTGCTGGACTTTATACACCTTAACGTACAAAACATGTAAATATGCTCCCAACACATCCAGAACCCACTCCACGGTCCATCTTAAGCCTCTCAAGTCTTCTACTTTTGTCCTGAGTAGGTAAGGTGCATAAGGAAGAAAAAAAAGTTTAAAAATACATTCTTAACTGGGTACCTTTTCAGACAAGGCCTTTAAACTGTCCAGAAACCTCTGCCAGAAATCCTTGAAGAGGGGTCGATCAATTCTCTTCAGGCTCTCTTTGGTGCTGGCATCCACGCTGACATACAGCTGCGTTACTGGCTCAAGGTTCCTTGGAAATAAAAAGGAGAAGGAAATTGTTGTTTTCAGACATTACTGCTAGCTGAATTTGTGTTTTCCTACCAAAGCACACACAAAATACAGTATCTCCAAACAAGCTGCTCTGCTGGTCCAGTAGTGACAGGAACTACACAGTATTTACAAGGAAAACTATCAAGGTCCAGTGGTTCATCTCTGCCAAGTGACCATCATCTTAATAGCAAGACGTTACAACCTACTTTCAACAAATAATACACCCCAAAGCTAAGAACGTCATATACAGAGGCCTTGGCTGACATTTTAATTATCTTTTCCTCACTGAACCGGAACACATTTCACTCCAGGGTAGCTGTAACACATTCAGACAGGCTTCCCAAAGCAGGCTGTCAGGGGTTCACACGAGGCGCTGAAAGGCTCGCCACTGCTTCTCACCACAGTCCCCATGGTTAAAAACCATAAAGCTCAGCCCCTTCCCCAAGTTCTATTTGCCCTGGCCCACGGAAAACTAATCCCATTCAATAGAAATACAGCCATAATTCAGCCAGTTTCTACTGCTGGACACGTTGAACTTACCTGACCTGCAGCTGGCATCATCAGTCAAATAATTTTTTGAAGGGAAATCAAAACTGTTTAGAAAATAAAACCAAGCACAATCCCCCAATGTGTTCTCCTTCCACTTCCAAAGCTCTTATTTCATATAAATCCTGCAGTATAGTCTTTCTGGTCACATAATGCCGGTGAGCACAGCATCTGTGAGCCCAACACCGGTAACTTCTAAAAAGATTAAGCCTCCTCTGCTGTGTGAAGAGCCTGGGTCGAGTCTAATCCCTTCCATAAACCCCAAGGGTATAAAGGAGAAGCAGCAACACTGCAGTCCATTAGCAAAGGGATAATGAAGGGCATTAAGAGGAACTACCTAAAACGAGCTCCCTTGTCACAGACAAAACCGATAAAGTCAGTGAGTGTAACACACATCCACCCCTCACGGCATCTTCCACCCCAGTGTCTCCGAGATGAAGTGACAGCATCCTAATTGCACCACGTAACTCTTTAGCTCTTACAGTTTTAGGACAACATTTTGCAAGCGCTTTTTGTGAAGTCTGTTAATGAGCAGGCTATAGTCCCAGCTTGATTTGGTTCTTTATAGAAGATGAGAAGAAATTAGAAACTATTGTTCAGCTGCCGAACAGTGCCACCTAAAAATACAGCAAACCCCCTGCCCTCCCCAAAGGTGACAAAGTGACAAGAACTGTCCAGAATGAGACCGAGCAGAGCTCTTAGTGTCCAGAAACATCCACTTAACATGGACACTCAAACAACCTGTCTAAACATATTCTCTCCGTGTGTATTTATACAGAAGAATGAAATAGCCCAGAACAAATTTAACATTTTAGGTTAAAAAAACCTATTTTGTAAACAAGCTTGTCTGGACTGGCAGCCCAAAGCCACAATCTCCAAAAACGACCAAATGTTCTAGGCCTAAGTGGATTGAAGTATTCGGTTTCAAAGAACATAGCCAGAATACTCTTTTCTTTACTTAATGCTGCATTTGCCTAATTAAAAGGGGCCCCACTGAAGATGGAGCAAGTGTTTTTCAAAACATGAGCTGGGAAAAAGTCATCTCCTCTCTGAGGATCTCAATCCTAAGGGCAGGCAAGAGCCAGATTCACTGTTATACTGGAGAAAATTAAGGAATCAGAAGAGATCCCAGGGAGGGATTTCTGCCCCACATTGCTCCAAAACAGAGCGGTCCACAGGGCTCTGCCATGGCTGGGACTGGAGCCAGGACAACCTCGTGCATGCTCTGCCAAAGGGGAACAAGGAGAAAGGGCAGTAATGGGTCCAGCCAGCACCAGGGAGAAGCAGAGCACAAACTGATGTTCCCAGAACACAGCTACATTTCAAAATTAACAGGAAATTTAGTTACGTGGTACTAGGACGGGTTTTCCAACATTCCTCCTTAATTTTTGGTTGTAATTTCCAAGCTAGCTTAGACAGCTGAGATCGCATCCAGGAGATCAAGTTCACAGCATTTACCACGTACGAACTTGGGCAGAAATCATGACCAAGTAGCATAGCACAACTCAAGAGCAATAAACTGACTTCAGGCCACCAGCCATGAGGTGGTTTCACAAGCCAGACAGGACACAGCCTAGTCAATGACACAAAGAACAAACATCAATATAATAGAAATGAGCATTTGCTTATGAGCAATAATAAGCATCTGCTCATTATTATTATTGATGCTCATAAACGCAAACACATAGGCAAGGGTTCTTGTTCACAGCCACTAATCGGAAACAAGAGGAGGAAGAGGACAAGAGCCAGGTTCAATACGAGCTCACGTGCTATAAAACCTCCTTCACTTTATGAAAACATGTGTGTGCCTGGAGGCAGATGAAGCCGCAGTCCAAATACAAAAGGAGGAAGAGGAGAAGAGGGAGGAAGGCACAGGCAGCACCACGCTGAAGACTCAGCCAGGGGGTCTGCAGAGCCAGCAGGCCCCTCTTCTAAACCCAGTGAACACCCCAGGCCACGCTCCCCGTTTGCATGCTGGATGCCGGAGATCGTGCTGCCTATTTTAGTACTAACTTTTAGACTATAGCTCCCCTCTGCTGACAACGGAAAAGCGAGCTTGGTGCATACTTCAAGTCCCATATTAAGCAAATCATTTGCTTTGATGAGCCAAAGATCAGTTGCAATTTTTAAGACAGCAAGACTAGCATTTTATCACTTTCTTTTTTTGTTTCTTTTTAAAAACATTCAGCAGATCCTAAGAAATGCAGCTTCAAAATATAGTGTGTGCTCTCTTTTTAAAATGCTATTTTTAGGAAAGAGCAATTTCTGTCTATCAGGCACATAATACATGACTTAAAGTAACTTGATTACACAATTATTCAATCATTTGGAATGCCTTTGTAATGTATAATTACTCACTCAAAAATTGCATGCCCTCCCCTCTCACTGCCATATTCAGACCACGAGAAGGAAGTGAAAAGGAAGCTCTACCAGAAAGTGCTAACGCGGAGAGGCATTGAGCTGAAATGACAGTCTGAGCAATGCACCAAAACCACCCTGCATACAGCTCCGCTAGCACGTTCACGTAACTCCAGGGCTGGAATTTGTCAGCGTTATTAGCTAACGGTATTCTGACGAGCTCTCAGCCACCTTGCAGCTCGCTCTGCGTGCTGCGTTTCCTTGCTATATTGCTTCAGATTTTGTTAACAGCAGCCTGGATGCTCAAGAACATCAGAAACAGGGATTCTTTGCATTTGTAAAGACCCTTTCAGCAGAGTTCATTAAAAAATTGTGAATGTTTAGCTCAAGTCCCTCTGAGAGGGAGGTTAAAAACTACTGATCCCACTTTTGCAGATGAGTGTGCGCTTTTCACCTGTTCTTATCCTGCACTCTGGGCCCTGCTGGAGATGCTGGGCTGTATAGATCTTTGATTTGAGCCGTTACAGCTGGTCTTAAGGAGTTAGAGCAAAGATCAGACTGCAAGAGAAGCACACAAACCAAAAAGGCAATTTATGAGTTCAGTCTCCTGCTCTAGCTGTTGGAAACACTCACACCAGTTATCTGTGTCCCCAAGCACAAAACACAGCTCACTCACTGTTCTCCTTCCCTCACACCTCTGGGAGGTACTATATTACCTTCTCTTCACTTTCAGAAGTAATCACACTTTAAGAGATACAGAAAAGAAAATCAAACTGGGGGAGAGAAAGAGACGAGAAAGAGCACGGGGAGATTAAGGTTAAAGTCAGATAGATGCCAAATGGGCTTTTCCATTGTCAGTGCTCATGCAGAGCTTACTCTGATGACCGATAAAATGGAATTAAAATACAGGTCAGCACTCAAATGTTTTAATAGGGAAATATTTTGTCCAACTCTTACCTAATCTCATCTGGGAACTGTGCATTTGTAACCAGGAAACTAGAGATGCTGTGCTGGTGCAGGAGCTTCACAAAGCGGTTGATCTCTGGGTACATGATGGGCTCTCCCACCAGCGAGAGCGCGCAGTGCTTTGCTGTCATCGCTTCCTCAAAGCGATCTGCTTTTACTCCCGACACGCCTGCAAAAAGAGGGAAAACAGACTTAAATCAACTAGATCCTCCTCCCAAACCATGCATCCATATCTAAAATACACCCTGGCACACAGAAGACTGAGCAAAACCAGCTGGAGCCCTCCTGAACCAGAGGGGACACCAGGCCACAGCCAGCGCCCACTGAGCCAGCTCTGCAGGAATTCACAAAACAGCGTACACCCAGACACATGGAGCTTGGGGCTTTGTGTGCCCTGTTAACTACTGCAAGCAATTTTCTAGTAACATTTGAGTCAAGCTTTCCATTGCTAAGACCTCAGTGATGCTGCCTGACTGCTGAGACAGAAACACAAGAGCCAGTTTAATGCCACTTCAAGCAGGGGTCTTAGAGAAAACCAGGTTATGTCTGTCTCTGCTGCTGACCCCCCGTGGTCCCCCAGCCCCATGAAGATCAGCTCCCCAGAGGAGCTGGGCACACTTCGCCAAGCAGAGCACCAACAACCAGGCCTGAATCCATATTGGCAACCACAAGAAATGCAACTCCACAGAGGATGTGTTGAAAAAGAAAACCCAACACATGACACCGTCCTGAACAGCGAGAGACATTTCAGAACGAAGAGGAAAACACAAGGAGGTCAACTGTAGCATCCACGTGAAAATGCTATCTGCAGGTTTAACCAATCTGAGTCACATTTATTATACCCACAGGAGGGCAGGGGAGAGGCGAATACTCCTCCAGCCCATCCATATCCGACCAAGTGCTCAGGAACCCGTACGAAATCATCTGACTACAAACAAGCTTTTGTTCCAAATATGTCACTTCACATTTCGCTGACGTGCCTTGATGTACTCGAATAATATCTGAGGTTTTAGACTGGGGGTTGGTCTGTTTAAAAAAAAAAAAAACCAAACAACAAAGACTTGAGTTTGAAACCAGGTCCTCAGCTCACCTCTCGTTGCCTAGACGCTGGAGCTAAAGCAGTACAGAAAATTACATGCTATGCTACAAAGCCACGATGAAAAGAGATGTTCGTGGATATTGCTTCAGCCTCACATAGAAAAGCTGGTTTGCGATCAGAGGGAAGCTTAGTGCATTTTAAACCAGCCAGGCTCAGTCCCGAGTAAGTGACAGGACTAATGGTTATTCCGCAGAAACCTGACAGTACTAAATGAGAACTTTATTTGAAAAGAAAGAAGCATCTCAACCACACACAGAGATTAAAGGACTAACTTTTGCATTCCTAAAGCTACTGTAAGTCATTTTTGAAATTAATTAATTTCTCTCTCTCACCATCTTGCAATTGGACTACGATAATTACTCTGCCAGCTTTATAAACAGACAGAAAAGAGTTCCAACATCACAGAGTTTGAGAGTAACTTTCTCAAAACAGTTTACAGCAAATCTGGCGTATAGTAAATACACTTCCAGAGGAGGATATAGGTTTTGTATGCAATCATTTGACCATATAAATCACAAGCTAGACACGGATAAACTAAACAGGATTAGTGGGTATTCCGGGGAGCACATGAACTCTCCTGCACTTTTGGCTGCCATCCCACTACAGCACTCAACCTCTTCTGCTCCTGTAGATGAGCCTCCTTCTGTCTTCAGTCAGTGAACTTCAGCAAAGTCAGAGCCTGGGCAGATTTTGTATGGCATGCAGCAGGTCCAACACAGGTGGCAGGAGCTTGGAGCTGTAGGAACCTGAGAAGCCTCTGCAAGAGGCAGTGGTGTACAGCTTTCAGCTCCTGCCGAGCTCAGATCTCAGCAGAGCGTGCAGCCAAGCTTTGATGAGCACATCTCCTTTGAAAAGCTGATTCCAGCTGCTCTCCTACTGGTGCACTTTAATTTGGGAAGGAAAAGCATCATCTGGCACATCACCCTAGAGAGGCTGGTTGTTGACTTCAGGTACCCCTCTGCAAGTACCTGTCCACCAGTCATCACAAGTGCCTGGGTGACTGGGGAGACAAGGAACCTGTTTTATCCGCAGGTAGACTTAGGATTTCCTAGTTCAGGTCATGCATTTTTGTTTGTTTTTTCCTTTTTCCCCAAGTTGAACCAGGTTTGTACTATCAGAGACTCCTACTCTCCTATTTTTGAATTATGTTTCCATTCTGTGTGTGCCCTTCGCAAGGGCACAGAGATTTACTAGCCACTACCTACAAAATGTATCCATCAAATAAACTACTTCACACTTTCCTACCTTAGCTCCCTATCAGCAAGATGTCTCTCCATCAATTACTCTAAAAGAGAATTATGGGACATTAACTAACGTCTACGGTCTTCAAAAACAGTACAAACTATGGCAACGATAAAAGAGAAGATGACATATCATCATCTCTAAAAGCACGCATAGAGACTCTTACAGGATAGAGGACTATCCTTTAGGATATCCTATAGGATAGAGAGTCTCCAAGAATTCTTCTGTTCCTTCAAAGATCATCTCATTTTTACTACAATGCATGGAATTAATAAAGCATCAGATTAGCTCACCATTTCCTTTGGGGCAGGGAGATGTCCATATGTGCATACCTGAATGCAAAGCTGTGGTACTGGTACTAGAAACAGCACCAATTTATTCAAATAGCTTTGGGTATTATCTGAGCAGCATTACCAGACACTCAAAAGCCTTGAGGGCTCTCTAGCTAAGACATTTTCCCCATGCTTTTCTTCTCCAGTAGCCCGAATAGTCTGGTCTGCTCTACGTTGGGGGGTCAGTGTTCAAACATCTCGGCAGACATGCGCAGCACCCTGCTGGGAACTCCTCTGGAGTCCCTGCGGCTGCCCAGCCAGCGCTGCAGAGCCCAGCTGCAACCTGTCCTCCCTCTTCGACAAAGCAATCTAGTCCATCGCACTGCTCAAGCCTTGGGGTGGCTTGTGGGGTTTTGGTGGGTTTTTTTTTCTTTTAAAATCAATCATAATAAAATCCGACCTACTATTTATGGAGTGCTGCTAAGTTTGCTGGAAGTAGACAGTCATGTTTTCTGCCTGCGGCACTTCCAACCTGGACAGAGTACAGCTCTGGCACGGCACGCAGGGGACTTTTGTCCTGCAAGACACTGCGCATCTTTTAACTCTCCCTGGCTTCAGCTTACCACACAGTGTTTCAACTCAATTTTGCTTTCACCGATTCTACTCTAACAATATTTTCACATGCACCTCAGGGAAGCGACAATGTAAAATTCACAAAATGTAACAGTGAGCTACTGGGCTTTTCTTACTGATTTTTCTTCTCCTTAATAAACCTTTTGCTTTTAGGCTCCCAAGGCAGGAAGCATGTTGCCATCTATCACTCTGAAAAAGTAACACATCTTTTCTTTTTCCACTTTGCAGCACAGTTCTAGTCCAGAACCTTTTTTTTTTTGGTCTTTCTCCTTTCACAGTTCCAGGTCAAGTGTAACTGTGCTGAGGATGCACATGCAAGTTTCAGGGAATATTTATTGATTTCTTTAATGGAAAATAAGCTCCAAAAAGAGAGCACTGGGGCGTCCTTACAGGCCTCTCGACACTTTGGAAATATTTTCAGATGCTGCCAAGTCCATCTGTAAGCTTTCCCTCTCCCCAACCCTTTTTGGGAAGGCACCAGGGAACAGTAAGGGAAGGAGGGGGTTATTCCTTAGTCTGAAGTTGGGTTTAAACAGATTCCTGCACTCAGCTTTCAGAAGAAGGCAGGGCTTTCGAGCATCTGCAGAATAACTTTTGCTTTTCACCTTTCTTTACTGCAAACAACACACATTTCTGCCATACAGGGGCAACACTTCCATCACACTGCACCAGTACTGCACAGCTCGAGAACAATCCCTGCCTTCGCAAGCGTACCCTCGATACTCCATCAGCAGCTGCATGCAGATCTAGTCATCACTTTAAACAACATGTGGCTTCTTCCTAAGCAAATATAAATGACTATTTTGAGTCAAGTCCTGCCTCATAAAAAGGAGGGGTGTTGTTATTGTTTAAGACTTTCAATTTTAACAATCATAACAAAAGTCACAGAACTACTGGTTAGGAGGGGCTCCTGCAGGTCTCTAGTCCAGCCTCCTGCTCAGAGAGGACAATTGCCAACACTGGACAGGGTGATAATGGCTTTACTTAAAAGACTTGAAAACCTCCAAGGTTGGAGGGTCCCCCACCTCTTTGGGCACCACCTTCGCTGAACAAGCTGTCTAACTTGAACCTCTCAAACAGGAACCCAAGTCTGTTGTCCCTTGTTCTACCATGGCAGGTGGGTCTCCCAGCATGGACCGACATGGGGTTGTAATGCTCTCACAGAACCTTCCACTTCTTGCCGAACTCCACATGCATCTATTGGCCCAATACTCATGTTTCTCAAGGTCCCACTGAAGTAAAGCTGTGCCATTGAGTGTGCCTGCCACCCTCCCTAAATTAGTATCGCCTGCAAAGTTGCTGAGGGTGTATTCAGCATCATCATCCCCATCATCTGTTGATGGACATGTTGTACAACATAGGTTCCTGGATCAACCCCTGAAGTACCCTGCTTGTTATCAGCCACCAAACTGACCTCGAGCTATTGATCACTATCCTTTCAGCATGCCCAGCTACATTTCAACTCGTCTAAGAGCCTGGCTATCCAGAATAAACTGAATAAAAGAGTAGAGGTTGAAAAGTGCTCAGTGCCTTAAGCGTTTAACACGAATACTCTCGTTTATAGCTGTAACAGTCTTCTATGGCTGTTATAGCCTTCCAGACAAGATTTGTCATCCTACATGCTCTTTACTCATGCAAACCACCTGTACCCAAACTCCTGCTGTGCTGGCAACGGCATCCCACCAGCTGACTTAACAGGCAGCCATAAAACTCTGCAGCAGCTCTGGCCCAGCCAGTCAGGCAGCACTGCTGCAGGCATCCTGCCTTAACTCAGCACTCTCCCCACACTGCCCACATGGCTGCAGTGCAAAATAAACAGCAAGGCTAGAGAATGAGACCTGCAATTCCTTACAGGCTGCCCTGCCTCGAGCACTAACAGCTGTGCTTTGCTTAGTCTGAAGGAAGATACACTACTGACACCAACTACCTCCTCCACCGACTCCTCTCACCTTGCTACCGCTTCCCCAAGGAAAGCTTCCCCTACCAAATCAACACCATTTTTCCCTATCCCACTACAGCACCTTCACTGCTTTCTCCTGGACGAGCTCTAGAGCTGTGATCCAGTCCACCAGACTGCATGCGTGCAACAGGCAGAGTTGGTTATTCTGGCTGCTCCCTATCCAGTTCAGCATGGGAGCTCCTAGGGAACTGGCTTCCCTGGAGCTGCTGGTCCGAGACTGCGAGATGATTCAAACCAGCCACTTGATGAAAATGAAGCTCCTGAGGCCCTAACTTGAGTTATTTTTCCACCTATTATATAACTCCAGTGAATGAGACAGAGAAACTCTGCTCTGCTGACAGAAGTTTTTTTTGCCTGTCACATTTTAATCCATTGGGTTCTCTCTGTGCACAGCCAACATAAACAAACTGGTTCCCAAAATGACAGCCAAGACTAAGGCTCATCTTGCACATTTTATGGATGCTTCATTCTACTCCTGCAGCTCGCACAGCCTCTGCTGTCAGTTAGGAAGAGCAGAGTCCTAGACCTGTCCTGCCAAGCTGGCCAGCCCTCCCAGCACACAAAGCTGACCTTGGCAGAGTAACCAAGTTTATCAGCTTTGGGGAAAAAAGAAAAACCCCAACCATCTATATATATAGATACATAATGAATAAATAACAAACTCACAAGGAGTTCCTATGGGAAGCAAAATACAGGACTTTTCAGAGCTGTTGTGTAACTGCAGCTTCAGTCACAAACAGATGTACTGAATAATTCCTGAAAATAATAATACCCTGAATGCTACTGCTCACTCATTAATGAGAAAAATGCAATCTAGAAGTTTCAGAGCTAACACAAAAGCTCCCAGGGGATTAAAGCTGGGCAGTATATCTCCTGTAAGGTTAGAGGTTGATTCCTTTTGCCTTCTACCTGCCCTCACTTTTACATAAGAATCAAGGTTTCTTATCATCCGTAAAGCCAGCTTTAACCACTGAGGAAGCCTCCGTGCACACCGAGGAAAATGGTATGAGAACTACCAAGATGCACAAGAGGCAACTCCACTCTACTCCCTCAAGGCAGCAGTAGATACCCAATGGCTGACTCATGTTCTAGCGTGAAAAACAAGGCAGAACATCTCAGAAAACAGCAAGTGTGCCACCAAAGTTTCTTCTCACTTACCCGTTTTTCTGATATTATAAATCTCATGCCTCCTTCCCAGCATTTCACAGATGACCAGAACATTTTCATCTACGCTTTGAAGATGCTACTGCTGGTTATCTTCCAAAAGCATCGTTAACAGGGAAGTGGGAGAAGTTACCTTTGAACTGCTTGATCATATTCTGATGGTTCTCAATAGCCTCCTGCAAGATCATTTCAGGTTGGTCCATCTTCCATCGCCACTCCGTGCCCACTGGATTTGTATGATGTCTGAAGGAAGAAGAGACAGTTATTCACTGTCATTTGTAACACACATGGAAGAACCCATCTGTCGCCCTGGGGACTTTGGCATTGTTTAATATTATTAAAAAGCAACAAGAAATTCTCAATATCCTGCTTCTGACACAACTTTCAGATGTCATCTTCGAACACCATTCTCATACCCCTCTCATTCCAGGCTCTGGTCTCCCCAGAAGGAAGAAGGGACCTTGCAGTTTATATTAAACTTAACATACCTATTATGAATCACAGGTAGAAGATTTCTAAGCTAAAATGATGCTCTGCAGCCAGAAAGACCTCTGTAAAAGAAAGGAAAACTGGTTCTACCTCCTCTTCTGACCACAGCTGCTCAAAGCACTAGAAAAGGAAGGTCCTAAGCCATTTTTAGTTCCATCGCAAAGGTACCAACTGCCACCCCGAGAAGGACAGGATTTGTTTCTAACCCAAGCTTTGTGTAATGCTCTAGTAACAAGACACATGAGGGCAGACTACTTCCAACTATATGAAGAGACTAGGAAGTCTGCAGTATGCCGGAGATGCATTGCTAGTGGATCTAGTTAATCTCCTAGATTTACTTAATAGGGGATTCCCATCACTTCTGAGATCTGCTAGCTACTGCGTTACTGAAACCCAAATGCAAAAAAATAAAAATAAAGTGTTAATTTCTCTGAACCAAGCAGACTGCAGGATAAAAAACACTGATCTTCCATCTGAGGGACAGCTTGTGTCACATTGGGTTAGGAAGCCAACCTTGCCTACCTGGAAAGGACCGCTATACCCATGTTTTGTTTTCTTCAAAAACATAAAAAGGCTACCCAGGCAAATCCACCCAAGCACCTGGAAGATACATGGACTTTCTCCCCTCTCCCTATTTCATTAGCACGAGAGAATGTTACAAAGCCATTGTAAGTCATCTGGGAAAAAATGCGTCCTGACCAGCACAATGAAATATTACCAGCAACTGCTGTGGTACCCATCACGCTCGCACCTGGACAAACACACCACAGAGCGAGCCTGTACAAGGGCACAGACCTCTCCCTGGTGAGAGGAATTTCCCACTAACCTTGCTGCACTTAGATTGGTATCGAACAGGGATAATTCCACCTTTAAGTATCATCCTAAGAAGATCAATGAATTCCTGTGCTTTCACCTCCTTGTTCTCTCCCCATCTTCTCCTGATTTTTTCCAAAATATGCTACAAAAGTTCATCCACTTTTCCCCTACCAATTCTACTGCAGCTCATAGAATAATTTATTAACAGAAGAGCAGCATATTTTGCAGTGTCTTTCAAAATAGCATTATTGGATTAACATAGCTCTGGACAAGAAAACAAGATCAAGCAATATATACTCCTGAAACTCTGTTTTCTGACCAGCTGATCTGTTTCCTCTACTGCTCTCCAACCCTGGAGGTCAGCCATGGAGACGACTGTGAGGTTACCTGCCATATTCAGCCTTCCAGCTACACAGGCATTAGGACATGACGCCCAGCATTTAACTAAAGGAGAAAAGACAGAGGGAAGCACTTTCTCAGAATGAAGTGGCTGGTGCAGTGCCTGCTGAAGACAAAAGACTCACACTGACTTCTCCAAGTGAGAAAGACCTGCAGCTCCAGACTGACAGCGCTAAAACAAAGTCTAGACCTGGCATCAATAAAAACAGCCCTTTGGCCCAAACATTTCTCCATCTACTTCAAGAGCAAAGATTCAAACACTGCTCTCAAACTACTTTACCATCTCAAAGATCCTTTAGGCTAAAACAGCTTTGCTTTTTGAATTTCCCCTTTTTTTTTTCCTGTCTGCCAACATGGAAAGTTTTCTGAATGCCAACTATAAAAAGGCATTTATAAAACTCTTACACGTTTAACTACATAACTTGTAACTTGTATATTTAATAGAGCAAGTTGGCAGAAAAATCAATGGGCTCCTGATGCATGCTGGACAGCTATTAATTATTAGTGTCTAACAGTCCTTGAATTTTTAACACATTCTGTTTAATAAACATACCAGGTCACATCTACAGAGCAGCTTATTTGGCAAAAAAACAGTTTTTCTTCTAATGGGGGGAAAAAGCAATGTTTTGTGGCTGATGAGATTGTTTCACAGTCCCTGGCACAGACAGAAGTTCACTGTCACCTTCCCATTCCCCCGCAGGCTCTGTGACCCCCCGCATCAACTGCCTCACCAGCTACTCAAGTCTTGAGCAGGTAATTGTGCATGGTATTCCTTCCCTTCCAAAAATAACACAAAAAAATCTCACCCCAAACCACACACATCAGAAAACCCTTATTTTATTAGAGATTCCAGGTGTGAAACAGGTTTGATTTGATACTGCAGAGACAAGCCACCACTGCCACAGCACCCCACCACCGTGGAGTGATGCAAGACTGCACGAAACGTGAGGGGGAGCTCCCAGCTCGCTCCCGCTCTTCCCCCGGCTAACAAGACTGCCTCCAATCCAGCCTTATTTGCATTCTCAACAGACCTGTGATCTACCAGTATTATTTGCCAGCATTACCAAAGTGTCCCTGGCAGTCAGACCTCTGCGAAGAAGGTGTATTCTTCAGTGGGGCAGTGCATCCCCCTCCCCAATCACTTGTGTATTACTTTAATAAATCAGCTTTTGCTTGATACCCTCTTTTAAAACAGTTGCTCTCTTCTGTGAGCAATGCTTAGTATTATGAAGCCTTTCAAGAAACTCAGAGAAAATACAGCACGGGTATAAAGTATCATTTAGTCCAGTGATCAGCTGATTGATGTTGATAGCTGGTGGGGAACATGAAGGTGAAGAAACACTGGTGGCAGTGATCATGAAAGGACGGAGCACATGGCTCCCAGGAAGGGACGGGAGGGAAAGAGCAGAACAAAAACAAGAGAGTTCAAGAAAGCAGACTTCAGTGAACCCTGAGAACCGGCAGGTGAGACCCCAGAGGAGATGAGTTTAAGGGCAAACGAGTTCAGGAGAACTGGCAGTTTTTTAAACCCTATTAAGGCAGAAGCGCAAACTGCAGCAATAAAAAGCAAAGATATGAAGAGCAGCAAGAAACCAATCTGGCAGAATTGCAGGCTCTTCTGCAACCTTGCCATCCTCCAGCTGAAAATAAGAGGAAGAGCACAAGAAGACAAGAACACAGGGTCATAATCAGAAAGGTTGAGGCAGAAAATCAGATACAACTAGCAAAGGACATACAAAAGGGCTAACAAGAAAGACTTTCCTATAACGATGTGAGGAGTAAGAGGAAGGCCAAGGAAAAAGCTTGTCCAATGCACAAGCAAACAACGTTTAATGTTTCTCTGTGATGACAAGAAACCTGCTTGCACCTTTTCTTCTACTTTCTCCTGACGGCAATGGGAAGAATCCAGATTGGACTAGGAAGAGGACAGGTTAGAGATATTTGACCTAAATGAAATGTTTTCACTAGGATGGTTAAACTCGTCCTAGAGCATGTTGGATGAATTGGCTGACAGTATCAGAGTCGCTAGCAATAAGCTGGAAGTTTGTGAGGGGCATGTAAAAATGATTTAAAACACACCGGAAAAGTGCAAATGCAACACTCACTTTAGCAGGAGCCAAAGATTTCTATACCAGCCCCTCTTAATTTCCAGTTCCTCAGGACATACTGGATTAAATAAGTGTTTGTGAGCCCCAGAACACAGCACTGAGATAGGTAACAGCCAACATGAAACGTTCTCAGCAGGTTCAAGACCACCACTGGTCCTTGTAGGCAAAGGGAAAGGAGAAGAGGTTGAGCTTTTGACACCATCTTACCCAGTATTATCATAATCTGCCCAAAGAAATGCTCTGTAAGTAGCACTGTTTTGTAAGAGAGCACAAATCAGGGTAGAAAACTTGAATCTAAGATTAATTACCACTGGTTCAGTAGGACACTAGATCTATCCCAAAAGGCACCTGCAGGGTTGTGTCCTGGACTGGTCCTAGTCAGCAGCTCCCAAGAGTTGAATTTAGTCACTGGACTAAATGATACTTTATACCCGTGCTGTATTTTCTCTGAGTTTCTTGAAAGGCTTCATAATACTAAGCATTGCTCACAGAAGAGAGCAACCATTTTAAAAGAGGGTATCAAGCAAAAGCTGATTTATTAAAATAATACAGATGCTCAGGAGGCAGGCTTACCACATCCGAGGTGGAGCCAGCCTGGCTGGAGATGCAAACTCAGGGAGGACAATGTGCCATTAAGAAGATCACCACGTTGACGGTATTACACAGTCATAACTTGCATTTGACTGCAAAATGCCTTGTGGCAGAGATAAAGCAAAGACTTCAAGTCTCTCAGATTTACCTTCTACAAATCGGATGACACTCATTTTGAAAAGAGAAGTTTTGATAGGAACAACAGTTAAAAAAAAAATCCTTATCTAGACTGCTGTCTGAGGAAGAGGAGCACAGTGTTTCTATAGAAGTTTCCTGTTAAATATCAGACAATTATTTCTCATGTCGCTCTGACCAATCTTTGTTAGCTGTAAGAATGAGAAAAATAATGGTTTATTATGAATAAATTAAGGAACAGAAAAAAAGGTTTTCACAAGGCATGGAATTATTCCTAAATGCTGATAAATGTAAACAATTTTAGAGAAGAAAAAATTGGGGAAATAAGGCTGAAGTCAAGTGTTCGGATATATGAACATCCAAAGACAACTCACTTTAAAAATGACAAAATATTCAGTATTTTCAAAAGAAAATTTGGACTTTTCTCCTGTTTTAAAATCAACTTAAATAAAAAGATTTTCCAGAAACAGGTGAAAAAGCCCAAAATTAATTGATGAATTTTGGATTAAACAAAATAAATCATCCCATAACTTCTACGTTTTCACTAAGAGTGCATTGCAGCTGAACCCTCACTAACTTCCTAAGGTTTTTCAAATCAGCTGCTCAACCAAAATAAATTTAGTCCTCTCCTTCTGAGATTACTTGGTCATTGTAGAACACCTGGCAGCAACTCACGATCGTACCAATAGTGAGGACTTTAGACCAGGCTGGTTTTGGCAGTTCCTCTGAACCGAGAGGACTGAACTTCAGATTTTTAGAAGAACCCACTTTTGATACTGGCACTTGGCACTGGTGAGGCCGCACCTCGAATACTGTGTTCAGTTTTGGGCCCCTCACTACAAGAAGGACGTTGAGGTGCTGGAGCGTGTCCAGAGAAGGGCAACGAGGCTGGTGAGGGGTCTGGAGAACAAGTCTGATGAGGAGCGGCTGAGGGAGCTGGGGTTGTTTAGCCTGGAGAAAAGGAGGCTGAGGGGAGACCTCATCGCTCTCTACAACTCCCTGAAAGGAGGTTGTAGCGAGGTGGGGGTCGGTCTCTTCTCCCAAGTAACAAGCGATAGGACGAGAGGAAATGGCCTCAAGTTGTGCCAGGGAGGTTTAGATGGGATATTGGGAAAAAAATTTCTTCACCGAAAGGGTTGTCAAGCGTTGGAACAGGCTACCCAGGGAAGTGGTTGAGTCACCATCCCCGGAGGTATTTAAAAGGCATATAGATGTGGCTCTTAGGGACATGGTTTAGTGGTGGACTTGGCGGTGTTAGGTCAATGGTTGGACTCGATGATCTTAAAGGTCTTGTCCAACTTAAATGATTCCGTGATTCTTTTCTAACTCACACTTCTGAGATCTTAAGGATGGAAAATGCCCCATACTGAAAAACTACATCCCAGCTCTAAGAAATGCTCACTTTAAGAGGAACACGGTTTCTAGAAAGGCAGGCAATGCTGAGCGCCTCCCAGAAGTCTGCCCTGTGCTTGTGCCAACGTATTTCATTCCTTCCCAGCGAACCACGCCCGGCACAGCCTCAAAGATCACTTCAAAACTAGCTTGCATGTCAGGATGTACAAGGTTGCTTTCAAAGCCCATGATCGCTCCATCACAGTACCCAATAACAAGTCACCAATCACCTGCAGCAACTATTAAGACACACGTGAGCATTTCATAGCCAATAATCTGCTTATATTCACTACTGATGCCATAAACATGTAAACTAATGACAACGACAAAAGCCTTCAACAAGTCCAAGACCAGGAAAACAGGCACTGCTATAAGATGAAAAGCATAACAGGAATGAAAATACTGCCCACTGCACAGTGTAAGCTGGGAATCCTCACGTGGCAGATACTTCTTTGGGGACTAAGTGCATTTACAGCGACCTTACCCCCACGCTTCTGCACCTGATTTGGCAAAACAGTGTCTAACTACCACTGGGAGCCACCCTGAGCAGCGCACTCTTTTGCACAGTACTGAGCAACTGATGCAACCCCATCCTGCACAAACATCAAGCACCAAGAGCATTGCCAGCGCCTTAGCAAAGTGCCAACGCTCCTGCGAGCTGGCACGTAAGCACCCGGCCGAGACAGTCACCAGGGTCTGCTCCCATCTCACCTGATGGGCCACATTAACGTTTGCTCCGAGAAATGCCTCAGATTATTACAGTGCTGGCAGAGCAGCGCATAAAGGCACCAAGACTTACTTTCTTTTAACCATTGACAGGGGCATGAACTAGCTGTACTGTATGCTGTCCTGTCCCCCACCCCATTTATATGGTTTCTACGAGAGCTCCTGGAAGACAGACAGGCCCGAAGGACAACAAACCAGTGAAGAATCAAATCTGAAGAAGACAGTGAACCTTGGGTCACAATGTATTAATTCTGTAAACAAAAAAAATAACCAAATTGAAACAAAGGAAGAAGAGGGTATTAACTTAGCAGAACAAGGACGGGAGGCTGGCGATGCAGAGAGACTCTGAGCTTTCAGGCTCAGGTTCTAAGTTTTACAAACCTGCAGCGTCAACTCCTTTGATATCATGATATTTCACATTTCCCTGAAGAATTTAGCCTCTGGGGTCAAGTTACTTAGTAAGAGGAAGCTTTTGTTTTAATCTGTTTTCAGTTTCTTCTTAATTTTTTCAAGACCTTATTAAGTACCTCTCCTATGGGAGATTAATTAATCTCTTTATTTTGCAGGGCTTACTGTGATCACTGGCTTTTGGCCACACACTTGTTTAGATCGTCTGAACACAACTTCAGCTGTTGTCTACTGTACAAGTTAAAGCTGAAACCTTCAAGTACAGGTATAAACATCATAAAGTTACAGAAGAAGAAATATGAACCAATTTCTTTACGGGATAGTTCACTCTGTCTGGTTTGCCTCCTCCTCAGATGCAAAAATAATAAACCCTATTAATTCAAATCTTATTTAGCTGTTCCATCTCTCCACAATAATTGATTGGGCTTTAGACACTCTGCCAGAAAACATAATCAAACCAGGTTTGCCTGGCGATTGTGCTGCAATACAGTGTCAGAAAGCCTCGGTCCCCACACTTGCTCTAATTGATTAAAAGATTTGGTCACTCGCACATTTCCATTTAGACAATTAAGCTAAAGAGACACTACAAACACAGCGAGACCAGCTGAGAGCAATAATGGATAGCGACAGACTATTTTTGTAGGGAGAATTATGACTTAGGGATGTTGCAGTAATTAAGGTGTTTCCTTCCCCCCCCCCCCGCCTTGCTCTTGCTGCAACAGCCTCTGGAGTTCAACACAGCACGATCGCTGGCTGCCTTGCAGGGGGAGCACCATACAAATGAACGATCTGCTTTTCCTGCCCTCCAACGAAGCTGCCACGTTACAAACCTGCATCACCCAAGTCTCAGCCAGCTCTCTGAAGGGGAGAGGCAGGGAAGCACGAGCCAGTGGTCACACCAGTAAGGGGTCACTGGCAGGCTTGATATATACCAGGGACGTACCGCTTCCAGGGACAAGGAGGAGAAGGAAGGTCTCCAGTGCAGAGCCAAGCTACATCTTTTACAAAAAGCCTAACTTTGAGTGTTTTTGGATGCTGGCTATACCCGTGATTCCTGGTTCAGGGCCAAAATGTGTCAGTCACAACCAGCCAACTATGATGACATCCAATTCCCAGGGAAAGCTGCTGAACTACAGCCTTTCTTGTCAAAGTGAGGAAGAGAAAACAAACAGGCTCCTTGGCCTTTTCTTCAGCGATCCTGGGAGAGCTGCAGTGGTTATGCAGTTGGAAACATTGGCAGACTCTACAAATGTCAAAATCCTGAAAGAAGAGATCAAGAAAAAAAAAAAGAATCACAGCGGTCTTATCTGCAACTTAGTGTGCAGAGCTGCATGACGAGACCAGCAAGGCATAAAACCTGTATTAAAAACATTTTGACAACAGCAGATCAAAACTATCACTTCATATGTCTCCAACAGCACAGATGGTAACTGCTAATAAGAAGGTAACATGCTTATCCTACCCAGCCACCGGTGCCTGTGATTCTACATTTAGTCTCACGTGCTTAAGAATCTACAAGGCATGGTGGGTTTAAAATAAAAAAAAAAAATAATAATAAAAAAAAAAAGAGAGACCTGGCTGCAGGGTTTGTGAACTCCTGACATGCAACTGGTAGGGAGGAGAGTGCCTATGGAAGTCTCTTCTTCCTACACCAAATTAACCTGACCGGCACAGCTCATAGCCACACAAAGGCTGTAGCAGCCCAAGCACAGGGTCTGAAAAACCATCCAAAGCAGAGGAAGCTTCTTTCAGTTCTGCTTTATGTCGAGCTTAAGGTGTACATAAAGTGAGCCTTGGGATGAGTCTCAAACTGAGCCTTAAGTCTTCCAACTCAGTAGAGGTTTGAGAAGAAAAGACAGACAGCTGCAGTCCATATGGAAAAATCCAACAACTGCAACCCATTTCACCTGCAGAAAGCAAATAAATGAGAATATTTTTCAGCACAGTCCCCTGGAAAGCTGTTTCCTTGCATTCAGGTTGTTACCATTAATAAAATAAGCATTCTAGCATTTGTTATCATTAGGGCTACTGTTTCCAGGATTCCTCTTAGAAGTGACAAATGACAGCTACAGGATGAGTTAGAGGCACATGGAAGGTATCACACATAGCGATTTATATTTTTACTGCGCTTGATTTCCCCGATTCAGTCCCATGCTCCAGACACAGGCTGCTGCTAAGAAATACCAGACTCGGGTCATTTTGAAGGGGAACAGTGTTAAATGGTCTCCAGTACAATACTAGGAACAAAATGCCTCAATCTGGTGACGTTACTGCCTTCTATTTGGTGTTTATGTACCTTCTGTGTAGGGACAGAGGGATAGTATGCATGGCAATCTTCTTCCTACCAGTACAGTCACCACTGCAGAATTAAATGCACCATTGCTAGCTGATAACATTGGAAAAAAAGGAATGAGCAGTACATTTTTCTTCTCAGTCACTGGATTGCTCTGAAGAAAAGCAGCAAAGCTTGCACATTAAACATGCCATTTGTTGTGTCGTTTCAAGCCAGGATATGATGAAAGCCCATCAAGAGCACCATTTAACATTTTGGTATAGACTCCCAAATGCAAACTTAACAGGATGACCAGTGTCTAACGCTTCTACTTAACACTAGCAAGGGAGACAGCTTCGAAGCGCCTTCAAAATTATAGCAGTCCTTTTGCACTGATGCTGTCATTTAAATATTCTCATGAAATATTTGCATTATTAAAACTTCAAGACTATGAAAGACAGAGTGGTACTCAGAGGAATTTGGCTGGTTTTGCATGGAAATATTGGTACGTTGGACACCCAGGCTTAGGGATGGAATGGGTGTTATTGGCAGCCAGCCCCCTGGGGTAGGCATAAATACCAAAGGAAGCGCAGCCCCCATGGTTTGAATTAGCTAGCAAGGTAGAAGACAAAAGAGCTCAAAGAATAACCTCCATGTCCTCCCACTCAGTACGCTTTCACGTCACTGCTTTTACTTCTGCTGAGACTCTCAGTCTCTCTCTCTCTCTCACTGATCCCATCCTGCACTCCCCCAGCCTAGCAAAAACCTCCCTCAGAAATCCAGGCATTTTGGTGAGTAAGCAGTGCTAGAGCAGCTCACAGTTCAGATCCAGGCAAAGCTCGTTTCCTTTAGAGAATTAACAAAGTAATTCCTCTGAGAAAAGGAGTCACTTTACTAACTAAAATGGAAAGTCATTTATTAGCTACTGTTTTAGTTACTGAAGTCATCACTTTTCACTCACTGAAAATGCAATTGAATTGGTGGGGGTGAAGGTACTTTAAATAAGAAAAATGGTCCAATTTCAAAACAAGGATACTCGTATTGCTTAGCACCTTGGTGACTTGGCACAGCATGAGCCAGCCCATGTTCTCCAGAGCACCAGGAACCATGGGGAGTCTTAGACACTGATCTTCAGGCGGAACCAAACCTCTATGAAGTGCTGGAGCAGGCGGCAGTGGGAATTGCAGGGCGGTAGATGAAGATGTGTCTATCTCTTGCCTCCCTGATTCCCCCTTCCACAGGTCCCCAGCTAGTCTGAACTTGCTGGGGCCCAAGACCTGGCTGCACAGGAGACAGTTCTAGGGGAGGTGGCGCTGGGGAGCCCTCAGAACCCCTTCAACCTCTGAGCTGTGGAGCCCACCCACCCAGCTCACCGCCTACCATCCCTGTCCCATGGGTTCCACGGCTCTCAAAAGGGGAGGAGTACAGGTAGGAAGGAGGAGCAACGCCGCTCCCTTCCAAACCCTTCCTCCCCCAATTTCCAAGTGAAAGGGGCACACAAGTAACACTGCTCGAGGTTTGAGGAACAGGAGAGGGACAGAGTGGAACAGAGTGCCCATCCCACAGTAAAACTGCATCAGTATTTTACCTCCAGCAAAAGACGCATTTGTTTGCACAAGCCAGGCTCGGCGTGGCCTCCATGCAGCGGTGGCTCTCAATTCCGTAAAACGTGTGTTTGTAGCAGCCTCCTCTGCCTCGAAGCATCGACTAACAGCAGAGAAAGACACATACAAATACCAAGAAAGTTAAAACACACCATCTGTAACTAAACTCAGTGCAAAGGTTTGAAATCTGCTCCCTGGGCATATTTGCCGTTTCCAGTCACTAATAACTTCGGTGTTTGAAGTCACCCGTGACAGACATTGCAAGCGACGCCACGGCTGCAGAGCAAGTCTGAATAATGACAGATGCAGAAGAAATTCACAGCACACAGATCAGTATACAGTCCGATTGTTTAGATACGTCCTTACAGAAACAAGGCATTTATGATGTCAAATTTACAACTGTTTTAGAGGAAAGAAACTTTAACATAATCAATAACTTCTCACTTGCAGCACCACAGCATAACAATGTGATTTACTAAAGCTTTTAACTGAATCAGCCAACAGAAGAAAGCAGGCGAAGCCACTTAAGCTGCAAGAAGTATTATTGTAAAAGCCCACTAAAGAGTAACAAGGATCAATTTCAAGGCTGCACTACTGAACACTCAATTCTTTTCATTTGTCTAGTAGAGTATGTCTTCTAGCACTAAATTAAATAAATACCCTGACCTTATAAACCCTCATTCACACCAGTCAGCGGCTCCAGCAGGACGCTGCACTTTCCTTCACAGCAGAAACGCAGCAGCCTTCCCACCGGGATATAACTCCTATTTAGCATGCAAGTTGCTTGGAGCAAAGACTGTCTTTCATTATCTCACTTAAATAATAATAAATGAGAAAGAACCTTTACTACTCTCAAGAGAAAATCTGAAATATGACGTCGTAACTTTTAATCTACCTTGCTCTACCTGAAGAGTCCCGGTGATCCAAGTCTCCACTGAGCAGCAGGGAAAAAATATACAGGTAACCCCTAACATATGCACAGCCTTGTTATACAGTTGGGAGATTAAACAAAACAGAAAATGCTGTTTATTCTAACCACCCCTCAAACAAGAGATTTCAGGAGATTCACAAGTTCTGGGACAGCAAGTTATATTTTGGATTTCATAAGACAGGCAAATCAACAAACTCTTCCTAAAATTTGCAGGTTTTATGCTCTTTTCCAGAAAATGACATAACACAATCATTTTAATCTGATATATTGCTATGAAACTCTACTTAATACTAATCCTTCTAGCCCTGCTCCTGCTTTCCGCTGATACAAATCTCAAAACAAGCCTCCCGAAGATATTCACGTATTGGTGTGAATCTGAGGCAAAGCCACTGCCTGTAACCAATTTCAGCTTACATTCAATTCCTGCTTACGCTAAAAATAGCGTGGTCCTATCTAAGCACACCGAGCTGCTATTTATTTTGTGAAATGGCTTGACAGTGCTGCATTAAATTCCGGTTCTTTAATAGAAATAGGTTCTCTGGTTTTCTCTCTGTCACAGCATTGAAGAAGTTTGACAAGTTTTTCTTTAAACGTTTCATGGCCTTCTCTGACACTAAAAATGATAGAAGAGAGAAATATTTGTAAGAATAAACAGCAGAAGCATCAGTGGGATCAGTACATCTCACAAATATTCATGACAATACAGCGGTGGGCTCTTTAAACTGTTCATGAGAACACGTCTCTTGATGAGACAGTTCATTGATACTAGGCATTTCAATAAGAAAACCTCACTGCAGCCACCCACTTTGGTGACTGCCATTCAAAGAGCTCTTTTCAAAAATAAACAAAGTTAATCATGCAGCAAAAGATTGCTGAGAGACCAAGGAACCACACCGCCACAGCGCAAGAATTAGAGATGTGCTGGTATTTTAACGAGGTGACGATTCCCATAGTTTATCATCCCACGAATGCTGAAGGCTTTTGCATGTTATATCAGTGTTACTCCCCAAATGTATAACACCATAGACCAGCTTTCAGCTTCTGAGCTTCTTGGGGACCTGCAAGAGGACAGCCGAAACAATAAACATACTGAAGCGGCTGAAGTTTGTTCTACAGGGCTCTGTGCCTCTGCTGGGAACGTTTTTAAGTCTGCAAACTACTTGAAAAGCTACTGGCTTACACAGCCCACAATACACAGCTGCAGGGCTTGGAGGATGACTTTTTTCATATATATGTGTACACACACACACACAGAGACATATTATACACAACTATATACATACACACACACTCCCACAGAGTAATTTTTAAAAAGTCCTAGCATTAACAAGTGACAGTTACCTTGCTATCTAAATCTTACTTGACAAATGAAAGCCAGCAGAGGAGCACTGACTGTCGCAAACTAGATCTATCAGTCACAGAACAACAGGTTTAAATGCCCTTGTGTGCCCGTTCGAGTGTAGTGACGGACTGTGTTATCTTTTGTTTCAGAACACCTCATACTGGTGACGTAACCTTCCCACTTTTCTCTGTGGTGTTCTGCTCCTGCTGTATATTTCAGTAGGCAGGAGATATTTTAGCAGACAGCAGAATAACAGGAAAAAACAACAGAAAATGATGTTCCCAGCTTTTTGCCACGGTCGTTTCTCACTCTTCGCAGTAGGATTTTAATAGCTTGAAATGCAAAAATACAGGTTGGAAGATGAAATTTGTTTTTGTGCAAGTAATATCACATTTTTAAAGGATATGTCATCTGGAAATCGTAATACCCAAGTAAGTCTCTAGCTTTTTTTTTTTTAATTTATAAAATGAGAAAAAGAGCATACCTTCGTCCACCGACAGAGCTTCACCCCAGAATGGCTTCCAATCAGTTTGTAACCTGAAAACAAATAAAAAAATTAATCAAACAACTGATTTTAAATAGCTGATACACAAAGCATACCAATTGGTACACAAAGTTATTAAGCATCACACAGTCTCAATGCTGCTCTTCCCTGTTGACCCAAAGGTGACACTACCAACAAGGTGTCAGTGCCCACCCACAGCACACTCCATTTGATTCTGGGGCCCTGCACATCAGAGCAAATGCCGTGGCCACTCAAGGGACTTCAGCCACCTTGAAATGGCTTCTCTTAATGGGAGATGTATTTATATTGCTCAGTCTTGTTTGAATCAACAGGGGGTGGCCAGAAGACTTCTCCATATAACAGGATGGCAGACTGTTCTGGTTTCGGCTGGGATAGAGTTAGTTTTCTTCCTAGTAGCTGGTACAGCGCTGTGTGTTGGATTTAGTATGAGAATAATGTTGATAACACACCGATGTTTTAGTTGTTGCTGAGCAGTGCTTACACTAGTCAGGGACTTTTCAGCTTCTCATGCCCTGCCAGCGAGAAGCCAGGAGGGGGCACAGCCAGGACAGCTGACCCAAACTGGCCAAAGGGATATTCCATACCGTGTGACGTCATGTTCAGTATATCAACTGGGGGGAGTTGGATGAAGGGGGTGACCGCTGCTCAGGGACTGGCTGGGCATCGGTTGGTGGGTGGTGAGCAATTGCATCATGCATCACTTGCTTTGGATATTCTTCTATCATTATTATTATTATTATTTTCCCTTCCTTTTCTGTCCTATTAAACTGTCTTTATCTCAACCCATTAATTTTACTTTTTTTTTCCCCCCCCAATTCTCTCCCCCATCCCACTGGGGGGGCAGCGAGCGAACGGCTGTGTGGTGTTTAGCTGCCTGCCGGGTTAAACCACAACACAGACTAACAGGCCTAACCCAGCAATGCAGGACACCTCGCTGACCCCAAGGGACAGCACATGGGAGGCAGCAGGACACGGAACCAGAAGCATCTTCCTGGCCCTAAGCCACCCCCCTAGACCAGACTCTTCCCCAGGACCAAGGAGACCTATTCCTGCTGCTCCTCAGTACATCTGACCGAGCCTGGAAGACAACATCTGATTCACAGTGCAGCTGCAAGGGCAGAGGAAGAGAACTGAAATGCAGGGCTCAGCTTGAACCCAAACTTCACAGGTTCACCAATTTCACCAATTCCACCTCCGCTGGCCGTGGTGAAGCCCCAGCAATCACATCAGCAAGGGAGCCGCTCCTCCATGCCTAGAGGAAAGCTGGTTTCACATCAATTCCCCACTCCCTAGCCAAGATCAACACAATTTCATTTAAATTTATTGGCCCAGGAGGATTAATTCCACAACGTTCATTAAGCACTAAGTACCATTATTACCCAAACTGCTTGAGATGGGTTATTTTCCTCTTTGAAAAAAGTGCTTAGAGACCAATATGTCTGAAGGATTAAAAATCACTTCAAAATCAGCATAAAAATAAGAGGGATTTGAAAAGCCTCACTGTGTCATTCACACAGTAGCATTTATACGTCAATGGCCTGGTTGTCCCCAAACCCAGCACGTCTCAACTAGCCACTTTAGGCTGATGTTTATATTAACACTTCCAAGGGAAAAAATGAAATCTTAGGTATCAAGTCTCCTTCCTGCCAACCAGCATGAACTTAACAGGGGAAAAAAGCCTTCTGTTCAGCAGAACTGGCCTTCGCCTCCTGCAATGAAAGATGGCATCATTACCCTGCCCTGCTCATTTGTCACCGTGCATCTCTTGCATTCCTCTGGGATCTTGCTGTGCAACTGCACCCCAAAGTCCCCTGCACCTCCAAGGGCACCGAGCCAGCCAGGAACTACAGTGACAGCAGATGCCACAACAGCTGCACCAGCTAAAAATCAAACCATGTGAAGACACACACAGCTAACAAGTAATCATACAGCATCTAGAGCACACTGCTCTAGTTACTCTGCCACTTCAATCCAGTAGAGATCTGCCCGGTCTCCTCTTTCTTCTTGACCCGATGTTTGTTCCTGCCTCCTTGCACTGGCTCTAACCTTGCTGGGGGTTAGGACATATGCAATTTTAGCCCGATCAGTTCCCTGAGGTGACTCTCCAGGAGACTGTATCAATGCTTGGGCCAGCACAGGGGAGGTGGCTGGCAGGAGCAAGCAGTAGGGACCCCCTGTTAGATGGCAAAGGGGAGAATTGCCAGATTAAGTGAGGCTTTAGTGACTTCAATGTCAGGCCGCTCCCATGGCCTGAGCTCGCTCTCCCGCTCCAGCTCAGTGGGAATGAACAATATTTCAACCTTTTCCTCCCTAAATGAATAACTCCAAGCCTCACATGCATTTTCAGGGTTAAGCCAACATAGCAAGGAAGAACAAACTGCTGTAAGCCAAAAAGCCTTGGTATTTCACATCACAGATCATCCAGTCCTTTCCTGGAGAAAGGCATCACTGTAACCCTGATCAGCACTTCTGACATGGAACTGATAGTCTCCAAAGCCACACGCAATATTGGGGATACCTTTATCTAGGACTGGATGAGACCCAGAAGACCTTGTGGCAACCTCTGACTGACACTTGTCAGAGGCACAGCCTCTGTGTACACACAACTGCATTTGGCTGCATCATATCATCTCCTCCCACCCTGGGTCTGGCCTGCCTATTTCTTCTGCATTTCTTTGCAAACAGGCTTGTCCAGCAAGGTCTAATCTCAACCAAGACCTCCCTGCGCTGCTAGAATTCATGTCCTTATGGGATTTCTTGACAAGCGTGGAAAAGGGTGATACATTCCTCCTCCCACACGGCTGTCCAAGCCAGAGTCTTTGCTGATGTCAACCAGCACAGCCCTAGCCATGCTTTTTCTCCCATTTTTCAGAATCCGGCAACAGCATTCATAAGATTATTCTCTCACAGATCACTTGTCAGTTGAAGTAATATGGCTGCTTTAAAATGGGTTTTAGATTAAAACTAAATTGGAAATAGGACATGCTTGCCCAGATCTGCTACTGAGTTGTTTGAGAGAAGAGAGGAAGCAGCTAAACTGAGCAAGGTGCCAAGCTCCGGAGCCCAAAGCTGCAGCATTTTCTCGTAAGTTACTTAAATCAACTTCCACCATGTGGAGCGCCCACAGCTTCCTATAAAGGCCAAGAAAATTGTACATGTTCAACATCAAAACAGTCTTACAAACTTCAGCCAGCTTTAGTGATGAGAAGGGGTTTACTCATCTTGTTTGCTGCTGCCAGGAGTCACAGCTATGGTTATAGGAAGAAACAGCATATACTTGCAGAACTTCTTAAAAGCACTGTACAAAGCTACTGAACTGAGGCCTTCGCCATGTAGGTAACTCTGGTAGGAAGCGTGGTTACCCTGCTAAGCCTTTGCAGCAAACACTGGCTGTGCCGTGCTTTTTCCAGACTTGGAGATTAGATAAAATATCAGTGACCAAGGCCGAACATTCTTTACACCTCTACTCTAGGTGAGCAGAGCCCTTCCACCTCTGTAAAGCCTGTTCCTTCAAGTCCTTGCTTTACTGCTGGCTAGTAACATAGCCAGCAAGCCAACTGGGGCTTAAAGAAAGTACAAGGGGTTAAGCAAGAACCAAGCAGCATTAAGTTTCAAACCAAACATGGGAGAAAATGTGTTCGAGAACCAGTCTGAGGGTCTTCTCAGTTCTGTTTCCACATCGCAGCTTCTGCTGGACAACCCTTTTGAAAGCTCAGGCTAGCTCATCTCTATCAGCTTTGCCACAACTTCACTGTGGCAGAATCAAATCTTACTGATGGCCCAGAAATCTGCACCTATGTACACCAGGACTCACTGGGAACACATTCACTTCTTTGCTCTTAAGACATACTACTTGTGAGCAATAACTCTAAGTGAATATTTGGATACAACATTCTCCAAACAATACAGTGCATTGCTTTGATGGGACTCTGCTCACAGTCCCCATGTATCTTCAGATACTAAGGCTGAACAAAAGCAATCCATTTATTATTTCAACAGCCTAATATTCAAAGGATTCCTTAAATAATAAACAGGCTCAAAGTAATCAGCTCAACTCCTGACTAAAGGCACAAGAACGTCTAATCAGAAGTCTGTGTTAGTTAATCCTGCTCTAGATGATAAATTTTGAATGACCTAGAAGCCTGCCAAACTTCACTGAAATTGTCATTTTTAATTGTCATTTTTAACTATAAAAGACATGAATTAAGCTTTTAAACAAGCTTTTGGGTTATCAGCAGGCAATAACACTAGGCTGATAAATATTTGGTAATTGCTTGCCCTGACAATCCAACTGGAGTTTAATAGACCACAGACAGACTTTTAACCAAAGAGATGGCCAGCGTCACAGATGGTGACTGCTCCATTGTCTGGGGCAAAACTGTTCCGCAACCGTTTAAAACTACATTGCAGCATTTCAACTTTGTCATGTAAATAATAGTTTTAAAAGGGTCATCGAGGCACCCTACTGAGCTCTCAGCCACCAGAGAGGACACTGCTATCTACATACCCATGTCATGTTCCAGAATATCAAGGTATTCTGGTTGTGGTTTTGCTAGTTTACTAGTGTCCTACACATAACGAGTCTTTCTAAGCTCCTGAACGTGGATGAATTATGTTATTTTAATTTTGAAAGCAGAACAGATAGCCAAGATAAACCAAATTTCCTACAACTGTCCATATCAGAAGCAGTATCATGATATCTAAGCAGTCTAAAAAAAAAATGCATCTGTAAGACAGCCATACTGAACAGCTTTCAAAGATTGCTGACTATCCCAACGTGGCAAAATGTCCAGAAGAAGACAAAGGCACCTTCCAGTACAGATCTCTACACCACCAAAAGCTTGCTTCAATAGAAGACTTTGAAAGCACAAAGCAAAAGATTTAATCATGAAAGAATGAAGTAGATCAGTGGTTGAAAAATCCCCAAAAGGTACAAGAAAAAGACTTAGCCATCCTTCTCCGAGAGTGCAGTCACCTTAAGCTTGGTAAAAGCCACTCTGATGTCACATTGTGCTTCACAAACCCCGACGACTTTCAGAAGGTTTTTCTTCTGAGAAGAGTAATATACAGCTGGCAAGTCACTATGGTTCTATCAAGCAATCTCCTTAAATAAAAGCCCCCTGGTTTCAAGCAATGATTATCTGTTAAAGCTGAAACTCAGTGCAGAAAGGGGAACTTCACACTAGGAGAATGTTTACAGGGGAAAAGTTTCCAGTTTCCTGCTGCTTTGCAAGAGTGCAGTTGAAAAGGGCCAGAGCCGAAGGTCAGCAACAGAGCAGTAATCCGTCACCACCACTGAGGACCATTTGGAAGTTGTAACACAACTGCTGCACTTGAGCCGCCACCTAAAAGACCGTGTTCTGACTAAAACTAGAAAGCTAAAAAAAAACCCACCACACAAGAAATGCCATTGGTGAAAGGTACCTGTTCAAATTATATCAGCATTTTATACCAAAATAGAAAGAAGTGGAATCTGGGCAGTGGAATTTTTCAGATTGCCCAAGCACGATAGGAGAAACCTCCGGTTTCATTCCTAGCATTGCTCAATCTTCAAGAAACCCTTGCCAAGCCCATCAAGACCTACTCTTTAGGTTTTCTCTTTATTCTTTTTCAAAAAAAAAAAAAGTGCTCTTCAAAAGTACAAAAGGCTTGTGATTTGTGGAAGGACTTGCTTCCACAAACTCAAAGCAGGAGTGAGGACGTGAGAAAGGATTACAGGACTGTACCTTGTATGCAAAAATACTGTCGTTCCAAAATGGATGGAAAGTTTGGTCTTTCAGTGGAGCTGCTGAAATGCTACTTCAGACCTTTCTCATTGTGCACAAAATGAAGAACATCTTGAACATTTTTAACGCATAGTAAAAGCCTACTAAGGTTAGTGAAAGAAATACAGCTGCTTCAGCAGGCAAACCAAACCTAACCTAGTATCAAGAAAAATGAGACTGGCAAAGTTCAAGAGTGGGAATGCCAGCAGCTCTAATAAATTCCAACCTCAACACAGCTGATCATAAGAGAGCTAAAAAAATTCTTAAATTCTGGCTTTTCACTTAAACTCAGATGTCCATTTTAATCCAAGAGCACATTTTCCTTTGCAGCACAGAACTGCCTGGGCAGTAGGAGTATAAAAGCTGCAGTATTCAAATGCGTAAGTTCTTGTCAAACGATGCCTTTGACAAAAACAGCCACAGAGACCACTGATATTTTCACCTACATCAACTAGTACTGAAGAAAAACCAAAAGACAAGCCTTCTGTACCTGGCACCTTTGACAAAGAGCAACGTGGTAAGCCAGACCATTTGCTGAGCTGTTGCAAAATGTTTGTCATGAACACATCATGTTGGTGACCTCCACTAGTAGCAACCACAGCAAAGCGTCTTATAGAAGTGAGGCCATGGGCATCAACAACATGGCAGCCCACCTCATTTTAATCCATCCCCCAAATCAACTGCAAGTTCTTGAGACCTCCTCTCACCCAAGGTGAGATGGAGGAAAGATGTCCACTCCTCAGCCCAAGTAGTTTCACCAACTTCCACATTGGCTTTGCCATCCCAAGAGAGGAACAGCTGCTCCCTTACTCCCAAAAAGGGATCTCTGGGGCTTGGCAAGCAAACATCCATCACCATCCACCAGAACAATCCTAAGAAAACAGAACTAACCAGGCATCTCCAGAAGTCACCCTCCAACTGCTCTCAGGCACTGCATCCAAGATAAAGACCTGCAAGATAGAAGTCCCTCAAATGTTCTGAATAGCAAAAGGATCCCTACACCTCTGTCTGGGAGGTTGGGAAGACACAAGCTCCACTAAGGAAAGAGCACATGCAATTCACATTTGGGTTGTAAAGCAAGCAGAAAAAAAGAGATGACATGATGGGACTCAAACAGGCTGTCTCACAGAAGAGCCAGTTTCCCACAAACCCATGCCCTGCACCGCCTCGGCTCCTCTGCTACAGCCAAAGCAACAGGTCCATTGTCAGGACCCCGGGCTTTCCCCTCACACTCACCTACTCTCCCACAGAGGACCTCTGGGTCCCTCCAGGGCCTTCTCTAGCCCTGCCCCAGCTCCCCTTGCATCTTCTACCTATTTTGGCTGGCCTGATGGTTGGGCAGGAGACAGCAAATGCATACCTAGCCTAGAATCTCATCCTTGTCAAGTGGCAGTAACCAGCTGGCCAAACAGGATGGGTCATAACTCAGAGGTCACATCATTCAGTGAGGAGGAAAAAAGCCTCAGTCTCTCTTCTTTATTCATAGGAAAATTCTCAAGAAATCTGCAGGAACTTAACGTCTTTAAGAATGGTACATCAGTGTCAACTTTGGCTGAAAAGTTTCTAGTGGAAGAAGGCAGCCAGCTTGCACAACTCTCTTCAAGTGCCCAGAACAAATACATAAAGAGTAAGAGACAGAACTACAAGTTGCTACAGACAAGATCTTTTTTGTTTGTGTTTTATTGAGTCTCTCTTTTTCAGTCATTCCGGGCACATTTCTTTCCCCACATTTTCATTTGTATGAACTGTCCCCGTGCTTGTGGAGGGTGTCATGTTATAAAGAAAGGACAGCAAATTTTCTCCTTGCCTGAATATATCTTGTATTTTGTTCCAGCTTAACAGACTTAATTTCAAAGACCAATACTCTCCAAAGCCCTTCCAAAACCTAAAAAAAAAAAAAAAAAAAGCATTTCTAATATAAATGCATTTACGCTTGTTTTTCTCTATTATACATGGGGTAATTCCACCAGCTCCAGTAACTACACGAGGGAAGAATCAGGCCTGCAAAACCGAACTTTCACCATCTACTCTGCTCCTGATAAGCTGCTACATCTGCGCCAGCAAATTAGTATTGCAGTCAGCTCACCACCAGCTCTTGGCAGCTTCCACACTGTGGGACTTCAGCACCTTCGGCTTCCCAGATTCTTCCCCTTTAACTGTGTATTCGCTGTTTATTTACAAAGACATTTTCTAAGGAACTGCAAGAAAGTTTAGTAGGCTTAACTTTGCCTGGTTTCAGTCATTGTATTTGTTCTACTTACTAAGAGCAATTTTCTATTTTGCAAACTAATTTTTAATCTTCCCATGGCCAATATTTGAATTCTGTGGTACATTTCAGGGACTGCACCAGTGTTACTAATCCCTGACCCAGCTGTGAGCTGCTAGTGCCACCTGGAGTTTAATAGCTATACATAAAGCATGCCGAATCCCAAAGATGCATGCAAACATTTCAGCACATGGCCCGCAAAAGTACACATCCAGCAGCACCAATCTCTGTGCAATGTCTTTGCACAGTGCATCTTATTTCCCAAGTCCGGACACTCATCAAGCTGAGATGGTCAGAAGAGCTCAGAGCTGCAGGCACTGGAAACCTCAGTCCAAGAATGGACAGCAAAAGCCACCAAGTACCTTTAAAAACCTAATCTCATACAAGTTTGGTATGCATTTGAAAAGCCCAGTCTTCAATATTTTTTCTGGTCAGCCTCTTGATTGCCCATACACACTGAAAAACATAGATCAAAGTGTATCTTTATATCAACCATGAAGTCAAAGCACGAAAAGAAGTGGTTACTGAAGCAGCCCACGCTACCAGATACAAGCTGTCTCCTAATACCAGTTGCCTTTGGATACAAGTAAAATAGAGGTATCCTGGACTCCCTGGTGCTAAATTGTAGGCTCACGTAACCAATAAAGACAGAACAATCCACCTGGACTGCAGCAAAACTGTACCTGTGGTAGCAGAGACACAACAGAATAATTTATACAACGTCAGCGGGGTCACTCTTTGGGTATCATTGTGTTGCCTACCATGAAAAGCACATGGTAGTATTGTGTTGTATTTAGTACTGCTACAGTAGAAAAGAACAAAGCAAAGAGCATGTTGGAAATACACGGTACGAGCAGCTTAAGAAATCCAGGTCCTTGGAATCTCCTAAGCAAACAATCAGCTCTTCAGGGTTTTGAGTTTGTTTTTTCTCTGTTTTATTCCTGCACATTTAAGAGAAGCACATCAAAGAAGACCTGAAGACAACTGTAACTTGACAGGGATGATGAAATTGGCTGTCACTGTGCGACATCATGTTTGACCTCCAAATATTTCAAGAAGTTAGCTGCAGTAAAACCATGATTCCCCCAACTGCCAGCCTTTGCTTTCGTATTCAGCATGAGTTTGTTTGGCTTTCAGTCTGATCATCACTATCAATAAAACATTTGGCAAATCAAAGAGCAGTGAAAACTAATGACGGTTAACAACCTGAACAGAGCACAGGTCTTTGCACCATTGCTGTACTGACTTTATAGCAGCAGGAAAATGTAAGAGAGTCAATATTTCTGTACCTGTAAAATAAGCACAGCTGATACAGGGGACACAGAAGGAACCGCTGTGGATTCACACTGGGTTCTTTACAGTCACCTTTCCTATTAAAACAGCAGCTTGAGACTCCCTCTAAAGCTAAAGGAGGATTTAAATTCACTTCCTGAAAAATCAGCGAAGGGCCCCATGATCAGCAGCTCTGGAAAGGCAAACTTCACCACGTACAAAATCCTCCTGGTACCCAGCCCAAGCAAAAAAACTTTAAGCCCAGCAGGGACTGTTTTGAGAACCTGTAAACTACAGAAAACAAATGAGAACATGTTAGGCTGTATCTACTAATCATTATAGGAAACATTAATATAAAAAGTTTGCTTCTATTTTCAGTTTATTTCATGACATCTACCTAAACAGATGAAATTACTGAAGCATTAACACAGCAAAATGGTACCACTGCAAATACAACAGAGCCCAATATTTCAACTGTCAGCCTCTCTCCCTCTTTCCAGCTACATTTGTTACTTGGAGGCACTAAAGAGTTTGTGCTGTATTTGTTTTTTATGCAAGCCTGAACACTGATGGAAAGGGAATTGGCATTTTCTCACAACACGAGATTGGCTATGACTTTAAAAAGCAACTATTATAGAGCGTCTTTTATAAAGGTATTTGCAACCAAGCAACTACAAAAGCTAACACCTATACACCCCAATAGGTGAGGCTATATTTAGCTGAAATTCAATGCCAGTGCTAAAATAAAACCATTGTTTAAGCAATATTCAGTTTAATTTACAGGAAGGCAAATTTGTCTGAAGGTGAATCAAAATAAAAAGAGCAAGCATTACAATAGTCTGAAGAGATGCTGTTCAAAGGCAAATTTCTGTTATGCAACTACAATTTAAAAGAACAGCTTTCTCCTGAGTCACTAGTACTGTTTTTTTCTTCTCTTGGGCTAATTATGCCCTCAGGGATAATCTTGAAAAGACACTGAACCTATACCCAAAGCAACCAGTTGTTGCTAAATAAATTAGATTATCTTTTGACTACGTTGCACTTGTTATTTTGGGGGGAATGGTGCTGAGGGAAGGAGGGAGTTGTTTTATTTTTATAGCCACATAAGCCTGTCCTGGTGTGTTATTTGCAGAAAAAAAAATGTTTTGTGACATGAAAAAAGAAAGGCAGCTTCTCTAATGGTCACTCAACAGTGAAGAAAAAAATTACGTGAGTAGCAGAGGAAAGGAGGGGAAGGTTGTGCCAGCGAGAGGCAGTTGTAACTGTAAGGATACAGACACAATTGTCTTAAGTCTTTGAAACTGCAGATTTAAGTAAGTAGATCCTACTCATTGATCCAATGCTGGCACTACCCCAAATGTCAAAGGAAGGGAGAAATACGTACCTACTTATCTGGATAATGAATTCCTGTCCCTGGAACCTCACAAAGAGCTTACCTTTGTGTGAAAAAAAATTATGGTAGGAAGGTGACCTTCCCTCCAGCACTGTTTTCATTTTTTAAATGACCACTTTTTATACACCATTAAAAAGGGACCGTTTCATTCATTCCCCAGAGCAACGCAGACTGGGTCTGAAAGTGAGCCAGCGTGAAACACTCCTGAGACTACCACGGTGCACCACAGAGCCCTGCACCACAAAAAAGCCAGGGCAGTGTGCTACTCCCCTTCTCAGAAGTCAGTACCACAGGCAGTCTCCACAGCCCTTCTAGGGTTCCTGCATCCCGAAGCAAAACCTGAGATGTCACGGGGACTTGGTACACCCTTCCATGGAGTCAGTGGCCCCTGTAACCTCTCAAAACAGGGGACCTGCAGCAGACAAGCGTGCTCACCTCCCTGCTGCCCATTTCTAGACAGCCATGTCTCCAGCAGCCCGCTCCCCCAGCCCTGCTAGCCAAATCCACCTGTCCTCCAAACATCCTTTCAGGCAGACAGAACAATTAGCATTCTGGATCAAACACAGACAGTAGTAACTAAATAAATTAATAAATAAAAATAAAAGGCTGTAACAGTGCTCCAGCTGCTCTGCAGCACACTGCAGTGTAACTACCACCACATTACAGCCTTCAGAATTGAAGCTGAAAAGATATATTGAACCAGCCTCCTACAGTCCTTCCGCTGGTCCCAGCCAGCAGCAGCATCACTACGGACGTGAAGAGGAGGCAAAGTCACTGCCACTCCTTGCTAAGTCTTTACTTTATTCCTTCAGACTACAAATTTAAAGGATGGCTTTTTATTTTATAGCTGTACTAAGGTTAATGAAAAAAAACCAACAACGAAACATGTCAGATGATGGGCACAATGCAACACCAGTCACCTACAAAAGCTCGGGCCGAAGAACAGCTGAGATCCTGGGGAGAAAAGGTGCTGGGATCCCACAGCTGCTGGACTCACACAGAACGTGGTTAGAACTTCAGAGCCCAGCTCTGTAGCGAGGTGCCTCCACTGCAATAACCAGAAGTGCCTTCTCAGAAGCATCAAGAGAGATACTATCGATTTAGCAGGCAAGAAAAAACTGAGCGCACACTCATCCTAAAAGATAAACAAAATGAAACTAAACTCCCTTTAGTCTCCAACTGAGCAGCATAGGGGAGCTCACATCACCCTTCTCCTGGCTCTGCCACTCAGAACTGAGGCTTCTGAACTGCAGGGTTGTCAGTCTGGCTTTTCTCATGATTGCCCTTTGTTTTAAAAAAGGCGTTAAGTTCATTAAAACTGTTCTCGACAGCTCATAGGAGAACTACTGATCTAATCATCTACTGGATTGTTACAGTTAGTTTGAACGACTTCCTTTTCTGGAAATAAAGTTTCAGTAACAAAATCAGAGTTTGAAACTGAAATAAAAGCAGGGTACTAAGATGCAAAACAGAGATGCAAAGCTGATCTTTAAATATTCTTTGAGAAACCTACACTCTGGGAGCTAGAGGCATGTGGGAGTATCACCTTCAATCTCAAGCTACCTTAGCAGATACATTAAACCCTGCGAACTCTGATACGCTCTCCACGTTATAGCGTGCATCACAGAGATGCATTACCCAGCTTTAGCTTCTTCCCCTGCAACAGTGAGGTACAAACAGCCCCTGCCTAATCTTTGTCCTGCCTCTGGTTAGAGCCTACCATGACTGAGGGTCCAGAGCAGTATCTTTAACATGAAGAACACCTTCTTTCACTTGCTCTGTCGAAAGTCTACCACTAAGACTTCAAATCCTGGTCTACCATCTGGTCTTCGCAGAACCTCACCTTGTTTTGTGAGTGCTTCTCTCAGAGCCGGGGTAATCATCTCTCTCTTTTCATCCTCCTCCTTCCTCCCAGCGTTCTCTCGAGTCAAGCTCGTTCCAACATCTCCTTCCTCGAGCTCACGTTCTCTCTGTTTAAAGACAGTCAGTTACAACTATTTAGATTCAAGCATCACATTTTAAACACTGTGGCACAGTTCAGCTGCAGGCCTGCTAAACTTAAAGCTGACACGAGTGGCCACACATGAATTCTTGCTTTCTATCCCTCTTCTCATTAGACACTGACCCTTCAGTAATTTAGGACAGTAAATTTAAAAAAAAAAAAAAGAAGAACCCACACACACACACAAGATTTGTTCTACTAACACAGCAATAAAATTCTCTACGACATTTTAAGAAACAAAGTATTTGAATCTCATTCGAGAGTGAGAGGGACTCCAGGATTTAAACCCAAGTGTTTCACGACTGCACAATAATCTCCTCTCTCTGCAGAACGCAAACTGGAGGGAACAAACCATTTTGTGCCTGACACGCAGTTGCCTGGAGTGACAAGCAGCTATTGTCCCAATTATTTGGGGCAGGTCAGGGAAGAAAGCCACGTCACTACAATGAGTTAGGCAGCCCAGGAGTTTACAGAGTAGAAGCTGTGCTCTCCACAGGTTGCCTAAGGCAGCCACGTGCACCACCAAAATTCAGTGGTCACCAAAGGCCCTGCAAGAAAAGGCTGTTCCCCCTACCACGCAGTCAACTCAGACAAATGAGCTGCAGCACCCACCTAAGCCTGGCTTCCAGCAGATGCTGCTTTATAGACACAGTTAAGCCCTTGGAGCTTACTTAAAACCAAATGCAGGAATATCACATATTACCGTAAAGTTACAAGCAGGAGAAGCAAACCCCAGCACATAAGAAATTGTGAATCCCCCGCTGTGTAAGTGTCACTTCTGAGACTTTATGGGTATTTATTGTTTCATGTCTGCACAAAGAAGCATGAAAGTGTAAATAATTACTCTGATATTTCATGCAACTTGTAATCTGTCAGTCCTTTATGGCTTTTTTGAAATATTAAAGGAATTACGGATAAGCAACAAACAAAAACCAGCAGAGGACATTTTGTTTTCACAAAACTGAGGCTATTTCACATCCAACCCTCTTTTGTGCCAAAGGCATCAAGAAGTTCATACAAACACTTCCAGTTTGAGTCTACCCACCAACTGTTAGCATCACTAAGGAAACCAGTGCCCTTGACTTGCCAAACTGTTCTTCACAAACGGGGAAAGTAATCTAGCCATAGACAGACAGATTTCTTTTGTACGTGAGCAAAATTTCAGAAAATAAAGGTGCTTCAGAAGCAAAAAAAAAACACCACCAAAGAAACCCAAGAAAACCCACACAGACTCAGAGGTTCAAGGACAAAACAGAGTTCCTAATGAGCACTTGAGAAGGGAATAGGAACGTAAAACACTTAGGGACAGAGGTTACCACCTTTCCTACTCGTTTTGAATAAAACTGCTCACGGTTTCAGGGAGGTTGTGCAGGCAGGTATTTTCTAATGACCAGTAACACAACGTGGTCCTTACTGAAGGAGAAAGCGGTTTCCGTCTTCTATTTCCTTTCACTCAGTTTGCTGAGTTTTTAGGCAGGATTTCATTGGTTTCTATAACGCTTCAAAACTTCCCTGAAAGGCTAGCTCTATTAAGTACTTGTCATTTGTTAGGTTTAAAAGCTCATTTCTTGAGACTTCATCTTCATTTATCAGCAAGATGCTGCAACAGTAAAATATTAATATTACTGGAAAAGCCTCATGCATAAAGAAGGAAGGAGATAAAAGATGAAGATTTTCTCTCCTTTTAACTATTAAGCCTTAAATAAAGAGCTTCTCCTCCCACAAGCTATCATTTAACCCAGAACTAGTCCCGGCCATCCACTTAAAGAGGAAAGGCACTATCTTAGTACAAATTTGTTAGCTACTTAAAGCAAAATGCTACACAGGATTTACAAGTGGACGCATCCTGGCCTATCTGCTCTACAAGCTCATGCCAGGTTAATTTCCCAGAAGAACTAAATATGCATTATGGAGCACATCATAATATTAAAAATACAGTGACTGACTTAAGTACAAATGAGACATCCCATCCAAGACGGCCTTCAGATACAGAAAAAGTCCTTCTGAATTTAAAGGGTTTGCCTGCCTGTTACTGCAATATCTGAGAAAAGCACCTAAATATAAGAAGAACAAATAAAGTTGCCTTACTGGCAGGGCAGAAACACATTTATTTCAATAATCATTTTTCCCCTCACAGAAGTGATAATATTTTTTTTCCCCTTCATCCTGATGTGAAAGCCTGTAAACAAAATAATCATTTGTTTTTCTCTGAACTGCAATACCTGACTTGTTTGGTTTGGCAAGTGATCGGCTCCAGATATTTCTTGGGGGAAATGGAATTCACAGCCCTGGGAGTTTTACTTATTTGCTTAATAAACCTTTCATATCTATTATTTAGAGTTTGAGTGAAGTTAACTTTGCAGAGAGCAAACTTCTCAAGTTCTGGTGATTTAGCAGAAAGCCCTGTAGTAAATCTAAGGCAAATTACTGTCTTTCCACAACAAATCAAGCACGTAGTGACAAGAGCCAGCTTTTCATGCCCTTGAAATACTTCACTGCCAAAAAACTGAATAGTCATCCTCTGGTCTGTGTTCACAAACAAGAGAACTCACAGATGAGAAAACCTAGGAATACCCTCCAATTTCTTGATACTGCAAGGCTCAGCCAGCTCTTGCTGCAGCCTGCTGAAGGGTTGGGGGTTTTTTTGCTACTGCCATTGAAGCAGACCTGAATAAAAGCAATTGAACTTCATGTGTAAGGACTTAGGATCACCACCTCTACAGGTGAAGGCAAAAAAAAAAATCTCTTCCCTTCTATTGCCATACAGGCAGCACAACAGACACAAGCAGTACATACTTTATGGGCAGGCAGGGGAAGCCCATTTTTGATGGGTTAAGAGCAGAGGGTGTCCAACAGACATGTGCAAGACCCTCAGCATTCCCTGCCAAGGCAGAGGTATTGCTGCCCCTTTGACAAGTCACAGTACAGGCGTTTCAAATGATTTCCTACAAATATGCCTACAAAACTCATCCACAGCCACATTCAGATACGGTCAGACTGTCCAACAGGACGTGCTACTGCCACTTCTCCTCTCTGAAGCGCTCTCTCCCGGACATCAACCTACCCAATCTCTCCCTGTGTTTTCTGGTTTATTACATCAAATGCTTTTCAAGCTAAGACTGCAGGGGCAAGGGGGAAAAAAAAAAAAAAAAGAAAAAAAAAAGAAGAGAGCAAGTTCAGCATAACTTCCATGCAAAAAAGTATTCCCTAAACTACCTTAGTTTAGCATCTTTAGCCTCATGGCTCTATTTATTGATGTGCCACAGCTGAAAAAGACATGCTCCCCGACAAGTTTTTACTCCTGGAAGGAAAATGACACCCAGAATATCCTAATTTTGACTGAACTTCTTTCCTACTTAACCTCCCAGTGGTCAAACAAGAGGGAACCCCTGGCCTTGTCATGATTTACAGCCTCATCCATCAAAATGCTCCAGGATCTTTTAACAAATGAAAGGCACAAACATTAAGAAAACAGTAATACATCAGGGGCTGGAGCCAGGACTAACAGAACCAGCACTAAGGGAAAACGTTGCCAAGGCTATCAGGAAAAGACTGCCTGGCAGCAAGAAGTATTAGTAAAACTTTCCCAGGGGAGTCATTAAATGAAGTATTAAAGTTCATGAATTACATGAACGAAGAGTTAAAGTTCACACCGAGCAGAGCTCTGGAAGCAATACTCCAGTGGCAAGAGGACAGCTAGAAAAGCTGACAACTTTTCCCTTAGTTCAGGCTCAGCTGTCAGCGGCACCATAGGCAAGAACCACGTGGGGATTTTTTTTGAAAGTTGACTAGACATCAGGCTGCCCACGGGAATGGCACTCATTTCCTTACAAAGCAACCTTCCTGCAAGACTAAAACACACGGAAAAAGAACAGGGCAGGGAGCAGACTTGCACAAAGATACTCTTGAACACAACAGAAGAGGAGCAGAAGACTGCTAGTGCACTGTGGGAACCTTTCTGCTCCAGGTACAAAGCTCTGGCTGTCACAACATAACCGTAACAAACAAAGACAGAACTGCAATTTGCTCCGTCCACGGCCTAAACACTCTGCCAATCTTACAGCAACATGGGATACTCTAACTGCTGTCAGTCATCAATAAAAATGGCTTTGTGCATTCACAAGTGAGCATAAAAATGAATACTGGAAATTTGGATTGAGTAATCGGTGAACCAGCAAACACCCCAACAGCATGAAAATCTAATTGAAAATAGCTACTAGAGTCTACATAATCACAGGCTACATACCCGCTCCATACATCGCTGCCCAGTTAAGCACAAAAGCCTGAACTGAAGCAAAAAGCAGACAAGGGTTGAAAGCCTGACAGCTGAGAAATGGGGAACTTGGCGATCCATTGCCTTGCCATGACTGAAATAGGAGGTGGCTTGATCAAAAGCAAAAATCTTGGCACACGTTTTCAAGAAGCGTCCCTAAAATGGGGAAAGCCCCTGAGAAGTTCTGACTGATACCAACAACAACAAAAAAAAAAACCCACACCAAACGACACACAAAACAAAGAACACACACTCTGAAGCAAAATTTTTTTTCCTCCTGGAATAGAAACCTTTGTGAACTTTCAATAACAAGCGGGAAGGAAGTCTCCATCCACATCTACCTTACTATGCTGTAGAATAACAGAAGGTCCCTCGCATTATTCTGAGGCAGCAGGTACTAGCTGCCATGCAAAGAAAGAACGCTACAGACCTGCAGCCCAGCCCCCGCAGAGGGAATCCTGCCTTTTCTTTTGTTTGAAAAGTCAATGCTGAGATTTTTGGACTTACACAACAGCATTTTAAAGCCCAAACTCAGGCAGACAAGTAGTGACAGAAGACTTGTGCTGCTATCCAACTGTATCAGTCTGAAAGGGCACCGCGCATCTTCTGTGAAATGCAGAAGGATAAGTGATCCCACCAATGTCCATTTTCTTGTAGGTTCAACATCAGGCAGAATCCTCAAGGACAAAAAGATTCCCAGACCACAACTCTAAAAAATATATCTGCAGGGCTACAGTGGGGTTTAAGATTGCTTCACTGAGCTATAATATCACTGCTCTGCTGTAGGGAAGGTTTTTATAAGGTGTCGTTAAACCACAACTCCATTTCACATACAGCTGCGTGATTCTGTTGACATTTGTTTGATTTGAGAAACTTCCTTGCACACACTATAAAGACGACTGATTTTCAAAGGAAACAAAAGAATCAAAACTGAAAATGTGTCTGTCTCCACCCAAAAGTGCCTAGCTTATATTTGAAAATTGGGCCATATATTCACATTTTTATTTCTTTCTTCTGTGCTACAATAATCACAACCAAAATCCAGGTAACAGGATTTAACAAGTGTCCTGAAATGCCCATCCTAAAACCAGTAAGATTTTCCACTTCAGTCTATTCTGCTTTCTCACACACAGAGCATGCAGCACACATCTTTTCACAACATCTTGCCATATTTTGCGGATTTTTTTTTAAATGGCTCTGTAAAAGGCTTCTCCACTCCATCATTTCTTTCTTTTCCTTACAGTTTAGGACTAAAAGGGCATTTCATTTCAACACCAATCTTTCAAGTGGTCAAAACGCCATGCACACATTTAAAAAAAAAAAAAAAAAAGCGTGATGAATTTTGATTCTGCAATCGTTTGCTATGTTTGAAGAAGCCTCCAGTCAATCTGAGCTAATACCAGCTAGAAGTATATTTCCTAGTAGCGATATCTGTTGTGGAAAAGCCAGCTCTTGTTAGCAAAGCTGGCTGGACTGCAGACTGCTGTTTTGTGTTAGAAACTCTGAATGCCTTCCACAGAAAGGAAGGCATCCAGTGCATGCTAGCGTACTGACAGACATTGCCGAGCAGCAGTCAGTTCTCGTATCCACCTTAAAGATGCAGCTTTCACTGGTCTTCAGAATTCTTGTAACTCAGGAAAGCATCTAACCATAAACATGTTAATACAGATTATGAAACACTAGGAAAAGCGTTGAGCAGAAGAGCTCCACAGTTTTCCTAGGACCATGAGAGTCCCAAGCATGACTCCCCACTTGGGTTAGTCTTCCCAGGAAGACCATTTTGCCAGAGACTACATGCAAGCTCACAATCAGCAGAAGTCAGCACTGAACTAGAGAGCGGCATGGGAAAGTCCCTACTCACATTTACTCTACCTGCCTCCTCCCTGAGTGGAAGCTGCATACAAGTCTTTCAAGCACCCACATTAACAGTTTTGGCCTGCAGCCCATTCAATGATATGCATCAACCAGCTTTTCAGAAATATTAGATGAGAGGCCACAAGATTATCATAATACATTATTAAAGTCAAAAGAAAATTGCCTGGTTTCTACCATAATCAATCTTCATTGACTGTAAGATAATGTAAAGTAGTCAATTAGGAAGACGGAACAAGACAGATATCCAAGAGCCCTGCAGAGCATCCCTCAAGACCCAAAGCCCCCCTTTCCAAAATTACAGGCCAAAGAAGAGTCAGAAGTGTGCTTCATCCTCCCAAGGGGACACAGCACAGTTCCATGCACACCACCACACAAGCTGCTTTTCCAGCAAAGCCTTGTGCTTCGCACCTGGGTCTCTTCTGCACACTTGTTTACAGTGGATGATCTATAACAGCACTCATCTTTCTAAAACTACCGACCCATTGTTGTTTCGGTAGTGCCGATCATCACAGGGACCCAGCCCAAATGAGCTGGGTCAGAATGAACCCCGACATGGGGATCACGCGCTAGCACAGATACAGACCCAAACTGCCTTGCCATGAACCACTGGCACAGAGGCTCTGGCCATGCCAGCAGCAAAAAGGAACATCATTTTCTCATGCAAAAGCTTAACTGTGCTATTAGGAGAAAAATCCACAGTACGATTTGGCAGATGTGTAAGTATGCTGTGCAATACAGTTTAATGTCATGTTACAGTGTCCAGCTCCTTCTGTAGAGCTGAGATAATGCTACTTCCATTCTCTTACGCCACACTCTTCTGTTCAGAAGGCTTTTAGGAGAAGCTCCATCTCTTCTGCATATCCACACCACCTAACAAAATGCAATCCCCATCTCAAGCCAATCCTCTGCAACCAACAGCAAAAGAGGGATGCCAGAATATCAGCTCTGACATGAACAAGGAAAGGTAGATACTTCGCCTGCTTTGGCAGCCCAAGTATCAGCAAAGGAAGCAAAACTGTGGCTCACTTTATAACAGGAAAGAAAAAGCAGCTCCCACTGTCCATAACTGGTGCTACCCTTCACCCAGAGGGGCAGGACACTGAACAAGACAAAGATGTATACTTTTGCAGGTGAGAGCCACTTACAAACTATACTGACCACTGGGAAGTCACAGCAAATAAGAAGGTTTGATTGGAGACTCTGGGTGGACAGGCTTACTGCCAGCTGCGCTGCCAAATGACCAATCTGCAGGGTTTGTCTAGCAGAACATGGACGCATTTACTGTACCTCATAACACCTTACCCAAACAACATATTTCTCTGGTAATAGATGCTGCGCTCCCACAGGACATCCTTGTGCTACTCTCTCCTTAGATACAGCGACCACATCAGCGGGCCACTTCCTCCGTGCTTCTCCCAGCAATTACCCTCAGCAGATAATTACTCTGTGCATTGATTTGTGGACTTCTGTTCAACTGTGTTACTTGGATGGCAAGAACCTTAAAAAATGCACAGGAAAAATAAACACCTGAGAAATGCAGCACAAACTTTGTGAGAAACAGAAAGCAGATGGGCTGGACTGCTGCATGCTAAACCCTGATCATCTCCAACAACAGATGTGGTCAAGAAAAGGTTGCAAAAAAAGAGAGGAAGCCCAATACTTAGGGGGACTTCAGACTTCCAAAATTTTGTGTCTGTCTATCAGCTCTGCTTCACTACCCATTTACTGACTAATTTACAACAAACTAAAGAACAGCAAGGGATATGGGATCTACCAGCCAGGGCAAAAATAACAGTCTTCATTCATAGCTCTCAAAGCCCTTTACGAAGGCTTGTCAAGGAAGCCAGTATCATACTACATGTCAAAGACAGTATGTCCAGCCAGAGGTTACCTTTAAAGTAACTTTTTTTTTCCCCTCTTTGCATTAGGCACTCCCAAGCCTTACATAGAAAAGGCAAGCCTCAAGATCTCTTGTAATGTTGTTTATGAATTGTAATTCTTTTCAATAGCCAAGGTTTAGAGAAGAAAGATTTGAACACAGGAAAGGGGAAGGGTAAAGTGTCCCTGTGACAAATCTAGATTTTAATGCTAGAAGTAGTCCCCAAGCAGTTAAATGATATTTCTTAAAGCTTATTTTGAAGTGTAGGATCACACTGAATTCTGAGCCAGAGTAGCAGAGGTCAAAATCTAGCCCAGAGACTGAGCTGTTGCAGATAAGAGCACATTTTTTCTATAGGAATCTTTCACCCATTAAAAGTTAGAGAAAGTTTTTGGAGAGCTCTAAATGTGCACATCATTTTTAGCTGTTTCTAAATCTGACAGCTAAGTATCCCAGGCTTATTCAATTTGGTTAAAATATGGCTAACGATTCTTGCATACTCTAAAGAGTTTCTGCCTGTAACACAAAGCTGCACACAACACTTTGTAAACCTTACACCTTAAATACCTTATACCTTAACACTCACTGCCCCATTTCAAACCAAACTCCAGCCAGCTTCATTAAAAGTTTCTTCACCCAGGGTCAGCAAGGTTTGGTCTCCCATAGCAGCCATACGCTCGCAAAGGGCTCTTAGAAAATATTGCGAGTGGTGTGATTTACAATCCCAGTGGTGGCAAATGGCTAATGTAGGATGACTTTTTAGGGAAGAGTGCCAAAGGGGACCAGGAAACCTCCCCTGTGGCAAATGGATGTAGAAGTAAACAGAAACTTCTTGAACATGCTCTCTGGGACATATTCTGTTTCCTGTAAACTCAGTCTCGGTCTTGCTCTCTCACACACACCCCTCCTCTGCATTTACATTGCAAGTGTGACTATCAGCACCATTAAACTTTGTTTTAGAAAACAAGAACATTAATCTCAAAATTGTGTCAACAAAATATGCCCATCTGATTACTTCCCAACCCATCAAAAAAAATTAGGATATTATTATTACTATTACTCATGCCTGCAGTTTATAAATATGAAGGTTAATAAAGCCATTCCATTCCCTGGGAACAAATCTAGATTGATCTGTCTTTCTAGTTTATCACGATCTCCCAGCTGTGGGAGATAATCTACATTAAGAAATGGTGTCCCTATGATTAATAGCAGCCTTGCAGGCCACAAACATACCCATTAGATTTCACATTTTATCTGATAAATACATTTCAGGGGAGTAACTTTGGAGGACAGGGAAAGCGTGCCACAATTGTAAAATTTAAAAGTCCACTTAGTTATTAAATCCACTAAGAACCACCACTGCCTTCTGCTGCTGCATAAAAGCAATTTGGAGAACAGGCCCAGGTTCTCAGCCTGAAAACAAGCAGCTGGAAGGGCAGAGAAAATCCAGACCTTAACCAACCTAGCTGTGCATCACCCAGCCCAGCCTGGCACCACAGCCTTGGATCACCAGGCACCTAAGAGAAGCAGCCTCAGAGCTGACAGCCTCAGAGCTCCCCAGCTCTCCTTCAGGCCGTGGTTGTATTACGCACTGTTGGACTTTCATGCCTAGCAATTCCCTTCATGAAAGCACAGGCATTATCTTTACTGACATTAAAGGTTTGATGCCAGTTCAGGACCCTAATAAGCATCACCTGCAACTATATCACCTGCAGCAAGTTCCAAAAACTTAATTACTCAGGAAAAAAAGGGATGGATTTTAGCAGCTATGAAGTAGTTATCACCACATAGCATGAGATTTGTTAAACAAAGTGTGGAATTTACCTTTGTATCAGCCATCATTTTATATATTTGAATGATTTCCTGTTGCCACCCAACCTTGTGCCAATTTTTGTGCTCAGATTCAGTGTGCAGAAGGCACCATCACCTTGAACTGTGTACCTTTACCCTCAGAAGCTCTTTAAAAAATCCATCTCTTTTCCAAGGGAGAGTATGTAATGCTACAACTCTACCAGGAAGAGAGGTTCTGGCATTCACCTTGAACTCCCGAATCCATCTGCCTGATCCAAATGACTGCAAGAATCCAGTACCTGTCTCAAGCCCTTTGACAATACTTTGTAAAGTGCAATGAAGCTGCAGCATATGGGAAAAAAAAAAGCTGTAAAACAAAACTCAGCCCTGATTTCCATCAAGTCAAGCAACAGGAGATGGTGCAAAATTAAATTAAGATCACCTGCAGAGATGTGAGCAAACATTTATTAGATACGCTTGCCTCCACAGCCTCACTCTGCCATCCCATAAAAGGCAGGACAACAAGGAATTATGATTCTCTGTGACTGCACATCTGTCTTATCTGCTAGTGATTCTCACAAAAGGCAATACATGCCTGCAAAAGAGATCAAAGCTGGACCCTAAAACATTTCAAATTAACTATACTGCACAAGGCAGAACCTGCTATTCTATCTCCCATATGCAGAGGAGTTAAAATGCAACACCGACATCCACAAAACCCATGCTGGAAACTGTTAGGCACATTTCAAATCCAAGTAACTCTGTATATGAAGAAGTGTCTGTGATATAAACCTGAAATACACAAGTTTTCTTTAAACTTGCTAGCTTCTATAAGGATAGTTCAGATACAAAAACCCAAAGCACTTGCCTGTGTTGGTAGGGACTACTGCAAGACAACAGATTACACCAGTGCAAAACAAGTGTCAGACTAATTTTACACAGTTCAGCATTCTGCTAGAGAAAAAAAAAAAAAAGGCTAAAGGGACAACGCAACTCATCTGAAAAAGAAAACTCATCACACAAACTCATAGCCACTAAAGTGAGAGGATGCGATTTAAACAGAGATGCACTAGATTTAAACAAATATATCTTCCCGCCTGGGAGCAAGAGAGCCTGATCAGGATAAATTACTTTCATATATGCAGATCATCCTGCTCCTTCATATCAAGCCTTCAGCATTTATTTTCGTTATAGTAAATAACTGCACCTATGGGATCATTTTACAATTCAAGTGTTTGCATAAACCTGTTGCAAGTCAACGCACACATTCCCCAGGAGATTCACCACCAAGACAAAGTCATTCTTTCTCCCAGCTAATGATACAGATAGCCATCAGTTCAGGCTCCCTCATGAAATATTTACACAGCTATATCCTGCCATCACTCTGGAAACCCATTCAAGAGAGTTAAGGATTTACATCGAAGTCACTGCTGAGGGCCCTTTCTCCATTACCTGCTCTGGTTACAGAAGCATGAAACCAGAAATGTAGATTGCAGCTAGGCAGATCAGCCGTGCAGAACAGGAATAAAGGGGCCAGTAATGAGAACTACATCGTTTAAGGTTTCAAAATTGATCCAAAAAAGCTGGGACATGACTAGGGCAGGGCAGTTCAGCAGCATCAGCCACAAAAAGGCCGATCCACAGTTTTAAGGCCTCCTGCCTCGTCAGCTGACAACAGCTTATATCCAAAAGGGCCAGGACACTTACACGCACAGCGGTACTTCCAGTCCTCGTCATCGTCTCACACAGAGACTTGCGCTCTCAGGATTTAACCATTTGCAGAGACAAGAAGGCAGCATTCAACTGCCAGGGCAGAACAAATGTTTGCCATCTCCTCCAAGGAAAAGGCAGCAGATCAGAAACTGCAGCTTGCAGGTGAGCGTCTGTGCTCAGACAGCTGTCCCTCAGATCAGGGGGGCTACTTCAGTCAGAGCCACGCGAACCTGATCTACAGAGATATTTGCACTTTTGCAGTGAGTGATTTGTACACACAACATACAGGCCTCCCACCACTCAAGCAGAGCAACAAGAAAGCTAAGGAGAAAGTAGTCAATTGTTTGAATCATGCATCAGGCAAAATGGCAGACAGCAATGAATTTTCACTGCCTAGGTATAAAACCATACCACAATGACTTCAGCCGTGCTCGCTACCAGAACAATGGCCATGAGAAGGTAAGAGCAAGAAGTGTTTTATTGCTGTGTTCACTTTTTATTCATAAACTGGACAATGATATGTGGTTTTCCTGGTTTACACTATATTTGATCATGGTGTTGCCATATTTTGTCAGTCAGTGAAAACTCAATGCCTAATTCTTCATAAAACAGCTGGACGACACCACCTCCCTTCCCTGGTCTAAATCATCTCGAAGGGCATCCTGCTACAGAACACGCAGTTCCCTTTTTGTCAGTGACCTCTAGTGGTGAGCACATGCAGGAGAGAAGAGAGAGGACTACTTCAACACCACAGTTACACAGGGAGAAAGATTGATTCTTTCTCCCACCAACAAATGAAAGCCAAACAGTTCACTCATCCTTCTCCTGCAAACTGCAGCACACAAGTCCATACAAGCTCAGGGACAAGAGCTCTCACGCAGCAGTCTGCCTCGCCCCCGGGTCAGTGGGACTGCTCTCCTAACAGAGTTTGTTACAAGCAGGAGGAATTGTTTTGCCCCCTTTCCCCTCCCTAAGGTGGGGAAAGAACACAGATCCCCATGCTCCCCTTGCAACCCCCTTCCCTCCTAAGCATGCAGCCTCCTGCGATCTAAGGCCTCGCTTGCTGTGGCCCAGCGGTGTCACCTCATTTCAGACTGCTGAGGAAATTGTTAAGATTTGGGAGAGAGCTGTGAGAAATCCACACCATAGAGGTAAACAAGACAAGGAAGGTGTCACTACAGACAGAGGTAGGTTTGTTGAGAGGGGGATGGATAGCAGCTCAAGGGTTCACGAGGAAAGACAGCACCATGGAAAGATCACTAAGGAGGAAAAACAGAGTCAGCAGATGGCAACACAGTACGTTACGGGTCCATTCCAGGGCCAACCCTTCCCCTCCCGACTGCCAACGGCGCAGCCAGCACACTAAGGCTTAGCCTGGTAGCGGTTTATATCCTCACTCCTTTTTGTGTGCTAACCAAATAAATGAGTTTGGTGTATCTTGTTTGCAGACTCTTTGAACACAGACAAAGAAACATGAACAGAACCGCACAGGAACAGAGATAGTAACACCCTGAAACAAAGCAGGAACCACGGTTGTCTTTGACAGGCTCAGCACAGGTCAGATCAAGTTCATCAGCTTGCTCTGCAAGCCTGGCACCTCTTCTTAGGGCAGCAGCAAGCAAGACACAGAAGCTCTTGCAGCAGCGTGTTACCATTCCACCAGCAGCTCTGCTCCCCATCACAACTTACCAGCACAGCACAAGCCTGCATTTCAGCTGATGTACCCACGGGCAGACACAGTAACAGGATTTGTGTTTAGACACTGGACTGTGAATCACAGTGGCAGAAACGTACATTTAGATCTGGATGTTGGCTGTAGAATAATTTCTCTCAGACTGAAAATAACAGGTCACCATTGCAGCATTTGCTCAGTGAACAAGTCACAGCTGATAACTATGTCCAACACACCTCCAAGTATGTTCTTTTTTGGGACAGGTTCTCCAGTAGCTCATATTTTACTCTCCCTCTAACTAGACCCTACAGATTCCAATCCAGCAGGATTGCTCTGTCTCATGGCCAAGTGAAGCATTTAGTTCCCTGTGAGCAAGTGACAAAGACCTGACAGTTCTACACTCACTGTAACAGCAGTACCTTTGCTTTCTTCATGTGGCTCATGATATCGCCAAGATCTTCAACATCGATGACAGAATTTGTGCCTCCAGCTTCCTCGGCATCAGCCTCCTCCTCACTACTGGTTTCAAACAACTCCTCTGCCTGCGTAAGAGATCAAATAAAAAAATAAATTAGGAATGTATCTGAATGTTAAACATAAGACCTTCATCTGTGCTAACCAGTGAAATCAGCTCTCACAATCAGTAAAGACTACTGAAAAAGAAGGAATAGTCTACCAATAACCTGTATAATGTATGAGATGCATTTAAACTTGAGGCTTTTATCAGTGTGTATTTTTAAGAGTTCAGTAGCACACAAGCCACCTGAAACTCAGTCCAGATATCCTACCTCCAGATTGCTCCGCTCTCCTCATGTGCCTATCTGATCACATGAGAAGCAATACAGAGGAGTCCAGCTCCCACTGCGTACTACAGTGAACTGGAAGCCTAAACCCCTTTAACTCCTCCAGGTGCCTCTGCCCGAATGACCAGGGAGTGAGAGATCTGCTTTCCAAGTCAAACTCTTCACCGAGCAGAAAAGTTGTCTCCCTTTCTGTACACAGCCAAGGTACAGCACAACAGCATTGCTGTAACAGCAAGATTTATTCCTCTTGCTTCTGCAGCGGCCAACACACTCAAACCCACTCAGCCAGAAGAGCCCGTTTTCCCACAAAATTCAACATAGCCAGAGTAATCATTTCCAACCCACAGTAAATGGCTTGCAGGGAGGATTAAAGTGCCACAGCAGCTCTGGGTCTTGCACTGTAGAGCAAGAGAGGATTTCTTATTCAAAACCTACAATCAACAAACACTCCAGAAGACACAGAGATGATTACAGACAGACACCTTCAGAGGAAATACAGGACTTGCTCAGGTAACACTCCCTCAACTGCCTTTGGAAAAACCTTGGGACTCAGGCAAAGCACCTAAGCTTCAACAAGTTGAAGTGGAAGCAAGTTAACTGCTCACAGGGAACTAAATGCTTCACTTGGCCATGAGACAAAGCAAAGACTCCGATGAGAACCCAGACCGGCTCCCTGGAGCCTCTGTCACAACATATACCTCCCCCCTGTTCAAGGGGAAGACTCCCTCATCATATAGATGCCATCTAGCCTAGGTCCACCACTAATTCTTTGGTGATTCTTTTTGGAAGACTTATTCTACCTGTTATCCACCATGGGATCTCATCCCTCTTCCCTCCGCTTCACAACAAAGAAGTATCAAGCTCCCACAGCACCCCTCTGGACTGTAGGAGGAAGGAGAGAAGTCAAATAGTGCTCCAAGGGGCACTAAACCAGGAATAAGGCCACATGGATTTTGGCTCTACCTCAGTATTCTCGTATTCTGATGCCCCATGTTCATGATCTGAGCTCTCCTTGCTCTGCTTCCCCGGAGATTTGCACTTCCCTTTCTTGCACTTCCCACTGCAGGGCTTCTTTTCCCCTCTGCAGAGGGCCTGGAGCCGACTGAGGAACTTGGCTCTCCAGGCGTCAAAGTCAGCCTCAATGCTGCCATGCTTGCTCTGGGCCACGTTGCAGTCCCCCTCGGCACGAGTCATGATACGGCTGGCACTGAGCATCCACAGCCACCTGTCAATATTTCTTCCAACCTAGGACAGGAGGAAAGTTAGAGGGGAATTAAATGAAGTCCAAGTTAAACAAAGCAGGCAACTAAGAAAGCAAGGACCAAGCCTGGAAACAGAGTTAGTGAGCTGCACAGGACTGCAAGGCAGGGACTTCTGGACTCCCTCTCACCTGCTGACTCAGAGCACAGACACAAGTCAGTCTGAACACCACCACACATCCTCAGGCCCCCGTTTGAAAATACCTCTGCTATCACACTGATGTGATAAGAGATGAGCTCTGGGAATGAGCTTCTTTGTGCTATGCTTGCTGGTCAAAAAATGGCCACATGCATAACACACAAACATAATATCCTGGTGACAAGTCATGCCGTTTTTCTGACTGAGATGAAACTAATTACCAGGCTAAGATACCGTCATATTTCACATCAGAAAATAAAGCCAAAATCCACACAATACAGCAAAGTACGCAAGTTTGAGAAAAGCGCTCTAAACTAAAAGGCAGCAAGTGAGAGGGTGTACAGTACTGTGCCCTCACGCACTGATAGAAAGCTTTCGAAGCTGGGAAATTAACTCAGTAATGATTTACCAAATGTATTACCATACCCCCCCAGATTAACGCAGTGCTTATGGGACTCCTTTCCCATTTAAGAGGGCAGCACAATTGCTTCAAAGCTGCATTGCCCGTGCCCTAAACCCAGTCCCTAATCAAGTCCGCACGACAGCTGCAATTCTCACACAAACTACCAGTATCATTCAGTTTTGTAGCATTTAAGAAAGCTTAGCCTTTCGGAGGAGCAGAAATCAAAGAAAGGTGCACAGGAGATACTTACTGTGTTGTAGTGATCAACATAAACTGAATTTCCCAAGCCAAACACAGCGTATCTCAGGCCTTTCAGATACGTTTTCCCAAAGCGGAAGTCATTCGCAGCCTCTTCTAACCACTTGCAGAACCACGCTGCACTCTCGGTTGGCTGTCCATCTGTGTACGTAGCTACCAAGAACACACAAATGTTCCTGCTGGTTGTCTAATAATATAAACAGAACAGAAGAGATCACTGCATTTTTCAGAACACTTTACATCAGGAAGAAAGCTGTAACACATGGGCAGCTGGAAGAAGTCAAAAGACAAGATTTTTGCTAAGTGGGTTAATAGTCTTTGGTGTGGGATGCTGCAGGTGATAATCCCAACAGTGGTGAATGGCCATCTTCCCTGCAAAGCCATCTTAAATTAGCCAAGAGAGATCAAGCTGTCTTTCCCCTACTTAACAGAGACACAGTGGTAAAAGAGAACTGGACATCTGCCTTCCCCACCCCAATCAACAGCTGCTTGAACAGACTCTTGCAGCAATAAAGTCTCCCACGGATTCAAAAAAGCAACTACCAATATTCACAGAAGAAAAATCCATCAAGGATTACTCAATATAAACATGCCTCACAAGAAGTTTCTAAGTCTGTGAAGGCTGCAGAAGTATCACCATCTACTTATTCTGGTTTTGAACCCTTCCCCAAGCGTACCCTGTCAGAGGCGGCACAGGGGGACCTGGTGCAGCCACTCTCACGTAACTCACACCCGAGTTACAGAACTAGCTCATACAAAGTCACTGCCAGCATCAAAATATTCTACGTGATCCTTTCCTAGTAATTTTCAAAATTTACGTATTTTCTGGAGGATTGATAGGCTATACTTGCTTACATAGAAGGGAAGCAATTTTCAACACACAGCTTTGCGGATTTCCAGGATAACAGGAGAAAAATACAAGAGGAAAACAGCCTTCGCAATCCCAGGAAAAACTTGTATTTATTATTCGTATTTATGATGTACCTACCTCCTCTGATAAACAATCATCTGGATCATAGTCTCCCATGCTAATGACTTCCACAGGCAAATTAAGGGAAATAACTGCTTCAGCCAGACCTTTGGCAAATCTCTGGGGAAAAAAAAAAAAAAAAAAAGAAATGTAGAAAGTTATCAATTACTTCAACCTAATGTCGTGGTTTAACCTCAGTTGGCAACTGAGCACCACACAGCCACTCGCTCACTCCACCCCCCCCGGCGGGATGGGGGAGAGAATCAGAAGAATAAAAGTGAGAAAACTCATGGGTTGAGATAAAAACAGTTTAATAATTGAAATAAAATACTACTAATAATAATAACAACAAGACGACGACTATACAAAGCAAGTGATGCACAATGCAATTGCTCACCACCCGCCGACCGATGCCCAGCCAGTCCCCGAGCAGCGGCCCCCCCGGCCAGCTTTCCCCAGTTTATGTACTGAGCATGACGTCCCATGGTATGGAATGTCCCTTTGGCCAGTTTGGCTGTGCCCCCTCCCAGCTTCTTGTGCACCTCCAGCCTTCTCAGTCGGCAGAGCATGGGAAGCTGAAAAGTCCCTGACTAGTGTAAGCACTGCTCAGCAACAACTAAAACATCGGTGCGTTATCAACATTGTTCTCATCCTAAATCCAAAGCACAGCACTGTACCAGCTACTAGGAAGGAAATTAACTCTGTCCCAGCTGAAACCAGGACACCCAACTATCGTACGGGTCAAACAAGCCCTGCTATGCCCAGTCACAAGACTTCTCCCAGCACAGAAAGAACAATGACACATGAGAACTGGACACTGGACCTACAATTCCTCACATTAAAAAAAAAATGAAGTATACTGGCTGAAAGAAGAGACGTGAATTTTAATGACTAATGATTTTACATTTACACACACAAATTAAATTTCTTTCTGAGAAAGCACCTAAAACTTCTCTCTAAGAAGACCTGCTAGCAAATTAAGAGTATATTGTACGAGTAAACTTTAAGCTTCATAATCTATGTCTCTACTGCATGCCCCACTTAAAGGGAGTAGAAAAACTGTTATTTTTACATAATTTTCACCTATCTTTCATGTTGGGCAATGAATTCTAATGAGCTAATGAACTTTCTGATGAACTTTCAGATTTTTACACAGTGCAGTGTTTCTAAGGGAAGCAACATACTTGAATCTCAACAGTATTTCAAATCAACTTCATGTAAGTGAAAAAAAGTAACTTATACCTTTGCTGTGCCAGTCTGAGACCCATAGAAAATCTTTACCCCAGCAACATAGACCTCCTTTGCCTGCAGGGTGGCATATCCATTTACTAGTTTGTCTTCTATTCCTTCAGAAGAAGCGGGATTCCCATTGGATTTTTCACCCTACAAAACAAGCGCTGTGTCACATTCAATCCCTTTTCAAAGGGATGTTTTCCCCTTTTTCCCCAAAAGCATTTAAAATTCAAATCCTGTGACCAGACCCTCAGCACTACGCAAATGCGACAGTCAAAGCATTTCAGTTTCTCTCACACCTAAAGAAACACACGAGTAACTATTTCTCTGAACTAGGTCATGCTACAATACACTCGTCTCACACAGGTAACAGGATCCAGGTGAACCCGAGAACCTCCCAACTCGTGCAGCAGAACTTCACTCACCCGCACGAGGAGGTTTTAAATTCCCGAATGGCCTAATCCCACTCCCATCCTAAAACCAGTCCAACCTTGTCATTAGCATCACTGGAAACATGAAAACACTGGGCACAAGCAGAGTGATTTACTCGAAGTGACAGAGCAACCCAGGCTGACACATTCTCTCAGCTACAAAGTGAGAAGCATTCAGCTGAGATCTGCTCTGACATCAGAGCAACGAGGGCGTTTAGTTACCCACAAACATAAGACAATCTAGACTGAGGATCATAACCATCAGATGAACTAAACTACACTGGGGATTTGCAACAACCTAGGTGGGCCCACAGTGAAGTAGCACATTTCACTGCACCAGTGGGTACGCCTTTACCTGGCAACTACTCACTTCCACACACAGATTTTTGGGGTCTTCTCAGACAAAAGCGCTTACGTGTTCAGTTACCTTCTTTTTGGTTTTGGTGGTGGTGAACTGAATGACGATCCAAATGCTTATCCCAAAAGCAACAGCAGAATAGATGTAAAATCTGTGCAGCCATAAGGACACCAGGCAAGCATAGAAGTTGTTCCACGTATCCATTGAGACATCTAAATCTAGAATAAATCAGAGATTTAGCAAGAGCAGATTCCTACAGTATGAACTTATGAGCACACAAAAAATAATCATACAGTACCCACAGTCTCATGCCATTTGCTATTCTTCCCTCAGGCTCTGCAGAAAACAGCTTTTGGTTAAAGACAAGACACTACAATTGAATCAAGGAGCCTTCACCTCAGAGGTGTGTCAGCTGAGTTCCATCTGTGTATCCAAGCTAACATTTTAGACTGTCATACGGAAACTCTGGGTTTCTCTTAGATAGGGCAGGTTCTGTTATAAGGAAAGGCAGAAAATACTTGTGCTGTGCAAGTGTCTGAAAGTAGAAAGTCCTTGTGAAACATCCACTGTATCGTACTAGCCTTAGTTTTCCACAGACCCGACGTGTGCAGATCCCTGGAGCTAGAAAGCTCCATTTCAAGGGGGAAATCATCTCCACAGAGCTTGCTGCTGAACACAACCCTTGCTTGTACGCATTAGACACCACGCTGATTACAACAGCTTTGACCCAGAGTTTCGAGGCCAGACTGAAACCTGGATTCAATTGAGAGTACTTTTTCAGAATTCTATTATCTGAGTCAGGTTTGATTCAGAACAACTGAGATTTTTTCAAGTTGGTTCAGAACATTCAGGGTACATAATGTTGTAGCCAGGAGCACGCTTGCGCGGTGCCTGTGATTACCTACTTCATACGAAACATTCAGGAGCTTAGATAAGGCTCATTTGTGACACTTATTGACTGAGAAACACAGACGACACCCTCCTACTGTTATCTGCAGTCCTCTTGGGTCTTGTTTTTGCAGACATCAGACAAGAGCCCAGAAACAGAGTGTTTCCAAGAAGCTGGAAACTTTACCTTACTTCTCCCCTAGGCTGTTACTTAGAGCACCAGATCAAAAGCTTGAGGGGATGCCCTTCACCCCTCCACCAGCAACACCAAACCTCCCGAAAGAGCAGAGCTGAGAGCGCTTGCCGTTGTGTCGGCCGCCCCAGTGCTGCCAGCCCACACAAGCAGCAAACCCCTCGAGGGGGGCTCCAGAAACCTGCAGCAGCCCAAGTACCCCGCTCCACCTCACCCCCTGTACCTCCCCCCTGTGATTACCCCATGGCACCCCCCCACCCCGGTGCCTGACCCCCCACTGGAGCTGCTCCCCCCTCCCTCACCCCTGTGCCTACCCCAGGACCTGCCCCTCTGCACACACCCCCCCCGAGCCCACCCCATTTAATTCCTCTTCTGTACTCACCCCCACCCACATAGCTACCCCGCTGATCAAGCCCCTCACACAGACCTCCCATTCCCTGCCCCCAGTAACCACCCCACGGTTATTACCACCCCCCCAACACACACACACCCCCTCACGGTTATTACCCCCCCCTCACGGTTATTACCCCCACACACACACCCCTCACACACACACACCCCCTCGCAGTTATTACCCCCCCCAAGTTATCACCCCCCCCACACACACACACCCGCAGTTATTACCCCCACCCCTCACAGTTATTACCCCTCCACACACACACCCCTCTCACAGTTATTACCCCCACCCCTCACGGTTATTACCCCCACACACACACACCCCTCTCACAGTTATTACCCCCACCCCTCACGGTTATTACACACACACACCCCTCACAGCTATCACCCCCAGACACACACACCCCCCAAACGGTTATTACCCCCACACACACAGTTATTACCCCCCCCCCGGTTATTATCCCCCCACACCCCCTCCCCCACAGTTATTACCCCCAGACACCCACCCACCCCCCTCACGGTTATTACCACACACACCCCCCTCACGGTTATTACCCCGGCCCTCGCACTGACCCCCCTACGGGCATTACTCCCCCCATACGCCCCTCCCTCACAGTTATTACCCCCCACAGACACACACACCCTTCCCTCGCCGTCACTGACCCCCCCCGGCCCCTCGCTACACCGGGCTCCCGGTCCCACGGCCCTCACCGGCGGAGCCCCCCCCCACTCGCCTCAGGCCATGTGCCGCCGCCTTCCCCTTCCGGCCGCCTCCCCCCGTTTCCCTCCGGACGGCTTTTGCTGGCGCGACGGGAGGCGGGGCGGGGGACGACGGGGAAGGCGTGGCGGCGGCCAATGGGGAGGCAGCGTGGGGCGGCCCCGCCCGCCGGCCCCGCGCGCGCCCGCCGGTGGCGCAGGAGCGGCCGCCGCCATGTCCATCTTCACCCCCACCAACCAGATCCGCCTCACCAACGTGGCCGTGGTGCGGGTGCGGCGCGGCGGCAAGCGCTTCGAGATCGCCTGCTACCGCAACAAGGTCATGGGCTGGCGCAGCGGAGCGTGAGTGACGGGCCGCCACCGCCGGGGCCTGGCCGAGGGGCGCCGGCTGGGGGGGGAGGCCCGGGGGCCTGTGTGAGGCCTGGCTGGGGGGAGGGGGGGAGGCCCGCGTGGGGCCCGGCTGTTGTTGGGGGGGGGGGGGTAGGCCCGCGTGGGGACCTGGCTGTGGAGCCGGGGCGGGGGGGGGAGGTCCGCGTGGGGACCTGGCTGTGGAGCCGGGGAGGGGGAGACCCGCGTGGGGTCCGGCTGTGGAGCCGGGGAGGGGGAGACCCGCGTGGGGCCCGGCTGTGGAGCCGGGGCGGGGGAGGGGAGGCCCGCGTGGGGACCTGGCTGTTGGGGAGGGGAAGGCCCGCGTGGGGCCCGGCTGTGGAGCCGGGGAGGGGGAGGCCCGCGTGGGGACCTGGCTGTTGGGGGGGGGGGGGAGGCCCGCGTGGGGCCTAGCTGTGGAGCTGGGGAGGGCGAGGCCCGCGTGGGAACGTGGCTGTTGGGGGGGGGGAGGCCCGCGTGGGGCCCGGCTGTGGAGCTGAGGAGCTCGCGTGGGACCTGGCTGTGAAGCCCGGGGGGACGGTGGGGCGCTGCGCAACGCCCCCGCCCTTCCCTGGGGAGTGATACTGGCGCTGCCAAAGTTCCCAGGCACCACTGATTCAGACCTTGGCAGCAGGACTTGTTCCTCCTTGCTAAAATCTCTCGCGCTCTTACGTTGCTGACTTCATGGGTTTTCTAACCCTGCCCCAATCTCCAGGGAGAAAGATCTCGACGAGGTCCTGCAGACGGACACGGTGTTTGTCAATGTTTCCAAAGGCCAGGTGGCAAAGAAGGAAGATCTCGTTCAAGCGTTTGGGACGGATGACCAAACAGAAATCTGTAAGATGGTAGGTTTCGACCACTTTGCTTTGTAGAAGCTTGGAGAAGACTTCACAAATGTTTTACGTAAGGGTCACGCAGACATGGTAGGTTGGTTTGTTACCAGAAGGTTTTCACAGAATGCAGTGCTGCTGTAGGCGAAAGGGTTGTTTGTCAAGAAGTGGGTAGAAAGGAGGGGTAGCTCTGTGGTATAGTCTTAAATTTTGTCTGTGCATCTGGCTGAAAAGAGTTCTGAGTGTTCAGTATAACGTACAGCTTCTGTGCACTGATGTCTGCGGACACAGAAGAAAAGTTAACCAGCACTGAAGAGTTTCTCACCTAAGATATATTATTAAGGGTGCAGGGAAAGGAAGGGGACAGTTCCTTACTTGGGACAGTTCAATTAAGTGTTAAGAGCAGATCTAATTGCTTAGTCCTTCTGGGTAGGGTATGAACTGTGGACTTGTTGTGGGTGATGAGAATTCAAGTAAATCTGCGCTTCTCTTTTTGTAGCTTACTGTTTCAGAGGTGTTTTTTTTCTCTGAAATCTTTCCAGTGTTGTCTGTCATAATGATGAACGTTATTAATACGGTTATTCTTTTTCTGCACTTCACGTCTAACCAAACCATTCAAGCAATTGTGAAATTTAACAGTTACTGGGGTTTTCACTCTTTAGTCAAATCTGTGACATTTCTTAACTGATTTTTTTATTATTGACTGTCCAGATTTTATCAAAAGGGGAGCTGCAGGTATCGGACAAAGAACGACACACGCAGTTGGAGCAGATGTTTAGAGACATCGCAACTATTGTGGCTGACAAATGTGTGAATCCTGAAACAAAGAGGCCATACACAGTAATCCTTATAGAAAGAGCCATGAAGGATATTCACTACTCCGTCAAACCACACAAGAGCACGAAGCAGCAGGTTAGTTTTCTCGCAAAATCAGCTTCTGCGCAGAAGTGTTGCCTTCAAGTGTAATTTCTCTGTTAGCGGTCACAGCGGCGTCAAAAAAGCCCTGCAGTCTAAAGCCCGCAGAATGATTACTCAGCTGGCTGGTGGTTGAATGCTGGATACAAGCAGCCTCTGAAACGCATGCAGTTGGTTTTCTAACAGTTCAGGGAAGGGAGAAAGAAAGAAACTAATTTACGCAGCAACAGTGATATGCCCGGAACAGAAATAAAAGGTTTATTGTTTATATTAATTGAGGTAGTAAATCAGGCTTTGCGTCTGAGCCACGTGGGTTCCTGTTGTTCCGCAGTATAACTGCTATTTAACATTATTTCAGACAGGTTCTTTTAGTACTTGAAGTGATCACAAACAGCAAGAGCTGTGCCTTTTCTTGTTAATCTATCAAAATAGCGTGATAGCAAACTCCCTGCAGCAGAGTGGCAGTGTCCACTACTGAGAAATATGTCGGAAGCTAATGCGAAGGATTTGAGGTTTTGATCTGTGCGGTGTTTTTTAAGCAGGTGTGTAAATGCTCTTTCTTCTTCATGTCTTTACAGGCCCTGGAAGTGATCAGGCAGTTAAAGGAGACCATGCAAATTGAACGTGCTCACATGAGGCTGCGGTTTATTCTTCCGGCAAAGGAGGGGAAGAAACTGAAAGAGAAGCTCAAGCCACTGATTAAAGTTATTGAGAATGAAGATTTCCATGAACAGTTGGAAATTGTAAGCGATAAAGCAGTCCTTGGGTTTCATACTTGATTTGACTACACCTGTAGGGTTTACTAGAAGATGAATTAATATATGGAAGTTGTTTAGATAAACTGCAAGTTTACCAGAGGCTCTAAATCAGAGGTGTAGTTTGTAGTTTTTAGTTTCGCACAACCCTAGTGATGAAAGCTTTGAAGTAGCCTTTCTTACGCGGAGATTGCTGCTTCAGGCTGAGGAGAAGCACAGCGTAGTTTCTCTTAGCAGTGATTCTCCTACAACACTGATAAGTGTCTCTGAAAATATGGAATGTTACTCTTATTTATTTGGTGGGTCAGGCCTGTATTTTGACAGTGGTTAATTAGTTTTTTAAAAAATAGTCTGTGGTAAAGCAAAATTTGGTATTGGTAAAAATCTTTCTGAGAGCGGATTAGAATCCAGCTGTCAAAAGACATGTCCGGCATGGGTAAATGGAACTGCAGGACTTCTTTGGAAAGATTACGTGATAGAAATTGCTTATCAACTCTGCAAAGTCCTTTTTAGTAACTAAGCAATTATATTCTTTTTATGAAAATTAATGTTAGACCTTGCGAAGGGGCTGATGAAAATCAAATATTACTGCTTGACTGATGAAATGTGAAATATTTCAGGTGTGCCTTATTGACCCAGGCTGCTTCAGAGAGATTGACGAGCTGATCCGGAGTGAGACAAAAGGGAAGGGAACACTGGAAGTGCTCAGTCTGAAAGATGTGGAGGAAGGAGATGAAAAGCTTGAATAACAAAAACCTTCCTGGAGCAGTTCTGCTTTAACGACATCCTACGAAATGGCTGGCGTTAGCCACTCTCTTCTGTTCGGCCTTCATGGTTTTTCCAATCTCTTGCTGCCAAATACTTTCTGACACTAATCCTTTGGGATTTTTCCATGCAGTGTGGTTTGTTTTTTTTATCATTTTACACTTGCTTGGTTTACAAATGGGTTTGCCTGTAGGAGCATTTTGTGTCAGAGTTGCACTAATGAGGATTGACTTGATACAGAGGTTACTCTAGCTTTGGTTTACTTTAAGAGTTGCTATTGAAGAGCGTTTTGACTGATACAGTGCCAATCGTCTGTAAGTTGTCAGTGCTGAGTGGAAGATTGCGTAGGTCACTGAGGGGGGGGGTTGTATTTGAGGAGAGGAACCTTAAGAAAAGGGAGCTGCGTTTTTACTTCTAAACAGGTGCAAAGCGTGGATCATGTCTAAACCGATCTCCTGGCAGCATGAAAACTGACTTAGACTTCCGTAATTGGCTGCTTGATAATTAGAGTACTTTAAAGGACCATTCTTAAAGATTTCCTTCACTGGATATAACAGTACGTGCTGACTTAGAAAAAATGTTCTCCAAATAACTTATTCGTAAAATATATTTAGCTACATTAATAAAAATGAATTATCGTCTTATTTATATATTACAGATACAGAACAAAATAAAAATAATTATTTTTGGTAATAGTATAGGAGGTAGCTCTGGCCGTGGTGATGCTTTTTGTAGGCGGAAGGGGTAGCCTGCGTTTCTGAGCTGTTCTCGTTCACGTGGTAGGATGAATCTCGAACAGGCGGTGGTGGCCTCTGGCCATTGAGCTAGACAGGCTTTTGTTGGGCCCTAATTCCTGGCGGTCACTGTTTGTGTGTGCCCCTTTTCTTTTTAGTGTGATAGGGAACAATTCTGGCAGCTGTCCTTTATCCTCGGTCTTTTTATGCTGCTTTCTAATACATGCACAGAATTTCCAGCCAGCTCCTGAGGCACGGCATGTAGTTCTTGGTAATTCTGTTAAATCTTGTTTCAGCTGTGTCAAACAAATGCTTTTAAGCTGAACTTGCGTATTTCAAAGAAGAGGGGAAGAGAGGACAACAACTGGAGAAGGAGATACTAAAAATACAGACCACCAGGCAAAGCATGTATCCTTGGGTGACTAAAAGCTGAACCAGCAGGAATTTAAGGAGCCTGTAGTGCTACGTACCTGTTCCCGTGCTGATAGTACGCAGCAAGCCAGGCGCTGCAGGCTTGCCAACGACTAGATCTCTCTGCCAGATGAGCACGTGTTGTGTTCATTGTTTGCTGTTTACTTTTAGAGCGCGTGACTCGTGACCTTTTCCTTTGTACCATTAGCACGTTGTGAATTTTCTAGAATTTAAGCAGGGAGAGTTGAAGTCAACTGGAGGAGGAGCGGTTTGCCGTGTCAGGTGCGGAGGCCCTGCGGGACTAGATCCTTAGTCAAAGGCTTCCTCTTGGAAGCTGATTTCTGCAGCAGTCTGTTGGTAGGAGCTTGTGCAAGGTTGGGTTAAATTTCTTCAGTCATATCTTGGAAGGACTTGCCCCTGTGGAGTCTGGGTTTTGCTGAGGGACAGTGAAATGGAGATTCTTGAACCATTTTACCCATTTTAAAATGCTTTCTCTTGCCCCCAAGGTAATCTTCCATGGTGTTTAAATGCTGCCTAGGAAAGTTTAGTGGCATAATTACTACGTTTGCCATGTGGACACAGCCTCAGTGTGGAGATCTCTACATGCGTGGACAGACTGGCAAGATTCCTCGTGTGTACAAACCCTTAACTGCTTGTTTTTCAAATGGCCATCCCTTCACGGGTACTTGATGAAGCACCGAAGATGATAACATTGATATTTAGCTTGTCACTGGCAATTAGCGCTAACATGCAGTTCATAAATCTGCAAATGAGACACTGAGTGAGAGCCTCAGATGGCATTGTGTCGGTAGTATTTGATTTCGCAATCCTGTAATTTCTTTATTTTCTATGTTCAACACCTAGAGCACAACAGGATGGCTGCAGGTTAAAGATCTTGAGTTACAGAAACTTAATCTAAGCTGACTTACAAGCTTGGTGCTAGGAAGGCAATTTCCTTATAACGTTAAGGATCTTCTCTGGTAGAGGGAGCTTGATTTTATTTATCAACAAATAAATGTACATGCTTGCATTTCTTGTCATACTTGTAGTTCAGCAAGAGTGTATGGTAAGCATCAAAATAAATATGGTATTGGTAGCTGGTTTGTTCTTGCCCGTTTCAACAGGAGCGTATCTCCCTGCACAACCATTTCCTGGCTAATTAACTGAAATTTCCCAAGGTACATACCTAGGTAGCAATAGACCTCTCTTGCCATTTGAAATAAGCTGGCAGCTTCCAGGCGAGCGCTGGTAGCGTGTTTGGGTATACGTGTACACATATTTTCCCCGAAATTGTCCTCGCCCTGTTTCTGGTGGGGCTTGGAAGGCTCTCCCGGCTGGGTGGGTTGCAACTGCCGTAGCCACGGTGATGGGAAACACAGCTGGCATCCCCGCTGCCCGCCCTGCCATCGGCTACCTCGGAGGGCTCAGTAATTGGTTATTAATTAATCCGTTGCCTGCAGAAGCAGAGAGGAAGGGGCTGTGGGCGGCGATGGCCGAGCGGGAGGCGATGGCCAAGCAGGAGGTGCGTGGCGTGCGGCAGTTGGAGGTGCCACGGCAACGGTTCTGCGGGCGCCGGGAGCTCGGCTCCATCCGTGGTCACAGCCTGGTGACCGCTCCAGCGGGCGGTGGAGCTGTGATGGCTGCCACCCGCGCAGCGGGGCTGGAGGGCCGAGGCAGGAACGTCGGCACCGCACAGGGCCAGAAGGCGAACCTCAGCCAGCGCGTCCAGGAGCTGCGCGCCGTCATCGCCTTGCAAGGTGCTGCCCCTTCGGCTTCGTGGGGACGGCCCGGGGCGGGCGGGGGGGGCTCTTGGTCCCCCCATCGTCCTGCGTGGTACCAACAGCGCCTTAATATTTCCTCCAGAGCAAGGGAGGAAGTTTTTCACGCAGTCATGTGAGGAAAAGCTTAGTCAGAACAGAGAGCTGCTCCCCCGCCTGCATGAGGCGGTGCAGGAGGACGTCCATGCCCTGGGCATTGTCCAGAAGGTACGGGCAGGTCCCATCTGCTGTACCCCTTGCCTGGTGCTGGCCCTGCAGAGCCAGCTCCTCCGCCGGTCCTCTCCAGGAGCAGGCAGCACAGGGCAGCAATAGGATGTGACCGTCCCCAGGCTGGCGGTGATGTTCTCTCCGCCCCTCTCCTGCCCACAGCACAACAAGCTCACCACCTCCGAGGCTTGCAGAGCGCAGCAGCACTTGGGCATCACTTTGGCAAGGAAGACGGTGGAGGTAACGGCAGGGTCTGGTGGGCATGGGCTGTTCATAGGGGGCTGGGGCTCCAGGGACGCTCGGAAGAACAGAGTGCACAGCAGAGGGGCCTGGTGCTGGCACAAGGGCAGCCCCACAGGGCTGGTGTGGCGAGACATGGGGTGTTCACCTGTGGTCCCACGGGTCCCTTTCCACCGCAGGACCCATTCGTGCAGGTCCTCCTTTAGCTCCCTGAGCAGATCCTTTGTCCCAACACAGCTCCTGGCCATCCCACCCAGCGTGTCCCTGGGTCTGCCTGGGTTCCTGCGGGGTCCAGCTGCACCCTAGGGAGAGAGATGCTGTCTCTGCCCTTTGCTGCCTGTCCCAAGGTTATGACCTGGTTATAAGCCCGTGGAGATAGAGGCACTGGCTCAGCAGAGCTGTCTTTGCCCAGGGCCTCTTGCAGGGATGGAGCGGTGCCACCGCTCTCCGCCAGCATCTGCATCTGGGGCACGGATCGATTTTATTGACGCCCAGCCCTGGGTCTGCGTTACGCAGAGTCCCTAAGCCCAACCCGCCGCTGCCGTCAGCAGATGTTGATGCCCACCTCTGCCTTACCCCAACCAGCCCCCCAGAGCAAAGCTCTCCCAGACCCTGTCCTGCCAAGGGAGTGACGATGTCCTGGAGCAACGTCTCGGTGTCCCCAGCTCTGCTTTGGGGGGAGTTTTCAGGCAGGACCCCCTTCTCCCGCGGATGCCCAGCGAGTCCTGCCTCCAGCCTGGTGAACTCTCACGTGCCCATCCAGGTGGCTCAGGAGAAGCTCCGGGCCGACATCTTTCGCCGAGTGAACGCGTGCAACATGCTGCTGTACCAGATGAGGCAGCGGAGCCGAGCCCAGGACGAGCTGCAGAGACGGCTGCAGCGGCTGCAGGATGCCGAGATGGATGACCAGTGGCACCAGGCGCAGCTGCAGGTACCCAGGACCCCTTCCTGGGGTGGCAGCACCTGTGGGGGGGCTTTAATCCAGCCCCCATCCCCGCGTTCCCTGGGTGGGCACCGGGCTTGGCATGCTGGGTCACCCCATGTCCCCCCCTCCCACCTCTGCCCCAGGTGATTCGCCAGCTGGAGAACAGCACTGAGAAGATGCTCACGAAAGTCCACGCTGGACAGAAGGTGACCGCCCTGTACCTGGCAGTGCGGGATGTCCTGAGGAAGGTGAGCTCCTCCTCACTGTGCCATCGTCCCACCCCCTCCCCCTGCAAAGGCAATGAAGTGCCATGGGGGCTGCACTGGTGGGACACCCTCCCAGCTCGGCTCGGTCCTCCTGCTCTCCTCCATCCCCTATCACAGCGCGCGGGGGACCCCCGGGGCTCGGTGGGGTGATGCGCTGTGGCTCCCTGTGTCCCAGGAGCTGGCCCACCTGCCTCCACACCTGGACCTCCTGTGCGGGATGGCCAAGCTGTACCACGGGGAGCTGGAAGACATGGAGCTCATGGCCTTGGATGCACTCAAAGCTGCTGATGTAACCAAGGTGAGGGGTTACACGTTGGGGCACGTTGGGGCCCTCTCCCACCCTCCAGAGCCCACAGACGGCACCATGCACCCGGGCTGGTGAGTCTTCCTGCAATAAAGAGCAAAAGAGACTGAGCTGAGCTTGCCCACAGCACCCAGATGCCTCCATAGCTCCTCCCACATCTTGCTCTTGGGCCAGACTGCCCTGGGGCTGGGGACAGCCTGCCCAAAGCACCAGCCATGGTGAAGGCAGCATGCTCCACCCTCCAGCCCTCCTTGCCCAGTTTACTTCCCAGCCTGTTTACACGACGGCGGTCATTTTTGACGCCGGCCATCCCAGAAGCTCAGCTGGCTCACAAAGGTCCATTCCAGCTATGGCAGCCGCTTCTCCCTTCTCTGATATGCTCCAGGAGGACATGGCCAAGATGGAAACCCAGTTCCTTGCAGAGAGAGAGTTCAGGTACCGCTCCCTGGCCACCCAGAAGGTACACATCGACAGACACTGGCTCAAGGAAGCAAGCGAAAGGCATCTGAGAGTGGTGAGCTGGGGGGACCCAGCGCAGGCAGGGATGCGGGCAGATGGCAGGCATCAGTGCCGAGCCCCCCATGGGTGAGGGAGCCTGCAGGGCCAGCTCCCCCAGGGTGCCAGCAGCTCGGGGGGTGACGATGAATGTCCTTACAGCAAGCCGGGTATGAGCTCGCCATGGACTTCCCGACCATGCACCCACAGGACCCGCTGGTGGGTGAGTGCCTGGTGGGGTGCAGGGGGGTGGGACGTGGGCGCAGCCACAGGCATCCTTCCCTGCCGCTTCCCTCCCACCCCAGGTGCCGATCTGGAGGCCACCAAGTCCCAGAAGGAGCACGAGGCCTGGGTGACCGAGAAGATGGAGAAGGCCAAGACTGCGGTGCAGTGCTCCCACCTCTGGGTAACGTAAAAACCCATCATCTCCAGTAAAACCTGGGGCTGCTCGAGCCCCAGGGAGCTGAGACCTCTCTGCTCACCTTGTTTCACTGTGGGGTTATCTGCTCTCCTCTGTCCCTGGAGCCCCCCAAAGCCCCTCTTGTGTGGGCAGGGATAGAGTTGCTTTTCTCCATGACATGAGCTTGCAGCAGTCCATGGTGCAGAAACCTCCCCGAGGCCACGGCCCGGATCCCGCACCCTGCAGGAGCACCATGGGCTGAGTCCTCGTGCTCTCCCCTGGCCAGGACATCCCCGGCAGGCTCCTGGCGCAGCAGAAGTCCTCGGCGGACCTGGAGCAGTATGTCAAGGAATGCAAGGAGAAGAAGCAGTTGCTGAAGGAGACGCTGAAGGAGCTGGAGCTGAAGCAGGCTGAGCTGAAGTTTCGCCAGCCCCCCAACAAAACCAGGTGCTGCTGGCCTCGGGACAGTCGTGCCAACTGGGCCACCACACTTGGGGGGGACATGTGCATCACGGGTGTCCCAACGGGGCACCCCTTCCTCCCTCCCTCCCACTGCAGCTGCCCACCCCTCCTGCACCGGGAGGTTCTCTGAGCAGGGTGCTCCCCCGGCTCTGGTCCTGGCAGAGCACCCAAAGCTCCTGCTGTGGGCAGCAGGAGGACCCTTGCTCCTCATCTGGCGAGGGAAGTGGTACCAGCAGCATGGAGCTGGGCTGCAGGCAGCATCTCTGCTCTGCAGTTGCGGGGGGGCAACCTGAGCAGCTTTTGCAACAGATTTGGGGTGTCTCTGCACCCCTGTGCAGTTGTATGGATGTGAATGTGGTTGGCTCCAGGATGCTGGAGGAGGAGCTGAGGATGAACTTGCAGTGGGAAGAGGCTCGGCTGGAGCAGATGCGAGCCCAGATGCTGAGGAACCAGGAGCTGCTGCTCGAGTTTGAAAACGGCATCGACAACCTCTTGGTCCATCTGCATGGCATCACCGTGCCCGGCCAGGTACCCGCGCGGCGCTGGGGTGACACGGCCCCGGCCAGTGCTCGGTGGTGCAACAGCACAGCTCAGTGACACTTGTGCAGCCACCGTCACCCCAAGTGGCTCATTTTCCCCACTAAGGTGGTTCTTCTCTCTCTGACTCCAGGACGATTCTGTCAAGGCCAGGGGCGTGGAGGAGAAGCTCCAGCACTGTGGGCAGAAGCTGCAGTACCTGGTGGAGCGGGTGGCCGTCCTGCCCCCACACAAGCACAGCCCCGACGAGGACAACGAGGTGCGCGGGGGCTCCATCCCTGCTGTGGTCTTTGGGGACCCACATCGGGCTCTCCCGGATGGCCCATCCCAAGCCGTCCTCCCAGCTGGGAGGATGGAGGTGGCCCCAGGGAAAAGCCATGGAGCAGCTCAGCCCCCGGTGGCACTGGGCACTGTGGGGTGTGTCCCCCAGGGGGATATCGAGGTGGGGCACCCCTTGGGTTGTAACACCCGCCTCCCCTTCAGCAATTAACCCAGGGTGTCTTTCACAGACTTTTGTGAAGGTCAGAAATTTTCTGGAGAAAACAACCGCGAATGATCCGCAGAACCTGAAGATTTCCTTGGAGGACATAGGCAGTGGGATCCAAGGTAGGAGAGCAAAGTGGGGGGACACATCCCACAGCGACTGTCCCAGCCCCTGGGACCCAGTAGGCAGAGCCTGTGCCCGAGGGCTCGGCACGAGGGCTCTCTGGGATGCCACCAGCCCTCCAAAACATGCCGGCTCTCCCTGGGGACACAGGTACAGCGGAGGTGGCCCTGCAGACCCTCCCCAGCCCGCTCCCCTCCACTCTCTCCTCCAGACCCCTTTGATTTTGCTGACAAAGACAATGCCCTTGTCCTCACCCGGGAAGACATCAAGAAGCAGGGGCTGCACCTGATCGAAAGCAAGAAGAAAAGTGGCAAGAAGAAGTAGCGGTTGCTCCACGAGAGCTTTGGATGCCCCAGACCACCCGTTGAACCCTTTTTCCAGCAGGTTTAATAGAGCAGATCTTTTTCATTCCTCCCAAGCCTGTGGTAAAGCTGGAATGGGGGGTCCTAGGTCACTTCTGTCACCCGGAACCCATGGGGGTCAAAACCTGAGGGGGTGCTGAGCTGGGTTTGGAGGCAGCCCCATCCCCGTGCCCCTCGCCCAGCTGCTCTCCCCGCAGAGGTGGGGATGGGCTGGGGTGGGGACAGCTTTCCTGGCCAGAGCAAAGCTGGGGGCAGGCTGGCTTTCTCCCCCTTGGTCCTGTGGGGCCAACACCTTCCTGGAACCTCTGGCCCCCCCAGACAGCTCTGGGACCCCGATGGGCTGGCGTCTGTCTGAGGCAGCTATGGGGAAATGTGGGGCAGGGACTGAGACCTGTACGGGTATCGGACCTCAGGGTGGGTGTCTTCGTGTCCGTGCGTGGGAGAGGAAGGGCAGACCCTGCCTTGGAAAGGTAGAGCCAAATCTGAGATGAAGCCCCTAGCCTGGGACTGTCTGACCTGTCTGTGGACCCTTCGTGCCTCTTCCCTCCCCTGGTCCCTGCACACACGTTGTGCGACTCGTACGCGTGACCCTAAACTCGGAGCAAACGTCAGGCGTTACCTCTGGGCTGCAGGGAGGTGCCTGGAGGTAAGGTCTAACCCAGCATGACCTAGGACAGCAGAGGATGCTACACCAAGCCTTTGGCTCCAGGATGGGATCCCCAGCCCTGCTGATGGGTCACAAACACCCCGGCGGTGGAGGCCACGTTGTCTTCTCTGCAAAGGCACTCGTAAAACAATGCTGCAAATAGGTGGTGCTGTTTCCCCAAGTACAGCCAACACTGAGGGCTTCTGCCAGCGACCTGTAGTCCTAGCTGGAGACCCAGGAGAGTGGCACCTTGCCCACTTCCCCAGGGGAACATCAGCATCAGACCAAGCTTTCACTGTCATTTCTACTTGGTCCCTGTACTTCATGCTGACATCGCTTGTGACGTCATCACTGGGGGGGAAGGAACGGCTGTTTCTGCCAAGCCTCTCAGCAGACTGGCAGGTCACACCAAATGTTCTTGGTGGGTTTTGTGTGACTACAGGTATGGGGATTATATTGCCAAAATACGGCACAACTTGTGATTTTTAAAGGGAGCTCCAGAAATAGCATAACGTGCCAGTGAACACATCTAATGAGGCTTCCCGGAATCGATAGCCACATAGGCGGGCTCTTCTGCAATTAAAGACCACGCTATAATTACATCCATCCACCTCATGTCCCTGTCCCGTTCTCATGTGCCCACCACAGCCAGGGTGCGTGTGCTGGGGTCTGGGTCAGGGAGTCCTCTGCTGCGAGGAGCTGCCCAGCCATGGCAGCAGAAATCTGAAAATACTCTGCAAACCAGGGGGCCAAGCAGACAGCGTGGCTGGATGGCGCTGGGCCACTCTGAAACTGTCCACGCTCAACACACCCAGGGTTTGCAGAAACTTAGCCAGGCCATGCTGGGTAGACTATGCTCAAATAAGGTGTCATTAGGAAGCAAAATACCTGCGCGACACCACCGTTCCTGCTGACTCGACATCTCTGCTTTTGGTGCAGAGAGCCACCAGGCTGATGCTGAGGTTGGTGCCCCCCTGGCACCCTGGGCCAACACAGTTGCCAGGGATGGCAGTATTGACCAGAAATCATGGAAAAATCTGCCCATCTGCGGGCTTTTGTACAAACCGTCCATCCCTTCTCTCTTTCAAGACTGTCCACGGCTGCTGCCAAAAGTTTTAACTACAAGGAGGCTGTAGGAGCCAGCGTGAGCTCTGGTGTTTGCCTTTACAAGGTCTGGTGCAACAGAACTAAGGAGCATCAACTTTTGTCTCGGCTTAGAAGCAGCAGCTCCAGGACACGTCTACTGGACAACAGTCACCACACCACTGAATAAATATGAATGGTTTGAATACAGCTGATAAAACAAAGAGAGACTCTAGCTTTATACACCTAGCTACGTGAGGGGTGGTTTCCTCCTGTGATGTCCTCAGGACCTTCTGAAGGGCTTCCCTTCCTCTCTTGGTGATGCAGAAACGAGCGTACGCCCCAAAGGTGCTGCAAGGGGAAGCAAAAGTTTTCATCTCTCCTCTTACCAAGAATGCCGGCTTGGGCAGAGATGAGCCCACAAACATCTGCCAAAGTCCCAGGTAGCCGAGAAACCCACCTCTCAGCCTGTTGGTCAACAATTGAGAATGTCCCAGTTCCAGGTATTCTGATAGCCCAAAGGTCGAGGAGAAGAGGAGGAGCAAATAATCAGCGTTTTGTGGCTGGTGGAAATGAAGGATGACTTTTTAGAGCATGGTGGTGGTGCTTTGTCCCTTGTGCCCTACCCTGATGTACAGACGAGCAAGAAGAGACACTGGAAAGCTTTGGGGAAGACCTCCGTATCCTGAGGTGTTTCCTCTCCTTCCTCTTCAGCCTCTAAAAGGTGTTTGGTGAAGAGCAGAGCCAACATCCCTCAGCTAGACCAGGGGTTCCCATCGTTTGGGATAAACCCTGAAAAATGTGTCAGGCTCTTGGTCTGGTCTTTCCACTCTGGCTGTGGGGAACAGAAAAGCCACAAGACATGCTGAAGACTTCTCTCTGCTAGAGCTGGATGGAGAATCTGGTCTGTGGCCTATATGCCAGCTGCAAGGTCATTCTGGGATGTTTTAGCTGCCTTTAAAGGAGGGGAAGAGCAACGGCATGCAATAGCACAGGGGTTTCAGGTCTACTGAAATCATCAAGTTGTAAGCCGAGGATACAAAGGCTACCTGCTTCATCATGAGCATTTGCCCAATGCGTTCAGACACAGCATCCCAAATCCTCATCGCATCAGCGAGGCGAGGGGAAGGCATGTCATCCCGCCAGCCAGCAGCTCACAGCCACGCAGCGTGCTCCCGACCGGGCAGACGGCGCTGGGATGCAATCAGACTGACTGCTGCTGCCTTACCCAGACCCGGGAGAGGCGGCGGTGGAAATGGATGTGACAAGGGGTGAAGAGGTACAAGAGAGAGTGGGAAGAAACCAGAGGCAGTGCCTTGGTTTCTGGATTTAAAAAAAAAAAAAGCAACAACCATGGGTGCCCCAGGAAGGCGGCGGCAGGGGTAGGAGCAGCACCCAGACAATCCTCCTGCCGAAGTGACCCCTGAGCCATGCGGGACCTCCCTGCCTGGGGCAACCTGCCTGCAACGGGCAGGGGAGCTGCATGGGGCATCGTAGGGCACTGCCCCCCCCCCCGCAGAGACCGTGGGGCAGGAGAGCCACGCAGGGGGGTGCCCAAGCTGGAAAAAGAGGTGGGGCTGCACGGGGCTCTCCGATATGGGAAAATATAATGAATAATATAAGGAATAAATGTATAAATACAGGGAAGAGAAGGAAGGGCTGATGCCAGTTGGGGTTTCATTAGGTGGCAGGCGTGGGGTGGCACAGCCCAGGGAAGGAGGGGAGAGTTTTCCTTTTCTGCCCTGAGAAACCCTTATTTCCTTCCACCGCAATTACTACCAAAGGCTCAATGGGAGCTCCGGCGCGGATGTCTGCAGCCAGTGCCAGCGCTGGAGAGAAACCTAAAATAGGACATCGGAGAATTTGCATTGGAGCGTTCGCCGTGCGGAAATACCTCTGCCCTGGGAAGGCTGGGTTTGAGTGGGTTTGGGATTTTTTTTATTTTTAAAGATGTGATCAAAATCACATGGAATGAAGTGCAACAAAGGGTAGGCACAGGCTGGGACTGTCACCGGAGCCTCAGCACTGGGTTTTATCCTCTGGGGAGAAGGGGAACTAGGCTAAATCAGCCAGTTTGGGGCCAAAACAAGAGGCTCAGTTGGCTGTTCTGGGAAGGGAGATGCAGGCAGGGCCGCCAACGTGGGGGTCTGTCTTGGAGTGCTGGGAGCTGCAAGGGTAGGATGTGGGAGGAGGCAGGTTCACGTATCCCAGCGTTTGGGGTGAGAGCTGCTTCCATCCAAGGAAGCACAAACATTTTCCATTTCCGTGTTAAGAGGGTTAATGTTTGTGATGGTGATTTTTGGCCCGATGATAAGTAGCCTGTGTTGGCATTGGCCAGAGGTGGCCTTCAGCATCTTTGTAAAAGGAAGGAGGGACCAAGGTGAGACTGAGGCAGCGCTGGTAAAGGAGGGAAGGGCCCCATGGTGGTGGTTTTCTGACCCACAGCACGGGGAGAAGGTGCAGCAGGTGGTGGATGGGGCTGGCAGCTCCCCACAAGGCAGCCTTTCTCCATAGCAGAGGTGTCCCAGCCCTCGGACCATTTCGGCGGCCTCCTCTGGACCTGCTGTACCAGGTCCATGTCTGTCTCGTGCTGGGGACCCCAGAGCTGGACGCAGTGCTCCAAGGGGGGGGGTCTCAGGAGAGCGGAGGAGAAGGGGAGCATCCCCTCCCTCGACCTGCTGGCCACGTTGCTGGTGATGCAGTCCAGGAGACGCTTGGCTTTCTGGGCTGCAAGCGCACGTTGCTGGCTCATGTTCCATTTGTCACCCACCAGTATCCCCCAGTCCTTCTCCGTTGGGCTGCTATCTATCCATCCATCCATCCATCCATCCATCCATCCATCCATCCATCCATCCATCCATCCATCCCCCCCCCCCGGTCTGTGCTGGTACCAGGGGCTGCCCCGACCCAGGTGCAGGACCTTGCACTTGGCCTGGTTGAACTTCATGAGGTTCTCATGGACCCACTCCTCCAGCCTGTCCAGGTCCCTCTGGATGCCACCCCTTCCCTCCCGCATATCAACTGCACCACTCAGCTTGGTGGAAAACCAAAACTGGTGTGTCTTGGGTGATGCAGAGACCAGAGAAACGCAGAGCCTGGCCTTAGCTCTCTGCCAAGGACATCTGGGGAACCCCTTTGAAATGCATCGGCCACTTTAGCAGAGAAAAATAATACAACCATACGCTCAACAGGCTTTCGCCATCCACATGGGGATAAATGACGGTGCGGGGACGGCGTGGCTCTCACTCAGAAGCTCCCAGGCTCTGACACCGGTGTCTGTTCGGGAGAAATATTGATTGCAAGTATTTTGTGCTCTGTGATTCAGGTCGTCTGAAGAACACAAGCAAGGAAGCGAGAGACTGCCGAAACCTCCGTGCTGACCTAACCGGCTCGATCTTGCCTCAGGAAGGAGGCAGCTGGCGCTCGTCCCAGCCCAGACGTGCCGCGGGCGACCAGAAGCAGCCGAGGGAGCAGCCGAAAGCAGAGCCCCTTTCCGGGCTCCTTTTCCTGTGAGACCGTGGGGCAGGGTCCCATCCACGGGGGACACGGGGGGGGGGGGCAAGGCCTGCCCAAGCTCTCGCTGCCCTCGCAGGCAGCTCTGCTGCACGGGGAGCGGAGGTAGGGGCAGAGGGGTCTGGATGGCTCCGGAGAGGCTTGAAGCAGACCAGAACGGGGGGGGGCACAGAAATCCAGGGAGGGTCTCAGAGGCAGCAAGCAGAGAGGTCCGGAGAGGATCCAGGCATACATGGTGAGGGGGGAAGGGGATCGGAGGGTGCAGGGGGTGTCACACAGGGGGTGCAAGTGAGCACGGAGGGGACCAGAGCCGAGCTGAAGGTGCTCGGTGCGGGATAGAGGTGCTCGAGCACGGGGAGCAGGGGGGACCAGATGGGAGCAAAGCCCTGCAGAGGGGAACAGAGCTGGCTGGGGTATGGGGGTAAAGAGGAATGGGGGGACCTGGGCAGGGCCAGGCAGGGATATGAGGTGGAGGGGGCGAGTGCCAGCGGAGGAGAGCACAGGAGCTGATGATATTTAGGATCAGAGGGACTGGAGGGAGGATGAGGGATGGGGTGAACCTGCAGTGCACAGAGGGGAGGCACAGGGGACTGGGGGTGCCCCCAGGGTGGGGGGAAGGTGGGTTTTCCAGTCGTCCCCCATCCCCATCCGCAGGCTTCCTACCCGTGGGGTGAACAGCAGGGAGCCTGGGGTGCTCTGCACAGCAAACGAGCTGGGTGCTGTGGGTGGCCCCAGCACCCACCATCCCATGGCAGCAAGCGGGGCCATGGCAGCAGCAGGTCCCACTGCACATCCAGTGACCATCAGATGGAAGTAAAACAAGACCTAAGGGGAAGCCAGGAAACCCCACGAGCAAACGAGTGGGCACAGAGGACAGGGCTGGGCCAAGCGCACCCATGGCACAGGGGCTGCTGAGCTTAAATGGGGTGTCAAGGGTGTGGGTGGGGGCCCTGTGAGGATGCTCAGGGTGATTAAGGCATCAGGGGCAGGGATGCCCATGGGAGGGGGGGATGTGGTGGGGGGCTCTGAGGGCTCGGGGGTGCCTGGGGATATGCTTCCCCCAGCACCCCACAGCCCAGCCCTGCAGGGTGCAGGGGGAACAGGTACAGCCCCGTGCCATGCGGCATGATGGCGGCGGACCCAGGATCACCCCAACACACCACCCTGGGCTGGGGCCAGGCCTGCATGAGTGCGGGTGCCCTCCCAGACTGCAGGCCCCGGCTCCTCTGCACCCCCCCCCCGGCTTGCTGCCACCCCCCTGCCAGGCACAGCAGGGCTGGGCTGGGCTGGGATCTGCTGGTTCACAACAGGATTTGGGGGGGGGGGGGGGGCCAGGGAGAGCCATCAGGGATCCCACCCTGTGCTGGATTGGTCCAACAGCACTGTGTGGAGGATAGCAGGGCGCAGGGAGGGGTTGCAGGGTGCAGGGGCAGTGTAGTGGGGTGCAGGGGCAGTGTAGTGGGGTGCAGGACAGGATAGCAGGGCGCAGGGAGGGACAACGGGGTGCAGGTTGATGAAGCCCACTGGAAGGCAAGTAGAGACACAGCTCATCCACCCTGGTGCCGCTCTGCCCACCCCTCCTACCCCTTTACCCCGCCAGCTCCTGGTGAAGCCAAGCTGGGGTAACTGGGCACTGGTACTCGCAGGGGAGGCCCAGCCATGCCGAGTGCCTGCGGTGTCTCCCAGCAGGGCTCACCCCACCGTGGGGGACGCAAGGATGCCCGGGGACAGCGCGTGGAGGGCAATTCCATCCCCCGGCTCAGGCTCCCCACTCTGTCCCCCCCAGTTCCCATCACGGCCCCAACACCAGCAGTGCCCGGGGCCATGGGACCCCAAGGGGGCACGTGAGAGGGGGACAAGCCAGCAGCAGGCAGGGGGACCTCGTCCTTGTGTCCCCCCTCAATCCCCAGAGCTGGGTCCCACAGGGCGCTCCCACCCCACCCCAAGCTGGGTGCCCCTGTGGGTGCAGCACAAATCCCCCAATATCCATTTTGAGCCTTTGCCAGGGAAACAGGAGCCAGGAGCAAGAGGCCACGGGGCCGGGCACCATCAGCCCCCGTCCTTACCTGCCCGGGGACGTGGGGTGCCCACCGCCTGCATAGAAGCGACTCGGGGTTGCAGACAAGCCGGGTCAGCCGTATTTATTGAGAACAGTTGTGGAGGGATAAAAATATTTCCACTAGCTCTATAAGAATTTATAAACCTATACTCTGCTTATCCTTTAATAAATGCCTCTATCACCGTCATGCGAAGGTAGGTACTTCTGTAAGAAAATAGCGAGATTAAAAAAAGGAAAGCGCTAATACAGCCCGCGGGGTGCTGCCCGTGGGGGCCAAGGGTCCCTCTGGCTGGCACGGGGACACGGGTGGCACATGCCAGACACTGCCCCAGCACCCTGCAGCACCCACCCCAAGCCTTGGCCAGATGCAGCCCCCATCAGCCGAGCCGCCTGGATGCAAACCCCTCGCCCAGGGGTGATCCCGCCCAGGGGACCCCGGCTCGGGTGGCCCTGCCTGGGAGGGGACACGTCCCTGTGCCAGCAAGCTCCCAGTGATCCCACTGCTTCCAGTTCTCCCTCCACCCTGAGCCTCGCCGTCCCCTTTCGTCTTTCCCCGTACCCAAGGGGGAGCAGGGAGCTGGGGGGCTGCTCGGGTCCATCTCCCCAGGGATGCCCTGCGGCTGCTAGCCGGGAGGTGGGGCCAGGGCTCGCCCCGGGGACACGAAGCGGTGCTTTGCCGGGAAGCAACTCAGATGGGGACATCCTTGGGGCATACAGGGACACAACACAGTGCTCTGCAGGGCAGCAACACGGCTGGGGACATCCGGGGGGACACAGGGACACGACATAGTACTCTGTGGGAAAGCAACGTGGATGGGGACAGCCTGGGGCGGGGGGGACACGCTGCAGCGCTCTGCAGGGCAGCAACGCCGATGGGGACATCACGGAGGAACACGGAGACATGCAGCAGTGCTCTGCTGGGAAGCAACATGGATGTGGACATCCTTAGGGGACACACGGGGACGCACAGTAATGCTCTGCCAGGAAGCAGCAGGGACAGGGACGTCCTGGGGACACACAGGGACACCACAGACAAGCAAGTGGCACCAGGGGCCAAAATGCCGGCGGGGGATGATGCTGTTGCTGCAGGTCAGGAAGCACCATGGGCACAGGACAGCCATTATTGCTTTACAGGGCCAACATCAAGGGCAGGGGGCAGGCTGGGGACCCGGCCTCTGATTTGGGGTCAAGGGACTTTCTCCAGGGACTGTGATTCCCTAATGGTCCCTGTGCCATGGCCCTCCCCACCGCCCGGGGACACGGTGTGCTCCCAAGGGGCGACGCTTGGTGGGGACAGGGTCCCTGCTGAGGACACAGGGCTGGACACAGCCAAGCTTCGGTCCCTCCTCACGCCGGTGCTGGCATAGAGGCAGCCAAGGGTCTGAGTGCCGGCTGCCACCCTGGCCAGGCTGGTGGCTGCCCCTCCATCCACTTGGTCACCTGTGGCCCCCGGAGCTGCTGTCCCTCTGTGCCAGCCAAGGCCCGGGGGGGGGGGGGGAGAGACCCTGTCCCCCACCGCAGAGCAGCTGGGGGGTGTGGGGGGTGTGGGGGGGGTGTAGCTGGGACTGGTCCCCCCCCTTTCCTCTTCCCCTAAGACAGGGCCAGTCCGAGCGTACAGGCTGTAAGCAGGCAGCCAGGGGTGACACGGGAACAAGGGACATGACGTGGGGAGCAGGCTGGCCGGTGGCCTCCCCCAGAGCTGCGGGGAAAACAGGAAAAGCCAAAGCTCGGGGGACAAAGCTATCCCCAGCCTGCGGGGGGGGGCCGGGGCAGCAATCTGGCCAGGACAGAGGACGCCCAGGCTGGGTGCCCTGTCCCCTCGCTGTCCCCGTGGGATGGGCGCTGGCTGGTTGGATAAGGCGATACCGCAGCAGCTTAAGGTGGCGGGTGCGGTGTTGGTACTGAGTCTCGCAGTGGGGCCGGGGCAGGATGGAGCGTGATGTAAACATTTCTGATCTGGGGCGGAGGGGGGGGGGGGTGAGGAGGAGGAGGAGGGAGCTAGTGCGAGTCCTTCATCTGCTTCTGGATCTTCTGGAGCATCTCCTGCATCCGCCGCAGCTGGAAGGGAGTAGAGCAGGGATCATGGGGGGGCACTGGCACCTCCCAGCCATGCCAGCTGCCTTGCACGCATATTTGGGTCAAGCATCCCAAGCAGACTGGGATCACCAAGAGCTGTGGGCTGGCAGGGGGGGAACCCTCTGATACCCCTCCAACACCTCCGCACCCTGGCCCGAGGAGCAGCAGCTGCTGGGATGCTGCAGGAAGGGTGACCCCTCGCCGCTGTGCCATCGCTGGGGCTGGGGACACGGCTGAGGGCAGGGGGAGGGGGGGCTGTTGATCAGGATGGGCTCAGCCCTCCCCAACACTCACCTCCTCGTCCTTCTCCCGGATGAGCTTCTCCGTCTCCGCATCCGGCACCGGGGGGATGACGGGGATGGGGAAATCTGTCCCGCTCTCCCGTGTCAGCTTGCTGCGGGCAGAGAGAGGAGGTGAGGATGCTGCCACAGCCCTGCCAGCCCCCCATGGGGGACATTCCCCCATGGGTGCAGCAGCCCCAGAGACCCCCAAACTTGCAGGTACCTGGCACCCGCCCGCACAGACCCTGAGCCCCCCTGGCCAGCATCGCACTGGACCTTTTTCCAGGCAGGGGGGGATATGAGCAGCTCCAGGCATCCCCCCAAACCTCAGCACCCCCCAACCTGCCATGCACCAGTCTGGGGGGGGACCCAGGGAGGCACCACCACAGCAAGGGGTGCCAGGGACCCCCCAGGGCACAGAGCCTTGCCTGGCTTTCTCCACGTTTTCACATTTTGGGAGGCATCCTGCTGGGTGCCTCGAGCTGGGGTTGGGCTCTCCTCGCTGCTTTAAAACATCTTAAACTCAGCATCTCCCTTCTCTCCCACAGCTGCAGCCCCACTGCAGGACGGGCTCCCCGGGCACCCCGCTGCACCCCGCTCCACGCCCCTTTTCCGGAGCATCAGCTCCTGTTCAAGCCCATTCCTGCTGGAGGGAGCTGTGGGCATCCCCCTGGGGCCACCCCACCGCACAGGACTGCGGCCAGCCGAATCGATGGCTTCTCCCATGCCAATGGCAATGGGGAGGGAACAGCTCTCCTGGCCGGGTCCCTGTGGATGCCACGTGCTACCCCAGCGGGTGATGACATAGCTGGAACACCACCACCACGGGTGGCAGGGGTCACGCATGCCGCCACGTGCCACCGCCACGTGCCACCGCCGGTGCAGCCCCTCCGCATGCAGAGGGGTGATGGACACGGCGGATATTGCATGGGCAGGCTGGGCCACCCCTGCCCTGCAGGGTCCCGTTGTGCCGGGGGGGCTGTGCCAGCGTGCCACAGCAAGGGATGGGTTTTGGCCACGTTTTGAGCCGCTTTGGAAGTCGCTGCCTGTTGTCATGGCTCCTCACTGTGGGGGGACCCAGGGGGGAGCACATCAAGCTCCTTCCATCCCTGGCAGCAAGACAAGGCTTGAGCTGGACACCGGCAACGGGGCAAGCAGCTTCACCAGCCCAGGAAAGACTGTCTACCGCTGCCTCCTGCACCCCAAAAATCGTATCCCCCTGAGAGGGCAGTATGATGGGGGTGCCCGCCCTGCAGCCCTTCCCTTGGGCAGCCTTTGGCTGGGAAGAGCTGGGTACCACCAAACCGTGACACCTCTTCCCAACCCCACTTTGCCAGCGTGAGCTGGGGAGATGCCACCAGCACACGGCGTCCTCCTGGCACCGCCGATGGTGCCGGCACCCCGAGGGCAACTTGTGTGGGCAACGGGTGGGTGGCCACGGGGCCGGCTCTCCCTGAGAGCGGCTGCCTGGCCCTTGCACGGGCACAGAAGGACTGAGACAGGGTTGGATACCAGCAAGTACTTTATATAGGGGTCAGGGGGACGGGCAGGGGTAGGAGGACGGCGGTGGCCAAGCACGGCCCCGGCCAGATCCTGGCTCAGTCGGCAGAGCAGTCGGCGCAGCACAGCCTCAGTGCGGAAGGATGCCGCCTTCTCCGGCGGCGCGTATGGAGAGACCAGCTTAGAAGCGCCTATAGCCACCGCCAGCACCCCGCACTGGCACTGCTGCTTTGGCCCCCCAGAGCCTCCGCTTGCTCCCGCACCACTCCAGCCCCCTGGCTGGAGGGTCCCACCAGGGACCCTGCTGTAGGGGGCTCCCCCCAGCATCTTGGGGTGGCTAAAGGGGATGCGAGTGCCATGAATCCGGCTGGTACCGGCAGCAGAGCCCCAGCACCAGCTGCTTGCTTGGCTTCTGCTCTGGCCCTGGAGCCTGCAGGGATGCAGGGTCTCCCTTGTTGCCGAAGCATCCCCCGAGACACACCCAAGCCCAGGGGGGACCATATGGTCCCCCTTGCTGCTGGAGCATACCTGCCCCCCACCAGCCCCAGCCCTGGGGGGACATAGGGTCCCCCTCGCTGCTGGAGCATCCCCCCTAAGACAGACCCAGCCTTGGGAGGAGGCAGTGTCCCCCTTGCTGCCGGAGCATCCCCCCCCAGCCAACCCCAGCCCAATGGCACAGGAAGGGTCCCCCACCACACTGGGGCTCCCCACCACTCTGCCGAGACTTCCTTGCCCAGCCCACCACACTACCCAGCATGGACCCGCACACAACCCCAATTCCCCCCCCCCCCCCCCCGAGATCACCACTTGCAATGGGCTGGGGTCACCCAAAAGAGAGGAGATGCCCCCCCTCCCCGCACCCCACTCCCGGCCCCATACTTGCGGTTCCTCTCCTTCACCACCATGCGGGTCATGCTCTGGATGCACTGCGTGCGGTAGTTCTCGTAGTGGGTTTCCCGCGTCACGTCCTTGAGGTCCTGCATGTGGGTCCTCACCAGCATCGTCCGCAGCTTCACGAAGTCACAGTGGGACGGGTTCTCCACTGCGGGGGAGCCCGAGGTCAGGGGGCCACAGCCAGCCCCCCGCATCCCCCCAAACCCCCCTAGGGCTGAGCAGCACAGAGATGGGGTGCGCGATGTGCCTGTCCCCAAAAGGCCAGTGGGACGCCAGGGACACAGCCCAGCATTACCTTCCACGATGCCCCAGGGGTAGAGGCGCCCGCGGACGCGCCGGCCTTTGGCCTCCACGACCGTGTTGCTGCCGATGACGGCGAAGGGGATGCTCTCCTACAAGAGGATGATGGGGGTTAGCAGGGCTCGGCCCTGCCCACCATGGCCCACATCCCTCCACATGCGTCTCCTCGGCCGTATCCAGCACCCATTTGCCAAGATATCCCAGAGCCCCAGCTACAGAGAGCCCCAGGTGGGATGGCAGCAGTCATGGCATGGGTTTCTCCACCCCAGCTCCATCCCATCGAGCTACAGGTGGCACCTGTGGGGTCTTGGTGATGCGTCCAGGTAGTGCGATATGTACCAACCCCACCATGCTGGGGCTGCCGGAGAGCTTGCGTTGCCCCAAAGAGTCCTAAGGGTACCCCAGAATGACATGTCCAACCGGCCACGGCACTCTGCCCCTCCAAGGATGGAGCTGGAGGAGCCAGACCCACCTTTAGCGCCTGGTCCTGCAGCTTGAACTCCTCGTCCTCATCCGAGTCGCACTCAGGGAACTGGTAGATGCGGATGCCATAGTGGTCGATCTCCTCCCGGATCTGGAGGCAGACAGCCCCACTGAGGGCAGGGCTCTGGCCCTCGGAAAGGCAGTGGGAAGCGCCACACAGCACTGGTGTCCCCCAAGGACCCACAAAAGCCTGTCCCCCCCAGACTAGATGTCATGGACACCACCACCCCCCAGACCCTTCCAGTGCCCAGCTGAGCACCAGGGAGATGTGTCCTTGGTGGCCATGTGGGCAACATGTCCTCTACAGTGCTGCGTGCCATGGAGCATCCTCCATGCTAAGTCCAGGCAGGGGATGGAGACAGCCCCCCGCCAAGCGGAGACCCCAGCCCCCAGGGCACCCCCATCCCCAGGGACCTGTGGGGATGGCTCCAGGCTGGGCCGACCTCCCCTCACCTTGTTCTTCATGCGCTCCACCTCGGTGGGGGTCAGGGTGTCAGCCTTGGCCAGCACAGGCACGATGTTCACCCGCTGGTGCAGGGCTCTCATGAACTCCACGTCCAGGGGCCGGAGCCTGCGGGGGGGATCCCGGTGAGCGCCGTCCTACCAAGCCCCTTCCCAGCACCCCCCCCTCCCGGCAGCGCAGGCAGGGCCCGTACCCATGGCCAAAGGGCGAGATGAAGTAGATGCAGCAGTGGACGCGGTTGTCCTGGATGTTTTTCCGGTTGAGGCCACTTTCGTCGCGGAAATACTGCTCGAACTGCTGGTCGATGTAGTCGGCCACCGGCTTCCAGCTGCAGGGACAAGGAGGTGACCATCGGAGTCCCCTGCAGGACCCCGGGCTTTCCCTGGATCCCCAGCTCAACACTTCTCATGGCTTTAGCATCCCACCCGGAGGAGCCGTGGGCATCCCACCCTCGGAGCCTCTGGCACCCATGGCAGAGCTGCCCAGCCCCGGGGAGACCCCGCTACCACCTCTCCATGGGACGCACCACTCGGTGTTGTTGACGGCGTCACCAAAGCCCGGTGTGTCCACAATGGTCAGGCGCAGCTTGACACCCTTCTCCTCGATGTCCACCACATGCTTGGTGATCTCCACCGTCTGCGTGATGCGCTCTGCAGCAGCAGGAAACACGGAGACGGCGGGGGACGCCCCGGGCAAGAGACAATGGGGGTGACACGGGGAGATGCTGCAGCCCCCGGGTGTCACCCTCCATCCTGGGGGGCTGGGGTGGCTTTGCAGGATCAGCTCCCGCAAGCGCCAGGGTCCAGCACCAAGATGGGATGCTCCATGCCACAGCCTCCCGCCATGCCGGCATGGATGTGCACCCCTCCCTCGGTGGCTGTGCCACCGCCACCCCGTGACAGCCCAGCTCCAGCAGCACGGGGGTCTGCTGGGGCCAGGCATCGCTGCGGGAGCATTTGCAGCTCCCTGTACCCCCACGTGTGACCCCACAGCTCCGGGGCTGTGCGTGCCCCTCTCTACCCCCAGGATCCCTCCATGTCCCTGCGTCCCCAAGGACGTTCCCGTTGCATCGTGCGCGTGTGGCCACACGCATTTTGGCTTTTGCTCCGAGCAACGGAAACAAATCAAACAACCGCCTCAAAACAAATCAAACAACCGCCTCGAACCCCTGGGGATTTGGGCAAGTTTGGGCGATTTTAATTCACAAACCGGCTGCAGCTGAACCAGCACTGTGCCCTGGACCCCGACTGCCCACAGCCTCCCGGATTTGCTGCAGCTCCAGCCGATCCCCAACAAGCTGGGGCTTGTTTTCCCAGCGGGGACAAAGGCCCCGCAGGGGGTCCTTGTGCCGGGCAGGGGGGGTCCTCGCTGCCTTGGAGCGGCCCCCAGCCCTGGTGGGCAGCTAGCAACGTGCCGCACATGGCTTCACGTGAGACCCGGAGGAGCCCGGCTGGGCAGGGAGAGGGGCTGCAGCCCCCCGGGAGTGGCGCATGGCTCTGCCACCGCCCTGGGACACCCAGGACACCCCATCGCTGGGACCGTCCCCCCTCACCTTCGGCGTTCAGCAGCTTGCGGTCTCTGTACATGTCCGTCAGGAAGAGGCTGTTGACCAGGGTGGACTTGCCCAGCCCGGATTCCCCTGGGACAGGGGCACAAGGGTGAGGGGGGGCAGCCGGTACCACCCCCCCGCCACGGCTTTGGGTGTGGGGGGTGTGTGTGTCATGGTGGGGTCAGCATCCCCATGCCAGGCTCGGCCCGCCCCATACCTGCCACCATGAGGGTGAAGTCAAAGCCCTTCTTCACTGACTTCCGATGGACCTGGTTGGGCAGCGTGGCGAAGCCCACGTACTCCTTGTCATCCTGCGGGCAGAGGGGATGTGGGACAGAGGATGCCACCATCCCACCCACCCCAGGAGGCCACCCCCTTTCCTCCCCCCCTCCCAGAGTGGTCCCCCCAGGGTTGGAGCACCACAGGATGCAGCCACGGCTGCCCAAACCCCTTGGGTTTGGAGGGTGGGAGCATCCTCTGCCGTGACTCCTGCAACCCCTCACCCTGTGCCCCCCCCCCACCCCCCGCAGACGCATCTTGCACCTCGGAGGAGTCGTAGGGGTCCAGCTGCCCCCAGGGGCTCCGCGGGCGGCTGGGGCTGGGGGGTGGGGGGGCAGCGATGTGCTGCTGGAAATCCAAGGGCCGAGACCGGGAGAAGATCTTGGCGTCCCTCTCGTCGGCGGGTTCATCAGGGGGGACCCTGCCCATGCCGCAGAGGGGGTGGCCGGGCTCCCGACGGCTCTCCGGGGGCTCCACCTTCCTGGGGCTGTCAGCTGGTGGGCAATCCCACAGGAGCTGGGTCAGCTCAGCCTCCTCTGAGTCCTCCTTCAGGAAACGCTTTATCTGGGGACCAAGGGAGGAGGTGACACCAATGGTGGCAGTGCCAGCCTGAGGTGGCATTACCCAACTCGGCATCACGAGCCCCCACGCCACAGCAGCCAGACACATGCACCCCAAGGATGGCAGGGATGGGAGAAGAGGGGGGGTGCAGCCACCCCAGGGGACCGGCCACCACCCTGGGGACAGCCATGGGGATGGCAGCAGGGACAGCCATAGTCCCATGCACCCCGGGCTCTTACAGCTTGCGGCACGGGGACAGCAGTCAGCTCCTGGCACTCCGGGGGAGAGGGACTGGTACCTTCCCCCTGAGCACCCCGCCACTCCTCAGGGTCTTCTGGGGTACCCAGGACCCCCACGCACCCCATGGCCTGCCGGGAGGACAGGGAGGGGGCACCGGGGGGGAGGGAGAGACACCAAGAAGAGATGAACAGCAGCGGCAGAGGAGCTGGCAGTGGGGCCGGACCCAGCGGGGAGGCAAATGGTGGGCAGGGGTCTGCCTGTGCCCCCTGCCTGCCCGCTCGCAGGGTCCCAGCGTGGGTGATGGCACAAGGGGTTCCCATCCCTGCAGTCCCAGGGGACAGCCAGGGCGGGAGACCTGACCCACAGCCATCACCAACCCCACGTGCAAAGGGCTCAGGGCAACACAACCTGTCGTGCAAAGGGGCTACGAACCCCATGGGCACGCTCAGGCCACATCCTCGCACGCACCGGGACCCGGACACCCCCTGGCCCTGGCTCTGCCCCTCCTGGAGCTGGTGCAGGCAGCAGGCCCAGGCAGGGGCCGGGGGCACCGGGCGCAGCGGCCCCTAAGCTGGTGGCCCCGTGGGGTGGCGGGGCTGGGATGAGGGACAGGGATGCCGGGACTGGGACGGCTCCACATCCTGTTTACAAGCGCTGGCGGGAGGAGACGCATTCCCAAGGGCATGTCCGGCAGCAGCTCCCGCGGGACCAAGCCCTCCTGCCAGCAGGCACCAGGGTCCCTGATGCCCTGCCATGGCAACTGCCAGGACAGCCCAGCCCCGTGGGCAGGGAGACCCCCAAATGGGGGGCACACAGGGGCTGGGGGAGCCCCCGACCCTGCAGGCTCACACCTGGGGGTCAGTGCCCCCCCTGATCAGGGCCTCGAGGTGAAAGCCCTCCATGGGGACATGTGTCCACCCCCATCCCGTGTCCCCGCTCCATCGGCGGGGAGGGCAGCTGTGCCGGCGGCAAGGCGAGATGCACCGAATTAGTGGGCTGGAAACAAGGTCACGGCGCTGCCGGGGCTGCACACTCACACTCCTGCCCCCCCCTCCCTGGTACCCCTGCGGCCACTGGCACGGGGGGGCCACGGTGCCAGGCTGGGGGGGCAGTGGGTGCCCCCACAGTGGGGGCTGTGGGGTCCCTGCTCTCCCCTCTCCCCCAGCGGGTCAATAGTGCTCAGCAGGTCTGTGTGACCACAGCATACTCTTCCTCACCGACCTTGACCTGGGGGGGCTCAGCACCAGCCCCCGCCACAGCACAGCCCGGCCAGGGGCCACACAGGGATGGGATAGGATGCCGCCACTGCCAAGTGCTCCCAGCCCCGCTGCCACTCCATCCCATGGGGCTCCAGCCCTTTAGGGCTCCCCCTTGTTCCCCCACCCCAGAGAAGCCAATGGCCTCAGTGATGCTGCGGCATAGGGGGGGGTTTGCACAGCATCATCGGGGGTTCTGCAGCAAGTGCATCCCCCAGCAAGGCTGTCCCTGGGACGGAGCATCGGCTGTGGCACCTCCCCGCAGCACCAGGGTGCTATGGGTCCCCCCATCCCTGTCTGCCCCCCTCTCTCGCCCCACCGGGGAGGGACGCGCCCCCGTACCTCTTGCCCAGGCTGCGGCTCGGGGCAGGTGGCCATGGCAGAGCCGGCATCGCCCGTGGCCGGGAGAGGATGCCGAGTGGCACCGGCTGCTGCGCCGAGGGATGGGGAGCAGCATTAGCATAACTCCACCCTGGGCAGGCACCGTGGCCCAGGCACCCACGGCACCCAGCAGCCAGGCACCCAGCAGCCAGGCACGGCCCCTGCGGGTGCCGGGGGGGCAGGACCAGCCGGGGGGGAGAGGGAGCCCCAGGGCAGAGCCAAGCCCAGCTCTTGACTGGTCGTTGAGATGTGAAGGACCAGCAAAGCATCGTTGGCCAAGGAGGTGGCAATGCAGGTCCTGGCAGGCTGCACGGCCACCACCACCATCACCACCAGCAGCACCAGCACCAGCCCCCCTGGGCTGAGCACACAGCTTGGCTACAGCCCAGGAGGACATTCAGCCCTGGCAAAGACCTCCATCCCAGGACAAAAAACTCCCCCAACCTGGCTGCACACTGGGTTGCACACTCTCCCACTCCCAACCCCGGAGCACCCCACAGCTGCCCCAGCAGGGCCCCCCAGCCTCTTCAGGGGGAGAAACCTGATTTCCCATGAAAGCCTATTTGAAAACTCAACGTTTTTGCACCCGACCATTAAAGCTTTCCCACACGGTTCCAAGTCGCTGCTCTGGCTGGACCTGATGGGTCCGGCTGGGAAGGACCCAGCTGTGGGCTGCGAGAAGCAGGGATGATGCCCACCGCAGGGCTTCCTGGCAGGAGCTCCAGTGGTCCTGCCTCGGCTTCCCCAGCTCATCCTTGGGGAGGCAAAGGGTTAACGGTGCCTCAGGAGGAGCCATGGGTAGCATCGAGGGCACCCGAGCTGTCACTGCTGGGCGTCACCCGGGACAGTGATTCACCTTGATGCGTGTCGAGATGCATCAGAGCAGCTCAGGCACGGAGCTGGGGTTGCTCGGCCGCGGAAGGGCTGCGTTTGCCAGGAAAGCACTAAAAAGCCCTGAAGCATCGGCTGGTGCCGGGACAGGTGCAATGAACCGCGAGCTTGCCGGATGCGGAGAGGGGCCTGGATGCTTCTGTGCCCATCTGGATCCCAGCCATGCTCCTAACCCCAGCATCAGATCTCCCCCTACCCAGCTTCAAGGCCACGCAACGCCAGTGGCAGAGACCCCACCATCCCCAGCCATCCATGCTCTGCCCAGTCCCAGGGGAGCAGTGCCACCATCCCTGGCTGACACTGCACCTCCCCGATGGCTTTGCAGCCCCTTTCCCCCCCCCATCGCAGGCTGCAGCACCCCACCACCACCCCACCAGTCTGGCCAGGCTCTGCACCCTGTCAACGGTGCCCCTCACTCCCAAAACCCCCCCTGCCTGGTGTAGCACAGCTCTCCTACAACACCCACCGCTTTCATAGAATCATAGAATCATTGAGGTTGGAAAAGACCTCCAAGATCATCGAGTCCAACCATCGACCCAACACCACCACCCACTAAACCATGTCCCTAAGCGCCTCATCTACGCGTCTTTTAAATACCTCCAGGGATGGGGACTCAACCACTTCCCTGGGCAGCCTGTTCCAAGGTTTAACCACTCTTTCAGTGAAGAAATTTTTCCTTACATCCAATCTAAACCTCCCCTGGCGCAACTTGAGGCCATTTCCTCTCGTCCTATCGCTTGTTACTTGGGAGAAGAGACCAACACCCACCTCGCTACAACCTCCTTTCAGGTGGTTGTAGAGAGCGATGAGGTCTCCCCTCAGCCTCCTTTTCTCCAGGCTAAACAAGCCCAGGTCCCTCAGCCGCTCCTCATCAGACTTGTTCTCCAGACCCTTCACCAGCCTCGTTGCCCTTCTCTGGACACGCTCCAGCACCTCAATGTCCTTCTTGTAGTGAGGGGCCCAAAACTGAACACAGTATTCGAGGTGCGGCCTCACCAGGGCCGAGTACACGGGGACGATCACTGCCCTACTCCTGCTGGCCACACTATTTCTGATACAGGCCAGGATGCCATTGGCCTTCTTGGCCGCCTGGGCACACTGCCGGCTCATGTTCAGCCGGCTGTCGACCAGCACCCCCAGGTCCTTTTCCAACAGGCAAAGGACTTTCCTTTTCCAACCGTCCCACCCCACAGTGAGGACGGAAAACCATCCACACTCCCGGCAGGAGCGGGGATTTACCGCAGCGAGAGCCTGGGGCTGCACTGGTGCCCCCATAAGCGGATTACACACCCGGCTGTGCGCAAGCCGGCACTCGGCGCTGGGGCTATCACCGGCCCAGCAGCTCCAGTGAGGTGGCACTCGCGCTGCCCTGTCCCCACCTGTCATGCTGCATCGCACCTTCCCTGCACGGTGACAGCCCGAGGGTTGTGGCACAGCGGGGCACGGGGACAGCGGGCAAAGCCTGAGCTGGGAAAGCCACCGGCTGCCCGTTAGCATCTTTCTGCCTGGCACCACGTTCCCATGGGATGTGTTTTCCCGGCCTGTTTCTGTAGGGAAAAGGAAGGCGACATCCTGGCGATGTGCTGTCCCCATGCCCAGGCTGGCCGAGGCGTCCCCAGCCTCCCTAAAGGTGGCATCCAGATGTGCCACCCATGGCATAGCACGCGCCACTCCACTGCAGCGCGACGGCCGAGCATCCGAGACACAAACAACCTGTCTCAAAGGCACAAGCCCCACGTGGGACAAGGGCACAGTGGCCCCCGCCGAAGCCCAGCTTTGCCGGGACCAGCCCGGGGAGCCCGGCTCTTCCCCAGGGCAGCCAGCACCTGGGCTGCGCCTGCTCCGACCTGCCTCCAGATGCACAGGACGCTCCCGCCGGCGTGCTGTAATCACAGTTTCTTCCCCCCCAGCTCTCCCCTCCCACCCCGCTGGCAGCATCCCAGTTGGGATGAGTTTGAAACTGAGTTTCCCAACAGCTTTAACAGGGGCAGGGTGCTGGGCACCCTGTGGACGCAGGGGCAGGCGGCGGCACGGGTCACCCAGTCTGGGCAGGGTGTCAGCACCAGGCGGGCGAGCACACGGGACGAGAGCCTTTCTGACACATCCCTCAGTGCAGCAGCTCCAGCCCCTTTCCTGCAGGGAATCCTCCAGCTTGAAGGACCTGCGAGTGCCCGCATGGGGACCCCGGGATGGGACCATGCGCGGTGGCTCCCCGCGAGCCGGGAAGTGACAGTTTCCCGGGACCTGTCCGGGCTGGAAAGAAGGCGGCGTCTCAGCACGTGGGGATGGGCGAGAAGATCCAGCCCACTAAGAGCCGGGAGCAGAGGTCGAGGGGGACCACTGCTCATCCCGCTTCTCTGGGCGAGCCATGGACCACTTTGGGGACAGAGGGATATGGCACCAGCGTCAGGGGGCATCGGCTCCACCTCCATGGGTCCTTCTGGATGCACCCACACACGCCTCCAGCCCCAGCTCACCCCACATGCATGAACAAGAGAGCCCAGCTCCTCCCTGGTACCCAGCTGCCGCTGTTGTCCTCCCCCCCAGATGTTTCCAAGCCTGGATCTGTCCATCCCCAAAGCCACATTTTGGAGCCTTTCGGGAAGGCACTCGCTGGAGCCAGTTGCGACATGCTCCACCAGCCACCCTCCTATCTGGTTTCACTGCATCCCGCTCCGGAGGAATGTGCCGGTCCTGTTCCCACGGCGGCTGCCGGGGAAGGACGGCCGCGATTGTCCCCACCAAGGGCGGTTGTCCAAGCAGCCGCAACCCTGGTGCTATGCAAGCCATGGCCACGACCCTCCATCTCCATCCCCACCCTGGGCATGGCGAGTGCCTCGAGGTCCCCATGGGGACGTGGCCCTGACGAGTGACTCCTGGTGACTTGCCACCACCCAAGAGGGGTGAGGCAGGACAAGCGATGCAGGACAGGCTCCCGCCGAGCTGAGAAGGCTGTTGGCGGCTCCGGACCTTGCCGGTAACTGCAGAGACGGCTCCAAAGTGCAGCTAGGCTCCAGGCGTGCGCGACGGTCCCCGCAGGAGGGCCTGGTCAGCCTGGCAGCGCCACCGGGACCGCAGCCCGGGGGACCCGCCAAAGGCACGGCTGGGTGACCGATGCTCCGCCCGGAGCCACCCGAGAGCAGCCCCCCCCCCCCGCCCACGCAGGGGCACCCCGGGGGTGCCGCAGGTCGCGGGGATACGCAGGTGCCGCTCGGAGGCAGCGTCGCCTTTCCGGGAGGCGCCCGCCCCGAACGCCACGGTGAGGGACGGCGCGCAGGAGGTCCCGTTGTAAACCCCCCCCCACCTCCCCCAAGCCCGGTCCCGGGACACGCTGCCCGGCTGCTGCCCGCCGGGACCGGGCAGGTGCTGCCCGTGCCCCCCCCCCCCCCCGCCCCGCTGCGGCACCGGCCCGCTCCGCCCCCGCCGCACCGTCACCTTCACGGAGGGCACCGGGATGCGGGAGAGGGCCCGGCCCCCCGGTGCGGTGCGGTGCAGCCCGGCCCGGTGTCCGTCCCCCCCCCACAACCCGCCGCCGCCGCCGGCCTTACCATGGCTGCGGCGCCGGGCGCCGTCCGGGAGCGGCGGCTGCCGAGGCCGGGCCCCGCCGCCGGGATTAGCAGAAATAGCAGCCGGCGGGGGCGGGGGCGGCCCGGGGCGGGGCGGGCGGCGGGCGGGGCGGGGCGGGGCCGGGCCGGCCGCTCGGCACCACCGGCACCGGGGTCAGCACCCAGAACCGGCCACCGGGCACCAGCAACCGTTCAGCGGGACCGGGCACCGTACACCGGGCACCGTACACCGGGCACCGGCTCTGGCACCGGCACCCGGCGCTGGCATCACGCAGCAGGCACCGGGCGCTGCGCACCGGGCACGGGGCAGCGGTACGAGGCAGCGGCACCGGGCGCGGGGCTCAGCATCGGCAGCGGGACACCGGCACCAGGCGTGGGGTATGGGGCAGCAGCACCAGGGCCTTGGTACGGGGCACCGGGTACAGGGCACCGGCACCAAGTACAGGGAACCGGCACCAGGTAGAGGGCACTGCCGCAGGGTGCCGGCTGCAGGGCACCGGCACTGGGTACAGGGCATTGGCACTGGGTACCCGGTACGGGGCACCAGCACGGTGCACCGTGCACCAGGTGCAGGGTCCTGGCATTGGCATCAGCCAGCGGGTACAAGGCCCCAGCACCGGGTACTGGTACAGGTGAGAGGGAACAGCACCAGGGAGTGACCTCCCGGCAGCGGGCACCAGTACCAGGCATTGCTCGGCAGGTACCAAGCATTGGGCAGGAGGCACTAGTCGCTGCACACCAGCCACTGGGTACTGGGGGCACTGGGTCCCAGTTAGTGGGTGCTGGGTACTGGGAACCATGCACCAGGCACTGAGCACCAGGCAAATGCGCTGGCACCACACGTCGCACATCGGGCACCACGTGCCAGGTACTGGGGACTGCACTGGGCAGGGGGCACCGGATCCCAGTCTTTCCCGGTGCTCCCTCTGCAAAATCCCAGCCTGCCTCCCCCTCCCGGAGCCTTTCCCAGGGCTGATGCCGGGCAGTCCTGCCCGTGGCCCTGCCTTGGCTCGGCTGCGACTGGCTGGCAGGCTGGAAATCTGGCGGGGGGAACCAGCAACCCCGCGGGCTGCGTCCCCGTCCCCATCCCCATCCTATGCCAGGGGTTGCAGCCCCTTCCCAGCACGCCCCCGGCCCCAGGCCTGTGCTTTCAAAGGCAGCGAGTGCCAGTGGCACGTGGCTGTATCCCCCCCCGTCCCCACCGAGGGCAGGGGAGGACGCTGGCACAGCCGGCCGGGGCGGTGTGGGGCGTTTGTGTTCCCGGCCATGAAAGGGGCCGGGGGAGTCTTGGCCGGCAGCGGCTGTTCCCCACAGCGAGCAGCTGGCAGAGGCTCGGCCATCCCCAACTTTAAGCCTCCCGGTCCAGCCGCCCACCGGGGCTATCCTTGTCCCCCCCAAATGCACCCCATGCCGGGGGGGCGGCAAGGCCACACACATCCCCAGAGCATCCCTCTTGTGGGCAGCTCCTCCCTGCCTCAGTTTCCCTACCCATAAGATGAAGCTGGTGGTAATTTCCCAGCAGGAAAAGACGGATCCAGCCCTGCACAGAGACTCCCACCGAGGCTGGGTGATTCTGCAGGGACAATCCCAGCCTTGTCCCCAACCTTGTCACCACCCACAGCCTCGTGTCCCCCCATGTTACGGGGCCAGGCTGCGGCCAGATGGCTCCGCCTTCCCTTTACTCCCATAAATAACCGACGCAGGCTCAACGCGGCGTGGGGGAGCCCCGGTGGCCACCCGGACACCATCCACCTGGGGCGGCCAGGCAGCGAGCCCGCTCGCCTGGCAGCCCTTCCTCGCCCGCTGCTGGCCAGGGGGCTGCAGGCAGCGCCGCAGGCAGGGGAGCAGGCAGGGGCAGGTAGGTGAGGGTGGCTGTTTGCATCTCTAATCCCTTGCAGCAAGCGCTTTCCTCTGAGATTACTGGGGATTACAGGCTCGAGTGCTCCAGGAGCTCAGCCCCGTCTCTCCCTGCCCTTCAAGGAGCAGCGCTGAGCCCCAAGGGACACGGGAGGGCAGGCCGGGCACTGCTGAGATGAGCTGGGTGTTCTCAGCCATGCCGGCGGGCACAGCCTGGAGCAGCTGCCGGCTTGCCAGGGCCTGGCTCCAGGAGCCCGGTGCCCACAGAGGCCGGCGAGCTGCAGCCCGGGCTTTAAATAGAGCATTAAAAGCTGAAGGGATCAGCTGCGGAGTGGCAGGGAGGATGCAAGGGGCTGCATTTTTCTTGGCCGGGGGGATGATGCAAGGGGAGCGACGGTGGCACAGAGGGAGGCCGGAGCCGCTTGAGGTCCCTGAGGTCCCTGAGGCACCCCAGACCTCCCTCGCCCCAGCTGGCAGCAGCGTTATCAGGTCCTGGCACGGCAGGGCTGAGAAGCCACCGCGAGCCGCTACCGGGGACCAGAGCTCTATAATTACCATGGGAGGCTGAGTTATTTTGGGAAGTGGCTACGACGCTGCCAAAGCTTTTATTCCTCCAAACCAAAACAAGATGGAAAGAGCCCAGCCCAGGATGCTGCATCCGGCGGGCGCGGGGAGGTTAACCCCTTGCCTCCTCGTTGCCCGCACCCAGGGGGGGCTGCCTGCTCCCCCCCTGCCTGCACCCAGCATTGCCCCAGCATCAAGGCGGGTCCTGGTGGCTTTGGTTGCACCGGGGGGGGGGGGGGGGGTTCAAAGGAGGGGGGGTTCAGTGGGGGAAGATTTGGGGTCGTAGAGGACACAGGGTGTCTACTGGGCATAGGACGGGGCTGGGGGGTCGGCCCCGTCCTTGGCTGCTGGCAGGTTCAGAGGCTGCATGTTCGGATGCTTTTCTGCATCCGCCGTGAGAACCGCTATTTTTAGCTCTTTCTGTTGCAACGGGTCCAGTTTTGGGGCCTTCCCAGCGCGGAGACTGGGCAGAAGAATGCCAGCCAGAGTGGAGCACCTCGCAACTGCCCCAAATAAAATGTCCCAGGGGACAAAGCCCCGAAGGGTCCATCCCAAAAGCCACCCCGAAGGACGGGCAGAGTTGGCAGCTGGGGGGTGCCGACGTTCCAGTCTCTGAAGCAGCCAAACAGCCTCCAAGCTGGGGATAAACTCATTTTTCCCAGCACAGAGAGGATGAGCCACATCATGCACCCCATGGTGCCCCCTGAGATCTGCGCCAGCAATCCTGAGCACAGGGTCCAGGTGGGCTGAGGGTCTGTGCTCAGGGTGGCACCCTGAAAGCCTGGGGCTTAATTCCTGCCTTTCGCCTTCTTTCCCTTGATCTGAGCCTGTAGGGGCTGCCCATGCCTGGGTCGCTCCCCGTGCCAGATCCCTGCAGGGCAGCAAATAGCCCCAAATGCACATGCGGGGGTCCCCCAAATTCTAAACCCAGATGCCAGGGTCTCTCCCAGCCCCCTAAACCCATGTTTTTGGGTCTCCCAGCCCCCCAAACCCATGCACTGGGGTCTCCCAAGCCCTAAACCCACACGCCAGGGTCTCCCAGCCCCCAAACCCATGCGCTGGGGTCACCCCATCCTTGCTCCAAGCCCCCCAGGCTGTCTCTCTCCAGGCAGCTCCAGTACCTGGTCAGGGTAGGGGATGTCTGGGGGCTGTCGGGGGGCCGTGCTCCCCCGTGTCCAGCCAGTGCCAGCCCCTCGGGGGGGGGGGGGCCAGGGTGAGCTCCATGGGACAGTGGCACAGCAGTGGGGACAGAGAGTCACAGCCATTCAAACCTGCAGCCCAGGAGGTCCCACCCCAAGCCCTGGCCTCCTGCCTGCGCCCCCTGCCCTGGCTGAGCCCTCCCACAACTCATCACATGTCACCAGCCCCAGCAAACCTCTTGCAAAGGATTCACGGGCCAGTGCTGCCCATCTCCAGTGCCAGGCCTGGGGACCTGGTGGCACTGAGGAATTAGGAGCACCCTGGTGTCACCCTGAGCTCCCACCCCACAGCCCCAGCCCATCGCTTACCTCCTCCTCTGGAGCCGTAGCCAGGAAGGGGTTTGCACCAGAGCCGGTGGAGGAGGCAGCGGGACCAAGGAGAAACAAGTTTTCCCATCAGAAGCGGCTGAGATTTTTCAGGGCCCCCTGCTAAGCCCTGGCTGTCCGTCCCCCCCAGGTCCCTGCGTGCCCCCCAGGACCACAAGCCAGGTCAGGGATGGGACCCACGTATCCCCGGTTGGCAGAGAGGGGCAGGGACGAGCGAGCGATCAGGGAAGGCAGCGATGCTGCAGGGAAGCATGGGAGAGCCATATCCCTGGTGCTGCGTTTAAAAAGCCACATTTACATAGACCCTACAAAAACCACTGGCAAGCGAGGCGGCAACGCGTGGCCCACGGGATTTCCCTGCCCGGGTTTGCCCAGGGCGAGCTTCACCTTTCAGGGACCAGAGGACATCAGCGTGCCTCTCGCCAGCCCCATCTGTGGGGGAACAAGGAGCTGGAGCAACGGCTGCTGCTTCCCATCCCCACATCCAGCACTCCCGCCCCACGCCCCAGCAAAAGGGGAAACTGAGGCAGGCGGGTACCGACCCGCCAGCATCGGCCTCAGCACCCCGCGGGGGTTTTTGGGGTCTGGATTCACCCCATGGAGCCACCAGGTCCCGGTGACAAGCGCGACCCAAGGAGGTGGCTCCTGTCCCAGCCCAGGCTGCTGGGGGGAACATGGGGCTGTGACAGCGGCACCTCTCTGCCCAAATCACAGAAGGAGGGCTCAAGCTGCTCCTGGACCATGCAAAGTCCCCAGTCCTGAGCTGGAAGGATGGATGCTGTGCCCAGAGGACAAAGGGTTGCTCTGGGGACAGTGCCAACCATGACAGAGACCCTGCAGAGCCAGGCACCAGGCGTAGGATGGTGGATCAGAGGACAGGAGAGATCTTGGGACATCTCTACTCCAGCCTCCGGCTCAAAGCAGGGATGGGCAGAGCCACAGAAACCCTGGTGGAAAGGGCTCTAGAGGTCCCCACTGCCACCTCCCACTTGCCACTGGAAAATCCTCCAGTGTAGGCGAGCCTTCCTGCGCCCAAGGATGGGGACCTGTCCCCACATCCCTATGGAGCTGGACGCCCTGGCTGGACCCCAATGACCCCTCTCCAGCTCCCCATGTCCCTATGGTGGTGGGTGCCCCACCGGACCCCAGAAACCCTTCTCCAGCTCCGCATGACTCTGTGGAGCTAGGCACCGTGGTGGGATCTCAGCAACCCTTCTCTCCAGCTCCGGACATCCCTATGGAGCTGGGTGCCCTGACCGGACCCTAGCACCTCCTCTCTTTGCACATCTCCTCAAGCCTCATGAGCACCCTACTGCCATCACCCCACTGCCCGCAGGCAGCCGCTCTCCCCCCAGGAGGATCCCCCCAGCACCGGTGCCCACCCTGCTGAGATGCCGGGGGAAGCCACGCTTTCCCTCCCACCCGGTCACCCAAACTTACCCACGAAGAAGGTGATAAACCCAGCGGCCGACGGCTCGTCCCCATCATCGTGGCCAAAGCTGGAGCTCTCGGTCTGGGCCTTGTGCAGGAGGAGGATGGGGGAGACTCTGCCGAGCAGCACCGGCTCAGCCATGTCCTTGCCAGAGCCGCCAGTGCCTTTGGCCACCACCTCGGCGGCACTTGGCTGCTGGTCCACCAGCAGGGACGTGGGACGTGGGGACACCTGGGTCCCCACCTGCAGCAAGGGCCACCACGTTGAGCCAGGGCTGAGCTTGGGCAGAGCCCTGCCGGGGATGTCCCTGGGGACCACCTCGGATGGGGACAGAGCGGGACCCTGGGGGGGACAGGGGGCGCGGGGGCAGCTCTTGGTGGCCTGCGGCTTGGTCTGGGTGCCCTTGTCCCTCCTGGGAGGTGACAGCCAGGCGGGACAGCGAGGTGCTGGGAGCAGGGGTGCTGAGCCCCTCACGCCAGTGTTGGGCTGGGCTTGGGGGGGCTGCGCAGGTGAGGAGCCCTGCCAGGCTGCCGCCGGCTGGGTGGGGGGCCGGCGAGGGGCCCGGTGCCGCACACGCTGGTGGCTGGATTTGGGCACGGGGTGCTGCACACCCCTGTGGGGGGGCTTTGGGTGGGTGATGGCCATGGTGTGGGGCCACCGGGACTGTGCTGGGGCCACCTCCCTGCCTGGTGAGGGGGGTCTCCCAGCCGGTGGCTCGGTCTGGGATGAGTCGCTGGTCACGGGGGTGACCGAGCTGCCACTGCTTCGGCCCTGCCGTGGCTGGCTGCCGGCTCTCGCCCGGCTCTCCTCCTGCCCAGCACCGAGGGTCCTCTGCAGGGTCACCAGCAAGTGGCCCGATGGCACCGGCCGCACCAGGCACATCCCGCTCCGCAGCTCCATCCAGCTGGGCGAGGGGCTGTGGGAGGACTGGGGGTCCTGCAGGGATGCAGGCCTCCCACTGCTGGGCTGGGGGTCCCCTGGGGTCCCGCTCTCCCGTGGTGGTAGGGAGTTGGGGACCATGGTGTTTCTCAGGGGTGACGGCCGCAATGGGTCCCCCGCTGCCCCGATGTTCCTGGGGAGCGATGGTGTCCTGCTCGCGGAGCAAAGAACCGGCGCAGTACGATGTCACCAAGGGTGCCATGACGGCACCGTGACGCTGGCAGGGTGTTTGCCCCATCCCTTCACTGGGGTGATGTGGGACAGGCAATCAGACGAAGGAGCCACCCCGGGGCGGGAGGGGGGAGATTGAGCTGCTGTCACCTCCCCAACCCGCCCGGTCCCTCCCGCACTGAGGCCGAGCATCCCCGGAGCAATAAAGCACAAGGTTTTCCTGATGGGGGTGTCCAGCCCGGATCCTGGGACACCTTTGGGCTGCGCTGTCTCCTCCCCTCCTCCCCAGGCTGCAGCATCCCTGGGGACATCCCCTGGTCACTTCCCTGTCACCCCCCATATGCTCCTTGGGGTCCAGGTTTTCTCTAGCCAAAGCTCAAAACCCTCTGAGGATGAAGATCCCCCGCCTTGGGGACCTTAATTTGGTTTAGGAAGGTGACGAGGACAGAAGGACAGCATGAGACGGCCATGGGCCACCACTGCGTGGGGCATGGGCCACCTCACTGTCCCCTGGGACTTGTTTTACATCAAAGGCAAAGCTGCTCCACGGCGCCCACAGTCATGCAGCTCCGTAACCTGCCTGTCACCACCATGGGCTCTGCCACCACGTGGGGTGACAGTGGGCACAGCCAGGCAGGGAGGGGACACGGGGCTTGGAGGCCCTGGGGGCCCGGCCAGGCGGTGCAGGCAGGGGTGGCATCAGCCCCAGGGCTGGGGGGAGGACCCATGACGGGGCGGGAACAGCACGAAGGGGGACAACAGCGCTGCCACCACAGGGGTGACGGAGCCTGGGGGATGCCACCGAGTCCGGTACCACAGCATCGCCCTGAGCGGAGAAGTCCAGCCCCTCCTGCCTCAGTTTCCCCAAGAGCTCCCAGCTCCCGCGGGGGAGGCGAGCAATTCCCAAGCAGGCCGGGCAGCGAGCAGGGAAGGATTTATTGACTCACGGCTCGGGGTACATCACAGTTTGAGCTCCCTTCCCGCCTCCGGAGAGGACGTCGCCTTGGACTTCCCGGGCAAAAGTGCGCGGAGAGGCTTCACAGTTTCATCCCTTCGGGAAAGCAGAACCGAGGCAGTGACAAATGGCAAACGCTACGTCGTATGAAAAAATAATACAAACTCTTCTCTTTAAATATCTTACAGAAAAATGAACCTGAATAAAGAGCATGAAAAGCACCGTGCGGCGCAACCCCCCCCCAACCACCCTAGGTCAAGGGGACCGAGACGAGCCGCATCCCCGCATCCCTCTGGACCACCCGGTGCTGTCTCCAGGGATGCGCGGTCACGGATTATAGCACGGGCAGCAGGGACGTGGGGGCGGCGGGGACCGCTACGTGCCTGTCCCCACGCCACGGGGGTGTCACCCCCCTCCATGGACACCTCGCTCAGCCAGGGGTGCTGGCAGCCCCCCGAGCCCGGGGTGCCAGCAGGAGCAGCGCAAGAGGGGCCGGCTGAGGACGAGGGCATTGCTACGAGGTTGCCCCGGGACCCGCGCTCCCCCGGGGGGGCCGGGGGCTGTGCACCCCCCGCAATGGGAGGGGGGGTCCCTCCTGTGTCGCAGTGCAAGTTCACGGAAAGCCAAGGCACCGCCGCGAGGCCGCGGCTCTGTACGGGGGAGCCCACGGGGCTCGTGCGGGTGCAGCGGCCGCGCAGCCCCCGGGCGTGCACAGGTGAAGCGAGCCAGGGTTGGGGGGGGACATGGGGACGGTCCCCGCCGTGCGGCCGGCCGGGCTTTTCCTGGGGGCAAGAGCTACGGCGTGGGGGGCGGGGGGGGGATGCACAGGGGCTGTGCAGCCCCAGGGAGAGCCAGCTCCCAGGGACGGTGCGGGCAGCGGTGTGGGCAGCAGTGCAGGCAGCCCGTGCAGAGGAGACGGGGTGGGGGGGCTCATCCAGGCAGCCCCAGGGATCCAGCCCCGCGGGTGGTGGCAGCCGGAGGAGATGCTGGCGGCGGGTGCAGCTCCTTCTCCCGCAGCTTCAGAGGGGGTGGGGGTGCTCTATCGGGGGGGGGCGGGCAGCCCGCCCTCGCCCCGCTGGTGCATCTCCCCGAAGGCTCGGTCCAGCTGCTCCAGCTGGGAGCTCAGCGGCAGGTGGATCTCCAGGTGCATGCGGAGGGTTTCCAGCCACTGCTCCAGCTTGCTGAAGGACGGCCTGAGCGAGAAGGGGGGACATGTGGCAGCTCCGCTGGCCTGGTCCCCCCCGTCCCCCCCCCCACCAGCCCCAGTGGTCCCCCGGAGAGGGGGGGGCGTCCCAACCACTCACCGCTTCTCGGGGTCCAGGTCGCAGCAGCAGACGGCGATGGGGAAGAAGCTGGGGGGGCAGGTGGGGGGGCAGTAGCGGTCCAGGAAGCCCCTGACGTTGAGGCCGAAGTCGGTGGTGCGGGGCAGGTAGTCGGGGTCAGCGCTCACCCGGCCGATGATCTGTGGGAGAGAGGAGCGGGCTCAGCCCCAACAGGGGACCCCAACCCCAAGGGAGAGACCCCAAACATAATGAGGACCCCAACCCCAAGGGGAGACCCCAACCGGAGACCCCAACTCCAAGGGGAAGACCCCAATCCCAATGGTGCTTGCCTCACACAGGACGATGCCGAAAGAGAAGATGTCCACCTTCTCATCGTAGCTCCTCCCTGCGGGGAGAGATGGGTCAGGCCATGCCGCACATCCTGTCCCTGCCCCACCAAGTGTCCCCTGCTTGGGGACAGAGCCCTGGATGGCCACGTCCCCCCTCCCGGCACCACGGCCAGGCTCACCATTGATCATCTCGGGGGCCATCCAGTACGGGTTCCCCACCACCGTGTACCGCTTCTTGCGGTCCGGTTTCTTCAGGTTCTTGAGATGTTCGGGCTGGTTCTTCTCGTCCACCATCAGTCGTGCCAGCCCAAAATCGGCCACCACCACGCTCTTGTTCTGGGTGGATGGAGAGGGGTGAGGCATAAGGGGAGCCATGCAGGGGGCTGAAACCCCCACCCAGGCCAGGGGAGGACACCACCAAGGTGGGACTCACCTCCCGCACAAGGCAGTTGTGAGAGTTGAGGTCACGGTGGATGATGTTCATGGAGTGGAGGTAGGCCTGAGGGAAGGATGGGCTGAGAGCGGGGGACACCCCCACCCCACAGTCCCCCACCCACCAGCACCCATCCCACCCACCCATCCCCCGGTGGCACCCACCATGCCGGCGGCAATGTCCTTGGCGAAGCTGACCCGCTGGCTCCAGGGGTAGTGGCTGTCCTGGGGGCACGAGGGGGGATTTGCCAGAGAAGAGGAGAGAGGAGAGGGTTTCCCCAGCCCCACCGGGGCTGTGGGGTGGGGGGGGGCCAACCTACCCCGCCAGTGCTCACCATGCTCTTGATGAGGCCCCTCAAGGTGCCCCCCTTGATGTACTCCGTGATGAAGTTGAGCCTCTTCTCCTTGTACAGCACCCCGATGAACTTCAGCACGTTGGGGTGCTCCAGGCAGCGCATCACCTTCACCTGCAGGACCCCCCCGTGCCTGTGACACCCCGAGGCACTCAGCACCCACCCGGACAGACCCGCTGCTTGTGTATTCTCCATTGAACAGGCAGGGCTGCCTGCACCCCATGGTGCCTGGCCACCCCCACTCCAGGTGTCATGCCCAGCATCCCATGTCAGGGTGGGGGACAGGATCGGACGGCCCCATCCCTCGTGTCCCTCCCCAGACCAGGGGGATTAAAGAAAGGGGACGCTCACCTCTTTGAGGAAGGTCCTCTGCGTCTCCTCATCGAAGCGGATCAGCTCCTTCATGACCATCACCTCGCCCGTCTCCCGATGCGTCACCTGGCAGGGAGCGCGGGGGCTGAGCCACCAGCTCCCCGCTACTACCCCCGCTTCTGGGTACACCCCGGGGGAGACAATACCCCCGCCTCCATCCCGGGGAGCTGAGACCCTCACGCTCGTGACATTTGTGGCCACTCAGCCCCACCTTGATGGCCTGGCCGAAGCAGCCCTTGCCCAGCACCTCGCCGTGGATCAGGTCAGAGGGGCGGAAGATGCGATGGGCACGGGAGACGACGCGCAATGATTCGGAGCGACCGATGTCCTTGCGTTGGGATGCGGGCGAGCCCACCAAGCTGGAGCCCGGAGACTTGTCCGTGCTGCAGCTCCTCCTGCGGGATGGACAGACAGACGGTCAACCCCAAGGAGGGACCCCAACGGGAGAGGCGGGCGAGCTGGTGGCCTTACGTGACAGTCCGCTGGCGCATGGTGCCGGGCTCCCCGCAGGGCAGGGGGGCCGGGGAGTGCAGGGGGCTGCACGGGGCGGGCAGGGGGCTGCAGGCGAGCCCCGACTCGTGGGCAAGGGGCTCGTGGGGGTCGTGCTCAATGGTCAGCTGGAGCAGGCGGCTGGTCTCCTGGATCAACAGGTCGATCTGGGGGCAGAAAAGGATGGCAGGGGTGGCTTGGCGGGGGGGGGGGGGGGGGCGGGGAGCAGTGCTGGTTTGGGGGACACCCCAGGGGGACCATACCTCATCCAGGGGGACGTGGCCAATGGGGGTGCCGTTGATCTCCAGAATGCGGTCGCCCACGTGGATGGAGTTCTTCATGTCAGGGCTGATGCAGTCCGGATCCACCCTGCAAGGGCCAGCAGGCAGCAGGGATCAGCCCCCCGGCCCTGACACCATCATGGGTGGGGATGTGCTGGAGCACTGCCCACAAGCCACCCCCAGCCAATGGGGACAGGCTGTATGTCCCCCGCAAGTCACCTCTGTGAGACGGGGGACATGCCGTCATGGTACCCACGAGTCACCCCCACGAGATGGGGATGCGCAGGCCAGCTGCCCACGAGCCACCCCTGCTAGAGAGGCACACGCAGGCACGCTGCCCACGGGTCACCCTTACCAGATGGGGGGACGCAGGCAAGCGGCCCACGGGTCACCCCTGCTAGTTGGGGACACGCAGACAAGCTGCCCTTGTTGGACGGGGACACGCAGGCATGCTGCCCACGAGTCACCCCTGTTGGATGGGGACACAGGCACACCGCCCACAAGCCACCCTTGCTTGATGGGGACATGCTGTCACGGTACTCATGAGTCACCCCTCCGGGATGGGGACATGCAGTCACGGTACCCACGGGTCACCCCTGCTAGCTGGGGACACGCACGCATGCTGCCCACGGGTCACTCCTCCTGGATGGGGACATGCTGGCACAGTACCCACAAGTCATCCCAAGCATACGGGGACATGCCAGCCCAGTACCCCCAGCCCACCCTGGCAGATGGGGCAACGCCAGCATGTCACCCCCAAGCCACCCTGATGGCCGGGGACATGCCAGCACGGTCCCCACAAACCACCTCAGCAGCTGGGGACACACCAGCCCCATCCCTCACCCTCCCACCCCAGAAAGTCTCTGTGGGGTGGATCCCACCAGCAGAAGGGGCGCGGGATGCCCCCAGCCCCGGGGAGGGGTTGGTGGCAGAGGGGACACAGACGCACTCTCGGACGCGGACGGTGCGGGGGTGCTCGGTGCCGCAGCCTTGGTCGATGGAGACAGAGAAGCCGCGTTTGCCGTCGGAGCAGGCGGGGATGGAGACGAGCGTGACGGTGTGCGGGATGCGGGAAGCCGGCGAATCCGGCAGGATCTGCTCGATGACCGGCGTCACCACCATCTGGTAATAGCAGTGCCCACTGCAGGGCCGAGAGGAGGCGGGTGGGTGGGGGGGGTGCCAGGGGACGTGTGTGTCCCGTCCCCCCCCCCCCAGGCTGGGACGTACCAGTAGAGCTTGGAGCGCTCCACCAGTGCGTAGGTGTCCCCGTCCCCGATGAACGTGCGGCAGTTGAGGCAGCTGAAGCACTCGGGGTGGTACTTCTGCTCCCCAGCCACCTGCAGGCAGATGCCATCAGCCCCGGGGACCCAGGCGTCCGGGGCACCGAGCGTGGGTGCCGGGGCTCGGATGGTTCTGGGAGCACCCGTGGGTGCACCAGGGCCAAAGGAAGGGCAGGCTGAGCCACAGCGTTGGCGGGGGACACACACACACACACACGACAGTCATGCCACCGGGCTGGGGATGGCTGCAGGGACATCTCCCTACCACCCTGAGCCTCCCCCCTGCATCCCCCAGCCCCAACATGGGGACACGCCCCCCCCAGGGTCCCCCTGAAGCACAGAGGACACCCCTGCCACCCCCAGAGCCCAACCTGTGCTGGGGGTCTGCACCCTCTCCCCACCTCGCCCCCTTTCCAGGGAGCTCAGCCATGGGTCAGGGCTCCGTGTGTGTGTCCCCCCCCGGGGAGCCCCGGGGCCCCCCCGGTGCTCACCATGACCAGCCCCTTGGTGATCTGCTCGGAGCAGCCGTGGCAGAGCTCCCCAAAGCGCGCCCAGTAATCCTTCTTGCAGTACAGGCGCCCATCCTTCTCGTAGTACTGGTGGGACAGGGAGGCCCCGCACTCGCAGCACCTGCGGCAGGGGACGGGGACCCCCTTGTCACCAGGTCCCCATCGTCACCTTGTCCCCATCGTCACCCTGTCCCCATCGTCACCCCAGGGGGCAGCCAGCGCCCATCCACCCCACGGCTCTCTGGGCAAGCTGCTTCCCCTGTTTCCTACCCTGCTGCAGGGCCACCGCATCCGTGTGTCACCATCCCCAGGGTGGCAGCAGGTGGTTCCGGGAGTGCCAGCGCAGGCTGGTGGTGCGGGGACACCGGGGTGGAAAGGGCAGGGGACACAGGGCAGGGACAGGCATGGGGAGGGGGGTACCAGCCCTGCATGGGCGTGCCAGCCTGGTCATGCACACACGGAGGGACATGCCACCCTGGTCACAGACGTGCCAGCCTGGCACAGACACATAGAGGAATGTGCCAGCTTGGTCACAGATGTGCCACCCTGGTCACGGACTTGCCAGCCTGGTCAGGGACACGCAGAGGGACGTCCCAGCCTGCTCATGGACATGCCACCCTGGTCACGGACATGCCAGCCCAGTCACGGACATGCAGAGGGATGTGCCACCCTGGTCACAGACACAGGGACATGCCACCCTGGTCACGGATGTGCCAGCCTGGTCACAGACACACAGAGGGACATGCCACCCAGGTCACGGACACATGGAGGGACGTGCCAGCCTTGGGGGTGCTGCAAACAGGGTGCGGGGGGGACGCACCTGCGGTGCGGGGTGCAGGGGGTGGGGGAAGCTGCTCTGGGACGGCAAGATTGGGGGGTGCAGGGAAGGTGGGGTGCAGGGAGAGCGGGGGGGGTGCAGGGAGGCGCAGCAGGGGGTGCAGGGGGCTGTGCAATGGGAGGGTGTGCCCAGGGGTGCAGAGGGGGCTGTGAATTTTGGGGGTGCACAGGCAGGTGCAGGGGGTGCTGTGCAATGGGGTGCTGCACCAGGCTGTGCGGGGGGGTGCTCTAGGGGGTTTGCCGTAGGGGGGTTTGGGGGGGTGCTGTGGGGGTGCACGGGGACTGCCGCAGTCCCCTCAGCCGGGGGCGGGCGCCGCGCGCAGGTGGAATACCAACCAGGCGTGACGTCACGGCGCGGAATTTCCCCACCCCATGACGTCAGCACGCGAGGACTCCGCCGCCCGATTGCGCAGCCCGAAGCCTCCCTTGGGCTGGGGGGGGGGTGGGGGGGGGGTGGGGTGGCCAACGGGGGGCCGCCGCGCGGCCCCGCCCCCTTAACCCCCGCCGCCCCGGCCGCATCCCTCCTCCTCCCACGCGTGACTGGGCTGAGGCCCCCGCTCCCTTCCATGGCTGCAAGCCGGGGGGGGGGGGTGGTGGGGTGTAGAAGAAGAGGAGGAGGAGGAGGAGGGGGGGAAGGAGGAGGAGGGGGGGGGAGGAGGGGGAGGAAGGCTTTTGCACCAGCGAGCCCAGGGCTGCCGGAAGCCGGTCTCCCGTGGGGGGGCCGGATCCAGCTGCGGCCCCCGCAGTGGTTTCGCTGGGGCTGATGGCTCAGGGAGGGGGGGAGCCGAGCACTGGGGGGGGGGGGGGGGGGAGGACAGGCAGAGCACCCCGGGGGGGCAGGCAGAGCACCCCGGGAGTCCAGGGAGGTGCAGAGTCCGGCCCGACCCACTCCCACTCACTTGGCTCCGGCGCTCAGGACGCGGCTCTTCCTCAGCACCGCCGCCAGCATCCTCCACGGGACAGGGGGGACCACCCCGGCGCCCCGCCGCGCTGGGCACCCCCAGCCCCACGGGGACCCCCGCCAGGTCCCGGCCACCCCTCGCGCCCCCCGACCCAGGACCTTCCTCCTCCTCCCGGGGGCTCCCACCGCTCGAGCTGCCGGGAGGACCGAGTGAAAGAGGAAACAGGGAGGGAGGGGGCCGAGTGACATCAGCCCCGCGCGCCCCGTCACTGTCACCAGGCAGGAAGGGACAGCGCAGGGGGACAGCGCAGGGGGACAGCGGGGTGCAGGCAAGCAGAGCCCTCTGCCAGGCTGGGCATCGCCCGGTGAGCCCTGCCTGCGCCCCGCTGCCTGCGCTGCCCCACGGGCGCGAGGACGCGCAGCCACGCTCACGCAAGCATCCGGGCGCGCGCGACGGCCTCGCACGAGTCCGTGCAGTGGCCGGAGCCGGGGGGGGGGGGGAGGGGGTGTCCGCTGTCCCTGTCCCTGCGGAGCATCCCGGCATCCCCGAGGCCGTCCCGGCTGGACCACGGGCTCCTACCGGAAGCAGTCGGCGTGCCAGTCGGCGTTCAGCGCCTGCAGGTACTGCCCATCGTAGATGCCCTGCCCGCAGCTCGCACACACCGGCAGGTCGGTCCCTGGATGGAGGGAGGGACGGACACGGACACACACACACAAGGGGGACAGAGCTGTCACCCTGCCGGCTGCCCCCACCTTCCCCGCAGCAGCACCCAGGCACATCCCCCGGGATTAAGTCCCTCTGCCCCGGGTGACGAATTCTGCCCCCCGGCCCCCACCTATCCATCCCGTAATGGGGAGAAAGTCGTGGCACTGATGTCCCCGGGGCTGGGGACAGGGCAGGGGCTCAGCGCGGTGGTGCCAGTTGGGGCCTGCGTTGTGCCAGGCCACCTCCAGAGCCCCTGTCCCCCGGGGGCGCTGCCGTGACCGTGGGTGCCCACGTCACCGGGGGGTGCTGGGTGCCCACAGAGGTGTGGGGGAACACAGGGAGGCTGAGGGTGGGTATGGGGGTGCAGAGATGGGGGGGGCAGGGGGTAGTGTTGGGGACCCAGGGTGTCCCATGGAGGTGCTGGAGGGGGGTGCAGGGTTCAGCCAGCAAGGGGACAGGCAGGTCGGGGGGTGCAGGGGTGATGGGGGGGGTGGGGACACAGCAGGGCGCTGAGCAGCAGGACAGATGTTTGGGGGGCACAGAGATGCTGGGGATGGAGGAGTGCCGGGGTGCTCGTGGCTAGGCGTGCAGGATGGGTGCAGGAGGGATGATGGGGTGTAGGAGGGGGGCAGAGGGTGCAGTGGGGGCGAAGGGGTGCAGGGAGAGATACAGGGGGATGCAAGGGTGCAGGATGGGTGCACAGAGCGCGGGGGGGGGTGTGAAGGAGTGCAGGATGGGTGCAGGGAGGGGTACAGGGGGGATGCAAGGGTGCAGGATGGGGGCAGAGGGTGCAGGATGGGTGTGGGGGGAGATTAAGGGGGACAGGATGGAAGGGGTGTAAAGGAGGGATCCAGTGGGACATAAAGTGCATGGAGGGACACAGAGGGGTGCAGGATGGGTGCTGGGGGATGCAGGGTGCATGGGGGGACACAGAGGGGTGCAGGAAAACAGGAGGTGCTGGGGGATGCGGCATGGATGGGGTACAGGAGCACTGCAGGGATACAGAGGGGTGCAGGATGGGTACTGGATGGGGGACTGCAGGATGGAAAGGGGTGCGGGGGCACACAGGGGGTGCAGCGGGGGGATATGGAGGTGCAGGGAGGGAGGTGAGGGATGCAGGGTGGCTGCAGAGGTACTGGGGGTGCAAGTTCGGTGGGGGAGGGATGAGGGGTCCGGGGGGTGCAGAGTGGAGGGGAGGCACAATAGGGATGTGGGGGTGCAGGGAGGGAGGCAGGAGGCACAGGGGGTGCGGGGGGATATCGGGGTGCAGGGAGGGAGGTGCAGGGTGTTTGTGGGGTGCAGGAGGGATGCAGGCTGGAGGGGGTGGGGGTACAGGGAAGGATGGAGGCTGGATGGGAGGTGCAGGGGGGAATCGGGGTACAGGCAGGGATCTAGGCTGGACAGGGGGTGCAGAGAGGGATACAGGGGGACACAGGCTGGACAGGGAGTGCAGGGGGAGATGTGGGGGTGCAGGCAGGGATGCGGGCTGGGCGGGGGTGTGGGGGGGATGCAGGGGTGCAGGGGGGGATGCAGGCTGGATGGGAGGTACAGGGGGAGATTTGGGGGTGCAGGGGGGATGAAGGCTGGAAGGGGGGTGCAGGGGGAGGATGTGGGGATGCAGGGGGGATGCAGGCTGGATGAGGGGTGCAGGGGTGATGTAGGCTGGAAAGGAGGTGCACTGGGGGCTGCAGGGGGTGATGTGGGGTGGACGGGGAGTGCAGGGGGGGCAAGGGGGATGCAGGCTGGAAGAAGGGTGCAGTGGGGGATGCAGGGGGTGATGTGGGGGTGCAGGGGGGATGCTGGCTGGATGTGGGGTGCAGAGGGGGATATGGGGGGGATGCAAGCTGGATGGGGGTTGCAGAGGAGGATGTAGGGGTGCAGGGGGGATGTAGGGGTGCAGGGGGACTGCGGGGAGGATGCAGTCCGGGTGGGGGGTGCAGGCGGGATGTAAGGGTGCAAGGGAGGATGTGGTGCAGGAGGGATGCGGGGGGGGGGACGTGGGGATGCGGGGGGGCTGCGGGCTGGCTGGGGGGTGCGGGTGAGCCGGGGCGGGTCGCGGGGCCCCAGCGGCGGCAGAAGCGCTGAGTCAGGCGGGGGGGGGGGGGGGGGGAGTGCCACGCACCTTCGTCCTCTCCCATAGGCTCGTCCCTCCAGGTGCAGCACAGCAGCATCAACCTCATGCAGCCGCGCTGCCCGGCGCCGCGCCAGGCCCTGCCCTCGCCCCGGCCCCGGCCCCGGCCCCGGCCCCGGCCCTGCCGCTGCGGCTCCGGCGGGCGGGCGGGGATGGCCGGGCGGGAGCACGGCGCCGGCGCGGCCGCCGGGGGGGCGGGGCCGAGGGGCGGGGCCAGAGGAGCAGGGGCGGGGCCGGGGAAGGGGCCGGTGAGGCGTGGCCAAGGAAGGGGGCGTGGTCAGGAGGGCGGGGGCGGGGCTCGATGGTGAATGAGGGCGGGGCCGGGGAGCGCGGGGCTGCGGGGTCTCGCGGGGCGCTGGGGCTGTCACCATGGGCAGGGCACGGGTGTCCCCAGCTACCCTGGGCTGTCACTGCGGGCAGGGCACGGGTGTCCCCATCGTCCCCTGGGCTGTCATCGTGGCACGGGGCATGGGTGTCCCCATCATCCCCCAGGCTGTCACCGTGGGGCAGGGCATGGACATCCCCATCATTCCTTGGTCTGTCACCATGGGACAGCGCATGGATGTATCCCTTGTTCCCTGGGCTGTCACCAAGGGCAGGGCATGGGCATCTCGGTCATCCCCTGGTCTGTCACCATGGGACAGAACAGGGATGTCCCCCTCATTCCTGAGGCTGTCACTATGGGACAGGGCATGGGCATCCCCCTGGGTCCCCAGGCTGTCCCCTCACCTGCCCCCTGTGTCCCAGGGCTGTGACCGTGTAGTGGGGCAAATGGCATCCCCAGACCAAGGACGCAGCACGTCCCCAGGCTTGGGCAGAGCCACGGGCACAAGACAAGGGGGCAGCACCACCCGTCACCACCACCACCACAGGGAGGGGGACAGGGACACCAGACGGAGCCAGAGTCCTTTAAAAACTTGTCCTTTATTAGTCTGTCGGAAGCGAGTCCCTCTGTATAGGGCGTCCCACCCAGTTATAGCAAAGTGAGTAACATGAAGGGACCGAGCCCCTCCCGCCCGCGGCCCCCCGGGCCGGGGGGAGCACGGGGACCAGGGGGGGGGCCCCCAGGGTGACGGGGACACCCCCACACACACAGCCCCCTGCCACCGGGACCCCCTTCCCTCCCTCCCTCCCTCCCTCCAATGTGGGGTGCCCTCATCCTGTCCCCACCCCCCCCCCGGGGTCAGCTCCGGGGCTGGGGGGGGTGTGACACCCCAAGACCCCCCACCAAATCCCGCAGGGAGCGATAGCACCAAGGGGGACGGCTGCTCCCCGCAGTTTATTCCGCACTCCCTGCCGGGCTGGAGGGGCTGGTGGGGGGACGGGTGCTGCCGAAGGCGCGGGGTCCCTCCTGGGAACGTGGGACCGGGGATGGCCCCGGTGTGGGGGGGGGGTCCGGGGTTTTGGGGAGGGGAGGATGTCTCAGCTTTGCTTGGGATTTACATTCTGGACCATGCAGTAGCACCAAAGTTCATGAGGTCATCGGTGACGGCGGGTGGTTACTTCCGCTTCCTCCCACAGTACTTCCCTTGTGCGCAGCCCACGCCGCCTGGGGGGGGATGCACAGGGTGAGACCCCCCTGCACCCCCCGGACCCCTGGAGGGGTGGCTGGGAGAAGGGAAGGGGGTGCAGGAGCCGGCCCCAGCGAGGCAGGGTGTCACCCGGCAGCAGCACTCACCTCTAAAGCCCAGGGCACCGAGGGCTCCTCCGAAGGCCTTGGGGGGCTTCCCTGTAGGGGGGAGGCAGAGCGGGGTGAGCGGGACCCCCACCCCACTTGGCCGCTGGGTGCAGGGGGGATATGCACCCCACCCCACCCCAAAAATGCCCCACTCGGGGGCTGGACACTCACCACCAAATCCCAGCTGGCCGGCGACCCCACCTGAAAGCAGAGCAAAGCCCTCAGCACCCAACGAGCACCCACATTGCTCTGCCCCGCACCCCCATCTGAGCACCCCCCGGCTCAGCCCAGTCCCTTGGGTCCCTCCCCAGGCCGTGACCGTGTCCCCGTGCCCCGTGGGCTGTGCGTGTCCCCGCGAGCCAGCCGGGCACCAAGATGTGCCCCGGGTGCGTGCCAAGGTGCCGAGCTGGGGATGGTACCTGGAAATATCGGTGACACGCCAAAGCCAGGAACTCCAACCCCTGGGGAAAAAGCAACAGCCAGTGACAGCCTGTGACAGCAGTGCCACCCCAAACCTGCCTGGCTGGGGACACCCTGGCTCACTGCAGGGACACGAGCCGCTTCAAGAGCCCCTGTCCCCGCCGGGGCACACGCCTGGCTTTGGGGTGCTCTCCCGGGCAGTGGTGTGTCCAGCAGGGGACAGCAGCAGGGTGGGGACAGCAAGCGGGGACAAGTGTGACGTGGTAGGGTACACGCTCCCACCCCAGCCCCAAACTGCGGCACTCACCTGGCTGCAGACCCCCAACACCAAAACCTGCGGGATAGGAGAGCCCTGGTGAGGGCAGGGAGTGTGGGGACAGGGATGGGGACAGGGATGGGGCTCACCCCTCCAGCCCCCCTGGCCGGAGCAGCCCCTGCTCCTTACCTGGCTTGGGAGGTTTCCCAACAGCTCCTGGATACAAGATCCCTGTGTCAGAGAAGGGCATCAGTGCAGCCCCCACGAGGGCTCACTGTCCCCGGGGCTGCAGCCAGACCCTGCTATGAGCCCAGAGGCTCCCCAGGCAGGGACCTGCATCTCCGCATGTTGGGGACATGGTACAGTACCGTCCCCTGTCCCCCTGGCATGGGCAATGCTGGTGCTATGGCCCTCGGTACCTGCTCCGTGATGGCATTCCCTTCCGATCACACCCCAGGAGCAGGGCAGGCGGCAGACACAAGATGGGGCACAGGGCACGGTGACAGTGTGGGGTCATGGGACCGGGAGGGGACAAAAGCGACCCTGCATCCATCCCCTGCATCCCATCATCCTCTTTCCGTTTCGGCACTCTGCCAGCATGCCGCTGCCACTCTGCTCCCTGCACCCCAGCCCTGGGGAGCCCCGATGTCAGGGGCCAGCATCACTCACCAGCACCAAGCCCACCAACTCCAAGGCCACCGACTCCGAGGCCACCGACTCCGAGGCCACCTATGATGGGGAGCCCAGGTGAGCGCCAGTGGGGATGGGCAGCGGGGCAGCGTCTGTTCCGCTCCTTGCCCAGCCCCACGTGTGCCTGTTCTTCCTCAGGCAGCCCCGCTCCCCCCATGCCCTAGGGGAGCATCCCTCTGCCCGCATCCCTCTGGGGGAGCATCCCCCTGCCCGCATATCCCCGTTGCCCGGGCTCAGCTCCTGCCAGCACCTACCTGGGATGCCACCGACCCCTGGGACTCCAGCCCCGGGAACACCTGCCAGAGAGAGACCATTAACCCCTGTCCCCCTGCAGCCCGGCACCCACAGCTCGGTGCACCCCCAGCCAGTGCTCGACCCGCTGGGGTGGCCCTGACACCCATCCTGAGTGGCCCTGGCACCCATCTCACAGCACCCAGAGCAGGAAGACCCGGAGGGGGCTCACCCCCTGCATGACACATTGCTGCAGGCAATGCAGAGCAGGAGAAAAATGTCCCCAGGGAGTCCAGGGGAGGGGGCACAGGTGGCACTTTGCACCCACGGGTGACAGCACGCCACCTCCCACGCCTGGGCCACCCTCCGCCGGGGCAGCAGGGGGCATGCAGGGGACACAAAGTGAGGCCAGCACCCCGATGGCCACATGAGGAGGGTGCCTGGTGACGGTCCGAGGTGGACCTGGGGCAGTGTGGCAGAGATACTTACCGAATTTGGGAGGTTTAGCACCAGGCTGCACCCCTATTTGGGGGATGCCTGCAAAGTGGATGAGGACACCACGGTTAGGACAGTCATCCCTGCACCCCTCCCACGTGCCACCGTCCCCCATCCCGCCTGCATCCCCCCGCTACCCTCCACATGGCTCGGTGGCTTTTAGCATCCCCGGCCACTGCTGTCCCCAAGCAGGTCCCCGACCGGGATGTGACGAAGCACGTACCTGCTCCGGGGAGGATGCCGGTACCAGGTATCCCCACACCCGGCACCAACCCGGGCACGACGCCGACACCGGGCGTCACTCCTGGCACTCCGGCAACACCGGGCACCCCACCTGGCACCCCTCCGACACCGGCACCTGCGGAGAGAGGGCGTGAGACAGTGTGGGGGTGATCCCTGTGTGATCCCCATACTCCCGTGGGATGATATGCCCGGTGTGGGGTACCCACCCCTGAAGCCCCCCAGCTCCCCCTGGACCAGTCTGTGCCACGCCAGGGCTCATGGGGAGACCCCAGATGCCCACCGGGCGGGTAGGGCTGCCTGCTGTGGGCTGAGCCGCAAGCGATGGGCTTCTCCAGCGACTTACCAAATTTGGCTGCCTTCGCTGCTGCTTTTGCTGCTGCGGCCGGACCTCCAACCCCTGAGCAGAGACAGCAAGAGGGGGGTCAGTGTTCCCGGGGGGGTCGTCTCCAGCAATGCTGGACAGAGCCCATCCCTCCCACCTTGTCTGTATCCCCCAAGGGATGGCCATGAGTTGATGGAGACCACCGAGGTCCTCCTCATGCCTGTCCTGCCCCAGACCTGCTCCCGCACCAGCCATGCTGCCACCACCACCCGCCTTCCTCCTCCTCACCTGGGACACCTCCAACGCCGGGGACCAGGCCACCCACTCCAGGAACCAAGCCACCTACACCAGGAGCAAGGCCGCCCACGCCAGGAACTAGACCACCCACACCAGGAGCCAGGCCACCTGCTCCTGCAAGGAGAGAGGGAAGGATTTGGGCTTCAGCTCAGGAAGAGAGGTAGTGGAAGGAGCCAGCTGAAAAGGCATGGCAGGCTGGGATGGATGGATGGGTGGGTGGGTGGGTGGATGGATGGATGGATGGATGGATGGATGGATGGATGGATGGATAAACAGTGGGGTGGGTGGATGCTAGGGTGGATGGGTGGCTGGCTGGCTGGATGTGGAGTGGATAGATGGATGGCGGGGTGGATGGATGGATACATGGATGGATGTGGAGTGGTTGGATGGATGGTGGGATGGATGGAAGGATGGAGGTGTGGACGGATGGACAGATGAGTGGACAGATGGATACTGAGGTGGCTGGCTGGCTGGCTGGTGGTGTGGATGGGTGGGTGGATGGACTGATGTATGAGAAGGTGTATGGATGGTGAACCTGGGACCCTCCATGCAGACCAGCTCTCTGGAGAGTACCCCCTGACACAGCCAGGACCTCGTCCCACGTACAGCCCTGTGGAGAGCTCAACCCTCGCCCCGAGCACAGGGACCCTGTGCAGTGCTGGGCCTCAGCCCTGATGAGGGGAGCAGCCTGGGGTGGGGAGGCAGCAGGAGACAGGACATGTGGGATAACCCCGGAGAGATCCTGGCTTACCGTACTTGGCTGCTTTGGCGGCTGCTTTGGCAGCAGCGGCGGCCGCTGGACCTCCGACTCCTGGGGGAGAGGGGGAGCGTGAGAGGCAGCGATGGGCTGTGGTGGCCGCACCACCACCCCATAGCTGGCACTGCTGGGGACATCCCAAGCATCCCTTAGACACCGTCTCACCTGGTATGCCTCCGGGCACCAGACCGGGCACGCCGACACCGGGCACGCCAACTCCAGGCACACCAACACCAGGCACGCCAACACCGGGCACACCAACACCGGGCACGCCGACACCGGGCACGCCGACACCGGGCACGCGCCCTGCTCCTGCAGAGAGGTTCAGGGATGTGGCTGAGCAGGCAGGCTCCGTAGGCAGGGGTCCCGCTGACCTCCCCGCCATCCACAGCACCAGAGATGCCCCCCACCCTGCCCATTTGCAAGCATCCTTCCTCCCTCCCTGGGAAAGGATGGCGGTGACTCACCGTACGCTGCGGCTTTCGCTGCAGCCTTCGCCGCGGCCGCTGCGGCTTCTGGGCCACCCACTGCGGGGACAGAAGGGAGACAGTCAGGGGACCGGTGAGGCCAGCACCACCCCATCGGCTCGTGCCAGCCCATCCGCTCACCTCCAATGCCGGGCACCACGCCAGGAACCCCAGCCACGCCGGGCACGCCGGGGACACCGGGGACACCGGGGACGCCAGGAACACCGCCAATGCCGGGAACGCCAACACCAGCTCCTGCAGGCAACGAGAGGGGAGAAGTTAGATCTTGTTGCAGCAACAGTTGAAAGGTGGGACCTCGTCATAGGCGTGCTCTCGTCGTCGTGCTGCGGTGAGGAGAGCACCCCACCGCCTCGTCCCGGGAGAGATGCACAGCGGTGCAAGGGAGGGACTGGTCCCATGTCTCCCAAGAGGCCCCAGTGAGGATGGTAAATCTGCTGTTGTAAAAGAGAGGCTGGGAAGTCACCAGCATAGGGGACCATGATGATCCTCATCATCACGGGGGGCTCCAAATGGTCCTCATCATGGGGACATCAAGCCTTGCAGCCAAACAGGCCATGGAGAAGTGGCTGGTGGTCCCCTGTAGCTGCCTGGAAGGGCTGGGTGCCCTGGGCACTGGCCAGAATGGGAAGCTGCCCAGGGCAGTGACAGCTTTGACCTGCTGGCACTCGTTAGTGCCACAGGGACAAGCATCAGGTCTCTTCTGGAAGGGCCGAGTGCCAGAGGGGTTGTCCTGCTGGCCCCCTGCTCAGCAGGTGCCTGGCACCCCAGCACAGAGCACACACCCTTTAACTTGTCACTGCTGAGTTTCTCCCTAAATCCCATCCTTCCCTGGGTATGTGGTGGGATTTTTTTTCTACATGATGCAGAAGAGAAATGGAAGAAATGGCCAGCAATGGTTTAGCCCTCAAAGGAAAGCTGCCATCGAGCATGGCTGCTCCCAGGGGACTCCCAGAGCTCTGCAGTTATGATGCAGGAGAAGGTCCGGGGACCTGGCCATGTAACCTCTGGCACTGCCTTTTGGAGCAGCACACGGATCCCTCAGCCCCGCGTGGAGCCTTGGGGCCACTTCTGCCTCCTCTCTGCGCCCGGGCTCCCAGCTTCCCTGCTGCTTGGCCATGTCCCTCATCCCCTCTGGGCTCCTCCTCGCTGGAGCTCCCCTGGGGGTGGTTATGCCTGCTGGACACCTGGGTCTTGCTAGACCAAGTTGGATGCACTTGCTGGATCCCACCAGGTTTTTGGAAGGCGGTGACCCTGGGCAGGGGTCCCTCTGCCAGGCATCTCTGCCCACCTGGGCAGCGAGGCTGAGCCCGCGGGCACCAGACCCTGGGTCAGGTCTGCTGCTGGAAAAACGGATTTGGTACAAAACCCAAGAATTCAGACAAGGTCCAAAGACACAAGTTCGGTCTCATCTGTTCACCTCCACGAAGCAGCCTGCAGAAACCCCGGAGAGGGAGAAGGTCCTGCCCTGGGGATGAAGCCAAGCCCGGAGGCAGCAGCTGGGAGCTGGGCTGAGCACATCCCATCCCCGGATGCTTCACCGTAGTGAGCCATCAGGAGTGATCCCCAGGGAAGACCCGCCTGCCTGGGGGCACCCTGAGTGCCAAGGGTGGAGAGGGTCAGCAGGGGTCCCGGGGGAGCTGCTGGAGAGCTCCTCGCACCGCGCAGCACGTACCGAACTTAGCTGCCTTTGCTGCTGCCGCTGCTGCCGGCGCCCCGACTCCTGGGGACAAGGGAGAGAGGGACCCTCAGCCACCAGCCCCCACACCCCCCACAGAGCCGGGCGGTGGGGACAGGGCTCCTGGGAATAGTCACCTGCCACCCCGGGGACACCTCCGACACCGGGCACCAAGCCGGGGACACCGCCAACGCCAGGCACGAGGCCTGGGACGCCGCCAACCCCGGGCAACACCCCTGGACCTGGAGGGAAGCAGAGCAGTCAGACACCCCCCCCCCAAAACACCCCGTGCCACTGGTGGGGACACGGTCTCCCCCGGTGTCACGGGAGGCTCCGGGGAACCTGGCTTTGAGGTGGGCTCTCCACGCCTCCCAAACCAGCTGCTCAGGGGACCTGGGATGTACCCAGGATTGGGATTCCCAGCTCCCTACACCCAACCCATGGGTCTGGAGCCCGCCCAGCCACCCAGGAGCTTGGGGACCCCTGAGGTCCCCCAAGGCCGTGGTTGTAAATCCCAGCTGCTCCCAGGGCCAATGCGTTTCCTCTGGATGCTCCAATGAGCGGTTGTTTGCTACTCGCTTTTCTCCCGCAAAACAGCCAACGAGGGGAGCAGCGAACACGAGATCTGCATCACCAAGCACATCCCTCTGCGAACGAATGACGGCTCATTACAGACAACGTCTCCCCGGACGCCCCGCCAGAGCCTGGCACAGCAAAACCACATCTCTTATGGAGAAACCACGCGCGATGGGGACGTACTGCTCTGTGTCGGGCTGCTGCACCGGGAGGTGGCCAGCCAGCCCTCCAGCCACCGCTGAAACAGCTGCTTTTTGCAAACCAGGCTTTGCTACGCCCAAGCCTGGCTCTCCCAACAGGCTGCTGGAAGCTGCCCCCAAGGGGGCAAAGCCCCTCTGCAGCCCTGGGGGAGGTTTCGCACCTTGCTGCCTTCCACCCGCAAAAGCTGCTGGCTCAGCAGAGTGGCTTCACCTTGCCCTGATCTCCGTCAAGCAGCCGCTGGAGCCGGCGGCAGGGGTCTGGGGCTGGGAGAGCACCCCAGGAGATGGGGCAGGGGGTGGTGGGGCAGGCAGTGAAGCTGTGCAGCCCCAGCACCAATGCACGGCTCTTCCATGCCCTGAGAGTGAGCCCGGCCCCACAGGCAGCTGCCGGATCTGTCCGAGACAGTAGGGAACTCACCGAAAGCTCCTGCCTTCGCCGCTGCCTTCGCCGCTGCCGCTGCCGCTGCCGCCGCTGCCGGCCCTCCAACTGCCGGGGTAGCGGGAGAGAGTCAGGGGTGCGGGACGGGGGGAGGCAACCCTCCACGAGCCTCAGGGCCGAGCCCCGCCATCACCTCACCTCCGGCTCCTGGGACAACACCGACGCCGGGTACCAATCCGCCAACTCCCGGGATGGCACCAGCCCCGGGCAGGACACCGGCTCCTGCCGCAGGGGAGAAGGGGACCGTCAGCTCGGTGATGCAGGGACACAACCAGCATCCCCCACAGCCTGGGAGGGAGGGAGGGAGGGAGGGAGCAGTTGCCCCACTGGGGAGATGGGTGATGGATGTGCCCACGGAGGGCGACTCACCATATTTCGCTGCTGCTTTCGCTGCTGCCGCCTGTGCTCCGACTCCTGGGGAAGGACATAGGCAGCTGCTGAGGTCCCGAGACCATTCCCACCTCAGCTCCCCCATCCCACAGGGACCCTGGGGACCAGCTCCTCCTGTCAGCATCCAACCCCCTCTCCTTTGGGAGGTGACGCACCCCTCCAAGCTGTCCATGGGGTGACACTGCCACCCTGGGGCCACCAGAGATCCGGCAGTGCCCAACACCCCATCCAAGCACCAGCAAAGTGACCGGGGTGCCTGGTCCCCCCGCCATGCCCGTGCCAGTCCCCCACCCTGGGGCTGCCTGGGAAGGGAGCATACCTGTCCCGGTGGGGTACCCTGCCTTTCCTGCCCCGATGCCGGCTCCTATCCCGCCGGGCCCGAAGCCTGCAATCACAAACAGAAAGGCAAAGCCAGGTCAGGCACCGGCCCTAGGAACGGGGGCAAGGCAGACGGAGCAGCTCCCTTGGCCCAAAGGATCTCCTCCCTCCGGCGTCGAGGGATGTGGGGGGATGCTGGAGCCAGCTCCCCCCCAGTTGAGATGCCAGTTCAAACAATCCTGCCTGGAGCTGGCTGCGGCTCAGGACGTGTCCTAGCAGAGAGCCAGCCAGCCAGCCGACCGCTGCCGGTGCCGCGGCGTGCCTGTGGATTAACGGCTCCCAGCCCCGTGGCGTGGGATGCCAGGAGAGCTGCGTTGCTCCCAGCCGGGTCCACAGGCATCACGGCAGGGCAAGGCACGGGTCCCCTGAGGGACCACCTCACCCTGGGAGCGGGATGCCCCTCAAACCGCCCTGGGTGCCAGTGGCCACGAGGCCATGGCGGCAGCCGGCAGAGCCGCGAGGAGCTACGACCGCGGAGCGAGGGCTACGAGCACTCACCGTAGGGCAGCTTACCAGTGCTGTAGGGCAATCCATAGCCACCTGGAGAGGAGAGAAGGTGGCGGGTTAGCACCTGGCTGCCGGTGGCCGTGCCCCCTCTGCCCCGCGGTGTAGCCCCTCTCTGCCAGCCGGCTGTGCGGCACCAGCCCTCAGGGCTCCTTCCATTGGGATAGTAAATCCTCCGGGATACAACCCCCCGTGGTGGAGCCGGGCCAGGAGATGCTCTTCTCCATCACCTTGGAAGCAGCAGCTCCAAAAAGAGCCACCCGCTCTCAGCCCCGTGCGGAGGGCTGTGGCACCCAAAGCCGGTTTTGCAGGAGCCTCCCATGACCCCACTTCAGCGGGGGGTCCCCCAGGAGCCCCACGGCAAGAGCTGTACCCAGCTGGCTGCACCATGGCCGGCTCTAAATGAAAGGTCTTAATTGGAATCAGGGCTTGGGAACCTCTGCTGAAACGTGACCTCGTTAGGAGGTCGGTGCGAAGGGACGGGGAGGGATTACGAGCGGGAACATCGCAGGCAGGGAAATGTCTCCTTGCGAAAGAGCAGGATCCCACCACTCGGGACGGCGCAGGGATGCCTGTGGCTCGGCGGGGACTGTGCGCTTGGGAGCCGGCAGCACCGAGCTCCCATCACTGCTGGCAGCGGCCTAAGGAGGGGTGATGGGCTGCCACATCCCCGATGGGGACACCTCGAGTGGCACGTAGGGTGGAGGGTGTCTCGCACACCAAGCCCTCCCGCCGGAGGGGGTTGCGGGCAGGGTGGGGATGCAGCTGCCTGCAGCCAGAACGGGATTGCTCATGGCAAAGCATCTCCTTGAGCACGGGACACCACCCCCTCCCACCAGCCAGCATGTGGGGACCAGATTTCCCTCCACCCTTCCAGGGTGTCCCACGGTGTCCCACGCCAGCGCAGCGTTGCTGGAAGGCGAAGGCTTTCCAGGCTGCGGTGGCAGTGAGCTGTGCTGGGTGTCCCCCACCTTGGGGACCCCCCTTGCCCATCCCAGGGCACCTCATCAGTGCCTCACTCACCCCAAAGCTGCAGAAGGGTCTGGCACTGGGCGACACATGTGGAGGTGTCTCCAAGGGTCAAGAGTCCAAGCCCTTGGGTCTCAGAGGGTTTTGCCGGGTCCAAGCCCAACTCCCCACCACCCCCAGCCAGATGCGAGAGCAGCCCCTGCCCCGGGGCTGTGCGCACCCATCCTGCGCCGGCGTGGGGATGCCACCAGCACTGCTGTGGGGGGCTCAGGGCCAATGGGCACGCTGGCTGGCATGGAAAGGGCTTCGCACAGACCGATGCCACCCCAGTGCAGCTGGGCACTGGGGAGCAGTCCCCAGCCCTACGGCATCAGGTGGGACCCTGATTTCAGCCACAGCTTCAGGCTGAGCCCCCAGCAAGCGGGATGGTCCCGGGGCTGCCTCCTGAGCAGGGACAGCACAGAGCAGGAGCTGGCTAGGGCATTTGGAGCAAATCATCCAAAAAGGAGACTTTCCACTGAAAATGTTGCTTTCCCCGCTGTCCCCTTGTCCCCTCTCGACCCGGACCTACTGCAGCTGGGACACAGCGCAAGGGACACGGGGATGTGTGGCAGCCCCTGGGTCCGTCCGCAGCATCAAAGCGAGAGCCTTGACAGCCAGCCCAGCGTGTCCCCGCGTTGCCAGCCCCAAGCCCTCAAAGGTGACAAACTGGCATCCCCCAGCGCCCCGGGAAGGACCGGGGTGCCAGGCAGCACCCAGCAGCTGAAACCACAGCTGGGGACACCACCACTGTCCCGTTGGTCCCTGCAAGAAGCGTGATGCACTGACGGGGCTCCCTGGCCAAGGGGATGGATGTCCTCTCCTGATTTATTTAACGAAGGCTCCCCATAAAGTGGGTCAGCCGGCAGCGGCGTCCCATCCAGGCCGTGGGCCACTGGCGGGGCTGCCACGGGATGGAGCCAGGCACAGCCGCGCCATGCGCCGGCGGTTTGCTCTCCACACCAGGCACCCCATGAAAGGCTGTCTGGGGCCGGGCTGCAGCCAGGAGGCCAGACGGTATCCGATGGCGGCGGGGCCGAGTCGCCCTAACGAGCGTAACTCTGCCTCCGTGGGAGGAAGCCGGAGCGGGCCAAGTATTTCTGCCGCTGTTTGCGGCGACGGGCCCCGGTGGGGGGAAGCCAGCAGAGCTGCCAGGGCTGGCGCCCGTGCTGGGGTGGGACCTGCTCCCCAGGGCTGGGCTCCCCCCACCGAGGCTTTCCTGCCTGCAGCAACTTGTTTCGGTAAGTGGGAAAATGCCCGTGGATCTACTGGCTCACCAGCACCCCAGAGATGCGGGTCCCCTCCCAGATCTGTCTGCCCTCCTCCTCAGGGATGCTCTTGGGACCAGTAAGCTGGCAGCGTGGCCCTTGGAGGGCACAGCACTTGGTGCTGGCTGCCTGCCACTGCCTGTCCTGCCGCTGTCCCTGCGTGGGCACGGCCGGCTGGGGACAGGCAGAGCTGGCACCTGGCACAGGGCTGGGAGATGGAGGTTCCCGGAGCAGTCCAACCTGGGAAAGGGGTGCTGAGCACCCCCAGACTTCCCTGGGCTGGGGTGGAGCCTCATTTGGGTGGGCAGTGGGGAGGGAGACCTGCCTGGAGCTCCAACCCCACCGGCACGTCTGCTGTTGGTGGCCTTGGCTAGAGCTCCTTGAGCCAGGACGTTTGGCCCAGGTGAATGCCCAGCGATGCCCGGCACAACCCCAGGAGCCACATAAAGCAGACAGTCCCTGCAAGGGCTGTGCCTCGTGCCAGGAGGAGCCGGCAGGGACAGCCTGGGGTGGCTTGGCCCAAAGCATGTCTCCAGAACATGCTCTTTCCTACCTTACAACAGCTGGAGAGAGGCACAGCATCGTCCCCATGGGCTGGGGGCAAGACCAGCAGCAGCATCCAGGCAGCTGCCCGTGGGGCTGCGATAGGCAGGGCTGCTGCTGGACTCACCTGCCCATCACCCCTTGCTCTGTCCTCCTGCCCCAAGGCCAGCATGGGCACTGCCCGGTCCAGGGGACCCGGGGGCACGTGGAACGGCGGGTCCTTCTGGCGCTGCTGGGGGTCCTTCACCCCTAGCCCCATTGGCTGTGGCAGCTTACCTGGGAGCTTAGGAGCTTTGATGGGATACCCCAGAGGGACACCAGGCTGCTGACCTCCAAAACCTCCCAGTCCTGCAAAGCCAACAGCAGACTCTCACCTGGAGCCCGCGCGCAGGCTGCCACCAGTCCTTGCAAAAGGGGAGCGCCCCGGGGCACCCCGGGAGAGGAGAGCGGGTGGCTTGGGAAGCCCTGAAGCATCTTCTGGCATGGGGAGGCCATGGCTGTGATGAACAAGCTTGGGAAGGAAGAGAAGGATGGGCGAGAGAGACAGGACACTCACCAGGGATTCCTGCGAAGGCTCCTGCTCCTAGGCAGAAACACAAAGGTACCCACATGAGCCTCGGGGCTAGTGCTCGGGGTCCAAACTAGTCTGCGTGGGCTGTGTGGGCTCAGCCAGAGGTCAGCTTCACTCGCCCACATGCCCTGTGGGGCTGTGACCCCAAAGGATGGGCTGGAGCTAGCCCCAGCAGGACGGGGATGAGGGCAGAGCCAGCCCTGGACCTGCCCTCCACCCCGGTGTCTCCAGGGGATCGAGGGGACCTACCTGGACCTTTCGGCTTGACTCCAGCACCAGTGGGTACTCCAGGCAGCACCCCTACACCGGGGAAGCGGACACCTGCAGCAGAGACCGGAGGGGCCAGGTGAGCGCAGTGGGGCATCGTGGCGTTGCTGGTACCCAAGACCCCTGCACTCAGCTCCCAAATCCTTGTCACCCCTCTCTGGCTCAGCACTAACTCTTGTACCCTGGGACAGGGTACCTTCATCCCTCGGGGGCTTGCTGGGACCCGCCCTGTGCCAGCACCCCCACACCCCCTGGGCAGAGCTGCCAGGGAAGGGTTTGCTCCAGCCCTGCGGCTGCCTGTGCTTTGGGGCAGTGGGGGGAGGTGGGCTGCCCACGCAGGAGCTCAGGGTGCCTGCAGGGTACATGGTACCCACGAGTGGGTCCCACTTGTGACAACAAAGCACCAGCCCACGCCATGGTATAGCCAAGCCCGGGCATTGCTCTCTGCCCCAGTTATGTGCAGTGGCTTCATGCAAGCTGGGGCTCTCTGGGGATTGGGGGGGGGGGGTCCTGCTCACTGAGCCCCGACCCTCCAGGGGCAACAGGCAGCGCTTTGGCCTTGCAGTCATTTGGGTCGGGGTTTTGGTGGTGGTGTTTTTTTTTTGGTTTGGGTTTTTTTCCCTTTTACAAATGTCTTTCATTATAACTCACGCGTTTTCAGACATGGAAAAGACATTCCTGACCAGCAACACACTTCTCCTTCTGACAATGTCGAAACATCTTGTTTTCACAAGTTTTCCTCCCCCAAATTACTTTGCAGTGAGGAATTCCTCTCGCCCCGCCACCTCCTCCCCCTCCTTCCCACGCCGTCTTTGGCTGTGCAAGCCGGCCCTGGCGTGGTCTGTGCCAGCTCCTCTCCCGGTGCTGATGCCGCCTGCTCCCGCGGAGCTTGGCACGAGACCCCCAGAGACGCAGGGTCCCCCCGCCTTTGGCATGGTGGAAATGTCACTACGGCCCCAGCAAAAGGGTTTGGAAACTGCAGGGAGTGGTGATGGGGCAGGCAGGGAGTCGGGCAGGTGGGCAGCACGGGGCTGCACGCAGCCTTCTGCAGGGCAGGGTGCTCTGCCTGCGTGGGCAGGGCAGGCGGGAGAGGTGTTATAATGCCCCAGGGTGCAGCTGGCCACAAGGCCATTGACTCAAAGCGGGGTGCTGCTGGTGGGGTGGGGACCCCCAGCTCACCTGCGCCAGGGAGCACGCCGCCCGGGAAAGCTCCAGGAATCCCAGCACCTGCCGGGCGAGAGAAAGGCGGGGATGAGCGCCCAGCCGGAGCCATTCCCCGCCCCGGCCCCCTGCTTCGGGGCCGTGCACCTACCTGGTACTTTGGGGGGTTTCCCTGCCGCGCCAACCCCGGGCTGTACCCCGCCCGGTACCACCGCACCTGCAGGCAGCAGAGACCCCCTGAGCCCCGGCACACTGGCTCCTGCCCACCCTGGCAGGCATGAGGACGCGTCTGCCCCGGGGTCGGCTATGCTGGGGACAAGGGGTATTTCCTACCTGTGGAGACCCCAAGGCCACCAGGACCAATTCCACCCACGCCACCAATGCCAGCACCTGGGGGCATTGGGAAGAGGAGCGTACCAGTGTGAGATGCCACCGCTGGGCTACGGGTGGCCGGAGAGGTGCAAAGGAAGGGACAAGCTCAGGACAGCTCTTGGGGGGTGAAGGGGACACTGTGAGGCAGCACCGGGGATGGGTCCCCCAGACCTGGGCACAGGGACCAGGCAGCTCAGTGCTCTCCGCTCCTGGGGGCTCGGGCTTGGCCAACGCCCCTTTCTCAGCACACCAAGACGTGCCAGGGTCCCCCCGCATCAGCGGGGATCCCTGCGGGAGCAGCACCTCCCACTTGCAGCCCCCCAGCTCCATGGGGAACACTCTCCTAACCCAGCCACCCAGGGGACACCAGGAGTCCCTGGGGGCTGCCCAAGACCCGGCATTGCCTTGCCTGGCATCGCTGCCTTGCCCGGCATCATTGCCTGGCCCAGCACTGCATCGGACACCCTCAGCACTCACCAGCTTTCGCAGCAGCCTTGAGCGCAGCGGCAGAGACAGCACCTGGGAAGACGCCTCCGGGGAAGAGACCCGCAGCACCTGCGGGGAGGAGAACAACCAGCGTGAGCATCCCCAAAAAGCGGCCGGCGAGAAGGTGTCCTGCCCTCCACGCCGGCCGTGGTGGGCGCAGGGGGTGGTGAGCCGTGGGGGGCTGCGCGGGGGTGCCGGGGGCTGGCGTTAGGCTGGGCAAGGCGGTGGTTAGCAGGCGCTGACCTGTCCTGCACCGGCTTTTCCCTGCGTCCCCCCCAAATGCTTGCTCCCATCCACATCCCACCAGTCACCAGCTATGCCCAGGGCACCCTGCGGTGTCACCGGCTGCTCCGCACGCTGGGGTCCCCTGTGGCCCCGGGCAGGCTGGCCGGGCCACATGCGGGCACTGTCCCCCTGCTGCAGACACCATGGGGACCCCGTGTCCCTCCTCGCCTATCGCTGCTTGGGGTCACCCAGCCATGGTTGGTGCCATGATGTTGGGGGACCACAGGGCTGCCCGTCGGTGGCTGCTGGTCTCTCAGGTCTGGGAAGGGCGCCCAGCCCAGATGGGACCCACCAGGGAGGCTACGGAGAGCACCTGATGGGGACGAGCCACATGCTGTCCCCAAGGTGGGTGTCTGGGGACATCACTCTGGGGACAGTCCAGAGCGAGGGCGGCCGGTGGTCTGTGCTCACCTGGCTGCAGGCCAAGTGGGCCGAGTCCCCCGAGTCCTCCGACCCCTGGAAAGAGAAGTGGGGTGAGGTAGGGGGGGACAGCCGGGGCCAGAGGAGCAGGAGCGTGCCGCTTGCACCATTCCGGTCAGATGGGAGCACACCCCGAGGACGGGCACAGGGACGGGTGACAAACATGCCCGCCAGCATCCCGGTCTCCCATCCCGCCCCTTTCTGCCTCGCCCGCCCCCCACCCCGCCGGGCCACGAGGGGACGGAGCCGAAATGTTTATGGCTGAGGAATGAGTCCCTCTGGCTCCGGCCAGCGCTGCCTTCCAACATCTGGGGCTAATCAGCCCTCGCTCCCTCCAGGCGCAAATTCCACTGCCTTTGGCTCAGGGTGCGGACACCGCTCCGGCTGGGGCTTCACGGCCGCGCCGTGTTTGGTTTTAATTACGCCGAAATAAAGGGCCTTGTTTTTCTTTCCACGAGCTGAAATCTGAGTAAACGGAGGTTGCCGGCCCCCACCTCGGGCTGGCGTTCCTGCTGCGCAGACGGGCAGGCTCGGGGGGCCGGGGGGGGTGCAGTGTGCCCCTGCCCTGGGGCACAGCGGGTACCCCTGGGGCGGGCAGGAAGGGGAGACCTGGGTCTCCGCCTAAAAGAGCATCTCTCCCTGGGCCTCGATGGGCACCGGGCATCTCCGTTGGCACCAGATTTGCCCCCTGCACATTCGGTCCCTGCTGCCCCAGCACCTCCCAGCTGTGCCCTGAACCTCCCCACCACGCCCCAGGCTCAGCGCCCTCGGGCTGTGCATCCTCCTGCCAGCATCTCATCTCTTTCCTGCTGATGCCCCCTCTCGCCCCCTCATTTCTAGGCCAGACGAGCCCTAGCGTAGGCTGCAGGAGCCCCAGCAAAAGCTGCTCGGCCACAAACGCAGGCGGGCAGAGGTGCTGCCAGCTTCCTGCAGGCACCGGCTCCCGGCAGGGCCGAGTGAGAGTTACCCAGCTTTGCGTCTCCCCGGGGAGCTTTGGCACAGGATTGCAGGCAGCAAGCACCCCAAAAGGGCGGTCCGTGGGGCTGGAGGGGAGAGGGCAGTGCGCCGAAGCAGGGGACAAGGGAGGAAGGCTCCCTTGCGGCTATGGGGGCTGGCCGGGTGTTAGTGTGGCAGGGCAGGGTGGAAATTGCCGGCTGCTGCGTGCCTTGGCTATGGGGGTGCCCAGCATTGGGGGGGGGGTGTCCCCTTGGCCACGTGGGAGAAACATGAGGCCAACAGGGGTCGGGAAATATCCTGGCCACTGGCACGGCCGGAGATGGCGAGAGAGCCAAGGAAAGCCTTTTTACCTGGTTTGAGAGGTTTTCCTCCAGCCCCGAGTCCTAGGGGAGAGCGAGTGGAGAGGGGTAAGAGCCATCCTTCCCCCGAGCATCCCCCAAGGGGGGGACACCGTGCAGGATGGGGCCAGCCTCGTGGCAGACCCCCTGCCCGCCACAAGGCAGCTCTGCCAGGGGTGCTGTCCCCCTCCCCATCCCGGCACACCCTGGGCAAAGGGGTCCCAGCACTCACCTGCTCCCAAACCTCCAACCCCAGCACCTGCAAGCGACAGCACAGTCTTAGCACCCATCGCTGTGAGCACCCACCACCCACCCACCCACCCATGACAGGCTCCTGGGGGTCTATGGGGAGGCAGAGAGGGTCACAAGGGTGCAAGGGGATGGGGCATCCCCCCTGGGATGTCCCCAAGCTTTTGGCTGAAACACTGGGGTCAGGCTGTGACCTCTGAGCACCTCCTGTGGCCAGGGCTGGGCAGGGTGTAGGTGCCACCCCTGGGCTAGTGACCCCCAGCATAAGCCTGGCACTGCCACCCAGTCCTGTCCCCACGCCGTGGGGCTGGTGCTGGGGCAGTCACCCAGGGCTGAGCGGCCAGACAGGGTGTCCCCATGTCCCCTGATCCTGTCTGGCAGGTCCCCAGCCATCCGTGCTGGCTCAGAGGTCCCTGGGGACCCCCCAGGCACCTGCCCCATCCCTGCAAGCAGGGTAATGCCTCCCCCGCCGCTGCCTGGACCCCCTTACCTGGGAAAAAGCCTCCTCCTGGGATTCCCCCTCCTGGGATAGCACCAGGGACCCCTGCAAGAGAAGAGACCCTCATTAAAATCCCCCCAGGGATCCAAGTGTATCCGGCAGGTCAGGGCAGGGGGCACCTCCTGGGACAGGGAGCGGCTCCCTGCGGAGGGGGTGGGATGCAGAGCCCCGGGGCGAGGGCGCAAGGGCGAGTCCCTGCCTTTCCTTGCGCACCTCAGTTTCTCCAGTGCGGCTTGGAGGTGCCCCGGCTGGGAGGCGGGAAGGGCATCTTGGTGGAGGTGTCAGCAGGACTTGGTCCTGCCTGGGAGGGAAGGACACAGGGCTGACATGGAGCGGGTCTGGCTGGTGTCCAGCTCTGCTTCCCAAAACCTGTCCTGTTCCACAGCCAGCACCGTCTCCATCACCTCCAGCTTCACGTGGCTCTGGGGGGACGGGTCCAGGCGTGGTCATGCATGGGGGGCTGAGGCTGTCCCAGTTCATCCCCGCAGCCCACGCTGGTCCTAGCCAAGCCTGAGCATACTTGGCTGTGGCTGCCCCATGCCCACGCTGCCTGCCCTGCCTTGCCCTGCCTGCTGAGCTGCCAGTGGGAAGAGCCAGCTCAGGCCAGCAGGACCGGGGTGTTGGACTGGCGGCACAGTGCTGAGACCCATCGAAACCACCTGCGTCCCTCTGCCCATCTCTGTGAGGCCGAGATAAGCACCCAGGTCCCACCGCTTTCCAGGGCGTCTGGGATGTTTTTTGGCCGGTTTAGACCCTGTCAAAGGTCTGTCTCCTGCAGACCACCAGGCAACCATCCCCCGGGTGGTCCCCCCTGCTCCATCAGGGCCATGGACAGGATGGAGGCTTGTGGGTGGGCTGGTGGCACAAGGAGGCTGCAATGCAGAGGGGTGCTCTGCTTTTGGCTGGAGCATGTTTTTGGCACTGGGGGGGGTTGCTGTGGGGTTTGCAAGGGGATTTGCAGGATGGCTGGCAGGGCTTGCAATGAGGCTGGCAGGAGGATTTGGGGATTGCCCGAGCCAAGCACAGGGCTGCCGTGGCCAGCACCCCTGCGGCAAGCTGCATCCAGCTCTCCTGCCTGCTCCGGGCAGAGGGGATGGAGTTCAGGGTGGACGGGCACCGGGGACCCTGCAGTGGCATCGATGAGACCTGAGGACCTGCTGTCCTGCTCTGAGGCTGCAGTGGCCTCCCCAGCACCCTGGCCAGGGTGGGGGGGACCCGGCACCCCCAGGAGCTGGGTGCATGCAGTGGCACAGCCCTGGCAACACCACCACAGGCTGCGTGGTGCCCAGGAGCTGGGCAGGGTAGCCAGCGCAGGCAGGTGCCAGGCAGGTGGCAAAGCTGGCACACCATGGTGGGGGCACATCATGCTGCACATCTCTTCTCCATCTCAGATGTGGTGCAAACTCGGGGTCCCCCCTCACTGTGCCCCATAGCCCCCCGCTTCGCCCCAACAGCTGCCCGCTGCAACGTGGCGGGGATGAGGGTGTCCCCTGAGCCCTGCTCACATGTGTCCCCCACCACCCAGGACACCTGGGATGGACCCCCAGCCCAGCTGCACAGAAAGACCGGGTGCCAGGCTGCACCCACACATGTGTCAGGACACACACGCATGCAAAAGGGGTGTCAGGCTGTGCGTGCACAGGAGATGTTGGGACACATGCACCGGCAGGACACACACCCACAAACCCATCAGGATGCACACGTGGGTGGAGGACCTGTCACACAGCCCCCACGTGCCCCAGCGATGTCAAAGAGCGGGGCTCAGCCCTGTGGCTGCCAAAACCACCTCCCAGGGCCCTGCCGGGGCCGGGGGCTGAACCTGGCCCTGGAGCAGCTGATGTCCCTTGTCTTGGAGGGGACATGTGCTTGGTCATTGCTCCAGCCGGCCGGCTCACCCCTCTGGCACAGCACAGCCCGGCCCAGCTGCCGGCCAGGGGTTTACGGAGCGGCTCCTTTTCCCGGCACATTCCCCCACCCACCCACCCCCAGCTTGGAAAAACAAATCCCAACTTCTTGCTTGTTGCCAAACAAACTCCGAGTGTCCACACATCGCCTGTCCTCCCCCACCCGCCCTGCTGGGAGGGGACACCCCACCGCCATTGGGAGCGGGATGGCCAGGATCTGGCTGGGGACCCCCGTGCCTGGGGCCAGTGACCATCCCCCACCAAGCAGGAGGGTCCCTGCTACGTTCAGCCCCTGTGGTGCCCCCCAGCCTCAGCCCCCCGCAGCCAGGCAAGGCCTTTGGTGGGTGATGATGGGCACCCCGGGGACCCAGGCTAAGCTCCCCTACCCCTCTGTCTCCCTGTTCCCTGCTGCCTGACAGAGACCCCCGGGGAAGCTGGGACAAGGCAGGACGGCTCACAGCCTTTCTGGGGTGCGTGGGCACCCTAGAAAGGTCCAGGTGACATCTGCCTGCAGCCACAGCTGCCATACTCAGCCCTTCATTGTTGTCACCCCCCTGGGCACTGCAGACCCTGGCAGGGGGGCTCCACTGTGGTGCCACTGCCGCTGCCCCCTCCCCGGGCGTCCTGCAGACACCATCCCAGGGCCAAGGCGCTGTGCTCATCCCAGTGCCTCGTGGTAGGTCTGCACCTTTTGGAGGATTACAGGGGATGTGCTGGTTCATCAACCCTCTCCATGCCCAGATCGGGAGGCGGAGGGGGTCAGCAAGTCCTGGCAGGAGCCTGGATGGCCGGGGGGCAGCAGAATGGCCAGGGTGGGGATGCCATGCGGCTTTGGGGAGCTGAGGCTTTCGCTCAGGAGCATCTCAGGAGGCTGCTTCCCCTTGCTGCTCTCCCTGACCAGCTTCTGCTGCCAAACACAGCCAGCTCTGCACTTCTCTTGAAGCTCTTTTACAAGCTGCCTTGGCACTGGGGGGGGGGGTTCTCGAGCCACAGGCTCGTCCTGGTGGGGAGGCAGTGCCCATAGCCCAGCTCAGTGTCTGCTCCCCGGTGCAGGCACTGCCAGGGGGCACGGGGGTCTCTGACCCGCTCGGCTCTCCAGCTGAGGACCAGCCTCAAGCAGCCAAATTCACCCCAGCATCACCAGTCCCACCCATCTTGCACCACCGTAGGCTGGGTGTTGACAGCAGCCCACGCGCTCGGCACGGGTTACACCATGGGCTCCCCGAGGCCGCACCGGGCTACGGCGATCGCTTTCCAGATGGTCTCTGTCCTTCCTCAGCCCTCTCCTTCCCCAGCCTCGGGGGCAGGAGCTCACAGCCCAGCTCAGGGTCTGCTCCCCGGCGTGGCGTGTCCCCCTTCGGCCTCTCCATCCCGCATTCCCTTGGCACATCGGGGAAGGGGAAACTGAGTCACCAGCCTCCCAGGACTGAAGGAGCTCTGCGCTGCCTCTGCCCCTGATCTGAGCCTGCCGGGACTCCGGGAAGTGGGGGTTCGCCTATCTCCCAGATTATCTCCTGGGCCAGGGCTGGCTGTAAGCCTGCAGAGCACGGGGCTGACCCCCAGCACCCCAGCACCCACCCCAGGGATGTCTTCTCAAGCCAGGGGCAGCATAATTTGCATCTGTATGTGCGGCCCCAGCTGTGGTAGGGTTTGACCCCAGAGGTGACAGGATCCGGTGTGGAGCCTTATTTATAGAAACTGGACTTTTTCTTCCATAGCTCTGTACCACAGGTCACTACCTGCAATATCCGCACTGTTTTATCACCTGCACTATTTCTGATTGACCACTGTTTGTATCATCTGCACCATTTCCACCTGCATCACTCCTTGCAGCTTTCTTTACAAGCCAGAAATACAGAGGTTTTCTCTATTTGACAGCTTATTTTCCCCTTCTTTTGAGACCGAGACCAGGATCCATCGCAGGACACGAGCTCACACCCTTGCCAGGCGGCCAAACCTCGGACCTGCCAGCGGACCTCGCCACCCTCCCTGCGCCTGTGGGTGAACGCTCCCGGAGGAGGCTCAGCGTGTAACCGCCACAGATATTTCCCCTCTTCCCTCACGCCACTGTTTTCTTTTTCTTGGGAGAATCAGTTTTGGAAACATGCAGTCTCCAAGCAACTTTGAAGCCGCACTGCATCCCGGCCTGAGCTCACTGGTAGCAGCTCGGGGGGGAGCAGGGGGGGCTGCTGTCGAGAGCCTGGCTCCTCTCCAGCCCCCCAAGGCTTCAGCTTTCATCTCCGAGCGCTGGCAGACAAGCTGCACCTTGCAAGTTGTTTGCAGAAGCAGCAGCCCCAGCAGGCCGGTGCCTCGGGGAGGTGCCCGGCTGGGAAAGGGAGATGCCATCCCAGCCCCACAACTGGTGCTACTGGCCCTGGGGCACCCTGGGGACACTGGGTGTCCTCGGAGGGTCTCCATGGTGCCCAGGCTGGGATGTCAGCACACCCGGTGCCAGCCTCGCTGCACCCACCCGAGTTGCCCCCCATGGCCCCTTTTGTCCCCACTCTGGGGATGTCGTACCCAGGGGACCCCCTGTGCTCCGGCATGGCAAGCCGTGAGGAGTGGATGGAAGCACTGAGGGACGGATGCCCCTCTCCAAACACTGGGACACGCTGCACTTGGCACCTTTTAGGGAAACATACGGCAGCTACCCCACGCAGCGGCCTGGATCCGGCTGTGCACGTCCCCACGGTGCCCAGCACAACTCTGCTCCCCCGGGGGGGTGCAGAGCAGCAGGGGCTGATCCTGACCCGCTGCTGGGACCTTCCTAAGTACTGCCAGCTGCTGCAAGCTTGGGGCTCAGCCCCTCGGCAGGGGCACTGCTCTGATGGGACAGTCTGTGTGTGCAGGGGGGCTCCCCCCTTTTCTCCTTCGACCCTGGGATCTCTCAAAGGTCCCTTTCCTGCCAGGCTGGTTTGGAGTTGCACCGGCAGCGGGTGCTGGAGGATGCTGCTCTGAGCCCTCTCCAAATGGGTGCACCCCCCAGCACCCTGGCATCCCCCCACCCTGTGCCACTGGCCGTGCCTCTGTCCCAGCTCAGTCCCCGAGGGCTGGCAGGGCAGGGAGCGTGGCTGAGCCTGCCTGGTGTCACGCAGCACACCAGGCTGCAGAGAAACTGGTCACTCTTCCACGGGGAAGCGTTCCCTGGTGTCCCCATCAACACTGGGACCATCTCCAGGGCCAGGGCCACCTCCTCTGTGAGCTGCTTCCCAAACCAGCAAACACCCCTGGAGATTGAGCCAGGGACTGGCGTGGGGCCAACAGCCCCAAACCGCTCAGAAACTGCTGCAGGTTCTCACCCCAGGGCCAAAGTCCTCCTGAGACTTTCCCAGCTGGCCACTGCTTGAGAGCTGGGGAGCGAAGCCACCGTGGTTCAGCAAGAGCATCACTGCCGGGGACGGAGAGTGCCCAGGACTGAGCTGCATCCCATCAGTGATGGCACCTTGACCCTGACCTGTAGCTATCCAGGATCAGGCACTGACAGCGGCTCGGCTTTATAGGCAGCTGCCTGGCTTGGCACCGCTCTGGGGTCACGCTGCCTGCATGGCCGGGGCAGACCAGCCCGTGGTCGGGGTCCCGGGAGCCCACTCCACTGGGGCAGAGCAGGGAGCTGCGGGGCACTGGCAGATGATGCCGTGGGCTGCAGAGAGCAGCCCCAAGGGCTCTGCCCTGGGCAAGGGGTGGCCCAGCCTGCAGCTGCCTGTTGCCATACACAGCCCTGGCACTGCCCTCCCCTGCCCACGGGATCCTGCCCTCTCCCCTCCTCTGGTCCTCGGTCCTCTGTGGCCAAGAAGCCCCATGCAATGGCTCTGGCACCGACCCCATCACTGATGCTGGCTCTGCCCATTGCACGCTCTCCATGCCATGACATGGGGCGACTACCGCCTGGCTGTCCGGAGGTGGCTGTCCCATCCCTGACCCCTCTGTCCCCACCTCGTAGACCTTTGCCCAGTTTGGACATTGCAGAGGGCTATAAATCTGTGCTCAGAGCTGCTCTCCCCCTCTCTGTGCGTGCTCATGGCCCAACCATGAAATGCGAGCCGTCCGGCAGGCAGGCACCTGCTGCGCTGGACGCTCCGGCTTCCTGACGCGGCACCGTGGGACCACACCGCTGCGCCCTGGCTTTCGCCTCCCCGCCCCGGCAGAGGGTTTGCTGCACGTGCGTGTGCATGTGCGTGTGCTGGGGTGTCACGCAGCCCCTGCTGCTGCCCGGTGAGGGACCGGCCAGCGAGCCATGACCCGTGCCATGCACTGGTGGATGGACCTGACGCTGGTGACACAAGTGCAAGGAGGACGGCGCAAGGGCCACCCCAGGCACCCAGAGCCTGCGTTTCGGGTGGGTCGAGCTGCTCTGCAGCCGTCGCAGCCCGGCAGGCTCTGTCGTGGCCACACACCGCGCAGCAGCTCGCACACATCGACTGCGAGATGCACACACATGCACACCCCCACTGCCCCTCCAGCTCACACCACCGTTGCACCGGGGGGGGGTGACGGGTGCCAGCTCCCCCAGTCCCTCGCAATTGCAATCCCCGTGGGAGCTTGGCAGCCACTCCCCCCCTGCGCCCTGCCTGCGTGTCCCCCAGCCTCTCGTGTCCCCCAGCCTCTCTTCAGGATGCAGCACCTCGCAGCCTCCCCCCCCCCCGACAAGTGCTTCGCGCAGCAGTGCCATTCCTGGACTGCCCTGTGCCACCCCCCTCGGTGACATCCTGCCCCACCCGGGCATGGCACATGCCACCCGCCGGGTTGGGGGGCAAAGAAGCCTGCGGGGAGGTGGCACCCGGGGGGGGGGGCTGCTGTCCCACCCTCGGGGATGTCCCCAAGGCAGGGCGAGGGGGCTGCCTGTCCCTACTCGGGGACACGCAGCCGGGGCAGACGTGGGGCTGCCCGGGGGGCTGAGGGGGGGGGCAGCAGCCGAGCCCCGGTGCCCGTGGAGGGTCCCTGCAGAGCCGGGGAAAGGCGCTGGCCGGGGCTAAGGGGAAGGAGCCTTTTCTTTCCTTACCTCCTTGCTGAGAAGCCGGGAGGATGGAGAAGAGGAGGAGGACTCCGGGAAGGAGGGGTGCAGCTGCCTGCCTTGCCATCTCTTGAAGCAATGCCCCCGTGCTCCCGCAGGCAGTGTGTTTTATCCCAGAGCTGCTTAATTGTTGCTTCCAAGGATGCGAGGGGAAGGGGAGGGGGGTTTGGAAGGAGGGAGGGGAAAAGGAGAGGGAGAAGGGGGGAGAGAGGCACAGGACACTACGTCATGAGGAAAGGGCAAACACACACAAGCCTCTCCAGCCGATTGGGCTGGCTGCTTGGTTATTTTTTTTTTTTTTTCCCTTTCCCCCTTTTTTTTTTTTTTTAATTCCTCTCCCTCGCTGCTCTCTCCAATCCGGGCGCGCCGCTGCCAAAAAAGCTGGAAGGGGGGGGGGGAGCTGCCGAGGCAGCCTGCGGAGGGAGGGCAGGGGGAGGGCTGTGCCCACCCCAACGGGCCACCGCGTCCCCGGGTGGCACCGGGGGGGGGGGGGGGTGTCTCGCGTCCCGGGTGGCACCGGGCAGATGGGGGCGGGGGGGGGGGGGGGGGGGCAGGTGGGGACCGGCTGGGTAAAGGGATGGGGGGTTCCGGGGGTGCAAGCGGGGTGTCAAGCGAGGAGCCGCTGCCAGCCGCGGGGTGCCGCGGGGGTGCGGAGGAAGGGAGCCGGCACGGTCCCGGCCCCGGTGCCCGGCTGCGGCGGGGCACCACCGGCGGTGGCCGTTAGGTGGCGGGCGCGGGGTGTCCGGCCGTCGGCAGGAGGGTGAAACCAGGCAGTTCGCAGAAAAATTTACTGCTTGGACCCGGGAGCGGTGCCCCCTCCCCGGCCCCGGGGTGTCCTGGGGACACGCAGCGCCCAGCCCGGGCCGGCCGTGGCTAGTGATGGCCACCGCGTCCTCCAGCCACCTCCAGAGCCCGGTGCCGGGGGGGGGGGGGGTCTTGCAGCTGAGCTGGGCTGCTTGCTCCCCCCCCTTTCCAGCCCCAGTTCATTCGGGGCCACCCGGGCCCCGACCCCCCACCAGCTCTGAGTGCAAAACCAGATGCTGGTGCGAACCCAGGCACGGCGTGTCCCTGCTGGCCACCTCGTCCCCCTTCTCATGGGGTATCTGTGGACAAGTGTCGGGGAGCAGCTGGGGCAGGCAGCGAGTTAAACAGAGGGGATGAAGAGCAAGGAGCGCAAAATACCTCTCTGCTTACAGCCCGCAGCACTGGCCATGCTCGAGCGCTGCATGCCATCGCTGCAGGTCCGACACCGGGCCTTCCCCTTTTTGCCAGGAGCCGAGATGCTGCTCGTCCCAGTACCCGACTCCCTGTGAACCCCAATCCGCTGCCCAGAGAGTGAGAGCACGTGCAAGGAAATGCCCTGCCTGCACCGCCTTCCCGCGGGGCTCCCCGTGAACAGCCCCCCCATTCCCCACGCTCCCTCCACGGCTGTGGAAATTGGCAGCAAATTATCAGCAAATCCACCCAGTTCCTTTCCACCTGCGAGAGGTGCGAAGTCCCAAACCTGGGCGCCCACTTAAAGAAGTGTGAGCTAAATCCATGCTCAGGACAGTCGCTCCGGAGACCGGCTGTCTGGCTTATCTCAGCTCCCACTTTATTTTAGGGAAAACGCTGATGGCTACGGCTGCAGGAAATCCGGAAGGTGGAAATTACGGAGCGTTTTGCCCTCCACACCCGGCACTGGGACATGTCAAGGAGATGGAGGGGGACCGTGCAGGAGCCACTGGCCCCTCGGTGGACTTTGCATGGACGCTGATTTTCTGTTCACCTGCATCCTTGCAAAAGGCTGAGGGCTGGGGGGCACGGAGCACCCCATGATGCGGAGAGGGGATGAGCATCGGCAGGGGCAGAGCAGCCGGGCTGGCCCGTCCGTCCGCCCAGCTGGCGTTGCCGAATGACGTAATGCTTGAGCGAAAACACACGCGGTCATTAAACACGAGCTCTCTGCTCGGGACGAGCGACGCAGGAACGGATGGATGCGGGGACGAGCAGCTTTGCAGCAGTTCCAGTGGCTTCAGGGCTGCGATGTGGCCCGCAGGGATGCAGAATCCCGGTCGGGGTCCGCGCGATGCATCCTTGATGCATGTGTCTGCAAAACATGCAGAGAGCAGGGCTGGGAAAGTGGCCTTGCTGGGAATCGTAACTGGGGCAGCTGGCCGTCTCTAGCAGCTTCCATCTCTTGCCAGTGAAAGGCTCTGACTTTTGAAAGCGTGTTTTGTACCTAGAAAGAATCAACGCGAGGCAAGATCTCCCCGCCCCTGGCACTCGCGCTGGGGAACAGGATCCAAGCCCTTTGCGATTTGGCCAGGGCAGAGCCAAGCGCTTCGCGAGCTGCCCACGGGGAAGGGCTGGGAGCATTCCCCAAAGTTTGCAAAGTGTCGGGGAAAAGCTGTGCAATTTGGCCCGCCCTGGGAAGGCACAGATATGGGTATGGTCTGACAAGAAAGTGGGAAGGCAGAAAACGTTTCCCGCAGGGGGGCCCATGTGGAAAAGAGGGGGTTTGCTGCATAGTGCAATATCTGGGTGAGAAAACCCGCCACGAGGGCTGGAGCGAGAGTACCTGGGACCGCATCCAGGACCTGCCTGTACCAGCGTGGAGGCGGGTGAAGGGCTGGGGGCTTTGCTGGGAGCCGCGGCAGCTCCGGGGATGGTGCTTCCTGCAGCCGGTCCCTGGTGCGGGTCCCGTCGCGGTGGCTGGCAGGTGTAGGTCGCACACAGTTCCCCTAAATGCTGACATAGTTGCTGGGGGAGACGCCAAACAGCCTTACCCTGCTGTTGCACGCACAGAGAGCTGTCCCGGGGGCAACACTGACACGCAAAACACAGAAGTAAACACCCCTTTGCCATAGCTACGGAGGAGCCCCGCACCTGCCCCCCCCCCCCCCAGACCCAAATCCTGCTCTGCGCGCTGTTGACGGCGTTGTCATAGGAAACGGCGCTCGCTAACGGGGTGTGACGGGGCTTTACAGTGCCTGTGCGGGAGCGCAGGGGATGCGCTCAAAGGAAAGGTATGTGTGAGGGGCAGATCACAGCAACACCGATGGAAGAGGCCCTCCAAGGTGTCCAGCCCCGGCGCTGGCTCCCGGTGGCAGCACCGCCACCAGTGCTGACTTGGGGTAGTCTCGGCTGCAAATCGTCCAAGGATGGGGATCCCCCACCTCTCCGGGGACCTGTCCTGGGACTGCACCACCCTCCTGGGGAAGAAATTTTCCTGATCTGGACCTCAGATGTGTTTGCAGCTGGGGATATCCTGAAAAGCCCAGGGCAGCACCCGCGGGAAGCCCTGCCCTGCATCAGCTCGTGAGAGAAGAGGCGGAGAGGAGACATGCCGTGTGGGTGATGACAGAGAAGGGGCCCAGTGCTCTGCGTTTGGATACAGACATCCTGGTGAGCTGGAGGAGAGAGGATTGCTTGCCCCAAAGTAGATGGCCGTGAGCAGGACACATCACACTTGTGTCCTGTGGCTGCATTTCTGCAAAGGGACCAGCCACGGCAGCCGGTGCCGGTGCCGGGAGAGATGCAGCTGCAGCGACCGAGGGGCAGGGAGAGGTTGGGGATGCAGCAGAGCCACTGCAGGTCCTCGCTGCTGCCGTTCACTGACGCTGGTGTTGAAATAGCGTGGCCTTGTCACAGCCTCAGGGAAGCTGAGGCTGATACGTGGGTTTGGTCCAGCCAGCCTGACTGGCATCGTGTGGGCCAAAATTTTCATTTCACCTGCCCGTCCCTCTACTGAGCAAGTGCCTCGTGTTTGGCCACCGTGTGTCTTCCAGAAAGGTGGTGTGGTCTTCATCTAAAGCACCAAGGGACAGGGAAGCTGCCTCTTCCCGTGGTTGAGCATCCTTATGTTTTCCTGCCTTGGTTCACCAGCTGTTAATTGTTAACTAACAGGTTGTCACCCCTGTAGATGCTGCAAAAAGAACACTCCAAGCTAAAGAGGCTGTCTGAAATGCAGACCTCTGTAAGTCTGACTGCTACAGCATCCCAGAGAAATGCCTCCCAGGGCACAGAGCAGGAGGGGGAGGCAGGTTATGAGGCACAGACGGGGCTCTGTAGTACCTGGGAATCAAGTCAAGTCTGTGCTCAGTCTTATTTTTGGAAAGCGAAACCTTCAGGCTTTTCGAGTCCCGCATTCAGAGGTATTTTCACCAGCCCACAGTTGTCTCCGTGGCTCTCTCCTGAACCAGCCCTGACATTTGCAGCCAGGTCCAAGTGGTGGGCAGCAGGGAGGTGACCAGCCAACACCCCAGCATGTGGCTGCGGCTGTAGCTCTGGTGTTTTCTGGCCGGAAACCTGGATAACCCCTGCCCATCGGAGGGCACGCTGGGGGCAGCCGGGCAGGAGGGCACCAGTGGGAGGCGAGAGTGGAGCGTGTGCTTGGGCTGGTACACAGCAGGAGCTCTCGAGCAGGGGAACATCACCCCCCTGCTCGCATCAGCCATCCAAGAATCATGGCTTTGGTCTCGAGACCGGGCCGGATGGGTGGCTGTTAAAACATCGACACCCCTTTTGAGGATCACTGGGTACTCCGAGCGCGGTCTGGGGACGGGGTCTCCATCTCTCAATCCCCTGCGCATCCCATTGCATCAGCCCCGCATGTTCCCTGGGGGGAACGTTCAACCACCCCGTGTGCAGCCCACACCGCAGCCCCACGGGACATCCATCTGGCACCCGCCCAGCGCAGCCGAGGGAGCCATCCTGTCCCCGGCACAAGGCTGGAAGCCACCGCGGAGACCCGTTTCAGCATCATGGGCAGGATCTTCTCAGCTATCCCCGTGTACACCCCGTGCTGGGGTGTTTCTCAAAGCACGAGAGGCGTTGCCAGCACTGCAGGGGCTGTCTGGAGACCACAGGGGCTTAGGCAGCCTCTCCCTGCCAGCTGCCGATCGCTGGCAGGTCCCATTGTACGTGTGTCTGTTGGGTTTGATTGAGTAACTAACTCCAGCCGTACCCTGCCCAATCTTAACTTTCCATTAGCTCTTCTTTCTCTGTCAGCCGCTTCCTGCGGTTGTTACGGGAAGAGGTTTTGCTAACACAAGGATGCTGCTCAGTAGGACAAGTGCTGGAGCTGCAGCCGCCTGCAGTGGTGGGATGTTCTACCTTGGCATGACCGACATAAACAACATTGTTCTCCCGCGGCCACGGAGGGACCTGGAGATCTCTTGGGAATGTTTATCATCAGAGTCCCCTTCGGGAGAGAAGGTGAGACACCATCCCCAGCCCCTAGCCTAGACACCTAGCCCAGGTTCGTGTTTTCTGCCATGCGTGAACAACCAGGTGATGTTTGTGATGGTGCCTTCTCCTCAGGCTTTGCCTCTCTTTCTCATCCTCTCCAATTCCCTTCCCCTGCGGGTAACCAGCTCTCCTTGTGCTGAGAAGACACGTGGATGTGCAGCACCTGTGAGGCTCGGATTGTGTTGTGAGTGGTGCAGCCCTGGGACAGCGGTGGTGGGATCTCCATCCTTGGACATGTTCAAAACATGCCTGGACAAGGCCCTGAGCAGCCTGACCCAGCTTTGGAGTGCTGACTTGCTCAGGGGCTGGGCTGGAGACCTCCAGACGTCCCTCCCAGCCTAAATCCTTCCATGATTTATATCGAATTCTCTTTGGTATTTATGTAGTTCTGGGAAGCCTTCGGTGATGTATCGTTGAACCATTATAATCTGATGCTGGCCAAGGAGGGATTTAGTGGTCCTGGCTCCATAGATCTCGTTCACATTGTCCTCCTCAAGGACAGCTGAACATCTGCTGCCGATAGGTAACTCCAGGCCGTGGTGCAGCCCCGCTCCCAGCTCGGGTGTGAAACCTCTCCTCGGCTTGCCTCCATCCCCACTGCCGTGGACCTTCGGTCAGATCTTTGGAGTGGCTGTTTTCATCCTTCTCCGGGCTGCTTGTGAGCTTTCCAAGCATTGATTAAAAGGTACCATCGGTGCAAAATGTGCTGTGCCTGGGTGGATATAGCTTTCAGCAACTGAAACACAGTGTTTACTGGAATGCGCCACGGTCGTTCTCGGTCAGGACTGATTCCCTGCCAGCTGTCAGCTCTGACCCCCAGCAGTTTCGGCAGTAGAGCCGCTTAAAAATTGGAAGATTGTTTTGTATTCTCAAAAGAAAAAAAAGGGTATGTTTATTATGGAGATACTGCTTTTCACTGCCTGCATACTCTGAAATGGCCAAAGCGTGTTCAAAGAGACTTTCAAATTGCCTTTGTGCAGAGACCGAAGCTGGAAAATATCAACCCAGAAGGGGAAAACTGAAGCAAGTTGTGGGCAACTGAGCACAGAGATGTAACTGGTAACGCTCAGCCAGAACATGAACTTTAGACACTGCCTGTTCTCCAGTTTGTGTCTGCAGCACAGAGGGGCCCTAAGGAAAAGGCGGTGGAGCTCTATTATCTTGCAGCCAGATCCTTGTGGTGTTGAGGGGAAACATATAGCAGGCAGGGCTGGGCTGTCTCCCTCCCCTCCCAATGCACCCTGCAAATGCCAGTCGATGGCTCCCAGAGCCCTGATAATCCCGAGCATGAGTCAGAGCCCAAAAATCAAGAGCAGAGCTTCAAATTAAGACTTATTAAAAAAAAAAAAGAGAAAAAAAAAAGAGAAAAAAAAAAAGAGGGGGAAAAAAAAAAAGAAAAGCATATACTGGGTATGGTTTCTTGTGTTCTGCTTTTTAAGCCATAAGGTTTATGCCTCCAGCTTTTCTATGCATCCAGAAGGGCTTAGCATTTTCCTTTCAGCGAAGTGAAATCTGAGTCTCCCCCAGGCACATGACTCTGGGAGATGGGGATTAAAAAACCTGCAAGGCGAGTGATGCATTCGCTAATGGCGACAAGGCTGTGGATCCACAGAGACAGTGTCCTGGGGATGTCCTTTCCCAAAAAGTCCCCTTGCAGGGAACTGTAATTCCCCACAGAGGCTGGAGGACACCGGCCCGTCCTGCTTCGGGGTGACCTGGAGGCTGGGAGGGACTGGCTCAGCCGTGGGGTGACCTTGAGATAAGTTCCCCGTGCCAAAACGCTTGTCAAGGGGGGGATTTGGTTCAGCAGTAATCTCCAGCCTTCTTGTCTGACTCCCAAAGAGGCACCACATGTGTGATTAACAGCCCCGCAATCCTGAGATCTGGCATTTCGTGATCTCCTTGCTGGGAAATGACAGAAATCCTCCAAAAAGCTAAAAATGAGCTTTCCAGCGGGGCTGCAGCTGGCTACATACGTGCAGACTGGTGGCTCAGTCCCTCTGCCACCCTCCCTGGGCTGCCCAGGAACCCGCAAGCTCCCCCACAGAGGGCTTCCCCATTATTTTTCCCCCTGGGGAAGCCCCCGCTGCTGCACGGGGTGGTCACCCACAGCTGTCCTGGCTCTGCCCAGGCAACTGGAAATGTGACTGTGGGGTTTAACGGCTCTGACAAAATCACACGGTGAGGAACCTGGAGAATTGATGGAGGAGGTCGTGGGTCTGTGGGACAGCCGTGTCAGGGGGTTTCCACAGCAATGCAGGTGTGGGGACAGGAGGAGAGGGCAGAGGAGACCAGAGGGTGGGCTGAGAAGGTGGCTGGACCAAGGCAAGGAGAGCTGGAGCCAGGCTTGCAGCCGGCAGCCAACTGCAGCAAGGGGGACCCAGCCGCCACTGCCGGCTGGGGTGTCTGCAGCAGCAAAGGGGTCACTGATGCAGGAGAAATTTAGGGGGCCGAGGAGGGTGGGGGAACCAGGCACCAAAATCAGGAGAAAGACGGAAAAGGAAAGCATCGTGGAGGGACGAGGAGAGGGATGGGTGGCCTGGTGTTGCAGAGCAGTGACCAAAGAGGAGATACCGGTCTGGTCCAAGAAGGGAGAATGAAGAGGAGAGGTCAAACACCATGCGGGATGAAAGGGTCCAGCTCTCAGAGCTGGGAACTGAGGGAACGAGAAGGGCTGAGACCTTGTGAGAGGGAGACAGCATGCCAGAGACAACAGAGGGGTCAGGGTCTGAGTGAGGGCTGGTGACACCAAGGCAGAGGTGCTGGTGGGAAGGGGGCCCAGAAGTTCCTGTGTGAGCTGAGCTGGGGTTAGAGGCACTGGGGATGGGAGCAGTGCAGGGGCAGAGGAGGTACAGAGGTCCATGGTGGGATCAGGGGCACGTTTCATCCCAGCACCAGCCAGGACCTCCTCACACCTTCTGGGGATCCTCCAGACCTTCGTCCCTGCAAGACTCTTCCAGTGCGTTCCTGGTCATCTCCATCCTGTTATTCTGGAGTCGATGCTGTTCTTCAGTCCTTCTCCCTAAGCAGCAGCAGCAGCAACCGGATCCTCCTGCAGATGGGCTCTGCCCAGTCCAGCCTGGCTGCCTTTCCCCATTGCTGTGGGGCAATTGGCCAGCAACAGTCCTGCTCTTCTCCAGCCAGTGACCATGATGGAAACATCCATCCCAACACATCCCCAGCCCATGTTTCCCTCTGAGTGTCCGCTCTGTGGGACGGGAAAGCAAGGGGGACCCCAGCCAGTTTGCCATCTGCCTTCCACATCTCCGGACCACCACCGATGCCTGGCACAGTCAGGAGGGATCACGTTGAGGAGCTGCCTCTGTATCTCTCCCAGGGATGTGTGATAGCTAATCCAGAGCCTCTTCTTGCTATCTCCTCCTGGAGATGGAGGTGAGAAACACTGCTAGACCCCTGGTTTGGGGTGACAGGCAGGCTGGCAAGAGCCCTGGGCAGCACGCATTGCATTTTTGGGGCTGTTTGACTGAATTGCGCCTCTCTTTCCACCAAGCCCCACCATAGGTCTCAGCTTCCCAGGGGAAGCCATAACTTTGTCCATCTGTTGGGGTTTGGCTCCCCTCCCAAAGAGCCCTGTGAGCCGCTGCCCAGACCTGGCAGGTCTCAACGTCCTTCGGTTCCCATCGGCCTGTCTGGGCTGAGGAGCGAGCCCCAAAACACAGCTCCCCGGGAGGGATCAGCCATTCGCCGTGCAGTCTGGCAGTGAGCTCCAGCGCAAGCGAAGCCCTGGCCCTCCACCAACGCACGCTGTTTCCTCCCAGCAGGCTGGCCAAAAGGAGTCAGATGAGGACATGAGAGGAGCCGGGAGTGCAGGCAGGCGTAGGGGAAGCGGGGGGTAATGGAGGGCACTGGGCTAGGTTCAGCGGCTGGATGGTGCCAGGGATAAACCTCACCAAATGGGAGTGGGAATTGATGCCGGTGGGTCCTGCTGCCGGCCGCGCGGCTCATCTCCTCCTCCAGATTTTGGTCTGTCTCTGGTTCAGTCCTTCGCCAGGGTCCATCAGCAGCCCCTGGTGTTCGGGGCATTTCTCTAGGGCCAGAACTTCCTCACTTTCAGATACAAACAACCCCTTATCTCCGCAGTCTCCCTCTGCTCAGGGTCACGGCCATCACTAAATTTTCCTCCCAGCCTCAAAGTTTCACCTGTCGCTTTGAGCAATGGTGTTTCCATCCCTCAAGCCCTTTATTCCTGCTGAGATAACAGAGGCTTCACTGTCCTCGTCTCTTTTATTCCCTGGAGCAGGGTCTGAACAGAGACAATTCTTCCTGCCACGTGCTCCTGCAAGCTGGTGTTTGAAACTCCTGCTCCCCATGGTGTGAATGCCCTGGCATCAGCCACGTGCTGAAAACAGGGGCTGTTTGCCTCGGGGACGTGCATGGATGAAGCTCTTGAACGGCTTTCAAGTTCGCCTCTGCTCTGCCACCCAGATCCCATTGCCCACAGTAATGCTTTGGCTTAACTCAGCCAATTAAGATGTCATTTGTAACTAGCACATGGATAATATTTCAATTTAATTAATACTTCTTTTACTGCAGAACGTTACCTCAGGCCAGGTGAGCTGCTCGCTGGAGAGGCTTCAGACAAAAAGAATATTGATGAAATATTTCACCATTTCAAAGCAAAATTTGGGGGATTTTTCATTCTAGCATGGAACTGGGTTATATTTCATGGCTGAACAAATAAAGCAAACCCAGCCATCACATTTCAGGCTGAAACAATCATTTCACTTTGAAACCAAATTATTAGGGATTTAGTTTTGATTTCAGGGATAGAAATCACAGAAATACTCTTTTTAGGTAAAACAGGTAGACATCAGGGTTTTAGCTCCATTGGAAATGCTGAAGGCGTTTCCCAGTCCCAGAGGTGCCCCGGTGCCGCGTCTGGGGAGCCCCAGCCTGAGCAGGTGAAAGGATGGTGAGTTCTGCGGTGGGTTCAGGAAGGTCCCCACCAGCCCCACGCATGCAGACGTGATGGGTGAGAGGCCACCCACAGCAGACGCTGTAGGGCCAAGGTCACCCCGCTGCTGTCGCGTGTTAATCCAGCTGGATGCAAAGAGCATCCAAATGCAAAAGTGGAGAGCAAAGTCCCAGCAAAATGAGAATGAAGAAGAAACAGCCACGCTGCGAACTTCCCTGGGGACTACTGCACGAGCACATCCTCTGTATCAATGTCACTTTCATCAGACAGAGGTTTTCAGGTGGCACTTTCGAGGGCAAATATTTTACCCGGGGAATGGCTGGCCAAGCCCCTCCAGACGCGCAGTGCCGGGAGGTGAAGGCAGTGCCCTTGGGCGAAGGCGTCTTCCCCCTGAGCTGAGCGGGGGCTGCTTGGCAGAAGGAGCAGGCTGTGCTGACGACGCACCCTGCCATCTCTGCTGTAGCTGCTTTTCCTCGCAGCACTTCACAACTCAGCACTCTTGAGTTAATTAGAGAACCATATGCCCCTTTCTTGCACATCATAAAAGAGCGTGTTTAAAGCCGGGTGATAAAAGGGAGCATTAGTCTGGGTCGCTGCAAGGCTCTGATCTCAGCTCGGCTCCGCACACTGCCTCGCTCTTCTGGACCGCTCTCAGACCAGGTGGAAACGATGTTTGAGTCCATCTGAACTCGCTTTCCTGCCAGCTTGCTTGAGAGACTACCAAGTATTTTACAGCTCTCTCCCAGGCACGGTTTGTTCTCTAACACCCTCCTACAGCCTGCCTGTCCCTGCTTAACTCTCCTGGCTCCCTCCCGCTCCGGGTGCTGAGTTTGTGTTTCCCAAAGGAAACCTGGGACCTCGCCTGATGTCGGCTCGTGGCAGCGGTCAGCAGGTCTGTCCCTGTTTTTGGTCTTCAGATGGCTTCAGGCTCTTCCAGATGGCCATGGACCCTGCAGCCTGCTCTCCCCTGGGGCATGCAGGGTGCAGGGCACGTCCCCGAGCCATGGCCTTGAGCACATTCCGGGGGGACGCAGGAGCATGGGGCAGTGAGCACATGGAGATCACTGGTCCAGCTGCTCTTGTGCCAGTCACTGTATATATCCAGAGATCTCCTCCTTCCTCCCCTCCACCTGGAGGACACATTTCTCTCCCATCCTAGTGTGCAAGGCAGAATAACATGCCAGATGTTTTATGTTAAAAGCTCCCTTTTTCTCCTTTCCGCTTTCTTTAAAGAGTCTCAGACAGGGAGGTGAGGACCCTGTCTGCTCTGGTGAGGGCCACCTAATCTGATCAGGCCCCTTTTGGCACAAGGCATATCCAGGCTGCCATCAACCCAAAATTTGAACATGAGGTGGAGTACAGCCCTCAGCAAGGAACCAGGGGGGCTGTGCATGTCTGATGAGCAGGAGAGCTATGGAGCTGCAGAAAGAGAGCCTGCGGCATCTTGCAAGCTAGTGTGGCTGCCCCAAGAAGCCCAGGCTTGTGGAGAATCACCGGTATTGTGAGACCGTGTGGCCCAAGGAGGTCACCAGGGATGGGGACCTGGCAGCCACCTGCACAGGGATCTGAACTGGGAAAAATCCTCCCAGTGGTGCGTCTGCTGCTCCCCAAGGAAATGTATGTGCCAGCCCAGCTGCACCAGGCTGAACGGCAGGGCCACCTTGGCGAGGGTCCACCACAGACCATGTAGCCCCTGTGTCCTCTGAGCAAGCACTGAAGGATGGGGAGATAGGAACCACCTGCTGGTCCATGCACCAGGAACCTGGGCTTGGAGGGTGGAGATAGCACTGAGAAGAGCATGTTCAGTGGCTGAAGAGAGGGAAAGTCACTGAATCACAGACCGGTTGAGGTTGACAGGGACTTCTGTAGGTCGCCTTGTCCAACCCTCTGCTCAGGCAGGGTCACCTAGAGCAAGTTGCCCACAGACCATGTCCATTGGACTGTGTCCATGACTTGGAACGTGGCCAGGTCCCATTGCAAAGGTGGATAGTGGAGAGGAGCTGTAGCCTGGGACACTTCAGAAAGGCCAGGACAGCATCCTCTGGTGGAGCTAAGCCTCCTGGTCCTGTGTGGGGCTCACAGCAGTTTTCTTGCCTGCAAGCCCATGGCACTGTGACTTCCCTTTGCTGCAGCACCAGGACCACGCTCAGTGTCTGGAAGAATGTCCCCAGTACTGGTCTGCTGGGGAGGACTCTGGACAGGGGGGAGCCTCACACCTTGCCTTCTTCCAGGGACAGGGTCAGTGACAGCACCAGTCCTTCTGGGAAGATGTGCAGAGACACGAGGAGCCAAGCAGAGCCCCGGCACGCTCCTGGTGTCGTTCCAACCCCTTTTGACATGCATTTCTGAATCTCCAGGGCCAGTGGTGTCCCCAGCCCCAGCACAGCAGAGGAGGCTTGGGGAGAGCTGTACACTACGTCCCTGCCCGGTCGGGCAGTCGGCATGCTCCTTGGCTCTGGGACAGCCTTGGCTTGCTCTGCCTGCCCAGCATCCCTGGGACCTGGCTGCAGAGAACGCAACGAGGCTGAGCTGTGATCAGTGAGCCCTGTGTTATTTTTGCTGTGCTCAGAGCCTTGCCCTGCGTTCCTGTTCCCTCGTGCTGTGTTTAGACAACTTTGCAGGACACATTTGCTCCCGCTCCAAAAACATCTTTTTTCTGCACAACTCTAAAGCCTGACAAGAGAGGGGCAGGCGAAAGCCAAGGCAAGGTCCTGGGGTCTGTGTGGTTGGGCCAGGTGGACAGCATGAGCACTGTTGGTGTTGGGCTTCCCTGGGCTTAGCAGGGTCAGCTTGATCCTCTCTTGGTGGATTTGGGTGGATAATCTCCGTTTCGCACATGGCATTGCCAGGGCTCAGGCCATCCTATCATGATCTGCCAGATGGAGCTCTCCAGGAGGACAGGGAGACCGTGGCCGCCCCACATCCCTTGCTCTTGATGCACCCTTGGAAGAGCAAGGTGGAGAGCTCAGGGGCACATCTCTCCCAAGCCCTTGCATGGGGGCTCTGCCAAGCTCATGTCTGCCCCTTGAACATTATTATGGCTTCACAGTCAGGTGTCTGGCTCTCCTTGCTTGCTGAGGCCTGGGAAAGTGGGGTCACCTTTCAGGGAGACAAGCGTTAAATGTTCCCCTTCCTCCCCTGGCTCTGGCAGCTGAGCGCTCATCTCTGCGGTGCCTAAATGGGGAGATTATTAAGTGAATATGAACATCCTTGAGTCTAATCCACACACAAATGCAAAGTTAAATTGAAACCAGAAGATGGCTTTAGCAGCCCAGTTAATAGCCATTAACCCTTGGGTGACACAAACTGGACTCCTCCTGCAGTGCCAGGAGAAGGTGGCCCACCTGAAACTCCAAGCATGGCCTGGGGAGGAGGTCCAGAGGACAGCTGTGGCCGTGGCTGGCGTCTGTGCTGCATCTCCACCTGCCAAGCCCCGTACAAGAACCCAGGCGTGCATCAGGACAAGGTCAGGTTGCTGGTGTGCATGGCGTGGGGTCAGCAGCATCCCAAAGCGGAGATGCATCTCCCCGCCCAGGAAGGCTCCCAGCCCTGTGCATGCCCTGGGATGGTCTCGCTGTGCACCCAGAAGGGCTCCCTTCTGCCCTGCACCCGCTGGAGCCCCTTGGAGACCCGGAGACCTCTTTGGAGGAACTGGGAGGAAAACATATGCCCCAGACAGAAGTCCCGACACACATTGCTACAAACGCTTTTAGGGATCCACAGAGGATGCCCAGAGACTGCTCCTCTCTCCAACCTGCCCATGTCAAGTGTTGGCCTTCAGAGGAGGCACTCGGCGGCGGTGCCACATTCAACCCCGAGGGTGCAGAGTCCCCACAGGGAGGGGAAGCAGGATGGACAAGGCAAATTGCAAAGTGGCCCTGGCCACGGAGCAAAGGGAGAGGGTCGGGGTGAGGAGGGGAGATGGAGAGGTGGTGCAGCTGGGCCATGGTAAGCAAGGGCAGAGCGGTTGACTGTGCCCAAGGAGGGAGCCATGGGACAACCACATGTTTCCAGTGCGAAGGCAGAGCCACATCAGCCTGTTCTCATCTGCCTGCTGCCTTGGGCTGTGCCTGCCCGTCCCTCCTTCCCTCCCTCCCTCACTCGCCTCCTCCTCCCCTACAGTTCCCTGCCCTCTTCTCTTCCACTTGCTCCATCTCTCACGTGCTTCTCCAGCCACCCCTTCCCCAGCCACCGCCTGTCTTCACTCCAGTGCCCTGTCACCAGGGACCATGCCGTGGGGTTTCCCCCCTCCGGCACACCCTCCCAGTCTGTGCAAACCCCTCTTTGAATCCCAAAAACCTTCTTGGGGCTGGGATTTCTCCAAGACTCCCCGCTACCCATGCTTTCCCCGCCACGCTCATGCCAGCAGCCCGTGGCTGCACGAAATGCTTGACAGGAGGCAGGGTGACCTAAGAGACTCGGAGCCCATCTGAGCGCGCGGGTCTCGGGGCAACGTGTTCCAGGGAGCGCACGCAGCTGCCAGCGGGAGCGAAGGTGCACAAGGGGAAGGCTTAGGACATGGTTGGCAGGGCCACAGCTGCCCGTGCTCCAACAACCACAGAAATATGTAAATGAGAAACTCGGACCCTTATTTATGAGACTTCACGATTCATTTTTCATTTGGGGAATGAACGAACAAAAATATGAAATATTTCTCCGATGACACAGTTTCCACCAGAAAGCACATTCCTTGGAGGGGATGTGCATGTGCACGGGGGCCACATGGGACCAAGCCTGGACCCTGGTGCAAGCTCTGCTTTGCGGAGGGGTGGAGGCTGCAGGGCCAAGTCCCATGGCAGAGCTGTGGTGGGAGAGCAGTGAGGGTCTTGCTAAACTGAAAAGCCCTGCTGGGGTGCTGGAAGGGACAGAGCTGAGAGCAGGGGACAGAGCTAAGCTGAGCCTGGTCCAAGGGGAGAGGGGGCAGATTGCACCTCCTGGTCCTCCTCCTTTACAACTAGAGCAAGGATTCAGCCTCCTGCTGCACACTGGAAAGAGATTTTCTCCTCCCAACATCCACAAAATACTCACTCCTGGCAGTGCCTGAATTTCCCGAGGATGTGCAAGTATCCCTGTTTATTGCCTTAACAGTTAAAATTCATTACCAGCTGGCTCCTTCAGAATGGCTCCTCCAGGTCAGTGTTTCCACGTCCTCCACGAGCCCCATGGGGAAAATCCACACTGCTAAAATCTGTAGTACCTATGAATTTAGTATCCACACTATAAAGACCACGATCTCATGGGCCAGACCTTGCTGCCTCCCAGCAGCATCAGTATCTCATAAACCAAGCACGCCCCGTCTTATGGCCCTCCCTATTCCTACCACTCTCCTGGAAGGTCTGTTCCAGCCCTTACCTCCTCCTAGCCCCAAGGCAGCAGAGGTGTCCTCCACCAGCTTGAACCCTTCTGTGCCCCTTCCAGCAGCATCCTCCAGCCGCTGCAGAGCCCACCTGCCTGCTGCCGTGCAGAGTCTGATCTCCCCCAGCCTCTGCAATAAGCCATGCTCCTCCAGTCCCCTGAGTCTTGGAGGGGAGCGATCTCTTTCCTGGTGGCCCCATCCGTGTCTGCTGGAGCGCAGAGCTGTTGTCTTAAGTCAGACGTCACACCTTCCTGAAGAGCTCACACAAACCCCTGGCACAATTCACAGCTGTTTCCCTCTGTTCTGACTCTTCCTCTACCTGCTGCTGTCTCATAGTCATGTGCAATTAGCCAACATCCCATTATGCTGCTCCCCTGCCCCAGCCTTTCCCTTAATTACCTTTTACAACTGAGAAAATAACCTATATTCAAAATCCTTCCTGCTAGTCCCACAGGACTTTGTCCTTTGCACCACACAGTGTCACCCCACCTCCAGAAGCTGCTGCCCTGAGAAAGCCTCCTCACAGGGACAGGGACGGGAGGCTCCCAGGGCCCCAGGGAGACCTGTCTCAGGGCTGGCTGATGAGCCCCCCGCCCTTGCTGGCGCTCCCCAGCCCACACTGACCTATTCCCATGGGAGCTGCGTTGAGCTGGAGCCAATTCTTCTTGTAGGACTGGAGTAGGTGGGTTCCCCTGGGCTGAGACCACCACTGGGTTTGGTTTCCTGGGGACATCACCATGATCCACCCTATGGTGGATGCACCATTGACCTCACAAGAAATGCAGTACATTTAGGATGGGGGCCATCCTGAGATTGCCTTTAATCTCCACTCTTCTCCCCGCATACCGACCCCTTCTCTTTATTGACTTAGCTAGAGAGTCTTTCGCTATTTGTTTGAACTGCCTTTGCAAGGTCCAGCTCAGCTTGACTTCTGGCAATCCTCATTTAAGCTGGGCACTTCCAGGTCCTCAGACCCACTTTTAGCTGAAGATCTGCCTGGTCTCTTTAAGGTCTGTTCATTCTCACTGTGATTTTTGGTGGGCAAGCCACTATTGCAAGGGGTACCAAATGGTTTTGTACCTTTGCCTTGAAAACCCTCTCATCCCCTGGCACATTCAGCCTCTGAGCTCCTCAGTTCAGTTGACTTCAGTGGCTGGGTCCCTAAACTTCTCCGAATACGGGAAAGAGAAATACTCCACCTGAACCGCTAATCTGGCAGACGTTATTCTTCAGTTTGTTTTAGATGAAATCTATGTGGTCAACATGCACGTTCTGCAACCGACTTTTCTATCGTGTCTCCCCAACAGCAAAGACCAAGTCTAAAATAGTAAATTCTGGAGCCATCTATCAGCTGCCACGTCCCAGAATAGTCAGTAGCATTTGCTCTCCAATCTATATCTGGAAGTGAAAGGCTCCCACTGTGACAGCAAGATTTATGAGCAGTCATCGTTAAGGGACGTATCCAGACTGCTTGCTCCGGTGCCTAAAAAGGACTTGTGCACAACTGACGTGACTAGCCCCCCAGGCCGCACTGGGCTCCTGCTCCACAGGCCCGTGTTAGGAGAAGCACAGCTCAGCCAGTGCATCCCTCCACAGGGCCTCCACATCCCTCTCTGCCCCAGCTCCCCAGGGGATGGAGACAAGGACCCCATCCCACCCATCACGTTTCCTCCATGGTGGCTGCAGCGACTCCAGCATAGGAAGCCTCTGAGTTGACCCAGAAATACTTGAGCACCACCATGATCATGCAATGCTTCAGTCCACAGCCTCCTTTTTATGAGCTGCAGATCCCAATCTAGAGGCAGCCACAGTGCTCTGGAGGTGCCTGTTTCTCTACACAGTCCTGGAGATATTTCTCCTTCTCCCAAAGCAGAGCCTGCAGCCAAAGTCAGTCAAACCTCAACCACATCAACCCTCAAAGCCCTTTCATCTGAGCAGGTTCCTGGCATATCCACACTGATGTATTATGTTTCTGCATGGCACTCCCCATCGCAGGGGCCATCCTGTACCCCTCACTCATCCCCTGTGTCCCCCCTCACATCTCCCTTCACCACAGCCATGTCCCACACCAGACATCCTGTGATGAGCTACATGGGCTCCTGCCACAGCACACACATCTCTCCGTGGTTTTGGCCTCAGTCACATTGCTTGATGAGCCCAGTATTGTCCTCCCCTTAACCCGAGCACCTGCCCAGCCTCCCACCCCCTTGAGCTGGGCGCTTGGTTGATCACGCTTGCTGTGAGCAGAAATCTGTGGGCATCAGGTGGTGACGCCAGTGGGGCAGAGTCACGGCGATTTGTACCTTCACGAATCTGTGCCGTGCCCAGATTAGCTCTTGGTGGGATTTAGTGTTGTATTTGGGTTGGGATGACTATAAAACAGTGACATGCTGGAGTGAGTCCAGTGCTCACCAAGATCGTAAGGGGCTGGAGCATGCGATGCACGAGGGGAGGCTGAGGGAAGTGGGCTTCTTCAGCGAAGGGGCTATCTAATTGCTGTCTTCAGCTGCCTAATGAGTTATGAAGAACAGAGCCAGATTCTTCTCAGAGGTGTGCGGTGAAGGATCCAGGGGCAACCGGCACAAGTTGCGGCAAGGGAAAATCCAGCGTGATGTGAAGAAAAAGATTTTCACAGCAAGGGTGAAAATCCTCCTTGCAGATGTTCACAACTGGCCTGGACAAAGCCCAAAGCCACCTGGTCTCTCCTTGGAGCTAGCCCTGCTCTGAGGAGGAGGTTGGACGGGAGGCACCAGAGATCCCTCCCAGCCTGCAGCTCTGTGCCATACTATGATGTCCTGCATACTTTGGTGAGCAATGCGTGGTCTCGGCTTTCATTCTAATTAATAGAGCTTTTTTCCCCAAATGTAAACAGTCTGCTCTTTTCAGGAAAATCTGCCGGCCTCTCTTCAGAGCCAGGGAGCCACATTGCCGGTTATAGCCCGGCCATTTATTTACTGGTGTGACTACGGCCAAGTTGGACAGCGTCTCCATGCCGAGATCCAGCATCCTCGAAATGCAGGAGAAACCCAGTCTATCAGCTGGTCCATCTCATCCTAATCCAGCACAGGGCCTTCGCAACGATCAGTGTAATAAGCTTTCAGATGAAAGCCACTGGGGGAGTGCATCCATCATTGTTAGCCTGATTAGAGCTAATTCACAACACGTCAGTTTTCTAGTGATTGTGTCTTTTTCTCTGCCTCGCTTCCTGTTTGCAAGCAGATTGCAGCAGTCTTTAATTAATCGTGGCTTGAAATTATTCAGGCACTTCTCAGGGAATAAATCTTCTCCGTCTAAACAGGGCGTATTGCAGTGAAGGCACAACCCAGAGGGGAAGAGAGAAATGTCTCCCCGGGCAGGGTTGTGTCTTTGTCCGAAAGCACTTGCCCTGCTCGGTCGGTGCCAAGGCCTGGGGCTGACCTCCATCCTCTGCGCGTTTTGGAGCTGAGCACTCCTGTTCCTTCGCCGTTCCAAGGGCTGATCTCTCTCCTGCTCATGAACGGCCGGTGCAAAGCATCTGCAACCAAATCCCCATCTGCCCAAGTGAATTTTCCTTGGGAATTACTTTCACTACTTGCTCTGCTGTTGCTGTCAGGGGGCCATGAGAAGTGATTGCCATAATGATGGTTGAAATCCAGTTTCCCTTCTAAGCCTTTTTTAATGTTATTTAGAGCTCAAATCAACTCTTTTTTGGTTGAAAGTTTCCACTCTTGGGCTCAAGCCAAAAGCAGATTTTTCAAGAAATTGGAACTGACTTGGTTCAGTCATTTCTGAGTCGCACACATGGAAAAATACACATTTCCCACTTGCGCTCCATGGAGACACTTTGGACATGTACGACTCAAAACCAGCTGGAGCAAGAGACTTCAGACTTGGCTTGTTTGAGAGTCCACACTGAGGTGTAAAAATCAAGCCAGGTTTGGAGAAGCTCATATTGACATTTTCACACTTCCCTCCCCAAAAGAGCCATCAGCTGGTGTGCAAGGGGTGAGAAGACGCGTTGTTCTCTCCCCTGTTGCTTTACATTGCTTTCTCCAATGGGATAATCCCAGGGGATTAGCATTTAACGTAATGAATGTTTAAAGTTAGCAAGAGAAGAATTCCAGCAATGTTCAATTCTTCCTAAGCCCCTTAAATGGAGCCGAGCTGAGGGGGCCTCGATCAGGGAGACATGAGTCAGCTTCAGAAGTCAAATGGAGACAACATGGGCGATAGTCCCTTCCTTGGTCTAGGACAAACGTAGGGGGACTCTGTCACCCCAAATGGCTGAGCGCCTTGGACGGCGTTGGTCTAACCAGCACCGTTGCAGACCAAGGCGGTGGGGAGCGGTTTGCTCCATGGCACTAGCTCCAGAGCAGCCCCAAGGGTTTCGTGTGACTTGCCTAGGACTGAAGTGTGGCAGAGGCAGGAACAGAAGCCAATGTCTTAGATACCAAACTTTTAACCACAAACCCCTTCTTTTTTCCCTTAATGAATTGTGTCAAGACTGCACGAATGTTGCTGCTGGAAATTTCTGCCTTCCCCTCCTCGGCTCCCCAAGGCAGTTGCTGGGCATGGGATGAGCAGTCACCACGAGACACCAAAGGTAGCTGCTGGGACAAGTGACCGCGCTTGTCCTGCTGGGTGGCACATGGCTGCCACCAGACCTGCCCTTTTGTGCCCAAGCTGTCAGCTGGGGGTGTCAGTCTCCATCCCCACCCTACAGGCATGGGGCACCTCCAGGTGTGGGGCTGTGCCAGGGGGCTTTCTCTAAAGAGATAGCCAAGGACACAGGAGACTCTAGGTTTGAGGACTTCCCAAGAGGCCATCCTCTGGAGGCAGGTGCCTGCGCTCAGGGTGCTCAGGTGCTTCTCAAGGAGCAGCAAAAGGGCTGTGGCCAGGCTGGAGACCCTGCTCCGGTCCCTCCAGCTCTGTGGTCTAGGTGGTGCGGAGCAGGGAGTTGCCTGCACACAAGAAGCACAGCAGTTGCTGGGGAGCGGGCCCATGATAAGCTGGGTATTTCACACCCTTCCCTGCCAAGGAAGGGTGGGAGTGGGCAGGAGAGGCCAGGAGGTGCAAGGGGCTGGGAGAGGAAACCAGCTGCATGAGTCACTGCGGCGGCCGGCAGCTGATGGGCAGGACACCCGCAGGAAACGCCGTTTCCCCTGGATAAGGTGCAGAGGACAAGCTGGCACCAGCCCATGGGCACAGGTTGTCCCAGGCACTGCTGGGTGCAGGGCACACATACAAGTGGCAGAGCCAGCTGGAGAAGGTGGCAGATTTTTGCCCAGCACTGTTGGTCCTGATGTGCTGCACTGGAGGTGGTGGGTTCCCCTGTGCCATGGAACCCCTCTTACAACAGATGTCTTGCACTGGGCTAGGTTTGGTGTCCAGCTCTGAGACTGCTCAGTTGCCCACGGTGGAAGGCATATATCACGGCTGGTCAGCTTTCTGCCAGGGCTGAGCATGCACAGGGTGCATGTGCATGCTGAACTGAAGGGCTTTGAACAGTCAACCCCACCACCACGGAGAAGATAATGAGCAGGCAGCCGGTCACAAGTGTTGTTCCCCAGGGCTCAGTATTGGGCCCAGTTCTGTTTTATATCTTTATCAATGGTCTGGACAAGGGGGTCGAGTGCACCCTCAGTTTGCAGATGACACCAAGTTGGGTGGGAGTGTTGATCTGCTCGAGGGTAGGAAGGCTCTGCAGAGGGACCTGGGCGGGCTGGATCGATGGGCCGAGGCCAACTGTATGAGGTTCAACAAGGCCAAGTGCCGGGTCCTGCACCTGGGCCACAACAACCCCATGCAGCGCTACAGGCTTGGGGAAGAGTGGCTGGAAAGCTGCCTGTCGGAAAAGGACCTGGGGGTGCTGGTCGACAGCCGGCTGAACATGAGCCGGCAGTGTGCCCAGGCGGCCAAGAAGGCCAGTGGCATCCTGGCCTGTATCAGAAAGAGTGTGGCCAGCAGGAGTAGGGGAGTGATCGTGCCCCTGTACTCGGCACTGGTGAGGCCGCACCTCGAATACTGTGTTCAGTTTTGGGCCCCTCACTACAAGAAGGACGTTGAGGTGTTGGAGCGTGTCCAGAGAAGGGCAACGAGGCTGGTGAGGGGTCTGGAGAACAAGTCTGATGAGGAGCGGCTGAGGGACCTGGGCTTGTTTAGCCTGGAGAAAAGGAGGCTGAGGGGAGACCTCATCGCTCTCTACAACCACCTGAAAGGAGGTTGTAGCGAGGTGGGGGTCGGTCTCTTCTCCCAAGTAACAAGCGATAGGACGAGAGGAAACGGCCTCAAGTTGGGCCAGGGGAGGTTTAGATTGGATATTAGGAAAAATTTCTTCACTGAAAGTGTTGTCAAGCATTGGACCAGGCTGCCCAGGGAAGTGGTTGAGTCCCCATCCCTGGAGGTATTTAAAAGACGTGTAGATGTGGTGCTTAGGGCCATGGTTTAGTGGTGGACTTGGCAGTGCTAGGTTAACGGTTGGACTTGATGATCTTAAAGGTCTTTTCCAATCTAAACAATTTTATGATTCTAAGATTCCCTGCAAAACTCACACAGAAGACCAGTACCACTGGCACCCTGAGCGCTGGCCCAGACCATGGCTTTGCTCATCTGCTGCAACTTCATCTGCCTAGATGTGCACAGATGTCCCTGCGGCATCCCTCACGCCACCCAGCAGATCCACGGCCCGAGGACACTTCCAGCACTGGTCTTTGCCCCAGTGTACCCTGCACACCAGGAGTCTGGGCAACCTGAGGCTTTTCCTGCATGTGCTCCCGGGACTTGGTTTGAGCAGGCAGGAAGGCTATGGTGATGACGCAGCAGGGCTGGAGAAAGAACAGTGTCTTCTGGCTTCCAGAAAACACCTCCTATGAAATGCTGGAGCTGGTGTCCCAGGGCAGGCTGTGGAAATCCTGCCAAGTGGGTCACCCTAGGCTTGTCCTCAAAGAAGCCCTGGAGAACAGCACACAGGCAGTCCTGATGTGGAAGGAGAGCAGGACACGCTGCCCAACAGGGCTCTTCGTCCCCTCTGTCCTGGACGGGCATCTTCTCCAAGGTCTGTGGGCACACAGGGGGCCAGCAAGCTGTGGGCACTGCCTGACCAAGTCCCTCCTGGTGGTGACAAGGGCCCTGAGCAAGCAGATGGGGGAGGCACAGAAATGTCCCAGATGCCACGGCACATGGTGGGCTTCACCTTCCCAACAGCTCCCATGAGCTGGAGAGTGGCCTCGGGCCACTGTGTAGGTCATGCCTGGGACTGGGATGGAGATCCAGGTTTTGACATCAGCAAAGGCGTAAAGGCAGGCAGGCAGGCAGGGGAGCCGGGAGTGGTGTGTGATGCCAGTGCAGCGACCCTCGCCACATGGGATCAGCCACCTCTTGTTTGGCCGTGGGACCTCTCCACTTCCCCAGCCCACCTCATCCCGCCCCACCATCACCTCCTCCTGCCATCTCCAGCAGCTCCCTGGCTGGGGCAGGGACCCCATCCCAGCTCCCAGGATGAGGGGAAGGGGTGACACTCCCCGGGGAAGGGAAATGTGGGCAGACTGGAGGAGGCGGAGGGCAGACAGGCAGCCTGGCCCAGGTTGGGAGGGGGGCAGAGCCCAGTGCCCACTCCGATGCCCAGGGATGCCCACGGGATCCAAAAGGGATGGCACGGGGTCCGGGAGGGCTCCTGGCTACTCTGCCATCCTGCCCTGCCCCAGCCCCAGGGCCGGGCACTTCCACACCGGCAGAGCTGTGCCGGCCGCTTTGCTTAGATAGCTTTTCCCAGTGTTTAACCTGATTTTCCCCCGCTATAACTTAAGCCCATTTGATATCCTGTCTGCCACGAGCGGGGAGAACAGACTGTTCCCTTCCCCTCTGTAGCTGTTTTATGTCTTTGAAAGGACCAGCACGTCTGCCCTTGCCAAGGCTCTACGAGCCCCATCCCGATCCCCAGAGCCACTCACCCCACGGACCGATGCTCTCTCCCCTCTCTTCCTCGCCGTGCCACGGGCAGCAGGCAGCGGGCAGCGCGGGCAGCGTCCTGGCATCTGTCCCGCTGCTCAGCCTCACTGACATGCACGTGGGTCCGTGCGGCAGAGCCTGGCGCGGGCACTGGCACACAACGCGCACACACACACCAGGAAGGGCACAGAGGGCATTTGCTGGAGGACACCCCAAAACACGTCATTGAACTCGATGAAGTGGCTTGAATTCCCCACGGCTGCCAAGACCGGGCTGGGAGCGTGCATGCCACAAGACGCCGAAATCTCTGGCTCCCACACACACGGCAGGTCTCAGAGCAGCGTCCGGCGGTGCCAGGCAGAGGCACCATGGTGGGATGCAGGGAAGGATGCTGGGGAGCCATGCTAAACACAACAGCCACGCAGGAATGGCCCCTAAATAAAAAAGGTAGCCTGGAAACTGGGTGTCAAAAGCTGGCCTAACTGTCTGACCTCCGGACAAGCGATGGAGCTGGGCATGGCGGCAGGGACGTCCCCATGCCACCGGCTGCATCCCTGCTCACTGGCCTCCCTGCTGCGGTGCCAGGGGAGAGGGCTGGGGCGGAGGCGAAGCGGGGCCAGGCTGGGGCCGGGCGAGGGGAACTGTGCAGGCACGGTCCTTACGGCTTTTGGTCTTTTTCCACCAAAGGGTTTTGGGGCGGGGGGTGTTTTATATCTAGATTTTTTTGGAAGGGTTTTGGTTTGATTTCCTCCTCCGCCAAGCACTAAGCGATCGTTCTTTCCCCCCTTGGCAGGAGCTGCCTGTCTCGTGGTGTTGACCTTGGCTGGGCTTTCTCTGCGGCTGGAGCGGACTCACACCATAAATTCCCTGTCTTCTAGGAATCTAGCATGGGAAAGAAAAGAAACACGAAAGAGAATCATGGATTAAAATATTTTGCATCTTAGCACATAACAAAGTGGGGTTGGCACTCAGCAGTCAGGAGACTTCCCTGAGCAGAGAGGTGTTGCATGCACAGCCCAGGCACCGGCAGGTTTGGGTGTCTTGAGTGCCGGCACCTCGTGGCACCCATGCCCAACCACGGGGCGTGCGGGGACAGGAGCTGCCCTGTCCCAAGGGAGAGCCGTGGCAGGGGATGGCATGGTCCTCGAACACGCACAAAGGCAAGCGCTGGGCACTGCTGCCTTTCACGTCCCCGCTGCACAGCCCACCGGCATTTGGGGCAGCAGGACAAGCCAGCCACTGTGCGTGGGGTGGGACGTTGATCCAGGAGCAAGGCTGCAGCTTTTGTAGGAGAGGGGGGTGCTGCTGGGGCAGCGACAGGGCTGTGCCCTTGCCACCACCCGAGGTAGCCCATCGCACGCTTGGCCCCAGCGCTGCAAGCTTCCCCTGGCGGTGCCCTGGCCGGTGTTCACCACAGCTGCATGGCTTTTAAGGTGGTTTAAGCCACCTTGCCCGGCCCTGATGCAGAAACCCTGGCAGCAAAGCACCAAGGCGAAGCAGCAGACACCAAGTGGGCCAAGCCCCAGTTGCTTTCACAAGCAGGCGAGATGCAGCACAGCCCCTAATTGAATCCAGCAGAGCTGCCTCGGGCAGACTAAACACAGCAGTGACTCAGAGCGCCAGGCTGAGCAGACACAACCATCCCAGTGCCCGGGGAGATGGGCCAGCACCCTGGGGTGAGGGGGGTCACCCAGCCCAGCACGGCAATAACACCCCATGGGCCCCCAGTCTGCGGAGGAAGAGGATCTCTGTGCAAGAAGTGTTGGGACAAAGCCCTGAGCCTGGGATATCCAGGGTTCTCTTGGGTGTGCAGGAGCCTGGAGGAGCTGGAGGTGCTGAGGACACTTGGGCGATGGGTGTTGTGGATCAAAACACCCACCAGTGCTGCTGGTATTACCGTAGCCCCGTGGTGCACAGTGCTGCACAAAGCCAGAGCAGGCTTGAAGCAGGGCTGTGAAGCTGAGGATGCCCAAGCAGCCTGGGGCAGGGTGTCCGGGTGCCTGCGTGTCCCCCAAGGGTGGCTGTGTCTCCTGCATGGAGGGTCAGGACTCCTGCACCCTGCCAGGGCTTGCGGAACCCACCCACAGGCTGGTGCAAGGGGCAGGAGCGGCTGGTGACTCAAAAACCTGGCTGTGATCCTTTCCCACCCTGCTCTCCACTGACTGGGCTGGATATTAGCCGAAGCCCAGCATGCAGGCATGGGACAGGGACGTTTGAAGGTCCCCCAGGGAAGAAAGGACATGGTCACAGACTGCTGGCAGCTTGAACACTGGCAAGAGATAAAAATCTTTATTTCCACACAGGAGATAAAATCTTCCTGTGTATCACTGTGCCTGGGAACTCTGCGGAGCGGTGAATCCAAGACAGGCAGGGCCCATCCTAAAGAGGGGTCCCTGGGGGGTCTGAAAGCAATGACGTTATGGGGACGGGAGTGTGCCGTGCTCGGGTAGCAGGTTTACGTCTTACATGTTCTGGGAACGCCAAAGCACCGTGTATTTGACAGTTTAAAAGGGCCCCATTTCCCAGAGCTGTAACCTGCCTTAAGCCCAACCAGCTGGAAGGAGGCCCTGAGCCCCCCGAGCATGAGCGATACTTCAAATCTGTTTTAAAACACTTTACTACAGCCATCACGAGAGATGGCTGCCCAGCCGAGAGCGTCAGCGGAGCTCGTTCCTGCTTCCCCTGGGCTTTGAGGGATGGGGAACAGCCAAGCTATTAAAATAAAATAAAGCATCCGAATCAGCTGGGAGGGAAGAGGAAATTGATAGGAAATGTGAAACAATAGAGTCACATGGAGAAAGCCATGAGTGGCAAAGCTGGGTGGGAATCCCCCCGGTGACATGTCATGAGAGGATGCGACTGGGAGCACCCGGGGATGCACAGCTCCTTCCTCAGGGCTTGCAAGTGAAAGCTGGTTGCACTCGTGCCGGGTGTGCACGTCACATTACACATCATGCATCAGCCATCACGGGGTGGGTAACGACCTGCTCTCCACTCCCACCGCGCATCTGGAGGGGTTGAGCAGCGGGGACCGAGGCGGCACATCTTCCCACAGTGCCCAGGGAGCTCTTGCAATGGGGAAGGGTCATTATGGGAAGCCTGAGAAACATCAAAAAGCTGGAAGGGGGGTAATGATGGCCCAGAAAAAGCAAGTGGTAGCTCTGTGAGCCTGACACAACACAGGCAGGGTGAGGATCGGGTGCAGGGTCTCTCTGCCAGCGTGCGTGGTTCTCACTCCACATCTGTATCATTGATGGTGGCTGAGGGTGCTGGTACTGACCCCCCTGGGGACAAATCAGTACCTGGGACTGTGGCATCCCTGCCAAAAACCTGCTGGGAGCCACAGATGCAGCACAACAGCCTCACCCCTGAACCTCGCCATAGGCAGACCAGCATGGGGGCAGTGGGTCTTGCAGGGGGCTGCCCTCACTGAGGCTTTTATGAATGTCCCACCGGGACTTGGCTGTGGTGGGAGGAGAGAAAAGGAGCATGTGGGTTGGGGGAACATCAGTTCTGGGAAAAGGGCTTGGAGGGGGATACGGGGTGGAGGCGATCAGGCAGCACCATGCACCCCCAGCACGCAGGCAATGCCACGGTGAGGGGGTATTGGGTGGCAAAAGGCGGCAGGAGCCCTCTGAGTCAGCACATCGAGGGAAGGTGAAGCAGCATTTGATCCCAGACCACATGGGGAAGGCAAACGGGATAGCAGAGGCTCGCGGCACAGCAAAGTGGTGATGAGAGGAGGGAGCTGGAGGACAAAATGGGACCAAGGAGGATGGGAGCGATGTGCAAGATGCCCTTGAGCATCACCTTAGCATGGCTGTGCAGAGACCAGCCCTGAGCCCCTCCTGAGCATCAGCTACATCAGCTACAAGGTCTGCCTGCAGCATCACCTTCCCAGGCAGTGCGGTCAGGACTCACACACCTATTCTTTCCCTCTCCAATTTCCAAAGGATGATTTCCCCGGGGTGGTCTCTGTGCTTGCGGAGCAGGAGGGAGGAGAGCGGTCCCATAGGAGGGTGGCCAGCCCACCGCTCCCAGCCCAGCTGCAGCAGGGTGTTCGTGTCCTCGTGCGCCGGGCTGCGGCCACGGGTCAAACGCCGGCCCGGGAAGCACTCCTGAGGGACCCATTCCTATCCCCTGCTACCACAGGCAACTGCTTGGGTAATCCTCCTCATAAATTTTTCAAGCTCCATCTTGAAACCAGTTGGGCTATTTGCAGCGCTGGCCGGGCGCCAGGGTTTCTAGTTCACCAGAAATGTCGTGTTTGTTTGTTTTTTTAATCTGGGCCAGGGCCAAACTGGATCTGCACCAGCATATTTTTTTTTTTTTTAAGTTTCCGGTGAACCACAAGCTTCCCAGCCCCACAGCTGCTTGGTGAATTGACGTGCCTGTCAGCTTCACGGCTCACACCAGAGATGAGCGTGGTGGGATCTCGGCCGTGATGGCACCTGGAGCTCCAAGCATCATCCCGGTGATGCTCCCAGGTGACCCTGCCAGGTGCCCACCCAGGCTGGCCCTGCCGAGGTGCTTCCCTTCCATCGCCGCCCCAAAAGCACAGAGGCATTCAGGGCTATGAAGATGCAATGTGATTTTCGACTAGGCTGTTGGGCCGAAGGTTTCTGCTGAGCTGTGTGTTTTGCCCCTACTTGACCCCAGGAGAGGCTGTCTGAGGGTCGCCTTTTGCAAGGAGGGGATCTTTCCTCTCGCTCGCAGCGTAACCATGTTCACGGCCAGCTGATAGCCATCTGCTTCTCTGCCAGCACTGTCCTCTAGCCTAAATAGCTCTTCTCTCTCCTGCTGTTTACTCCCAGATGTATTTATAGACCAACTCTATCCCGGCCTTCATTTTGCTAGACTAAACAAGCCAAGCGCTTTCAGGCTCATAAAACCAGCTCTCCTTCCACCCGCTCATCCCACCTCTTCCCATGCTGAGCCCTTCGTCGTGCCTGTGGGCAGAGCCGGGTACTGGGGCCGGGGCAGCTCTCGGCAGCACCCGCTCGATGGCGTGGGTACGAGCCGGTCCCCACTGCGAGCACCCTGCCAACAGGGTTTGTCCTTTCCAAGGCCATGTTGGCAGCTCCTGTGTTCCCAGACTGCTCTTCCATTTCTGTTTTGACTTTCATGGACACCTTTGGGGGTGCTGTGCAGACACCTGACTTTGCCCTAACATTTCTCCCAGCCCAGCCTTTCCAGAAGGCTATTTCGCTCCTTCTCTGCGTCCACAATGCTTTCTTATTTGGCACTCCAGCAGATTTCATTAGCAAGGCCATAGTCTCAGGACCAGCTCCAGCACCTGCCTTCAAGCCATAGCTCATCTTTCAGCACACCCTTTTGCTGCCGTCCCTTGTTCAGTTCCTCCCCATCCAACAGTCCAACCTCTATCCCCATTTTCCCACCTTTCCGCCCTATTTCCATGCAGCCCTTTCTCATGCACTTGGCCAAATGAAGGGCAGATGGACAAATCCTGGCAGCAACCCCAGGCAGATGCAATGAGCACATCACTGCAGCGCTGCAGGGGAGCGTGGGCAGCCTCCTGGATTGGGCTGCCCCGGAGGCTCAAAGGGAGAGCAGGCATCTCTGTGTCTTGCCTCAGAGGCGGGCCGACGGAGGAGGTCTAGCTCCCAGTCACTAACGCAGACACCGGGCTCCCAACAGTGGGGGACTGATTCCCAGTATGCAGTGGCAAGTGTTGGCTGGAAGGAGACTGATGTCTCAGGTCCAACCTCCCCTCACAGCGGTCCCCGTCCTGGAGCATGGGAGACACCGAGGGAGGAGCAGGGACCTGGGCTGATTTAGTGTGGTGAAGAGGAGACCAAGGGCAGCGGTAAAATACCCCTCAGGGCTTAGGCAGTGCATTTATCAGCTGTTTTAGCCCAGATCCTCTAGCCAGATACTGGCAGGATGCATTTTTAAAGGAAAGCTGCCTCTGATGTAATCGGAGACTGGGAAGCTCAGTTTAGGGCTGCTGAAGGCTCAGGGTATCACACGTTGCTGCATCACTCTCCTGCCGGGGAAGCCAGATGGCAGAGGTCTTTTTGTCCCTGGGGAGAGGGACAGACAGCCCCAAAGCACCCGCAGGAGCACCCTCGTGCCACAGACGCTCAGAAGTTCACCAGAGGGTCTCCCCACCACCATGAAACACCTGTGGCTCTCCAAAAGCCAGAGCTGATTTCTGAAGCCAAAACGTTTCTGCCCAGCGTGGGGTGGTGGTAGTGTGGACTTCACACCGACAGCAAAAACGAGGTCACTCTCTGGCCTGAGACGCTGCAGTAGCCTGAGGCACAAACATGGTTCGAGGGACCTCACTGTGAGCGAGAGGGATGCTGTCCCAACAAGCAACAATGTTTTCTGGGTCTCAGGAAGAGCCAGTTTCCTAAATCTGAGAACAATTACGAGCGAGATTGTCTTGGAGGAAAAATTTAAACAGAACAAAATGGGAATGATGGCTGGGAATCATTCAGAAATACTTTCCGAAGAGCCCGAGTGTTGGCCGGAGGCAGCGGTGCAGAGCTTGAACGATTGCGAGACCCATCAGACCTCCCCAGACTGGCAGCACATCCCTCTCCCCCCCCACCCCCGGCCAGAGACCTCGGCAGCTCTCCTCGGACAGTGCCCATCTGGATTGCTATCTGCTTTCTAGGAAAAGTGGCTCAGAGGAGCAAGATCCAGCAGGTCTTTGCCCCCAGGACTCACTAAAATGGTCAGCTTGACCCCCCCACTTCCTGAACGGGGACCAGCTCTGTGGCACGGAGAGCGCTTCCCCAGAGGAGTTTTCTCAGCCCTTCCTCCATGCCCTCAGGCTCGGGCAAAGCCCTGCTCTTCATTAGGAGAAACAGCCACAGCAGGGGATGTGTTTTCTCTTGTGTTTTGCCATCCTCTTTCTCAGCCCCGGGGTCTGTCTGCGCTCCCGTTTGCAGAGCCTCCACCTCCTGGGGAGCCCCGAGAGACTTGTGCCCCGCAGGCAGCTCGAGCGGGGACAGGTCTGGGACAGCAGGGCAGCGGACCAGGACTGCCCAGGGCGTCCCACCTGGCCAAGCGGTTCCCAGCAGAGCTGATCTGTCCCCAGGGACGCTTGGCAGCCACTCGGTGTCACCTTTGTTCGTGGACAGCCCGGCCCCACCACCGCAGGACCGACCCGGACACTTGGTGGGATGGATGTGCAGATGCAACATCACCAAACGGGAGCAGGCTAATCTGTGAGCTGAAGACACAAATACAGCAAACAGAGGTCCTGTGCCAGAGGGGAAAAGATAAATTTTTAGCTCTCAACACCATATTCTGGAAGGAAAACAAGCAAAGACACCAGCCCTTTGGACGATGGCGGGTAGTCAGCTCACCCAGACCCGGCTGGGCCGTGGGAGCAGCACCCAGGTACTGCCGTGGAGGGTCCATGGTGGGCACCAGGGAAGATGAAACTGCTCTGCACTTCATTTCTACCCCTGCTACCTGTATGAGACAGATCTGGGTTATCCAGAGCCTGGCAGAGGCAGGGGCAGCATGATGCCAGTGGGCATCCAGCTGCAGTCCCCAGGGACAGGGGCTGTGTCAGGCAGACCCTGTGCGAGCTTAGATGGAAAAACACTCATTTGCTTTGCCAAAAATATTTGGTTTGTTAGGAAAAAGCCAGAATGTCTTAACTTTACCAAGGCAATATAAGGTTTTTGCTCATAAAATTGAATTAATTTCTATTAAGATATTAAAATGAAAGGAAGGAGTTGAGAAGAGTTCAGACCCCTAAAGAGATGCTGCCAGACTTTGATTTCTCCAAAAGCAGAATCTGCTTGTTCCAGGCCAGACTCAAACAACTGATCAGAGGCCACTGAGCTGCCAGCGCATGAACAGCCCTGCCTCTCCTGTTCTCCATGGTAGCGGCCACGTCCTCGCATCCAGCTCCTCCACCCGTCGCTGCTGCAAGCCCACGGGAGTGGCTGGATTTGGATACAGCCAGATCTCCTCTGCGGGGAGAGGGAGCTGGAGGAACCTGAGGTGCAATGGTGATGGCCAAGCATTTCCCTCCCAGCGATGGTGCCATGGCACGAGGATGTGTGCAGGGAGCTCTGGGTGCTGCTCAGAGGCAGCAGATGGTGGCTGCCAGCACTGCAACGCTGCCAGTCGTCCCCCTACCCGGGTGCAGGAGCAGGTCTGGGTCGGGGGTGCTTCCCGGCCAGCCATCGGCAATGGTCTCTTCCCAGTGCTGCTCCCAGGAGGCCTCAAGGGAAACCTCCCTTTCTGAGGCTGACGGGATTTGGGTAGGGGTGCTGGGGGTCCCAGCCCAGCTTTGTGCACCCAGCCTGGGTAGAGCAGAGAGGTCAAAGGCTCCAGAGCACCCTCTTTCTACCTTTCCATGGGGACAGCAGTGCTGGCACCTGCATCTGGAAATCTCTTTCCACAGGAGCTTGACCATCCGTTGCACAGCTGCAGCATTTGCTGCCCATGTGTTCTCCTCCAAGGCTTATCCTCCCTCTGCAAACGTGGATCAGACAGTTGCAGGGGAGAGACACCAGAACAAATGTAAACAGGAAGAGAAGCTGCAAAGATCTGTCTCTCACTCAGCTGCTCTATAGAGATGTGATTTATTTCGGGTACCTAAATGCAGGTTGACATTCTGATGACACAAGGTTAATCCTAGCTGGAGGCTTGTTGCACTGGCGCCAAGCGTTGCTGGTGTCCCAGCAGATCGATGTAGCTGTGCCAATATGCAGCCCAACACAGTACAGGGAAGTCTGAGCGTTTGATCTAAGGCCCTCTCTATACCTCCCTCAGCATGCCGTGCTTCAAATCCTCGTTCTTGGTTGGAAAGCAGAACTCCGCTCCTCTACAGTCAATGCCAGGCACTGTATAGCTGATCCTCTCTGCTCTTGGCGAGACCCAGAGTCTGAGCTGTCTGAAGTGACAGGCTGTGCACTTAAAGCAAGACAGAAAACAACTTTGCAAACCACTATGGCGGTTTTCCTGATCTCCTCAAACACCTTCTTGTTACTTGCAGCTTGCAAGTTTCCAGCCAGGAACATACACCCATTTTTCTTTTCTCCCCCTCCACTGCTCGTGGCCATAAAAATCAAGAGTGTCTAGGATCTGTATTCATTGCACTTTTCCATTTCCACACCCGCAGCTTTTCCAAACCTCTTCACCTCTGGAAGAGCTACAGAAGCAGCAAAAGGAAAACTGAAACCCAGGAACGCACCACTGTGCGGCTGTGCCAAGCGTGAGGACTTTCGAAGTGTCAGCGGGACAGAGGAAAAAGCCCCTGTGGAGTTGTTTGGAGAGAAGCAGATACTCTTCCCCACAAGAATCAGCTGTGTGACTCTGACTTGCAGCCAGATCAAGCCCTTGGCCCCACAGCTCAAGGATGCTGACCCCCCTGTGCCTTTGCTTTGGGCAGCGGGAGGCATGGTATCCCCCACAGTGGTATCATCCACTGTTTTTTAGAGGATGAAGGGGTGGCTGCTGACTCCATCCCAGGGCAGAGATTCCTGGCTGTGTGTCCGTCAGGACTGGTATGGGCAGGAACAGCGCTGCCTGTGGAGGAGGAGCTGCTTGGGGATGGACGAGATCCACCCCAGGCTGGCACTGGGGTGTCATGGGGATGAAGGTGCAGGGAGAGGCAGGGAGAGCCTCCGTGTGCCTGAAACTGGAGACTGAAAAGCAGACAGAGAGCACTCCCCATCTTCACTGGGCTCCCAGGTGACACTGAGCACCACCTCTGCACCCCCTGAATCCACGCTCCGCCACCCCTCAAGCCCAGGCTCCACCAAGGGTGTCCCTGGAGGAGCCCGTTCCCGTGCTGAGCCAGGGCTAGTCCATATCCATGGTGCTCCTGCTCTCCTGGGGGTGCTGGTCCTGTGCTACAGGGCAGAGACCAGCTCAGTGCTGCACACACAAAAAGGCTGGGTAGGTGCATTGCACACAGAGTTGGGGAGACCCGGAGGGGCGCAGGCTGCACCTAGAGAATCAGCGCAGCAGGAGACCTCTGCGACACATCTGGCCACATCCGTGGGTCGGAGAAGTGCCGTGGGACTTGGGAGAGGGGACGGCACCTCTGCGTTGCGCTTACAGGCTGAGTGTGGTCGAGCCCGGGCGCGAGAGCCGCAGGAACCTCATGGCATGTATTACAGATGGACGCGTCCCAGGTTAAACATGCGCCATATGGGCTTGCATCAGCACTGAGGGCTTTTCAAAGAGCGTCCCCGTTCGCAGTAACCAGCCTGGAGGCTGATGTTATCCAGATGATACTGTTGTCTTTGGAAAGGCTCCTAAACACTTGAAAAACACCTTCAGCCATACTCCAACGCAGCAGAGAAGGACTGAGATTAGAAATTGCACTTGACAGTGTTCAATCTGTCCAATGGGATTAAAACCAGATCCAGTTCACATCTCTGCAATTACACACCTCCCTTCCATAGAAGAAGTGCTTTCTCTTTCATCTTACATCACGGGTATGCACATTTTATTCCTGCTTAAGCCTTAGCTGTAGGGCTCTTGAGACTATTTCAATGCAATCTCAAACTATTCTGGACAGATGTTGCACAAACTAGTTTCAGAACAGTGGTGGTCCTGATCATGACTAGCCCAGAGTTTAATACTGTTGGATTCTGGGTATCCCACTGGGACAGCATACAGATGTCTTGGACTAAGGATTTTGAATTATACTGCACCAAATCCATGAAGGCAGTGCTGGTAAGGCCATGTACTTGTGTCAATACAGCGAGAGAAAGCACTTCACAGTAAAAACGGGAGCACTGGCTTAGTTATGTATAGGTTACAGAAAGGTGGAGAGGTTGGAGAGGTGGATGATACCGTTGGGATCATCCATCTGAAATGGGGATACAGTACAACCCTCTGAGGGCATCACTAGCCATCAAAGACCCGGCCCACAGTAATGCAACTGGCTGAGGATCAGCACGGTTATTTCTAGTAGTCCATATTCCAAGAAAATGCAATGGAAACCACTTGTTTCTCCAACCTTATTTTTTTCTGGATGCCTGCAGAGTTGTCACTGAACACCATGGCACCTGGAGCTGTTTGCTGAGGGCCCCTGGTTCAGAAATGACGTTGCCTGTAAGGAGACATCCAACACTAAGAGAGCCTAAGATTTCCGAGCACCTTGTTCAGCTCCATCACTGTCTGCAGCTCATGGCCTTAAAGTTTCTCAGCAAAACTGAGGTGTGTACAATATTTGGACTTTGAAATTCCCTGATGGGCAGAAGTCTCGAGCATGGATGATCTTCATGCTGATCTTTACGCTGAACTTTGTAAGAACTTGCTAACCTGTGAGTGAGAGCTCAGAAATTTCCCTACAGATCCTGCCACCATCCTGATGTGCTTTCCAGAAGGGGCTGCAGGCTCCTCATCTGCCCTCTGGGCACAGAGGTGGCCTTCCCTCTCAGCAAAGGGGACTGTCCCTTCCCAGAGAGATGCCCCTGATGCTACAGACCTCCTAGGACTGTCTGTGCATGAGGCTTGGACCGGAGGTTTGGGACCAGCTCTGGGCAGAGAGAGTGCTAGCTCCCTCCTAAACCCTCCTCACTGGTATTTCTCAGCTTCTTTGGGGTTTTATTACAGAATGGTAGTGACAAGCTCCTGCTCATCGCCCCTGCACATATTGCATGCGGGTAGAAAGAGAGGTGAGCTCTGGAGCAGAGACCACAGCCTCCAGGGAAGGTCCCACCTCTCCAGACATGCACCAACGGGTCTCCTGGGACTCCTCACTGGTCTCCTTGCCAGGATAGCTGTGCGGAGATGGAGGCACAGAGCTGTTCGACTGCCTCTGCTGGAAGGGGAAGAGGGAAGAGGCTGAGGCAGCGCCATCGGAATCCAGAGAGCACTGGGGTGCCGGGAGGGAGGGAGAAGCAGCCCGGAGAGGATGAAACTTTAGAGACATGTACAGCAAACTGGAGGCTGTTGAGTGATCAAAGGCAGGGTATTCAGGTCTCTAACTGAGCCCAGAAATTAATAAGGAGCCCAAAACCAAAGCTGAGAGAGACGGCTGGGGAGTCCTAGCTTACGCTTACAAAAACGAACTGATTTTGCCAGCCTGGAAAACACACCTGGATGGCAGTGCCAGTCCTAGGTCAAACATGACCGTGGCACAGCAGAGGAGGCTGGTGAACATCAGGCAGCACCAGACATCCAGCGAAGCATGTTCATGCAGCAAATGCAGGATGCAGCGTGAAGGGTCATGTGTATCTGTCAGCACGTGCAAACCTAAATGCACCGCCCTGCTCTCAGACAGAGCTGCTCTGCTCGTACGAGACAGAGCCATCCCTCAAGGCTGAATCATAAAAAAAAAAGGGGAAAAAAGAGGAAAGGAAAGGAAAGGAAAGGAAAGGAAAGGAAAGGAAAGGAAAGGAAAGGAAAGGAAAGGAAAGGAAAGGAAAGGAAAGGAAAGGAAAGGAAAGGAAAGGAAAGGAAAGGAAAGGAAAGGAAAGGAAAGGAAAGGAAAGGAAAGGAAAGGAAAGGAAAGGAAAGGAAAGGAAAGGAAAGGAAAGGAAAGGAAAGGAAAGGAAAGGAAAGGAAAGGAAAGGAAAGGAAAGGAAAGGAAAGGAAAGGAAAGGAAAGGAAAGGAAAGGAAAGGAAAGGAAAGGAAAGGAAAGGGGAACAGAACAGGGAAGGGAAGGGAAGGGAAGGGAAGGGAAGGGAAGGGAAGGGAAGGGAAGGAAGGGAAAGAGAAAGAGAAAGAGAAAGAGAAAGAGAAAGCGAAGCGAAGCGAAGCGAAGAGAAGAGAAGAGAAGAGAGAGAAGAAAAAAAGAAAAGAAAAGAAAAGAAAAGAAAAGAAAAGAAAAGAAAAGAAAAGAAAAGAAAAGAAAAGAAAAGAAAAGAAAAGAAAAGAAAAGAAAAGAAAAGAAAAGAAAAGAAAAGAAAAGAAAAGAAAAGAGAAAGGAAAAGAAAAAGAAAAGAAAAGAAAAGAGAAAGGAAAAGAAAAAGAAAAGAAAAGAAAAAGAAAAGATAAAAGAAAAAAAAGAGAAAAGAAAAGAAAAAAAATAAAAGAAACCCCAAACAAGGACTCCTTGGAGAGAGGAAAATCTCACAGTGAGGGATTCATTGTGGGCACCATTGAGCAACGGTACCTGTAGGGACTGGAAAATCCCCTCAGTCACTGATGAACCGCCTGCCCGTAAGCCAGATCCTGGCATGCAGGTTTCGTAAAGCTGCGGAAAGGAGCTCGTTGGAAAAAACTCATCATGTTGAGCACAACCACGTCACAGCTGGATGGGGGGTGTGATCCTGCAGCGGCTGCATGGAAGACAGAGGCAGCGCAGAAAAGATCATGCTGGAGGCTGTTTTAGGAAACGTTTCGGGGGGGAGAATATGCCAGATGGCAGCGTGGGACCACGCTGACCTTTAGATGGGTACAGCAGGGCTCCGTGCATCTGCGCCGGGCACCCAGCCTCCCTGCTGGCCCCTGGGGAGAGAGGAGTGTTGGGGGTGATGCCTGGACCTGTCTTCAGTGTCCTCTTTGGGAGGAGAGGGACAGGGCTGTAGAAGCTTAGGAAATGATCGGTAACATATAATTTTAGAAAATAACATTGTCCTTTCGTAAGAGCAGCTAAAAATGTCCCGCTGGCACTCCAGCAGATCAGACAGAGGAACCAGCTGGCAAGAGGGAGACGGTAGATAGCAAAGCACTGCAGAGCGGGTCTGTGCAACGTGGAAAAAAGAAGAGGCTCTTTAGTCTGCAATTAAATTTGGTGTGAAAATGGCATGTCCTGCTGTGCCTGGCAAGGGAGATGGTTTGGAGCAAGTGGCAGGGGTCAGATGTTCTCATGTAGGATGTTTCATCTAGATCTTCATCAGCTCCCCTGGACAAAGCCCAAGCCTTCCTGCATGTGTGCTCCTAATGCCTTATCTGGGAGGTGCTTCCCGGGACTCCCTGGGGCTATGCTGTGCATCCAAAATATTTCACAGAAAGATACTGCAAATAATTGAGATACTGAAGGCAGTGGAGTTCACAGGGATTGTGTTATACTACAGGGAAAAATGCCAGAAGAACAGAACCAGAGTCCTGAAAAGCTCTGGGAGGGACTTACAACAGGAAAATACTCCAGGTTAAAGAAATAATGTATGAGAAAAAGTGGTTGAAGAAAGGCTAAGCCTAAGCCACCCCAGGAGCTGCCTGAGCTGCCCACGCATACCATGCCTACTGCCCCAGTGTTCATGCATGTGGCATCGCCTGGTCTCCCACCCGTGCACCAGTCCAAGCCAGCAATGCTTTCTGAACCAGCTAGCTAAAATCCCAGACCAAATTCAGCTCATTCCCATTGGGAAATATACCAAAATGGATGATGTCACTCACTGGGGACAGGCCCCCAGCACGGTTCTGGGGTGCACCCCGGCAAGAAAGCCAGGGCTCTGTGCGAGGCGGCACAGCCATCCTTCCCACCCCCACCACCCGGAGCCATGCTGGGAGCTTCAAGATTTGGGCTACTTAAACTAGCCAGAGGGCACAGACTGTCCTTTCAGGCTAAGACAGAAACCTGGGAAAGTCTCTGTGCTGGCTGACCCTCTCTTCAGAGATGTAAGGAGAAGTGAGGGAGAAGGGGACGGTAAACACGGAGGAGGACGCATTCCCTGGCGTGGGCAGAGATGCCCTGTTGCAGCAGAGACCGTGCACGAGGCGAAGCTCCAACCTGTTAACACTGCCTGTCCTGGCAGCACGTGTATGGCAGCGTGGGAGGAGAGCACTTAGAGGCAGGAGTTCTTGCAGAGATCCCAGGCTGTCTCTGCTTGGAAGCAGGATGAGCCTCGAGAAGGACAGGCATGTCCAGGGACCCGCTGGCCTGGGTTCACTGTGGCTGTAGAATAAAACATCAAATAATGCAAGACATCAAATGCTAGAAGCTGTCAAACAAAACAAATTAGGACAGTAGTTCCAGAAATTAGAGACACAATCCAGTGCTGGCATCAAGTCGTTTGTATAATTAATGACACACTAGTTCTCAATTATCATTACTGCAATCCAGAAATAGCATTATTAGAGACTACAACGCCCAGTCATGTAATGGCGTATATAAAAGCTGCACTCGCTAGACATGACATACCTACTGTGCTGGCGACAAGTAATGAACCATAATTCCCTCTTAGGAGCTCGAGTTTCTGTGGAGACCAGGCTAACAATTCTCAGCCTAATGAGGTCATGGAAAACACTGTCAAATGCTTGAGTGGAGGCTTGACATACCTTCAGATACCTGAGCCATCCCATCCGGATCCCATTCAGTGTTGCTAAATTCCTGGAGAACTGCCTCGAAACTGCAGCTGTCACCCACAGGGGCTGAGAAACAGATGACCTGGTTACAAAACCACTGCAGCTGAAAGCCGGGGAGCCTCACGAACCCCACGGGGAAAGCCAGCAGAAGACAGCTCCCCCAGGCTTTGCAGACACTGCATATGGGAAGCACCGGGCAGGATGCTGCGGAGGTGACTCCCTGCGACACCTGGGAGACATGATCTGTAGTCCTCATGGGTCAGGGTAGCCCAGGACTTTCTGCTGCACCCCTGGGAGTAGGACAGGATGGGAGGATGGACCGAACATGCACCAGCTCCTGCAGCGTCCTGGTTCAAGGGATACATCGCCCATCGGAAATTGTCCTTGTGGCGTGGTGGATCTCCATCCAACCCCTCCCAGCCTTCTCCCTCTAATGTTTGCTAACTGTTGTTAGATTAAAGGTTGCTCTAAGATCCAGTGCAGGGCAGCTGTTAATGAAGACACGTCCATTCCTCTGCAGAGATCCCCGGGGAATGTCCTGTCCTCCTTCCATCTCCTGGGACAGCCTGGTCTCCAAACCCTCCACGAAAAAGGGCAATGAGCCCTCTCTGCCTTGGGAGAACTCCTTCTGAAGTACAGCATTCCCAGAGCACAGGGCATGCTGTAAGAAAGCAGAGAGTAGCAAAAATTAGTCCCTTAAACAGGGACAGTGGCAGCAGGGACCTGGCAAGGATGCAGCTGAACAGCACTGGGGCTGCAAGGGCTTGGCGTGCCACGGCACTGTCCTGGCTCTGCTGGGAAGCCCGGCAGGAGCAGGGCAGGCTCCAACCACCCCGCTGGGCTAGAGACATTGCGAAATGGCACCATGTGGCGAGATGCTAGAGGCAGCTGCCTTTCCTGGCTGCAGCGTCCTCCGCCGATCAGTCAGAGGTGTCTGGGCTTGTCGGGGAGGAGATGGGTGGGGGGTCTCATGGGCCATGGAAGAGGGTGGAGGGATCCTGTCCAGCCGTTGTGTTTCTGAGAGCCAGCCTGGGAGAGCCAGGAGCTGAGCTATCAAGGCATCTGGCAGCTCCCAGGTTCAGCACAGGGATCACGCACACCCTGCATGTGTTAGCCTAGTATGGGGCCAAGAGCAAGACCAGTGCCAGAGCACTGGGACAGCGCTGTCCTCCCATTTCTCTGCAGAAGGATGATGCCGGAGGAGAGGAAGGGTGGAGGCTGGGGCAGGAAAGCACATCCAGAGCTGACATCCCCCCATCCTGAGGGCTGCCAGGTACCTGAGCTGCATGGGAGCAGAGGTGCACGTCAGGGGACTGGACAAGACATGCGCCCCAGGACTGGGGCTGGCCGCTCACCGCTGTCCAGACGTGCCGAGACCCCGGGGTCCAAAGGGGCTCTCTGTGCACGCCACGGCCCTTGAGCAGCTCCACCGGTGCCAAGCTGTGCCAGGCGTGTTGCCGAGACAGCCGCATTAAGCCCTCATTATGTCTGCTTGTCTAAGTTTAATGGGTTGTGACGGAGCCCTTTGGAGATATCTAAATAATCTCTGCTAATGGATCCCATCTGTTCTTCCCCGAGCACCAGAGCTGGCGCTGTTAAGCCCGGTCCAGCTGCTTGGGCACCTGCCCAGCAGGCACTGGATACCCCTTGTCAGAGAGGAGATCTCCCATGTGCCCTCTCCCCATGCCTCCTCTTCCTCACAGCAGAGCCCAGACAGTGGCCACCAGCCCCAGGTCCATGCTGGGAAGGGGGGACACCTGGGAGGAGTGCTGTGCCGAGGGGTGAGCAGTGCTGCTGCGAGGGGCTGTGGGGAAGGCTGCAGGTTGCTCCATTACTGTGGGATCTCAGTTTCCCTTTTTTGCTCTGGCTTAGCCATGGTAGCATCTCTCCAGGGCTCATCAGCATGAATGGGAAGTCGGTTGAAGGTCCAGTGCCCGTGTCAAGGCTGTGAACTCCTGGATGTGTCCTGGCGAGGGTGTACAGGGACAGGACCAGCCTGCGGAGGTGGCTCAGCCATGAACATGCAGGGAGGTCGGTGGGGAGCTGGTCAGGAAGACCTCCCAAGGTCCTGTGCGAGTCCTGCAAAGGATGAGCTCCCTCCAGCAGCGGGAAGGAGCAGGAGGTGAGCTTTGGAGCAGAAAGCTGTCAAGAAGGACATAACAGGGCAAACGCAATGACTGGCTTTAGAGAGAAAGCCCACGCCCCAACGAGTTTTGCTAACAGGTGGCAGAGCCTCCAGACAAAAATTGCTCCACACCGATGTTGCAAAATCCACGTGGGTTACAAGAGGGGGCTGGAAAGAGGTGGGACATGTGGCAGCACATGAGCAGAGCAGCATGAGAAATGCAACACAGCACGGCATGACCACCGGAGCTCAGTGTGGTGGGGCATGACCTACGGACCACTGCCTGGCACAGCAGTGTCACCCTGTGTCGTGGTTTAACCTCAGCTGACAACCAAGCCCCACCCAGCCGCTCGCTCACTCCCCCACTGGTGGGATGGGGGAGAGAATCAGAAGGGTAGAAGTGAGAAAACCCATGGGTTGAGATAAAGACAGTTTAATAGGGAAAGCAAAAGCCGCGCACGCAAGCAAAGCAAGACAAGGAATTCATTCACTCCTTCCCCTCGGCAGGCGGGTGTTCAGCCATCTCCAGGAAAGCAGGGCTCCATCACGCGTAATGGTGGCTTGGGAAGACAAATGCCATCACTCCGAACGTCCCCCCCTTCCTTCTTCTTCCCCCAGCTTTATATGCTGAGCATGACGTCATATGGTGTGGGACATCCCTTGGGTCAGTTGGGGTCAGCTGTCCCGGCTGTGCCCCCTCCCAGCCCCCTGTGCACCTGCAGCCCTCCCAGTCGGCAGAGCATGGGAAGCTGAAAAGTCCCTGACTAGTGTAAGCACTGCTCAGCAACAACTAAAACATCGGTGTGTTATCAACATTGTTCTCATGCTAAATCCAACACACTGCACTGTACCAGCTACTAGGAAGGAAATTAACTCTATCCCTGCCGAAACCAGGACACCCTGCTATGGCACGGTGGCATGTGGTCTGCCTCCTGGCATGGCACGATGTTGTTCTGCCTGTCACAGCGTAGGGTGACCCATGGCTTTCTGCCTGGCGTGGGGGGGCCCAAACGACCTGACTCCCATAGGGAAGAGTTGGAGCAAGAGCTGTGTGCCCCTCTCAGCTGTCATGGCAGGGTTAACTACCAGATACTGCACAGAGCCGTGGCGAGGGATGATCCCTCGATTTTCCATTATCCAGCAGGCCCCCTGTCATGCCAGAGCTATTTATGAGGATCTTCCCAAACCAGTGCTTGTGTGCTCCAGCCGTAAATCACCAGAGATGATATCTGAGTATCATCACCATGCATGAGATTGCACCTCTGCCAAGTCCCAGCTGCAAGGAAGCCATTCCCTCCCCCCCGTACACACAAGCATCCCTTGGCCGCTTGGATGTCCGGGGAACAGCCGCCGCAGCGCCCGCCAAGGCGCCGGTGGACGGGTCGGTGGAGCTGTTGTCCAGCTCCCCATGGGCAACGTCCCTCCTGAAGAGGTCTCAGGAGCTCGCGGACCTCTCGTGGAGGAGCTCTCCATGGTCTCGGGCACTCGCTGCACTTCAGCAGGGACAGCCCTGGCCACCCCTGCCAGGAGCACGCACCACCGAGCACGGTGATGCTGCTGGGCACAGCCCAACAAATGGGCACACTGCATGTCCTGCCCGTTCCCAGCCTTGGTGGTGGCAGTGGGTTGGCTTCTCCTGGCCCACATGAGCAGAGATGTGGTTCAGGAGGAGGACTGCATGGTGCCATGCTCCCCAAACCCCCAGGGAGATGCAGGCACAGGCCTGAGCCACCCATGGCATCTCCTGCCTGGCATGGTGGTGCTGTGGGGGAAACAGCTAGGGTCCAAGGCCTTGGGGCAGCTGGAGGTCTGGCGGAATCTGGGTAGGGGGGCAGGGGGAAGGGGCTGGCGCTCTTGCCAGAACAGGCTCACAGCAGAGGCTGTCCTTGTTCCCCTGTGGTTGTGGGAAGGATGTGACACCCCTGCCCCAGATCTGGGATTGTAAGCAAGGGGTGTTACTCCAGGTGCATCTCCTGAAGCTCTGAGAAGCACTCTGGGCACAGGGATGGGGTGACCTCCAAAGCACCTGAGGATGGCCTGGCCCCACCTCAGCAAACACCAGATCATCTCCTTTCACCCTCGCCCAATCCACATTGTCCCTTCCCCAGGCCAGTGGTGCCTCCTCCTACTACTACTTTCCACTTGCTCAGCTCCCAGGGCCACCTCAAGACCATGGTCACCTGGAGATGTCCGCTGCTGGGCATGGGTCAGTGTCACAGCCAAAGGCCAAGGGCACCCACAGCTTCCCAGCTGCACAGTACAGGCACTCACAGAGGTGGGGACCTAACCATGGCCCCATGCCAAGACCATCTGGCCATCAGTCTCCTTTGCTGGGGTCCTTCCCCCAGCGTCCTAGCTAGCTGTGGCTCTCCTGAGTCATACTCTCTCATTCCTCCTCATGCTGTCCTCAGCAGGACTGTCCCTGCTCTTCTGCAGGTAGGCACAGTTTCTGCATCGCTCTGCCATCCTTATCTGTCTTTTCAGAAAATTCACCCATGCCCAGCTTGTTACATCAGTTTTGCTGGAGCTTCTTGGAAGGAGAAATTTCTCAGGGTGGAGAAATGCCTGACCTGCCTGACCATATTTGTGCCTCCTGGGGGACAGCACAGCACCCCAGAGCTCCCCACCCCATCCCAGGCATGCTGGGAACCACCAGCTGGGCTGTCTGAGATGCTGGCTCCAGCCCCTGCCCTGCCTGGGACTCTGAGGCAGGATTTCCACACTCTGCCTGCCCCGCTTGTCTGTCTCCAGGCTGGAAATCCCAACCATTGCAGCAAAGTGTGTAGGCTCTTTCCTGCCCAGCTCCACTTGGAGTTCAGCCCTCCCATCTCCTAGGCCTTCATCCAGCAAAGCACTTAAGTGCACACTCCTCCCTAAGTGAAAACAGTGGGACCACTCATGCACTTAACTCCGAGGCAGGGATCACCAGACCCACGGCTTATGTATTTCCATGCCAGACTCCAAGTCCTGCTCCTTGGCTACATGATCCTCAAGGTCCTGATTTTTTTTATTTTATTTTTGCTTCGGCCAGACCCATGAAAACAAGGAAGGTGCAGGACCTAGTTACGGGGCTGAGCACTGAGAAGCTCGCTACAGCTTCCCTTACTTGCTCCTCGTCAGGTCCACGTATTATATACCCACCTCTAGGGAAGTCTCCCCCAGCAATAGCGCCAGGCAAGCAAGCCAACTTGCTTGCAAGGCTACTTTCTGCCTGATTTCTATCTTCTCCAGGTGGCTGCAGCTTTCCAAGACTCACAGCTTCTCTTCATCTCCCAGCACAGCATGTCCTGCCCGATCATGTTTGCGGGTGAGAGCTCAGCTTGTCCCCAGAGCTTCTCCCTTCCCGTCTCTGCTGCCATTTGGAGCCGGGACATTGTGCCCCAGCAGCATGTTTTTCACACACGTGTCGCTATTCCCCTAGAAGCCGGTGAAATAGAAGTGCCAAGATGCTGTAGTCACAGCATCACTGAAGTCCATAAATATCACGCTCACCCCGTTCGCAACGTGGACAAAAAGGAGCTGTGACTTGGTCCAGCCCCATTTATCCTTCAGACACTCGGACTGTGGAACATGCTCCTACTTTCCGCCAGATATTTAGAGGTCTGCTTTGTTTATTGTTTATTTCTTGAGCCGATGAGCCCACAAGTCCACAGGCACCAGTCCCTGGACGCATGTCTTTATGCTCACACAGCTTCTTGAAACCCTTGAGTCAATGTTTTCAGATGAGCTTGTTTGGAAAGTGTTAGGAAAGCAAGGGAAAAATACTGTCCTACAGATTACATCCTTCGCCAGAAACCTTGGAGCGAGGTCACCAGGCACAGTAAATAGGGCCGATTGTTGTGTTTGCACAACGCTTTGAACACACATCTTGCTGCAGCAACACGGCATGGTTTTGCTCTTGTTGCAGCAAAGGAAGTGACACTGCATCCAGCGGGAAGCATCCCTGCATCCCCGGGCAGGGACCCTCTCCCCAGCACCGTCCGCTGGGAGAGCGTTTCCAGCTAGCTTCAGCAAGGCTGAAGCGAACGTGGAAACCTCTTTTTTTTTTTTTCCAAATGAAAATGGAGATGTTCTGAATTAAAGGAGTTAGCGTGACATTAGCCCTAAGCGGTTCAGTGTGCTGGCGAGGAGAGGAGCCTGGCGCTAGGCAGCAGCAGCCCTTCTTCCCCGTGTTTTTCCTGCTCCCTTCATTCAGCCACTGCCTTGCAGATGTCCCCGAGGCTGGTCTGGTGCTCAGACCCCCTCGCTGCCTTGCTGTGCATGGCGAGCAGGTGAATTAGTGACATCTGTGCACCAGGAGCTGCAAGGACTGTGCCGGGGGACTTCTTGTTGCCAGGAAGTCCAAGGTAGCCTCATTCTTGCCCCTAATCCCCTTGCCTTGTTGCTCTGAAGGATCTGCAAGTTTATCTGCAGGATAAACCTGGGAGGCCACATGGAAATGGCAGGGGGTGGGGAGAAGGGGCATCACCTCTGGGCTGGTGCCAGTGAACTGATGCGTGCAGCATGAGACCCCGACCTGCCCGCGGGGAGGAGAGACCCCTCTCCCTGCCTCGGGAAGGTGGGGAGCAAAACACGTGAACAAGGGGCATGCAGGGCCAAGCGCCACATCACATGCAAATCGCAAGTGTGAAATTTTCCGACCTGCATTGCCACCGCTTCCAAACCACAGGGAGCATGAATCATCCTGGCAGATTAGCTCCCTGAAGGCTCTCAAGGGCAAAAACTCATGGAGTCCTGCGTTGGCCAGCACTCCCTGCTCCTGCAAAACCCCATGGTGTGTACAGGTAGTACAAAGCATTTGGGGAGGGCTCAGGCTGCAGCAGAGAGGAACACTGTATTTATTCTCTTTACCCAGCCTGGGTCCTCTGCTGCAGGTGCCTCACCCCACCCGAGGCTCACAGAAGTGGTTGCAGCATCCTCACGCACCCCTCAGGCAGCCATGAAACCCACCACCCGGTTTCCCCCGTTCAGCTGGGAAAAAGAGCCACAATCATCCCTCTGTGTCCTGCCAGGCCATTATGCCACCCAGAGCCTTGCAATGACACCAGGTGGAGGGGCAAACATCCACTGTCCCCTTGCCCATCACATGTGGGGAGCAATGCAAGCGAGACCTCTCCAAGCCACCAGGTCCAACCTCCTCTCCAGAGCCATGCTGCTGAAACACAGCTGGTGTGCACCAGGCAGTGGCATTTCTCCAGATCCCTGTTGGTACACATACCTTCAAATATAAGTGATGGATGGAGTTTACGTGGCCCGGCTGAAGCCCCTGCCACCAGCTGGGGTCTGCAGCCAGCTGCTCCAGGACCATCAGCTAATGCCAATCAATGTCCCTGCCTGCCAGAGCCGGGCAGGCACCATGTCCCTGCTGCAAAGCGAGCTCTGCCTGCTCCTCCTGCAGCCTCGGGGAAGGCTAGGGGGCACGGAGAGGAGAAGCTCTGTCTGCAGCACTGACTGCTGCTCAGGGCCCAGGACAGAAGTTGTGGGGAGAGTCTGGCTCCCCCAGCACTGTGACTTGGACTTCAGCAGGCATGGGACTGCCTGCCTGCTCGAAGCTACAGCACTGTTTTGGATATGGGATGCACTAAGGGGTATGGGCATCTTTGAAGCCTGTAGCGGGACCAGCCACCCGCCTTGCTGGGCAGCCAGCGCAGGAGGCCAGCAGTGCTGGGCATGGACGGGAGCACCCCAGGGTGCAAAACCTTTCCCCAGCACTGGCTCTCCAGGAGCCTGTTGGCTGTGGGAAGGCTGCAGGTCCCCATCTCCCGAGCTGCTGGGATTCCTTGGGGTCACAGCAGGACCGGGCTGGTGTCGGTCAGAGGTGAAGGGAGATAATCCCCCATGCTGATGGGCACTGGGCCTGGGGCAGGCAGCAAGACAAGCAGCAAGAGAGCTGGCACTAGGCTGAACAGGGTCATGGTACCAACCAGCAAAAGTGGGAGATCTCCAGAGACTGATTTACAACTCCTGAAAACACAGGCTCGGGAGTATAGACACAAGCGGTGGAGACAAAGAGCTGAAGCAGTGTGGGAGGAGCGTGTCCCATGGCTGCAATGTAGGTCCAGACGTGGGCTTCCCCGACAAGCAGTGCCCAAAGCAGAGAGGGGGGGTGCTGGGTCCCAGATCCAGCTGGGACTCTCCATGAGCCACAAAATCGGGCTGGAGCCACCTGGGTGAGTTATGCTGATGGGGCTGGCAGACCCCTCATCTGCACAGGGGTCCCCAGGCTAGCTGCAGGACCTGCCACGGCACGGCACAGTGCGGAGCCCAGCCTGCATGAAGCATCTGGCGGAGGGAGCGGGTGATTCATGTCCAGCCCTTCCCCAGACTGGAAACATTCTTGGCATGTGGCAGCTCCCAGCCGCCCTGCTGGTTAACCCTGGTTTAGCCCAGCCTGGCAGGAGATGGGGCACACATGGCCCCACTCAGCCCATTGTGGTCTAGCCCAGACCCCACAGCCTTGCCCAGAACCCTGCAATGCCCCCCATAACCCTGCACCAGAGTCCCCGAGCTGTCTCCTATGCATCCCCCAGCATGAGCAAGAGTAAAGCAGAGCCGGTACAGGTAAAAAAAAAACAGGAGGAAGGGACTTTCCCATCTCTCGGACATCCCGGTGGGCTGCATGGGGACATTGCTGGTCACCTCTATGATGGGTATAGGGCAAAGTACTGGGAAGGAGCTTTGGGATGAGCACAGGGCCACGTCCTGGGAGGAGGTAACATCTCATTTTGTCTGATTGCACTGGGGAAATGCTACAAGACAAGTGAGCCCGGCCTGTGTCTGGGCTCACAGCAGTGTGTCAGGAGGGGACAGGGACATGGCAGTGTATTGCCAACAAAACCCCGTGAGGCCAGCAGGAGTGCAAGGGCTGGATGTGCTGGATGCACAGGATGCACTGGTCTGGCATGGGTGCACCAGCACCCACAGCCTGGCCTTCTCAACCCCACACCAGCGCTAACCAGGAGGGGAGCACGACCCCGGGGTGATCTGCTGCAGCACCCACGTCTGGCTGGACCCTCTCGGCTGACCTGCCCTGCCAGGGGTGGCCCCTGTGCTGGGAGCTGCTGACAGCCCCGTGAACTCAGCCGTGTGAGGCGTTAGCTCATCTCCCTGCTGCTCACAAGACTTGGCAGGCACCTTCCTGTGCTCTTGCCTGTTTGGGATACAAACAGATGACCCCAAGCCCAGGCTGGTCTTGCTCCACCCAGCGTGGGAAGACAGCGAGCCATGCTTGGCACCCCACGCTCCCCTGGCCCCATGGGGCTGAGGTGCATGGGAATCCCCACCTGGAAGGTTGACCCATGCCGCTGGGACCCCCCTGCTCCAATGCACCTGCCACGGAGGCAAGCGCCATGGGCCACAACAGCAGAGGGAACCATGCAGATGGTGAGGCTCAACCCATCACTCCAGGACACTCAGCTCTCCAGGGATGGAGAGGCCAGCACCAGGACAGACACCTATGCATGGGGTGGAGCTGGACCCACACCACGAGCAAGACGGTGCATGTGCATGTGGCTGAGCCTGAGCTCCAGCAACAGTGGAAAGCAGAGAGCTTCCAGCTGTGGACAGGCACCGAGGAGAGGTGGTCACTGTCCCCTCCACCCTGGCCATGCCAGGGTGGCCAGAGCAGGGCTACAATGCGGTCGCGACAGAAGGGAGCAGCCAGCGCGGGAGGAATGTGCTGCTGCATGGGCGGGAGGAGAACACAGCAAAGGAATGTGCTGTGCCACGGCCAGGGCCGGGGGGGCGCGGGGGGAGTGCGAGAGGAACCAGCAGGCAGGAAAAATAAATTCTGTCTCTCCCAGGGCTACAGGGCCGCAGTCCTTCTGGTCGCAATTTTTTTTTTTTCTTCCTTCTCCCTCTTAAATAAAACATGATGTCAGCCATTGTTCTGGCTGCAGAAGGGCTGCCAAAAGCTCTGGCCTTTTCTCAGTCGTCTTCCAAGCTTTGCTCGCCTCCCCAGTACAGGGCTGCAGACATGAGCAGACCCTAACCCTGTTGGTTAGGGTCACCCTGTCTTCTGGTCCCTGCAGGGTTCAGGGAGCCAACACCCACAGGCATGGTCATGGAGTCATCAGCCCACTGCCCTTCACTTCATCTGATCCATCAACATTACCCCACCATAGCGGGTCTTTTCACCACCAACACCCCTGTCTGCCTCCTTCAACCCCTTAGGAAGCCTGAAGCCCCCAAAACCTCCCGGGCTGATGGCGAGACCCGAGCACTGAGCTGGGAACTTTGCCCACCACAGGAGTCAGGGCGAAGCTTGCCAGATCTGAGATGATCCCTACGAGGCTGTGCACAAAGTCCTGCCCCGATACAGTCTGCTCTCTCCTCCAAATGAGGAGCAGAGGCAGATCAGCACCCCCTGCAAGAACACAGGCACTCTGCGGGTGCTGCCCACCCTGGAGAGCCCACACCGGCGAGTGGAGCTGGCTGGAGGGGGCCAAGGCAGGGAGGCACCGTGACAAGTGCAGGGTGGTAGAAGGGAGAAGAGCATCACGTTTCAGCAGACAGGTCCTACCCCATCCCTGGCCGCGCTGCAGGTGGAAAGAGGATGCATGTGTGTGGGAAGTGGGGGGGGCTTTTCCGAGACCCCAATTCAGCTGGACGCGGAGGCTCTCAGATCTCACAGGTCGCTACTCATGGGGCTTCGGTTCCTGCTGCAAGGACACCTCCTCTCTGCGCCCAAGCATAGCCTGTCCTGGGAGCGAGGGAGCAGCTGTATCACAGCCCACTGAGACTGCAGACTGTCAGCACCTGTGTGACCAGCAGCCCACCCGAAGCACAGGGTCAGCCTGGCCCAGCCATCTGCGCGCAGCTGCTTCCAGCTCTATGAGGAGGTGCCGGCTTTGCAGATGCAGCCCATAAAGCCAGAAAATCATAGGCAAAGAGCACCTGAGGGGCTTGGCCCATCCCTCCCCTCCATGTCCGCCCTAGCTCATCTGCCAGCTCCAGGTGGATGTCAGGCAAACAACATCCAGCTCTGGAAATTGGGATGGTACCCCAGCACCTTCCCTGGAACAACACATGGAGCTGGTGACCATTATGCTGATTGGGGCTTTGGAGAAACCTGGCCCCTGGCAGGAGGGGGTGCTTCAGGCTGAGATATCCTCCAGAAGCAGGACTTTGAACACGTTCTCAAAATGAAGACCCACCACCCCCAGGAAGGTTGAATGCAGCCTGGTGGGCATGGAAACTGCTTGGGCAGGATGCGGGCAGGGGGAACGATGCTGGGGTTCTGGTGGGAGAGCTGGACCCCTCCTGCACAAGCCACACCAGGAATGGATGTGTGAAGGGAAACAACGGGCGGGGGGGGACGACACTGCAGAGAGCTCTGCCTATGGAGCTCCTCAAAGCTGAGTGGTGGATAGGGTGTCAGAAGGGGTGGCGTCCCCTCCACAGCTGGGACACTGTGCCACCCTCTGGACCGGGGCAGGGGACAGGCAGAGGCACCCATGTAGCAGATCTGTAAATGGAAAAGCCAAGTTGCAGCCCTGAATATGGGCCAGCACTGCATTCCTCTTGCAAGTGAGACAGTCGCAGGCTGGGCCGCATGAGGAGGAGTACGGCCAGCACATCAGGGAAGGTCTTCATCATCACCAGGGAGGCCACGTCTGGATACTTCAAGGCCAACTCCATGGTTGGGGCAGGGGTCAGCGTGCCCTTTGATCACATCCAGTACAGTCCCATGCTCACGGGAACGTAGGACTGGGGTGGTCCTGAGCCCCACACCACCTCACCACCCAGCAACCTTCACAAGTGCCACCTCCTCTCACCTGAACATTTTCCCCAAGGAGAAGCTCCAGGACACCAGAGGATTACGGACTTCCTTTTCCACATCAGATTATTCATGGCCAGTTAACATTCATTTCTTCCTGTGCCAAGACCAGCCATGTCCTCAGGCAGCTTTCATCCACGGCCACCTTCCCTCCCTCTGGCCTCTAAAGCCAGGCCAGTTTTCCCTGGCCGTCACTCCACTGCCCCTTCCACCTGCTGCCACGCCATGTGGTCCCTGTCCTCCTGCATCACTCTCAGGATGGGAACTATCACCTTTATGTCCAATAGGAGCTGGTTTTTGTCACAGCTTGTCTCCGTTGTTTCTTCTTCTTTTGCTGTGCACCTCTGAGGAAAGTCTGGCTTTATCTCTTCAACTCCTTCGGGGGACTCAGTCTCACTGCACCGTCTTTGGTCAATTTAGTGGTCATGCCATTGCAGCCTCCCCAGCCTGAGGCTCACCAGGCTGAAGAAGCCAGGCTCTGGTTTCCATTGCTCAGACGGGCTCCCCACTATGTCTGGTCCTCACAGCTTCTCTGTGTATCCTCGGTGCACAATTAGGCTGTGCCCCGCTTTACAGAGGTGTCAAAGCCAGGTATAGCGGCATTAACGCTCCTGTATCTGCTGGAAGATCTTCCTCAGCATAATTTGGGATTACTCACGCCTCTCCCAGAGGCACCTTGTGATCACCCTATGAGCAATGAATGCCTCTCCATCCCAATCTTTGTGTTTCACACTCTACTAGCAAGCAATGGAGAACACCCCAGTCTTGAGCAGTCATCACTTCCCTGTCACGGTGGGAACATGACACAAGCAAGGAACCAGGTCTGGGGCCCATCCAAGGAGTCCCATTAAGAGCAAAAGGAGACAGGGCTGGAGACATGGCTACAACATAAGCCAGCACCAAGGTCCATCCAGGAGACAGGGCTGGAGGCAAGCTGTTTACCACACAGGTCCAGGATCCCAGGAGATAGAGCAGGACACAAGCACACCCACAACACTACACAGAAAGACTGAATGCCCAGGGCTGAGCTTAAATGGTGCTCCTGGGCCATGGGCAGGGGTGTGGATGGGGCCCAGGTGAGGCTGGTCAGGGCAATTAAGGTCTATTAGTGCCCTCAGGCCCCTGACACCCTCCAGACACAACCAGGAGTGATGGTAGTAGGAGAAAGCTGCTCTGAGTGGGCTACAAAAATGGAGGCTGAAGAAGACCTCAGGCAGCATCTGCTTTTGCAAAGCTGCTTCTTGGCCTGAGATTTTGGGCTCCCATGTCGTTTGCACCAGGGCATGGTGTGAGGGCTTCATCCGTGCCATGCAGGACAAGCCACACACTGTCTTGGCTTGGGCTGCAGGAGAAATGCTGCATGTGCCCCCTCTGTGGGGTTCAGGGAATAACCCAAGGCGCTTGGACATCTGCAAGTGCAGGCTGGCACCATCAATTGGACGTCACCTTTGCCAGGGACATAAATCCCTTGGTGGAAGGAGTAAAGCCAAGTGCTTGCACCTCCAGGAAGTGGTGGGGAAGCAGTGGTCCTGTCTAAGATGCCGGAGCCAGCAACTTCCCTGGGCACATCTGAGAGCTGCGATGGGTGTCTGGGGAAGGGGCGCACAGCTGGGTGCTGGGAGAGCCCAGGGGAGTCTGGCTGGCAGCAACACACTGAGTTCAAGGCTCTGCCAGCACTCTTGCTTGAGAAAACCCTGTGCCGCGCAGTACTGCGAGCAGGCTGAGCATGTCATCCTGACCGCGGCAGAGGCCAGCTTTTCCCAGATGTGCGCTGGGTTATGCCTCAGCATCCAGAAGGAGCTGCGAGGCTGAGCCCACCCTTCAGCTGGCACTCCAAAACCCCAAATCTAGGGGTGCATCAGGTCCAAGCACTGTCCTCCCTTGCTCATCCCCATCCTCCAGGCTGCCACCTGCATCTGGGTGCCTTTCCCGGTCCTGCCAGCCCCTTTGCTCCCAGCTGGGCTGTACGGATCACGTCTTTGCTGGCTCGGTTCCCCTGCCTGCCTACTCCCCCTCTGCCCCTCGCCCCCAGTCCGCAGGAGCCCACCTTGTCCTGCCTCTCCTCACCCCTGCCCCAGGGCTTGCAGCCCCCCACCGAATGGAGATCGTGAGTCCATCACCCCAAACCATCCACTCTTGGAGGAGGATGAGCTCATGTTTTCTGGTCAGCTGTTTGAGGACAGAGGCTGGCTCCTGTCAAGCCTCCCAGATTTATGGTGGAGGTGATTTTGGCCCCCGCAGCAAGAGCTTGTGCTGGCCGACCCCGTGGGGATGCGAATGCATGGAAGCACCTGAGGTGCTGCCTTGTGCAGCCCCAGTGGGGCAGCAAGGCCCCCAGTCCACAGCCCAGCCTCTCGCCATGTGCCCCCAGCCCCGCTCCAGATCTGCCCTCCCGCAGCCCCACAGCAGGGCTCTCTGCTCCAGCCCCACAGCGGGCTGTCCCTTTCCTCCTCCAGTGCCCCAGGGATGTGGGGAGCGGGGCACATGGATGTCGCATTCCCACGTGGCAGCGGGGGTCTGTGACTCCTCCCCATGCCTCTCGCTGCTCCATTCACCCCACAGCACGGGCAGGGGACACCCCCAGGGTGTGCCACCACCCCTGCGACCATGTCCCTGACCCCTTTCCACCGCCCATGCCCAGCCCCACAGCACAGCCCTTCACCCGGCCACCACACATAGGAGGGGTGAGGTGTCCCCTCCACCTTCCCCGGTCCTTCACCGCTCTCAGTGTGGGACTCTCACAGGGCAACAGGGACATTGTGTTGTCCTGGCGTGGCGGCTGCCACTGGCTTGCAACCGGTATCCAAGGAAAGGAGCTGGGGAGCTCAGCCACCTCTGGGTATCCACTCCACAGAGTCCAGGATGCAACCCAGAGTTTCACCTTGGGATCCAGTCCTCTCCGGTCCCAGAGGACTGTCCCCTCCAACCAGGGAAGCAGGACATTTCCTTCTCCCTCTGCTCACCCCTGCATCTCCAGCACGGCGCAGCATCGCGACGCGTGGGATGCAGGGGCCAGGGAGGGCGTGCAGAGCGGCGGAAGCCACGCTGTGCCCGGCGGCCAGGACTCCACTCTCACCCCATCCCTCTTCCTCCGCTTGCATAACTGTGGTAAACAACTCCCCACATGAAAAAATGTGTGGGAAGCATGGGAAGAGAGGGGAGCTGTTTCCAATTCTGGGCCTCTTAAAACTTGTCCTTCCTGGAATGAGGAGAAAAATACGGTCTTGATCCTGGAGATAAGGCCAGCAACAGTCAACATGTGAGATGTCTGCAAGGATTTTGTGCCATCCTGGTCACTGAAGAGGAGTGAGGATGTCGCTAGCGCAACCTGCGTAGATCAACCAGCAGCTCAGATGCTGTGACGGGTGCTCAGGGTGGCATCTGCTCCTCTCCAGGGTTGCAACGGAAAGGTGACGGGGTGGCAACCTTCTTCAAGAAGTAGAGAAATTTGAGCATGGGGGAAGAGGCCTGAAGGTGTCTCTCAGTGGAGAGTTTGTTCTGTGCTGCCAAGAGGTGCCAAGCTCTCCTCTGGCAATGCCAGAGGTCTCTCTCAGAGCCTGTGTCTATAAATTGAACAAGCACTGAGCAGAGCAAGCATGATGACCGTTTCTTTCCTTCTTCTTCCAAGGCGGGAGCATCTTCAGAAACCCTGTCTCCAGGCTGCCGGCTGGGGGAACTTAAAAAGGAGAAGACACTCCAGACATCCTAGAGCCAGAGGCTCTGATGCTCCTCCCAAGCAGCAGCCCATCACGCTGCAGAGGGAGCAGACCACTTGCTGTCCTGGCTTCATCCAACACAGAGACACTTCTACAGTGTCTCACAGCAGTTTGGGGTGTTCTCCAGTGCTGGCACAATCACACCCTAAAGTGTAGGGAACAAAGAGCAGTCTTTCTCCATCCATGGCTCTGCCAACCTGTTCAAGGCTGTGTTATAGGCTGAGAAATGTGATTTTCCTTGATCTTCCTCTATCAGAAAACCATAGGATCAGAGAATAACTTCGTTTGGGAGAAACGTATGAAGTCTTTAGTCCAGTTGTGCTCAGAGCAGGGCTAACTCCAAAGTCAAATCCACTTGCTCAGGGCATTGTCCATGAGCAACCTGATCTGGCCCCTGTGCCAGGGCTGCACAACACATTTTTTCTTGTGTCCAGTGGTACCTTCCTTGCTTGGAACTTCTGCTTGTTGCCCATTTTCCCCTTATCGTTCATGTCTGAGAAGAGTCTGGCTCTGTCTTCTCTACAGCTCCCCTTTAGGCAGAGCAAGTTGCAATCAGATCCCCCTTTCGACCTCTCTTCTCCAGGCTGAACGACCCCAGCTCCCTCAGCCTCTTCTCATACATCTTCCCTCCAGATGTTGGCTATACTCTTGCTAACACAGCACACCAGTTGGCTTTCATCGCTAGAGAAGCGCACTGCTGATTCATGGTCAACTTGTTCACCCAGTCCCCATGTCCTTTGCTGCAGAGCTAATGCACCCAAGCTGGTTGGTCCCCAGCGTGTCCTGACACATGGGGTTGCTCCATCCCAGACACAGGACACGGTATTTGTCTCTGTTGAACTTCACGAGGTTCCTATTGTCCCATCCATCCAGCTTGTCAACAAGACAGAGGGACCTCAAGGTTCCCCCGACTGGCTTTATCTGAACCTCAATGACTGCTTCCTTCCAGCGCATTTTCCTGAACGAAGAGCTGCCAGACTATTCCCAGGAACATTGCTGCTGCCGTTTTTGCAGACCAATACAACATTTGCTTCACTCCAGACTTCTGGAAAGCAGTAGCTTTAATGTTAAATTGCCTGCTTCAGTTGACAGAGCAGCTGCTACATTCTTTGTCTCCCTGAGCACTCTCAGCTCTACCATGTGGATCTGGTGTTTTCTTTTTTAACGTATCATTTTGTTCCAGCACTTTTTCTTCAGCTAGCTCAGGACTAAGATATACGTTTGCTTTGCAAACATCTGGGATGGGTTAAGAACGTATTTCTCCCTGCTCATAGGATGGATGATGGAAGCACTCTATATCTGCTTCAGTGCAAAGTCACCCAAGTTAAGTTGAACTGTCAAAAGGAAATAGTCGGGTTTCCAGATGCCTCTGCTGCCCTAAAGCAAATCTAGGGGTGTTCACGTGTCCTTTTCTACTGCTGAAGCCATTGACAGGATCCTCCAGTGGAACAAGAAAGGAGACAGAGGCAGATTTCACCTAGATCTGATTTCATTTCAGTCCTGGCAAGTGTTCAACACTCCCTCTCGAGTTAAACTATTCCTCCTGCCCCAGGACCCTGGAGACACTGGTTTCTCACCAGTGCAGCCTGCCTAGAGGTGCTGGGAGTTTTCAGAGGGGATCAGACCCTCCTGTGAGTCCAAGCAATGCCTCTGCTGCAAGGAGGCATCTCGGGCTCACACTAGTTCCAGGAGGCTTGTGGTCTCCCCTTGGAGGCACTGAGGTCTCCCCTTGACTACTGGTGCCTTTCCCTGCTCCTCTAGTCCCTGGGTTGGGGACTTCAGTCAAAGTCAAGATGTTTCTGGATTTCCACCAATATCTTCTTTTCCCTTCGCCTGCTCATGGTTTCACAGCCTTTTCCCTCCTGACAGACTTAAAGTGATTTTTGTTCCTGCCCTCTTTCTTCACTCAAATTTTGTGAGCCCTTAGTGACTTGTATGGATGCTGAAGCAGCCTCTACATTCAGCTGAAGGACTTTAACTTAATTCCTTTTGTGCTTAGGGCATTTTTATCAGCTTCCTGATTCTCTTGAAAATTCCCCGTCTCCTACTCAGAATGATCCTTCTCATTTTTCCCATGGTTTCTCCACAAAACATTGACACTATGTTGGAGTCTCTGTTACTGGCAACTCAGTTTTCGTTGCTATAGCATTTTGTCTGTAGTTACTTGAATGTCATTCCTTGAACAAATGCCCCGTAGTTAAGAATCAGCACTTGGATGGACTTCCCTTGGTTTCTGTAGGTGCTGGATCAGGAATGAAGTCCCAGCCACGGCCAGGCGTTCAGGTATTTAATTGCTCTTCAGTCCAGGAAGAGGTGAGCACCCAAGTATCTTGGAGACCCTCACTCCTGTGGAGCACACCATGGGGGTGAACATTGCCTCTTCATCCCTTCATCCAAGAGTAAGTCCCACGAGCACATGGATCTGCTGGGTCAAGGCATCACCTCTACGCTGGCTTGGTGTGAATTCTTAAAACTTGGATGACAGTCTTCTCCAGTCTTGGATTTCAAGGATATTTCTGTATTCACCTCCAACAGCTCTGTCCCAAAGATGCTGGCACAAAGCCTTCCCAACGTCTGCCTCCTCCACCTCACCAAGGACTGGGCTTCCTTCTGCAGTGCCCATCACCAATAACTTCTCTGCACCTGGGCACGATCCTGGGGTGAAAGAGTCTCTCCAAGATTGTGAGCTCTTCTCCCTCACTTCTCCTCTCCTGAAAACACAATCCACCAACCAACGAGCATGGGCACAGCACAAAAAAAGCAGGGAGCAGCTACAGAGCAACCTGTGAGCTCTCATGGAGCTGGTAGGTGGGCAGTGAGACACACACAGCCCCTGTTAGACCACTGACCCAAGATCCCTCCTCTTACTGCGTGGTCTGTGCAACAGCACAGCGCTTACCTCCCCTTTCCACAAATGCTTCTGGCTCTTTTCCACATCCTTGTTCAATATCTATTTATTGAACCCTCAGCTGGCACTGGCCAACCCCTTCTTGCCGAGCACTCTCAGAAGGTGCCTGGCTGTGCTCCCCTGCCCCTGGAGACCACCTTTAAGGATGTCGAGCACCACAAGTAAGAGCTGTAGTCCTTTCTGGTTTCCTCGCTCCCTGAGGAGGTCTTGTCCAGCTGATGAACGGGTTGGTCCCTCATTGAGAGCCAGGCATGGTCTAAGAACAACACTTCCAAATCATGAAGCTGATTTTGAGCTATCTGACAGCTAGCGAGGATGAGAAAAATATCTGAAAAGAGGAAAACATATTTATTCTGATGCTTACATAACACAGAAACAGCTGAACGGATTTTGTTCAAACCATCCCCAAATAATTCTTCAGTTTTTTGGGCTGAGATCAAGCATGAACAAATTCAATCCAAAAGGATATTTTTTGAGCGATGTATAAACAACTGAAAATAGGGGTTTCGGCTGGAATGTGTGTCTCAGCCGTAACTCGAGTGTTGCAAGAGCGGTTCGTGTGTGCTTCTCCAGGGAGTGTGGTTTGGCGGCAACGTGCAGGATTTAGCTCTCCAGTCTCGCATCCTCCCCTATTGGAGAGGGCTCCTTTACTCTAAACTTAGAAGTATCTTATGGGATCTGTTCCACTCGTGATGGGGCCTCACTGGCAAGCAGCTCCAGTGTGTAATTGTCCCGTCTGGTAGAAATGTTCCCTATGTTTGACTTCAGACTGGCCCCTGCTTCATGCCAGCACGTTGCTGCGATACTGTCTGCAGCCACCCCGTCATCAGTGCCCGGCTGCATCCTTGCTGCTCTCCTTTTTCGCACGCCGACTTCAGATCTCCCTTCATCCTCTCCCCTCATCGGACGGTATCCAGGTCCTGGCTCGTCCCGCTCCCAGAGTCTCTGCTCCTCTGTGGTGATGCTGAAGCGGGCGGACGGGCCACATTAGAGGGGCAGCTGTCTCCCAGGGGGGTGGGCTGCCTGGTTCCTTGCAGCCAGCCTGCTGCCCTCCTGCCCCCAGCACCGCTGCAAGGAGAGGCTTTTGGTATCATGGACAGGGCTGATGTGGGATGGAGGATGTCCCAAGCTGCGGCCCCCTCCGAAATGTCCACCAGCTCACGGTTGGCCATGAGCTAGCCCAGAGAGCCTCTGATGGCTAGGAGGTCACAGCATTGCCTCCCCAAGTCCTTCTTCATCTCACTGGGGCAATGTACCACAAACCCTGCCCTCCACTCTGTCCAAGCAGATTCCTCTGCCCCTTCCCCAGAACAAGCGCAGAACGGTCCCGGCCACAATATTTTGCCTGGCATGGACATGCTCTAGACGAAAATGCTTGTTATTTCTGTCTGCTCATCCTGACTTTGTAATGGTGACTAATGCTTTTTCTGGCTGGAAGAAGGTTTAGGGGCATGTTAGCAAAGTGATTGCAAGGAAACAGGCAGCTCCTCTGATCCCCCATCACTGGCGACACCACTTGTCCCATTTATCCAGGCAGGAGTTGTCTGGTTGTTGGTCTCATTGCTGGGACCTACAGAGACCATGCTCCGGGCAGAGACCATGCTCTGGGGGCCAGCCGGGGACATGGCACCCCCCGAGCTGGCAGCCGGTCCGGTGTGGGGCAGCCTGCCCTCGGCAGCATGTCTGGGCAAACACTTTATTCCTGCGTCTGGAATCTTTCCGATGCATCCAAAGACACCGAGCATGGTCTCAGTCCAGTGCCGAGACCATGCTGGAGCCCACGGGCTGAACACAAGGGACGTACAATTAACGTTTCCAAGGAGAAACTCAAGTCACGGTGCTGGAAACCTGTGAAGCTCTCGGAGCCGCCTCCAAGCCCCGTGGAGGCAGCAAACCCTGGCACAAGGTGGGGAGGTGGGGAGGACGGGGAGCCAAGAGGCAGCATGGCCGAGCGTGTCCTCCTCCTGTGTTCCTGCCCTGAGCCCTGCTCTCTCAGACAGGCTCACGTCGGAAATGAGCGGTGCATCTGGGACAAGGAGAAAAGGCTGATCCCAGCAGAAAGGATCTGGCGGAGGGGGGTGTACAGCTATCAGTAGGTGTCCTGTCATGAGCAGGCATCCCGTCATGGTGGAGAGATCAGATTTTATTTCCCGTTTCCTTCTGTGAGCAACTTTTTTTGCTTCCAAACCTTGTAACCATTCCCATTCACAACTTGGGCTGAAACAGCGATGAATAAACATGACCTTTTTTCACTCAGAAGACTGCCCAGCACCACAGGACAAGGTGAATTCAGATGAAATCCAGGAGCTGGGGTTCATTGCCCCCTTGGACAGCGGGACGTCCAAGGTGCTCCAAGATGAAGCAGAGGAGGTGGAGTGCTGGGGTGCCTTGGTGGGGTCAGTGACTGCCCGCTTTCGAACCAAGGCTTCTCCAGCAAGCAGAGAGACATCGTTTTCCTGCATGGAGGACAAGACAGATTTGTCTCGTGTTTGCAAGGGTACATTTGCAGGCAAATGCCATGGTACGAGTGTTTTTGGACCCATCCACAGCCCGAAGCTTTCCCCAGCCCTTGCTGGCTGGAGGACCCTCAACCGTTGCTGCAAGAGCTGGATCAGGAAAAGCCAGCAAGAGCAGATGTTTCTGTATCGTCTGCCAGGATCCTAAAGTCTGGACAGGGGTCCGAGAGTGACAGAGGCACAGTTGTCCTTGGGCTACAATCAGTCAGAAAGCGAAGCTGCCAGCCACAGCCGTCCAGGTGCCGCCGGTGAAATCGCCTCTCCGGTGGCCGTCCTAGCACACCGGTGGCCAGCTCGCAGCCTGGTTTGGATGGTTTCTGCCTCCAATGCGTCTGAGGTTGCTCTGCTGTTGGTGTGGCCTCCACTGGCTCTGGATTGCTGCTTCCATTCCCAACTCCTTCTCCACAGAGGCCCACGCTGAACAAAGCCCTTGGCTCAGCGGCCACTTTGGGCTGTCAAGAGGTACACTCCAGGTCGTAAGGACACAGAGGTCAGGATCTGCACTGCTGCCTGATTGCCAGGGGTTTTGTCCAGGAAAGCAGCAGCCCTGTGCATGTCACCATCCAGGACAAGCTGGGAGTCCTGCAGCCCCCTCATCCAGCCAACTCATGCTGGTCTGTGCACCTCTGACCCAAAACCTGTGGGTGGTGATGTCCATCCCTGCTGCTGGAGACAAGCCCGCGCCCATCCCTGCCATCTTCTCCTCCTGAGAGCTCTCCTCTCCATCTCCCCTCCATCACGGCACATCACCTCGGAGCCAACACTCAGCTGGGCTGTTAGCACCTCTCTCCTCCCTGCAAAACAGGCTTGTTCCTGGCCAGCTTCTCTTCTTCTTATCTGCAGCATCCCTCCCCTCCCGCCCCTCCCAGGGTCCCCCGCTGCGAGGACCTCGGAGGCAGCCACAACCAGACCGAGCACATCCCTCCTGGTACGCTCTCAAACGAGCCCCACGGTGCTCACCGCTGTCATGCAAGGCCTTCACACCCACAAAAACTGGTTCGAGTTATTCCCTGCTCTCTTCACCAGTTCCCTTTTGGCACCTCCAGATTTATTCCTCCCATTGCAGAAGTGTTTGGGATTCCTCTTATCTCTGAACATGGACTGCATTCGTACGCAGGGGATGTCATTTGATTACATCCGACCCAAACTTTAATCCGTCTGTATAAAGTCTCTGTTGTGCTCAGTCTGTACTGTTTGCCTATGTTAGGATCTTTTCTGAATTTCATTAGAGGAAAGACTTGCTTAAATAATTTGGGAGACAATTTGGAAATAGTTTTACTTATAAAAGCAGTGAGTTCAGTGCGCTGTCAGTCGTGGATTTATATCGCCTTTGTTTGTGAACATCCAGATGGTATTCTCTGACTATTAAATTGCTTTTCATTATGTTCACAATGATTATTCACTTAGAAATTCCCACAGGAAGCTGACAACCCACAATTTGTCAGTCTCCTGCTTGAAAAGCCTCAGCCAGTCCGACGAGGGGCTGAAACCATCCCAGCCCACCAGGTGACACAACTCCTCTCGCCCGGTGGGGACACCTCGCAGGGTCAGCGCTGGGGAGCATCCCGTCGGCACCAGGCACCGGGCAGGCGTTTCGGAGAAGAGCCGAGCAGGTCAGGCACTCGGTTCCCCCGCGAGTCTATCCAAACACGTCTCCCGGGAGCCCCAGCCAGCCCCGTTGCAAGCCTGGCCGCTGTGGCGGCTCCAAATGGGAGCTGGCTTTTCGGAAAGCCTGGCCCCGGCTGTGGTGCCAAGCGCTGGGAAACCTGGCACTGAGCTCCTCTGAAATCTGGCTCTTGACACTTAATGACTTTCTCTCATACGACGTGCTCTGTTATTTAACTAGGAATAAAAGTCGGATGTTGATTGCCAGACGCTCCATCCTTCGCTGTTTCTGAAGCTGCTCTGCATCAGCATCCCTCCCACGTTCTGCTGCTTTCGCCATTGCTCATGATTTTACACAAGTGCAGCAATCAGCTCCTCAGGCAGTTTCTGTTCTCCTCCGATGCCTGTCCCTGGCCTTGCTGAGCTGCACTGGGATGGATCGTCCACCATCTGCCAGGTTTGCTCTCTGGCAGCCTGCCCGTTGTCCGAGCCAGGAGGAGGACAGCTCAATGCCACCTGGATCTTGTTGGGAAGCACAGAAGATGCCACATTGTGCAACAGCCCCGTGCCCCCTCCTGAGCCAGGCACAAGGAGCTGGTGGGTCCCCTGATTGCTCCTGCCAGGGCAGGGTTTGCTCCTGCTGACGAGTCACCCCTCCTTGTCTATACCAGGTGCCAAGCCCCTGCTGTGTCCCTGTGCTGTCAACCTGTCGTGGCCCCAAAGAAGCTGGTGGTCCCCGTGCTGCACAATTGGTGCTGATACCTCGGGATTTGCTTACCGTGCCCCAAACCCGGGGAGCGGGGGGACTTTGACCCCACTGCCTTTCTGCAGCACGCAGGAGAGGTGGGAGGCTTTTTCCAGGGTTATTCAGGTGCATCTCTGCCTCCTCTCCCGCCCTCTCCCCTTGCCTTCCCTCAGCCTCTCTCCTCGCCTGGGCTTGGGATGGCTGAACTTTCGCCAGCGCTGGAAAGCGGCTTCACCGCCACGGAGACAGCGTTTCCTCCTCTCCAAAGTGCTATAAAGCCGGCTGCGAGCCGGCCGCTCAATTCCCAGACTGGCCGTTTCTGTCCAAGACCCATGCATCCCCAGGCGCGGCGCGGAGATGCCCTACGCGTCGCCTCCCCGCCCTTCATCTCACTCCAAGCATCCCTGGACCGTCCAGCCAGCCCACCGGACCGCCCTTCCTTCCTCCTCGGGGGGAAAGCGAACAGCCCAGCGACCGCGCATTTATGAAGCGAGGCCTCGGATGCCTCGTTTTTCTGTCAGCTTGGCGGGGCTGGGAATTGGCTCCAGGTGTTTTCGCTCGGGTCTCGCGTGCAGAAAGGGTGCTGTGGAGGGAGAGGCTGTCTGCTGGGCTCAGCCACGGCCACCGGCCTGCAAAACATCGCACTTCATCAGCTCCCTGGGGAGTGCAGCGCGGTGGGGGGGCGGCAGGGGAGCGCCTTCCCCCCTTCACACATCCCGGTCAGGGTCAGCTCGGCGGAGGGAGGAATCAGGGACCACCGTCCTAGGAACGGCAGCCGCATGGGGAAAATGGTTTTCAGCCCCAAATGCGCCTCTGAAATGAGAACGGGTCCCGCAGCGGGCTGGCCGCGCAGCAGGCGCGCTTTGCCATGCGAAGGCGCGCGCACACATGGGCGGTGCTCGCGTGCACGAGCATCCCCGCGTTGCTAAACACATGCCCCGTTATACAAACAGCGCGCGGCCAGCCAGGGAACGCAGCACCACCAGCCACGGCATGCCAGAATGAACACACACATCGCCGAGTGCACCTCATTTACAAAACGCCACCAGACACACACTCTAAACACAAACCACATGTCGGCTGGCGCGCACGCCCTCCCCACACAGACCAGCACAACAACGCCCGCCGCCAGAGACGCGCATCGGCACATGCGCGCGCACATCCCGCCAGGCACATGCTGCCTGATGCGCTCCCCGCGAGCACACGCTGTGTCCCCGCGTGCCTCGTCCCCCCTGGAAGCATGCGCACCTCCAGCCAGCCCCACGCTGATGGTGGACCTGCCTTCTGCGTGGGGACAACGTCTCCTCCTGTCCTGTCCAGCTCCCCCATGATGGCAGTGCCAAAGGCTGGGGCTGGGAGGTGCCCTCGGAGGGTCCTGGGAGATCTCCTGCTCCCTGGTGTAGTTGGTGTGGCAGGGATCACCCATCCTTGGAGTGAGGGGCACCTGCTCCAACAGCCTCCAGGCATCAGGGCACCCTGCCCTGCTATGCTGCCCATGCCAGGAGTGACAACAGGGGTGAAGGACATCTCTGAAGAAGCAGCAGGAGCTTGAGGACCATTAGAACCTCAAGCAGAGGAGGAGGACCTCAGCAGAGGAGGAAACCCCAAGTCCCCCTGATGTGGATGCAGAGAAGCTGCCCCTGCAGTGGAAGGTTGGGAGCAGGTCTACACCCTCCACCAGAGAAGACCCCAGCACCAAGAGCTGGGGCTTGTCTTGCTGTGGACAGGACGTCTTGCCCTCCACACATCCAACACGCCTCAAGGTTGGGTCTTATCTGCTGCTGGGCATCACCTCAGCTCTCTTGGGTCATACGCATACACACACTGAGCCCAACCTCGGGGCTTCTCAGGCTTCTGGTCCATGCAGTCCTCCACTGCAAGAAGGGCTCCTTGACTCATGAGGCACACACGCCATGCTCCTCTCACGTCCATTTAGGGCTCCTCAGGCAGTCCAGCACTGGTGGGATTCTCCTGAGGCTCATCAGACCCCAGGTGGAGGGTCTGGACCTGGGCTGAGACAGCACAGTCACACCTACAGCATCCCTAGCTAGGGCTGTGTGTTTGAAGAGGTTTTTTCCCTTCAGAAACACAGCCAGGAGGAAAAGTGAGAAAGCCGCCGCACGAGAGTTGGTCAGAAACATTTAGACAAGACATTTCTCCATTGGAATGTGCTGGCTCATCGTGATGTTTTGTGGAGACGGTTTGATTGCAGTCGAACTGTGCCAAGAAACTGCCAGACCTGCTGCCTGGCAATCCTCCGCCTCCCCCTGCTCCTGAGCAGCTGCCCTGGGGCATGGGCAGCAACCCAAGAGCCTAGAGAGTCTGCAAGCCCCAGGTCTCCACTCACTGCTCCATGAGAAGCTCAGCTCTCATGGCTGGCCTGGGCTTTGGCTGGAGGACAGAGCAGCAAGAGGAGTAGCATGAAGTCAGCGTTCCCAGGAATTCCCTGGGCTTGGGCGTCAGGGCAGCCAGCTTCGGATCCAAGCCCCCCGCCCCTGAAAAAAAATTTGTCGACTGGAGAAGCTCTGTGTCTTGGGTTCATTCTATGTCCAAACAAAACCAAATTTCCAAATGTCAGATTTTTTTGGGAAACCAGACTTGCTACTCTCCCCGGACCCAGCTGCCATGAGTGCCGTGTCGGTACCAGGCTCCAGCAGCTCCAGGACCCTGGAGCAGCGGTGAGGGGCTCCGTCCCCAGGGAGAAGTGTAGGGACCCGATAGGAGAAAGCTGCCCCCCCCCCCCCGTGTCTGTCTGCCGAAGGAATGACAGTCCTCCCCAGGCAGGTTCAGAGACAAATTTTGGGGAAAAGGTGGGGAAAAGCTGTGCTAAGCATCAGTTATGTGCATAGATCCTTCTGACATGAAGAGGTGAAGTATATATGTTGTGGCAATGAAACAGGGACTGGATCCCCGACCAAAACTACTTCGCAGCACAGGAGAAAGATTTCTCTGCTCTTGGTAGAAAAGCAGAGACCATGCATTTTGTGGCCAAGATCTGTGGTATTTTTTCCTGTGCCCGAGATGCAATGTCGGCTCTTGGGAAGGATCCCAGTGTGGGGACAAGCAAAAGAGGTGGGGGATCTCCAACCTTGGAGGCTTTCAGGCTTCAGGTAGACAAAGCCACAGCCACCCTGACCTCGTGTTGGGGACGGTCCTGCTGTGAGTCAGAGACTGGATTAGAGCCTTCCAGAGCCCCGGTCCCACCAAACCTTGGGGGTTTCTGGGAGAACCACCCCAAGGGGATGCTTTCAAAGGCACTTTCCTGCCAGGAGATCCAGGTGCTCTGCACGCCGGCTGAGGACCATGTTTCATATGGCTCTTTCTCCACAGTCACACTCCTGCCAGCCTGACTCCGGTCACGGGCAGCCACAGACCAGGAAAAGAGACCATGTTTCGTTAGACATGTGTGGACGGCTGACAGCCTAGCAGCCGCTCTGCAATTACGGGTGAGGGATCGCCTCCAGCGAACACAAGGGCTCTGCGAGGTAATTCTAGAGGCAGTAGTTGTGTCAACGCTGTGCGTTGTTGTGGGACAGGTAATTCAATCTAGCCCCAGATTTCAATTAGAGACTAAACAATATAAAAGCCACTTGGCATACGTGAAATGTAATTGAACGCTGGCTGGCTGTCAGCCCTCAGAAGCAGCTGAGATGAGGCCCATCACTTGCGAGTGAGTTCCTGCAGTCCCAGTCCTCCGCTATTTAACGTGGAGACAACATGATTAATGTTATAAGTGACTGATGGATGAAAATCATGATTAATATTGCCTGCAGATGGCATGGGCTGTGGTGGGAGACAGCAACCACTATGCCCTGTGAGAAGCAGTGCATTTCTAGCCACATGTGAAGCCACTCCGGCAGGAGCAAAGCACGGACCAGGGGCTCTGGCCCCGTATCTGCAGACCGAGGGTCCTGACCCCCATTCCCACGGGTGGGGGGCTCCCTCCCAGGAGGCAGCTTGGGGGTCTGGCAGTTAATTTGTGATCACGCTTCCCAAAGCAGTGACACGGGGGAGCTAGAGCAGAAGTGGGAAGGCTGTGAGTGTCCTGGTGTGCCCCCACCGGGTGAGGCTGGCTGGAGGAAAGGTCAGGGAAGAGTCACAGAAATCATTATAGAGAAGAAAGCAGGCGGCATCAGGAGCCACTGAGCTACAGGGGACACTTTATGATGTCCACAAAGACGTTGTGATGGGCGGTATATGGGGGCTCCATGTCTTTATTCACAGAGTCGTGCTTGCAATCCTTTAAGAGACTGACTGCATTAAGCAGCCCCTCTTGAAGAAGAGGTCAAAACTATGTCCCTGGGGAGTGACAGGGAGGGAAGGTGCCAGGTACAGCAGGGTGGGCAGGAGCCTGTGTCCCAGCAGGGAGCCCGGAAGGGACCGCTCACCATGGTCAGCTGTCGGTGCTGAAACCCTCACGAGGTAAAGGGGAGAGAGATCATGGAAAACCTTGGGAAGGACCAGCAGGACAAGGATTCAGAGAGCAACGTCTGTTGTGTGAAACGCAACACCCTTTTCACCCAACAGTGCTTCAAGGGCTGAAAACAGGCAACCCCTCTTGGGAGCACTGGGTAGGTCCTGGTGCCCTGCGAGCGGTCCCAGCAAGGGAACTGGCCCAGCACCCAGGGCAGCGGAGGTTCCTGGGCTCTGGGAAGGACCCCGCATCTCTCGTTGGAGCAGAGAGCCCTGTGGGCTGGGGGGCAGGGGGACACCCCAGCAGTCGTGCTTTGCTCCCCCGGGAGCGAATGGGACCATCTCAGGTCCACCCGACTCCAGCAGTGACCGTTCCCCCGGAAGGTGGCCGGGGGGATTAGCAGCACATACCAGTCGTGAGCGACCACTGCGTCACCGTGGCGTGCATCAGCGGGGCTTTACCGGCTGCCCCTCAGGCATTATCATGACTCAGTGGCACACTTTAATACACAAATATTTTTCCCTGCAGAAATGGCGAGCTCGGCCAAGTCATGCCACAGGGAAGGTTGGCGGGGGGGGATGCCCCAGGGGGAATGCGCAGCTGCCTGGAGGTGGATGGCTCCCCCTCCCCGGGTGCCACCGGGACCTGCAGGAAGCAATCGTGTCACTGGTCCCCGAGGCCCCACAGCTCCTGGGGGACGACGGGGCTGCCGGCGGCCAGGGGAAGCAGACATGCGTGTGCGGGGAGGAATGTTTGCTCCGAGCAGGTCCAGCTCCTGCGCTATTTCTGATCCCAAGAGGCCCTGAGGGAGGGCTGTTTATCAGGGATAGACTGTACCAGATTGACTTGGCATCTTTAAAAAAAAAAATAAAGCTCATTTTTGGAGTTTTTTGGGGGTTTTTTTTCAGACAAGAGGTAATTACGAGGAAGGCTAGAGGAGAAGGAGGGTGACACGGGATCATTTGAGCTATAAGGGTGAGGATGGGGTGTGCTGGAGAGCCAGGCACAGCAGCTAGCAGAGCTCCTTACAATGCATTTTTGGAGCCAGGTCATCAGCATCCCTGAAGGACAAAAGGCAGAGCAAGGAATACAGTGGGTCAGGAGGCTTCAGGAGAGCAGCGAATGGGTGACATTGAGAACTGGCGTAAGAGAAAACGGGCATGGCGTGATGCTGCAAGAAGTTTTTGCGCTTAGAGCCATCCGTGGGAGCTGTGCCCTAAGAGGTGACTTTGTCTGGTGGAAGCCCCTGAGGCAAAGCCTGGCTGCAGATGTCAACCCTAAGCCAGCAATGTGAGCTGGCTGTGTCAAGAGGATCAAAGGGTCAAAAGAATCCTGGGGTCACCGAGGCTGGGGTCCTGGAATCAAGAAGACGGGATCCTGAGGGATGGGATCTGCCACCTCTGTGCTGCTGCTTGTCCACCATGTGCCCTTGTCCTCTCCCTCTCCTGGGAAGCACAGACCCACGGTGGAGCTGTGCACAGGCCTCCATGCAGTTCCCCGAGGTCCTGGAGGCTGCCCACTGTCTCATGACTATCTCCTGTCCAGCCACATGCTGGACTGGTTGCTGATGCTGTTGGTGGGGGGATCTGGACCACTCAGAGGAGGGGACAGAAGTACTGCGTGGTCTTGGCTCGCTGAAGGGACCTGATGGTTGGGGTTTCATCAGAGCTTCCAAGGAAACGGGACCTTGGCCACTGCCAAGGGATGTCTCAGATGGGGAGTAGGCACCTTTCAAGTGTCCGTGTGGGACTGGAGGTGTCTCTGGCCCATGGGATGGGCTCCTGGAGGATGCACACTGGTCAGCCCAAGCCCAAGCCCCTGGTGGGGCCAGGACAGGCTGGACTGCTCCCAAGTCGTGGGGAGACTAAAACAGAAGGAGACACCTACCTTTATCCCACTCAGAAGGAAGGTTGTGAAGACCCACCTTGCTGCTGGAAGCCCAAGAGAGCGCAAGGCATGAGAAGGAGCTAAAGGGCTATGAGCTAAGGGGCATTATCAGCCACAGGACATCCTGGCTGGCAGGTACCCGAGCCTGCGCCTGGGGCCGTCTCCCAGCCAGGGAACGGGGCCAGCAGAGGCACAAGGCTGGGGACGGGGACGGGGATGGCGATGTCGGTGGTTCTTGACCACACGTCTGCCAGGGCAAAGCCCGAGCACAAAGTCAGTTTCCTTTGGGAGGCAAGCTTGTGGCAGAGATCGTGGTGCTGGCTGCGCGCACACCACCTGCCCACGGGAGCAAGTGGGGACGCATGGGGAGAGCAGCCGTCCCCGCCAGGGCAGCCCACGGCGGGGCAAGATCTGGCATGGGGCGACTCTTTTCAGGAAGGCTCACCCATGCAGCTCTCCAGGACTCGCTCTCTGGCACCGGGAGCCAACTTTCAGGAACTCCTGGCTGCCTGGGAAAGCCTCGGCCGCCTGCACGTCTCCAGCCTTTTAAGGAGCTTGTTCTCCACAGCTGAACTCTGCCTGCCTTCTCTGAGCATCCCAGATGGCACGGTGCAGGCATGGCGGGCTGCACTCCAGCATGCCGTGCACCCCCAAACAGACAGCCCCTGCCATGGGGACTGGCTGCCTGCACTGCCAGGCACAGGCAGGATGATCCGGGGACCCTGCAGCACTTGGGCTTCAGAGGCAGCGGAGGGGACTACAGGATGGGAAAGAGCCTGGGCAGGGATTTGAGGGCTCTCCAGACCTGAGCCTGGCAGAAGGTGTTGAGGTGTATCACCGTGACACCTCCACTGAGCACCATAGTGTGCATAGGTAGAGCGTACGGCTGCTGGGTTGGGGCTGTGTGTCTACACAGGGGCAAACGCACTGGGCGGCATAGCAGGAGGGCATCCGTGGCTGTGTGTAAGCACACGCATGCACACACGCATGCACCGCTGCACCTCCTTCTCTGCACACATGCGTGTGTGTGGACATAGTCCCGTTGGTGCATGCTTGCCTGGGTGCTCCCGTGCACAGCTCTGCTTTGCGTCTGTGTCCTGAGACATGTGCACCACTCCTATCTGTCGTAACAAGCACGGCCCCCGTCTTCTTGTGTTGTGTTCCTGTGTGCATGCAGTCCTGCCGTGGCCAGGTGTGCGCAAGCAGGTACGTGCGTGCAGACGTGCACGTGTGGCTCTGCCATCGCCGCATGAAGCTGGTGCAGGCAGGTTTGTGGGGGCCCCCGCAGCAAGCACAGGGTGCTCGCTGGCTGCATGCATGTGTGCCCTGCAGTGTGTGCGCCCACCTGCCCACCGTGTCTGAACACCCCAGCAGGTGCAGGGGTCCGGGCAGGGGGCTGCCCCTGCAGTGGGGCAGGGGCGGGCACAGCTCCTGCTGTGCTTGTTGGGACTGTGCCAGTCCCCGTGTGCGGCGTCATCCCCTGCCAGCTCTCCCGGCAGTTGTCACTTCCAGAAGAAATCTCAGGGTTTGCCGAAGGACACGGCTTCCTCCAATTGTCCCCCCTAGCAGCGGTGCCGGGCTGGGCACGGGGCTGTGATTAGCCCATGGCCTTGGCACTGGGGACACCAGGGCCAGCACCGTGCTAGGTGGGACAGCGAGATAAGGGGCCCAGACACAAATAACAGCAAAGCCAAGGCTGCCAAGGCACCGGGACGGGAGATTTCAAGACATGCAGCTTCTGGACGGACACCTTGTCCTTAACAGGGAGGTCATGGCCAGGGGAGATCCCCACCCATGCCCTAGTGCTGTTGGAGGCACCGGGGCACCTTGCTGCAGTGTTCCCTGTGTTCTGCTGGTGCTGTGGGCTGCAAAGCAGCATTAGTGAGTGGCAGAGGACAGGGGAGCTGAGAAGCAAGGAGAGGCCATTGCTGCTGGCCTCTGCCTCCCAGCTTGCGGCACAGACATAGACCCCAGGGCTTGGCCACCTCTCCCAGCTCCTTGCAGCAAGAGACCTGGAGTAACCTGAGGTTTGAGCAAGCGCGTTGCAGCTGGACGGGAGCCTCCTGTGCCAGCAGAGCTGCCTGGGGCTTGCAACAGGCAGCGTGCCTAGGTGAGAGGCTCAGCCCCTGGAAAGCAGCACGGGACCCCTCTGAGCACAGCACAGGCTGGGTGGCTCCGCACCGTCCCAGCAGACCGAGGACCCTGGGTGCAAGGCTGCGGGGCAGCCCCCAGCATCAAGGGGGGTTTGGAGGAGGGAGAAAGCACTGGGTGGGCTGAGTCCTCTCCAGCCATGGGAGCACTGGAGCCACGAGGAAAATCCAGGATAGGGCCAGGTGCAGGGAACCCAGCCAGCACAGACCACATCTTCCCCAGGGCCGTGCCTGTTTAGAGGCACATCTCATGGAAAAAGTGACCTGTGAGGCTCCAGGTTTAATCTCTCACCACACATCTTGTACATTTTTCAACGTTACTTTGGTTTTTCATCAGCAGTTCGGAAAAAAGCTACTGAAAACTGTTTCATTGAAAACTGTTTATTTTGCATCACTCTATAACTGAGCATCTGGGTCCTCAGACTTACTCGTGACTCTCTCCATCTGACAACAGTTTGCTGGAAGTCACTGTGAGGTCTCTCTCTGGTTCTCCCGCTGGGATTTTCCGCGACCATGAGCAGAAGCCCAAGAGCAGCAGCAGCTCTCCAGGTACTGCCTTGCAGCACCAATTTGGCAGTGGCCAGGGATCCAAACGCTGTGCTGCCCCATCCCCGGGCAGCTGGGTCCAGACACATCCCTCAGAGCCTTGACACAGTATTTTCCAGCCTTTCCAGCTACTCGTTCCCTTTCAGCATCAGGAACATGTCCTTTAGCACCAGCTCCTGCCTCAGCCCAACCTCTGCTTGCTGCCAGGGGCATCTTAGGGGGCTGGAGGTGACCTGACAGTGCTAGGTCCTTCTGGCACACTTTGGGCATCCCATCCCATCTCATCCCATCCCAGCTCTGCTTCCTCTTAACGCTGCCCATCCCATCCCATCTGGCAGCCACTGCTGGACAATTTCTCATCCAGAAACAACTCCTGATAGTCAGGGAGACTTCTGGGCAGGGATAGCTTCCTGTACAGCCCTCAAAAGGCATTTTGGCCAGCCAAGGGGCCGTGGGAAAGCAGAAAGCCTGGAAAGACCCATCCTCTTCCAGTTGTGTCTCCAAGGCTGCTGTCCCCCGAGGTGCCCTCATGCAGACAATGGCCTCTTCATCCTGTTGCCCAGCCCTGCTGCCCCAAAACCACCAAAAGCTTGTTGAGAGGGTCAAGGTCGTGGTTCTGCCTGTCACGTGTCTGCAGGGTGGATGAACAGCCCCAGTGCAAAGGAAAGGTCTAGAGCAGGGCAGGGCGGGTTTGGACACAGGCTGCAGGGCCACCTGGGGAAGGAGAAGACCCTCAGAAAGGAGGAGGAAAGGCCAAGGGGTCCCCAGTGGGGGCACGGGACTGTTTGGCCTCCGGGACATTGGCACGTGCCTGTCCTGGCACTGCTCATTGGGGCTGAGTGTGCCAAGCCCATCGATGCGGTTTGGAGGTGCCCATGGGGCACAAGCCAGGACGAAGAGAGGCTGGGTCCGTGCAAGGTGTCCCCTGCACCCAGAAAAGCCCGTGCCAGGCTGGTTTTGCCCCCCCATGCATCTGCGAGGGGGAGCAAGCACTGGCGGTGCCCAGGCAGTGCCGGCCAGACTCCTGTGCTTCAAGCAGCCCCCAGCAGCACTGCCACAGCATTGCAGCAAGCACAGGGATTGCTCTGGTGCTTTATCATGCCTCTGGGAGAAGCTATTTGGAGGCATTTCCCATGTTGCCTAAGCATGGCTGTCCATTGCCCAGATGCCTGGACCCCCTCGAGCCCAGGGCATCCGTTCCCCATGGGCTTGCACGCTGCCGAAGAAGCCAGGGTGGACAGCAGGTTGCATGCTGACATGGTGAGCAGCCAGGAGCCGGCAGTGCCCGGGCAGAGCGGGCAGGTGGGTTGCGGGCAGCCTGCCACATTCTCTGTCCCAGTCCGACCTGGCGGAGGGCCCAGGCGGGCAAGGGGGGAAGGCTGCAGGAACTTGATAAAGGGTGCGGAGGGTGGGGACGTGGGGCTGGCTCCGGGCTGCCCAAGGAGAGCCGTGGTAGCAGCCGGGATCCCATGGTTGGCAGCAGCTGAGGGATGCTGAGGGGCCTGAGGAGTCTGGCCGGGGGGTGTCGAAGCACCACGGGGTGAAGGATGGGGATAGGCACAAGCCCGCCTGGCCCTGGCAGGGAGGGGCCGCGGTGTCCTCACCAAGCAGGGAAGGGGTCCCTGCAGCCTGAGTTGGCTCAGATGCACCTGCCTTGCTCGGCGAGCCAGGGCAGCACCAGCACTCGGGTCCCCTGAGCAGGCTGTGCACAAGAGACATGAAGATACCAGAGCAGAGCAGTCATGTTCTGCTTGGGCACCACCTGCACATTTGTTCTGTCCTCCCTCCCTGCTCACAGGACCCCTGTGTTTTGTCGCTGCGAGGGGCTTTGGCTGGAGCTCAGTGGTCTCTGGGTGGTCTAGGACACCGGAGTCCAAGGCTTCCTCCTGGGCTCCTCTGAACATGCCCCCAAGATCATCCCCACCCTGGCACCGTGCTGCCCGTGGCCGACTAGTCCACCAATAGTTGGGTGTGCTCAGCCCCTCACTCCACAGGCAAAGGGATGGTCTGACACCATCACAGTGGTGCTGTGTGCCTCAGTTTCCCCCGCCATCCTAGACAGGGGCAGATGGGACACCAGGGCTTGAATACAGCTTGTGTGGCCCAAGCAGAGCAGGACTGGGGGGGATGGCGGTCTGAGACCCACAGGGCACCGCAGTGAGACCGCAGCCAAGGTGGGAACCTGCTGGCGCTTGCCCCAGGGGCTTCCCAGCAGGATGATATTGGATGGTGCCGAAGCCGTGGGTCAGGGAGCCGAGGGGCAGTGCAGAGGGCAGCCCCATGCTGCTGCCGTGCCCGGCCTGCCCCTGGCAGCTGGGGTCCTGCCCCTCTGCTCTCCATGCTCTCATCCACTGGTCGGACCACAGGCTGGTTTGCTCCTCCTGCCATGTCCCAGTACCTTGCGTTTCCCTATAGCCCATCTCGGAGGGATGCCCTCCCCATGGCGCCCTGGGGGTCCAGCTCCCTGCTGCCAGACGGGGGCTGCTTGGGCTGCTGCTGCCTGCCAGGACGTGCCTGCTGCTGCACTGCATCACCTCTCATCTCCGCTCCGGCAACCAAAACAGCCGGCGCTCTCGGAGCCTGCCCAGCCCCTCGTGTGACCCAGACAGGCCCTGCTGCGAGAGAACAGGGGGTCAAGGGCCACGCAAACATCTGGAGGGAGGCGCAGTCCACCCTGCATCCGTGCAGAGGGGCTCCCCGCGGACAGGAAGCGCTTGGGGGTCAGGGAGGTCCCCAGGGGCTGTGCCCCCAGCCCCCTGTGTCGGGGTTGGGGGCGGAGGGGCTTGCCGGCAGCATGCCTCATACACAGCCAGTCTGAGGACTCCCGGCAGCAGCACACAGCTGGCTTGCTGGCCGCCAGCACATCTGGAGCTGCTCAGGCAGGTCCAGGCAGCTGCCCACGGAGCGCACGGCAGCGAGGGCAGGGCTGCGTGTTACCGTTCTGCCAGGAGGCAGGTCAGGCTTGGGGCAACGGGGGTGCCACCGCACCCCACTAGAGCCACACCAGGGCATGCTGCTGTCCCCCACTCACTCCCCTGCCCCATCCCTGGTGGATCTCATCCCTTGTCCCTGGCACTGGGACGGCACGCAAGGGCTGGGCTGCAGGGACTGGCTGAGCAGCAGAGCTGGGGCAGGGTGCCATACGGCTGCCGTGCCAGCCGCCCCGTCCAGGATGGATGGGCTGCTCTGCGAGCACCCCCTCGCTGCCCACGGGTGTCTCCTGGAGGGACAGAGAGGATGGATGGACCAGAACAAAGGACACAGCAGACTGCAGAGCGAGGATGGCAGCAAGGCATGGGCACGGCTGGTTGGGGAGGGTCAGCCAGAGCAGCCCAGCTGCCCCTTGTCTCGTTGGACCTGGGCATTAGTATCAGCTGTCCCTATGGACCTTGGGGTCTTCCTCACAGGCAGCCTGTGTCCTTTGCCTGGGATTCCTGTGTGCTCCCAAGCAAGGAGCCAGGAAGATCTCAGGCAGGCTTTGGAGCATCTCCTGGAGATGGTCACCCCATGGTGAGGGGACATGTGGGTGAGTGGGGCCACCAGCACAAGGAAAACATGTCCCAGACTGACTCCTGCCTAACAACTCCACCAGCAGCCTAGTGGAGAGCCCCAGCACGGCCCTCCTACCCCACCATCCCTCTTTAGGTAACCTGCCTCTCCCTCTGGCCAAGACCCCCGGCCAGTCGGGGTCCTCCCATACCAGCTTCCACCAGGGGATGATGCAGCCCCCCAGAGCAGATGATACCTGGGTGTCCTCCTGAGGGCTGGAGGCTGGGTCTGTCAGCTCTTATTATCAGTGCCATGAGCATCACTTCTGCGTAAAACAGGCAAAAGTGCTAGTTACATAGAAATGGGGCACAGATCCAGAGGTAAAAATCCATCCTCTCTCCTGGCCTTGCTGCCGAGCAAGCCCAGATCAGCCTGTTCTGCCTCTTGAGCAGATGAGCCACGTGCCTGTGGTGCCTCCATGCATTTCCCTGTCAGGCACCACCAAGCGCTGGCCCAGAGGACAGCTCGGCACAGCCGGTCCACCAGCACCCCGCTCCCCACCACCAGTCCTCAGCTCTGGTGAACACAGCAGAGCATGGCCACCTGAAAAGGATGTTTCCCCCCACGCACCCTGTCCAAGGCATTGCTTTAGAGCAAAGGGGCTCCATCCATGTGGTTTCTCCATGCCGGTTTGGCCAATTTCTACCAACCTACCGGCCCAGGGAGGCTCTTGCCTGTGCATGTGGTGGAGTCTGTGCTGCCTGCTGCAGCAGCTGGACCACCTCCAGAGCATCTGCTGAGCACCAGCCCTTCTCCAGACGGGGAGGACCCACTGCTGCCCACCAACAAGCTGGCAAGGGAAGGGGAGAGAGGGAGCAGTGTCCCAGTGCCGGAGTAGAAAACATCATTAACGAAACATCAGTAGCTCATCAGGGGAAAGAAAGGCTATTCTCAATTAGTTCAGATCTAGATTAGGCAAGAGAAGTGAGTAACAACATGGGCTGGACCCATGTAAAGTTACTGGCTCAAACAGACTAAAAAATAAACTAAAAAAAAAAAAAGGAAAAAAGAAGAAATACCATATTCAGGTCTGATTTGTTTATTCAGAAATAGACAAAATTAAAACATAAGAACTAGGACAAAATATGCCAGCTCTAAATTCTGCCTGAGATGATGATTTTATTAGCAAAGAATCTGGATCTCAAGTTATGTCTCAAAACAACACAAAACCAGATGCAGAGGTCAATACTCTCATGCCTAATAACAATGCTTTCAGTGACATCCTTAAGGAAGAGATGGACTCATCGGTATTGCAAGAGACTTTTCAAACAAATTTGGACAGCAAAGAAGACAGCAAGATTTTGCTGTTAGAATCTGCAGTTTAAGTTGAGACAGAGCATAATGAAAGGTCTGTTCCAAATGCAATCCCATGACATCACTAAGACTCAACAATTAACATCAGCTGCTTCCCAAGTAGTTTGAAAAATGGAAATAAAGTTATAACTCAACAGCTAAAGTCATCCCATAAGAAAAATCAGCGGTATCCTGAAAAAAAAGGGGGCTTGAAGTCTCAACCTAAAGCCATTTCCAAAGGGAATAACAGCAAAACTAGTAGGAAATAAAAAGTATGTGAAAGTCATGCAAATTGAAATGTTCACGATAGAACTAAGACAAATGCCCAAAAAATAAAATTCTTGCAGAAGAATCCAGTCCTATGGACATCTCCACTACCAACCAAAGAAAAGACATCTTGAAGGTGAGCAGGAACAGATCCCAACTTTCCAGGTTTGGAAGAGACTACCCAGTTCCAGAGAATAATTTGGGCATGACAACAGTGTTGTCCACATTAAAAATGCTTAAGAAGATATTCAAAAAACAAAACCTAAAGATTGTCACAGAAATGGTTAAGAGATCCTGCAATAAAAACAAGTATTGGGGGAACAGAGACCAGATGGCATCTGTTATTTGTCTTAAAATCTTCTCTTCATTGCACTCAAGACAGGCAAAACTTTCCAAGCAGTCCTATAAGGGGGGGTTGCAAAGTGACACAGGGGAGGTGAGAGCTAACGATGAAGAATGAAGGTTTGGACAGCAACGTGTCTGGCTAACTAGATGTCTCCCAGCTATTTGAAAAGTTAGGATCGATCGGATGAGAGCTATGACCACTTTGGCAGACACAGGTGTCTCCCACGGGAACAAAAATGGGGACAGATGAATGAGACACTCTGCAGATCGACTCTTGGTTGCCCATCGAGTGCAATGGCTCTGCACGGATATGACCCGAGTATCTCCTCCAGCTCCACTCCTATGGATGCGAGAGGCACTGCAAGTGCTGTCAGTGGTATCACAGCTTGCTTTCAGCAAGCCAGATCTCTAATCCAAAGCTGCAATCTAGACAGGGCTCATGTCTGGCAGAGAGTCTCCCAAGAGGACTTCTTGGCTTTGCTTGCTGCTATCTGTCCTGGAGGAAAAGTTGATGAGGCTCCACCACAAAAAATGCCACTATCAGTCCCTGCTCATTACTGGCATTTAAGATCCCATAGCAACATGCCAGCATTGGAGACGATATTAAGACCTTTTGCAGTTTGGAATAGACAAATATGGTGCTGCAACCATTATAAAGGCGCCCAGCGGGGGTGGGAACGGAGTCTCCAATACCATGGGGAACCCTCTCTTATCTTTAAAGATAGCTACAAATACATGGCATTTGGTGTTTTAGAGCGTGTTTATCAGCGACGCTGATGGTAAAAAGAAGATCCAGTAACTCTTGAAAGCCAAACAGTGAAAAAACCCTGTTTCAGACACTTTGTATTTACGGTCATGTCTTATGGTCTCGGTATGGGAAGATGAATCACTGAGATGGTTGGACGGGATGACCAAGAAATAAGCCATCATGACCTGAGGGCAGGTGCTTGCAGCATGTTTGCACCTAAGCAAGTAAAGCACAGAAAAGCACCGAATGCTTCAAGTTTAGCAAATCTCAGAGAAGGTACAAGGCTGATCTCAGAGGAGTGGAAAGCAGAAAAGAAGAGGAAACTGAAGGACGCGGAGGTGAAGGCTGCCCCTCTGCACTCATTCAGCTCCTGGGAGCAGAGAGCCACTCACACGCTGCACAGTCCCCTCCGTGGGTTACTGTGGATGCTGCTTGAGCCCCCTGGTCCCCCGAAAGCTGCTGCTCCGGCAGCTTGTGCTCTCCTGGCTCTGGCTCACCATCGTTTCAGGTGGCCAGAGGAAAGCACGCGTGGTGCAGCCACGGGGCAGGCTCCTTTCCCTGCTGAGTCACACTCCTAATTGTGGGTTTGGTCTATGGTTTTGGTTTCCTCTCTCATCCTGGGCCTGCGTGTCTGCAGATGGGCGCTTCCAGCAGCTCTGCACAGTGAGGAGGGTCCAGCCCCCATGAGACCCTGACCCGGCTCTTGCTGCCCATGGATCCCCAGAGGAGTGACCGCAGGTTTCTAGAGAAAACCAAATCCCCGTCGAGGTTTGGTTCCTGTCTGGTGGCCTGCCCTGAGTGACTCAAACACAGAGGTGAAGGCTGCGGTTAGAAAATATTGTGGCTTTTACGGTGGTGCCTGCAGCTTGGCAATGAGGGAAGAGCTCATCCGACTGGGGACACAGTCTCTCAGCATTCGGTCCAGGTCCACAGACTCACTGCTCTCCCACTTCCAGCCCATGTCCCAGGGGCCTGGCTCTGACCATGCCCTATCTAACAGGAATATAAAGCCCACAGGAACCTTTCCCCACCTTAAAAATACCCACATTTTGCCTGGGGAGGCAAAGAGAGCACAGAAGGTATGAGATGGCCACTGATCTGTTTGCTTGACTGCCTGGAGGCAACCGGGCGGCTGATGAGCGTCATTGAGCAGGAGCCAGCAGCGGGCACTGTTACCGTGCTTGCGGTCTTTCAGATGCACCGAATTTATGGCCATGAGGCCATAAATATGACTTGAACATCAGAGGCCTGACAACGTTTCCCTGTGACCATTGAGACCAGGAACTATCTTTTGGCTTAAGATCCTCTGCCGGAAAGGCAGCCAGTCCGCACGTGAAGATATTGAGGAGAATTCAACCTCTGCCCTCTGCAATTAGTTCCAGTCATGGCCACTGTTGAAATACGTGCTAGTCCACATTTGAGCAGGTCTAGCTTTAACTCCCAGCCTTTGGGTCTCGTTATATTAATTTCTCTGCTAAATAAAAGAGCTCCCGAGTACTTACTTCGTGTTTTGATTTTGTAAGGAAGCAAGCCTCACGCAAACATGTGTCTGTTCCTCATACCTTCCTGATGCGTGAAGCAAATTCAGGCAAATTTGACAGACAGCTAGTGGCCTTAGGAAGTACCTTTTAAGGATTTTTTAAAATCAGGCAAACGTGTGGGAGGAGAGAAGCTCTGCTGGTTTCTCTCCCTCCCTGCAAAATTCCTCCAGGGAAGAATGTGGAAAAAGCTTTTGTTGGTGTCCACATCTTTCTAGAGTAGATGATCTGGGAGGGGATCTGTTACTCAGACCTCCATTATCTCAGTTAAAATATTGACCCACCAGGAGACAGCCCCTTGGAAACGTTGTGCGTGGAACAGGACATCCACCCCACGAGCTCCTTATTGCTGGTAACGAACTATCCTGCATTCTCCCATCCAGCCCAGCAGCCCGAGCTCCGGCTGCTGGCTCCTGCTCCTCGGTGCGTGGTCCCTTGAGCCTTGCTATCACGGGAGGCACTTGCACCCCGGGGTATCGGTGCCTGGGGATGAGCGGAGACCTCGGAGACAGTCTTTCCGCCTGCACAGCGCTCAGATGCTCCCCCCTCCTTCCAGATCTGTGCATGCATCACCGGATTTTGCAAAGGGGGTTTTCCAGGATAAACAGTTGAAATGAACTCATGGAAATCTGTGGCTTGTTAACTCTCGTTAACGGCCACTGGCAGGAGCCCGGGGACTTGGAGTCCCCGCGAGAGGCAGCCTGGCTCTTTTAGGGAGAGCTGCTGGGTATGAGGGGCTGCTCAGGTGACCGTGGTGGTGGGGCTGGTGGGGCTGGACATCCTGTTCTCCAGTCTCTCAGCCCAATTAACATCATCTCGGAGAATGAGGTCATCGTAGCGGCCAGACAGTCTGGGAAAACACTTTCACAGCTCCAGGAGGATTTCCTTTTTCCTCTTTTCAATTGTTCCTCTGTGCTGCCTCCCTCCACTCTCCTCCCCCCCATCCATGTCCTCAGGCCTCCTTTGCACTTGGGCAGAGGCAGGCTCCTGGATGCTGCGCTCACACTATTCCTTCGGGGAGGCAGGAGAGGCAGCCGCAGCCTGCAGAAGGGCTTCATGGGTGCTGGGGGAGACCCCGGCTGCTGCAGTGGATTCTGCTCTGCCTGTGCTGTCACGTGGCCGTGGGAAGGAGGTGGCTGCAGAGCTGCTCCCGGCTGCCTCTGGTCAGCCCCAACAAGCACATCCCATCCCTGGGAGTGATGGGGAGTGACAGGGCCAGTAGCTCTGTCCTTATCCTCCTCTTGGTCACCTATTTGGGACAGTGGTGTCTGCTCAGCGTGACAGGCAGGAGGACCTCTATATTTTGTCACCAAGAATATGGAAGTCCTTGAAGATGGAAGTCTTCAGAGTGAATATTTATCCAAAACTTGTCTTGCACCAGCATTTGCCAGGATTGCAATGAGGCTCCCTTTGCTTCCTCACTGCAGCTCTCAGACCTAGAGATGCAAAAGTCTGGAGATATCCCCCAAGGTCCATCCATGGGCCCCTCTGAAGTCGTTCCTGTGGGGCTCCTCCAGAAGCCCTGTGACCGCAGCTGCCATTGCCCTCCAGGACCATGCTCAGCCATCCGGCTCTCTGCACTTGCTGATGCTCCCCCTCCTCTGACACCCCTTCCAGCCCCAGCACATGGCTGCACAGCCTCAAGTCCTCCCTGGTTCACCAGAGACTCCTTGGCAGGACCTAAGAGTTACTGTCACGTTTAACAGTGACCACCACGTCCTCCCTCCACACGGTGCTGGGTGTGCATGGGCAGGATGGGTCCCTGCCCTGTGCAGGTGATGGGCAATGCAGGACCAACCTGCAAGGAAAGTCCCTTGTGGGCTGGGAGCTAAAGTGGGGCATGGGAAGGAGGGAGGGAGGGACAGGGTGTGAGAGAAGGACTGGGTTGCACTGGCCAAGCTCTTGTGCAATACAGCAAGGCTGCCCTGGGGGTCCCAAGGAAACCTCCCTCTGCCCCAGTAGGCCGGGATTGGGCACTTGAAAAGGATCTGCCTGCCCCCCCGCCCCCCCGTAACGCCATTACCATAAAGATAACGGGGATCTGCTTGGTCTGTCCAGGTGTCAGGTCCTGCCTGCGGAGCACTCAAGGCTGCTTCAAGGGAGGTAACCCCAACCGAGGAGGATCCCATGAGGCAGCGCCCAGGCAGGCAGGGCTGGCAGCACCTGCACGGGGATCCCTGCCTGTGCTGAGATGGACCCTGTTCCCCTCCCCAAACCCCACTGGTGAGCTCAGCCACTGCCCACAGGAGACCCCGCAGCCGACTTCGGTGGTTTGAACCCACCCGTGCCTGGGGGTGCAGAGCCCAGGGACTGCACTGGGTGCTGGGTTTGGCTATGTCACCCACAGTTTTCCTAAAATGTTTGCGCACGTCGCTGTCTCACCCCTTTTATCACAACCCAGCAGGACCCAAGGATTTTGCAGCTGTCTCCACATTAGTTGGCTCCCGATTTCCTTGCCTCCAAATTCATCCAACATGGACAGCCATAAGCTTTCTTGGGAAGTAGACGGCATTTTGGGGGCACTAACAGCAGTTTGGCGAGGGACTGGCTCAGATACAGCAAGGTTTAGCCATGCCAGAGTAGGGATCACTGGTTCACCGTCCACAGCAACATCCTCCAAGTGCTCCCCGGTATCCCCATCACCCCTGCCAGCTGCCCAGCTCATCACGCTGCCAACCTACGTCCAGTCCACTGCTCGTGAACGCCCTAAGGCCTCGCACTGAAGGGCAGTAGGAGCGTGCGGGCAGCAGCTGTCGCTGAATCACGTGGCATCCATTCAGCAGCATCGCTCTCCCAACTGCTGATGGTTTGTCTTGTGCATCTTGTTCTGAACTCCTCAGCTTCACATCCCCAGGACCCTGGTCCCTGAGCTGCTCAGGTGCTGCGTGGTCACGGTGGTACTTGAGAACCCAAGCAAATGAAGAAGTGGTGCATGACAGAGGACCCACACCGCATGGAGCAGCTGGTTTGGGGCATGTGAAGGACAGTCTTTGGAGAGCTCGTGTGCCCATGGCTTTCCAAGGGATCAGACTCTCGCTTTGGGGCACCTCTTCATTCAGATGTTGAAGGGGAACATCCAACGTGGCCAAGACACCAAGTAAAAGGGACCCTCAGGACTTGGTGTCCTGGCATTCGTCTGTGGGCAGAGAAGGTCCTGACGCTCCTGGGTCAGGCTGGCCTCGGAGGGGAGATGTGCCTGCAGAAAAGACTGCATCCCACAGCCATCATCTGATGCTCCACGAAGCATCCAGGGAAAGGAGATCTGCAAATTCACTCTTCCAAAGGAGCTGCCAGGCTTGTCCATGGCTCCACCATGGCCCCGGGCTTTTGTACTCACAAGCCACTGCTGTCTTATCCTTTCTGCACCGCAATGTTTATTTCCATCAGCACCCACCACCTCTCCTCACCTCGAAAGTGTTCCCATATGCAGCATCACTCTCCCCTCGAGCTCACCGCCTGCGAGAGTTTGCCAGGCTGCCATTAGACGTGACCTCAGGCCAGCGTGCAACATGCTCCAGAGGTGCCTGTTTTCCTCTGGGGGGAATCCGCAGAACAGCTCAGATACAGGGATACACAAACCCGTCTGATATGTTCAAAGAATTACTGAGCATCTGCAAGGAGACGGAAAGAAAAACAAACACGCGGATGAAAGGATTCCTGGAACATGACAAAAAGGAAAGAAAAGGAGACAGGGATGAATAAGACCACCCAGACAGGTCCCAGGCTTTTCTGGGAGCCCACCATCCCCTTGAGGAGAGGTACCTCAGCACCTGCTCGGTGGCCAGACTGTCACCACCTGCCTGTCCCCTCTGTTCCTCCTCTCTGAACCATGCAGTCAGACAAGCCATTTGGTGCAACTTCATCGGTGAAGAGCTCCTTTCTGCAAGGCAAGGACATTGTTCCTTAACTCCGTGACCTCTGCCCTGACTGCTTGGAGCAGCTAATGGTTCTGCAGCTATTAAATGAGCCTCATATCTCATCCTGTCCCTTTTGCATCCTCCCCAAGGAACTCTGCTTTCTTTGCATGAAACATGCAGCCCAGGGTAGACTTTCCTTACTGTCCCTGGCACCACTCATATCAGACACATCCATCCATCTTCCAGGGCTCGCTCCATTGACATTCAGAAGCCTCCCAGATACTGTTCCACAGCTCCTTTTCCTGCCCTGATATCAAGCACATGGTTTCATCCATTAAAAAAAAAAAAATTAGGGCAATCTGTGGTCTTCCAGAATAACCAGAGGAGCCACAGCTCTAGCTGTACCCAAGGAGACCATTGGCGAAGGAGGTTGAGAGTAGTTCACATCCCTCAGGAGATGCTCAAGACTGGTCTACAAACTCCACGCTGCAGCGCTGAGTTCCCAGGCGGGGATGATCCTCCAGTTCCTGTGCTGTGGAAGCCCCCGCGGTCCCCAGCAAGGAGCAGGGAAGGGGCTGCAGATCTCTAGGAAAGCCACCTTTGGCAGCCTGAAGTCCTGCCTGCCCTGATGGACCTCCCATCTGCAGCTCTCCCTTTCCCCACAGAGCCCAAACCTGCTGAGGCAGGGATGGGTCTACTTGGTGTCACCTACTCTCCAGTGTCCTTAGCCCTGGGATTTGAGGTCACTGCATTGCTTCGAAGCTCAGAACTGCTGTTCACTGCTGTGAGGATCAGGCTCAGCGTGAGAGATGTCTGGCTCACAAAAAAGAGGGATGAGGGAGGATTACCCCCTTGGTCCCCACGTGCAGGCAGCAGTGCTGCAGCCAGGCACTGACCACGGGGACAGAAGCAGGTCCGCACTGCCCATAGCCAACGCTGCCTTTGTGGAGAGAAGCAGTGCATGGGCACAGCTCGCTCACCTGCAATACACAGACCTCTGCTGCATTAAGGACGCTATTTTAAAGCGCTGTCAACCTCTTAATGACTAGCTGCTGCTGCATGGGACAGTCCTGCTCCTGCTGTGCTGAGCCGAATCGTGGAGCTGAACCAGCATGAAGCTGTTTGCTCTCAGGACTGGTTTTCACCCTCCACTGTCTCAGCCTGTGAACAGACAAGGAGGTGCAGGTGGATGGGAAGCAGCGGGGGAACAGAGTTCTCCAGCAAGGGAGGGAGACAGACCCTTTTAGTGGCTTTAGCCTTTGGATAGACTTTGCTGGCTCATAAAACAAATCCGAATGGGCTTAAGAGACCTGTCAGTTTGGGACCAGTGCTACCTGAGAGATCCGATGGGAGACTGGCTCACAGGATCACAGCATCAGCACGGTGAGGGAAAAGAGCCAGGATGGGACCAGCACCAGCCTGGTCCTGAGGAGCCAGAGGCTCTGGGGCATGTGGAGAGCTCAGAGGCACATGGACAGCTCTCCACCACTCCATGTGCAACCCCAGGGCTAACTCCAGCTCCAGGTCCAAGTCCAGGTCTAGGTCCAGCTACTGCTCAATGCACAGCTGGACAGCAGGTGCCACTTGAAAAGGGGCACAGGGCAGAGCATGGCCTCAGAGGCTGGCTAACATGGGGACAGGAGGACGATCTTGACAGGGAACCTGTCCCCACTACCCCTTGCCCACGTCCTCTCTGCAGGGGCCTCCCAAGTGCTCCTGTCCTTATCTGCTCCCTCCCCACAGGACCCAGCCCCTGCCCCTCGTCTTTCTCCCACCATGACCGTCTCCCCTGGTGCATCAGTCCAGCAATGAGCTGGTCTCCAAAGGAAGCTGTGTGGCTGCAAAGCCTTTTTGCAGCTGTTTTTGTTGGGTGCTGTTTGACCCTGTAAAGGCGAGACCTTCTGGGGTCCTCCCCCGGCAGCGATGGGGAGGAATCATGGCTTGATGTGGTGTGCAATGGCAGTATCAGCCCGTGCCAGCACAAGGCAGCCTGAGCACACCAGCTTGTAGGGACAGCACTGGGAGAAAGCAGGGCACGGCCAGCACGAGGCACGGACTGAAGCTCAGCGGCTCTTTCTGGGCTGCACAAACGTTAGTGCTCCTAGGTCCCAGGCTTAGCTGTTGAGTCAGCGAGCGCCAGGACCATTAATAGTGCAGTGACAGTGTTTAAATTGGAGCTGCCACCACCGCAGACACAATAACTCCTCGTGCCCGAGGAACTGATTAGCAATGGCCCTGTGCTGCATTTTCCATCACCCTCTGCAGAGCGAGCGAAGGATGTGGCTGGAAGGGAAAGGGTGCAAAGCGGACCTCTGGGGCTATGGTCCATCCTGCCATCACCAGGTCCTTCCCTGCAGCTGTGCCCCGTACCCTCTCCCTCGTGTCCGGCCACTGGAGCCCCTTCTGCAGAGCTTCAGGGCTGCGCTGTGACTTATTGTCGAGTGTTTACTGTCATTGCCGGGGAGACATTAGTTCAGATTATGTCAAAACAAAGTTATTCCAAGCTCAATCCTAGAGAAAAATATTATTGTAAGCAGTGATTGGCGAGGGGTGGTGTGTCCACCGCCAGCAATCCCAAAGCCCAGGGGGTGGGGGGAGATAGGATCTTTGTTTTCAAGCCAGGCTCCCAGCCAAGAGCAGCCAAAGCCGAGGTAGAAGGGAGATTTTGTGAGGCAGCCAGCAATTCAGGTCAAAGCTTCATTTTCCTCAGGAAAAAAAAAAAAAATCCTTTAAACTGTAAAAAGAAAGTCCTGTTCCAGCCCCAGCCTTAGCCAGAGAGCATATGTGCCATAGTGTCCAGGAATTGAATGTAAGGAATCCAGATATGCCATGTTATCCAAGAATCACATGTAGGAAATCCAGGAGTGACTTGTTATCTAGGAATCACATGCTGGGAAGCCAGACACAGCCTGTTAGACGGGGATTGTATGCAAGGAATCCAGATGTGGCACATCAGATGGGGGCTGGATGCAAGGAATCCAGATGTGCTGCATTATTCCGGAGCTGCAGGGAGGGATGAGAAACAGGCAAACACGTGCAGGCTGCACCTAGCCTGAAAGTGCAGGTACCCAGCTGGCTCCATCCTTAGCTCGGAAACAGATGAAAAGCAAAAAGCGGCCTCAAATCCAGGGGCTGCGGGCAGGGCCAGGCCAGGCACGAGCTAGTAGGGTGGGGGACCCAGCGGCCAGCTTGCAGCAGGGCAGAGGCGAACTGGCTGAGGGTGGAGGCAGCTCTGTGGGTTCAGAGACTGGCCCTGGAGATGAGGGTCAGCAGGGAGAGGTGATGGTCCTTCTCACTGGTGCTGGACAGTGGCCCCAGGGCCACCAAAAGAGGTCCAGGAGCAAGAGGGGCCTCGAGGGCAGCTGGCGGAGGGAAGGAGATGCGCCGAGGAGAAGAGGAGGCGATGCAAGGGTATAAACGAGCCTAAAGAGGTACAAATAAGGACAGCAAAATGCAGGCAAAGTCTCAGGAGAAATTCCCAGACAGTGAGATAGAGCGGGCAGTGGACACCTCTCCCCGGGGCTGGAAGGGGATGGGTGGGAGCTGCAGAGCTGGGTCCCCAGAGAGGACAAGAGGACGGAGCCTAGAGCAGCCTGGCTGGGCAGGGCGCCCAGCGGTGGGAGCCACCTGGCCCAAGCCCCGGGGAGCTGCACGGGGACATCTCAGCAGGGTGGTCACTGAGACCACCCCAGGTCCCATCCCAGGCCGAGCGGCAGGTCGGGGGGAGCAGAGCCCGCTCAGCCGGGGACACAGGCACAGCAGGAGGCTGCGTCCGCACAGGCGAGCTGGCACGGATGCTACCACCACCCCAGCACCCCGGGAGCCCTTTCACAACCCTGGGCAGCACTAGGGGAAAGGAGACCTTCCCCAACACATGTCCCCTGGGACCACCACCTAGTTCGGCTGGAGGGAGAGACCTCTGCAGAGTCACAGTCTCACTCCCAGCCCTTCCTGTGCTGCCAGGACATCTTCCCAGGAGCTGGGCAGAGCTTCAAAGCAGCTGGTACCATCCCCTGGCAGTCAAGGCTCATCTGGTCCCGTCCCCGAGGGAGACTGGGAATGGGTCCTATCGCCCCACTGCTGGGGCGATTCAGTGCCAGCTAGAGATCCAGTGCTGTGAGCTTCCTGTAACAGTGCCCTACGGGGCTCAGGTGCGCTGCTCTGACCACATCCCCTCCCCTTCAGGATGTGGTTTCTCATCTGCTTCTTCCCTCAGCATCTATTTTCATCGCTCCCTCCCGCCCGTTGAACGAGTGCCACAGAAATAAAGCACTGGGCAGCTCTGGGGACTGGCCAAAGCACGAGCTGTGCAAATGGCATCAGGCAAAATGCCCGGTATTATTCTGGCACTGAAACAGGCTCTTGAGAGACTGGCCAGAGCCCTCCCCTTCCCCAGAGCTCCTGGAGGAAGGGGCACCCACAGGGTGGAGGTAATTGTGCCCCAGCCGCAGCGATGCACAGAATCAGCAAATCCTCCCTTGCTTTTTGAGGTCAGGATGTAAGACGGAGCAGAGGAGGAGGGAGCAGGCAGGGGTGGGACAGCAAGGATGCCCCCAGGCAGATGGGCAACACCGCAGCAAGCATCTGAGCGTCTCGGTGGATGTTCTGGGAAAAAAGCCGCACCCAGTGCCTGATCCTGCCCGTGCCATCTTCTGGGCACCTCTGCTGGGTGATGACAGGCAGATGGGACACCGTTTCTCAGACTAAGCGAGCTACTTTTGCAAACACACAGGTGGGTGTCAGCACCACTGGCTGTACCCTTGTCCCCAGCATTGTCTGCGTTATCACGTTTGGTGGCTTATACCTCTATCCCATAGCAGCCTCCATTCCTCCGCACCGTCTTGTCCGTCTCCTGTATCATTTCCAATGTCCACCACCATCCTGGTTTCATGGTCCTCTGTGGGTGGCCTGTGGCCCAAGCAGCTCTTTGCTGCTGGACCTGGACCCGGACCCACTCTCCTGCGAGCACTCTGACCCTTTGCTTAGCTGGATACCCCCCGCCAAAGGGTAAAGCCCTTTTTCCACCATTAAAACTGCTCTGTCCCCTCTCGGCAGCCTGTCCTCACCAGGAAGGAAGGGGACACAAGCAGGCACTTGCTCCTGCTCTGGGAATCTCCTCCATGCATGGTCTTGCTGGTCCTGTTGGACAGCCTGGAGTGGCTCTCAGCAATGTGATGGTGCTGTGGCTTGTGAGCAGACACCATGCCTCCCTCTCCTCTGCAGCTTGCGGCCTTGCACTACCTGGCCGAGGCACTCCCATCCTCTTCCAGTTCCCAACTCGGGTACCAGAGCTGGCACCCTTCAGCTCATGTGCCTGCAACGGCCTTGCATGTGAACCATGACAGCGGAGAGGTGACAACCTATGTCCCATCCTTTCATGGACCTGGGTCACAGTAGGTGTCCTCCCAGCTGTGGGAGCTGCAATGTGGTCCCTGATCCTCCGGTTCAATCACAACACTTGTCTCCATGTCTTCCACCCTGGTGCTGCCTGGAGCCCTGAGGTTGATCAGAAACCTTCCTTTAACAAGAAGCCGTGCACACCGTGAGCACACCAGCCGGTTCCCCACAAGGGCCGTGAAGGAACAGGATGAACACCATGATTTGATCCTCGTCAGCAAAGGTTACCTGGAGAATTTCTCCTACAAGCTGGCCCAAAGCCTGGCTTGCAAGAAGACATTGTGCTGCAGCGCCAAAGCTCCAGGCAACGGTGAATCCTTCCAGCATCCAAAAATCTCCTCCAGTGCCTGGTGACCCTCGAGGAGTGGGAAACTGCAGCTTGTTTCAAGGCTGAATTTGTCTAAATTAGGTTTCCAGCCAGTGGACCGTAGCATGCATTTGTCAATGCTCCCGAAAGCCTCCCCCACCAGGAAACATCTTTATGTGCAAGTACCTATAAAAATGATCACGTCACCTCCCAGGCTTCTCTGAGTGAGTGAGTGGGATAAACCGAGCCTCACATCCTGCAGTTCATTTCCCAGCCCATGGGACCAGGGGTCCGTGATGAGTGGACACCACGTCTGGTTGCACGTCCCCCTTCCTGGGCCATCAAGCCCTGGCTCCTGGCTGGTCTCCAAGCCCTCGGTATTGTCCTGTCTTTCCAAGGCTTGTTCAGTGTCAGTGTCAGCATTTCAGGGACTCTTCCAGCAGCTCATTCCCGGCTCGAGGGTGTAAGTTAACCGGGCCTGTTGGTCTGCAGTTGCACAGCCTCCTCCATTACAGATGTCAATTTCTTAACCCCCCCAGGATTGAACGCGTCTCTATGCTTTGACCCAAGCACGGGCTGGAGTCGTCTATTGAATACTTACGGTTTTGCTTGTTACAATTTGACTCCATTTGTTTTGCGCAGGGCTGGGATTGGGGGTTGGCTTGCTTCGGTTGTCCTAAATGTGTGTTTTTGAAGATTTCTCACCGCCATTAGCCAGCGAGAGCTTACTGACTTCTTTGGCTTCCCCTTCTACCACCTGCACACTTAAACCAGCAGTTCTTTACGTCGCTGCAGCCCTCCCTTTTCCCCATCCTCCCTGGAGTGCTCCAGCTTCTCCAGCCTATGGGTCAGACCTTGGTTTTCGACACATCCTAGGCTCTTGGCATGCAACAGGAGATGTCTCCTGCCTGCTCTGCACAAGAGGTGCACAGATGGGAGCATCCCACGGACCAGACGGACTCTGCTTGAAATGCTAACCCTGGGTATTTCATTGCCGCACCTACAACCTTCTCCTGGGCCGCAGCAGAGCTGTGTCCAATTTTCAGGCATCTTGAGAAACTGAATTGCACCATTTTGGTGCTCAGTAGCAACCGATGGGAGTAACAGCCCCTGTGTCTGTCCACAGCCAGCCTGCCAGAGCCCTACCCAAGGTGGACAAGAGCTTGAGCCACGGCTCTCCTTGTCCGATCACACCTCTCTGGTGGGACGGAGCAGCCCAGCCAGGAGGTTGGTTGCTCTGCTGGGTCTAAGGGCGGACCCTTTCCGAGGTCTTCACCAGCTGCCATCGTCCTGCGGTCCCAGGAGATGCCACCAAGGTCTCTTTTCTCGTCCGATGGCCATTCTGCTCCACACCACCAGCCTTCCCATCATCTGACTCTGGCTGCTCAGCATGAGTCACCCCTCCAAACTGCATGTTCGAAGCAGAAGAAAGAGGATGAGGAAGAGGGGAAGGCACGCTGCCCTCTCTGGGGCAGCGAAACAGAGTAAACACTTCAGCCTTCATCCAGCTTCCTTCCCTCTACCCCAGATGCCAGCCAGGCTCCCACCTGGTTCCCACCTGCTGCATCACTCAGGGCAGAGTGGTCCTCCCCCTCCGGCTGCAGGCCACCACGCTTACATGTCCAAACCGACTCTGACAGCTTCTTCCCTGGGAGAATTATTTTGGTCTATGAAATCATGGCTTTTGGGGCACTGTTGGGATGTCCTTGAACAAGTCCCAGTTTTTGCTAACACCTCCCACTCTAAATTTACAGTCCCAGCCGGTCACGCCAGCGATTGTTTCGCATTTTAGCAAATTGACCTTTCAGATGTCCAAATAAACACTCTGTTCATTGACGTCCAAGGCGAGTGCAGCCACACCGCTCTCCGGTGCCTACAGATCCCCCGCGCCTGAGCCCGGCAATTAGCCTGTCGTTAGCAGAGCAGAGCCCGCTCGCTCGTTACCCTGACAGTGTCCAGAGCTTTCCGTAATGACCGTCTCTTATCTGTGATCTTTAGAAACTCTCGAGAAGTTACGACGCACAAGACATCCGTTAAGCCTCTACCAGGCATCTCCAGGGAAAGAGCTCTTTCCCTCCGCAAGCCTTTCCTGTAAGCTGCAATCACGTTTCCCCTAAACAACCCCGTCTCTAATTAAAGCAGCTCGGCTGTCTGCGGGGCTGCATGCGGATGCCAGAGCTATCGGTGACGGTGTCTGTTCCTCTCCTGCCCCCGGGTTGAGTCAGTGCATCGCCCCGCAGCCGCTGCGTGCCCGGGGTCACGGTGCTCATCAAGCCTTTTTATCAGCTGTTCCAGTGCTTGAACAACCCCTCCTGGCAACAGTGCTTCATTCATTCCTCATCCCATTTTTCCCTCCCTGTGAGGCAGTAAAATACTTCACCTTTGGGGTTGGTTTTTTTCATTATTCGCCACAGACAGCTCTGCAAACGCCCTGAGTTTGGACTAGTCCTTTGCCACGTTTTTGGCAGCCCAGGGACTGAGTCCCTCCCAGCCGCCTTCGTTCCTAAGAGCCGTAACTTGCACTATTTCTGGCGACAGTTTCACTAGACTGACTGCTGCCACTATATTTGTATCGTGTGTTGGGCAATAGCATGAGGAGACTTCATGTTTCTAAAACCGGCTATTTTTGGGACACGTGTGTAGCGATGCTGCAGCCATCCAGCCACTCGCACACGCCAACCTCCTGGAGACTCCTCTACCCTGTCTCACCTTGTGGGACGTGCTCTGACACCCAGGTGCCCCAAACCTGTGCCAAAGGGCTCAGCTCATCAGCGCAGGTCACTCACAGTGGGGACCATCCAGCAGCAGCCAACCCGGGGTCCTGTGCCCACCAGGCTCCCCCCACTCACACATACGGTCCACACCAAGCTCCCAGGGCCTCCTTGATCTCCCAGGTGGTGGGATCACTTGCAGGAGGAAAGTTGGCAAGGTTTGGTTGCCAAGTTTATGAGGTCTCCGCATGCGGTTGGGCACTGGGCACACTATTCTAGGCATTGGAGATGATGTGGGTAGTGCTTGCTTGTTGGTCACCCCAAGAACCACTGCTCCAGGAGGTGCCCATCCAGCACTGCCTGCTGTCTCCCACCCCCATGTTATCCAACAGCACATGTGACTGGTCCATCAGCAGTGGTGTGAACCTGGCTCCATGCACGCTGCATGGACCATTCCCTGCCAACGCACCTCCCGTGGTGTCCAGATGCCTCTGTGGGGATCAGCCAGGGCAGGGGTAGGGTCACCTGCTCCCCCATGGAGCCACATCTCCAGCATGAGGGTCTACATCAGGCCAAGCCTTCTGCACCATGTGGGGGAGGGCCAGATCCCACCACACCAAGATGGGCACTGCTGACAGATGTTCCCACAGGTGGAAGGACAGAGGCCATAGCATCCCTTGGATCTCCTTGCCACCCAGACAGAGGGGATGGGAAAGGCCGTCGGCTGCAGCACGATGCTGGTCTCCTCCAGGAGAGCCCTTGTCCCATGGGACAGACCCTTCACCTTGAAGATCTGCAGCGTGTCGTGCTGTCAAACTTGGGGCCCTGGAAGGAAGACCCAGGTCCAGAGGACAAGGTGGCAAGGGCTGTCCAGGCTGCTGCTGGTAGCTGACAGGTGTCCAGGGGGGCTCATCGATCCCCACGGACACTGATGCCCACCTGAGCTCCCCATGGGTGTGGAGCAGCTCTGCTCTGGGTGCCCACGGCACATCCGACATGGAGCAGCCCCTGGGCCACCACGCGGGGTTTTGGAGGCGCCATCAGCAGCAGCACAGGCGTCGGGTGACTCATGGAGTGAGAACAGGCAGTTCTACGGGACCGGGGAGCCCGGGGAGACAACAACAGTCTGAGATTTATTCCACAAAGCAGCCTGAAAACAAAACCAAGGAATGTTTATTATTTTTCCTATGTGGCAGGGAAATAAAGCACGATTGTCTCTCGCCTGGAAATGCTGGCATCCCCACACACGGCTCCTCCGCTGAGATAGCGTCCGCAGCTGGACACTCCCAGCCTTGAGTCAGGGCTGCCTCTCCGTGGTCCGCGCCGCGGAGGAAGGGAGATTTATGGAGTGACTGAATCCCTGGGACGGAGCCCACTGGGAAAGGTCATCCCGAGCCACAGGAGCACCTGCCACAGACATGGCCGCTTGGGTTTTCTTTCCCTCCGGCACAGCCCCTAGGCTAAGAGTGATGGATATGCATCAAGGAGGGATGGCATCACCCCTTCCCCCAGAGCTGTTTCCCCACTGACCGGGGGAATGCATTGGCGGCACGAGAGGGCTGGGACCTGCTGTGGGGCTGCTACATCAGGATGCTTGTGTTGAGTCCACACCTTGCACGCCGGCTGCACCCTCCCTTGGCATCCTCCCAGCCCACAGCCCCACTCCCTCCCCTCCCCGGCCCCCCACTCCCCTCCTGGCTCCAGCAAAGGCCAAGCAAGGTAACACTTGGGACATCATTGGTCAAACAGCGCCCACCCCAGCCCAGATCCTCTGTAATGCGTGCTGGAGTCGCTGGGCAAGATGTTAGAGACTATGCAGACTAGGGCATATCCAGCACTAGTGCCCAGACACCCCACAGACAGCACAGATTCACCCCAAAACCCAGCTGGTCTCACCCTACGCCACATCCCACCCAGATGCTCTGTTCAGCTCTGGTAACACACAGCTTCCAAGAGAGGCAAACCTTTGCATCCCTTCCTTGGGGTGCCATTCCCCAAAGGTACCAGGGCTGTACCCTCCTGGGGTGCCATTCCCTAAAGCTGCGTCCTCCCTTTCCCGGGATCAGGAATAGCAGCGCTGAGACTGGTACGAACGGGGTGTGCGTGGGGATGGAGAGCAAACACTGCGGGGAGAAGGGCCCTGGGAAGGGAAGTTGTTGGCAGCACTTGGATTAGCAGCTCATCAAGATGCTAACACATCTTAGTGCAGCCTCACTGGGCACCCAGGCTGGAAAAACAAAGGACAGGCTGCTCCAAAGGGTGGATTGAAGCCACTAAAAGTCGATGTCAGGAAGATGAGGAACAGACTGGACTCGTAAAACTCCCAGGTGAGGAGACAGAGACCATCAGCCCATCAGCAGCGCCGCCACCTCATGATTTCCAGAAGTGGGCAAGGATGGAGAGAGGAAAGACCGTGGGCACTGCTAGCCTATACACACCGACTGCAGCCGCCCCTAGCTCGTGTTTTCCACACGCCGCCATCCCCTTGACAAGCCAGCCCGCAAGCCAGGCTCCCGCTGGCTGGGGGCCTTCTCTGCGATGTGGTCTTGCAAGTTTTTCCAGCTTTGACCTCAGTCCTGCTGCAGTACACGCAGCCGCGGCAGGCTTGGGAGGGCTGGAGCTGGTCCCGCTCCCTGCCCTGTCTCGCAGGGCCCAGCCCTTCACAAATCAAGAATGTTTATTTAAAATAATTAAAAAAAACCCCTCACGTAGAGCTAGGGAAGCCCTGAGACAACAAACGAACATGAGTGTGATACTAAGCTTCAAAAGGGCAGGCAGAACTGGTCTGTGCCTCATAAAATAATGAGTAAGTATTAGGGAAAGATCCTTAAATACCACAGATAAAAAAAGCAAAAGCATCTGGCACAGACCGTTTGCAAAGAACATCTCTTGCCTGAGAAACTTAATTGTTTTGTCAGGAAGAATTACTGGACAGGGCCAATTAGAGCTGGATTTTGGTTCGGTGCCTGGTCTGATGGCCCCAAAGATTAGCACCCACACGCATCTCAGTGTCCCGAGCAGTGTCGCACCAGCTCTGGCCCAGCATATGGAACAATGCTTGGGAACTGCCAGGGGCACAAAGCTGTGTCCTGGTTTATGTGGCCACCAGCCACTCTAGGAGAGGGTGCAGGGTCTGTTCCTGAGCCCTGGGGACACGGGGACCAGAGGGGCTGGATTGCTGTTGCACAGGGAGATGTGAAAGCAGCGAAGCAAAGCCCTTGACCCTTGGGATCCCACAGCTGGTCCATGGGGGGCATCCTCTGAAGGGTCTGGGAAACTGAACTGTGGAAAGTGGTCCTGAAACCTGGAGCGGGCAGTGAGGAAAGACAAGTTTGCACTGTGATGGGGAAGCAGGATCATCCCCAGAGTGCAGGTGGGTGCTCCCAGGCACCGTGTCCGGGAGCAGCCCATCATGACCTGCTCTGGTACCTGGGGGAGGATGTGCAGCTCCATCAGCAGAGCGATGCTGGCGGGTTGGGACCATCCTGGCATCGGGTCGGGTGCTGGAGGCAGAAGGAGGGTCACATCCCAGACAAGCATGCTGGAAAATCAGCTTTAAACAGAGGCTGTAATGAACAGCCCAGGGTTTGGTAAACAAGGTCAGGGTCCCAGGACACACTCATCCCCCACCCTGCATCTTCTCCACCCCTTTTCTGCAAACCTCCTTCGTGGTTTGCCCCTTCTTTGACAGCTGCCGGTTGGTGCCATATCTCAGTGCCTTCAGCCCCTCAGGCACAACTGTCACCTCGCTGGGCAAGCTTCCCTGTGCGCTATCAGAAAATTACGGAGTAACTGAGGTTGGAGGGGGCTTGTGGAGGTGTCTGGTCCAGCCCTGCTCCCCCCAGCACAGCAGGTCCAATGTTATCAGGTTGGCTGGGGTTGTGTCCAGTCAAGTCCTGAACATCTCCAAGAGCGGACGTCCCACCACCTCTCTGAACCCTCGTTCCTGTGTTTGACCACCCTCACGGGGGAAAAAAAATTCCATCAGGAAAAATTCTGACGATTCCCTGTGTTGCAAATGCTGCCCATCACCTCTGGTCCTCCTGCTGCACCCCAGCAAGCCGAGGCTACCAAACTGTGCGGGGCAGGGAACGGTGCAGCCCCCAGCACCCCCTCCCTGCTGCTCCCCTCCTCCTCCTCACCCCCATGGTGCTGCTACATCGCCCTGGCCAGTCTCCTGGCCAAAACGGACCCGTGCCCTGCTGAGGGGATGGGTGGCTGGTGGGAGCACTTGCCCTCGAGGTAGGTCCAGGCTTGCAGGTGCCGTGCTTCCCGGGAGCCTTTGCCCTGCAGCACTGCAGGGGCTTCGGGCTCAGGGCCGAGGGGAGCGTGGAGGTCTGCGAGGGCAGTGCAGGAAGGGGAAAAGGGCAGAGACAGGGAAAGCTTTGGAACAGCCCTTGCTAAGGGAAACATCCATTCACGGCAGACAGCAGCCCAAAGCATGAGTGAAACCAGACCCTGGCGGAGAGATAACAGAATAATTACAGTGAAACTGGAATTCAAACCGTGGCTTGCTTGCTCTCAGCCGGGAAAAGAGCAGACAAAATAACAAAAGACCTACCACACGCACACGGCCCCGGGCACTGGCCCCTGCCTGCTGGGCACTGCCCCAGAGAGCTCACCCTCAGCAGGAGCCAGGGCGGGGGGTCGTGCCCACGGTTGGATGGGGCTGGTGGCACCCAGGGATGCTTTCATGGGGCTCCTTATAGTATCCAACCTCTGCGGAGCACTGTCAGCCGGGGGGCCGGGTGAGCAGGGCTGCCCAGGACCTCACTTATTTAATTAATGGCTGGGATTTTTTTTGCAAAACTGGCTGCAATCGTGGAGTCTGAGCCCTGGCAAGACACATCCCTGGTGCTTCACAGCTCTGGCCACGGGGGGTGACCCGAGGCAATTCCCTCTTCCAGGTTGCACCCCATAATTGTAGAAATCGCTGCTCCTCCTTCTGCACAAACGGGAGGCTGAGGGCCAAGCAGGGGAGAGCCAGGGCGCTGGGCCCCCCATCAGCAAGGAGCAAGCAGGAGCAAGGGGGCGAGCAGCTGGGGGCTGGCGGGGTGGGAGCCGGCGGCACATGGAGGAGAGACCCTGTCCTCCACCCTGACCTCAAGCACCCAGGGACGCAGCCCTGAGCTCAAGCCCGTCTTGGCCTTCCTGTTGCCTCCAGCCGGGATGGATGTCTGACAGGGCCATGGGGAAACAGGCTGCTCCCACCCAAAGCCCCATCAGAGAGCTCAAAATAGCAGCAAGGCTGGTGGCCATCAGGTATCCAGGTCTTGCTCCCCACTGCAGTCCCGCTGCCGTGTCCCATCACTAACCCATTCCCCCACCAATACCAGTCACCCTTGCAGAGGGCAATCAGGGACAAGCCCGGGGACAGCAAACCTACTCACTGACTTTGCTCCGAGAAGAGCAGAGCATCTGCTGTGGATGCATTGCCCTGAGCTGTACGTCACCGGTGTTTTTAGGCTCGTATGACACCATTCAGGGCCGTGCATCCGCGCCCACCAGCTCCACACCCCAGCACAGCACCCACATAGCAAAAGTACTGGAGCAAAACGCACCCTTGCACAGCCTGTCACCCCCGTCCTGGCAGTGAGAGCGCCCCACAGAGAGCTGCACTTCAGTGGTGGGTTTCCCTGCCTGGGCAGGTTTCTGGGCTAGGAAGCACCCGTCACACCAGCCTGGGAACAGGGCAGCAAGGGGGCTGAAAATTTGGGATTATGGGGTGTAATCCTGGGACATCGGACCCTTGGCGCTCTCATCATGGGACAGAAAACATAAAATAGTCCCTGGGAAAATACATTGCGGAGGGAGGTCTCTCGTCACCGCTGACCCCCCAGGCTCCCAGGATTGGTAGGAGGCTGCCCCTCTCTGCCCGCGAGCCCCTGCAAGGGGACGGGGCAGCTCCACGGGGCACCATCAGCCCCAGACGGCCACGAGCTCCCCTCTCTCCGCTCAGTGCAGAAGCACACCGTCCCAGGATGTGCTTGTCAGGAGGAGGAAAGCAGACCATAAATCACTCCAGCTGTGATGGGAGCTGGGTCCGGGCCATGACCGTGGCAGCCCCTTCGGCTCCCCTTGCCAAAGGGAACAAGCAGGGCACGGGGGTGCTGGCTGTGCTGCCGCGAGACGCAATCCGTCTGCAATGCTGCTTGTCCAGCCAGGGGGCTGGGTGGCTGCAGTGTGTATTTATATCAAACAGGGGGAAGGGTGGTATTATTTAATTAATTTTTTTTTTGCAGTACAGCAGGAAATAGCTGGGATGGTTACATACCTGGCGAGATGGCCGAGGAACCAGGGGCCAAGAAACATAGAAGATCTGGCATCACCCGGAGCATCTGTGCTGCACACAGCTTGCGAGCATCCGGGGCTGCGTATCTGCAAGCATGACAGGGGGGCAATGGGTCACAGCGAGGACCCCCACGTATGGCAAACGCTTCAGGAACCGGTGGTGAGTGGCCAGCACGCACAGGGTGGCTTGAGGTGAAGCACTGAGCTCCATCCACCCCGCAGTGAAGCACGGCTCTCCAGCGAGCTGCAAGCAAGCACACAGAGCCCAGCCACCTTCCCACCTTGGGGCCAGGTTCAGACACCCCCTCATGTCCCCATAACCTGGTTTATCTGCTGATCCACAGCCCAGGAAGGGACCAGGCTCCTCCACAGCACTTGGGGACCGTAGGAGAGAAGTTGAAAGCAGGAGCTGCTGAGCCCTTGTGCTTCCCCCCATCCCAGCCAGGAGCCGGGACACTGCTGCAGAGCAGTTCACTGCTCCTGTGTTTTGGGGGGCTGCCCACAGACCACCGAGCCCCAGCACAGGACTGGGTATTGGGCTGGTCTCTGGTGACGGCAGTAGTAGAGGTTGGACTAGGGACCTCCTGAGGTCTCCTCCACCCAGCCCTGCCGTCTCAGAGCCAAAGCACATTAAGCTCTGCCGTCCATCCCGCACACCCCGTGGTGAACTCCAGGCCAGACACCCTCCTCCAAGGCCCGCAGTGCCAGCCAGAGACTCACTGCTTGCAGACCAGACCTGGTGAAGGTCACCTGGCTGTGGCACCAAGGGGTGACCTCCCTGCTTCAGCCTCGTGGCAGGACAGCTCCAGGGGAGAGCAGACATGAGTACGGCTTGGTCTGGAAGAGGAAGGCTCTCCTCCGTTTGGCCGAGCACATGATGTCAAGTGGGCTGCAAGACACCAGCCCTCAAAGGCGGGGGTGGGATGAAGCTGGAGAGACTTTCCTAGGGCTTTGGGCACAGGAGTCTCCTCCAGCACTGGTACTTCACTGCTGCCCCCAAATCCTAGTCCTACCAGCAGAGCAATTGTCCTTCCCTTGCTGAGGCCAAACAGACCAGCTCCCTCCTGACCCTGCTCTCCAGCCCCCACGATGCTCCTCCAGCCCCACTCCTTCCCAGCCTGGTCAGCCTGAGAGTTTCCTTTTATAGCATGTCCCTTAATGAGGTGGGCTGTGGGGCGTTTTAAAAATAAGATAATTTCTTCGACGTCAGGCTAATTTTGAACTCTGAATTGGTCCTTCAAGGCTTCTCGCAGGGCTGTGGAGTCTGCAAATGAGACCAGCATGGTCTTCATCCAAGGGCGTTGAGGATTGCTCTTTGGGAACCACATCTGCACACAGGTTATACTAGTCCCAGGTGATTCGTGCTCCCTGCTGACCAGTGTGAAACAGCACCAGACGCCTTTCTGCAGTCAAGGATCGGACGTGTGCCTTTTCCACCTGCCTTTTCACTTGCTGCAGAAGGAGGTTCATTGCCTTCCCCCTGCGCTGAAAGGTGGGTGCAGTGCCCCAAGGCTCCATGCATCCCCTTACATCGCCACCAGCAGAGGTGAACAGCAGAAACACAGGACCCACACAGGGTGACACATCCTCAAATACTTTCCCAGCTTACAGCAGTCTGCAGTTCATGGACCTCCTGAGGCAGAGCTGAGCCTTTTTTATGTGATAATCCCTGGTGGATTTTTCTTCCATGAACTTCAGCTGAACCCACCCTTTGAACCCACGTGAGCTCCTACTTTATTTGTTCTCAAAGATAATCCACAGACGAGATTTCTTCAGCTGGTGTTCGAAGTGCCATAAGACAAAAGCCCATCAGGCTTTTGAAAATACAGGGTTTATCCAAACGCCCTTTACCCAGACCTCCAGCCCACCCTAGTCCTGCCAGGAGGACATCGGCTGCGCTCCCCACCCAATGTCAAAGCAGAAAAGGGAAGTAACCAACCAGCCATCCCAGAGCCAGCCGTGGTCACACCTCCCCAGGACCACTGGGACCAGCAGGGACCACCTTCACCTTCCCTGTAGACCTTTGAAATTGTATCAGCCACCTCCGCCAGGTCATGCTACATCTGCCCGTGCACTCATGTTACCTTGTCTCTAAATGATTTAATGTCGTTTCCACTGTCTGGGCCCCTCCTCCTTGTTCTTGAGATAATTGCAGAGATTTCCATTTTGCCAGATTCCCAGCCTCTCTCTGAACTTACTCCCTTAAAGCCGTTTCTGAAGGACGAGGCAGCTGCCCTGCAGTATCCTCCCTCACACATGCTTTCTGGGAATTATTACGTAGCAGTTCTTAGTCCGTAGTCTTCGTTTTGCTGCTCTCCCTCCTTCGTTTTCCAAGACATTAATTGCACATCCTCTTCCAGCTGCTGAGTTAGGATAGACCCACCACTAGAGTGCCTAACCAGGTCATTTGGATCAACACGGTTGGAGAGCATTCAGACAAGCAGCTCAAGCCAGGAAATCCAAAGATGCAATTCTTCGGCAAATTCCTCCAAAGCTGAAATCCTCCGGCAAAGGGAGGGCAAGACTCAACAGCCAGGAGTGCTTGGTTGACGTGGTTTTAACCACAGAAGAACGTGCCATCAAGCTCTAGGAAGGATGAACTCAGTCCATGGTCACCATCACCCAAACTCTTGTCACTGTCTCAGCCCATTCCTCTCTGCTGGTCGAACCCAGACTCAAAGCCACTTCTTTCTCTACCTTCTGTGCATGCTTTCCCTAAATGTGTTACACGGTCCATGCCTGGTGATTTGGTTCCAGTTGGAGGTGGCAAAGCTCAGCTCAGGTTCAGCTCAATTCAAGAAAAAAATAACGGTTTGACCTATTTGGCTCCACTCCCCAAGGGAACCCCACAATCCCTATTTGGGCAGGATGGGCAGGGGGTGAAGCAACCAAGGGATCTTCCATCCCTCCTACCAAAGGCAAGCTGCTGGGCTCACAGCAGAGCTGGGATTCACAGATGACCCTGCAAAAGGAAGGCCTGGGCTCCAGGAGATAATGCAAGAGCCTGAGGATAAAATATAAGAATAGGGGCAATTGGGTGCAGCAGCCCATCCTCCCTCCTGAATATCTGTGGAGTTGGGTGCTGGCGGAGGGAATTACAAATTGCTTTTTAGATTCAGATCCCTAAATGCCACCTGAGTCCCAGTGTAGACAGAGCTGAGGTGGTTTGGCCTCACCACATGTCCGGAATTGCTTTAGGATCACCAAGATGGTCATCAAGATCATCAAGATAAGGTCCAGACTACCCAGGGCTAACCACACTATCTGCTTGGGCTACACCCAGCCTCACCGAAAGCACTGAGTCATCTCCTACAAGTCACAAGAAATCCTTTGTTTATATATGGCCACTAATCCACTCATTAATTCCTGGTCCAGTGAAAGTTTGCACCTTATTACTGAGCTGAACTTTATTGACTCCAGCTCCCACCCCCTGGATCTCATCCAGCCTGTCCCTGACGCTTCCCAGGAGGTGGCAGTCACTTCCCGGGATACACAGGCAAACCAGGGGAGTCTCGGGGACGAGATCGTGGAGTTGGGCTGAGTCTCACGGGTGCAATCTGCGCAGTCGGGCTGATGGCAGGGGAGGTGGTCAGGACATTCGCACCCAGCCATGGGGATGTGGTCTGCAGCCTTCCCTGGAGTCCCAGGGACGCGCTCCAAGATTTACACCGAGTGGCAGGGACGTGATCAGCAAGTCACGCTGCAACTCGAGGCGCGAACGGGAGGTGTGCCCGGGGAGGGATGCCAAGTCACGAGGGTGCTGTCCCACGAAGGACACTGAGTCACGGGGCTGAGGTCTGCCGAGGTGTTCATGTTGCAATGGCACTGCCTGTGGGCGTGGGAGCAGGGAGGCGGCGGCGTGGGGTGCCTGGCTGCAGGAAGGGCTGCGAGGGAGGGAAAACGGGTACCGGACATGATGGGTTGTGACAGAGCAGGCAGGGGATGTATGGGTGTGGGTGGGAGCTGAGCTGAGGGAGCAAGCTCTCAAGGTGTGTTGGACGTGGCCAGGGTGGGAAGTGGAAGTCCCTGGTCAGGGGAAGAGAGCAAGGTGGCAATGGGGACAACGAGAGGGAGCAAGGGGGAAGGGGGAAAGTGCAGCTGGAAACATGGGGTGGGCACGGGAGTGGGGTCCATTGCGAGGACACGGTCTGTGTGGGGCTGCTCAGTGGTGAGGAGGAGGTTGAGCCGGGCAGCGGGTGCTCAGGCGAGAGCTGCAGAAAGGGCGCACGTTGCGAGCAGAGCTGCTGGTGTTTGGGGACAGCAGCAAATGGGAATGTCACCAGTGTGGGAGCACTGTGCCCCCGTGACTTACGGACGTGGGACTGCTGTGCCCTGGGGGTGCAGGAGGGATGGGAGCACCATACGTTGTGGGTGCAGGGGTCTTGGAGCACCATGCGCTGGGGATGCAGGAGGGGTGGAAGCATCGTGCATCGGGGGTGTATAAGGGGTGGAAGCACTGCGCATTGGGGGGGCAGGAGGGGTGGGATCACCAGGTCTTGCGGGCGCAGGGAGGATGGGATGCAGGTGACACACGTACAGAGCCTGGGGCTGATGTGGGAGCGCCGTGGTCTGGGGATGTGCTTGGCGTGGCACAGAAGTCCTCCTGCGCACGGGCCCTGGGGAGCAGCTGTGGTCAGAGCCCAACAGGGTGGCAGGCCACAGCCGGGAACCAGATCAGGTCCCCGGGGGCAGCGTGGCTCGCTGGCAGGAGGACAACCCTTCCCAGCCATGCGAGCAGTCATGAATCAGCTATGTGAGCTGCTCCCCCAGTCTGCCTGCCTGCTCCGCCGGTCTGATCTCCGGCCAGCTCTGCGCCATGCCGCGCTGATTTATATCTCAGCCTCTTCTTGCTACCTGGTCATGAGCCATGTGGGCGTTAGGGGCCGGTGCAGATGGTTTAGTGACAGCAGCCCTGGCCGCCATCAATCACAGCAACGCTTGGATTTACGAACTGAGAAGTCGGGCAGAAGCCCAGCGATCCGGGGGGGCTCGTGGTGCTGAGTGGTGTGTGTTAGGGGGCAAAATCCACTTGTCCCTGGACACCAAAGGGCTGGGGCTTAGGGAAGGACTGGACAGTTAAGGGGCTGATGGACTCCGGCCACGTTTGGATGCTGGGAAAGGAAAACGCTGCGTCCTCCAAGCACACAAGCGCAGAGCCGTCCCAGCCCACGGCAGCGCTGATGTGTGACACCCCACCAGCCACCCTGTCCGTCCTGCTGTCTGCTGCCTCCTCAGCCATGGGGAGATGCCCCCTCCTGCCTCTGCCTCCCCACAGGGGCTCTCCAGGTCCCACCTGGCTGGCACCCCATGGGGTTTTCCTGCCCTGTCCTGCTCGTGGCCCAACTCTGCGCCATGGGGCAAGCCACAGAGCACCCCACTTCATCAGGACAAATCCTACATCGTGTGGGGCTCAAGTGCCCCAGGGGATGTGTAGCAGAGAGCTCAGAGTACCATCAGGGGTCCCTTCCCAGAGCTGTGCCTGCCTTGGGGTGCCCTGAGGACATTCCCTGGCCCTGGTATCCTCCCCACACCGCAAAGGAGGTGGAGAAAGGAGAGGGTACGGAGATGAAACATGCAGCCCATGACCCTGACACCCTTTGGTGACAGCCACCATGGTCTCGGTGGACTGAAGTCCCCTGGTCCAGAAGCTGCCAAGTCCCCAGCTTGGCGCCATCAAGCATCTGTCCTCCTGCCCAACCCCAGGGAACACGTCCATCCCACAGTTGGACCTAGGGGCTGGAAAACACCCAAGTGCCAGGCTCCGAGCACCCGTGAGTGCAAATATTTGGGACCAGAGAAACATGTGCAAACCCCCCGCGCAGCACGGAGCTGCTCTGGGGGGGGGGTCTTTTGGCCATCATGGTACCCCGGACCTGCAGGGCCCTTGTCCCACAGGGCTGTGTGGGGCAGAGCACCTCCAGGGCAGGGCGATGCATCGGGCTGTGGTGCTGGGGTGGGGGAAAGCAGAGGGGGGGCACCTGGGAGGGCTGGCAAAGTATGAGCTGAAGGGGTTTGGTTGCTCCATAAACTGGAGATTGATGTGGGTGTCAAGGCAGCCCTGGCAGGGCAGCGGCTGGGCTCAGGCTGGCGTGCCTGCGGCTCCTGTGAGCTCCCAGCAGCCGATGCCGGCAGGAGCCGCTTGGAGCAGAAGCAGGACGCACAGGGCGCTAACAGGAACGCTCACTACAGCCTCCAGCCTGCGTCCCATCCCTCACCCCACCAGCACAGCCATCGTGGCTGCTGACGGCCCGGGACACAGGGCCATGTGTGTGACTGCGCTCCCTCCGCTGCAGCAGTCCTTTGCCATCCCTGGGCCCAAACCACCATGCGGGTCCCCACCAGCCTCAAGCTCTCAGCTGGGCACTGACGGGTATCACCTCAAACCACCTGGACCTGTTGGGGTGCCCACAAAAACACAGGCCTTGCGCACACGCCTTCCTCTGTGCTCTTGCCGGGGACCGTCTGTCCATCACTAATTGATGCCACTGGGCTCATGCACGGCCGTGTGGGCAACCCAGCAAGCCTCTGGGGTATTGCGCAGCTGTGGCACCAGGCATCCCACAGCTCCACCCTGATGGAGAGGCTTAGGGACTTCCCTCCAGTGTCAGTTTGTCCAGGGGACAGGGTTAGTCCCACCCCGAGGGCCAAGGCCATGGCAGGGATGCTCTGCACAAGCCCTGGGAAATGCAAGCCCACCTGCCCGGTGTACCAGCTGCCACCGCACACATTACCCAGGGGTCCGGGACCAGCTCGGATGTGTGACCTGCAGGCAGGTTAGGGGCAGATGACATTGCTAGAGCTAGCAGAGCCCAACCTGGAGATGCCTGGCCCCACAGAGGATCCAAACCCAGCTCAGACTTCATCTTTGCCATCACCTGTCCCAGCTCAGTGGCAGGTTCGAGGGACCCACCGAAGCTGCCCTTCCACTCCTGCACCACCTTCTTGGTGAGGGAGGGCAGGCGAGGTCATGCCAGAGGTCTGTGGGCTCGGGGTGGCCAGCCAAGCCCCTGCTTCAAGGATGTGCATCCCCCCAGCCTCCCCGTTGAGGGGTGATGGGGACACCCCACCGCAGTGGCTGCACTGAGCTGGCCCAGCCCCAGCTTCCAGGGTCCCAGCAGGACGGGGTGATGCACCCCACACAGCCGGCACAGCCAGGGCACAGCCAGATCCCCTGTCCCCAGGCAGAGGACAAGGACAGCACCCCAAGGAACTGCACCGCGGCAGCAGGACAGCACGTGCCCGAGTGGGAGCCCTCCAGCGCCAGGCCACGTGCCGGGACAAAGTCCAGCCTCAGCACCTGCACCGGCCACGGGGAAGCTCCAGCCTGCCACAACCTGCTGCCACCCCTCGTGGGGGTCCCCACTGTCCCGTCGCCAGTCTCTTGGGGGACAGTCCGGGTCCTCCGACGTTGGCACCGGGTCCGGTCCAAACCCCAGCTGGCCAGTGCTGGGTCCAACCCAGCCCAAAGCCGCCGTGACGCGGGGCGAAGCTGTTTGCACAGCTGTGTGTGGCACGGAGGAGCGAGCCAGCCCCGGGAAGGCAGTGTTTGGAAAAGCACTGGCTAACTTGGGGCTGGATCCGTGCAGGTCGAGGCTCGGGGAAGGCACGACCCAGCTGCAGCTTGGAGGGCAGTGGAGCCGGGGGGAGGGGGGGCAATGCTGGCGTCGTACCCTGCCTCTGGTTTATCTTGTAAATGAAGGTCAGGCTTCAATTAGTGGTGGAAACCATGTCGGGAGTGCGAAAGCTGCTATCAGAGGCCCGGCCACAAAGCCGTCCGGTGGTCACTGCAGCGCCGGGGAAGGAGGTGCTGAGCACGGTGGGCAGGATTGGACCCGTGCCGGCAGCTGCAGAGGGGACGAAGCTCCTGCGTGCGGTGGCAGGAGCTGTCGCAGGGCTGCAGCCCCCCGCGGACCCCGTCCAGGAGCCGTCCGTGTGTCCTGGGCCGCGGGTGGGGAAGAGCCCTGCTCTTGTGGGTCTGACCCCTTCGCCGCCCGCCCCAGCCCCGCGCGTCCCCTCTGCCACCCCCACCCCCCCCGAGGGATGCTCCGAGGATGTCACCGGCGGTGACACCGGGCTGCTGCTCGCCGGGAGCCAGCGCGGCGGTCGGGGCTGAGCCCGCCGGGGGTGCCGGGGGTCCCGGCGGGCGCGGGGCAGTGCCACGCCGGCGGTGGCCGAGCGCAGGCGGAGGGCTCCCTCTCGAGGTCCCCGGCCAGCACTGCCCGGCCGAGGGGCAGAGCCAGCCCCCACGCGTGACCGCGGCTGGGTCCCCACGGGGCTGCCGGACCCGGAGCAGCTGGATGGAGGAGAAGCAGCCACCGCCGGAGCGGTGGCCAGGAGGACCCGGGGACAATGGAGGAGCATCATCAAGCTGCCCGAGCTGCCGAGCAGGAGGTGTGTTCAGTTTTGGGCCCCTCACTACAAGAAGGACGTCGAGGTGCTGGAGCGTGTCCAGAGAAGGGCAACGAGGCTGGTGAGGGGTCTGGAGAACAAGTCTGATGAGGAGCGGCTGAGGGAACTGGGGTTGTTTAGCCTGGAGAAAAGGAGGCTGAGGGGAGACCTCATCGCTCTCTACAACTCCCTGAAAGGAGGTTGTAGCGAGGTGGGGTCGGTCTCTTCTCCCAAGTAACAAGCGATAGGACGAGAGGAAACGGCCTCAAGTTGCGCCAGGGGAGGTTTAGATTGGACGTGAGGAAAAATGTCTTTACTGAAAGAGTGGTGAAACATTGGAACAGGCTGCCCAGGGAAGTGGTTGAGTCACCATCCCTGGAGGTATTTAAAAGACGAGTAGATGCGGCACTTAGGGACATGGTTTAGTGGGCATGGTGGTGTTGGGTTGACGGTTGGACTCGATGATCTTAGAGCTCTTTTCCAACCTCAATGATTCTATGATTCTATGAGAGCCACCAGCGCGGCCTTGGGGCAGCCACCAGCTCCTTCAGGGCGCCCTCATTTTCTTTCCGTCGTTAATTAGCAGCTGGATTTGCCTGGTTCGCTCCTGGAAAAAGCCAGAAGCCAAGCAATGGGCCACAACAGTTGAGGGTGGTCCCACAAGCCAGAGCTTGTCTCACGTCCTCCACTACCAACATCAAAGGTTGGTTCAGCAGAAGACAGAGTCACTCCCAACGCAGCGGAGACTCACCGAGCACCGAGCGTGCGACCTCCCATGGAGAGCACCTCCAGCTGGGGTCCTATCTACCCAAGAGCTAACGAACGTGTCTCGTTAATCAGCTGGATGTGGTACGTTACGAATGCTGGGCACCTGATCAAGCGAGAAGGCACCTCACCACCTCCTTGCGTGTCGTGTTGGCACTCAGTCACGTTTCTTGTCCTGCTTCTTGTGAGCAAAACCCAAACTTGATATAGCCAAGATGTTCTTCCTCCTTCAGAGCCACGCTCCTGTCCCCTGTCCCCAAGCTCTGCCTGCTGCTGCACACCTCGTCCATGGGCAAGGGGCAGCGCAGAATGACCACCCCATGGGCGCGGCTGGGCGGCTGGAGATGGGTGGACATGGCGGGACGTGAAGGATCTGCCCCGGCGGTGGGTGCCCTCTTCCCCGGGGGCTGGGAGAGCTGCTCTGCGTCAGGATGTCACCCTTGCACGTGGTGGGACAGGGCGGGTTCAGGAGGTGGCAGAGGAGCGTGGTCACCACCCGCTCACCAGTGGGTGATGGGTCTGAGTGGCAGAAGGAGATGCGGACGCAGGCGTGGAGGTGACAGCGCAGCATCAGGGCCGTGTGGGGCTGGGACAAGGGGCCGGGCAGGAGGCGACCTGTCCCGGGAGCAGTCACCGTGCCCGGGACACGAGTGACGCGAGGGAGGACTGACCCCTGCGAGTGACAGAGCAGCAGACCTTCAGCAGCAGCGGGCTGGGACGGGGCCGGAGGGCACTGCAGGGAGAGAGCGGTGGCCCTGGGGCACTTGGTGTCACCTCCCGCGGGCGTTTGCTGTCACCCCCCCGGGGCACTTCATGTCACCGTCGCTGGATACTTGGTCACCCCCCCAGGACACTTGGTCGCGCCCCCCCGAGGCACTTGCTCACACCCGGCCCACTTGGTCCTCCCCCCCCCCCCCCCCCCCGGCGCACTTGGTCGCGCCCGACTCGCCGTTTCCCCTAACGGAGCGGGTCGGAGGCGGTGGCGGCGCAGTCCCGGCGGCCAATGGGGCGTTGGGGGGCGTGTCCGGGGCGGGAGCGCGGAGCCAATAGAGCGCGGCGGGGGGCGTGTCCGGGGCGGGGGGGGGCGCGGAGCCAGTAGAGCGCGGCGGGGGGCGCGTCCGGGGCGGGGGCGCGGAACCAACGGGGCGCAAGGGGGCGTGTCCGCGGCGGGGGCGCGGAGCCAACTGGGCGCGGGGGGGCGCGTCCGGGGCGGGGGCGCGGAGCCAACGGGGCGCGGGGGGCGTGTCCGGGGCGGGGGCGCGGAGCCAATAGAGCGCGGGGGGGCGTGTCCGGGGCGGGGGCGCGGAGCTAACGGGGCGCGGGGGGGCGTGGCCGGGGCGTGGCCGGGCCGCGGCGCGGCGGGGGATGCGGCTGCCGGCGGGGGTGCGGGAGCGGGTGGCGGCGGTGCACGGCGGCGCGGCGCTGCCCGAGCGCCTGCGGCTGTACGACGGCTGGGCCGCCCGCTACGAGCAGGTACCGGGGCCGGGGGGACCGGGGCCGTTCCGCTCTCCTCTCCTCCCCTCCCCGGCGCCGCTGACCGCCGTGTCCCCGCAGGATGTGGCGGCGCTGGAGTACCGGGCACCGCAGCTGGCCGCCGCTTCGCTCGCCTTCGCCTTCCCCGCGCCGCCCGCCGAGGCGCGGCTGCTCGACGTGGCCTGTGGCACCGGGCTGGTAGCACGGGAGGTACCGGGCGGGGCTGGGCGGGGCGGGGCGGGGAGCTAACGGTGCCGTGTGTCCGTCTGTCCGTCTGTCCCCGCAGCTCCACCGCCGCGGCTTCCGCTGTCTGGACGGCGTGGACGGCAGCGCGGGGATGCTGGAGCGGGCGCGGAGCACCGGCCTCTACCGGCAGCTGCGGCCGTGCGTCCTGGGCCGGGAGCCCCTGCCCGCGCCCGCAGGTAACGGGCCGGCACCGGGGGGGCGGGGGGATGCTGCCCCGGAGGGTGTTGTGTCCCCCCCCCGGTGACGCCATGCGTGTCCCCACAGAGCACTACGACGCCGTGACGGTGGTGGGGGCCCTGGGCGAGGGGCAGGTGCCGAGCGCGGCCGTGCCGGAGCTGCTCCGTGTCACCAAACCGGGTGAGGGGGTGTCCCCCGCTGTCCCCTCCCTGCCGGGACCCCCGGGGTGGCAGGACGGGGACACCGGGTCCCGGCGGACGTGGGTCCCCGGCTGGGCGCTGGCCCGGTGGCACAGCCAGGAGGTGGCCTTGTCCCTGCTGCCAGGTACAGGCAGGGACGTGCGAGGGGACCCCGGTCCCTGGCCCCCGCCTGCCGGCAGGGTTCAGGCAGGGGGACGCGGCGGGAGCTGGCGGTGGCACTCCTGATGCACGACAGCCTGTGCTCAGGTGTGACGGCCTGCCCGTCCCCTGCCCGCTGGCCTGCCCGTCCCCTGCCCGTCCCCTGCCCGCTGGCCTTCCCGTCCCCTGCCCGTCCCCTGCCCGCTAGCCTGCCCGTCCCCTGCCCGCTGGCCTGCCCGTCCCCTGCCCGTCCCCTGCCCGCTGGCCTGCCCGTCCCCTGCCCGCTGGCCTGCCCATCCCCTGCCCGTCCCCTGCCCGCTGGCCTGCCCGCTGGCCTTCCCGTCCCCTGCCCACTGGCCTTCCCGTCCCCTGCCTGTCCCCTGCCCGCTGGCCTTCCCGTCCCCTGCCTGCTGGCCTTCCCGTCCCCTGCCTGTCCCCTGCCCGCTGGCCTTCCCGTCCCCTGCCCGCTGGCCTGCGGGATGACACCCAGCAGGGTCTCACTGCCTCCCCTTGCCCCCCTCTTTCCGAGGGGATGCCATCCCCGGCGGGGGACACCGGCCGTCGGCGTCACCCGTCCCCTCTCCCGGCAGGAGGTTTCCTCTGCCTGACGACGAGGAGCAACCCCTCGAACCTGCGGTACAAGGCGGAGCTGGAGGCAACGCTGGAGGGGCTGGAGAGGCAGGGAGCCTGGCGGAAGGTGCTGGCCCAGGAGGTGGAGCGCTGGGAGAGGGCCACCTCCGAGGAGGAGAGCACCCAGGGCACCGGCTACATCTCCGGGGTGGTCTACGTCTATCGGAAATGCCCCGTGCCCCCCCTCGAGGAGGGCTGAGAGCCGACGCGGCTCTGGGGAGGGGGGGGCTGAGCGCTTGGCCCCTTGTAAAACCCAGCCCAGCGACCCCCTCCTGGAGCAGGGCGGCTGCTGCGGGGTGACAACGTTTTTGGGGAGCGTCCCCGTTCCCTTCCCCGGCTCCTTCCCCCCGAGGTCTGGGCCCTTGGGGATCTTGCCTGCTCCTCAGTGTGGGGAGGGTCTCCTGGGAACCACCCGTAGCTCTGACATTTGGGTACTGTCCCTGACGCCTCTGTCTTCGCCATGACATCTCGCAGACCCACCTGGCTGTTCAGAGCCATCTCCTGTCCGGGATGTCTTCTCCCCGCCATGCCCACCTCTCAGACCTCATGGTCAAAATTTGGATCCTCCTTCATCTTCTCCACCCCAGACTCCCATGATCTTTACCTGGGGACTGTTGGAGGTGGGTCCCCATCGCCACGTCCTATGGTCCTCCTCCTTATCCTCCCCAGGAGCCCTCCCAAGTGGCCATGGTCAAAATCTAGATCCATTTTCATCTTCCCCACCCCAGACCCCCGTGGTCTTTACCAGGGGTCCCCATTGCCACATCCTGCGGTCCCCCGTCCTCGTTCTCCCCAGGAGTTAACCCAGCGCGCCCTGAGGTGCAGGAGACCAAACCAGGAGCAGCTGTGCCAACGCGACGCCCAGCCCGGGTGGGCTTTCCGAGCGCCACATCGGCCTTTCATCCCGCAACAGCTGCTTAAGTCTCTCATTTTCCTACAGCTTTGTAGTTAATGGTCTGGGGGGGAAATGAGGCCAGAAGGGACTTGAGGAGCCGGTGGCTGCTCCCCACCCAGGAGCCGCCTGGCATTGCCTGCCCAGCCTGTTCCCCAAGCCCCTTGCCATGCTGCCTCCACCCCTCCTCCTCCACTGCTCCCTTGGGAAGTTTTTTACCCAAATCTCTTGCTGGGATATTTCTTTTTTTCCTTTTCCCCCAGACCTCTTCCTGCTCGTCCGGTTCCCATGGCCCTGGGGAGCAGGTTACTTACCTCCCCTCGGGAGCCCTTCCCTGGCAGGAGGTGGTGGCTGTGTCTCTCCCCCCGTCCCCGTCCCCCACCCCGGGGCATCCCACGTCTCCCACACTCGCCCTCCCCGTGGCTCTTGTCACCCCTCTGCATTGTTCCCCCTGGTCTTGGGGTCCCTGCGCCCATTGTGGGCAGCTGCCCTGCTCCCTTCTCCCCCTGTTTGTCCCCAGCACTGTCCCCTGGGCAGCTGGGGGTCGTGGTTGTCCCCATCCCTGCACTTGGCTGTTGAATAAACCCCCTGCCTCCGCTGCCTGCCTGCCTGCCGTATGTCGTTCCCGGAGTAGTGGGGGCCATGGGCAGGGGAGGGCAGCCAGGAGCCAGGGGGGGATTTGGCCTTTCTCTGGGGTCCCCTCCCAGCCCCTGAGGGCTCAAAGGGCTGAGCTGTGGGAGCCTGGTGTCCCCCCGTGCCCCTCTTGGTTCTTAGCACCCTCTCCCTGCCTCAGTTTCCCTGCTGGGGGATGCGTGGGGAGCGCCATGGCTGACCACTGCCGCATCCTCGTGGGGACATGGGGACGTGTCAGGCGCTGGGGCAGCAGCCCCTGGGCTGGCAGCAGGCTGGCAGGGTGCGACACCCGTAGGACACGTCACCGTCCTCCCCCCACCGCGCCCCTTCGAAATGAGCCCAGGCAGCCTCGGTGGCACCAAGATGTTTATAGTCCATTGCGAGCGCAGCCCCCGCGCACCGGGGAAGGACACAGGAGGGAGGACCATGCCGGGGGTGCAGCCAGCGGGGGGACAGGCAGCGCATGGGCAGGGGGGGGTGGCATGTGGAGGCAGGACAGGGACAGTGGTGCTCTCCCTTGGGCTGGCGCCCGGGTGCGGTCGCTCACACGTAGTCTTTCATGGCGTAGCTCATCGGGCTGCAGCTCTTCACCGCTCTGTACTTCTTGGGGTAGGGGTCCTGCTGGGACGGGGGTCCCGAGCAGCACAGGAGGCCCCCACCAAAGAGCTGGAGGGCACTGGAGGCCCAACCAATGTAGAGGGCAGCCCCCAGCTCCCTCTTGAGGGCCTCGGGCACCATGGGGTTGTAGAAGTTGCTGACAATGCTGTTAGCAGACCAGGAGACAGGGATGAGCAGCATGATGCTGGCCAGCACGAAAATGACACCTGCCATGGTGGAGATCCTGGTCTTGGTGCTCTTGTCATCCACGCAGCGGGTGCAGTCTGCGCCCGAGATGGCGGTGAGGAAGGCGAAGAAGGCCACGAAGATGGAGGTGATCACCAAGGCGCGAGCCACTTGCAGGTCAGAAGTGAGCTCCAGCAGGGAGTCATAGACCTTGCACTGCATCTGCCCCGTGCTCTCGTACACGCAGTTCATCCACAGCCCTTCCCAGAAGACCTGGGCCACCACGATGTTGGAGCCAATGAAGGCCGTCACCTTCCACATGGGCAGCGCGCAGGTGAGGATGGAGCCCAGCCAGCCCAGCACGGCCAGTATCAGCCCACCCAGCTGCATCGTCATCGTTGCCATCGACAGCACCTGCAGGGACAGGGCACAGCTGTCACGGACACGGCCCCAGAGCCAGGGGCCTTTCTGAAGAGCGTGGCCTTCATGCTGGGTGCATCCTGTCGCCATCTGGATGGGAAGGGCTGCAGACCAGCATGGGGACACGTGTGGCATGGGGCGTTGCTGCAGGACAGCATGGGGACATGTGTGGCACGGGGCATTGCTGCAGGACAGCATGGGGACACGTGTGGCACGGGGCATTGCTGCAGGACAACATGGGGACCTGTGGCACAGGGCATTGCTGCAGGACAGCATGGGGACACGTGTGGCATGGAGCGTTGCTGCAGGACAGCATGGGGACACGTGTGGCATGGAGCGTTGCTGCAGGACAGCATGGGGACACGTGGCATGGAGTATTGCTGCAGGACAGCATGGGGACACGTGTGGCATGGGGCATTGCTGCAGGACGGCATGGGGACACGTGGCACAGGGCATTGCTGCAGGACGGCATGGGGACACGTGTGGCACTGAACACCCAGGTCCCAAGGAGGCCAAGGTGCAGGAGCCCCCGTGTGTCATGTTAGCCCCTACAATGTCCCCACGGCACAGGGCAGTCCCCCGCCATCACCTCATCCCAGCTGGGCCAAGCGCACGGCAAGTGTTAGGGAGGGGATGGCTTTCAGGGAGCAGGATAAGGGGCTCGCCGTGCCCATCCCAGCACGCTCCAAAGTGCAGACCGCACCCCACCCCCCCCCCTACACTCACCCCGCGTCCTGCCATGGCAGCCATCCCACAGCGCCCACCCCATGCCCTGCTCCATTGCTGGTGCTTCAGCCTCCTTGGCCACGAGCATCACACGGCGGGGCACGGACAGGCGAGGCAGCCCCCTGCCCTCACCACGGCACCGTCTGCTCCCCGTTCAAGGGCAGGTTTTGCTTTGCCCTTGGCAGCTGCGCTGCAGTGCCCTTTGGACCCGGGATTTCCTCTCTGGGGCGCTGGAAATGGGTCAGAGCTCAGGTCTGCCTCCGATCCTGGCTGTGGTGCTCAGCACTTTCAGCGATACCCGCTCTTCCTTCGCACCGGGAGCAGCACCGAGAGGGCAAACCCCCAGCGAGGGGCTACGGAGCCTGGGGTCACAGCAGGCTTCACCCCTGTAAGAGGGGTGGCCAGTACGGGGGGACACGCCAGACATGCCAATGGCTCCACCACGGTCACACACGGCCACCGTGGCCCTCAGCTCAGTCCAAATCGCTGCTCAGCCCTGCGCAAAGCAGAGCCCCCGTACCGCCATGGGGCAGGGTGCACCCATGGGTGCTTTCACCCGTGCTCAGCAGCCGGGACCAGCTGAGTTTTTATGAGCCCCGAGCAGCAGCGGGGTATCGGCTGTGCCCGGCACACCCCGCGGCACTTGCAGGAGGTTTCGTCGTGATTTCTCCTGTCCCGGTTTCAGTTTCTCCGGCCTCTCCTCCCCCATTGCGTCCCCACTCCTTCCCCAGCACCTTTCATCCCTTGGCATCTTGACAGACGCCCGGTGCTGGGACTTTGCCTCCCCTGGTCCATGAAAGCCCCTTTGGGCCAAAAATAGTGTCTCTCTCTCCCAGAGGAAGGGAGATCAGCCTCCCGGGAGGTCAGGGGGGCAGGATGATGAGAAGCCATCCCAGGCACCCTTCCCCAGCCAGTGGGACCTGGACCACAAGGGACACCCAAAACAGGGCACAATGCCCGCAGTGGGGACGAGCGGTGGCCCTGTGGATCCCGGCAGGGATGCTCACCGGAGCGTCGCGCTCACATTTCCACCCGGCCACCGGCACCACGGGGCCATGGGAGCATTTTCCAACATTCCCACTCCCAGCGAAGGGATGGGGGAGCTGGAAGCCCTCGAGCCCCCAGACCCAGATGAGACACCCACAGCCTCGCGTTCGCCAGGCAGCCGGCATCACCCGTTGTCCCCACGCACCCCGAGGCACAAGAGCAGGACGTTCCCATGCTGGTGGAGCGCTGGCTGCGCCCCCACGCAGCTTGCCGTGCTGGAAGCGAGATAGGCAAAACACCCAGCGTTGCCCACGCCGGCCCCGGGGTGTTCCCAGCCGGGGCTGTCAGGTGGCCCCAGGGCCAGCGCGCCCAGACCCGCCCTCGCCGGCGCCCGTCACCTTCTTCCTGCTCAGGTGGGAAGATCGTGCCGGGACAGGCGTGGGGCAGCCCCGACACCGCGTCCGGTGCTGCCAGGGCATCATGCCACAGAGGCACCCGTTGTCACCCCCCAGGGAGCAGGGGCCCAGGGTGGCCCGGGGAGGGGAGCGATGGGTGATGCCAGAGCTGGAGCAGGGGTCAGGGGGCGGCTGGGATCATGGGAGGCTCTGGAGAGCAGATTTGGGGGATCTCAGGGGGATGGGGGTCCGCGGCACAGGAGCACCGGGCTGTCCCGCCACCGAGGCGGGTGTTGGAGAGGGTAAAGAAAACGAAGCACAGCGGGGTCTGAGCAGCTGCCATTTAATGCGGGAAGGCTGCGATGTGGGGACAGACAGCAGCACAGCTGGGGGGGCACCGCAAGCCACCCCCTCCTGCCCCCGTCCCGGCCACCCCAGTCGGGGGATGCCGAGGGGGGACCATGGGGCTGGGTACACCCCATGGGACGGGGTCAGGTCCGTGCGGGTGCACAGCCCCGCTCCACTCCCGCCTCCCCGACCGGTTCTCCCAGCCCGGCCGCTGCCTTCCCACTCCCAGGATAATGATGCCCCCACCCCGGGGAGCTGCCACAAGAAATCACACCTCTGTACAGCCGCTCCGAGCCCCAAAAGTAGGTCAAAGTCAAAATTCAGGGTACAGGCAGGCAAGAGCCCCCATCGCCCCTCGAGACCCTGCCAGGGTTTGCAAAGCCGCCGCGTCCCCATGACCACGTGGGACAGGTTTGCTGTCCCCACCGACACCGCCACCCATGCTGAGAGACGCGTCCTGGGGGGGTTTACCAGGCAAGAGCCCTGTGCCACCCGCGGGACGGGCCCCCAGGAGCGCTGGGAGCTGCATCACTGCACGGCACACCCCGATACCAGGAGCCAGGAGATGATCCGGGAGGGGAACGGGTGGTGTCTCGGAGAAGATGCCGCGGCTGGGTGCTCCGTGGGGAGCGGGATGCCCGCCGGGGGGGGCAGCCAGGACAGGATCTCCCTGTTCCCCGTCTCTACCGAGATTAAAGAACCAGCTCCAATCCCCGGGTGAACAAAGGCAGCTCTGTCTGCCCTCCCTCGTACCGCCCCGGCACCTGGCCCTCCCCGCCCCAGCACCCGGCCAGCCCCCAGCCTGGCCAGGGGGTTCTGCAGGCCAGGGGTGCCCTGGGAGGTCCCGGCTCCCTGGTGAGGCTGGGGGGGGTCCAGGCAGGCGCAGCAGCTCCTAGACGTAGTTGCTGGCTGGCAGCGAGCGAGCAGCCGTGAACTTGGCGGAGTAGGGCTTCTCGCCCCGGGGGGGGCAGGTGCAGCAGAGGATCCCCCCCCCCAGCAGCAGGAGCGCGGAGGCTGCCCAGCCCACGTAGAGGGACGACCCCAGGTCCCGCTTCTGGGAGTCAGTGACCATCGGGTTGTAGAAGTCCCGGATGACGGTGTTGGCTGACCAGGAGATGGGGATGAGGATGAGGACGCCGGCGACAATGAAGATGACGCCGGAGAGGATCATGACCTTGGCTTTGGCGGTGTCGTCCTCCACGCAGTTGGTGCACTTGCCGCCGGCGACGGCGAGCAGGGTGCCCAGGATGGCCAAGACGATGGCCACCACCACCATGGCGCGGGCGGCTTGTAGGTCCTGCGGCAGGGCCAGCAGGGAGTCGTAGACCTTGCACTGCATCTGCCCCGTGCTCTGCACCACGCAGTTCATCCACAGCCCTTCCCAGATGATCTGGGCCACCACGATGTTGTTGCCGACGAAGGCCGTCTCCCGCCACATGGGCAACGCACAGCAGAGGATGGAGGCCAACCAGCCGATGACAGAGAGGGCAATGCCCAGCACCTGCAGCCCCATGGAGGCCATCGCTCACTGCCTGCACCCCTGCCAGCCTCCCGCAGTGCAGTGCCGGCTGCCGGGACCATGGCAGGCATTATATGCCTTTGCCGAGGGAGGAGCGCCGGCCGCCGCCGCCGTCCTGCCGCCGGCACCGGACGGAGGGGTAAAACCAGTTTCCCGGGATTCCTCCGCTTGCATTTCTCCCCGCAGCGACGACACTTAATATCCTGGCTGCTCCCACGGAGGAGGACGCAGGGGACAGAGATCAGGCCACCCAGGCGCGGGAGTGCATCCCACCGCTGCCCGTGGGCAGGCAGGAGATGCCAAGGGCAGCCACCGGGGCTCAGCCTGGGCTGCTGAAGGGGAAGAGCCGGTGTCTGGGCATCGGGATGTCTCTGCCGCTGCTGTCAGCGCCTCCTGTTCCATCACCCGGATGGGGTCCCTCCTTGCTTTCGTGCCTCAGTTTCTCCCCAGCTCGTGGGGTGGCTGCTCCAGCAGCCTCCGGCTCACCGCAGCCCTGTGCCAGGGGAGCAGCATGCCGTCCCTGCCCCGCTGCTGGGCTCCGTGCCCGACAGGACACAAGCGGCTCTTGTTTGTTCCTTGGCATCCGCACCAGCTCTTCCCAACCCTCCATCAGGCCTCGGGCGAGAGGTGTCACCGCCCAGACCCACAAACCGGTTGGAGCGGCTGCCGGCTCCCCACGGAGGAGAGACAACGCTGCCTGGGGCAAGGGGGGGGCAGACCCCAAAACCCACCCCACCTTGTGCTCCGCCACCGAGCCAGCGTTCACACGGCAGCTCTCGGTCCCAGCCCTGCCGACGTCCCGCTGCCTGTGCTGCCGGCGCTGCCTGCACTGCTGGCCAGGCTTGGTGGGTCAGGGCTGCATGGGGCAGAGGCGGCCCCGAGGTGTCCCAGTGCCGCCACTGCCCCAGTGGGGACCAGGGTGCCAGGCACAGGCAGGGCAGCGGGGCCGGCAGGGCCACGTGGTGCTGGCAGCACTTTGGCATAACCGGCTGTACCCGCTGCCCAGGCTGTGCCGATACCAATGCCGACGCCGATGCCAACACTGATGCTGATGCTTTGGGTTCTGCCCAACCTCTCCTCCTTTAATCCACGAGCCCCCCTGCACACATCCCCTCCCCACTCCCTCCAAAGTCCCTCCAGCATCCGCGCAGGTGCAGCACGAGGCCAGACAGACCGCAAGGACGGACAGATGGACATTGCACCGTTCCCCCACCCCGGCTTAATCCTGGGCCTCTGGAAAAGATAACAGGGCCTGAGATAATCTCAGTTTTTCTAAGTTTGTCTAAGTTTTTCACTGGGGTTACCGATACGATCCAATCACTCGTGCTAATTGTTCGGTGCGACAGGCTCTAGAGCCGTCACTGCCCACGCCGGGACGTCCCCAGGCATCGTGCCCTAATGCAGTGGGATGAGCCGGGTGGTCCATGCACTGTGGTGCCACGAGGATGCCAACGGCACCTGGGCTGGGGATGCCGGTGCCCAGCGCAGCAGGAGCTGGCAGGGCAGAGCCCAGGCACTCGGGGACTCAGGTCTTGCTGCAGACCCTGACCTGCGGGGACGAGCCAGGGTCCTGCCTGCCTGACCTGCACCAGAGGAGCCACCCAGGCGCCCGGCTGCGCTGTGATGCTCTGTCTGTCCGTCTGTCCTGCTGGAGCGCCCGCATTGCTCACATACCAGCGTGCCCACCCCGGGGCCGGAACCTTGTGGTCAAGGGCTCCCTTTAATCTGCGGGGCTCCGGAGCATCCCTGCCGGGGCCGGACTCTGCCTGAGGCTGAGCGTGGCTTTCACCTCCCAGCCGGCTGCTGCAACCACCAAATTATTTGGGGTTGGAGAGAGGCATGCACCCACGTGTGTGTGCGCACCTCGCATGGGCCGTGTCCCTGCAGGCACGTGGGGACATGCCTCTGAGCCAGGGACAAATGGCAAGGTAGGGACAGGGACTCCCCCGCGCGTGGAGCATCCAAACAGCCGAGCCACTCACGCTCCCCCTCGGAGCCAGAGCAGGCGCCAGCACAGCCCTCCGACAGCCAATTACTGTAATTAAAGCCGGAACGTGACATCTATTCAAACTGACGGCTGCCACTCAGAAACAGCCCCCATGCCCCCTCCCCACGTCCCCCAGCAGCGCGCTGCCAGCCAGCACAGCCAGCCCCGTGTCCCTGGCACTGCCGGCCGGCAGGGCAGATGGACGCGGGCTCGGCGGGGAGCGGAGGAGCAACCGATGACCCTCGGGGCAGCACCCTGTCACCAACACGCACTGAGCCAGAGGATGCTGGTGCAGCACGGGCGGGACCACGGCACCGCCGAGCGCCTCGGCACGCGCCGTTTGGGGCCATCACCGCATGGACACCAGCCCCACAGCCCCATCCCAGCTGCCCAAGCCCGGACGCATTCCGCAGGACCTCAGCCCCAGCTTCGTCCTGATGCCACCTGCAAGGGGACATGGTGCAGGGACATGCCGCGGTGGGACCACAGCCCACCCGCTCAACAGGGAGCTCCTCCACCCCAAAATGGAGTGCTCGTCCCATCCTGAGCTGTCACCCCCTGGCACCTGCCCCAGCACCCAGCCGGGTGTGGGAGCCCTGCCCCGAATCCAGCGGGATTTGCAGGACGGGGGGAGACCCATCTGGTCCCTGCTCCATCGCACGCTAACAGGGTTGGCGAGGGCAGAGCTCCCATCCCGGCACATCGGCCACCGGCCCTTCGTGGCTCAGGAGACGCCCTCCACCGATTGTCTCTGCTTCATCGGGATGGGGACGTGCCGCAGCCCCACCGCTGGGCAGCGGGGCCATCCCCAGGCAGGGAGGCGGCATTAAACCCGGTGTCACCGCGATGCCGGGCACCGCTAGGTGCACGGAGGAGGCTGCACTGCCCTGACCTTGCACAGGGCAGAGGACACCCTGCGGGGAGAGGGCTCGGGGCACGAACCCTCCGCCAAAGGGTTCGGGGACATCCCCACCCGGGACACGGGTGACATACCCGCCTCACTCACACACCCAGCACCGGCTCAGCCCCGCGCCGCCGAGCTGAGAGCCCCTCATCGCCCAGCACCCGCGCACGAATACAACGCCCCGGCTACCTCGAGGTCCCAAAAAAGCAGGTGAGACTTGTTGGCAAGCGGTGATCTGCCGGGATCTCCGGCTTTACATGCGCCGAGCGAGGCACGGCCGCCAGCCCTCCCGCTCAGCCGGCACGGAGCTGGGCAGCCTCTCCCTGCCGGTGGCCGGGTGTTAGTTACCGGCAGGCCAGAGACTGAATGTTCCCAAAAAAAAGTCCTTGCCCAACATAAAACCCCCCCGACCAGCTCAAATATGCAGAGTCAGGTTGTTTCCCGCTATGGGAAAGCAAAGTCTTATCGGCTCGGCAGGAGAGGAGCCATGCGCCGGGAGCGGTGGGGTCCCCAGGGGGACGCAGCCGCCGGGCAGCAAGAGCTGCTGCGAGAAACGGGACCCTCAGCCTGAAGTCACTCCAAAAATAAAAGCCCTGCCCAATTTGCTGAGCAACAAGGGGCTCTGAACGAGGAAAATATGTCCAAGTGCTGCCGAGGTGGTTGTCGAAGGGATGGGGGAGACGACGGCCACGGCTCAGGAAGGGGGATGCGAGTGGCGCAGTGGGGGTCCCCCCGCGGGCGATGCTCGGAGGAAGTGGGATGCTGCGGCAAAGCCCCAGGGAAGCTGATCCGAAGCCGTCGGGGTGGGGATGCCCCGGACATGCTGAGGTTTCGGGCGTCCCGGCATCCCCCCGGGCAAGCTGCTAGCCCCTTGCCAGGTCCCGCTGGACCATGCCCCCTGCCGCCCCCCCCCCAGCTCCCCATGTGCCGGCTGGGCGCCGGCGCTGCCGGCACCTCCATCCCCGCCCCACCGGCAGACAGAGCTACCATTGATGCTCAGAGCCGCCTTACCTGCTCTCCGCCGCTGCCGAAGGGGCTTCAACAATGGGCTGCCTGTGTGCCCTGGCCAGGGCAGAGCCAGCAGCCCCACGCCTGAAATATAAGCAGCCGAGGCAGCATTTACCGCCCCGGCCCAGCTCCCCCGGGGGGGGGAAACACGTCGTCACTCCTGAGACCGCAGGGGAGAGGGAACACCCCAAGCCCTGCGCCGGCTACTGGGTGCACATGAGCGGGACGCGGCCCCGCAGCGCCTGGGGCGGTTTCTGCTGTCACCTCCTGCTCACCCCCCGGGGGTGCCGGGTACACAGTGGGGATCGGGGGGATGTCTGCAGTGGGTGTCGTCGTGTGTCCCCCCCGCCAGCGCAGGTGTCCTTCCCGCAGCGTGGGCCACCAAACCAGAGATGCTCCCGTGACCTTTGGGTCTGACCTTTGTCCAGGGTCACCACGTCACGGGGGCGCGGGGGGGGGGGGCCAAACCTATCCCCATGTCACCAGTGGCTCCATGCGGCCACCCCACCTTGTCCCCATGCTGGGGGACCTGCTGCAGGTGATGCTCCCCATCCCTTCCCAGCTGCAGGAGGAGAGCAGAGGGGCTTCATCAGGGTGGGGGACGCAGCAGCAGGAGGGATGGGGATGCTCCCAGGACCCCTGGCCCCGCTTGGCTGTTTTCGGTAAGCACCGGCAAGCCGGTTTGCTCGCCACAAGAACGCGTCCTGAAGCACACAGTGGCGGCCAGCACCCCGAAACCCCGGTGATTTGCCCCTTCCTCCGTCGTGAGTCAGGCGGCAGCGGCTGCCCCAGGCCGGCACGGCACCACGCGCAGCCTGTACTTTGGGCAATTTGGGATGACGAAGCGGGGAGGCGGCGTGTGGGGCTCTGATTGCAGGGTTGGGGGCTGCAGTGCTTCGCCTGCCCCGTCTCACCCCATCCCTGCCGCAGTAGTGCCTACTCCAGGGGTATCCCCACTGCCCCATGCACCTGCCTGGGGTATCCCCCTCTTCCTCTGCCCCACATCCCTACCTGGGGGTATCTCCCCCTGCCCCACACCCCTATCTCGGGTATCCCCATTGCCCCACAGCCCTACCCGGCGTGTCCCCCTGCCCCACACCCCTGCATGGGGTATCCCCATTGCCCCACGCCCCTGCCTGCGGTATCCTCCTGCCCCACATCCCTGCCTGTGGAATAACCCTGCCCCTACCCCTGCCCCACAGCGCTGCCCGGTGTACCTCCCTGCCCCACAGCCCCTGCAGCCGTGTGTGTCTGTGCTGTGGGTGCACGTGCTGGTGTATCTGCAGCCGTGTGTGCGCTCTGAGGTGTGCGTGTGTGCACCCGTACCACCATCGTGTGCCTGTTCGCCTCCGTCTGTGTGCATGTGTCTGTCTGTGTGTCTGTCTGTCTGCGCGTGCAGCTGCATGTCCGGGTGTCCCTGCCGGCAGAGGGGGGTGTGAGTTTGTGTGTGTGTGCGCGCGCACGTGCATCTGTGCGCCTGTGCGCACCCGCACCCCAGGGCCGCTGGCACAGCCCTGCCTGAGGTGTGCACTGCCGGCACCCCTGCCTGCGGACCTGGGGGGCCCTCGGCCAGCCCAGACCCCGCTCTGTTTGGGGGTGGCAGTGTAGTGCCAGCGGCACCCCGGCAGGCCTGGCCCTGTACCCACCGTCACCTGCCGGCAGCACTGGCATCATGGGCACCCCAAGGTGCCCCCGAGGGCCAGGACACCCAGCACCCCCCAGCAGCAAGGGCACAAGTCCCTGGGGTGCTGCTTGCATGGGCTCCCCCTCAGCAGCACGTACGGGGTCACCCCTGGATACCCCCACAGCCACCGACCCTGGCTGGCTGTGGGGGGGCTTGGGGTGCCCTTGGGGGGGGTGATCAGGGTACAATGGGGTGGCAGAAGCCCACCTGGCCAGACACAGGGTATTTTGGGGATGCCACGGGTTGGCAGAGGCTAACCTGGCTGGATACGGGGCGTCACAGGGTGGTGGAGGTCAGATACAGGGTGCTGCAAGGGGCTGGAGGCCAACCCGGGTGGATACACAGGTGACACAGGGTGACAACAGCTGGCCCAGCCAGATATGGGGTGTCAGGGTGCTGTGGGGTGGCAGAGGCTGACCCCACTGGCTATGGAGGTTCAGGGTGCTGCAGGGCAGCAGAAGCTGACCCAGCCAGATACGGGGTTTCGGGGCACTGTGGGACATCCGAAGCCGATGGCTCTGGCTATGGGGTGTCGGGGTGCTGCGGGGTACAGCCAAGCAGACGCGGGGCTCCCCGCCTCGGGTGCCCAAGCAGGGAGGGATCTCTCCGCAGCACCGGCTGCCAGCATCCTGCCGCGCTCTTGAGTAGTTAATAAGTTGTAAGGGAGATTTCGGCACAGGCAGGGAACAGGCAGGAGCAAGCCTGTGTCCGGCGGGGACCGGCGACCGCATTCCTGGGGTGGGGGGGTGTGCTGGAAATGCCAGCACCGCCACCGGCATGCAAGGTTGGGGGGGACGGTTGATGGGGGACACACGTGCACCCCACAGCCGTGGGGGCTGCCGCTGCCGGGTCCGAGCATGAAATCCGGCAGCCTGCCTGCACCTGCCTTGTTTGTTTTTTTTTTTCCCTTCACCGGCTGCCCGCTCGGGTTGACGAGGTGACGCTGCCGGGGCGGTTACACACATTATCTGCTTCCTTCAAGGCCAAAATACTTGAGCAGGATGAGTACAGATATTTATCATCCGGTCAGGGGATCCCCGCCGGCGCACCCTGCCCGGCAGGGTGGGAGCAGGAGGGGGCCGGGCGGGGGGGGGAGACCCCCCCGCCCGGCCCCCTCCTGCTCCCACCCTGCCGGGCAGGGAGTGCCCATGGGTCCCCTGGGACGGCGGTGCCAGAGCAAAAAGCATCACCGCATGGCGAAAGGGGTTGCACTTTGCACGGCAACGCAAAGGTGCCCGGCGTTCGCCGAACCCTGGTTAAACGTGAGCACTGATAAGGCGCTCCAGAAATAAACCAAACCCTGACCCGCTGGCACCTCTGGGGGGGAATGGTGAAGCCGAGGGTTTTCCAGGTCCCCAAGGGGGTTCGGTGGGTCCGAATGAGCATGGTGGCCATGCTTCCCGGCACTCATCGCCCCGAAACCAAGGGGATGGCCGTGGCAGGTGGCGTCTCTCTCCCTCCCGCCCTTCTCCGGTAACCCGGCGCCATCTCTGCAAACAAAGGGGAGGGTGTGGGACGCGGGTGACGGTGACGGAGGAGCGGAGAGGAGCGTCCAGCAGCGAAACCCCACCCCGGGCGGGCGCTTGAGCTGGCCCCGCCAGCCCTTATAAGCGCAGGTGCACCCAGGTGTAAGCCGATCCCCCAAGGGCTGCAAGCGGCGACAGGTGACGGCGACGGTTTCGGTCCGTGGGTTCTTCTCCGCCATCGTCCGGAGCGCGGCAGCGAACCAGCCACCATGTCGATGGGGCTGGAGATCGGCGGGGTGGCCTTGTCGGTGCTGGGTTGGTTGTGCTGCATCCTCTGCTGCGCGTTGCCCATGTGGAGGGTGACGGCCTTCATCGGTAACAACATCGTGACGGCCCAGATCATCTGGGAAGGGCTGTGGATGAACTGCGTGGTGCAGAGCACGGGGCAGATGCAGTGCAAGGTCTACGACTCCCTGCTGGCCCTGCCGCAGGACCTGCAAGCCGCCCGCGCCCTCCTGGTGGTGGCCATCGTCTTGGCCGTCCTGGGTTTACTGGTGGCCATCGTGGGCGCCCAGTGCACCCGCTGCGTGGAGGACGAGAGCACCAAAGCCAAGATCACCATCGTCTCCGGCGTCATCTTCCTCCTCTCCGGCGTCATGACCCTCATCCCCGTCTCCTGGTCGGCCAACACCATCATCCGGGATTTCTACAACCCGCTGGTGCTCGACGCGCAGAAGCGGGAGCTGGGCACCTCGCTCTACGTGGGCTGGGCGGCCTCCGCCCTCCTGCTGCTGGGGGGGGCCCTGCTCTGCTGCTCCTGCCCCCCCAAAGACGACAGGTACCCCACCGGCAAGGTGGCCTACTCCGCCCCACGCTCCGCCGTCACCAGCTACGACAAGAAGAACTATGTCTGAGCCCCCCCCGGCACCCCCCCGGCACCCCCTGACATCCCACACCCCCACCCCGGGACCCTCATCACCCCCCACGGGGACCGGGGACGGCGGCACCGGAGCGGGGAGGGGGGCGCGAAGGAGGGGACGGGGACGGCCGCGGGGTCAGGGCCGGGCTGTGTAAATAGAGACGGTTTCGGTTAAACAAGAGGCGGTTTCGGGTCGGCGGGAGAAGCGGCGCCCGGCGTGCCCCTGTCCACGCCGAAGGGACAGGATGGGGACGGGGACGGGGACGGTGCCCCCCTCCCCGGTGCTCCCCCCCCCCCACCATCGCCGCCGGCCGGGCACCGTCTGTCCCTGTTACGCGTGGTCTGTACCGGTTACATTTGTCAATAAACGTGTCCTGTTTTGGTAGCCCCGAGTATCCTTGGAGCGGGGGGGGGGGGGGGGGGGGGGGCAGGATCCCAGCGGGTAGGGGGAGCCGGGGCTACGCCCCCCCCCACCCCCCGGAGCCACCCCACACCCTCCGCTACGGCAGCACCCCGGCGGCGCCGGGTTTGGGGACGGGGGCGGGCGTGTGTCTCATGCCGCAGCCCCTCTCCCCCCCCTCCACGCCCAAACCCCGGGGGTCTCTGCTGGGGGAGGGCCGGTCGCCCCCCTCCCCTTTCGGGGGCAGCTTTTCGGCAGCCGGCGGGGCGGCAGGCAGCGGGGCAGCCGCCGAAATCCGGCGGCGGCACTCCCTGCCTGCCCGGTCCAAAGTCTGGCTCGGCGGAGGGGAGCACGGGGCGCTGCCCCCCTCCTCCAGAGCAGCGGCTGGGGCGAGGCCGCCTCGCACAACCGCTCCCACCGCCTCGGCTCGGCTCGGCACGGCCCGCCGGCCCGGCCGGGCACGGCACCCGCCTTCCCCGCCACGCTCCAGCGGGCAGGGACAAAGGGGGAAGGAGCCGCTGCGGGCGCACGGCCAGATGCCGCGCTGCCCCGGGGCCGAGCGGGCAGCGGGGGCTGAGCGGGCTCCCCAGCGGCCTTGCAGCCCGCCCGGGGGGCGGGGGGTGCCGCCTGCCCCGCTGCCCGCCCGGGGGCCTGGGGCAGCTTTCGGGACAGCGCTGCCCGCGGGCAGGCGGCAGCGGCAGGGTTCTGTCGCCCGCGGCCCTGGATGCACCTGCGGGCGGCGGCGGCGGCGGCGGCGGCGGGCGGCTGGAGCCCGCCTGGCCCCCCCCCCCGCCGCCCCGCTCGCAGTCAGCCGATCCGCCCGGCTCAAATTCCCCCCGGCCCTGCCTCCCCCCCCCCGCTCCCCGCCGCGCCCGGCCGCCCGCTGGCTGCCGCGATAAGGATCGGCGGCCCGTCGGCGGGGCGGTCCCGCCCGGCTCTGCCCGGCCCGGGGGGCGGCAGGCGGGGCCCGGGCTCCGCGGGCGGGCGCTGACCTTGCCGCCGAGGGACCCGACACCCGCCGGTAGGGGGCCCGCCCTCCCGCCGCCAGGGGGAGCCCGCCGGCGGCGGCGGCGGGGCGGGGCGGGGCGGGGCCGCCCGCGCGCACTGCGTCACGGCCCGCGCCCCGCCGCCGCCGCTGCCGCCGCCGCCGCCGCCATCATGCTCCGCCGACCGCCCCGCGCCCCCGCCCCCGCCCCGCCAGGGCGGCTGCGCCCCCGCCCGCCGCCCGCCGCCGCCGCCGCCGCCCGCTCTGTGGTGACGTAAGGGCCCGGCCGCGCGCGAGCGGGGGCGGCGGGAGGGGTCCCGAGAGGAGGGGCGGGGCCGTTACCCGGGGTTGGGCCCCGCCCCCCCGGCGTTAACCCCTCCCCTGTGCCGTTGTTCCCCCCCCACGGGGGGCCGGCCTCGCCTGCGGGGCCGAGACGCCGGCCCCGCCCCCTGGCCGTGGCCACGCCCTCATCCCCCCGCCACCCCGCCCTCTTTGCCAGCAGGGCAGCCCTTGGCCCCACCCCCAGCCCTGTCCAGCCCCTCGCCCCGCCCCTCGCCCCGCCCCGATGCCCCGCCCCTGCGCCCTGGCCACGCCCCCATACGACCCTCTCCCCGGCAGCGCGGTGCCGCTGTCCCACGTGGAGGCGGGGGGCCGCGGGGACCGGCCGCCCCTGGTGCTGCTCCACGGGCTCTTCGGCAGCCGCGGCAACTTCCAGACGGTGGCCAAGGCGCTGGTGCGCCGCGGCAGCGGCAAGGTGAGGCCCCGGGTGGGGGGAGGCCGCGGCGCCCCAAGGAGGGGGGTCACGGGCGGGTGGTGCCCGGGCCTGGGGTGACACGGTGCCCCTGCCCAGGCAGGTGCTGACGCTGGACGCCCGGAACCACGGCGGCAGCCCCCACAGCCCGCTGATGACCTACGAAGCGATGAGCCTGGATGTGCAGCACCTCCTGACCCGCCTGGGCATCACCAAGTGCATCCTCCTGGGACACAGCATGGGGGGCAAGACGGCCATGACGCTGGCCTTGCAGCGGGTCGGCAGGCGCAGGGCTCCCGGGGCTGGTGGGGGGGAGCGGGCTCGGGGGGGCGGTCCTGGAGCAGGAGGCTGTAGGAAGGGGGGTGGTACCAGTGGGGGCTGTTCACCGGCGCCAGCCTTGCCCACAGCCCCGCAGGGGGTGGCTTTTCTCCGTCAGGGTCGGGGGTGCTGTCCCGCTCAGAGCTGTAAGCCAGGCTGCGGGAGCAGGAGCAAGTCTCTGTCCACCAGCCCACGCTCTGCCCTGTCCCTCCGGCACTGATCGCAAGGGAGCTTGGGGATCTCCTGCGCCAAGACACGGGGAGACGGGAACTCGGGGAAGGGCACGTGGAGCTTCCTACTGAGGCAGGAGGGAGCTAAAAGCCTCCAGGGAGTCTGGGTGGGAGCGGAGCCCTGTGCCCGGTCCCGCTTGGGGCGATCTCAGCTGGCGTCCATCTGCCCTGCTTGTGTCCCCAGCCAGACCTGGTGGAGCGCCTCATCTCCGTAGACGTTAGTCCCGTCTCAACCGCACCCGTCTCCGAATTCTCTGCCTACGTCTCTGCCATGAAGTCGGTGAAGATCCCGGATGGTCTGTCCCGCTCTGCGGCCCGCCAGCTGGCTGACGACCAGCTGCGTCCGGTGGTCCAGGTAGGAAATCCCACTCCTTGGACGGAGCTTCTGCTCCCAGCCTGTGCCTGGGACCGGAGCGCAGGGCTTCAGGGCCACGAGACTCTTTCCACCCCTGCTCACTCGCCGCTGTCCTGGGCAGCTGGAGGACATCTCACCAGGGCTGCAGAGGTGATGGCGAGTGTGACAGCGTGGGAGACGGGCAGAAGGGGGTGGAGGGGAGGACGGAGGGTGCCGGGACATCATGAGGGCTTGTTGCTCTTACTGAAGAGTGTACAATCTCCTTTCGTGGCAGCTCCCGCAGCTGAGACAGTTCCTCCTCACCAACCTGGTGGAGATGGAGGGCCGCTACGTCTGGCGGGTGAACCTGGAGGCTATTTCCAACCACTTGGCAGATATCATGAACTTCCCCGTCTTCCACAAGCCGTATCCTGGCCCTGCGCTCTTCTTGGGAGGATCCAACTCGCCCTATATCAGGTGGGACTGGAGAGAAGCGGTTCGAAGTCTGCGGTTTGACCCCTTGTGCTCTTCTGCAGCTGCCGAGGGTGGGAAGAAGCCCCCGAGATGGGGAAGGTCCTGGAGCGAGCTCTGTGCCTCCAGCAGCCGGTGACACCAACGCGCTGGAGAGCGAGGGGGAACCTGGGGGCAGGGCCGGGCTTTCCCAGCAGGGACGGGGACGTGGTCAGACCTGGGATCCCCCTCTGCCTGGGGAGGCTGAGGGAAGACACCTGGGTAGACCTCTGACCACGCTTCCCATGGTGTGTGTGTTCCCTTGTCCTGCAGCTCCAAAGACTACCCGGAGATCCAGCGCCTCTTCCCCAAGGCGGATGTCCAGTACATTGAAGGTGCAGGCCACATAGTCCATCAGGATAAATTTGAAGAATTCATCGCTGCTGTCCTCAATTTCCTGCCACCACCGTAGCGTTGGGGACCAGGGTTTCTGCAAGCACCGCGTGGGACCTGAGGAGCTCCGGGCAGTGACGCAGGGCTCTGGGCTCTGTGAGGAGGGGCTCAGCCTGGACCAGCTGCCCACTTTGCAGTCCGATCCTGCCTGCGAGGCCTTCTCCCACCCCAGGTCGCCTGGAGCCGGAGCGGAGAGGCACCTCCATCCCGCTGAGCCCTCCTGCCACCTCGCAGGGACGCGGGGTGGCGCCGGCCCAGGACACTGCCCTTCCTGCACAGCCTGTCCCGCCTGCGCTGGAGTGTCTCGGACGCTAGGAGGGGGCAGGAGAGCCCCCTCGTTTTCCTGCTGCCAGACCACCTGGTTGTGGATCTGGCTGCGACTTCGCAGAACGTGCAATAAAGCTGAATCCATGCCAAGGCAGAAAATGGTTTGGATGTGGCTGTGGAGGACAGGGAGGGCGGTGGTGGGCACGGGAAGGGGCTCTTGCTTACCAGCGGGGATGCTGGTGGGGGGTGACAACTGGGCTGGGCCCGTGACGTGCCGCGCTGTGGGAGCAGTGCGCGTAAGACACAGGTTTGAGGATCTTTCTTGGCTCCCGGGGGAATCGCGTCCTACCTCCACCTCAGGGGCAGCGGGAGGATCGGGGAGTGGGGGAAGCTGCCTCCTGAGCAAGGAGATGCTGCGAGCCTGCAAGGGGGAGGCATGGAAATCCCCCTGGAGCACGTCTGCCCAGCCTGCCCCGAAGGCGGGCGTCCCCTCCTCCCTGAGCTCCCTCTCATTTCTCACCTCCCGCTCACTCGGCGTCTCCCGAGAAGGCAACGTAACGGCAGCTACTGCCGGCCGAAACGACCATCCACCCACCGCGGGCTAAAGGCAGAGGAGCGGCGCCGTTTGCTGTGAAAATCCCTTTATTAGATGACGGGTAAAGCCAGAGACGGGGCGGAAGCGGCTCTGGGGGTGACGGATCATCTCTGTCACAACTGGGGACAGGCTGCCTGGGGACAGTTAAGAGAGACATTAACCAGCTTTGCATTTGGTGCTCCAGAGCCAGGTGTCTCTGCTGCTCCCTGGGAGGAATTTGCTCAGTTTGGGGTTGTTTGGAGGCCACAAAAGGGAGGGAGGACCCAAGACCAAGGACTATTTTATTCCAGGTCTGTTTGTAATTGCCTAGCAGAGGGGGAGATAGATTGACTGTGTTTCTGCAGAGCTGTTCTTGGCTTTTCCTCTTGTCCTTTCCTTTTCTGAAGAAGCGCATCTCTGGAGCGGGGCTGCGTTCGGCTTCAGCTTGAGCTTTCTGCTGCGTTACTCCCAAATTCAAACACTTTTGCTGTGTATTATTTTTTCACCTGTGAAGAACGTTAGACCGAGAAGCTCCTGAGACACAGGCTACTGAAATGAGTTCCTTGAGCGCCTGTCTCTCCTACGGCCAGCTGGGACATGGGGATGGAGTCAGGCCACTGCCCAGCCCTGGCTACCAGCGCACAAGTCCTTTGGATATCCCGTCCGAGCCGCGAGGTCTGGAGCCCAGGAGCAGTGGGGAATTTCTCCCCGCTCCTCCTCGCTGGCCGGGTACCGGGTTTGGGGCAGGGACAAAAGGCTGCTGCAGAGGTGCCAGGTGAAGAGACTCACCGTGGGCAGGAGATCAGTGGCCTGGGAAGAGGTAGAACTTCCTGAGCATCGTAGTCCGTTCTTGTGATGGCAACTGCCGAGGGAATTTTCCAAAGGAATGTTGGACCTGGGGTGAGAGAGACAGCGGGGAGAAATGAGAGCAGCTCCGTTCCCAGCATGGGAAGGGTGCAGGGAGTCAGGAGGCATCCCCAGGGGCATCCCCAGGCATGTGTCTGGTGGCACAAGGGATGCCACGGGCTGCGCCAACACGGCGGGCTCTTGCGTGCCCACCACACGGCAGGGTGCTGATGCCCCCAGAGATCCAGCTGACTTCCCAGGCCAAACCAGACCCCTTTTTGACAGAGCCTGCTCCCGAGGGGCCTGCCAAGAAATGGCCTGCCCTTGCCCGAGCTCTGCTCCGAGCAGTATTGCTGACCATTGGCATGGCCGCATCTGCCGGCACACCTGCAGTTAACTACAAAGCCTCACCTTTCGGAAGATCTCCTGTAAGTCGCTGTTACAGGCGTGGTTTCGAAACTGCTCTATCAGGTGCTGGATGAAAAGGGAGCCTGTTACTGAGCTTCTCCAGGAGACAGTATCTGGGGAGACAGAAGATGCCAACGTGTGATTTCACTGGTGTCCCTCACTGCAACAGTGATTAATGCTGGGTGCCGGAGCAGGAGACTGGGGCACCTTCTCTGAGATCAATTATATTTGGCCCATCCAACCCACAGCACGGGAAAAGGACAGGGCATCCCAGGGAAGACAGAAGTGACGTGAATATTTTCTTCAAGCCTCTCTGCTCTCCCATGCTCCCAGCCGTGCCGGCTGCCAGGCTGGCACAGCCTGGAGCCGTCTGTGACCCAGCAGGAGAAGACAATTTCCCCTGGCCAGCCACTGCGGTGAGATAAATCAGCTGGGGAAGGAGTGCAGGCAGAGCCGGTGGGGAGGGCTGGAGCTGGGGCAAGGGAAGGCAGCTGGGCAGGGACACAAAGCTCTGGCCCTGGTGCCGCTAAGAGGGACCTGTGTGTGTCCTGGAGCAGCCTTGTACCCTGGCATCGGGGGACACTGCCTTCTCCAGAGGCTGTTGGAGCAATGCCCAAGTGGTCACCAGATGGAGGGGACCCCCAGCAACCCGCCCCGAGGAGGAGGAGGAGGTGTGGAGGAGAGCCATGGCAGCAGGAATGGGTGTCCTGTCGGCCTTGCCTGCCCTCAGGCAGGGCAACTGTCTCCAGGAACTGCTTACCAGGCGTGGAGGAATGTAAAGTGCCAAAATCACTCTCCAGGTGGACTTCACAGATTGCATCATCTTCCAGCCCTTCAGGGATCGCGTGAGCCGAGCCGGGAGTGGGCATGGCAGGGTCTGCGGAGTCGCTCACCATCACCGACCCTACCTTGCCTAGGAAGGCAGGGCCAGCCATCAGCAATGATGGGGTGTCCCGTCCCCACCTCATGCTCAGGGCTCACATGCCCTGGGAGAGCCCGGCCGGCTCGCTCGCCTCGTAGGCACCTCGTAGCGGGGACTCACCTCCACGGCAGGACTGGATAATGACCACTTTGGGTTTGCCCAGCAGCGCCCGGCAGCACTTGTTGTTGAATTTCTCATAGATGGTGTCGACGGAAAGGATGTCTGTGGTCTCGCCTTTGCTCTTGGTCCCGCAGAGCCCAGCCCTGACCCCATGGGACATGAAGACCAGGAAGGTGCTGTCAGAGGTCCAGTGCTCTTTGCGATTCGCAAAATCCTTCATGACCGTAGCCATCCCCTACAAACCAGCACCAGGAAGGAACATCAGCCACCTGTGACCAGCTGTGTGGAGACCCAGCCTCCAGCTGCGGGCAGGAGCCAGTGCCATTGGGGACAGGGGTGTCCCTGTGGTGCCTGAGCCCCCCATCAGCAACGCACACAAGGAGCGTCTCTGCACCGCTCCCGGGGCCGGTGGCAGCTGCTTTGTGCAGTCCTTTACCTGGGAAGTTAAGTTGCGATGGACGTCCACCACATAGCCCAGCCCTTCCAGCAGCTTCATCATCCCCTCCACATCCACTTCAGCCCCGTGCCGCCGGCTCAAGTGCTCAAACTCAATGTTGCAGATGAGCAGAGCCCTACGGGTTCGCGTCTCCCGCGGTAGATGGATGGGATAGATCTGTGAGGACGAAGGGGGGCAGCGCTCAGCGGTGGGTGGGTGCAGGGGGCTTTTCTTGGGAGGCAGCTAATAGCAGAGAAGGCCCATGGGTGCAGCAACCACATCTCTCTGTCCCTGGGACATCTCCCCACATCTTCTGCCCTGCTCCTGGGTCAGCGAAGACCCTGGCTCCCCTCAGCAAGCCCCTGCCCACTCCAGCAGGGCAGCCAGGCCATGCTCCAGCCCTCCTCTCATCTCCTCTACCCACAGCACCTGGTCTCCCTCTGTGTCCCTGATGCGCTGGTACTCGCTCAGAGAGCACTGCTGGATCCACTGCTGGCCCTGGATGCTGATGGGGGGCCCAGTGGGGGCCTCGGTGTCGGGGGAGGCCAGCTGCACACCAGGGGACCCTGCAAGCAGAAAGCCCCACAGTTGCACTGGGAAGCGCCTGCAGCCAGAGGGGACTGTTGCAGGGCACGGACAGACAAGCGGAGCTGGGCTCTGCCCCTTGGGGGTCCCTGTTCAGCCCTGCGGGGGACAGCCACCCCTGAGAGTCCTGTCGTCGCTGCATGGCAAGGGGGATTCAGTGCCACAGAGCAGTGACACCGGGGACGCCCAACTGCCTCTTGCCTTCAGGCCTCGGACACTCACCAGGGCCAGGCCCCACTCCAGCACCCCACCGGAGGTGCCGGGAGCCCCAGCATGGCCGGGGGCAGACCACGGCCCCGCATCTCTCACCCGATTCAGCGGTCAGACCCAGCTGCTCAGCCAAGGTGCCATCACGCTTCCTGAGGCTGTTGATGAAGATCTGGCTGGCCCTGGGGCCCTTCAGGCGCACGCTGTCGATGAGGCAGCGGGCCTTGTCGGCACGCACCATGTATCTATCTTGCACCTCGTCCACCTCCTCGAGGTTCAGCACCCCTTGGGCCAGCAGCTCGTCCAGCAGCCCAGAGATCACCGGCTTGCTCACACGCTCCACAAAGGCTGTCCGCACATTCAGGAGCAGCTTGTCTGCAGGGTGGCCTCGTCAGTGCCCGGAGCCCCCACGCCATGGCTCCTGTTGCCACACCACCCACTCCAGGTGCTTCCTCTTCCCCATCGCCTCCCCTGGGTGCTGATCCCTTCCCCATCACCCCTCTAACTGCTCCCCCTTCCCCATAGCCTCCCCTGGGTGCTGCCCCCTTCCCTATTGCCCCCCCCAGCTGCTGATCCCTCCCCCACCATCCACCCTGGGTGCTCCCCCTCTCCCATTGCCCACCCAGGGTGCCGCTCCACCCAGGGCGCTTCATTGCCCACCCCGAGGGCTTCCCCTGCTATCACCCACCCCCCCCTTTTCCCACACACCCACAGAAAGTGCCCCAGGGGACGCATTTGCAAGGAGCAGGGCTCCAGCTACTCAAGGATGCAGTGTCCCGGGCCCCAGCCTGCATGCTGCGCTGTGTCCCTGTGCATCGGGCCGGCCAGGGCGAGCAGGACCCGGGCAGGACCCAGGCAGGTCCCCATCCCACCACCGAGCCCCAGCACCGCTGGTCGTACTCACCCGCCATCACCCCTCAGTCCCCAGCCTGCCAAAGGATCCGCGAAGTCTATTTCTGCTGCGGGGGGGGAAAACGAAAGCTTATGTTCACAAAAGAAAAAAAAAGTCACAGCTTTACTTCCTGTCTCCCCGCTCGGGCCCTACTGCTGGGCTGTTGACATACCCTGCCCAAGCCCCTACAGTCACCTATAGCCCAGCACACGCCTGCGAGCCCGCCGGGTGTGGGGCCAGAGCCCCTGCGCCCTTTGCAGCCATGCTCGGATTTCCTCCTGGGGGTGCTCAGCACATCCCTGTGACAGTGGGGCATCATGAACGCATGTAACTGGCCCCAGCGCTGCAACACCCAGCACCCACGGGGCGAGGAGGAGGCACATCTCAGAGCCAGGCACGGGGCAGCTCTGCTCCCAGCTCGCAGCCCCAGGGCCTTGCAGAGGCGGCCATCCTCTGCCAAGCACCAACATCCCCTTTGTCCCCACACCCCCAAATCTTCCAAACCTGTCTGGGGCTGACCTCGGCTCATCCCTTCCTCGCGCTGCCCTGTCCAGGCGCTGGCAGGCAGACACCGCCTCGGGCAGCAGCATCCTCAATCCACCCAAGGTTTCACCAGCCCCGTCTCCATCCCGCAGGCGCTGGAGGGAAGGGGAGCCTGCCTGAAACGTAAAATCTGGACTGTAAGAAAGCCTGAGGTTGCCCCGTAACTATATTAGTAGGGCTGTTTTGCAGGGCAGGTTGAGTGCAGGGTGAGATCTGGGTTGGAATGGCAGAAGTAACACCAACGATGGGGAAACGCAGGGATGAGCCGTGGGGAAGAAGGACATCCAGCCCCTTGGGAGGTAGAGGCAAGCAGCGGCTGAGCTGTGGAGCGCAGCAGCTGCTGAAGGCTGAGCAGGGCGATAAAACAGGGAGGCCTTAAGATCTTTTTACCGTCCCAAAGGCTTCCGCAGGCCCGTTGGGGAGGCCTGCCACACCGCAGATCCGAGGTGCCCCAACCCTGTGACAAGACCCCGGCGCCATCCTGCCCTGGCCAGGACACGGCTCGTGGGAGGCGGCGCCGCCCGTCAGGGGCCCGGGCTCCTCCGGCGTCTGCCCACACCACGGCCCTCGGCGGGTGGCTGCTGCCCGCGGAGTTGGACGGTGTGGGGCACGTACCCCCGGGGGGCTGCTTGGGGGCGTGTGGGGGTGCCTCTGCCCCCAGGCCCCCGGCCGCCCCCTCGGGCCGCCTCCCTCCCACGGGCCCCACCGCGGCCTGTTCCCCGCTGCCCGCGGGCGCAGGAGCGGCGGGCCGGGGGGGGCTGCGGGCAGGCGGGGGGGATGAGGGGGGGCCCGGTTACCGGGCGGTCACGTGCGGGGGCGCCCCCTCCCCGGTACTGGCGTGTTCCCCCCCCGTTATTGCCCCCCCCCCCCGGTTATTCTCGCCCCCCCGCGACGCCCCGGTGACCGCCCGCCCTTTTCTGACGGGAAGGGTTGACCGGCCGCGGATTGGCTGCGATGGGACGCGCTGTGATTTCTCATTGGGCGCCGGGCGCCGGGTCCCGCCCAGCGCCGCGCGCCGCGCCGGGTCACGGGATAGGCTTGCGGGCGAGGAGAAGGGCGTGCTCCGGCGGCCGGTGGCGCTGGGCGGGGACGCGTTCGCTCTGTTCATTGGCCCGCCGTGCCGGCGGCGCCGGGCGCTGATTGGCTGCGCCGCGCGGGTCGGTGGGGGGCGCAGGGCGGGGAGCTGCACGCGGCAGAGGCGGGAGCGGCGCGGACGGAGCCAGGTGAGACCCCCGCCGGTTCCCCCCTCCCCTCCCGCCGCGGCCCTGCCCCCGGCCCTGCCGCGCTCCTCAGCGCTCCTCAGGCTTCTCGCCGCCGCCCGGCCGGGCCCCGCTCCTTCCTCCTCGCCGCCCGCTGAGCGGGGCCTCCCCCGGGCCTGTCTGCGAGGGGCGGCTGCCGGTCCGGTGGCGGCAGCGCTGAGGCGGCACCGCCGCCGGGTGGCGGGCCCGCGGCCCGGTCCCGGTGGGGCGGGCGGCGGCGGCGGGCCCGGGCCGGCCTGCGCTGCTGTCCGCTGCGGCGCGGGGTGGCCGGTGACCGCGGGGGGCGGCCGCGAGGTGCCGCCGGGGGGTAACGGCTGGTTCACGTTAAGAAGAAGGAACGAGACGCGGGGCTTCCGCCGGGTCAGGCCCGGGGCGGCGGCAGCCTGCCCGCTGCCGGCCCTGCCGCTCGGTCCGGCGGCTCTGCGGGGCTTCCGTCCCGCCGTACCGGGAGCGGCGGCCCTTCCCCAGCCCCGCAGCGGGCGGCCTCGGTGAGTCGTGCCCGCCGGCGGGAGACCTCGGCAGCGGAGCGGAGGCTGCGGGCCCGGCTCGCCTCCCCCGGCCCCGGGAGGGAGCGCCTCCACTGCCCTCCTGCCAAGGGCCGTCCCTGCCTCCCACCCGGGCGGGGGCCGTGGAGATCCCGCCTGGAAGCACCTCGCGGGTGGGAGATCCTTGTGCCGCACCGTCGGCGGTAACGGCACGGAGCTGGTTATTCCGCCGGAGACTCCTCTCGCCTGCATCCCACCTGGTAGGGTTTGCCCGGTGCCCCCCCCCCCCGGCGTGCGGTCAGACGTTGCTGTTTTTTGGAGAAAGTGCCTCCCCTCCTTGTTGGGTAGAAGCCGGCGAAGCTTTCTGCGCTGGTTTGAAACTGCTGGTGGCTGAAGTTTGGTGTGGAGACAGTGGTGTTGCAGCTTTGTCATTTATTAAGAAAAACCCCAAACAACTATGTGTTGTAAACATAGGTTTCCCTAAAGCATTTGATACGATGCCTTCGGGTTTTCCTGCTGAATTAACTGAAGGGGGATGAGCTCAAAATAACCCATGTTAAATTGGTGGCTCCCAGAACATTATTGGGGATGCTACGTTAACGGTCTCGTAAGGATCCTACTGCTGATCTTGTCAATGACCTGAAGAAAGTTTGCAGCTAAAAGCTGATGGAGTGCACGAGCAGCTTGGAGTGCTGAGCGGAGAATAAGAGGTTAGGATCCGATACAGTGGTCTGGTTAGTTTGGCACTGTACTTTTGGCAAGGCCACACATCTGTTACCAGAGAAAGCAAACTGCTCAGGAATAGTCTGTTACACCAGCAGAGAAGCGAGGGGGGAAGGAGTGAGGCCTGTCCCAGGCAGCAGTAGTTTTGCATGGGTTCATGACTCTGTTGAACACGGAGCGGGGCTGGAGTCAGGCAGGCGGAGGGGATCTTTGGTACCTCACCACGGCTGTCGAGAAGGAGGAGAGGGTGCGTTAGCTCAGCTTTCACTGGTGCAAACGCTTCTGCACCGCTGCGCCCAGGCTTGGTGCCCGTGTGTGGTGCAAAGGCTGGTGGAAAGCAGGGCAGAGTCCAGAGACGATGTATGAGGGTGGGATTAAAGGTGAAAAAAGCTGCCATGCGGTGACGAGAACTCCATCTGCTTCATTCAACGAGAAGATTTGGTCAGTCTGTGTGTACTTGCAGAGGACAGAAGTCGGACTGTGGGAATTCAGTATGGCTGGTGGTGGTATACGAGTGTGTGCATAGAAACCAGAGCATGTATTTTTAAGTGATAGACAATCAAGCATGAGAATAAACTTCCCAAAGTCAATGATGACTTTGTATTTGCTGGCAACTTTTACATCAAGCCTCAATAGTTTTCTTTTTTTAATAAAAGCAACGGCAAGTATTGCAGCTTGGCTAACAGCCTGGAAGTTCTGTGGTGTGCTCTGCTCGGGAGTTTGTAAGGTGGCTGTAATGTCTTTCAGGGTGTTCGCTGGAAGACGAGTATCTAAGTAAACAAACTGAGACGAAGACTGGGAAATAAATTTAAGAGTTTTACTTATAGTTATTAATTTCTAGGAACATCTGGTTTCCCCTTTCCTTAGCTGTGTTCGCGGAAGTCTGTTTACGCTGGCAGCGACAGTTACTTGATTCTTCTGAGAGAGCCCGAACAGGGAAGTTTCCTCAGATGTATCACTGCTGTTAGTTTTGTGGCAATGTCTTTCCAGCCCTTCTGTCTTGCCGACAGTGTCACTTAGCAGTCAGATTCATCTGTAGCAAGCTAAAAGGAAAAAAAAAAAACCCTAACAAAATCAAAGGAAGCTTTAGGGCTAGATCTTACCATGATACGGAGGCTTTGGAGAATGCCGCTGTGCCAGCTTTTATTGTTATCTCGATCTGCCAAAATATGCGCTGGCTTGCTTTTGTTTTTTGTTCACGTGGGGCTTTTCAAAGTCGCCCTTGTCCTGGCTCTGGTGGGAGCGAAGGGGATGATGTGTGCAGCGATTTCCCCCTCCTGGTGGCCTGCATCTCGCTGAGCTTTGCTCACCTGAAGGCAGGCACCAGACCTGGATGGCTCTTGTCCGCCCCATTTGTGAGGATTGCTCTGGGAGCTGGGCCTCCTCCTCCAAGAGACGGTGCTTTAATCTGTGCTTTTTGAGACAGAGCTAGTTCCACTCCTATTGTGTATCGTCAGCTTGTCTTTAGAGGCTGCTGTCATCTGAGGGAGAGAGTTGTTCTCAGTAATAAGTTGGTAAGTGAAAAAAAAATAGAGAGGCTAGGGAGAAAATGAGATTGTTTCTCGGGGTGTGTGTGGTTGCATTGAAAGAGCGTGTGCGGTTGCGTTGGAAATGACTGAGCATTGTTTTACAAGAAAATCAAGCAGTATAATCTGACCCAGAGTATTTTTATCAGGGAGAAGGATGAACAGGAGAAAAAAAACCTAGTGCTGTATACTTGCACATCACGCTCAACTTCCCAGGACAACAATGTTCCCCCAGGAATTAATAACTAGCAAGCAATTGTGAAAGTTCATACCTTTCTCTCTTCCATCCTTCCTTGCCCACCCTCCAAGGTAGCTCCATCCAGCCACAGTTTTCTGCTTGTTGGCGTTTCTGGATTTCGATGCGGGCTTTTATCGTGAGACTCCTCTATCGCTGCTTGCAGGAAAATGTCAACATTTGCAGAACTAGATCAGAGCCCTTTTTAGATAACAATGAATGGAGAAGAGAGCTATTTAAAAAATTACTTTGCTCTTAGCAAATTAGCATAACAGATTAATCCCTGCTCGTAATCCCTGGCTTGCTCTCCAGGAGGATGCCTGCGCTGTTACGGAGCAGGGAGGAATTTTGTCCGGGCACTCTGAGTGCACTCCTCGATGATATAATTGCTTCCCTTCTGTTCCTCCCTAGCAGTCCTGTGGAGACTGCAGTTACATGCGCTCTCAACAGCCCGAAAGGATAGGATTTCCATTAGGAGGGATCAGATGATTAGCTTATAAATAGTAAATGCCTGTTCAGGCCTACTTTCGAGTATGTGTTGTTTGGTTGCTGTCTTGCTCTCTGCCTTTGCAACAAGCACAACCGCATCCACACCTCGCGGCCCAGAACCAAATCCAAGGAAATCGGGCATACTTTCCGTTGGAGATGATGAATTTTTGCTGGAGGAAACTGCCCTGGTGCGAGGTGCTTCAGCTTTGCAGCCGGAGCTTTAGACGTCGTGATTGATTTGAAAGGCTCCGGTAGCAGTAATGCACTGTGCTGCTGTGTACACTGAGGTGGTGCCTGGTCCCTTGCCTGCGCAGGAAAATCAGCTCTTTTAACTGGGAACGTGAGCTGAAATGAAACTGAAACACATTCAGTGGTTGAATCCCGTTTGAAATGAGCCCGTTTTCCTGCCAGAGAAGATGTGCTGGTACCAGGGAGCCCTTCTCTCTAAGCCTGAGCTCTTGGGGTCCTTTTTGGGCCGCACACACACGTCCCCCTTACCTGCCATTTATTTCCCTCCAGCTTTGCTTCATTTTTCTCTGGTTTGGTCAGTCTTACGGCTGCTGAGAGGGTTTGGCGCACGTGGAGGTTTAGGGTCTATCAAGACTCCTTCCGACACAGCTCCCCGACAGCTCTCCCGCCGTGCTTATGCTCGGCCTTCCTCGCACTGAGGTTTTGGCCTCCATTCACTCTGATGTTTCTGGGTTTGCCTCTGGGCTGGAGGAGCTCCTTGCCCTTCTCCAGGGCACTGCGCTTCGCTGGGGATGGGGATCGAATCATGGGAATAGTTTTGCATGGGATTTGTTTTGCAGCATCTTTCTGCAGACCTGAGTGATCTGTGTACGGTAGATTTGAAAGCAGTGTCTTGCCTTTCCTAGGGGAGATAACGTTAATGGGGCATAGCAACGACAAAACTAAACAGATGGTTCCTGCTCTTAGCAGTGGTAATGACTTTGTTGTTACTTATTATTTTGACTTTGCTCTTTCTCAGTTGAGAGATGCCCTCAAATTTCTTCTTCAAGAGGGAGAAGCCTGCCCAGGGCTTATCCCAAGAGAGGAGAGTTACGTGTCTGTATATTCTGTTTCAACGCATATCAAGTTACTGGCCTCGGAGGCTTCCTTTTATGTTGTGTGCATTTGTAGGTGCCTTATTCCTTTTAGTCTCTGATTTAGAGCAATACCAATCTTCCTTCCCTCATGGATCGTATTGCTTATCTTCTAGTGGAGTGTTTGCTCAACAGCGTGTTTGATACAGCTGATCCCATGCACTATAAACCCCGTGAAGGTCAGCTGTCCTGGGCATGCACAACAGAATTTTACTTTTGCCAATATTTCTTTTCCTGGGGGAAAGAAATACCATGCTGTCTCTTGCAAAGGTGCGGATCTGATCGCACTGTGGAGGACAGGCACAGTATTCACGGGAGGGATGGCGATGAGGACTGAGATTTACCGAAGCCTTGGGAATGGCGTTAGCTAGGAATAAAGTGGATGGGACTGTTCTGATTGCAAAGTACAGGCTATATATTGGGCGCCTCTGTCCGAGAACTAGCAAGAAGCCAAATCTGTTGACTTTTGCTGAGGCTGCTAACTGCTGTCAGCTCCACCCCTCTTTGGAGGAGTCTTTCCTGGCAGCAGAGACATAGGTAGACACGGCTCACAACTTATCTGCTCGGGGGCAAAGTCTTGTATCTGAACTTAAGCCCACATTCACGGCAGGGTACTCTCTAGAGCTCAGCTTTCTTCCATTTCATGGCTCAGACAGCACTGACTGGAAAGCGGAGTAGTTGTTCCTTTTCCAACCTGACCAGTTCTTCACTGCAAAATGAAATTGTGGAATTGTTCGCTCTGGCAGAACGTGCTTGGACATGGTACTGCTTGTGAGTGACAGCTGTATGGTAAGGACCCCCAAAGCATTTCTACTTTACAGTCAGTTCAACTGCTTAGACTCTGCCAGTCTTTCTCTGATGGTCTCTGTTGAAACTGAGGACTGCTCCGAGCGAGGGGTGCAGTTTGCATTGTTCTTTCTGGAAGCTTCAGTGGGTTTTGTTGTTTTGTTTTATTCTAGAAACTTGTTGAAGTAGCCAGCTTTCTCCGAGTGGATGAGTGCCTTGTGGCGATCCAGCATTAATCTATTCAGTTGTCTCTCTTATTTCAACTGTACTGCCTGGATTCACAATAAAATTTTTTTAAAACCTTTCAAAGTAATTGGTGGAAGTGCACTTTATTGCTGGAGCATGACTGGCACGTAGCACTCGGTACCACCAGCGCACAGCATGACAGAGCCAGGTGGAACTCTGTCTCACTATTTTAATGTGGACGAGAGAAGCCGTTGTCCTGTTTATCTCTTTTTATGAGGCACCTACACCCAGTTTTGAGAACATCTCACCAAGGGTACTCGGGGAGAGCGTGGCTGGCTGCCAGCCCAGAGCTCGGGTCGGTGCCTGTGCTTCCTACAGCACGGCTTGCCTGCTGGTATCATCACCCGATGGGCTCCTCGTGACCCGGGGTGTTCAGGTGTAGGTTTAGGAGGATGGAAGGAGCCCTGGAGTCATTGCTTGCCACCCCAGACAGCATCGTTTGGGCTTGCACTTGCTTCTGCTTTCTGGCCAGACTGCACAGCCCCCTTCTTGCCTCCCACCAGGTTGGGGCTGCAGCTGCCCCAGTGCCAAAGGCACTTCTGCCTTCCTTCCCTAACGGTTGACTGAATTTCCCAAAGGCTAAAATGCTCTAATCTTGCTGAAATCTTTGGAGCAAGCCCATGGTACCTGGGTGCAAACTAAAAAGCCTGTGCTGCCCTGAAGGTCAGACTTGGGTAGGTGGAAGTCAGTCTCTTCAGGCAGGAGGCTCGGGGAAGCTGAAGTCAGCCGTGAAACAGAGCAGCCTGTGTGGGGTGAGGCAGAGCCTGTGTCTGGATGGGGGAAGTACAGCTGTGGTGTACTGGGGGGTCGGTGGGAAGAGGCACAGTGAAGTGGGATTTGGTGAGCTCCTCTGGAAGCATCAGAGTTGTTTGTTTTGTTTTTTTTTAAAAGATGCTTTATGTACCACTGAGGATGCTGTGCCCACTCTGTTACCAGTGACCTGGGGTGTTAAATTTTCCCTCTGGCTGTGCTGAAGTACAGTTCTTGTTTTGGAGTCCTGTTGTCAACTTTCCTGTGCCCTTAGGTAGGTCTGGGCCCTTGTCAGCCCCTCATTCCCTCTCCAATGCTCCTCCAATGTGATGAGTGGTGTGACTCCAGGGTTTGTCACAGCCTGATACTTTTATGTCCTCTGTATGTGGGAGTTACTTCCTTTGATGCTATAGTTCAATGCTGCTTTTTTTTTTTTTAAAGCTGAGATCCTTGTGACTTGGGGAACTGCTGCTGAGTTCTGGTGTGATGAGTATCTGCCTGCCTCTGTGTCTGCTGTGCTGCTGGGCAGCCATTTCCCTACAGTCCCAATAGGTTAGAGAGTGTAATGGCTGGGATCCCTGCAGGGCGATTAATTTTGTCTCCTCTTTCTGGGGTATCAGCTTTTCTTTCTGTGTATTTGAATCCTTTGTGCTTCTAGACAATGTGCCTGGTTCTTCTCAGTCCTCTGCAAACATCTCTCTCACCTGCACAAGGCTGTTCATCACCTGCCTGCTATGTAGGGGGAGATCTGCTTCTAGAAAGTGCCAACACTTAATATTTCTCCGTCAGTGGAGCTACTGGCTTGCGTGTCTCATATCCACGCCCTTTACAAGCAGCTGACAAGAGGCAACTACTCTAGGAAAGGGAGGCTCCCAGTGGTCCCTGTTTCTGTGCACCTTCTCCGGCGACCTGGTGATATCAGGAGGCCACGGATACGTGTGCAAACCCAGCAAGTAGCTGTGGATATAGAGAGAGGGAGTCTGGGCAAAGAGAAATCTCATCTTGCTTGCAGCAAGGCAACTCCTCCGTCTGTGGACCTGGTTTCCACAAGGTGCCCAGGGGCTCTGCGCACTGCCTCTTTCCCTTTTGCAGGAAGAGGGAATAACACCGTGTCCAGGGAGAGGGACAGAGCTGAGGTCAGCAGTGGCTCTTCACGTAAAGGTTGTAGCCTAGCTGAGCTGATAGTCTGTTAACCAAGTGGCCGTGAATTTTGGTACCAATGCTGGCTCTGACACTGCTAGGCTCGGATTGGTAATAGAGCTCGTGCGGTACAGTGCCTTTATAAAGTAATTTTATTACTAGATTTAGGGAGTTTTATCATCCCTGGGATAACCCAGTGCTGTGTATCCTTTCCATTCCTGCTCCAGCTCCCACACTGCCGCCCTGCTCAGGGCCTTGTTGCCTCTAACTCAGGCAGGTGGAAAGTATATTGGGCTCTGAATGTCTGTTATTGATGTATGCTGGGCTTTCATGTTTGGATTTAGCTGCCTATGGGGAAGAGAAAGTACCTTGAATTCAAAGGAGAAGTGCTTGTTTAAGCTGTGAAGTCCCTATTTTTCAGGGGGTTTTGAGCCTGTAGTGCGTCATCCTAGCGGCAGTTGTAACGAAAAGGCACATAACAGCAAGAATACACAATCTTTTTGTCAGAAGTCCTGTGGTAGGGGAAGGGGCCGTGGTGGGAGACTCCCAGGTATTGGAGGTATGTGCAGAAATCCCTGAGGGGGGACCTAAGAGCAAGTCCTGGACTTTCCCTGTAGCTTTGCCAGATCGCACCATCTTACAGGGCAGTGTCAGGTGCCCCTCTGCCTGGAGTGGAAACGGTACCTTGAGCAAAGTTGTTGTTGGAGCAGCTTTGCTCTGATCCTTCTGCTGCTGTTGGCCCGACGGCTGTGACAGCTTCATTTCTGTGCCTCAGCCTGGCAGTTGTGATCCTTCAAGTGGGCGTCTGCAGTGGCTGGTGAGAATACCGAGTGGGAGCTTTGGGGAGGCAGTGTCTTTCAGAGAGGTGACCTGGGCAAAATTAATCTTTGCCTTAAACATTAAGCGATGACGTTGACTGTGCGTTCCTGTATAATGTTGTGATACTGTGAGTTATCAGGGTGCCAACCCTGGAAGAGCAGATGCTTTCTTTTTGTAGCACGGCAGGTTGGTAGCATGAAGAACCGTGTTGGAGAGGAGCTTTTCTGCTTGCTGAAGGTGAGGGATGAGACTTGGTGCAGGAAGCAGTAATTAGTGGTGTTGCCTCAGGCTGAGATTTGATGGACTTAGAGAGGAGCAGGGCCTGCAGGGAAGCCCCTGCAGTACTTTAAGACGAACAAATGATCCGCAGAAATGAATGAACGGGCATGCTTTTGTCTGAAGAATTGGTAATGTCCTTTCTTGTGCCTGTGGCTGACTCGCACCACTGACTGTTCCCATTAGGAGAGCCGGTAGCTTCTAGCATCTAAGGTACTGTGCTCATTATAGAGCGGCCTGGAGACATATTGCAGGCAGCTGCCGGAGGGAATGCCACGTTACCGGCAGGCAGCCAGCACGAACTGGATGCAGATCCACAGGGGGAGTGGATGCCAGGACTGGTATGTGCCAGCAAGCGACTCATACCCCTCCCTCCTGTCCTTTGCACTTCCTTGGACTGGCACGAGATCATGTCTTACCTACTCTGTTCTTTGCTCTTTCCCCTTTCTGTAATTTTAAAAGTTAATATATTCAGTCTGCTAGCGCTGCTCTCTGGGGAGTGTCACCCCTCCTGGCATGCCAGCGGGCAGATGGATACCTTTCTACTGCCTGCTCTCTGCGTTTCCATTGGAAAGAGGGTAGCCAAGCACCTTTGGATGCTGGATAAGATGATCCTAGACAGAGCCTGTTTTGTTCAGCAAGGAGAGTAAATGGAGATTATTTTTTAATATAAACCTGTTGCATGCAGAGGTTCTGTGCAGATCTTTTAACTGCCTCGCTAGGAAACAGTGTGCAGAGCTTTCATTGCCATTGCTAAATGAGGCAAAAGAGGAAGCAAAAGTGTTTTCTTCCTGTAAAGTGGACTAACAGTTTTGTTTTATAATAAAACACAGACTTGATAAAAAGTGAAACCCCCTCCCTTTCTCTCTCTTCTACCGCATCTTTCCTTCTTCAGTAGGTGTTTTTACTAGAGGAATTTCCAGAAGTATGAGAGAAACTGTTCCTCCTGTGGGCTTGCCTTCTTTTATCGAAATACAAGAGGAAGTTACTTAGACTTCTCAGAAAAGGTTCAATAGGTCTTGTAGCAGAGGAAGTCACATTTTCAGCGTGTTTTACTAATGATGAAGCAGTCAAAATCGAAGCTTGAACGAGCAGCCGGTTCATCTGTTGGAGTTCCCTGGGGAGCAGGGAGCCCAGCAGGCAGGATCCCACTGCACTTGTGCTGCGGATAGCTGCACTAGGCTGCTCCTGCTTCCTCCTACCCCCCAAAACTCGCAGAGCAAAGGGCTGTTACTGGAGCGACAGAAGACGGGAAGCGGGACGCCTCCTCGAGTGCCGCAACTCCAGCTTCTTTCAAAGACGCAGCTTTCCGCTCCGCCTGTTCTCCATTACTGCCGGCACCCAGAGCTGTTGTGCTGTAGCCCTGGGTGCTGGCTTGCGTTGCAGAACGTGTGCTGAAACGAATACTCAGTGCTGGGGAAAATCTGGCTTCAGCTGAAATTGCTGATAGATCTGCCGCAGGTTTCAGCGGCCATGGGATTTCAGCTGTGCGTGTCAGTGATGTGCTGACTGGAGGAAGGTGACTATCTCATATTTGAGCAAAGATGATAAAAATCCCCTTGTGTGCTGAGATTTGTCTTTGTGTTTAGATATAGTAAGTCTGATGCATATCATTTTTGTCCTAAACCTTTTAGAGGCATGAATTTGATCCTTAATGAGTTTTAATAATCAGTTATTAAAGGTAAGAAATCCCAGGCTCTGTTCCTAGCACTAAAAATATTTGTGTGAATTGCAGCAGTTGAGTATAAATCCTCAGGCTCCTTTCAGTACCGAGCTTGTCATGTGGCCGTCTTCATGCCCTGTCCTGGTGGCAGCTGGCAGCAGGGAAGGGACAGTGCGTGTGAATTCGTGCAGCTTTTACTGGTAGATAGGCAGGGGACTTGCTATATATATCGAGTTGCCTTCTCTTTTTCCTTTTATTGATTGGCTGGGGATTTCCCTTTCCAAGAGTGCCTTTCGAGAGGACGTCATGGCCAGCACTGTTGTTAGAAACAGTTAAGGTCATGGTAGAGAGCAGAGATGGCAGCAATTAAGCTCACCTGAACTTGCTGTCCTGCCCATGTTGTTTGAGGTGAGTTTATTAATGAAAGCAGGTCAGTGTGCAAGGCAGTCCCTTCGCATGATTTTTCCACTGCAAAAGTGCAAAACACTTTTGAAGGCTCCAGATACCTAGAAATTAAAGACCGGAGGCTCCAGTTTAACCTTCTTAAACCAGAGATTTCGGGGGCTTGGGGTGGGAAAGGGGAATTGTTAAAGGCCAGGTTAGGTATTGCTTGGTATTGGGAGGGAGCAGTGTGATACCACCCCCAGAAAAAGCCTCATGAGGTGCAGGTTTCTGAGTTCATTGCTGTACGTGCCTGGTTGGGAAGAGCAGCGGTGACAACACGAAGCCCTGAGAGGGCTCCTCTCCACGGTGGCACAGGGAAGGAGGATGTCCAGGCTGTCGTCATAACGTACCATCCGGAGAAGCTGCCCGCAAACCCGCCGCTTCTGCAGGAGCTGACAGCTTTGACCATTGGATGACCGTGCTCAGCAAAAAGCAAGAAATTTCATGCTGAACATGTAATCGAAAGTGAGCTCTTAACTTATTAATAACAACTCTCAAGGGTTTTCCTCTCATCTTGTGGTCATCTGTCTTCCTGTAGCTCGATGGTAGAAACCCCGAGCAGATGTTCATTGCTCTGTTTTAGAGCGTTCTTCCTGTGGAAGGTGGAGTTGTGTACTTAATTTGATAATGGTGCAATTATTGCAAGTTTTAGAGAGGAACTAGGTTTCCACCAGGAGCGGGGAGGAGCGTTCAGCAGAGACGTGTGTTCCCAGCCACTTTTCAAGGGGTTGGATGTCGCTGTCAGTGCTGCAGACCCTGGCACAGGATCCTCCTCTTCTTGTTGGTGCAGCTGGTTGTGGGGAGCTGGTTGTGAGGAGGCTGCCAGGGAAACTGGGCTTGGTTTGGGTGACTTGGTTTGGGTGAGTCAAGAGAAGAAATCTCCATGCTCTGTTGTCCTCTCAGACCTGCTCTAGTTTCGGTTGTAGCTTTTTCATGTACCTGTTTATGCAGGTAACTAAAAAATGGTTCATTTTTCTTCCTATGGAGGAAAATTACCCTTGGAGAAAACAGGCTCTCCTAGAAATTTTGTGTGTGAATGATGGTGCGTGGGTTCTGGCCTGGGCTCTGCCTCTGGCCAGCAGCACATGCGGAACAAGCCTGGGGGTTTCAGTGCTGAGGTGACACAGCTGGAGCTGGAAGTGTGACAATCTCGGGGCTGTCAAACTCAGTAGTGTTGCAGGACTGTTATAGGCCATATGATCACCTGGAATAACAGCAATGCTTTTTGAATTGAAATTATTTTAAAGTACCCAGACGATGAGTACAAGCACATTGCAGCTGGGTGCTCCGAAGAGCTGTGAGCTTGGCCGGGGAAAGTTGGGGTGGGGTGGAGAGGGGGAGCGGCCCATTTCAGGACTCTTATCTTTTGATTTCTGAGCCTTCTGGTGCATTTGGGTCACACATCTCAGGCTTGCTTCTGCAGTCACAAAGACTGCCTTTCAAAGAAAACCGCGGCTGTCAAAGACTCCACAAGTTGACGGGAGTTAAAAGGCGAATTCTCCTGATGCATAAGAAGAACTGAGTGTTTGCACAGAGGCCAGTTCAGACGGTGCTTCTCCAGCCTGGAGACTTGGGTTGTGACCTCAGCAGCGCAGGCACCGTTTCCTTGAAGTTGTTGCTGTTTCCTTCCTGAGATTGAGTTAAAACCTGAGCATGGCGCGGTGTGGAGAGAGGTGACGGGGCTGCCAGCGGCAGAGTGAGAGGGAGCCCAGCGCCCACGCGTCTCTCCAGGGCTACAGGCAGAGGACCGGGAGCAGGCGGGAGCCTGGATTGCAGCTGGGGTGGGTCCATCTGCGCTGCTTTGGGTAGGGACCAGGCAATTGTTTGTACTTGAATAAAGGCTTAATTGTGACTCGAAATGTCCCAACTGCTTTTTTTAAAGAAACGCAAACAAAACTGGAGAACAACGGGCTGGAGTTACAGGGGGCTTTGGAAACGCTTGCCAAAGCTGTGCTTCCTGTCTCCGTTAGGCCGGTGGTTATGAAGTTCAGCTTGGAGCCTTGGCTTCGAATCCCTTCTCTGCTGGCTCGGGATGAAAGGCCTGGAGGGTGGGGATGGCACGGGGGCAGTGGGGGCTCTTTAGGTCCATGGATCCTCCATATGCCGCTGAAATGAATGAGGGGGCCTGTCTTGCTCTCTGCTGGTGTCTCAGCTTCTCGCTGGCTGCGATGGGAAATGAATCAGCACAGCAATGGCAGCGCGTGTGGCATGGCGCAGAGCCTTTGCCGGTCCCTGCTCTCTGCCAGTTCGTTAGGAAGATGGAGGAGGCAGGGGCTGACCTGGCAGGGGAGCATCCCTGGTGTGCTGCTGCCACCTGGTGCCACCGGCTGCCCCCAGCCCCTTGGCTGCTTCGCCTGCAGGGCAAGGTATTTCGCTGCCACAGCCTTGGTAAGAGAAAGGAGACGATCTTGAGTAACGCACACTAATGGTCCTTGCTCTGCAGTATGTGGGGCTTCCTTCGCAGTTACTGGTTTCCCCTTGAAACTCTGATTTTAACTCTGTTGTTAATGTAAAGAGTGGAGTCAGCTGGCAGGCAGGCAGGCTGCTGAAATTAATTATGCTTAAAATCATTGCAGTGATGGATAGCAGTGCTTGTTAGGCGTCTGGCAAAGGGCTCTTTTCTCTTCCCTCATAATCCTGCACACCTTGATGACATCTGGGTGGCACTGCTGGACTCTTCTTGCTGGCGGCATCCTCTGAGCTGGAGTCTATCAGAGTCTGTCTGCCCGTGCACCGCCATCTTGTACATGGTGTGAACTGTCTCCTGGCTCCTCTGTGTATCCCTCTCTCCTGACTCCTGGCTGAGCGAGGCACGGCAGAGGAAAGGATGGGACAGACAAAATGGTGGCTGGAGAAGTGGTCCTGCGGCTTGGATGCACCATAAGGATCTCCCCCTCCCCTCTTTCTTCACTCTTCCGCAAAACAAGTTGTCACTAGACCGCTTTGATATCCCCAGGCTAAGCTATTCCCTGGGCCTGAAGCGCAGAGATGGGTGCCAAGTCTGCACTACATGCGGGTCTCTGGCCCAGCCTATCAGGTTAGGCATTTTTCAAGTTCTGGTGGTATTTTCCTCCCCTGACCTCTAGTCTTGTTTGCCCGTTTCCCCCTCCAGCTCTCTCCACACCTTCTTCTACATTCCTGCATCTTTCCTTCCGCAGCTTCCGCTTTCACTGTTTCTTCCACCCTCAGCAGTCCTCACTTCTACACCGTTCACCAGCACGAACCCCAAAACTGCCTGCGTCCTGCTGCCGCTCCCATCCCGGCGTCCTCACCACAGCTCAGCTCGAGCAGGGACCCCTGTTGCCACCAGCCTCTCTGCCCTTGGGGTCCGCGTTGCTCTTCCCAAGCTCTGCGATCTCCAGCTCGTCTCTCATGTATTTACTTTTCCAAAACTTCTCACGTTCATTTTCACTTTTGGCAGCGGCGCATCCATTGCAGCACTCCGGGGCCAGGCCTGCCTGCAGCGTTGCGGGCTCAAGGCTCATGTCAGATCTGCTCTGGTCTTCGCTAAACAAGAGCTTTGCTTTTGTCGGGCATTAAGCCCGTGGCTGCTCCGGGCACACCTCTGACTTCTCCAGTCTTCTTTCCCCTTCGTTTTTACTGCAGAGGACCTTGTTTCTTTGGAGGGTAGAAGACAAAATACTGTGTCAGCGTCCCCTCCTGCCTCTCTGCATTTCTCATGGCACTCTTCTTTCCCTGCAGCAGGCACAAGTTCTCTGGTTTGTCCTCTTGCCTCTGACCCCGTGCTGTCTATTCCTCCCTGTTGTGCCATTCCCCTTCCTCCTTATTCTCAATTTCTCACCTGCTTCTGAATCCTTCCCCATGCTGTGTAGTTTCTCCCTTGTTAAAGGCAAAGCTCACCTCTGCTCCCGCTCACCTCCTGTGGCTGATTTTTTCCCCACTTTCATGGTAAGTCCCATGTACGTAGCCCATTCAGACTGAAGCCCCTCGGCTCCTCAACCTGCCTTACCTGCTGTACTAGAACTGCTGGTGTAAAAACCTTGAGCTTGGCAAAATCTCCAAATTATTCTCACCCCCTTCACCATTCGGGAGGTTTGACTCCATGGCAGTGGTGCTCCCAAAATCCCTTCCCTAAACTTGCTCTGCCCGTTTTCTCCCTTGCTCTGCCGCTCCTTCAGCACTCCCTTAGGGATTTGCTCTCCCAGCGTGGTTCTGGTTTCCCCTCTCCTGTTGCTCTGCGCTCTCTGTAATCTTATCCACGTGCACGTGTTCAACTACCCTCCTTTGCAGCTGGCACATGCATATACTGTTTCTCTCCTCCTTGATGCCTAGCTATCAGTCAAGCAGGGCTGGATAATCTGCCCCGATGTTACCCGCGTGACTCTGTGACCGATAACGGCGCTGGCTCAGAGGATGGCCTCTGGCATCATCACTGTACGGCTGTATAAACTTGGTCTGAGAATGTGCATGAGGACTAGCAAAGCACTAGCCAAATCTGCCTATGTTTTTGAGGGCCAAAAGGTGAATTTCTCCTGTAGGATGGCGCTGTGTAGTCAGGAGCGTTTCTGGCTACAGCAGCTTTCCCCTCATCTCTCTGCGGTCATGCAAAGAGCTGCTTTATGTGTCCTGGTCTGATCTCTCGGGTGCAATCCCGTGTTTGAAACCTAGATATTCCTGCTTCGAATGCAAGAGGAGCCTAATCAGTCTTCAGAGAGGTCCTGATCATTTTTTAAATATGAAGGAAAACACTTTCAGGGCATTTTAATCATGAACTGACTCTTAGATTGGACGGCTAGGAAGGGTTTGCAAGCTGTTACCCTCTCCCAGCTGCCGCGGTGTCTGTGGGTAAGCCAGGGTGGTTTAGCTCTCGGGCAGTACGTGGTTCTGTGCCGTGGGCTGAGCGAGATGATGGCCGTGTCTTGCTCCTTGTTGGTCTGAGACTGTACCCCGCTACTCGGGATGGGTAATGCGTGTGCAGCGCTGCAGTGCCATGGCAGGTACCCCCTCCCCTGGGAGAACATCTCTTACCCTCCCCACATCTCGCAGGTAGGTTGACCTTGAACGTGAGATTCGGTCTGTAATCCTGAGTCACCGATCTCCTCGTGAAGAGCAGCCAGAGGTGGGTGTGCAGAGGGCATCGCGGGCAGCTCTGCTTACTCGGGAGGCCTGTGGGGATTCACATATGCAGACCTGGACAAAAAAAAGTATCTGATCCGGTTTAAGCACTCTAAGCAGTAAAAAGGACAGCTTTTTTCATAAGCCTGATGGAATTTATCCAATTCTGAAACTTCATCTACCAGTAATTGGATTGAGTTATATCCTTGTCAGCAGAGTTGCCCAGAGCTGACTATACTTTGCATAAATACTTAAACATATCGAACAAGTCTTCTCGTTATTTTTTTTTTTTTAAGCTGCATATGTGAGCTTGTTTTGCTTTGGATCACTGGATGGGTTTTATCTTTCTGCTTCAAACTTGCTGTCTGAGCTCTGGCCACCTGGAGGCAGTTGCAGCCATGGCCCCAGCACTGCTGGGGGCAGAAACGCCATCGCTTTGCTGCCTTTGCCGTTTACTACTTTTATTATATACTATTGCAGTAGACTTTTTGACTGCTCCGTGTCCAGCAGCTCACGCGGAGGTGACTGTGGGGTCCTCTAAGGTACACGACCTGGAAAACAGCAGCCCTTCGTCTTGTGGGTGATTCTGGATCTCTGAGTTCAGACCTTGCCTCTGGTTATACCCGTATGTGGTTAAACTATGATCGCTTAGCGTTGCAGAGCAATCTGAATACTTCGGCAACTTGTCATCGTCATCTAGTATATACTGTGACGTTCCTGAGCTCTGGTAGCCCAATCTTTTCTTTTTAATAGTTATTCATCAGTAAAAGTTTTTTGTTGTTGAAGTCCAGCTGGTAGCGGCCTTCACTAGAAACAGCCCTTGGACCTGTAATTTTGCTTAAAATAACAAAGACCGTCCCATACAATCTGCTTTGCATGAAACTATGTGGTCTGACAATTATATTTTTAGCCTCTAATTAGTTGAGAGGCTTGAGATGGCTGTTCTGTTTCATTTGGGATCAAAATAAGGCTGATAGGGTTCCTTGTTGTTTCTTCTAACATCCCCTGTTTAATATTGGGACTTGTTTTTCCCCATTAAGTGCATCAGGACTAACTCTACCATTTTAGCTGAAATTAAAACAAAATCTCTGCCTGGGGCAGGCGCTGAGTGCAGAGAGCTTCGCTCCAACTGCAAACAATTGGCGAAGTTTTATAAGCAATTAAAAATGAGTCTCATAGCGGGAAGCGTGGAGCTGCCAGAGGGGCCACCCACCTCGCCTGGGGCGCGCACAGAAAACTGCGTTGCAGCAGCGCTAACGAGGCTGGAAGCCGTAATCGGCTCTTGCTGCGTTTCCCACCTTTCCAAAGCTCCACGTGTGCATCTGAAATACCCCTGTGCGCCCCGATGGGCATCCTTCCTCCCTCCCGAAGGACCTCTGCTCCCCGCGGAGTGCCAACGGCAGGTGATCGCAGGGAGCGGCAGTGCCGTTCCTTATTATTCAGTGTTTCCTAAGCCTGGCTCGCTGTTGTTAATCAAGCTGTGCTGAAGGCAGGGCTATGAAGCTTTTCACAAGCTTTTCTGTGAGGCTTCTGTAAATACACAGTGGTGAAGCGGTGATATGCTTTCGTGGCACCTCCGTGAGACGTGGAGAGGCAGAGAGTAAATGTTTCTTCTGATTTTTTTGACAGCCTAATTGTTTGCTTGGAGAGTCAGGTTTTCCAGCGCACGTACAGTTTGTATCGCACCTTGACTTGGCTTGCAGCTGGATGGCAACCTGGGTGTTTGAGTCCAGAGCTGCAATCCAGAAAATGGAGAATAGTCACGGATCATCTGTGAAATGTCTGGCTTGGGGTGGTGGCTGAGCATCCCGGAGGAGGACAATGGGTCCAGCTCTGCAGGCAGAGCTCGGTCCTTCTGTCCAGGCTCTCTTCTCGCAGCCCCGCATCTCTTCTGGCATCTGCAGCAAACGGGGGCAGAGGTTTCAAGACAGCCGCTGCTTCGGTCGCCGCCGCTCTGTTTCACACTGGGAGAGGCAAAGACCCTGGAGGAAATAACGCGGTTGCGTAAGGAAGCGTACAATAGCACGCCTGAGTCACATGGGCAAGAGGCTGTGGGGAGAGCAAGTTAAGATTTTTACGAGTGTTCTCAACTCTGACACTTCCTTATTATCTGAGGGTTTGGCTCAGAGGTTAATAGTTCCAGGGTGGGATACAGGCTATAAAAATGCTCAAGTGAAGTGAGTTATTTTCTCTACTTCCTCCAACCCAGGTGTGTCAGGCAGCATCGCCCCGCCAACCTCATCAGCAGGACCGGCACCACTAGTGCTGTCCTGCGCCTCCCTCCAGCCGAGCAATGGGGAGGGCAGCGGGCTGCTGGCTTTGCCGGCCTCTGGCCGTGGGGTGCGAGCCCTGTGCTCTGCCCGTGATTGCACAGCAGCAGAACAGCGTGAGGCTCTGGGCTGTGGTTTCCATTCGTGTGTGAAAGGGCATCGTGCTCTTTTATCTTCTCTCCAGCTTCATCCCATGTCTTTCTCCCTTGTTTCTGGTCCCCTCTTCATTTAATTCAGCAGTGTCAGCCTCTGCCTTGGCTGGACGTAGCAGGCAGCCGTGTCCAGCCAGCCCATCCCCTGTGACTGAGATTTTTAGGGGAGCTTCTGACCTGGATTTTGGGGGAATCCAATCTCCTGCGTGGGAAACCGCTGCTTGTGTGGCTGCAAAAACTGCATGCGTGACTTCCAAAGGAGAGGTGGTAGGTGCCAGCCCAGAGAGGTGTTGGGCAGCTGCCATCCTCCCTCCCAAGGGCTGGAAGCCACAGTGGCAGAGCCGGGAGCTAGTCGAACACAGCAGCCTTTGAAAGGAGGAGGACCGCAGCCAGCCCTGAAACAGGGGGATGCATTTGGGATGCCAGTGGAGGAGCACGTGGAGCTGCACAAGTGCACGAGCGAAGTTGCCTGCAGATGGGTGGACTGGGCCAGGTGTAATTCGGGTAGTGCTGGAGGCCCAAGGCTTTCCTTGGTGGTACATGCAGCACTTGGGTTTTTGTGGTATCTCCTGGCTTCCATCGCCCCATAAATCCTCAGGAGCCCTTTCAGCTTCGTCCCTGCTCTGGCCAGGACGAGGAAGCCCTCGGGGGCGGAGGAGCGGCGGCATTCCTGCGGGCTGAGCTAATGCAGCTGCGGGAGTCCCGGCTGCAGTGAACTGCCTTCCTCTTGGGCAACTGGCTTTCAAGAATAGCTTGGGGGATGGGAGCGAGGAGGAACATCCTCAAACATGACGTAGCCAGAGAATCGCAGTTTCTAGCGATTACCGACTTCTCCTACAAGGAGGAAGTGAGAAACTGAAGCAGGCATTAGCAATGATTTAATAAATTGGTACAAAGCGTACTGCAGGAAAAGTACTCGTGTGTCATTTGGTGTTATCAATAATTGAGGTATCTTCAGATTAGTGAACAAAGCATATTTAACACGTTACTTCCCTCACTAATTGTGCTTTTCACCTAATTTGTAAGTCACCAGTTGGCAGTGACTCTTCCTGGTGGCATGGTAAGCTACTACTAGATTTTTTTCTCTGTATGAAGTCTGATGTGTGTGGTCATTTTGCCGATTAGTGGGGAAAAAGGTTTTTATAGTTGAAAAGAGACGGGCTGGATCTGGGTTTGAAGGGGGATATTGCAGTATTTGGCTTTTTCTGTTTTCCTAGGAAAAAAGTTGATTCCCATTGTGAGTTTTTTCATGTTTTCCTGAAACTTGATCTGCTTTCAAATGTAAGGTAATGTGAGTGCACAAGTTTTTAATCCTTTCTGAACTGCCATTCCTTTCTCCTGTCCTTTCTCCTGACGGCACTGCTGGAGCAGGGTGGGAGCTCCCTCCCGCATAGCGCAGCTGTGCTGAAGGACTTGTGTGCCGCTTGCTCGTGATGAAGATTACATTTTAAAAATGACTCCTTAGTGCTGGCTTTCAGCTTGGCCTTCTGACGTGTGGGTGTCAAACCTCACTTAATTCTGGGCTGGGAAAGAAATCTCCGAGGAAAGCCCTGAGTAGGTATTCAGAAACTCTTCTGGAGCCGACCCGATTCCTCGATGGCGGAAGGAGGAGTAATTCTCAGCCGGGGTACGTTGTGCGAGATGTTTAGACACTTTCCAGTTCCACACTTGTTGACGTTTGTATTTCATCTAAGGAGGAAAACCTTTACAACAAATGGCAGCAAAACTTACCAAAGGCACTGAGGATTCCTGGAGCTTTGGTGCGCTACAGGGTGCTGGTACCTGGCAGAAATCGGGTTTGGTTGATGAGCTTTAAGCCATGTTCGGGCTAGGCTTGAATACTGAACATCCTCACTTAAAATGCTGTTATTTCAAAAAACTGTTGGGACGCATGTGTGCAGATTTCCACGCTACTTGTGCGCACAGTGAAGGGGCTGCGCAGCCGGGCGAGTGGCACGGGGGCTCTCGACCTGTTTCCGACTGCAGTGTTTAATTGTGTCTAATTCAGTCCCCTGTGTCGGGCTGAAAGAGCAGAACGGAGGGCAGGATTTGGACAGGTGAGAGAGATGCTGGTGATCAAATGATCCCATATCGGTGTCTTTTCCTCTGTGGAAATCCCAGGATCACCTGTGGGACCGCCTGGTGCCATTGGAAAGGGTCTTCTCGGAGCAGGACCTTGCTCAAGTTTTGCTTCTTGGCTTTTGCCCACCCCCCTTCCAAGCACCTCCTGTGACCGGTCCTGCTGCTCACGGGGAAGCTGGCAGAAGGGCCGCTAGTTTGTGTGTGGCACTTTGAGCTCTTGCATCCTGCCCTACCTCCTAGGCAGCCAAGATGTGATTTTTAGAGGCAATTTTCCCCCAAGACAACAGCAATCTTCTCTAAGCACCCAAGTTTTGTATGAAGAAGGATCCTCCCCAGGTCCTTGAACCATAATGACCAAGTCTTTCTTCCTTCAGCTCTCCCCTGTGCTGCCCCGAGGTGTATTTTTTGTACCTCTGGGGTACTGGCCAGTGTGTGCTGATGGGTAACAAGTCCTGCATGCTGTGTGTAGCAGCTGACCGAAAGGATTTGGTGTCTCCCCTGTGATGCTGAATCTGATTTCCAGCAGCTCTTGAAAAGGGCACTAAATAGAGGTTGGCAATGATAGGTGCAGGGCGCTGGGCTCCTGGGCTTTTGTTTTTTCCCCTCTGTGTTCATACTGAAGAATCATTACTGTTGATCTAAACTTCTGCTCTGGGTTGTCTCTTCTTTGCTGCAGGTGAGACTAGTGGAAGAACAAGAAGAGACTGAGCTGTGATTGAACCAGGAGATTTTGGACGGTGTCTGAGGATGGTGAGTATGTATTCTAGTCTGCCTCTGTCCTGTGTGGGTGGTTTTGTTTGTTCTTTGTGTGTCCAAATCTTGTACTGCTGCTAAATGGATGAGAATAAATACAAGAATGGGAAAGAAGAATGCTATAGTATTGAGTATTATATATAGTAATATAATATAGAGAGTATATGTATTTTTATATATATATATAATTATATATAGTAATATAATATAGAGAGTATTACTGTGGCCAAGATGCGATTGGTAGGATAAGTTTACCACTAAACTTGTTATTGGAATGTACTGGAAATCAAAGTAAATAAGACTGGAACCCCCTTCTGCCTCCTTGAACTACTGACATAGTCATCCAGTTTTTGTGGCTTACTGATTTATTTTTACTTTAAAACTTAATGCTGGGCTTTCTCATTCTGTTCCTCTGACACCTCTCAATGAAGGTTTAACACCATGTTAATAATGTGCTCTGGTGCCACCAAAGTAGCAGAAATTTCACAATAATTAGTCACAGAAAAATATGGTATAAAAGAATCTGGAGAGACTGAAACACAGCCAAACCAGCCAGATTGCTGATAAACTCGGATAAAATGCCTCTAATGCCTACAGCAAGAAATAACCCAAAATACATTCAATCAGATGAGGGGAAGAAGGCTCGGGACCAGGAATGTTGAAAGACGCTGGAAGTGTCGTTAGGGCGGTAGTTTGAATAGGGGTTTGAAGGCGACATGGTGATCTGCATATTCAGCTGTGGGTGGGCAGTGAGCCTGAGCGTTGCTGCAGTAACACGGTATTATCATCAGCTTCGTGCTCGCCGCTGCCAGAAGCGTATTATTAGGTTGGAAGGAGTGCAGAGAAGAACGGCAGAAACAGTCAAAGGGCTGGAAATTCAAATTGAGGACATGAAAATTTAGGTTAAACATGTTAAAAAAAAAAAAAAAAAATCTGGCAGACTGCTCGAGGAAATAGTGACATCTGCTATGGGACTGTTCCCCATGTGATCTATTAACAACTGGAATAGAAAAGGAAATGTGCTCTCTGCATTAATTGAACTGTCAGCTCTAGTAGTCACGCACAGCATTTTTGGTGTAGTCCCTATACTCGCTCCCTGGTCTAGCTTCAAGATCTCTTCTGCTTTCTGTTGGAAGAGCTTCTTGCCGTGCTTCAGGTTGAAGAGCTTGCTCCGGGGTGGAGAGATGAAAGTATGCCCTTGTGGTAACCTGATAGTGTCTTACACTTCAGGTTGGAATTGCCCTGGTGTCAGACTGGAGGTGTAAAAGACCCAACAGCTTCTCTGTGTGGGGTTGAGACGAGACTGATGCAGATGTATCCAGATATGAATGAAAAAAAAAAAGTGAATAAACACATGGAAAATGCATCAAAACCCCCTCCAGGTAACATGGAAAAGGCCAGGCTGGGTCCACTGAAGGCCTGGCTAGTCAGATACCCCACTGACAGGGGGCCACCGGTGAATGCTGCAGGGAGAGCCTGGGGGGAGTATCTCTGGTGTATGCCCTCACCTGTCGGGATCTGCAGCTCAGGGACTTGGTAATCCAGAAACAATTTATTGATGTTCTATGAGCCCTTGGTAGATTTTTCTTCCGTGAATTCATCTAGCTGCTTTTCAAAACCAAGTGAAGATTTGCAGTTGCGACACGTTGCGGCAAAGAGCTGCGCTGCCGAGTTGTGCGGAGTAGCCCCTCTTGCTTTGTTTTTGAACCTGCCCCGTGCCGTTCCGGTTGATGGGCCCCAGTTCTTGTATTGGGAGTAACTGTGAAATGTGGTGCTGCCTGAAAGCATCTCCACGGGATTTTGTAGATCTCTGACACATTCCCCTTAGACGTCTGAAGAGCTCTAGTCTTTTAAATTCTTCTCTGTAGAGAAGCCGTCTTTAACCCTTGTCACCCCTCTCTGGACCTGTATTCTTTTTGGGGTGCGTAGACTGGAACTTTGGACTTACTAAAACATGGAAGCTTTTGCTTTTCACCGTGCTCCTTTCCTGTGTCTTGACAGATACTTATCCTGACCTGGCCCTGGCCCGCCCTTAGCTGTAACCACGGACGGTTTGGTTTCTTCTAGACAAGAGGGTCTTGTGCTCCTTATGAATACCTGCAGATGACTTTACAGTTTCAAAGGACCTTCTGAAAAGGATTTATGAGTTTTTCATATTTTATTAAAATGTTCCTTTGATTTTTTTAAATTATCTTTTCCTTTGGGGGGGGGGGGGGGCGACCACAAAAAACCCACAAACTAACCAACAAAAAAACCCCACTCCCCTCACCCACTGTTTTGGGAGGAGAGTATAGGCTTTTTGTCTCCCATGGCAAGGGAGAGAAAGCAGCTTATAATTGTGAGCTGTAGAAATAAGCACTTGCCTCCACCTACTTCCCTGAGCTTCTGTCAGCAGTTGAAGTGGAGAGCTGATGTATTCTCTTGACAACCTCCTTTGAGTCCTTTTGTGACCTCTCAGGAGGGTTGTGACTTCTGGGTTAAACGCAGGTCTGCAGGGAGGGATGGAGGTCGGTTGCTGGTTAATGGATGCTCCACAGGGTTGTCTGCTAACCCTTGGGCGCTTCGGGGCTGGGCTGCTTCAGCCAGCTGCTGGGAGGGTGGGTTGGAAACCCAGTTCCCTGCAGGCATGCTGAGCGCTTGGTTAATTACCCGTGATCTCTGCAGTCAGAGGGTACAGCACCAATGCCCTCTGGGTTAGCAAGGGCATGTCCAAAAGCTTCTACCTTACTCAGCAGCACCCCAAATATGGATCACCAGCTCCTCTCCCCTTTCTGCTGCTACAAATGCTTGGTCTAGTGTCGGTTAAGAGCTTTATTTGCTTTGATTGTAAGACTCTCCTCATTTCTTCCCCAAAGACTAGCTGCTGATGAAAATGACCTTGAAGACAGCACTAGTGGTGGTTTAATCCTTAACTCTGGCTAATGGAAGTCCTAACGAGCACCCAGTACCTTAATACATTACTTAAAACTGACCTGGGGGGTAAGTTAGTGCAAGCTGCTGTGCTGCTCTGCCGGCAGCTCAGGGCTCAGCTCTTACTGCACGCCGTACAACTCCCACGGCAGCATTCCTTCTTCTTACTGCTGGGGATACCGGGACTGTAGGCATCTGGATTTCCATGATCGTTCATACACTTTGGAGGGGACCATGACTGTTAGTCTAGGTGGGGTTTTGCAGGTTAGCCATCCCTCGTCCCCTCTTGCTGGCGTACGGGGTTGGTAGCCCTTGACTTCTGTCCTTTCGTCCCTCTTCTCAAAGGCTTCTTGCTTCCTATTTCTGTTATGTGCTCACCCCTGGGCAGCTTTCTGAACAAATATTAAATGCAGTATTACAGATCTGTAACCTCTTCTGTCATCCTGTAAAGATGAAAAGATGGCACTCGCCATCCCGGTCCTGATTTACGGGGTATAAAATAGTAACTTCTCTTCACACAAGTTTCGGGGTTTATTTCTGGCTGGCCACCTCAGTGGCTCAGCAGCTTTTCAGTTCACCCAAGGACCTCCTTAGGCTTTGAGGAAATGAAATATTTTTGTAGAGGGACGTGAAACAAAGATGCCCTTCGTGCAACAAAAGTAGAGAAGGCAGAACAAGAAGTCCCTTTGGCCACAGCTAGTCAGCTCTCTGCATCAGCTTATGTAGATCCCCTGCCTAGGCAGTGGAGAGAAATAGAAATAGTGTCTGAGTGCAGTCCATTTCACCCCGATGTAGGTATCTGCTAAGCAGAAAGAGGATAAATTTTAACTTTTAGGGTGAGACGAATGATACAAGTTTCTCCCTTCTCCTCCTTACCTGTAAAAAGATCTAAATAACTAGTTCCTACCTTGATCTTCATCAAAAATATTCAGACCTGGCCAGATATAAACTAGAGTACCCTGATAACACCTCTGCTGCTGGGAGCATCTCAGCCCGCAGCCGCCAGCGAAGGCTCGGTGAGTGCCAGAGCCCCAGGCTGTCAGGCAGAGCTGCTCTGGCTCCCGTCGATTTGCTTCTGATGTCCTGGGAGTGCCTGCCCAGGACAGTTACCTCCTTCTGCCAATTTTTCTGTGTGTTTTCTCCAGCTGGAGGCAGATTAGGGCAGTCTGTTTAATGGGATGTGCTCCCAGGGACAGCGCTGAGGATTCAGATCTCTGCCATCCATGGCCATAGCCCCTTGCTTTCCCTCCTCTCCGTCTGCAGGGTGATGCATCATGCTGTGGTGATGAAAAGCCCACCCTTAATATGTAGAAGGGATGGAAGTGGTGCCCTCTGCCTAATGAAAGAGTATTTACAGTAATTTTATTTGTGGTGCCGAAAACAAATGGAGGATAAAGGTATGTCAGGGTTGGGAAGGGTATACCTGTACTCAGAAGTCTGAGTCCAGTGTGCTGGCGGTGGCACCTCCCTGCAGTGGACAGGACCAGTTTTCCTCTTCTCACCCTTTGGCTGCTTGGTTCCACCTTTCTGTGAGTGAGAGACTCTGCCGGCACCTGTATTTCACAAGGGGTTTGGGCTCCTCCAGTACCTCTATGTGTCATTCAAGCTCTTTGAGGCACTTGCAGATCTTTGCTTGGGTGGATTGTCATTTTTGAAGGGGAGAGATTGAGCTGCCGACCCACGAAGAGGAATCAGCGGTGACCCGGCAGGGTGGGTGTTAGCTGTTCTTTGAACCACCCTTTCCCTGTCTGGCAGAAAGCTGGGCTTAGCTGTTCACAAAAAGATGCAGTTCAGGGTGTTGACTGGCTCCAGGCCACGAGAGAGATTTCGGCGTCTCAGCGGCTGTCCCGTGCTCCCAGTACGGATTCCCTGGGCCTGTGGGACCAGATGGCAGCTCACCCCCGTGAACCCCCATGCTGCAGGCTGGGCTCCTGGTGCATGTAGGCACGTCTTCGTAGGGAATATCATCTCCCTTGGAGGCTGCAGGATGGCCCCTTGAGTGCCAGTCCAATCTTTGCCAAGAACTGTGCTATCTCAGAGCCTCCAAATCCCTTTTGGGACCTTAAAGAGAGGTTGCAAGCTGTTCACCTGCAGTGTGCAAGCAGAGGCGTACGGAGGGGTGGGGGGAGCAGCGCAGGAGAGAGACACTCGCAGCATAAACAGCGTGCATTGCTAGCGGGAGGAAAAAGGGTTAATTATTGCCAACTGGCCTTAAGAACATGCTGCCCATGTTGTATTCAGCTCCTCTCTTCCTCAGAGTACGTGAAACCTTTAGGATTGTCGTGGTTGGGAGAAAATGAGGGAGGTTTCTCTCTCCCCCTGCATGAATGTGCATATGCATGACGCTCAGAGGAGCCCAGTTATGTGAAAATAACCTTGTCTTCCTTGTTTGGTCTGGTGGTAGGTAGTGATAACAGAGCGAATACCAGCTGTTCAGCCAGGGAGGCATCTGAGGTGGCATTTAGGAAATCCCTCTAGCTAAGCCAGCTAAATGAGGCTGCGAGCACTCGGTGTTCCTGTGCCTGGCCACCCAGGCTACCTGGCACCGGGCAGTCTCACTGCCACCGCTCCTGTCCTCCTCTGGTTGATTGCAAGGAAATGAGAGCAGGTATTTTGTGAACTGTTGGAGGAAGAGGTGAAAGTGGTGAAGTTTGAATCTGGTTCCTCCTGAAACTCTGTGAGCCTCTGAGACGCTGCTGAACTTCAGGGCAAGGTCTACTTCTGCTCTGCACCACGCTCAGCTCTTGGGCAGAAGTTTCTAAGCCATGTGTGAGTCTTTTTCTAGTGCTAAAAGTGCAAAAATATTTCAGTGAATGCGGGAGAAGATCTATTTGTGGATGTTCAGGTCAGCTTAGGTTGGAAATTCAAAGTAGTGGTCTGATGAGCAACCTCTTAACTCTGCGCAGCTGCAGCTTAGGGTTACAAAGGTCCTTCTGCAACTCGAGCTGGAAACAGTCCCCATGCCGGGCCCTGAACCAAGTGCTGGTCCTAAAAATCTTACCGTGGGTCGGAGCGGACCTTTTACCTGCCTTGTCCATGTTTTTGTATGTTATAAACACTGGTCATGTGTTGTATACACTTAATACGTTAAATAGCGATGTATGCTCTGACTCTACCTAAGAGACTTCTGTGCTTCAGCTGTTATCGACAGACGTGCTTTGTTGCTTTTCTCCTGATACATCAGGAAAAAAACACATTGGTTTTACAGTTTTTATAGCTACACTTTCTTTCCAGTATAAAAGGTTCCTTCCACCTTTTGCTGCTCTGGTTTCTCAGCAGACCTCTGGCATTCACCCCAGAGGAGAAGCTGCGAGGAGCGGGGCGCCTCTCCTGCCGCTCAGATTTGGCCAAGACAAATCCGCAACCTCATCCATAACCCTCTGCTCTCGTTATGCGTTGACTTTGTGTGTAACACAAATGCGTTTTGGTTTGTGGGTACCAGCTGGAGGCGGGTGCCCCCGAGGCTGGGCAACGCCTGACGTTCGCCCACCGTGCACCACGTAAATGGTGGAGCGGGACGGAGCTGAGGTGGTAATGGGATTTCATGGCTTATCTCCAGGCATGGTCGCATTTTCTTCTAGGGCTTTTATCCTGAATAGTGAAGCCCGCGTGACCGTGGCCTGTGGGGTAGTCTGTGTCTTTTGGTTTCTCAGCAAGGGAGTTCATTGAACGGCTTTTTGGCTGGGCACTGCTGCCCCGCAGTGATAAAGGGCAACAGGTCTGGGCGTTGCAAAGCTGTCCCTTTGTTGAAGCAGCTCAGAATAATCTAACCCTTAACAATTTTGCAGAGAAATGCTCAAATCTTTTATCTGACTTGAGAAAAACCTTTTGAGATGCTGTTGGTATTGCTAGGTAGAGCTGTCTGTGGTTGCTTTGGGGCAGCCACATCTAAGAGGAGCTTAATGGCTACAGGCTGTGCTCTGTTTTGATGGTCCAGGAGCAAAAAAAGCTGGTATGATTTGAGCAAAATAGTTGGGCCTGGGCCTTGGAGGATTAATGAAGGGCTGGGTTTTAATTTTGCATCTTAAGAAAGAGACTCTTATTCTGACTCAGTGGTGGGAGGTGGAGGGGCCGAGTGGCAGCTGGTGATAGAAATGGGGATGGCATTGCCCAGGAGGCTGCTGTCCTGTGGCTTCTGGGACGGGCTGTGACCTGGGCAGCTTGCTGTTTGCTCGTGGACTTGATGAACAACAGGTAGTAAAAGTCAGCCCCTGGGGGCCGGGGCAGGGAGCTGGGTGTTCAACCCACAGCGTTTCCTGCACCCGAGGCATTTCCCCGATGCCTGCAACCGTTGCTAACCAGAGTTGGTGAAACTTCCCGCGGGAGCTAACTGTCCAGGCGGTCAGCGAGGGGAGCGGTGGCCCTGCGGAGCCTCATCCACACCAGGGACCAAGCTCCAGCACATGGGTGCTGGTGGGAGCCAGAGACATCCAGCTACTCCCTGCACGTACAGGAGCTCCTGGGAAGGAGGACTGAAAGGCTCAGGAGTATTCAGCAGTAAGGAAGCAGCAGGGCACCCCTTTGTCCTCTCCTCCCTGACCAGGCAGAGAAGACTATGGGCAGTTGCCGGGCTGGCAGGACGATCACAGGCAAAGGTTTGCAGCAGGGGGCTCCTGGCCAAGCATCCAAAAGCATCAGCCAGGGCGGAGGGCTCGGTGCTGGGGCGCAAAGCCTCCTCTCCGCTATTGTTCCTGGTGCTCCCACACACGCCATCAGTGCGGCACGAGGCAGGTGCCGGCGCAGAGGAGCGCCGCGGGCCGGGACTGCATCTCCCAGCAAGCCGCTCCGCTCGGCCGGCGGCTTGGCAAGGAAGGGGATGTGTCGCTGGCATCCGCCCGTCGGCAGGGTGATGGCTCTGCGTATGGGGACGGGAGGGGGAGAGGAGGGGTGATCCCTCCGTCGGTCTCTCCATTTTCTGTCTCGCCTGTCAGGGAGACACTTAGATGGCAGAGCCGTGCTCAGCGGCCTTTGGAGGTAGGTGGAGTCTGGCCGTCCTCCGCCCTCCCTCCCTCCATTGTCAGCGGCAGCGAGCGGTGGCGGCGGGCACCTGCTCCAGCCGCCGGCGGCAGGGATGCTCCTGCCCTTCGCGGCGGAGTGGGGAGGCTGCGGCAATCCCGGCGCGACCGTTTCGGAGCCGCTGCCAGCAGCAGCAGAGGGCTGGAGGAAGGAGATGCTGCTTGCGTGTGCCCGGCCCAGCTGCCGCCTCGGGAAATGAACATGAGTCTACCAGGCCGCGTCTCCTGCTCCGTGCTCAACTGCTTTGTAAGTGCTGCCTTTTTATCCCCCTCCTCTCCTCCATGCAAACGGGGCTGTAAGCCAGCTTCTCTCTCCAGCTCCCATGCTGAGTCGGCTGCCCCAGATCAGGCCTGTCCTTGAGGCCGGGCTGTGTGCGGATCCTCCTGCCCTGGATCTGCCTGGCCTGGCGTGCCGCCCCCCCTGCAAATGGGGATCCCCTTCTCCTCCCTCCCACGTGCCGCCGGAAGATGCCGTGGCCCCTGTCGCTGCTGCGCTGCTGCCCTGCCTGGGCCCAAGGGCATAGCAGTGCCCGGCACCGTGGGTTGAGTCAGGTGGAAGGCCCCGGCAAGTGTGCCGTGCCACGCAGGCTCTGGCCGGTCCTTTCCTGGAGCTGGAAAATTGCCGTGTGAGAGCAGCCAACCCCAGGGGAGAGCTCTGCGCTCCTGCCATGGCTGTGGCGTGCAAGGCAGGGGTGTGCAAGACCCCCTCCTGTGCTGACGCTGCCAGGATGGTGGTGTAGTGGGGGGGGTTCTGAGCTCTGCATCTTTTATACCTTTGGGGAAAGGAGTTTTCTTGCTGAGAGATCTGATGCCCCTTCCTGCAGAAAGGTGTCCCCCCCCCCGAAAGACTCGTGGGCAAATGGGCTCTGAGGGCTTCAGGAGATGGCTGGCTTGTGAAGAGAGCAGGGTCCTGAGCCCCCCGCCCTGCCGATACCTCGGGACGGGGCTGTGGCAGGAGGAGGTGCTCAGCCTCCCGCCCGTCCCGTGCTGCAGGCGAGGAGGAACTCAAGGACACCCAGGCTGGTGGAAAGCTCGGGCTGCTGTTCCAGTTCCTGCTGCTCACTGGGATTTCTTTGCGAGCTGCAAAGTGGTGATGGGAGAGGATCTCTGCTCCCCAGCTGCCGCACCGGCACGCAGGCATGCACCTTTTCTTTGTGCTCTCCTGGGCTAGCGCCTCAGCATCAGAGCGAGCCGCTGGCGGGAGAGGCCCCCGAGCCCCCTCTGCTCTCCAGTAACCGGCGGCTGCTGGAGCAGGTGCTGCGCCCTGTGTCCCTCGCAGCCTCACGCAGGGACCTGGTGAGTGGGTGAGGAGGGGCAGTGCCTTTGCCTCCAGCTGGGGTTGATGCCGAGTTTTATGCTAGCTACAAGCAGCGTGTGCACAGGTACTCGGGCTGTGTGGGGTCTGGCTGCCCCAGTCTGAGGTCCAGGGTGCGCTTCAGGCCGGGCTGTACTTGTGGGTGCTGAGGCTTGGGCGGCTGTCGGCAACACAAGGGGATTCAGCATCATTTTAAATATAACGGAGCCAAAAGGGTTGGGATCTTGTTTCTTCAGATTGAAATTCAGGGTTCTGGCTTGGGTGACTTACCCAGAAAGATATTTCATCTTAAAATGTTATTTAGTGCTTACAGAACAGAGTATTTCCTAATAAATGCTGGACCCTAGAGGAGCTATAGTTAGCGAGCAAGAGGCATTCTGAAGAAAACGTTCCCACACCAAATACATGTGGAATTAACACTGTCCTGGGCTCCCAGCAGCGAGCATCCTCGGCTGAGTGTCTGGATGCTGCTCATTCATACAGCAAGCCGGTGGTTTGACAGAGCGTGGGGGGAGGGTTGGTGAGAACTGGGACCGAGATTTCACGAGTGACTGAAGATTCACAGGTCCCAAACTGAGACATTCTCTCCGCTTTTCCAAGGTTGGCGTGTCCAGGCTCTGTGTGCCCTCTCAGACCACTTCTCTGAGGCCTCCGTGGGCTTTCCAGGGTGTCTGTCTGAGCAGGTTAGACACGTTCAGCTGCCCTGAGGAAGAATGCCCTGCTTGGGTGCTGTCACCAGTCAGTAATGCCTGTAGTGAATTGGGTGCACTTAGATGCAGTTGTTACAGGGTTATGTTTCACACTTGCGTATTCTCCTCGAAAAGCTTCAGGCTTTTCCCAGATTTCTTTGGGCTAAGAGTGAAAATGAAAACTCCCAAAAGACAGCAGTCCCTATGAACATAAGAGGAGGAAGAGTAGGTCGAAGCTGGACTGTAGATGGAAACCCTCTGCGTTACGGTGTTTCTGCTGTGGTGCCATAGTGAAGGTAATGGGGTGACATTTGACATGACAAATTACTATCACATCAGTCCAAGATCCAGTGTGTGGTTAAGGTGTATCTGCTTGGCTTTCCAAATACCACATGGCTGGAAGAGATGGGACATGGAGACCTGCTTCAGTCTTTCACTGTGCTGTGGGTATTCTGCAACAGCCAGAGGAACTGCTGGGGTCCTGCAATGCAGAGAGTGTGGTCTGGAGGCAGAACGGGCGTTTCCATGCACAGGTCCACGGGATCCCCAAGGTATTGGGGTGCCAAGAGTATCCAGCAGCTTCGATTCTTGGCTTTTGATAACACGTGCTGGCTGGGGCCTGTCTCAATGTGTGTTTTGTTTGCAATGCAGGGTGAGGAAGGCCCTCCCAGTTTGGAGTATATCCAGGCCAAGGACTTGTTCCCCCCAAAAGAGCTTGTGAAGGAGGAAGAGTCATTGCAGGTAAGGAAGTAAGAAAACCGAAGCAGGCTCGACACTGGTAGTGTGAAACCTGAGAGCAGTTCTCCAGCCCAGGACGTGTTCTGGAGGCCGCGGGTTGGCCGGTGCTGTAGGCCACATTCAGACCGGTGGGTCCTTCCACGTGCATGGAGGCTGCCGACAGCAGGTCTGTACGCCCTGGCCCTGCCTTCCCAGCCCTGCCAAGATGCTGCGATTGTACAGCATCGCGTCTGCCGGCTTGGAAATACGGCTGGAGCACGATGCAATACAGAGCTGTCCTGGGTATTCCCTGTCCTCTGCCTGTGCTGACAGTGAGAAATTGTGACGCTGCCTGCGTAGCTCTCTGCAGCAGGTAGACGCTCTCTGGGACAGGTTGAATATCAGGGCTAGGCTGTGCTCTGTGTAGCTATAGCGTGCAATTGCAGTGGCTGATCTGGCCCTAATACACGTTGCTCCTGGCATTTTCCCGCTACAGAGCTGTTGGAAAAAGAAACCTCCATATGGTGCCAGCCTCCTGCTGCAAAAGGCCCTTGAAAGAGACCCGGGCACTGTGGCTGCTGTGCAGCAAGGGGGGTATTCTGAACAGTGGGAGCCAAAGCCTCCTGGTGTTTGTTGCTTCCTTTAACGTAGTCCACTGCCACCTTGTCCCAGTGCTCATCCTCCTCCTCCTAAGGCTGGAGCCAGGCTCACATTGTATGTTCTCACTGCTGCTGCGGTGTTTGCGTTGGCTCTGTGATTGGCACCGTCTTGGTAAACGGTGCTGATAAAAGCAAGGACTGAAATGTGGCAACAGGAGGATTGATTTGAAGGAGCAAACACGGGCTGAGGAGGTGCATGGGGTCAAGGCCACAGGTCTGCGGCCTTCGGGAGGTGAAGCCGCTGAGACGACTCTGAGCTGAGACTGCCTGGAGAAGAGCAGAACCTGCTTTAGTCTTCTGCGTGGAGGACCGTAAAGTTCACCCCTCCCCAAGGGTAATTTGCCTTCAGTAAATTGTTTTTCTCTTAATGTAGAATGAAGTCTAAAAGGACGCCATCGGCTTGATAACAAGCTGTATTCAGGCACCTGTCGGTTTATTCCAGGATTTCCCTCTGTCAGTTCTTGCAGTTTTACCATCCCGTTTCTAATCTGTCTCCCTTCTGTTGCTGTGTGAAAGAGCCACGTAAGCAGAAGAAACACATGCCAACTAAAAACAGCTCCGGCAAGCATGCATAAATAAACTGCAGAAATGAAGAGAGTATATTCTCTTAATGTCAAATAATTAACATTCTTAAAGAGTTTTCAGACAGGTGCCAGTCTAAGGTTGTTATTTTTGTACAATAACTTAAGAAGGGAGAAGTTGTTAGTAAAATTGTCACTTGCACATGAGGTCTGAAATCCAGGAAATTCAATTTTTAGGCAGCATATACCCAAGCCATAGAAACAGCTTAGAAATAAAGACAAGGTGGTCTGACTTGTACTAATTACAGTGTAATGACTTGTTTCATCAGATGCCCTGTCTGGCAAGGAAAGGGCTCTGGCTGAAATGATAAATCTTCATGACATATTTGCATAATTGGTTACCAGCATCACCTGGTGTAGGTGGCATCCAGGGAACAATGAGGAGTCTACTTAGCTGAGGAAAAAGGAGCCTGATGAGCTTTAGGCTGGTCCCTCTTTTTTTTTTTTTTTTTTTTAATGCAAGAAAAGTCAAACTTGGCCATCTGCCAGGATCCCCTGTTTTAAAAATAGCTACGGCATGTCCGGGCTGATAGGCCAAACCAGAAAGACTCTGGATTATCTGGATTTTTAAAAAAAAAATTCTAATACAGGTAACTTCATCACAATTTCCTCAGTCGTACAAATAACTACGTAGTTTCCCTCACAGCCTTGTCAGCAGAAATTGGGCAGAACTTTGATTCATTTACTTACCTGGATTGGTACCAGTGAGTCTCGTAGCACTGCTAAGCACCCCCTTCGTTTAAATGACGCAGCAGGATCAGGTGTGTGACACTCTGCCTTGGGGCAGGGGACTCTGATTGTATCAGGCTCTGCCGGGAGCTGTGCAGAGCACTCCCCAACTCGTGTCTGAGCTGTGCCCGAGGTGGTGTCCTTTATCATGCCACTTGCACCAGGGCTGCCTTTACCCTCTTGGAAAAGCAGGGACCGTAAAGCCCTCTGCCCCCGTTGCAACACCCTCGCTGCCAGATGCCCACGGTTGGTGTACATAGCATTTGTGCTCACACCTCTCCTCCACAAGTAATTATCCGTCAGGAGGTGCTCAGTGGCTCCTGAGGCACCCTCGGAAGAAGATCCATCACGTGGGGCTGGGCAGTGGCTACCAGTGCTGTTTTGTGCTGTTGCCTGCTCTCAGTGCACGAAGAGCACGTTGCTGTGAATGACTTCCCGCAGGAGATGCACCGCGGAGGCGGTAGGAAGAGTGGCTCTTGGTGTTTATGGTGCACAAAGTACTATGCATGTGTGTTGAATTAGTGATGTCTCCCTTCCAGGTCCCATTCACTGTGTTGCAGGGCGAGGGAGTGGAGTATCTTGGCCATGCAAACGACGCTGTGATCGCCATCTCCAACTACCGGCTTCATATCAAATTCAAGGATTCTGTGATCAATGTAAGCCTGGATCTGCCTGTTCCTGCTGCCTGAACCATAATTTCTCGCAGTATTTCGGGGGGGCAAAAGCCTTTTCTGTGGCGTGGGAGCTGTGCCTCTTGAAGGATGCCAAGCCTGATGCTGTCTCTTGTTAATGCTGGTCGCACAGTTGCTCTTCTGCTGCTGCATTTTGCCGTGTAGATGGGGTTCTGTGTTGGATAATAATTAGGTCTTTCCCTCGCTGTTCTTTTTAAATTCAAGTATTAAACTCGGTGGTTTTAAGACTGTTAAGGTCTCTTGCAGGCCAGTTTTAATGAGACTTCTCCTACCTGGAGACCAGCAACCGAGAATCAGACAGTGGGAGCCTGAGGTTTTCTCTCGCTGTCTTGACTTGCCATCTTTTATTGCAGCTTTTGTTTGGCTGGGTTACCTGTGCTTGTCTGGATGCGATTTAGTCAGTAACTGGCCCCAGGTGGGAGACTACCCAGGGACAGAATAGAAATTGTAGTAGTAATTGCTGAAGGAGGCTTTACGCTGGGTCATGAAGCTTTATAAACCCGGGAGCGGGTTTGTAGTTTGAACTAGAAGCTCATGATTGTTGATAGAGCCATGACCATGCGTGATGGGCCTACAGGCAAGGCTGCTGTGTCTGCTATGTTATGTGGTATGTCTTCTCATGCCCTACCTCTGCCCCTCGCAGGTGCCTTTGAGGATGATGGAAAGTGTGGAGTGCCGGGATATGTTCCAGCTTCACATCGTCTGCAAGGACTCCAAAGTGATCAGGTATCCGTTTCATTGCTATATTGTAGGTGGCACTGCAGGCCAGTTGCCGTGATCAGCTCTGGTGTCTCCCTCTGCGCTACCACTAGAATTGAGCTGTTTATGGCCAAGGTTACTTGGTTTTTCTAAGACTTGGTGCTTTGTTCCTTTTCCTTGGTAAGTGGAGCAGAGCTCCCTGTCTGCGCCTCTCGGCTGGATGAACGTACTCGCTGAGGATGATTTGCATTTGGGTTCGCAGGTGCCATTTTTCCACCTTTAAGCAGTGCCAGGAGTGGCTAAAGAGGCTAACCCGAGCCATTGCCCGCCCTGCTAAGCCTGAGGACCTCTTTGCGTTTGCCTACCATGCGTGGTGCTTAGGAGTCTGTGTTGATGAGGAGGATCAACATGCACATCTCTGCCGTCCAGGTAAGCTCCTGGTCTGTCCCCTTCCTGCTCTTCTGTCCAGAAGCACAGCAATGCAATCTGAACTGCGGTTCATAAACTGATGTCTGGCTGTGTCTTACATTCTGCTGTAGCCGTAGCCCAAGTTCATCTTGTTGAGGGGCACCCCGTACCTGGCCTATAGATCCAGCTTAGATGTCCAGATGCGGCTGGACAACAAGCACAGTAAAAGGAATAATAGTAGTAAGCACAATAAGGAGCATTCTGAGCCAGCAACACATAAGCTGCCTCTCCCTTTCTCCTTGTGAATGAAGAAAACATCCCAAACTTTAGTACTCTCATCGTGATGATAGTGAGCTCAAGCAGTTTTGTCCCTGGATGGTCAACATCATCAGCTTTGAGGCAGCATCATTAATATGAGTCCATCTGCATCTCTTCTCCAACACCTAGAAATGCCACGACGTTCTGGTGATCAGGTCTGTGGAGATGTCTGGCTCATTCTTACACAGGCGCAAATAAAATCTTTGAGTCCATAAAGAGAAAACCAGAGCTGTGATGGTGCCCTCGTGTGGATCGTTCCCTTCTCTGGGAACACAAAGTTCACTTGCAGTTGTTTTGTCTTTAAACAGCTTCAGCATGAATAAAAGGGGATTAAAATGAGTGTCAAACCTGGCTTTAGACTTAAAAATGTGCTGGTATTAGAGGAGAGAAGCAGTAGCCTGAATGAAATGAACATGCACAGGTTGGGATGGAGGGATGGGGTTGAATACTATAGCCGAAAGAGATACCAAAAAGAAGCTGGTAGAGAAAAGGTAAACTACGTGTTCTTACCCTGTCCCAAACACCAGCAATTAGGAGATATATGCTGTCTCTCCTTTAGAGAAAGTATTATTCTCTAGTATAAATAAACTTACCTGTGGAAATTGTTGCTGCAGGATATGAATGAAGTTAAGAGCTTTGCAGTATTTATTTATTAACAACATTTGACACTCGAGCAACAGAGACATCCAGGATTTGTAAGGTGAAGCTAAAACCTAAGAGAGCAAACCCTGAGTCAGCCTCTGAGAGAGCAGTCTGGAAGAAGGAACCGCCTGGGGTGGGTGCTCAGTACTCCTCTGCCATGGGGTTCCTGACATCCATTTTGGAAGCCATCTGTGTCAGAAGGGTAGAAGTGGATTAAATTAACCCCCCTCACTCCACATTGATGTGGGAAGGCTATTTCCATGCCGCTGTGTGCCCTGAGACTGAGAGGTGGTCTGACTTGACAAAGTAGAGGAACCCCCGTGAGGGACACATCTTTTTGGCTTCTGAAGCGAGATCCCTGCCATCCAGCTGTCCTGTAGTTTCTCTTCAGCCTATGATAGTTGCTATGGAGCTGCCACTAACATGTTTAGATTTCATCAGTTCTGCTTAGCTGTCAGTAAATACCCTGTGCTCTGCTCTTCTAGGAGACCATGTGAGATACCGATTTGAGATGGAGCTGGTGAGGATGGGCTTTGACTTGCAGAACGTCTGGCGCGTCTCTGACATCAACAACAATTACAAGTGAGTGTTTCACCACCAGGCTCTCCCCACTCTCCTCTTTCCTTACCTTCTTCCCTTTGCAATCCCCGTGCAGAGCAGCGGATGAGTCAGACTCCAGCTAACCCTCCTTCCTGGCCTTGATAGCCCTCAGGCAGATCAGCGTATGAGCCAGATCCCCTTTCCTTTCTGCCTTTCACGCTGTGGAACTGAAGAAGGAATACAGCCCAAACATCAGAACTAGCAGCAATTGTAATTGCTGACTCAGGTAGTTTATAATGTGGTGGCCATAATTCATTCTTGAAGACATTCTGGAGTCTCGGAGGAATCGTCCCGTCGTAGGGTTGCCTTTCTGGTCAGTCGTTCTCTCTAAAATGCTTGCGCTGTTTGAAATGAAAAATACAAAGTTTTCATGAAGTCGGGCAGCTATTCAGCTCTGTTGAGAAGCTGGGGGCGAGCCAGTGGAGGGCTGTCGGGATGCTCGGAAGTCTGGGGAACGAGCGAGGCTTGTTCAGCCTGGTGCAGAAGAGGCTGAAGGGTGATCTGCTGGCAGCCTACAGCTGCTGGAAGGGCAGTTACAAAGGTGATGGAGTGAAACTCTTCTGACAGTGGCAGATAACTGAACGAGAGGCGATGGCCACAAGGTGCAGCTTGGGAGGTTTGGACTGGACATGGGAGGAAAATAAAAATCATTCCCCCGGAGTGTGGTGCTGTGCTGGGGCAAATCCCCAGAGAGGTGGGAGCTCTCCGTCATCAGAGCGTTTCAAGTCTCAGGTGATCTAGTGTTGGAGGTGGTCCCCTGTGAGCGGGTGGTTGGAGTGGAGATCTCTAGAAGGTCTTTCCCACCTGCGTGTCGGTGATTCCAGCCTGTCTTCTACTCCTGGAGAAGAGCACGGAGCTCTTGGAGAAGCGCTTCTGCATTCTTTGCAGCAGGTGGCATTAAGCCAACAGGATTTTATTAAGCTTTGACAGACGTATTCATTTCTGCATTCCCTATAATCCTTTTCTTAAAACGACTGGTATCGCTCAGTCTTTTCTCTACGTCTCGGCCAGTAAAGGTGTCCCCATCACCTACATATCGGACAGTTCCAGCTCACTGGTTTCTTGTGGAGACCATGAGAAGCCTTGGGCGTGCTGGCCTGGGGAAATCCCGGTGGAGTTTTGCAGTTTGCTGCCTGTTCTCTCTTCCTTAGGAATCCAGGCAGCAAGCACTAGTTTTGGGGTTTGATTTACAGTTTCCACTTGGCCATGCTGACCACGTGGTTGCTTTTGAACTGTTAACATGACTTGGATGGCATTTACACGGTTTCTCCAAGGATGTCAAATAAAAAATTGTTTTCCTGAACTGCTCGGTTTTGGAGTGCACGATCTGTAGGTCCTTGCCCTAGGTCGAGTCTCTGCCTCTCTTTGAGAGCAGTCAGGCTTTTTCCTGCTGCTAGATTTTTGGGATGTGGTTCCTTCTGACTATTTCAGAAAGTTCAACTTAGATTGACCACCTGTGGTTTGCTTCCTGCCCAGTAATACACAGCAATTAGCCAACTTCTCTAAAGACAGATGTTTTATTTTCAACCAAACCAGGGAAGGAGGAACTTGAAACAAACTTCAGCAAGCTGGATGCAGGCCTGGTTTTGCTTTCCTCCATCTGCTGAGTTCCTACCTGGGGATCCTGGCAGGTCGCAGCTTCCTGCAGACATCCTGAGATCTTAAAGGTGGTGTAATTTGCTTGTGCAACTCAGAAACGAGTTCTCTCTTGCTGCTTTGGGGAGTGTGTCTTTAAATCCTGCCTTGGCTTTTGATCATTACCACCTGCCTCTATTCACAGGAATCGGGTTACTTTTTAACTGTTTATAGTTCTTTTATCTTTTATTTCCCAGCATTGGCAAAACAGTGTTGTTAGAGACAGGATACTCCAAGGTAAGGGCTTTGTTCATTGTCTTTCAAGTCTGTTCCGAGATGTCCTTATCTGGAAACTATTATCTTCTTCCTGGCGACAGCCATCGTAAAATTAGAGCAATACAAGCATATAATAACCACTCCTTCGGTCTTGATAAAAGTATACTATTTCAGCATGCAATGATAATAAAATTATTACATGATCTCTCTGTGGTGCTCACATCTTCAGTGATCTGTATAGCCAGAGAAATGGACACGTTCTGGCATTCCCCATCTGGTGCACCCATGCTGTCTGAGATAGGCGTCGTTTCGTATCGGCCTTAATGCTGCTGGGTTCGGTGCACGCGTAGTTCCTTCAAAAAGGAAGAAAAACATTTGCCTTTCCTTCGGTGTGGATGCTCGTTTCCAGCTTTGATCTCTTTACAATTGTGGTTTTATTTATTTTTTACTTTATGAGGAAAAAGCTGTCTGGAGTTCTGCGTTAGACAGCTGATGTTTTCTACTTGTTTCTGTGAGTGCTCTTAATTCATATTTTGTCTTATTTTGTTACGATTCTCTACAAATTTTAATACAATCCTTCGCTTTTATTGGAAAAGTGATAATTAGTGTTCTTGCTTGTATTTGCCTTATGAATGTGTAGACAGTAAGTCTGCAAGGACCGTTAGCGATGAAGCGTGTGTTTTTGCACTCTGCGAAGGAAGATGTCTCTCGCTGGACTGGCTGTTACCTTGGTGGTAAGAAGACGCTTCGTCGGCCCTTGTCCGTAGGCGTGGCTTGTGCCGATTTATGCGTTTGTGATACAGACACCTTTTTCTGGGATCAAACCTCAGGGTTTTGAAAACGTCTCATCCTCTGTTCTGGCTCAGCGTGGTCCCAGGGGTGTTTCAGGCCACTCCTCCGTGACCCACGTTGCTTCGCTGTTGGTCTCTCTTCCACATGACACGTGAGCGTATTGTACTACGCAGGGACAAGCATGGTTCCCCTTAGGATTCCCTTCGTTGTGAAAAATGACCATTGAAGTTCTGCACCATTTCTTATCTTTTCAAGAGCTACTGTTTCGTAAGAGGAGCTTCCTCCAAGTCTTTGGTGAGCCACCTGTTAAAAAAAAAACCACACACACACAAAATTTACAAAAAAACCCTTCTGAAAATCCAAAGCGACTGTCAGCCACGTGAGCTGTATCTGCTCTCTCGGTGATGTTTCCAGCAAACTCTACATACGTGAGGTGCGACCTCCCTCCACAAAAGCCGTGTTGACTCTTCCCAAGTGCACCGTATTTACCCTTGCACCAACTGTGACAGTCAGTTGCTTTGTACAGAAGTCAGACTCCAGTGGTTTCCCACGTTCGCCCCAGAGACCTTTTTACAAAATTGCCACCTTTCATTCCTCTGGCACCCAAGCCAATGTAAGCAATGGCTCACACATCTTGGTTAATCATTCATCTGGCGCGCACCTGGGTTGCTGTAGAAATGTTGAGCATTATCTAGTCCTGGTGATTAGTTACTCCTCGTTCCTAGCAGGTTGTTCTAAAACTTCCCCTGCAGAAGTTTCCACGTTAATCTCTTCTTGTGCCTTGTCCCTTGTGAAACGGGGTTAGGTCTGGCAACTTCTCTGTGGGCTCTTCTGCTGAACGCCAAGGCAACGGTTTTGATTTTCTGCTGTGATCGTGCTGATCTATCAGACCTTCAACTTCGGTAGCAGGCTGATACCTCCGAGATGTTTGAAAAAGGTCTTCAGAGTTTTAATCTTAACGGGTCATTTCTCACAAACTGCACAACGTGTCTCATTTTTACTGTTTTTTAATTCAGGTGCACATTTGGCTCCTCTCATGTCCTTTGGAAACGTTTCCCCTCTTTGAAGGATGTCCTTTTATTTCTAAAATCCTTCTTTTGTTCGCTGTTTAACTCTGCCAGCTCCTTCTGAACTTTTTTGATTCATTTTATATTGCCATTGAGTAGCATTGAATAACCATCACATCATCTGCAAGCTTCCCCCCCCACACCTTTTCTGAAACTGATTGTTACTGTCACGGGAGGCTTGTCCCCTCTAAAAATATTGTTGAATTCTACTGCGTGATGAATACTGTAACAAAGTGATTTTTCAGTTATTCTATTTTGGAGCAGCTTAGGACCAAAGGAAGAGTTATGTACTTTTGTATTATTTGGCTGGTAGGCCAAATAGCTGCTTCCACCAGGAAGCAGCTGATGGCGTCTAAAAATGCCGCCTTTGTCTCATGTCGTATCGTGATGCTTATGCGTTTTATGTGGAAGCAGCACAAGTCTCCCATGGCAATTTCTGCCCTCGCAGCCTTTCTGAATCTCTTCCAGCCTCTCATGGATGTCATTGCTGTCGCTCCAGTGGTTGGTAGTGTAGCCTCAATGCTGTCCTGGTTCTCTTTAGGCTTGGGATTTGAGTCCATGCACATTCTGCATTGCTCGTTGATGCTGGTAACTTAGCCCCACACTTTTACCTTCACATTTTCCTGGAACATACCGTGCTTTGTTCACTAGCTCCGGTCTTCCTACAAAGCTTGTACTCTGAAATTCAGGGTACCACTAATAACCTTCCTTGTATCAAGTTTATAAGATGCTGTTAAACCAACATACTCATTTATCCTGGCTTTTAAGTTCCTCTGCTTTATTTTTTGGAATTCTAGCCTGGAAGCACAGGTCTGTGTGTCTTGACCTCATTGCCTGTTTTTATGCGCCCTGCTTAAACTTGGCTTAACTTCTTGAGGCTATCCTGTTTCCTACCTGAATTTTACTGAATTCTGTCTTACTGTTTTCCTAAGGCTATAGAGTTTTAGTGACTTAACTCCTGGAAGATATGCTCCTGAACCTCTCCTGTATTGACTCTCCCCAATTTTTAGTTCAAGACATCTCCTGTAATGTTTCATCCGAAGAGCCAGGGAACAGATTCTGTTTTCATTTTGATGAAGTCCATTCCTGTATAGACTCAGCTGTTCCAAAAGTTACTCCAGATCTTAATAGGTGCTAACCCTCTTCCACATACCTTTATTCTCAGTCACACTTCAGTGCTTCTTTAATTTCCTGACCAACTTTACACACGGAATCTGAGGCATTTCAGAGATGTCCAAGCCTAGACATCCTACCACAGACATCCTGGTCTTCAGCTTTTTTTTTTTTTTTTTTTTTTTACCTGACAGCTTTAATTTTGCCTCCTGGATTCCTCTTCCTCACCCTGTTGTTTTTATCCCATAGACCAACCTTGCTTTCTGCCTGGGGCTTTCCGAGAAGCTGTCTAGACACTGTGTGAAGTGCCATCTTCTAACGTGGCAGGCAGTTCCTCGCTAGTATCACAAACTAAATAATACTGAGCGCTGTATCGTGCCTATTGCCATCAGTTGGGATAGCCTGGACTCCGGGGAACAGCCGGCCACCCTCTGGAGCTTACCAGCTGGATAGTTTCACCCCCCTCGGTTTGCTTCCCATCTGCCCTGAAACATTCCTTCTAAACGATGTGGGTTATAGCCTAGAGCTAGAGCTGCTCTTTGATGTTCCTTGCCACGTACGGCTTTGTCTGCCTGGGCTGCTGGAGCTCAGCTGGTCCAGCATCCAGGCAGTGCTTTGTCCCTGAAGGCTGCGACCTGCCCTGCCTGCCCTGCGTGCAGCCGTGTGCTGCGAGCGGCAGGGGCAGGATAGTAGCTGCAGGAACCAGGAAGCCCCTGCGCTCCTGGATATTTACGTGCGCTTCATTCTACTTGTATTGCTCTCTCCCCTTCTCCTCAGCACTCTGTTTGGCTGTCCCCCTCTTTCCCCTGGCTCCCCCCTTGCCCTGCTGATAATGTCCTTGCAGTTGGGTCTTTTAACATTTTTCTTGGGACTTAAGCATTTGCAATCCTGTTGCCTCTTCTCCTCTCCCCCACCCTCCCCGGCTGAATTTCCATTTCAGCCAAACTGCTTTACACTTCAGGTTCGTTCAGATGCGGGGCTCCTCTGGCGCTGCAGCTCTGCTCGTTGGAGTTGGGTGCCCCCTGCTATTAGCTGGGCACGCTGTGAGTTTCTTCCCCAGGGGACCGGATTGGTAGGGACTTGTCCATTCCTCTCACCGCTGGCATGTGTTCAGATGTGTGTTAGGAATCTGATTTCTGGCACCCCACCAAACAAGATATTCTTTTAGATCTCCCTCATGTCATTTTATTATAGCATGCACCAAATCACCATTGCCATCTTTCTGGGCAGAGTTATGTCTTCCTTGCAGAGAAATGTGTAAAGCTTATCAGTGGTGACCTGTTTTCTGCAAGGCAGATCATCATTTACCAGAAGCTGTGTGTGTTTCTGGGTTTGCAAGTGCTGCAAGAAAACCAAAGCCCCACATAAATTAATGACTGTTCCCCTAAACCCTCATGAATTCTTAAATCCAGAGGATGTTCCAAAGGCATCCTTGGGAAGTACTGGGCCCAGAGGTGAGGCCTGAGGTGAAAGGAGGTTGTCTTCACTCAGCTCATTCCTGACAGCATTTTTTGGGTCACTTTTCCCACGTTGAGACTGTCCTGAGACAAATAGGAAGAGGAAGAGCCAAAGTCCCGCATGCTGCGTTTGGGGAAATGTGAGCTGCTCCTGCCCTCTCTCTGCACAGCTTCTCTGGTGCAGATTTTTGATTGCCGAGTCCTCATCTTGCCTTTGTGCTTTCTTTTTTCCAGGCTTTGTTCCAGTTATCCCCAGAAGCTGCTGGTCCCTGTCTGGATCACCGATAAGGAGCTAGAGAACGTGGCTTCGTTTAGGTCGTGGAAGAGGATTCCTGTGGTGGTGTACAGGTAAACGCAAAACCAAGGCAGGGCTCTTCCCCAAACCCAGGACAGCTGCCCTTTTCCTCGTAGTCTTGTGCAGGGCGTTGTGAAGGTTAGCGGAGCATGCGTACGGGGCTGTGGAGCAAGGCGTGACAGCGATAGCTGCATCCTGGTCCTCACGCTGTGTATTCCTTTTGCCTCCTACCTGAAAACGTGCTGCGCTCTGGACTCCTTCTCCCAGCACACATACCGGCCTCTCTAGGCAAGCAGTCTGCGACAGTAGCGCAGGGTATTCTCCAGAAGGGAGAAACAACGTTCCAGTAACTGTTGCTTCCTTCCTGCTTTCGGCGAGATCTGAAGATGTGGGTGACTTTAGTCCTATGGGAGATGCAGCGAGAACACTGTGTCAAATTAAGGTTCTCTTTCTTTGAGTTTCAAAACTTTTTCACAGATTGGTACATGCCTCGCTGCTACTTTGAAAAGAAATCTTGGCCAGAATAAGCTTGCTGTATGGCCCTGCTCTCAACTAGGTGTTCAGGCCTGGACATACCTTTTAATACCCAAGTGCAAATTGCTTCTGTTTTGTCCGAGTTCGGAGAGTTTGACAACATTTAGGTAACAGAAGGAAATGGTTGCATGTGGCTGAACTTTGTTGATTCGATAGCTTGTAAACATACAGAGTACCTATTCCCTGGTCAGCCTTCCAAAAATAATCTATGCATGGGGATGCAGGAGGCTAGGCAGCAAATAAAGCGGGGCTTTTCAGGGTGGGGGGTGGTTTCTCATCGAAAATGTCTGCTTAGGAGACTGACGTGTTTGAAACTAACAGGGGACGGGTTGAATAGGTGCACCCAGTCAGTGTGCATGTTTTAACGTACATTATGGTTTCTAGCCTTAGACTCTGTGTTAGCAATTACTAAATCCACATATAAAAAGCTTTGAAAATACAGAGCTACACAACAAAGGACAACCCTGGGAAGTACAAAAGCCAGGAAACAAAACCAGTGAATTTACATGTACCTTAACTCTACATCTTCATGTTACGTGGTTTGCTGTTAGATGCTGGCAAAACACAGCGTATTACTTCTAGAAGAACTAAATTCTACGGCAGAGTAATAATGAGTGCTGCTTATGGTGTGGAGCCTTTCCCTCTTTGTAGCCAAGTCAGCTAAGAAGTTAATTGTATTTGTGATTACTTTTGCTAAAAATGGCCTGGCGCGGGAGACTGTCCCAGTGTGCCTCCCTACCCGAGGGCAAACCCGTGTCTTTTTGCTACTCTAACAATTATTTTCATCCTCGCTTTGTAATATCACTGTAATGGTACCCAGTAATTTACAAGCTGAGCTGCAACCCTTTGCAGCCTGGGATTAGATTAGGAGATGCTGACAAGTGATGTTACAAGATGGGACAAGTGCTTGCACATATGTGTATCTCATTTTCATCCACTCTTTCACCTTTGCCCTCAAGATTGAAGTCATTTGGCCAGGAGGGTCCGCGAGGGCCATGGCTGTTTCTGGAGTGCCTTGTGCTGTATGGAAGGGGAAAGGAAGAAATGAAAAGCCTCACACTCAGCTCCTCCTCATCACTCATAGTTCAGGAGAGAGTGGACAAGTGGGCTCGGGTGTGTGCATCCCAGGGACTTGGTAACCACAGGACTGTTTGGTAGGCTTCGGAGCTTTTGGAGAACAAGGCTGAATTCATTGGGTCACGGTCACAGATCTGTAAAACATGACACCAAAAGTATCACGTTATCAGTTTTCTTTAAAAAAGTATAATTTATCTGTTAAGCAAAGCAGAAATTCAGGTCTCCATCTCTGAGCCCTTAGTGGAGATGCACAGTAGAGATGCAGGAGCCTCCAGGCACAATTCGCTTTTAAAACAATGCAAAGCATGCAATTAATTATTTAGCTGACTGCAGAGGCAGACGGGCATTGTATGCCAGCCGCTCCTCGCTATTACTCCGTCTACACAGCCACCTTCAGAAGACCTTGGGACTATGTTAGCAAGAGAGCTCCTCACAGACGCTCAGCATCACCTTTGCCCGTGTTCGTGCTGCAGCGTGACAGCGGCTGTCAGGGAAGCTGCGGGCAAACAGCGGACGTTGCTCCAGCCCCATGGCCGAGCGCTTGGTCTCAGGCTTTCAGATCATGCCGGAGCGAGCCAGGAGTTTAACCCAGAGACTCAGGAAATGAAAGCACTCACATACACGCATCTCAGTTGGGAACCTTTAGGTGACAGCTCTGCAAACCCTCTCTCAGGTCTTTCTTGTGTTTTAAGCTAAGCTGCTTGGGTTGCATAGCGGATGAGCACTCTTATGGCCAGAAAATAACAGAGAGGGGACTTGAGAGATATTAGTTGATGCTTTCTGGATGATTGTTATGGGTTAAATGGCATGTACTGACAATATCAGATGTGCTCTAGCCTTGTGCTCTGAATGAATCTGGGAGTAAAAGCTCAACTGATAAACTACAAAGGCACCTCATACTCCAGCTTTGGATTCTGAAAGGGTCTCGAGTCATTAAAACTAAACTGAGGATCCCTAAAGAATAATTTTGTCCACATAAGTTAAAACACTGTGGCACCTTATGCCATTCCAGTTTCAAGAAAGGAGCTTTTTTCTTTGAGGAAAACCCTCAAAAAAAATCCCCAGTAAGAAAAGAACTGAAATGCTTCATATGCTCGTGCTGGGGAGATTAGCAAGAGAACGCAGAGTCAAGCTAGGTATGGGTGCTCCCCTGACCTGGGAAGCTCATTGCAAGCTCAGTTGTGGTTTTGATTCGTCCGCTGGCACCTGCTACACTTTCTGCTTGCTGATGGACTAATGCTCATCGATACTGGCCGTATTTCCTTGTGTTTGTTGGCATGTCACTATGTCTCTTGAAACTGGCTACCTCAAGGCCAACCTCTGCCCAGCGTTTGTTGCGGTGCTGAGAAGCCTGCGCTACCAAGAAGTTTTCTGAATTTAATATGACTTTTTGGCAGTGTTTGTAGTATTGCATTAAGCAGGCTACCTCTGACTTCAAGTGGCCTACACAGCTAAACTCTTTTTCTACCCTCTGCGCCCCAAAACAGTGCCATCGCATCCAAACAGCCTGTTGGGAGCAGTCCCTGGCACAGCACCTGCGTTTCCCAAAAACGTGCTCAGGCGCTGTCTGGGAAAGCGCCGATTGGCACAAACTGTGGGTGTGCTAACAAACAAGCCTGGATGATCACAGGCTGGCGCTTAAGTCCACGCCTTGGCTCTGTTTCATTTACTAGTATAAACAAAGCCTTTGCTGCTGTATTAACCATCCTTGAGTGATCCTGAAGACAAGAATAGATCTCCTGGGAGTGACTGCTCTGTAAGTCACCTTGCAGAACAAAACAGCAGCAGAGGAGGGCACCGAAAGAAAAAGGACGTCACAGTATCTTGACTTAGCTGAACATGTGGAAGTCTTTAGTTTAAAGTCTTCATCAGTATTATCTATGAGATGTCATTAACAATAATACATTTTCTGCATTTATTGGTAAGTTGCCTCAGGAGAATAAGGGGCCCTTGTCTTTGAGAAGCAAAATCGTTCCTGCAAACTGCAGTAGCTGCTGGTGAGATACTGTGCGCCACTGTTAGGAGTTCAAAGCCTCGATGCATTTTTCTTGGTGTTCTGCCTTACGGCAAATAACATGAACGGCCACTGTCATCCTCTGGAACAGCAGAGCCCCTCATAGCGGGGTGGCATGAGCAAAAGAGAGACCTTCAAGAGGGCTTTTAATAGCCGTCACTGGCAGCTAAACGGCCTTTGGGTGATGGGTTGAGGCTTGTGCTAGTGCGCTTTAGGATCTAGTGCTATGTCCCCCACTTTGCCACCAGTGCAACTTTTTCAGAGGTGTTGACCTACAAACAAAAAAATAATACTTGGATGTGGTTTGTCAGGTGCTTTATCTACATCTTTGTTCTCACTCCAGCTCACCTTCAGAGAGGTGCTGCGTGAGGGGTGGTGGGATAGGGAGGGGCAAGCACTGTTGTTGTGAAGAACTGAGGTGCGGGGCTGTCCAGTTTATTACCCTGTCTCCAGGAAGGGCCAGGCACCAGGATTAGCGTCTCGGGGAAGTGTAACAAACGGGACAGGCATGCAGGCATTCCTTCCTGGTGCATCTTTGGAGCAGCCGGTATCTTAGATTTCCTACAACAGATATTCAGGAGAATGTGTGATTGTGTTTCATGGTCACTTGGTGGACCCACCTTCCATGACTTTAATGTATTTTGGAACGAATTTATACTTCCACATTGCGCTGTGGCAGTGAGTCCACTGTCTGTTTTGTTTGTTGTCCAAAATATCCTTCTTGTTTTTCTTAAACGTATGGCGTGACCATTCCAGTGCTTGTTTGTGTTTCTATTGGGAAAAACAAGACTAATCTTCCAAGCTCACTTTTTTGTATCTTTCATGACCTTTTATGCCTCTCATCCATACTTGTCCTTCGCTCGTGGTGGGGAGTTGTTTCCTACTTAAGTTGTCCCTGTAGCGAAGCTCTTCTGTACCTCTGATTGTCCTTACCACCCTTCTCTGGAGGTTTGAGTGCTACGTTATCCTTTTTGAGATGGATCAGTGAGAAATTTGTGTCATTTTGAAGATGCGTAAGATGTGATGCCATGATATTTTCTGTCTTATTCTTTTCCAAATAACTGCTAGCACATTCTTAACCTTTTTGCTTCTCTTGAGCCTTGAGCTGAGGGTTTTTGAGAGCTCCACAGTGACTTCGAAGTCTTTGAGATTTGGCCGCTGATTTGTACCGAACTGCCCTGTGTCATAGCTGGGGTTACATTTTGCTCATCTGTAAATACTTTTCATTTATTAATACTAAATTTCATACTCTATCACCCAGTATCACGAGATCCTTCGCAACTTTTTCCAGACAGCCATAGACTCTCCTGGATAATCCTGTATCACCAGCAACTTTGTCACCTAATGGTCCCTTCCCTTTTCCAGGCCATTTGTGAATGACTCGGCTAGCGTGTTCATGTGAAATATGAACACTTCTTCCTACTTCAGGCCTTCTGCCAGGCGTCAGTAAGCAACAGCCAGGGTAGGGTTCACATTTTGGGGGTTGTTAATAAACAGGCTCAGGCCTCCACCCAGAAAGTAACCAGTCTGATGCTGAGCAAGCTAGTCTTTCTGACTTCCAAGTGATAAGTGAAATGGTTTAACAACCGGTACATACTTTAAGGGAAGGGAAAAAAAGAAAGAATAGGAGAACAGAACAGTATTAAAATAAGTAACTATTACTTTCCCAAAGTACAACCATAATTATTTAAAGTTCTCCTCTCTGGTTTAATATATAAATATTTGCCTATCTATATACAATAATACATACTTCATATATTATATATTTATAGATAATAATATATATTTATATGTTATTGTAAATAAAAATAGTTTAGTAGAGTAATGGCTAGAACAGCTGGCAGCTTCCCCCTTGCTGCAGAAACTCCCCACTTGTCTCAGTGGTAGTCGAGTCCCAGGGCGCAGCCGTCGATCCTCGAGGTGAGGCCCTACGAGCTGCAGCTGACCCCGGAGCTGCCGCCGTCCCCTGGCACCGGTTGTTCCCGACAGCCGCTCCTGCAGGCACCGCAGTGACCTGCTCCTCTGCAATCTCGTTTTGCCAGCCGTTCCAGCTCCATTAGCTGCTCCTGCGCTACTCACAGCCATCTTCTGTTCCTCGCCGTTGTGATGCGAGTGACAGCCTCCGTGTCACTGCTTTTGTTATGAATAATGGTTATTTGAAATGCCCTGCCCCGCTGTTTCACTGCGTGAATGCAAGAATCGATGCAGTAGACAAAGCAGCGAGGAGGGTTGCACAGGTGCTGACTGTATGTAGGTGACATTTGCTGGGGTTGTTCCCCACCTTTCCGGGGGCTTCATTAGGCTCTCGCTTCCTTTCCAGACATGTGCGCAATGGGGCGGTGATTGCACGCTGCAGCCAGCCCGAAATCAGCTGGTGGGGCTGGCGAAATGCCGACGACGAGTATCTTGTGACATCTATTGCCAAAGCCTGTGCCTTGAACCCTGGAGTGAAGGTGTCTGGTGGCATGCCGCACAATGGGAGCAGCGACGGCAGCGAGGCCTGCGATGCCGACTTCGGTGAGACAGCTCGCTCCCTTCCACTCTCTCCTAAACCTGTGAATTATTTAGTGCTTCCTACACCTAACTGTTGCTGTTGCTGCTCACGGGGCTGTTACAATGCAAGGTCTAAACCCGATATCCAGATGGGCCCTGTCACGCCGTGACTGCAGTGTGTGGGACGGGTCTCTGGGCTCCTTCATGGCCAGTGTTGGGTGGCACTGGAGGCCTGTCGTAGGAGGGAGGGAGGTGCCGAGAGCTCAGTCCGTGCTGTCTCTGCAGACTCGTCCCTGACCGCGTGTTCAGGTGTGGAGAACGCAGGAACTCCTCAGAAGCTGCTGATTCTTGATGCCAGGTCCTACACTGCAGCTGTGGCCAACAGAGCGAAGGGAGGCGGCTGCGAATGTGAAGGTACAGAGGGCTAAGCACATCCCAGAACGTCTTCCCCTTGGACCTGCCTTGTTGAGTGGGTCCCAGAGCGCAGCTGGGGGCTGGGTCAGCATTTTGGTGCTCAGTCTCTGGGAGCACGTTCCCCTTCTCACTCGTGCAAAGTCCATTATTCCAGATACATCACTGCTGGCCCGCAAGGCTTTTGTAGAAAAACTGCCTACCTGGAGACCAGAAATGGTGCTGTGAGGGGACAGCTAAACCAAGTGTATGGAGGCAGTTGCTGCGGTGGCAGCAGCTCTCTCTGAATGTTCCTGTCTCTGTTGTGTTCAGAGTATTACCCAAACTGTGAAGTCGTGTTCATGGGCATGGCCAACATCCACTCCATCCGGAACAGTTTCCAGTATCTGCGTGCTGTCTGCAGTCAGGTGCCAGACCCCAGCAAGTAAGTGACTGTTCTCTAGCTGAGTTTGACGCCATATCTGTCAATGTCCTGGGGGTTTTTCCCCTCCCTTTTCCTTTTTCCTATCCCAGGTTTCTGCCTCAGAAAATGGAGAGATAGGAAGGTGCGCACAGTGCTTGAATGCTGCTTGTTTTGATCCCTGGTAATCCAGAAGGGATTGCAGCACTCCCTCAGTGTTGCTTGGTTGTGTGTGTCCTCTGAGGGTTTCTAAAACGTGGCTGTATCTGGGAAGTATTGAAATTAAGGGTTGGATTCTTTGCACTTATTCTCAGGCTGGCTGGCTCCTCTTGAACGTGTTTTAGAAAAGACTGATTTTCATTGAGAACTCCAAAAAGACTTAGCTTAAAATATATCTTCCCCCCCCCCCCCCACTGGAGAGCTAAGCAACCATTTTCTTGCTTTTTGCACACCTTCTAGCTGGCTTTCAGCCCTGGAGAGTACCAAGTGGCTGCAGCACCTTTCTGTCATGCTGAAGGCAGCAGTGCTGGTCTCCAGTGCGGTTGACAGAGAAGGGCGCCCAGTGCTGGTTCACTGCTCAGACGGCTGGGACAGGACTCCACAGATTGTAGCACTGGCAAAGATTCTTCTGGACCCTTACTACAGGACCATGGAGGTATGAGTTGTGCTATGCTGCTGTTTCGTGTCTGTTAAAAGGCAGCTTTTGTCTCGGAGTCTCTGGAGAAAGGAGCAGGATCGCGTTTGGCAATAAGCTTAGTGGCATTTCAGAGCTACTGTTGTGGGTGTTGGGTTTTTCCATGTTCTCTTCCTGCCCGTTTTCGGTGAACGGTGCCTTGCTGCTCTGCCCGGCTTGGTGAAGTACTGTGGTAAATAACCCCTTGTGTTCAAGGTTCAGCTGCTTTCCTACTCTTAATTGTGCATATTCTCCAAGCTGTTAGTTTGTGTTTGGAAACCTCTGACGTTCAGGTAGCTTTGCTCCCAAACCAAGCACCGGTGCAGCCTCCTTTCCAGCCCTTCAGAAGTCCTGAGTTTGCCTGGCACTGCTGGCAGACGGGGCTTGCCTTGTCCTGCTGCGTGCCTACAGCAAAGTGTCTGCAGTTAGTTTGGTTTCTTTTCTTTTATTCACAGGGCTTCCAGGTGCTTGTTGAGTCAGATTGGCTGGATTTTGGTCACAAGTTTGGTGATCGCTGTGGTCACCAGGAGAAGGTGGAAGATCAGAACGAGCAGTGCCCAGTTTTTCTCCAGTGGCTGGATGCTGTTCATCAACTTCTGAAGCAATTTCCTTGCCTCTTTGAATTTAACGAAGCTTTTTTGGTAAGAATACGCGTGCAAACATCTCTTTATCCCTTCCCAGATGTGAGCAGAGGCAGAGGGAAGGCCATGGCATTTTGCAGTGTTGTAGTTGAAAGAAAACAAAAATTGAATTCTGTAAAAATGGCAAAGTGTCTGGGTAGTGCTCGGGCGCTCTGCTGGCATTCCTGACATACCTTCACTGTGTGGGTCCAGCCTTGCCCTTCAGCTGCGGTATTTTGACCTGGTTCTGTGTGTGTGTGATGCTTCTGCCGGCCTCTGTTTAGCTGCTTGCAATTTCCTCCTCCTCCCAGTGGGTACGGCAGGCTCAGAGTACCTAGCAGATTGCACAGTGATGAAAGGTTTATGTTCTCTGGTTTCTTTGAATCACTTCTTCTCCGGGTCCCTTTCTAGCCCAGTGAATTCAGATACCATCAGCAGCACTATTTTGATTAAAAGCCTGATTTCCATATCTCAGAGCAATAGGAGTCTGAAACATTTAAAAAAAAAAAAAAAATTAGGGGAACGATAGCTATTAATCTCTGTCTTATCAAATAGGGTTATAGAGGGATGGGTGTGGCATCAGTTGACTGTTGCTTTCACTTGAAGTGGTCCCCGTTGCTCTCCCCTCTGTCCTGCCCTGTGTGGCAGACAGGACAGCAGTAGTGTCGCCGGCTGGGTAGGAAGCGCGTGAGCCATCCCGGAGGAGTGGAAGACGTTTCCCCTGCAGACAGGAGACACCGTTTCCCAATGGCCCTGACAATTGTTCCCCTTCTGATGCTGCAGGTGAAGCTGGTGCAGCACACGTATTCCTGCCTCTATGGGACCTTCCTTGGGAACAGCCCCTGCGAGCGAGAGATGCACAACATCTACAAGCGTACCTGCTCCGTGTGGTCCCTCCTGCGGGCTGGCAATAAGAACTTCCACAATCTTCTCTATATGCCAGGGTCCGAGCAGGTCAGTAGAGCTCCTGGCCCAGCTTTCCAGGCTCTCCGCCTGCCGGGCACCAGGGACTGTGTGGGGAGAGGTTGGAGGGGTTTCCTTTTGCGTTCATCTCTGATTGTAAGTGGTTGCTGCAGGTGCTACATCCAGTGTGCCACGTGCGAGCGCTGCATGTCTGGACAGCAGTGTATCTCCCAGCTTCCTCGCCGCACCCTCTGGGACAGGATGACATGGACATTTACCCACCCCCTGGATCTCAGAGTCAGGAGTTCAGCGGCAGATGTTTGGACAGGTAAGAGCCTAGATCCCCAGGCCCAGGTTGCCTCCTGCCCACCAGGCCTTCTTTCCCTCCTTGCTCGTCGTAGTTCCTCTGTTTTACCTGTTGTTCACATCTTTCCTGTGGAGAGTAAGAGCTCTGTAGCATTGTCCCAGCCACTTGGAGAAGAATGTGTACAGCTCCCTGCTGCACCTAAAAAGGCAGGCTGCGGAGGCCACGCTAGTGCTGTGCATTTCAGCTCGTGTTGCTGCAACGCCCCTCCCCACCCACCCCATGATCTGTAATTGGGAACATTTCCCTTCCCTCATCTCAGTTTTGACTGAAATGAGGGAAGTTTCAGGAGTTCTGTTGCGAGACTCGCTTTGGTTTTGGGTTCTAGATTACCAAAGACAAGATCTATGGATGACCTGCTCTCAGCCTGCGACTCCAGCAGCCCGCTGACCCGCACGTCTAGTGATCCAAACCTGAATAACCACTGTCAGGAAGTCCGGGTGGGCCTGGAAGCCCGGCATGCCACCGCTGAGGGAGCCGAGCTGCACTTGGGCGAAGGCAGTGCGGTGGGTGCAGGAGAGGCACGGCAGGTGGAGGAGCAAGAGGAGAACGCTCCCCTGCAAGCCAACAGCGCTTGTAGCAGCCGTGCTGAGCACGAAGGGCATAGCAAGCAACTGAGCAGCTGGGCTTCTGTGTCAGCAAGCAGTGTCTCTCCGGAGGCAGAAAAGGGAAACGGAACATACACGGAGGAACTGGATAGCACGTGTCCAGCTCCAAATCCTTCCAGACAGGAAAATGTTGACAGGGTTTCCACCAGTTCCGGAAAGCAGTTAGAAACCGGTCCCCAGGAACCTTTGAAGGCTACTGGCATGGTGTCCAGTGGAGGAGGCTGCCCCAAGAGAAACACCGCCTGCCAAGACATTCCCAGCCAGGAGCCCCTGGCACCAAGCACCCCTTGTCAGGACATCCCAGGCCCTGCCCCAGGCGTCCCCTGCCAGGATGAAGACAACGGCAAAGGCGATGCTGGAAGGAGCGTGCCCTGCAAGGAGCCTGGCTGGTTGGGGAGAGTCCCGCTGGAGCAATGGCGCAAGCCCATTTCCCAGAGCCAAAGCAGCGAGTTCTCCTTCCTGGGGTCCAACTGGGACAGTTTTCAAGGAATGGTGACATCGCTCCCCAACGGGGAGCCTGCACCCAGACACCTCCTCTCCTATGGCTGCTGTAGCAAGAGGTTGAGCAGCAAACCTCTGCGGGCACCATGCCTATGCCTCAGTGGCCAGTGGTCTGCCAGAGAAGGTGCGAAACCGTCACTCTGCGCTGGCCACGTCGGCACGCATTTTGCAGGTGTCGCAGGGAAGCCCAGCCGTTTGTGGCTACCCTGCCACCTGAAACAAGCGTCTGGTCCCAAGCACGTGCCGCCAAAATGTCCTTCCCCTGTGCCTCCTCTCTACCTGGACGATGACGGGCTCCCCTTCCCCACGGATGTGATTCAGCACAGGCTGCGGCAGATCGAGGCCAGCTACAAGCAGGAGGTGGAGCAGCTGCGCAGGCAGGTGCGAGAGCTGCAGCTGCGCCTGGACATCCGCCACTTCTGCGCCCCTCCGGCCGAGCCTCCGATGGACTACGAGGATGACTTTGTAAGTAACTGCCTCTAACACCCCAAACTCTGGCAGTGTGGCTCCTGGCCAGCGGTGGTCCCTGCACCCCCATTCGCACTGCCCTCTCCAACCCACAGTTCGCACTCTTGGAGTGGATAGTTAAGATTGTTCCTATGTTTCATAGAATCATTAAGGTTGGAAAAGACCTCTAAGATCATTGAGTCCAATCGTCAACCCAATACCACCATGCCCACTAAACCATGTCCCTAAGCGAAACATGTCCCTGTTTCCTCAGTCCTGTTCCACTCCTGTCCATGTGGTGTGTCCTCATGCCACCCAGAGGTCTCTCTGCTTCCTGAGGGCTAAGCAATGGCTCCTACACAGTCATGAATGTTTTACATCCTTGTATGGGGAGCTGTGGAGCCACCCCCATGCCCCTCACAAGCACTGAGTGTGGCTGGAGCAGGGAGTGCCCTTGACTCTGCGATTGAGGCAGCTGAGGGGATTTGTGACTTTGTCTCTTTTTGCAGACATGTCTGAAGGAATCGGATGGCAGCGACACTGAGGATTTCTGTTCCGATCATAGTGAAGACTGTTTGTCGGAAGCGAGCTGGGAGCCTGTTGATAAGAAGGAGACTGAGGTATGTGTCCTGTTACAGCAGCAGGAGAGAATGTTTCTTTCCTGGCAGCTAACTTTGGTGGTTACAGCAGCAGAGAGTGGGCTGGAAGCAAGGCAGAGAGCAGCCACCCTTGCCCTTTAACGCATCCTCTGCTGCTGCAGTGTCCGAGAGAAGGGGACCTGTGGGATGGGCTCGCTCTGGGCTAGCCTGTTGTGGCCCCAAACCTGTGCTGGGGTCCTGAGGGCCTGGTCTGTGTGGTGTTACAAACTGAAAGCTGATGAGGGCTGGTGTTTGCCCTAGGTCACGCGGTGGGTTCCAGACCACATGGCCTCGCATTGTTTTAACTGCGATTGTGAATTCTGGCTGGCCAAACGGAGGCATCACTGCAGGTAAGTGATATTATCGCTGTAGTTCCACTCTTCTTCTCAGCCTGTTTCTCGTGAACCTCACAAAATGCTTGTCTGCGATGTTCGTTCATTCCCTCCAGCTCCCAGGAGAAAGTTTTAGGTCTTTCCTTTATTTGCCAGGCCTCATAAATTCCCTGCAGATTTCCATTCTACATTGTTCTTGTTTCTGTTTTTCCAGGGCCTTTGATCTTTCTCTTGGGTAGTAATGCCCGTTAGTTCCTTTTTAGTGCTAGCCACTTAGCTTGCCCTGGAGACCACAGTACACGTTTTAAGAAATATGTTGACAAGTCATAAGTAAGGCTGGTACTTTGCCCCTGAACTGGATCCTTTGCGCTTGCTGAAGTTTTGCGGTGGTGTTCCCAGCTCTCTCTTCACTGCTTTTCTTGCTCCTTGACAGGAACTGTGGGAACGTGTTTTGTGCTGGTTGCTGCCATCTGAAGTTGCCCATCCCTGATCAGCAGTTGTACGACCCTGTCCTCGTGTGTAACTCCTGTTATGACCACATCCAAGTGTCTCGTGCCAGGGAGCTCATGAGCCAACATCTGAAGAAACCCATCGCCACAGCTTCCAGCTGAATGCCAGACAAGGGACCTGTCTACGCCCAGCCTTTTCTCTCATGGGTTTGAAGGGTGACTCTGCCTCCACTGTAATTGTGAAGGCCGTTGGTGCCACACTTGAACACCAAGCTTGAATGCACTGTCTTCAGCAGTCTTGCTATCAGCGTGGAGCAGAGGAGCTCAGATTAGAGAGTATGGTGTGTGTCCCCACTCTGGTACCGGTGGGCCCGTACGTTGTAGTCTGACGACCCAGGGCTAAAGAGGGGATTGCAACCTCTTTCTTTTGTGGGCTGGAGAGCGATGTTTTCACAGATATTGCCTGTGCAAAGTACCCCCAAAGCAATAGAAAGGCATGTTTAGAACCAACCCCCCCTAAAGGCAGGCTGCTGTACGAGAAGAAAGAGGGCAGACTCCAGGTGGTACCGTGTGCTTTGGAAGGGCCTCAGCCTGGAGCAGTTCTGTAGATTCTCTTTCCATGAGTGTGATTTGCGATCAGCTTGGTGAACAAGACTCACTAGCCATCACTAATTGACTTTCTCTTATGCGTTGAAGAGAAATTCATTCTGGCTGAAAACGGGCCGAGCAGATCTTGCCCGTTTTCACGCTCCGCTAGGATTGGTGAACGCACTTGACTTTGCCCCTGCCCCCCAACACTGCGGGGAGACGGGAGATTGGCTTTTTCACTTCTGCTCTGCCCGTCTGCTTTGTCTGCGGTCGTGTCACAGCCTGGTGCTAACACAGGAGTGGCACCCTGATCCTCTCCTGGCATGGAAACAGAACTCGTGTTCCTGTGTTGCTCCTCCTCCCCTTTTCTGCCCTCAGCTCTCCACTTCCTACTGCTCTTTATCCTGAAAACTTGATACCTTGAGGGTATAGGCCATAATGTGTTGTTTTACCTCCTGGAATGTGCTGTCTGGTGTATGTGAGGGTTTCAGTCCAAATGCTGCTATATATTTCTGTGCACTTAATGTAACCCGAAGAAGGGAGAACGAAGCATCGATACCAAAATGGGGGTGGGGAAGGACACTGGCTGACATAGACACTACAGTCTGTGCTTTTCACTTTAGGATGTACAGCCGAGCTACAGTGATAAACACGACGTGTGGCATCTGTTCAGTGGTGGAAACAATCTCTCTGACTTGCCCCAGCGCTACCTAAAATGCCTCTTGAATTTGACTTCTTTTTTGTCTCCTGTACAGTGGTCAAAGTTCAGAGTTGCCAACTTGTAATTGCCTCTCTACTTCTTCTTTAAACTAGAGAGCAGGAATCCCAATTCATTCTAAGGAAAAGGAACTGGGTTTAGAAAGAAAGAAAGGTTTAGAAAGAAAGTGGGCTTCAGGTGGGCTTTTAATCCCTAGACCCCTCGGGGAGTATCCATCCTGCCTCCTTTCTAAGAAATCTGTGGATGTTAATGAGGAAGAAGAGTTTGAAAGTGGGGCATTTCTTTGCAGAAGTGCAGGTTTTCTTTCCAGCTAAATGAAAATGTCCGATATATTCTGCACCTCATGAGCTGAGACTTTGTATGTGGGGGGAAGGACCGGTGAGGACATTTGGCCTACTAACAAGGCAAAGTACTTTACGCTGTTGCGGTCTCCCAAGTTTTTTGCTAATGGTTTGTCATCTCCGTCGGAGGGAATGGAATAATGACCCTTTCCTGCACTTTGATATGTCAGCCTCTGGTTTTGTAAATCCCAATAGTGCAAGCAAAGCTAGCATCATCTGAAGACCCTGTACTTACTTGGACTCTGCTTCTTTTCCGTACTGGGAACAACCAATATGGCTTTGGGAAGAGAAGGCACCTTGCTTCAGATTCTCCCCTGCCTTCTACCTTGCAGTCATTGCCAGACATGGAAGAGTGACCGCTGGGCTGGCAGAAGAAACTGGATTTGCTCCTGTTCTGCACGTGTTGGAATGGCTGCAAGCAATAAGGAAGCCAGTAACTAGGTACTCCTGGCCCTTCCGTTCAGGCCATTAGTCCAAACTGCTTTTAGCTCGTGTGAGTTTCAGCGTCACAATGTGCTGGCCAAAAACTCTAAAATCAGTTCAATAGCATTGTGACAAACAAAATGTGCTGTACAACTCAATACAGTCGAAATAAAATCTCTATATTAGTGCTGCTGTGTTTGGACCCATTCTTTAGTTTGTGGTGAATTCTTCTTGTACAGGGCTCTGCAGGCGGCTGTTACTTGCTACCTTTTCCCTTGATTTAAGGTACGTTAGGAATTTAATATCCCCTCTCACAAGTAAGAATCAAGGGTAGGACACAAAGCACCCTGTGCTATGGTCTTCTACCCCGAGGCCCTCTGCTCTCTCCCGAACAAACCTGCAGCTGCCCAGGATACCAGCCCCTTCCAGCCTCTCCCATAATGACTCGGTGAGGGATTTTTCTTTTCCAAAGAGCAGCTGTGAGGCAGGAGTCGCTAGCTTTTCACCAACACATTTATACCACTTTTTGCCTGGTAGGCTGTGTGGATGTGTTCCTCTATGCAGGATGACGGATGGGGACTGTTGTGCTGGTGTGCCAAGGGTGATGCAGGTAAGTTTGTGGTGGAGCTGGAGAGAATCTTTCAGAAAGCCTGTCCTCAATTTAAAGCATCCAGGGATCTTAAAATTGAGCAGATCCCTGGTAAACTACTCCCATAGTTCGGGTCAGTGTTCGTGTCAGACAGGTAGTACCTAAACGCTTTGTAGTATTAGAAATGTTAGGAGCAAGAGAGCTTGTCGCATTTAAAAATTAACCATTGCTCCTGAAACGCTCACACAGAAGAAGGTCATCTTTGGAGGCAGTGTTGCTGAATATTAATCATGAACGATGCTTTTACAAGAAAGGACAGTCTACTGATTAACTTCCAGGCTCTCTGGTCTTAACAGTTCCAATGTCATCCTGATGGGCAGTGGAAGGCTGGCTGCTGGACTGTTGCATGACCCTTTGGCTTCTCCTCACCAGCTGGGACAATGCTTCAGCAGAATTTCCCCCTGTGCATTCAAAGCTGAATTCAAAGGCATTTTGCTTGAGACACTCATGACTTGTAATGTCAGGCTGGCCACGCCAGCAAAGGGCACTGAACGCTCATGATTATTGAGCACAGAACAAAGCATTATCACTTAAAGAATATAAAGCCATAATTTGCCAACACGTTCACCCTGAGGTAATCTATACGTGCGCTGAAATGTGTCTAAACCTGGCACAAACAGCGAGATCAAAGCCTTCCCCTATCAGTGCACTAACTGCCGTGAATTCTTAGCAAATTAACAACCGGAACTGCTTATGATGTACTATAATATCTCATCAGCCACCGAACAAAACATAGATTTAGGTGTAGCGAGAAGCCAGGTCAAGCTTGTGATGGTTGGTATTATTCAGCTGCTAAGCCATTAATAGATAATGCTAAAACTGCAGGGGATGTGAAGAGACACGTTAAGCCTTGGTTATGAAAGAAGAAAAGAGGAACAAGATGCGTGGCCGCCTTGTGAACCCTGCGAGTGCTGAGCGGGAAACAGTTTAAAGTGAGAGAGACAGACAAGGATGCAGGCTTTCTGAGGGTGCGTTTGGTGTGTTTCCGTCCATTCAGTTTTCAGTGTAAGCGATAAATAGTAGTACGTTTCTCTCCCAAAATGTTAGGCTTCTGTGAAAGTGAACTTTGGGCACTGGCGTTTATTTATGGTACCTTGGGTGTCTCTAGATCTCCTAAGTTAAAACTAATACAGATGTCAAATTGTCCTTAGGTAAAAGATGCTGCATGCAGTCTCCAGTATGTTAAAAATCGTAATAATTTAAAAAAAAAAAACAACAAACCAGTCACCCAAAGCAGCACACAACTTCAGTCTCACAAAGTTTAGGCCAGTCATGCAACTCTGCTCTCCCACGTAAGCGTCGTTTTTACTGACGCGTTCGTATGCAATTCTTTCTCACTGAACGCCCAGTCAGTTCTGAGTCCCTGTGTCAACCTCTGCGTTGAAAACCCGGGTGCGGTGCCACCCTGCTGGGCTGGCCCGTGCCAAGGGGAGTGCTCCGGCGAGATGACAGGGGCCTAAGGGTAAGCCTCGGTTGGGGGGTATTTACAAGCTTTAGATGTCCCGGGACAAAATATTCATCATTGCAAGTGCCACTGCTCTTTTGTGACTGTAGACTGACTTCGCAGTCAGACAGCAAAGTGCTCCCTGCCACATTCTAAGTAGTCATATTGTTCAAAAACGAGCTAGAAAATTTGCTATAGTGGCAAAGAACAATGTATCTTCACTTGTGGTTGGAAAAAAATTGCAGGTTTCATTTAGATTTGCAGAAAGACAAAATTTTTGTTGTGGTTTTTTTTTTTCAATGGCTGCAAAGGCACTTGCCAAAGGAAAGTATTTGGCGTGGCTGTGTCAGAAATAAAGACTGACGTGTGTGGCTCAACAGATTCAGGATATACGCTGTGCAGAGCATCTTCCTTTCAAATGCACGGTAAGCAAACTATTTGCTAAAATAGTTTACTTCAGTGGTATTGAAAGAAGGGAGGCATGCAGCATCACAGACTTGTAACAGGTGAGCATCTAAAGAGGAGCAGATCCAACAGAGTCCACAAAGCCAGAAGGGGGGACAATCCTTGCAATGAATTCCTGTGTGGAACCCCAGCTCCCAGTTAGTGATTGAATTATGGAGGCAGCAGTGGTGCTACCAACCCACAGCTGTGTGTGAAGGAAACTCGGGCGCCGGGGAGGAGAGAACTGTGCTGCCGGGTGGGTTGCGCTCCTCACCCTTCTCTTCAGAGCCAGAGCATTGTAGTTTGGGGAAGAAAGAGTGAATACTGTAGGTCAGGCTGGAAGGGTGACAAGGCAGGTGTTGAGTGAAGGCTGGAGGGGGAGATAAAAGCGTCCATGAAAAGAGAGGTAGAGAGGAAGCAGCAGTAAGGCTGGCTGAAAAGGCTGGGCGCTGTTGTCAGCTGACAATGTTACCTGTAAATCCTGTGCAGTCGAACGGCTTTTGACTGAGCTACTACATTTCTCACTAAAAAGCATTTCATTATTATTGATCCGTTCCAAGCGAGAGGAAACTTCCAGTGTTCCCCAGAAGAAGTTGTTCTGGGGAGTCCCTGCATTAAGTCTAAGGCACGAAGGGTTCAGAGGCCGATCTACGGAGAGTGCTAAAGGGACCGTTACCTCTCTTCTCATCATCAGGCTTGCTTGGCGAGTCAAGTGCATTCGCTGCCAGAGAGCTACGAAGCTGTTTCCTTCGTGCTGTACCTCCTGCCGCACCTGCTGTAAGACGATGTCTCGTGTGACCTGGCGTGAGTAGTGAGGCACTGAAAGGTGCAAGCCACGGCTGTGCTGGGAGCATGCAGCGCTCTGGATGCTGATGAAAACCACCATTCTGTCTTTAAAAAGTCATCTGTTTTGCAGCTACGGGCTCAGCTTCAAAGTACTGAAGGAAACGCTTAAAAGGGACCTATGTTTCTGGGCTTTAGTTTCAGGGGCTTTGTAGTTTTAGGGACTCGGTCTCTGCATTTCAGTTACGGACTACATGCTGCTGGCTCTGACCTGAGTTACGGATGATACAATGAAAACCCCACCTATCCCACCGTCAGGTAGTCGTAGTCTTCTTGCACTCCTGCTGCACAGGGAGAGAGGAGAAGCCTTAAATTGTTTAATTGAAGTAATGCAAAAGACAATCTCAGGAATGCTGAGAAAATGTTTTTGTGAAGGGGACTTTTTTCTTGATTTCTTTTTCAGGTTTGCGTTCAGTACGCTTTACTGAAGTTTTGGCTGTTTACACTGAGCAACCATTACATAATTCTTAAAAGAGTAAGTTATTACTGAGGAAATAAAAACACAAAGCCTCTTGGGAAGACGGCGGCATGAGTTCCCTAGAATTGTAGGCCATTAATCCCTGGGGTAAAGCGACATCCTTCTATGGTGCAGGATTTTAGCTTTGATGACAACGCTGACAAAAGTTCTGCTCCTTCCTGCTGTTGCTACTGACTCAGAATAATGATAAATGTGCTAAATCTGCCAAAGGCAGGCAGAGACTGAGAGAAATAATCAGCCAGTCTGCTGAAAAAGAGGCAAAAATAATCTCTTCTAATCTCTCCTTATCATAATTTTTCCTTGTCCTGTTTCCTGTTTTACCTGTCTGCTTTAATTTGAAGTGGGGAACTCTGTTAGCAACCCCACCCAAAATATTTAAGCTAGTCAGTCTAACATCTTTTTCCTCGCTTCAGCTACGCGGAAGAGCAGAGTGATTTTGCTTTCGGTTTACAAATAGGAACGGTTTCCCATCAGTTTATTCAATTTTGTCCCCTTTCCAAAACTTATTTCACTTTCACTTGCCTTGGTGGTTTGGGGCTGTGCTGTAAACCAAAGCAATAAGGATGATTTCAGTTACAGAAGGGGTTTGGTTTTGTACCTTCTTGCCAAGAAATCTTATGACAACTCTAAGGTAATGTATTTAAGGCCACGAAATATGCAGGTGCTCAATCTTCTCACTGCTTTCTTGCTCTGAGGGCAGCCAAGATAGAGGAATATAATTTTCTTCTTCTGTCACTGCTGGTGACCCAGGGACAGGATGCAAGCAGAGAGGGATTACCATACTCTTCCTTTCCCAGCTCCTTGCTCTTCTTCCCCTTTTGGTTCATAGCAGATTCTTGTTCTAAAACTGTAAGAATGGTTATGCTAGGCTAGGGAAAAAAAAAGTCCATGTAGTCTGCCTCCAGTCATAGCTAACAGCGGAACCCAGGTACATCTCGGGTATGAACTCTGAACTTCCACTAGTGCACAGTTCGAGGGCTAGCAGTGACAAAGGTGCCACCTTTAAGAGCTATATTCTTTGTGAATATAGCTAATCTCTGCCCCCCCCCCCCCCCCCCCCCCCCCATAGCATTTTGGTACCCAAAACATCCCACGGCAATTAGTTCCCCAGTTTCCCTGTGATTAAGTACCTGATTTGATTTCTTCTATTTGACCTCCTTCATTAGTCATGCTCACCTCCTTTATACTACCTACAATTTTACTACCTACCTCTTTATATAATAAAACCCCCTCTGAAGATTTCTTCTTCAGCATTTCCTTCTGTTGAAGCTAGTTCATATCCTTGACGCTGATTTTCTGTATCCCATTTTAACTCTACCCAATCTGTTCTGGAGCGGGGGAGATCAGAACTGCACACGTTTGGGTTTTTTTAGGGTAAATGTGACACTTCTAATTCCTGCTTTGTTCTGTATTCCTCTTCCAATCCCGTCTAAACTCGTTTTCTTTGCCCTTTTGTGAACTGCCAGTGAACTTAGAGCAGAGGTTTGAAAGCGTCAGCTTAAACTTAATTGTTTCTTTCATGAGTGGTAATCATCAGTTCAAACGTCATCACCGTGTATGTATAGTTAGGATTATCTATCACATGTTTATCAGCACTGCATTTCCCCGATGTGCAGTGCTTTCCCCAGCCCGTAAGTACCAGGAGGTAGATCTGCAGTCCGTCACGGTGCTGTTGTCCTGAAGAAGTTAGGACGATCAGCAGAAATCGCCACCTTGTTCACCACCCTCTTCTCCATATTACTACTCTGTGGGACTCAATTCAATTCCTTTCGTGAAACCCGGCCCTTCAGCACCGCTCTTCATTCCTACCGTTTGACCCCAGACCCCAGGAGCAGCCCTGGCCGCGGCCTCCCCCAGCGCAGTCCTCCTCCATCCACAGCGTGTGAGGCCGGGGTCCTCATGAGGACACACTTTCCCCACTCTACCACCTTTTTAACCTCTTTCCGCGGGTCCGGGCTGGTGGCAGGGCGTCCACCCACGCTTTGGTTCGGGGACCTCCAGCCTCCCCCCGGGATGCCTCTGGGCTGGCGGCGGGGCCGTTCCGAGCAGCAGGGTTCACCCCCGGGTCTCAGCCGCCCACTCCCTCACGGGACCGATGTGAGCTGCCGGTGGCACCGGGGCTGAGGGGGACGGCGGGGCTGAAGTGACCGAGGAGCCGCTGAAAGGACGGCGGGGCTGAGGGGGACTGGGGGCCGCTGAGGGTACGGCGCGGCTGAGGGGACCGGCAGGCCTGAAGGCGATGGCGACGCTGAGGGTTCGGTGGGGCTGAGGGGGGCGGAGAGGAGGCGGGGGCGGGGAGGCTGAGGGGATGGCGGAACTGAGGGGACTGCGGGGGCTGAGGGGGATGGCGGAGCTGAGGGGACTGCGGGAGCTGAGGGGGATGGCGGAGCTGAGGGGACTGCGGGAGCTGAGGGGGATGGCGGGGCTGAGGGGACTGCGAGGACTGAGGGGGATGGCGGGGCTGAAGGGACTGGGGGAGCTTAGGGGGATGGCGGGGCTTGAGGGGACTGGGGCAGCTGAGGGGGATGGCGGGGCTTGAGGGGACGGTGGGGCTGAGGGGGGCTGAGAGGAGGCGGCGGCGCTGCGGGGATGGGGAGACTGAGGCGATGGCGGGGCTGAGGGGACTGCGGGGGCTGAGGGGGATGGGGGGGCTGAGCGCACTGGGGGAGCTGAGGGGGATGGGGGAGCTGAGGGGACTGGGGGGGGCTGAGGGGTGCTGCGGGGATGGCGGGGCTGAGGAGACTTGGGGGAGCTGAGGGGACTTGGGGGAGCTGAAGGAGATAGCGGGGCTGCGGGGGATAGCGGGGCTGGGGGACTGGGGGGGCTGAGGGGGACGGCGGGGCTGAGGGGGCTAGCGGGGCTGAGGGGGCTGGGGGTGCTGCGGGGGGTGGCGGGGCTGAGGGGGATAGCGAGGCTGAGGGGGGTGGCGGGGCTGAGGGGACTGGGGGGCTGAGGGGAATGGCGGGGCTGAGGGGACTGGGGGGGCTGTGGAGGATGGCGGGGCTGAAGGGACTGCGGGGGCTGAGGGGAATGGCGGGGCTGAGGGGACTGGGGGGGCTGAGGGGGATGGCGGGGCTGAGGGGACTGGAGGAGCTGAGGGGGATGGCGGGGCTGGGGGGGATGGCGGGGCTGCGGGTGTGCCGAGGGGATGGCGGGGCTGAGGGGGGGCACCGGCGCTGAGGGGACGATGGGACTGAGGGGATGGGGGGGACCGGCACCGGCCCGGCGGGGCCGAGCGGGGCGGCGGGCAGCGCGTCGTGAGCCGGGCACGTGCCGGGCGCCGCGCGGGCCCGCCCCGGCGCTGGGGAGGGGGGAGCGGCCCTCGCGCGGCGGCCGTTGGAGCGCGAGCGACCGCCGCGTCCGTCCCTCCCCGCCGCCATGGAGGAGCCGCGGCTGCCCGCCTCCATCAACCCCAACAACTTCCCGGCCAAGCTGTGGCGGCTGGTGAACAGCCCGCGCTTCCGCTCCATCCGCTGGGACGCCCGCGGTGAGGGGCTGCTCATCGACCAGCCGCTCTTCGAGTGCGAGCTGCTGGGCGCAGGGCCGGGGTGCGCCGCGGGGCCGGCCGGCGATGGAACGGCAGGAGCCACCGACCTCTTCAAGACCAAGAACTTCACCAGCTTCATCCGACAGCTCAACCTCTACGGCTTCCGCAAGGTGGTGATGGGGCCGGCGGGCAGCGTGGCAGTGCCCGGGCCTGGGCTGGGCCCAGGGGGTGGCGATGGTGAAGGTGATGGTGGCAGCTCCGCCAGGCCCCTGCACCACTTCCACAGCCCCCACTTTCGCCGCGACCGCCCTGACCTCCTCGTCCGCCTGAAGCGCCTGACAAGCGCCAACAAGGCGAAGCTGGCGGCTGGCCTGGAGGTGACCAGCCGCCCGCCCAACCGCTTCCAGCGGCTGCTTGGCATGTCACTGCACGGGGACCCGCTGCTGCCGCCCTCGACGCTCGGCGACGCTGACAGGCCCGGTGAGGCGGGGTGGGCCATGTGGGGCCGTGGTGGGTTTGAGAAGCGCTGGGTGGCATGGGGTTTGAAAATCGGCACTCCCCTGAGGGAGGAGGTTTACCTGTCCTTGCTGGTGGCTGCTCAGTTCACCCGGTGTAGGAAAACGGTTGTTCTTCATGCAGGTAGATCTGCTGCCAGTAAGCATGGGTAACATGGTTTGCATGTGTTTCAGTCTGCCTGTAGAGTACAATCCAGTCCCTGTTGTGGACTACACTGAGAACACCCTCACGCGATCTCTGTGGAGCTGGCACAGCTTTACCAGATGAATGTTACTCCTCCTTGCCCGTCAGTAGGGATGCTTAATAAGATCTCATTAAATCTGTGTGAAATGATGGGTCATGTGAAATGACAACTAGACCATCCTGTCAGTTTTGTACAAAGGAGAAAAGACCTGGCAGTAAGATTTCTGATGGTTGTCTCCTGAAAAAGAATTGCAAGCTAGATAGTTTTTAAAGAGGATTGAATGAGTAGGTGAGAGCTAAATAGAAAATAATATTGTTGAAGAGCCCCAGAACATGTTTTCTTTCTTTCTAACCCTCCTTGAGAGGATCTGAGTTTTCCAAGACAAGTCTGAGCTCTCAGAGGATTATTCCACAAATTCCATATAAGCTTGAGTGCACTGTAGTTGATGCGGTGTAAGGAAGATGTGAATATCTTGTTTTGCAAAGCTCTTAGTCTGATCGAACGGTGGGCTGCTACCAGAAGAGCAGCCCTACTTCCCATTCCCTCGGTCACCTGTTAACCATCATCTTCCTTGCAGCAACTGTGTTGGTTCAGCACAATGATCTGAGGAGAAGACTTGAGCGGCCTTTTTGCGGCTGGCTCTGGGGCCAGGGTGATGCACCACGTGGGTGCAGAGCTGTACGGCTCGGTGCGGGAGAAGTGGCAGGACTGTGCGACCAGGAGAAGGGGAGAAGCAGTTGGTGGTACTGCTTCCTGCAGCACCAGCCCGCATTTAGAACAGAGTAGGATATCACAGTACTTATTCTTGGTTACTGTTTCAGAGTAGGAATTGTCATCGAATTCATGTGGTGTTTTCTATGATGTGTGTGGAACTACACCTGTAATACCAAGAAAACAAAATGAAGCATTTGAGAAGGGAAGGAACTTATTTCAATACCGAGGCTAGGAAGCATTTAAATTAAAGATTTGGTGTTAACATTGTTAAGACTGAGATAAGTCATTACAGACTTCTTCAATGAAATCTGGTCTGACTGATGTAATGCAGGCCATTGGTAGATTAAATGCTAAGAAAGATACAGCCTTTTAATTTTTTTGCCTCTGTTTTTATGGGTGCAGTTTTAGAGAGCTTTCGCTCTGGGAGTCAGTTTCTAGAAAGACAGAAGGAACAAGGAGAACATGGGGTTTTATATGCAGTCGAGTTCTGACAGGCTGTGCGCTCTGTACTGACTATTTAGGGGCATGTCTTTGCTGTAAATGTGAGGTGATTTGACAGATAAAAGATATTATTGTTTGCAAAGCGTCATCTGTTCCAAATGTCTTGCAACATGTAACTCTGTGTTAAACATCCAGGAACAATTCCTGTAAAGCAACTGGGGCTTTGTAACTTGTCATCCTGTGGTGTCTTATGTGTTAAAACTAGATAGTCTTAATTTCCCTATCCAAAGGTAAAATATAGACAAAGGAATTCTCATACCTCTGCTCATTCTCTGTTTATATACAGTAAAAATACTGAACTGGAAATAAACAGTCCTATACATTAACTCTTAATAAATTTTCAGGGCCAGGTGGTATTTATTTAGCAATTCCTAATGATTTAATATGGACTTGCAGAATAATGACTGTATGTTACCCATTTCTTGAATTAGTTCCCATCAGAGGAGTGAAAGAGGTAAATGTGAGGCTATTTTTTTAAAAAGTCCTTTAGAGTGAGAATTGGGAACTACAGGTCTGAGAAAGCCTGGCTTCTAGATAAACCCTGCTGACGTAAACTATCTTGAAACTTGTAATTAGCATGGCTATATACAACACTGCAGAAAAGTCACAAATGCAGTAGTTCTTTTAGGAATTTGATGAGCACAGGTGTTTTCGGTGCTACTGTCAGTGTTTCAACAAAGTCACCAAAACCTCTAACAGAAATAGAGCTGTCATGGTATAGGAGCAAATACCACTTCATGAAATAATAACTGACTAAGAGAGGAAACTAAGAGAAGAATAAAAGGAATATCTAGGAAATAACAAAATGGCAAAGTTTGGGATATTTTAGTCTAAACTGAACTAGTTGAGGTGACTGGAAAAAATTTGGCTTTGATTTTTTTTTTCTTGACAATGACTTGTCATAAAGTACTTTCAAAGTCACTTGGAGGATTTTGACACTGTCTATGAGCTGTCAGCATTGGAGTTTGGTAAAGTCTTGCTTTATGATTTCCCTTTTTTTTTTTATAACATATTGTCTGATTTAAGACATTACTTTCTAAATTACTTTGGTTTGGTTTGGTTTGGTAAGTTACTACGCATTTTGATTTATAGCACATTTCTAAATACTGATAACTTGTTACTGTAAGTTTAAGGAGATTGAATGCTACATAGACAGCTGTGTGTTGGCACTGCACTAATATGCCACTGCAGCAGTTACTGTCTGTTTCTGGATTAAGTACATTGGAGCAAAGGTATGTGGGTATTATCCCAAATAATGTTGTAGAGCCTTGGCTCCTCATGTTGCCTTTCATTGCCTGTGAAAACTCTTTTCCTTAACACTTGTTTCACTTTATTTTGTACCCACTGCAGGATTGCTGAGTGTAGGACAGTTTCATCAACCTTATCATCGAGACAGTTTCTTTCCTTACTCCTACGTACCGACCTCATCCCAGAACCATGGCACTTTACCAACGGAAGGTTTAGATCGGACTCCAGTCCCGGATTCCAGAGCATGGCAGGGTTCTCTTGGGTTGCTTCCAGGGCATGAGGCTTCCTCAACTTTTCCAAATAAAAGGGTTGCCTTTCCGGTACTCCAGAGGTTTCCAACAGAGGTCACATACACACTCCAGCCTGTTGCCTCTCTTCTGCCGCTTCAGCAAGGGTCTCAAACCATTGCCACTTCCCTTCCAAAATACAGCAGCTATGCATCTTCAGCGCAGTACTCGCAGGCCTACTATCCAACAGGTACGAAAAAAATTTCTGCACTTGCTTTTCAAAAAGATATTTAAAAGTGATACTTTTAAATATTTTTCTGCAATGTTCTGTCATGTGTATATCTCAAGTGAGAATTAGATAGAAAGTGTAAAGTCTAAAAAGAAGAGAGAGACCTTTAAAGCAAAAAGATTTTCTGTTTGGTATTCCTGTCCTTCCTCCAGATTTTGAGCGTCCCCTGGTGATTTTCCAGATAGCCTCTCTGTTGAGGTTAAAGGGAGAGGAGAAAAACATTTGTCCCCAACTAGTCAGTGTTAGGCTAACTTTCATATTCTTTTTAATTAAGCAAAACTAGGACAATGATACTAAAGCACTGAGAACTTGTTGAAAAGTAGTATACTAGTCCTTGGTCTCATGTTTTCCCAGGTTAAGTTTTTAAAGTCAAAGATCAGTCAAAATATTGTGTAGAATATTTCATTCTGCTCATACTATTTTCATATGTTATTTTTTTTCTTGCTTAGCTTCTTTACGTTGTATTTTTTTATGCACTGAAGACTAGAAAGTACAGAAGTCCTGACTCCTTTCTTTTGTCTAAAATGTTTCTGCTAAAATTTTCAGCCTTACTTAAGTGTTTTTATTCTTCAGAACAGAATTTGAAGCAAATTATTGTTCTTTTCCTTGCTCTTACCTTGAATTGGAAAAATCACGTGATAGGTTATTTTTTGGGGGCTGGTGGTGTGTTTGTTTTTTTTTTTTTTTTAATTTCCCTAAAACTTCTGAAACTCAGAACATAGTGACTCTTTCCACGAACAAACTAAAGCTCAGTTATTATTCTTTCCTTCTGCCTGTTCCTCCCTTGGCAGCTGCACCTTCACTAAGATAGATATCCCTGTTCAGAAATCCTACATGTGATGGCTGCTGTCTTTCTCCAAGTACACAGTGAAGTCTTCACATCTTTTGTGCGTGTCTTCTGAGACCTCCGCTGAGAACGTTTTGGACAATAATCACTAGTTTCCATAATATCATTTTGTCAAGGAAGGATTCTGAGGAGCTAGGTGTTTCTGTGGACACTCTTAAATGTTTAAGAGATAGGCAGCTTTTGCCATATGCTCCTTGCCCCGTGCTACTTACAAAGATCACTGCGGTGGTTGGAGCCTGCATTACCAGCTGCAAACTATTAAGTCTCCTCCCACGAGCAGGGTGTCCTGAGAATCATAGAATCACAGAATGGTTTGGGTTGGAAGGGACCTTAATGATCATGTAATTCCAACCCCGCTGCCATGGGCAGGGACACCTTCCACTAGATCAGGTTGCTCAAAGCCTCATCCAGAATACCTGCTTAAGGTGGGACATGGTCCCCGCTTCATGTTTCTATCGGTTACAGAGCATAGGCAGAAATTCATCATAATGAATTTTAGATGTCTATATCTCAACTAGTCCCCCAGACCTCTTCTCTAGTCAAGGGAAGGAAATGGGCATCTCTAGGGTGCGATTCATATAGCCTGGTTTAGAGTTCGTCTTGGGGTGAGATTACTCATGTCCTGAAGTGCCTGTTTTGCAGTACTGACTGTAGAGGAGTTGAGGGATACTAGCGTAGATTTAGACATGAATATGTAGATCTCTGTAACTGCATGATGCTCGTTTCTTTCACTGGAGTTATAAAAGTTTAAAGAACAAATTGGCTATGTTATACAGGTAAAATCTTCCAGGGCAGGAGGTGGGGGGGAGAGCATGATGAAAGCATACCAAATTTTGCAAGGTGCAAAAATTAAGGTGTAATTCAAACTAAAATAGAGAAACTTATGGAATCTGAGGCTTTTGAAAATTCCAATGAATTCATTAGTACTTCTGAGAAGATAAGTTCAACATTTCACTAGAGAGTATTATAAATCTTGTAACTTTCACTGTCACTTAGGACTGTCTCAGTGTTTTTACTTCTGTTCCTGTGTATCTCTTAATCTTGTGCACCCTCACAATTGTGAGACTGTGAGTTGGATTGAGTGCACCCTCAGTCAGTTTGCAGACGACACCAAGTTGGGCGGGAGTGTTGATCTGCTCGAGGGTAGGAAGGCTCTGCAGAGGGACCTGGGCGGGCTGGATCGATGGGCCAAGGCCAACTGTATGAGGTTCAACAAGGCCAAGTGCCGGGTCCTGCACTTCGGCCACAACAACCCCATGCAGCGCTACAGGCTTGGGAAGAGTGGCTGGAAAGCTGCCTGTCGGAAAAGGACCTGGGGGTGCTGGTCGACAGCCGGCTGAACATGAGCCGGCAGTGTGCCCAGGCGGCCAAGAAGGCCAATGGCATCCTGGCCTGTATCAGAAATAGTGTGGCCAGCAGGAGCAGGGAAGTGATCGTGCCCCTGTACTCGGCCCTGGTGAGGCCGCACCTCGAATACTGTGTTCAGTTTTGGGCCCCTCACTACAAGAAGGACGTTGAGGTGCTGGAGCGTGTCCAGAGAAGGGCAACGAGGCTGGTGAAGGGTCTGGAGAACAAGTCTGATGAGGAGCGGCTGAAGGACCTGGGCTTGTTTAGCCTGGAGAAAAGGAGGCTGAGGGGAGACCTCATCGCTCTCTACAACCACCTGAAAGGAGGTTGTAGCGAGGTGGGTGTTGGTCTCTTCTCCCAAGTAACAAGCGATAGGACGAGAGGAAATGGCCTCAAGTTGCGCCAGGGGAGGTTTAGATTGGACATGAGGAAAAATTTCTTCACTGAAAGAGTGGTTAAACCTTGGACCAGGCTGCCCAGGGAAATGGTTGAGTCCCCATCCCTGGAAGTATTTACAAGATGTGTAGATGCAGCACTTAGGGACATGGTTTAGTGGACATGGTGGTGTTGGGTTGACAGTTGGACTCGATGATCTTAGAGGTCTTTTCCAACCTTAATGATTCTGTGATTCTATGATCTCTCCGCTACCTTTCTTCTGTGTATTATAACATAGAGAATGCTGAAAGCTTATTTCTTCATGTGTCCACATGAAAAAGTCTGCTTTCCTTCATCTTGAGAGCACAGCACCGAGATTAGCTTATGTGGAAAGTGATAGTTAATCTTAAAATATGTATTTCATAAGTGAGGGGACTAAAGAATATATGTTCAGTCTTATTCTTGACTCTTTTCATTTCACTTTTGAAGTCCCATTAAATTAAATCAAAGTAGAATTTTGCCAAAAGATTTATTTATATTCAAACTTGTTTGTTAACTTCAGCGACAAAAAGATTTCCCTGGTTTTTCATTATGATTCTTATTGAAAGGGCAGTAAAATAAAAGATGCTCATCTGGATCTTTTTTCCTGCTAGCATTAGACCATAATCATTTTAAGGATTTAGTTCTGTTTGCTTTCAACTATCTGCAAAACCTTTGATAGTAGTAGGATTGTATCAAATAAATGCAGTGAAGCTTTATTATCAGAGAGTATCCTAATAATGAAAAATCAGTCAAGGAGACTATGTGAGAAATGTTAGTTATTGGTGCCACCTGACATTGCAAGTCCAGTCATGCCTTTTGAATACCTCTGTGGCTGTAGGGTTCATTTACATATGATAACCTTTCTGGTGAGTGGTAGCTTAGGATTAGTCATGTTATTCTGAATGATACACCCTCTGTTAAGATAAATAATTTTCTTTGTATGTAAGGCTTAAAATTCACATGGTCAGAAGGGGATTCTTAAATGAGCAGCTGAAAACATCTGTTTTAACACAGCACGAATAACACCATATTTTCCCTTGAGAAAAGCAGACTAGATGCATTAGTAATGCACTTGTAAAACTAGTTGTAGGATTCATCTTGCCTAAGATTCATCTGAATGTATAATAGTTAGTTGTATATGCCTGGGCTTGTCATCTGGATTACATATATAGTCAGTAGAGAGAAACAGGCACCTCCCAGAGGTTGAGTCATTCCAACTTTCTTAGACGTATGCCTTTGGAAGACAATTCATTTCTTTCTGATGAGCCTATTTGTTCATTGACTGTGCGGAGAGTCGACAACTGCTAGACATCTGAGTCTGTGTAACAGTAAGGCAATTAATCCCACCAAAATGTCTAAGTTCAAAGAACATTGTCTTGCCCATTTTCCCTTATTGAAGAGACCTTGGGTATCATCTTCATTTTGGTTGGTAAAGGATCGGAGCTTGCATAGTTTTTGTATCCAGGCCCATTCCGATGTGTTCATTGACCTGGCAGGAACAGGCACAGCTGCATTCCCTAATTTTCTGCACAGCTTTGAGTACTGTTGACCCAGTTGTCTGATGAGTTACTAGCTTCTCCTAGGCATAACTTATGGACCTGACATGATAAGTTCACACTGAAAGGATGATCTTAAGGTTCTTCCTTGGTATTTCCCATGTAGTGCATGCTCGAGTGGAATGGAAGATGCTGGAGTGTCAGCCTCATGCCCTTTGGCCCAGCTGAGCTGATAATAACCCTTATTAATGTCTGTTGCTGTCTTGAATGCATAGAGATGATACATGTGTTCCTTCAATTTCCAGCAGACCTTTGGAGAAACTATGATGGTTGTTCAAGCCTGGAAAAGTTCTGCTGCTGGTCGTATTTGGTTTGCATTTATTTTTGGGCTTCCAGCTTTCCTGAGCTTGCATGTAGTATTGGAACCTGTAAAAAGCATGCAGTACAAATGTGTACACATCAAACTGTAAGCATGGAGCTTTTTGATGTTCTTAGATTTTATTTATATTTAGGTTCTAACTGCCAGATACATTTGGCAAGATATATCTTTGCTAAAATCATGGCTGAGCTCAAGCATAGCTGTCTGTGTCTATGCTACTGTATTAGACTTTGCCAGGATGTCTAGATCAGTTCTATCATTAGATTGTTAGCCTGGTTAGCACTCTCCCCCAGAAAGTGCTGTGCTTAGTTCAGCGGTTGGCGTGGGCTTGGGACCATTCCCAACAGGCTCTTTGGATGTGGCTGTTTTGACTTGGAAGAGTAAGAGATTTTAATAGTATTAACAGACTCTGTGCCAGAGAATGGGTCTGGATGCGTTTAGTTTACTGGTAGAGCTGTAGCCTTTGTATCTTCAGCAAAGATTATGATTGCTTTGTTCTTCTCTATTGAAACATTGAGAGCCCACAAAATAATACTGTCTCAAGAGGAGGAAGACGTATATAAGAATGCGATGTTAATATTGTCATCTCCCCAGCTAAATTCCACGTGCTTATTTTCATACAATTCATCCAGTTTTTCCACTGTTGAGAAAATAGGATTTAGTGAATGCCTCAATAATTCTCTAATGAGTAGTTCTCTGCTTTGGAGATAAGAACACTAGCCTTGATCAGACCAAATGTCCATATAGCTCATCATTTCCTCTGACAGTAATGCCCAAGGAGGAGTGCAGGAGTAGAGCAAGCATGGACTGATGCTTTTCCTAAACACTCCAACAGTGTGGGCTCCGGGAATTAATAAACCGTAACACGAGTTGTATTTAATAGCCCTCAGTGGATTTCGCTTCCATGAACTTGTCTGTTTCTCCCAACCAATGTAGACTTGTGGCATATATAACATCTGTGACAAGGACTTCATTTCACAGCTTAACTGCATTTTGTGCAAAGAGCCACCTTCTCTTGTCTCTTTTGACACTACTGCATATTCATTAAATCTCCATTTGGTTTTTGTGTGAATGTGTCTATATCCTTATCCCTCTCACTGCACCATTCGTGATTTTAAATACTTCTATCTTAGTTCCTTCAGTTGCATTTTCTCTAGAATGGAGAGTCCTGCCCCACTTAGCTGTTCCTTCAGGAAAGTGTTCTGTACACCATCCGTGTCGCCTTCCCTGTAACCTGTTCTGTTCTTATTGAGATGTAGAGTCCAAAAATGTACACGGTGGTCAAGGTATGGGTGCATCATGGATTTACACAATGGAGTAATAATGTCCCTGTTTAATTCTCTGTTCCCTTTTGTATTATTTCCGAACAATCTGATTGTTTCATTTGTGACTTTGGAGGTCTTTTTGACAGCTGCTGAGTGTCAAGCTGATATCTTCCTGAAACTATCTACTATAATACCAAGACCTAGTTCCTGATTATTGATTGACAGCTAAGAACCCATCATTTTCTGTGTGAAATTAGTTTATTTTTCCTAAGTGCAGAGCTTTATCTGGTGGGTGGTGGCTTTGGGAAACCCATAAGGAGTTCTTTTTTCACATCTTCATAGTTGACTGCTCTTTTCTGACATGAATAACTTGGTATTGTCAGCAAGCATCACCTCACTACTCACTCACTCAATTTTTAAAGTACTTTATTAAAATGATGAGCAGCATGAGTTCCAGTGCAGGTCCTTGGGGACCTTCACTGGTGACCTCACTTACCTGTGAAAAGTGACTATTTATTCCCATATTCTGTGTTGTATCTTTAAAACAGGTTATTTTTTAAATGTACAGCCTTCCCTCTCGTGCTGTTGTTGCTCATTTTTCGTAAGAGTTTCTGATGATGACTTTGGTAAAAGCTTTTTGGAAATCTACGTATCATATCAGCAAGATCACAGTTATCCATGTTTGTTTACCTACTGGTAGTGTTTACCTACTTACCTTCTTTCAAGAGGGCAATGAAGGGTGACTTCTCTTAAACAAAAAGAAGTCTTGTTGACTCCTGCCCATTATATATTATCCAGTGTCAACTAATTCTCTATTCCATTGTATTTCCTTCTAATTATTCTTATTCAACTGTCAGATTTATAACTTGTATTTGCTTATAAATTTTTTGTTAACAAACTTCTAAATAACTTCCTTTAAAAGTATTGATTTCTTTGCCTGATTTCTTTGCAACCTCTTTGGATATCCAAAGGTATTTTCAGTATGTTTGAAATACGGTCATTCGACTTCTGTGCAAGAATATTTGTGATGCAGAGCGCTCAGTCCTTTCCTTGTTCTGTGAACTGTGCTCTTCATTGATCTCCGCTTGTTGTCAGGGTTCCGTTGCTGGGTTGGTTACAGCCCCGCTGACAGCAGTTCCATTTTCATAAATCAGCGCTCATATCCCGCATATTGTGTCCTAAAGAGCGTGTGAAATTTTCCATCCATAGCTTGTATGGGCAGAAGTATGTCTCTTTTTTGGCAGAAGCCAAATCTATTTTAAGGCTGATCCATCTTGTTTCATGGAAGGGGCTGTATCTTTTTCTTAATTTACTCAGTAAATATTCATTTATTCCGTAAGATGCCATTCATCCCTGTCTCCTTAGTATTCAAATGAGATCCGTGTTCACTGTCAGTTATTTCATAACAGCTGGTGACAGAATGTGCTTTAGCTGGTAATTTCTTCTGGGCATCACTAGATTAACTATATCTTGGACAAAACAGCTTAGAAATTTCTTCTCTCCAATTAACAGGGTAGGACAAAAGCATGTGAGTGAAGCAGGTATGTTTGTTGAATCTTGATTCAATTTGAAGACTTGAAGTGTTATAAATGAATCGACACTTTCACCTTTGATAACGCTGCCTGTCAGTAAATGCTTTCTTCAGTGTTATTTAAAAAGTTGTTGGGCTATATGGTGACTCTCCTTTTGCGACTATGGGTGATCAGTGGTACTTATCTAAAATTGGTCTCCATCTTACGGTGGATTTGCTTCTTAACTGACTACCGTTAAGACTACGTTCGTGTCTCCCATGATACTTCCACAGATACAGTTTTTCCTGCTATTAGATCAGTCACTGCCATAGCCTATAAGCTGGCAAAAAGAAGTTCTTGTGAGTGCAAACCATTCTTTTTATGCAACGTTCTGCGTTTCAGAACCATTCAGAATCGGTCATCAGTCTAGTCTTCTACACATTTATTTTTGTTCTGCTCACTTTGATTTACAAACATAACAATTCGTTTGATTAATGAGTTGCTTTTGCTGTAAGCTCTACTAACTGTAAGAATACTGTAATTTATATTGTACTTGTAGCTTTTTATAGCATATGATCTGGACTTAATGTTTTACACTTAGCTACTGTTTCATGAGCACTTTTACTCTTCAGGTCCTTCCTTTTCTTTTCTTAGAAAATAGGTTCTTTGCAATATGTGTTTGTTTTTCCTTAGAATCACTCTAGCAGATTACAAGAAATTTCTCCTTTGTCATTGCTGACTTGTGTTTTTACAATAGCCCTTCAAAAGTTTTCTTTGGTGGTTTTCTTGGGTTTGTAAACATACTTTAGAGTTTCCAGTGAGTGAAACCCAGATATCATGTAGGTTTTTGGCAATATCCAGAATTGTAATATGTTCACAGGTCGTAGAATGTTCTTACGAAAGATGTCCAGATTTCATCATAATGTTGCTTAGAATTAGCTTTTGAAGTAACATGAGTCATACACATCTCATGCTTCTTTAGGAGGATGTCCACTAGCTCTCTCTGTGTTGTTTAGCTCCCGTGTTTGTGGCTCCAAATTGCACAAAAATTCAGCAACATCATATTAAAAAGGGCAATAGGTATAGGTATTAAAAAACGATACTGGTTTTCGTAGCAACTGTCTCATGTGAAATCCCATGTAAGTGTCAAGCATTGCAAATAAATTGATCTGATCTGTTTGCCGTCTCAAGTTATACTCGTTACATTTACTTACTATGAACATAGGACTAAATCTGATTTCATCAAGGATTTCTCTCTCTCTCAGAGTGATTGCAGATTTTAAAGATTACCTGTCCTGCAAATAATGCCTTTACTTTTAAATTATCTCTGCATGTCACCAAAAAACAATACCTGCAGAATACTGCCTCATCTACAAAGCTGCTTTTTAGAATAAAATCACTGTTTAATTTCAGAGTGTGTGTATGAACATCTAGGCTCTTCCTATGTGAATCCACTTTCTGTGGTATGTTGTGATGAGAAAGTCAAGCAGCCAAATCAAAAAGGTGATATTAAGATACAAAAGACTGTGATTATGAAGTTTCTCTGTGTGTGTATATCAATTTTACAATATATGTTTTTAATATATGTACACATATATTAGAATAAATATTTTTTAAGGTGAAGAAGTCAGTCTTAAAATCGCTTGGGAGGTAATAATACATTTCTGGAACTTAGTTTACTGTGTGATGATTGAAACGGTTAATCAAAGTAAGCAATAGAACTCTGCATACCAAACACAAATTCTGGAAGTCTGATCGCTGTGTTTGAATTCTTGCAGCTGCACTGCAGTGTTGTTCACCACCTGCCCCCGTAGATCCTCTGACTGGCTGTGCTAGTCCTGCAGCTTCGACGTACACCCACTGCAGCTTTTTCCAGGTGAGTGTAGCATACTGAAATCAGGTGAAAGCGGAGGAGACTGTATGAATGAACTGTAGGTTTATGGACTGCTGGAGTGAAGGGTATAAATTTGAAAATTGATCTGCTTGAGAAAGTGAAAGTAGTGTGGTTTACGAATATCTACTTCAAAGAACCACTGAACATGAAACGGGTAGTTTTGTAATTCAAGTTAGGTTTCAGGGTAGTGGGTGTCCTCATCAGTGGAGTGTTTTTTTCCATATAAGTTTTTTGCCTGACTTCACCAGAATTCATTTTAGTTAACGAATCTACGTTTATCTTTGAAGAATGTCCTTGCCTGGACAAAAAGAGTTTCTTTAACATTATGAAAATACTGGGAAACAGCTCCACTTTTTTGTCCCAGACAGCTTTCTGCCGTCCTAAGTTTCATTTGATGAATGAGAGAAACTAAGGTGACTTTTGGAATTGGCCCCACCTCAGAGATGTCTTATTAAAGATAACTACCGTACTTACTGTTAATGCTTTATATAATTCCGGTGGAAACTGCACCTTATTTGGAGGGCCTGGCTTATCAAATATCAAAAGATCTGAAGTAAAAAATGCAAGGGCTTCCTTTTCTATTACAGCATAATGGATATACTTTTTTTTTCCCTCACAGAGGACAAGCAAAGCAAGTTATGCTTATGTATGTTGAAAAAGGGTTGACATACCCAAGCTTGATCATCCAGTTTCCTGTCTTGCAAATATCAACCTTTGTCTTTTATTCATGATTTTTTTTTATATAAACTTATCCAAGATGGCCAGGTTATGGCCAGGATAACATGTTGGTGTAAGGATATAAATAGCCACTGGCCAATCATGCCATTGATACTCTAGTATTTATTTTTCACACAGTGCATCTCTGTCCTCTCACTTTCATCATGAGCTTCTTTTTTATCCAGGACATGAGGATAAGTCTCAGTGATGGGAAGTCACAATCAAATAACTTCTTATCTCAGAAGGCTGAGATCAATGTTTGGGATAGCAAATCATTCCAAAGGAGTCATCAAGGGTGGTGGTGTGGCTAGATTGAAAGATAATATAAACACACTGGCCAAATTGGAGAAGCAAGTCCATGGGCAGTGGTGGAGTCAAAACAGATGTAGACCACTTACTAGCGGATGCTTTGGTAACACAACTCTAACTGCGGAACTCCCAGCCAAAAGCTGCTGGTACACCTGGGCAGAGATTGCTGGAAGGTAATCCTCTGTGTGAGCAGCCCAAAGGCAAGCAGTGGCATAAATCAGTTCTACCAGCTCAGTAACTGGCTGTCTCTGAGCAGAATAACACAAATATCACACAGAATGGATCAACAGGACTTCCCGAGATTTCTGAGTCTAGATCTAGCATAGATAATTTTTCCTGGAACAGGGTGACAGGAGCTGTGCAGATCGTACAGAAGACAGCAGTTTGCCTGGGGTTCTCACTGAGCTGTGGGGAATAATCAGTTTACCTTTTGTGTGCTCTGGGGTAGCTACTTCCCCAAACTTCTGCTGAGGGATGCAGCCAGCCAGCTACAATATTGATCATCCTGCCCTGCTTGTGTATTGATCATCAGTAACCACTTGCACAAATCCTCAAAAGCAGTAAAATTAATCAACCCTGGCTGACTAAGCATTTTTATTGTTCTTCAGAAAAAACAGAACTTTTGCATTGTATCGTTCCACTCAATATCTTCCACCAGTTGCAGGAATTCAGTGCAATGCTGTTGAAGGGTGGTTTGCAGGGCATTTTAGGCTGTTTGATCACGCTGTAGCCTGCTAGATACCACTGGCAAAGTCTATACAAAACTGCCGGACCAGTCCAGAAGACAGTGAGCCACATCAGCACACTGGCAGTCAGCAAGGTGATTATCAGCCCTGTTTGTGTTGGATCCAGACAGTGCTTTGTGGTCTCAGAAGGAAAACCAGGCACTGTTGGACAAGTAAGCCAAAACCTTGTGCTAGTCCTTACCGAGTCTTGCAGAGAGCATCACTTTTAAGTTTAGGAGAGATTAAGACAGGTGCAGTTTCTTGGGGCTTGGAGGCCAGCTGCTGGGTTTGTACAGTACACACCGGACCTGCTGCAACTGTTAGGTGACCCTGACTGGAACATGGGCAGGCAAGACCAGTAAGTAAATGTCTGTCTGCCTGCGGTTTGCTCTCCAGAAAAAGCTACAGAGAACTACCGCGTGGAACGGCAAGGGGATACAGATGATTATACCCAGACATAGTGGCTGATTAGGGTATATCTCTTCTTGTCAGGTTTCTGAAATCAAGGTTTCAGAGATTTGTATTACACTCTCATCACAATTGGTTACAAAACTGGGAGCTCAGGTACAGCTTCATACTCTGTTTCATTTGGGTTCTCCTGAAGCGGAGTGTGGATCAGTGTGATGAATCGGTATCCTTGGATAGGAATGAGTCTTGCAAGAGAAAACTCCTGCTGTCTTCTGCAACAGCAGTTCTGGCAACTCACAACCATTACTGCAGTATTTCCCTGCTGCTTTATCATAGGTGTGAACCGAGTCTACATACTGGATTTTAGTGACTTTTTAAATTATTATTATTTTTTCCTTTTTTTAACTAGCAGCCCCGCTATTTGATTGTTGCTATTAGCATTGTTATTAAACTGTCAGTATTTCCTTGTGGAACTGAAGCAAGAGGTAACTGGAAATGGAAGAAATAAATGTGGGAGAAAAAAGAAGAAGAAAAGCTTTCCTGACCTTAAAAGCAGTCCTAAGTAGTTTGCTTTTATTTGTAATAAGAATGATAATCAGCCATGTTATTTCAAAATGAGATCGAATCTGAACTACTTCTGAATGATTGCCCAAGCACTCAAGCCAGATTGTTTTAGTCCTAGCAGTCCCTGAAAAGGTGTCCTTGTGCTTTACTTCCTGTGTACACTATGCTAATCTTAGAAGTAAAATGCCTGGCTTCCCTTTCACTTTTGCTAAATTAGACCATTTTCCTCTTGAGCTCAAATGACCAGCAAACTATTAGTCTTTTGAGTCCTGACTTCTCAATCTTTTATCACTTTTCATCGCTTCATTGCTGCCTCCCTCCCATCCTTGTCTGTCACATCTCCAGTAGATAAACTAAAAGGATTTAAATTGCATCTTTGTGTGGGCACTTTCTCCTATTGGAAACGCGTACGAGATCCTGTAGTGCATCCAAGAAGGTGATACGTGTTAAAACAGCTTCAAGCTGAGGTTCCCTAAGAAGAGGCAGAAGAATTTTCAGTGTGGGTTTGTTTGCTGGTTTGTTTGCTTGTTTGTTTTTGGCAGGGATGATCTCATCCCTGGACAGTTGACTTGGTAACCCAGATCTTACTTAAAATCCTGTCTACTTAAGGCAATAAACAAGCAATGCAACAAAAGTGAAACACCTTGTTAATATTCTAAAAAATGCAACTGAAAAAAATATTAAATGAAAGGAACTATGTTTAAACCTATATAATAAAAATATAAAGGTGGCTTGCCTTTAATGAAAAGAGTTTGCTTAACTTACTTAACCTAAATTTCTCAAATTCCAGGTTTTATCTTCCCCTCCTTCCCCCACCCTCCAAAGTTTATGGCTATCTGCAGACTGGCACATCTACATGAATCCTCAACAGGACTTGACTTCATACAGCCGGAGGAAGGGATCTCATCTCTTTGTGGTATTTCCTTCAGGGACTTCTGATGTTCATGCTGCTGAGAGACCAAATCCTTCACTGGCATTTGATCTGATATGGCTTTCCTAGTAGGTGATCCTGTGGCTTCCTGTTCTTTAATTTATTCATCTATGGAAGTAGCTTTTTATTAACCATTACCTCAGCTAGAAGGTCTGAGGATAATCGGGCACTAAGGACTAATCCTTCATACTAGATCTCTTCCAAAATAAGATTGTGTTTTAAATATACCTGAGTTTCTGTTCAACATCATTATATGACTCGCATTTGTCAGAAGAAATTACCCCAGTGTCCTTTAACTCTGAGTCATCTCCAGAAGAAATAGCAGTACAGACACTGGCTGTTAAAATGTGATTTTTCATTTAACTTGGGTAGGACTTGCTGCTTTTGAAAAACTCTTCATTGTCTTCTTTCTGCTTTAAATGTTCTTTGATTTAAATGAATTCTACTAAAAAAATTATCATTGGATTGCTGACTGTGTCCTGTCATCTTCTGATGTCATTGCAGTGACAATAAAAAATATTTATTTTAGTAGCGTTCAGACCTGCTCTGTGGTGGCAAAGGCAGCCTCTACAGGTTCTCCAAGAAGTGTTTCTGACCTGAAGATCTATAGGGCTTTTATATAGATTTATGTAGGCTTTGAGTCGTGTGTCTCCTGTGTCGTGACAGGAGTGTCCAGATGTGAGGCTGTGACAGACAGGGCAGTTCTACAGTATTTGTTTTCATAGGTATCTGAACTCCCGTTCATTTTGGGACTGGAGCATCCCTGGGAATCACCCCTTGTGTGGGTGCATATATGGACAATCACTTGAAGAGGAAAAAGATGTTATTGGTAAGTAACTGAGTTCCTCAAGTTGTGTTGTCCATATGCACGTTTACAGCATACGTACCTTTTTCTCTTGCTTAAAAATCTTGTGGCTTGTGCTGGTTTTGTACACAACAGGAATGCTTGAGCTTTAGAAGAACTGAAGGCAGGTAGATTTGCTCTATCATTTTCTATCACGTAGCTGGCATGTGAAGGGGGTTCTAATGTACCTCCACAGGTCCTACTAAGACTAGAAGTCTCTGGTTTGAATGCTTGGGTATACTTATACCTGCAATGCAAAGGGTATGCAGACAATGCATCTGAAGGAGTACACAGTTACCGGTAAGTAACCTTCGTTTCTCTCCAGGGTAGGCAGTGAATAGAAGAAAGCAAGTATGGCCAGAGTAAGGTGGTTAATGAAAAACAAGACAAAGTAGTAGCCTTTTTTTTTTTCCATTAAATCTGCTGTTTTAACTGAAAATAACAGACAATCTTTCGAGCTTTTGGATAAACGAACACTTCAGTTGATTGCTCAGGTTCATTTCCAAAGCCTTACAGAACCAATACACATCCTGTCACTGTAACTTTTTGATATAGGAGTTCACTGTATTTTGTTTCTTCCAGAGTCCTCCAGTGCAGTCACCTTATGCAGCTGAATTTCTGCCCTCTAACTGGCCTTGTAATACATCTGATGAAAACAAGAAGACGGAAGTAAATCTTGAAGCTGTGTTTCAGATTGTTGATGAGATGCATTCATCACCCAAAGCTGAAATGGTGAAAGTGGAGCCTGTGGAGAGCCCGTGTTCAACCCCTCAGTCTAACAGAGGTCAACCACTGCTGGTTAATAGTGAGAATAGTGATACACCTTCTTCAACTGAGGAAAGCCAACTGGAATCTCTTACTCCTGTAGCTTCAGACACATCATTTGTGATGGGAGCAGATCAAGCAGTAACTTGTTCTCCATCACAGCCTTTTGAATTTCTTTGTGCTACCCATACCACTGCATCTGTAGAAAGTGCTGTTGCTGAAATAGTGCAAGAATCTGTGACCACACAGGAAGCATGTGAAAAACTGAGAGAACAACCAGGTCACTGCCCAACTCAATCCTCCATAATGTTTGTTCAGGAAGGACCATTCAGTCCAGAGCAGGTAAGGGGTAAAGGGAGATAAACCAATATCTTTTCTGAGACAACTGTATTCAATAGTAATGCTAGGGTCTGGACTGATAGCTTTTTAATATTCTTGCCTGCTTAAGAACTAAAGGCTTCTTTAATTAAGCTTTTAATGGACAGTGAAGGCTTTGCTTGGTGAAGCAAGATTTAAAAAAGAAGAGGGAATGGAAAAGTATCCCACGTTAATGAGCATGAGATGCGTTAGCCTGTGTTGGCCAAGTTAGGGTGCTCATTTGCATGGGAAAAATACATAGTGCAGGTGTATTCATGGTGATGAAGTGGCAGCTTTTTTAGGTTATAACATACTATCTTTGATCTTAAATAAAAAAGAATATTTTGAGAATTGCCACTGAAGGCAAACATTTTTGTTTAAAATTTAGATAAATGGTTAGATTGTTTCTGATAAACAGTTATTAAGTTTCTGTTTTCTGTGGAAAATATAATTTATTGACATTTGAATGGTATAAAGCATCTTCATTTGTTTATACTTTGTGGTGTCTGACAAGCTGTGATTGTACTTTGGTTTACCTGTGCCTGGTCTTCCCTGTATACAAAACTCTAAGTCTCATGTGCAGTGAGGGGCATTCGAGATGTTACTCTGTTAAGGCAGCAAATGCATGCTCTGCTTTTTTTGTTTTGAAAACAAAGTAAAAGCAAGAGATTGACTGCATCTGTTTGTGCTGCATGAGACCTGCCTTGCATGTAGGCACTCAAAATTGCATTTTTGTGTATGTGTTGAAGCTACTGTTCTGTTGTGCTATCAGTATCTTGATGACTTCAGTAAAGTTTATAGCTTGGAAACCCTCAGCTGGTGCAAACGTGATTGTTCTTAGTCATCTTCCTCTTGGGTGTCTTTGTAGAAAGAGATGTATATTCTGATCAAGTTTCTGCAAAGCTCAAGCCTAGACTAGACTGTTCTGCTCAGTACTGTGTAGAGAAGAGCACGTCCTTGTGCTAGTGCCTGCAGAGTTGGCAGTACTCCTTTATGAGTGTCCACTCATTATCTTAAGTGTTGACTGCACTTTAACGTTGTCAGTTTTGACAACTTTTGAAGTGCGTTTTTAGCAGTATATTTTTCCATTGTTGAAGGCCTTTGGAGTTTGTGCTCCAAACTCCCCTGTTAAGAACTGAGGGATTAAGTGTGTGAACCACAAAGTTGTTTGGGGGGGAGGTGTTTTGGTTTTGAGGCCCCTTTGCTTGTGTAATTGGTGAGAATCCTGATGTTGGTCCCGGTCTGTTTATCTGGACATTAACTGGTTAAATAACTGGGGCTTATTCTGTGTTGAAGAGTAATTCAGGGTCTATTAGACCTTTTGTTTGACAGATTCCCTCTTTTTGACAGAAATATTCCTTCTTTTACTAGTCTCCTCTTCCCAAACTCAAGAGAGGTAAGGTTAACTTAACCCCGCAGCTGCCTCTGTCTAGTGGTGTTTCCAGAGCCTGGGATCATGGCAGGTGCAGAACTCTCCAGAGAAGGCTTTTGTGCCTGTACTCCCATCAGGCTCCTAAATAGTTTGCTGTCTTCCTTATCCCTGAATCTGGAAGCCTCCTGAGGCTTTCAGTAGCTGTCAGTTCCATGTAATTCAGAGCAAGCTTATGACAGAATAGTGGCCGTGCACAGAAGACAGTTTTATTCCTCTGTGTAGCAGCCCAGGAGGAGCAAATTACTCCAGTGTTAATACAAGAACATCAAAACAGCTCTGCTGGGTCAGATGAAAGGTCCATCTTGCCCAGTGTCAAGTCTCGGGACAATGGCTGTAATCTGATACATAGGGAATCATAGAATCATAGAATAGTTTGGGTTGGAAGGGACCTCTAAAGGTCATCTAGTCCAACCCCCTGCCGTGAGCAGGGACATCTTCCACTAGATCAGGTTGCTCAGAGCCCCGTCCAACCTGACCTGGAATGTTTCCAGGGATGGGGCATCCACCACCTCTCTGGGCAACCTGTGCCAGTGCTTCACCACCCTCAACATAAAAAATTTCTTCCTTATCTCTAGTCTAAAGCTACCCCCCTTTAGTTTAAAGCCATTCCCCCTTGTCCTGTCGCAACAGGCCCTGCTAAAAAGTTTGCCGCCATCTTTTTTATAAGCCCCCTTTAAGTACTGAAAGGCTGCAGTAAGGTCTCCCCGAAGCCTTCTCTTCTCCAGGCTGAACAACCCCAACTCTCTCAGCCTTTCTCCATAGCAGAGGTGTTCCATCCCCCTGATCATTTTCGTGGCCCTCCTCTGGACCTGCTCCAACAGGTCCGTGTCCTTCTTGTGCTGAGGGCTCTAGAGCTGGAGGCAGTGCTCCAGGTGGGGTCTCACCAGAGCGGAGTGGAGGGGCAGAATCCCCTCCCTCGCCCTGCTGGCCACGCTTCTTGTGATGCAGCCCAGGATACGATTGGCCTTCTGGGCTGCGAGCGCACATTGCTGGCTCATGTCCAGCTTTTCATCCACCAGTACCCCCAAGTCCTTCTTGGCAGGGCTGCTCTCCATCCCTTCACCCCCCAGCCTGTATTGATACCGGGGCTTGCCCCGACCCAGGTGCAGGACCTTGCACTTGGCCTTGTTGAACCTCACGAGGTTCACACGGGCCCACTTCTCCAGCTTGTCCAGGTCCCTCTGGATGGCATCCCGTCCCTCTGGCGTGTCAATGGCACCACTCAGCTTGGTGTCATCTGCAAACTTGCTGAGGGTGCACTCGATCCCACTGTCTATGGCATTGATGAAGATATTAAACAGTACCGGTCCCAATATGGACCCCTGCGGGACGCCACTCGTCACCAATCTCCATCTGGACATTGAGCCGTTGACCACTACCCTCTGGATGCGACCATCTAACCAATTCCTCACCCACTGGACAGTCCACCCATCAAATCCATACCTCTCCAGTTTAGAGAGAAGGATGTTGTGGGGGACCATGTCAAAGGCCTTACAGAGGTCCAGATAGACGACATCTGTAGCCCTTCCCGTGTCCACTGATGTAGTCACTCCATCATAGAAGGCCCCTAGATTGGTCAGGCAGAACTTGCCCTTGGTGAAGCCATGCTGACTGTCTCGCATCACCTCCCTGTCCTCCATGTGCCTTAGCATAGCTTCCAGGAGGATCTGCTCCATGATCTTCCCAGGCACAGAGGTGAGACTGACTGGCCTGTAGTTCCCCGGGTCTTCCTTTTTTCCCTTTTTAAAAATGGGGGTTATGTTGCCCCTTTTCCAGTCAGTGGGAACTTCCCCAGACTGCCACGACTTCTCAAATACGATGGATAGTGGCTTAGCAACTTCATCCGCCAGTTCCTTCAGGACCCGCAGATGGATCTCATCGGGTCCCATGGTCTTGTGCACCTTCATGTGCCTTAGATGGTCTCGCACCTGATGTTCCCCACAGTGGGCAGCTCTTCATTCTCCCAGTCCTCGTCTTTGCCTTCTGTGGCTTGGGCGGTGAGGCTTGAGCATTTGCCAGTGAAGACCGAGGCAAAAAAATCATTGAGTACCTCCGCCTTCTCCATATCCTGAGTAACCAGGTCTCCCATTTCATTCCGGAGTGGGCCCACATTTTCCCTTGTCTTCCTTTTATCCCCGACGTACCTATAGAATCTTTTCTTGTTGCCCTTGACGTCCCTGGCCAGATTTAATTCTATCAGGGCTGACCCCTGGCTGCTCGGACAATTTCTCTGTATTCCTCCCAGGCTACCTGTCCTTGCTTCCAATTCAAGAGCAATTCTTTACATGAAAAGAGTTAGTACATTCAATAGTTCAGATCCAGCATTGTCCTCTTAGCCACAGTGAATTCCTGTCCTAGACTTCTACAGGTTTTGGCCTTTAATGGGCATATTTTATTGCACTCCTACTCATTAGAAATATTTTATTTTCTTCTTAAAGTGGAAATAAAACATTTCTGTAATGCTTGATCAAGAGGAATTTGCCTCCTATTTTGTTCAGTCTCCTTGGCAGTATTCCAATCTGAAGGTTAAAACTCTGCCTTTCTTTGGTGAAGGTTAATCCAGCAAACCCCATTCATGTGAGTTGTTCATTTTAGTGCCTTAGCTTCTCATCATGGTTCCAGCTGGATATAGGTATAGTCCAGCCTCTGTCTTGTAAGTCATGTAACCAGTGAGATGCAACAGATTTGGCATTTTTCAATAATTGAAGTGAAAAGGCAAAACTTTCATATCCGTCAGCTTTGGTAGCTTTGTTTGATTCTCTGCCAAACAATGTTTGGGACTCTGAAACTGCAGGAGTACTAGGCCTGAGTGAAGAGTCTGTCCACAGATGGGGTAAATCCATGGCCAGAAGCATATTCACTTAAAAAAAGAAACAATAAAAAAAAGAGATAACTTGGGAACCAGATTAGTGTGGGCTAAGCTGATGCTATTAGGATGAAAATCTTATTATTGCCTTTTTTATATTAGAGTACTAAAGAGTTGGTGTGTAAGATCCTATAAACACAGTGACAAAAAGGAATCTGAAAGGGGTACTCTGCAGTATCATCGCTCTTCCGTTTCCACACACACAACTGTAAGGCTTAAAATTGGATGCAGTGTTGCAAGTACAGGTTCACCAGTGAAGGCGAAATGAAGTTCCCTCAATTTGCTGGCCACGCGCGTCCCCCTGCAGCTCAAGGTGTCATTAGCCTTCCTGGGCACTGCAGCATCCCCAAGTCCTTTGTAGAAGAACTGCTAGTCAGAATTTCTAGACTTCTTTCAGCATGTAGGCTAGTAATAATTTCTTAATAATGGTTATCCCAATATGCATTTGTTTTTTGTTTGTCAAACAATGCAGTTTGATTTCTACATCCCCTGGTCTGATATTGCTCTTCAGTTCGTAGTGTTTCTATTTTTCTCTTTTTTTTAAATAATGGAGTTTGCAGAATTGTTTCTAGAACACTTGTCCTGTGGAGTATCCAAATTAGGACGCTTACTTGAGAAATCTTCCCTTCTCTCACCAGTTGGTTGAGGCTGCTTGCTCATTTTTCTAGAACTCACTTATTATGTAAATGTCATCAGGAGTGGGGAGGTTTAGGTCATCACTCGTGAAATTTGGACTCTAGCTGGTGAAGGTAGTGAACTACAGTCCTCCTTCCTTCTCTTTGTTTTTATGCCTAGGAAGGAGTTGTGGTTCAGATGTTAGACAAAAGGCATTGCTAGCCAAATGGTTTTCACATGGCCCGGTTAATAGTACTAATGCAATTCATACAGACAACACATTTCAAAGAACAAATACTACAGTAAAGTGGGTATCCAGCAAGTGCAGGAGGCGTGTTGTGGGGAACTAGCTCTCCCTGGAGTATTCCGTTACTGTATTCGCGCAGGCCTTTTTGAATATTATTATACAACTTTGTCAAAGAATGTATATGTATTTCTATTAATATGCATACGCATTGCCTTTTATATATTTAACATTGAGTAACGACAGACTCAGGGTGGAGAGTGTGTTTTTTGGAATTACTAATATCTTATTACCAAGTGTGATGACCTTTTGTCTTCTGTAAACTCACACATACCAGTTTTCAAAAGCTTTTTTTTCCTTAATAGAAGGAAACGTTGCAGGCTCTGAACAATCATTCATCTTTAGGATATTGATTGATAGGATATTTGCAGAGGAGATGAATATTCTAGAACAGGTGATAGCGAGAACATCTTTCTGTCTAAAGGTAAACTCCAAGTGCTTAACTTTGGGCCTTTACTTCCTCAGTGGAATAGAAACATAACTTGGTTGTTTGGTTTTAACCTGCGGATTTTTGCCACATGATCATGGAAATATACCAGTTCAGTAAATGGTTGCCTGCAAAATACATATGGAACAGCAGCAGAGGGCTCCAAAAAGCAAGCAACACATTATAATTTAATGTCTTAACAATTTGGTGGGATGGGGTGAAATTTCCAACCAGAAACGTGCGGCTTGCATGTGTAATTCTGCATCACACAGCTCTTTCAAATTGTTTGAGCTAGATCTGTCATTACTAATACAGGTGTTGGTAACAACGAGTGCACCTGGATTTCTTCTAGCTTATTTCTTATAGCTAGTTTGATAACTGAGGGCAAAGCTCAGACTGTGAGGACATGCACCCTAACTTTGTGTGTTCTAGTTTTCTGATTTCATGTTTTGCTTAATATGACATTTTGTAAGAGCTTGAGTTTCAATTTGGCAACCTTAATTCTGAGTTAAAAATGCTTATTACATAAACCATCTAGGCAGTGTTCAACACTTGTGAGATGTCCTTTTGGAGTGGAGAAGAATAGTTATTATTCTGTCCCTAAAGTGATTACAAGAAAATATTGAGTGATCTTTGGTTTTATTTCTTTTTTTGTTTGTTTTATTTTAAGGAGAATACTAGTGTTAAATGTGAATCCAGTATGTCAGAGACAGAAGAGAGACAATTCACTTCAGGAACTGAGCCTGTGAACAAACCTGTAGAAGAGATTGACTCATCTGTAAAACCCAGGTGCAGGAAAAGAAGACACAGTTCACACGAGGGCAAGTCCCCTGGTAAGAAGAGATTCTACATTTTTTTAGAGATTACCGAGGCAGCTACTCTGAAACTAACTATTACAGAAAGGGGAGATAGAATAGTTCAGTTATTGTCTGCAGTGTAAGTACTTAATTGTGCCTTCAGCTTGTACAACCTCTTAGTATACTTACCAACATGCTTCTATAGATATGCTTACGCTAATTACTCTTATGCGGAAAAGGGTATAAATTATATCAGTAAATAAAACCTGAAGTTCTGGGAGTTGTGTCAGAATCTTGGATGTCACAATATTGAGATGAAGTCCATAGATATGTTTGCTGGAGGGTGACAGTGCTATGAAGGAAACGCAGAGTAATGAGGTGACTGTAGAAGCAACAGGGAAAAAATCCACCAAACTGATGAAGTTAGTGTAGAAGTCCAAATCTTTTGTCTCAGATCACTAATTAAATTTTGTACCAGTCTGCTGACATGTATGCTGAAATACATGAGAAAAACAAGCAGCAGAACGTCTGAGGCCAAACAATTGACAAATGTAGTAACTAAAGGAAAAACCTAAATGTCCACAGTTCAGAGAGACATAAGAGGACACAAAGAGTAGTTTGGATCCCTTCTAGAGGAAAAGTTGGTGCAGCCTGCAAGTCTCGCAAGAAGCTATTTCCCTCACAGCTGTTCATCAAAGACCTGATTGTAGAGTTTGAAGAGCTGTTGCTCACTTCAAAGGGTAGTTTCTAGATTTCAGATAATGATGCTAGTTAATAATTCAGCTTGTAACGCTCATCAGTTTCAAACATTTAAGTAAGGAATAAAGTCTTCTTGACAGGAAGCTGAGAAAAAAGGTTGGATGCCATCTTGAAAGAAGACAGGCTTTTGTTTAAAACAGAATTGAGAGTTCTTGTTCAATTACTTCCTGGTATCATGGATAATTAGCAAACTTCTCAGCTTTCATATCTGAAGCAAAACATTTGCTTAATATACCAGTTGTAAAGTTACATACAGGAACATTTTGGAAAGCATTTCCATGGGATTGTTCCACAGAGATGAAACACTGTTACGCGAATGCTAACTAGCAACAATTAGCATAGAGTCTACTCTTTGGGAAATGTGATAGTCATCCAGGTCTACGTTTCCACTGTTGTACCTTTTAGTCTTGGTGTACATGTGGAGGGTAGAGACAGACAGCACACCTGAGCCAAACATGATCAGGCTCAAGTTGGCCCAAAATAAATTGGGTACATGATACAAGCCTCGAAGCTGGCATAGCCCATCTCCTGCAGTTCAACTGTAGGCCTGAAGCAGACGGGTTTAAATATAAGCTGACTTCTGTTGCTCTGACTGCATGTTTTTCCTCCTTTGAGAACAACTTCTTCCTTACTCTTTCTGTGCTAAAATACTGCATCATGAAAATTCCCAGGTGTTTCTTCACAACTTATCCTCTGAAAGTGATTGAGTCCTGTCTGTCTTCCTCTTGTCCTTTGGGCACTCATTTGCAAGTTTTCTGAGCCCGCACTTTGATACGTATCCTGCTATAGAGAAGGCTTTTGTTCCATCTATTTCAGTAGGCTGCTGATATGATTCACTTTTCTTTGTCATGTTGTGATGCCAAGTTCTAGATATCACACAGCAAGAGCCAACATAATGTGGTACCAAAGGCCACTGCAATGGTGGGAGGCTGCAAAGGCCACAAGATGGGAGGAAAAGTCACTTCCGTGACTGGGAGCAGCTCTGGGCCGAAACCAAGGTGATAATGTGTACAAATGAGCCAAGAATCAAACCCTCCCTTGTGGAGAAGGCATTATGTTCCTTTGAAGAACAAGACCAGATTTCTTTGCCTTTTTGCAGCTATCCTGTAGCAAGAGAGACAGCTGTTGTCTCACTAAAATGCAGTCCTCAGGATTTCCCTTCATAGCTGCCAGCCCATCTCTGCAGCACCATAAATCACTGAAATAGGTTATCTGTTTTCTTCAAATGAAAAACAATATACTTATCCAACTTTCTCAGCTAAATTCTAGTTTACCAGTTTGAAGAACCTCCTGCCAACCAGGGTCAAGATGAAAGGTCTCTCTAGTCCATTGTCCTGTCTCCTACAGTATCTTTGGCATTTTTGTACTGCTAAGTAGAAAAGGCCTCAGTAAACCTTTCTTCAATTAATTTTTCTAGTCACTTTTTGAAGCCATGCAAACATTTAGCATCCACTGTGTTTTTTTGTAGGTTAATGTCATTAACATAGGTTAATTACACAGCGGGTGAAGAACCCTCCTCTTTGTTTGTTTTGAATGCAAGTGTTTGCTTTAACCGTATCTTTACTCCTCCTGCACTAATTGTCTTTGTACCTGACAATTTGGCAGAGGGAGCCCGTTTTCTTTAGTAGCAGCAGGAGAAGAAGAACTACTTGTAAGTCCTCCCGGGAGTCGGAGGCTGCAACAGAGGGTGCGGAACTTAATTCAGCACTAAGATACATCATTGCAAATGAGTGTAGGCTGTGTCATCTGTTCCCTTCCCACTCTTCTTCCTGAGAGACAGTGGGTATGGCTCTCTAGTTCCTGGCATGTTTATCACATTGAGGTGTGAGGGACAGTTCACCTTTCAGGGACTGCTTTTTTCAGCCCCAGGCTCGCTCTTAGGACATAGATTTGAAGGTGCTGATGATGCATCTTCTTCCTCTGCTAGTTTCTAGTCGAGCTCATTTATAAAATGGGATTTTTGGAATAAATCTGTCTATGTTGGCAGCATCCACACTTGCAACAGGAGTGCTTTTGGACTTCATGAATGATTGATAGGAATTCTGTAAATTCTTCACATATCCTTCCCCATCTCCTCTGCACTGTACTCCACAGGTACACTCAGCTAGTGAACATAGTTGTACTGGACCTAATACCTGTGGTTTGTGCTTCCTCTTCTAAAAGAATACGTAAGAAGGACAGATTCTGATTGGAGAAATTTTTATTGGCAGCCCTTCTTTCTGGAAATAGGGATCTCAGAGTGGAGCAGGTGGGATTTGTTACTTCTGGATTTAAGCATTTAAGCTGATACTGATACATTAAGGAAAAAGCTTTCTTTCTCAATGGCTGGCCATTTATTTTTTGTGAGTCATCTAGTCCTTCAAATAATCTGGCAACTTCCTCTAATTTTTTTTGCTACAAGAACACAGACATAATACTGAGATGCTACTGACTCGTATGAGTCCATCGTTATCATGCTGCAAGGTGCCCTAGACATTTGCCACCCACTCCCATGCCACTACAGGTGTCACTATGCATTCCCTCTCATTCACTGCAAGGTAAATAGATTTATAGGTGCAATTGCTAAGGGCAAATCTTCATTCAGGCAAGGTCTCCCATGCTATCATATGTTCACTTGAGCTGTTTCCTATGCCTTCCAGACAAAAATAATTTAATTTAGTTCAGTAGTGTTCCTAATAGGTCACAGTGAGATCTCCTACAAAGGTGTTAAGAGTCAATGTGGGGACAGGCCTGGCCCCGAACTCTTCAACATCTCCTGTCCGAAGCCCAAAGTGAAGTTGTTCTCAGGAATTTGAACTGCAGCTTCTTGCTCCAGCTCAGTTGCCATTACCTTCTCTTCATTCTATATTCAGTGGAGGACTTTCAAATTACCTGTCCCGGCAGTCTGCGATTTTGGATGAGTGGATGTTAGATGCTGTCTCCTAACGTCATGTAATTCAGAGTTGCATTGTTACTAGCCCCCTCATTTCTCCATCCCTATGCATTTTCAAGATTTGTTCCCAACAGAGTCTGCTTTGGCAGGAGGCGAATGTCAGAAAGTGCAGAACTGGTGCCTATTGGGCAGGAACTTTGTAGTATAGAAAAAGAACAAGAGCTGGAGTACTTTTCCTAAGATGTGAATGTGTCTGTTTAGAGATTAAAGTTCACACGGGTGACGTTTGCAGTGGTACTGCTGTTGTGACTTTATCAGGGTACTTGTCCACTTTCTCGACCTGCAAGATCTGGCCATGCATTGGAAGTATCTCCAGTTTGCTGTGGATCAAGGTAATTTTCAAAAAAGGAGTCTCTTGTTTGTCCTGTCTGTGACACCACAAGTTTTCTCTAGGATCTTGGCACCAGCTATGGTGTACTTCGAGGCAATTGTGCCTTTTATGGATAAATGAAGGTATATGTCACAAGCAGAGCGGGCATTTCTGTAGATCCTGCCAGGGTTTTATAGTAATTAACATTTGGCAGTTGGTATCCGTGGTAGTGAGTGCACATATAAATAATGTATCTTATGGGAGCACTTGTCTTATAATTTGTTTTTTTGTTGTTTTATATTTAAAGTTTTGCAAAATTAGAATTCCTGTTCTTTAAACAGTAGGCCTCAAATTCTCAAGTTACAGTCTGCCTTTCAGGCCATATTTTATAGTACCTGATAGAAGTACAATTGCTATGTATGCTGCCAATTGAAACATATACAAGGACTGATATTTACTCAGTATTCCCTTTTCTTCCTAGATCTCCATCTGCTGGTAGATGTAGCTTGCAAGCAGGGGTGCTTTCCGCAGGAAGAAACAAGAGAGTGAGAAGTGGGTGACAAGTATGTGAAAATGTGCAGCAGCCGCCAGCTGGGTTCCCTTGTCAGACTCCAGCGGCAGTGCTTTGCACACAACAGGCACTTTGGATCATTTCAACTGTGTTCTTTTTTAAAAAAACCTCTATTTTTTGCTTTCATTTTAACTTTGTAGGGTATTAGTCTCTCCGTTTTTTACACCTCTTCCACTACATTTTCTACCTGTCAAGTTACAAAGCATCTAGTGGTCAGAGTATTTAATATGAAGTAATTACTTAGCTGCTTGTATTCTTTAGATATGGAAAGGCTGAACTTTTTGTAAACAGGAAGCCTTAAAAACTTTCTCAAAACTTTCTTACTGGGAAGCAAATTGTTTTTAGTCCTGTCTTTGGAATCTTTTTATTTAACATTGTTGGAAGCTACAGTATACTCGGCATAGATGGTGTTTGGTGCTCTCACTGTCTTTGCTTGAAGTCATACTGTGGCCCTTTACTGGGAATTGTGTATGAAACAAAAGCGTAGGAAAGTCACAAGATTCTAGGCCTGAATGGGTCAGGGATTTCAGGAGAGCAGCTATGGGAAAGACAAGCTAATTTTCTGAGTGATTAACTAGGAAATGCTCTTCCTTCCTAAACCAATGCTCTGTTTCAGCAGCAAGTGTCTCCTTTCTGGTGGGTATCTATTACATATGACAGCTGCTGATCTTTTACATTAATGGGGAATTCTTCCGTTTTAATAATTTTCTTTTGATTCTAATGGTATCTGTAATGATAAGTTATTTGTTGTTTTAGTACTTTGTTTTACATAGGTCTTCAAAATAAATTTTTAACTTTTAAAATATGATTGTATTTATATTGATAGTAGATCTTAAGTTTTTAATAGCTATGCATTTGTATTTATGTTAAAATAGTTGAAGGATAGAGGGGGCACATTCTATATTTGTGTTGTTAGGGAAATACACGTGGAAGAGCACTTAAAACATAAATTTAATTGCTTCATGCATGTTCATACTTCTTTTATAATTAATTAGAGCCAGCCCTGAGCAAAACGCACAAGAAAGGAGCAGAGGGAATTTATCAGGACCACCTCAGTTGTGCCCTCCAGAGCTTTGTGTAGCTTCTAGCTGTGGTCAGGATGTCCGAAGTGAACACTGAGCGGCAGGATGAACTGAGGCGAAACCTTTGATTATTCACCAACAGTCCAAACTAGACAAATGCAATCTGAGGATGCTTTTAGGTAGGGCAAGTGGGAGTGTTACCATACTGATTGTCCTCGGATTTGTTACCCCTTATCATATGTTGCATATGTGCAGTGCAGTTCCAGTTGACGTGAATAGTGGAAGGCTAGGTGCTTACGTTCAAATCCTCCTCCTCAAATGAAACAATGTGGAAAGTGTTTCTAAACAAATGAGAGTATTCAGGTAGTTAAAAGGAAAAGGCGTTTGATAACATTGCTGCAGCTTTGTCACCTGAGTTTGGTTTTGTGCTCCCCAGCTGACGTGGCTCGAGACCCTTGGATAATATGCCGTGGAAGTAGTGGACGCTCTGTATGTCCTGCGGTAGTTTGTGCCATTCATAGTGACAGGGTTTGAGAGCATCGGTCTAGCCCTCCCGGTTTCAAGGTGTAAGGAGGTGGAGATCACAGGAATTCAGCCTTACCAAACTGGAGCTGCTACCTCTTTAACGCAAGTAAAATACAAAGGGAACTTCTTAGCTTACCTTTCTTGCTCCTGTTTACCACCAAAAGATCTGACACTTTCGGAGATTTAAGTTAGGGGAGCCTTAGTGTCTTAATGCTCTATGATTCTAAAGAGAAATGATGAAATCTTAGTATTAAAATTTTTTTAATATGCTGATTTTAAGAGGTTGTGGAGCTGGATCTCCTGCAGTACAGCACGTTCAGAATACACGTGCGTGTAAACTCTATTTATCCTTAACCAACTCACCAACGTACTGCGAGAGAGCACAGGAGAAAGGGCACTCGCTGCTTTAGGAAATCAGTGTAATATTGCACAAGGCCTCACAAGTCTCAGGTAACTCTAGATTGAATGTCTAGCATTTCAGCACCTTAACGTGGATGTAGTTCAGTCAGTAAATAATAAGTAACTTCTGTAACAAGACATTTTTAACTATATTCTTGTTAATGGGGACAGAGTGGGATTTGGTTTATCTCGAGGATGTTCTTTTATACCCCTGCTTAGGCAGCATGGTTGCAGCAATCTGCAATAAATTAAACTTTTAAACTGAAATGGGTGTCGCATTTATATTTTCTCTGCGTTTTAAATTACAAATGATAGAATAGCATAGTCGAAAAAAATGCTTCCGTAGTTCTTGCTGGCACTTTAGATAACCATTACCACACGGACAAGTTTAAAAAAAAGTGGACCAACTCTTTGTTTGCGTAATTTATACTAATTTCTGTGGAGTGACTCCAGGGACTAGTTTGGTTGCATGTGTAACAAAAAGCCCCTCATTAATCCGTTCGCTTTCCTGAACGCGCTTTTCCATGAGCACGGGGAGCGATAGCGAACGACTCCCAGAACGGCTGGATGGATCAGATGCTTTCTGCGCGCGGTGCATTGTTTTTGCATTAATTTCTGAGTGCCCTCTTGAAGCGCCACTCCGTCACATGCCGATTTACAGATTTCCAGTTGCAACCTTACTGGGAGGTTATAGGTCTGACCTATCGTATTATTCACCTCTCAGTGATGTCAGAGGAGAATAACAGTTGAATTCCAGACCTCTGACATCAGCCTGACCTGAAACCTCCTCGCGGTAGCAACTCGAAAAGGGCTACTGAATCTAAATTAGCCAGGGGCGAAGAAAGGCCGGAGCCCTTCCCAGGGCCGCAGTAGATCGGGACGCCCCGCCGCGGGGAGCAGCTCGGGACGCCGGCCGGCTGGCCGGCCGGCCGCCCTCCGCGGGGCGCCGGCCGCCCGGGCTGGCGCTGGGCCTTTCCCCGCTGGGCGCTCGGTGCCATGCCGGTGTGCCCTCCACCCTCGCCGGGCCCGGGCACCGGGAGCCGCCGCCGGGCCGCGCTGCAGGCGGGCGGCGGGGCGGGAGGGGGAGCCCGCGGTCCCGGCCCCGCGGGGGGGCGGTGGCTCCGGCTGCTCCACCCTCACTTTGTGTCAGCAGGTAGGAGAGCGCCGGCCGTCCCGGGGAGGACACGGCCAGCCGCAGCCTGCCTTCCCCGGCGGTCGAGCTGAAGTATTTATTCGTAGCTTTATTTTTTCTGGGAGAAGGGCTTTTCCGCGGAAGCTCTGGGGGCTGTCCGGCGGCTGGCAGCCCCTGCGCCGGCTGGAGGGATTTGCCTACCCGATAATGGTCAGGCAGCCTGCCGGGCTTCGCTGCCGGGTCGCTGCTGATGTTCCAGGTTTTATTTTCCTTCGCGCTCCCCGCGTTTAGAGCCGATAGTTGCGTTTGCTGTAGCGAGAGGAGAGACTTTGGTATTTTAAAGGAGTTTTTCCGGAGTGTTTTTGGGTTCTTTCTCAGGTCTGTAGATTACATGCGGACACTTCACTTTCAGCCATGCCTGCCCCAGGAGCTTTCTGTCTGCAGTAATTTTCTCCCTTTGATCTTGCTGCATTCCCTTTCGGGCTGTGGAGCTCCACTCACACCTACCTGCCTGCTGCATGTGCGCGAGAGAGAGTTCCTTCTCTTTTTTTAATATTTTTTTATTATAAACACCAAATTTTTAATTTTTTTTTTAAAAGACCAAAACCAAACATCATCAGACCCACACAGTTTTCTTAAGCTACTGGAAATAACTTTTGCCTAGGATTTACAGCAGCATTTCCATCTGTCCCGGCCCCTGCGGACTCCAGCAGGCACACTGCCTAACAGGTTTGCAGATCTTTTTTCTTGGTTTTTTTTTAAAATCACTTTTTCTCTTCATGGCTGTGTGATCACTGTAACTTTGGTTTTAATTGAAAATATCCTCTGTCTAAATTCTCCCAGTTATGAAGACTCCTCGATACATTTCATGTGACCTTTGGGCAGACCATGGAACTTTATATTTTATTTTGTGGGGCCTTTAGCCGGGATCTTCTTAATGTGTGCTTGGAAGTGGTCATACAGGAACTGAGGCGTGCACAGAAATAGCGCGAGAGAAACCAGATATGCTGTAACTTTTTGCTTGATACCTGTTTGGCTTGGTATCTAAACTTTTAAAGCGTTTTGGGGCCTTTTTATTTCCTGGGAACTTGAAACTATGAAGAGAAGCTCCGTGCTTTATTAATTATCCTCGAGAACTGCACCCGGAGTCAGACTCTGAACGTGGATTGCTAGAAAAGTAAAGTTGATCTCCGAACTTGGATGAAGCACTTCTGGCACGAGAAGGATGGAAGGGATCAACTCAATTTGGAAGAGAACGGTACAGAAGCAAACTTTCTTTTCACCATAAATTCAGGAAATACCTCCTGCATAATTTCTGAGAAGGATACCGACAATTGCAGATAACGTTCAAGGTGAAGAGCTTGAGCTTATCTTGTGGGAAATGCTGGCAAGAAGGTGAGGTGTCTCTCGAGGGTATTTGAGATGGATGTTCTGAACCTGTGGATCTTCCTAACTCTTGGGCAGGAGACACGAGGACACCACGTCCATGGGGAGATCTCCCTGTGCCTCATCTCTGTGGGACTGACGAGTTCCTAATGCTCCCCGGTGTTTCTGTATAGCTGAACTGATTTCTTGCTTGCAACCTGTTTTGCTGATCTTTCTGGATTTATCTGCTGGAGGAGGGACTCATAATTTAGGATATTTTTTTTTAGTTTGTTGGTTTAAAATATGCCTTTGAGCTCCCAGCGGCCTTTGAGCACGTGGCACCAAGGAAGAGAAACGGTGATGGCGAGAACCGGAGAAGTTGTCTGGTAAGCAGCGCTGGCGGTGACTGAGCCCCTCGCTCCTCTTCCTCCCGCCTCCCTGTCACTGGGACCGCGCGCTCGGAAACCCAACGAGCTTTGCCGACGGCTGGAGCCCACCGCAGGGTGAGGACGCGTTCCTGAGCGGTATGTGTGGCCGGAGCCCGCTGCTGCAGCTGGTAGCATGAGTGCTGGCCCCCAGCTGCAGCTGGCTGTCCTCTGGCCTTGGCTGCTCATGGCGACCCTGCAGGCAGGACTTGGCCATACAGGGCTGGCGCTGGCGGCGGCGGTCGAGTCGGAGAGGTCGGCGGCGCAGAAAGCCATCATTAGGGTGATCCCCCTGAAAGTGGAGCCAATCATACTGGAAGGGGAGTTTGCAAACGTTGCTGAGGTGACTCCAGCCGAAGGAAAACTGCTCCAGGTAAGAGCAGCTTTATTTTATCCAACTCCATCTGCCTTGCCTTCCCGTTCCTATGCTTTTCCCCCTTTTGTCTCCTTGCTGCTTCAGCTCCCAGCGCACCGCATTTGATTTTGTTTCCCGACTGCAGATTTACAACCGAAGCAATAAGGCATTTTTTATGTGAGCTGTCCACCTGTGTGTTTTGTTCCTTTGTGTTCGTGCTCCCCAGCCCTGCACACTGTTTTGAGGCAGAAGGGATCGTGCAAATGGTTGATTCTTCGTTTGGTCATGATCTGTAGCTGTGCTTGTATTAATGTTGAATTTTGGATGTGGTCGGTTGATCCCATGAAGATTATTGCGTATCTTAATTGATGTTATAAAGCTGAGTGTGTCGAGTCACATGTTGGGACGCTAAACATCTGACAGAAAACATGATTTTTTTTTTTTTTGTGAAATCCATAAGGTTTTCTACACACTTCTGCTGATAGCTGGGGTTCTGTTGCAGCTGAAGTAACACATCCAGGCTTTGCCCACCAGAATTACCGACCCTGCTAGTTGTTGTCTTGTGTATGGCCTGTACCTGAAAGTTGAATTTCACCCATACAGTGGTTCCTGTGGTGTCACCACCATGGATTTTTATAAGTGAAATTAATGCCGGTTTCTAACGTTAACTAAGGAGGGAGCATCTGAACATCTCGCCATGAGGCGTAGATGCTGCTAAGGGACAGAGCTGAGCTATTCGGTGAACAGACCCATCTCCTGCATATGCTAAGTTTTGAGCTCGGTTTCGTGAGACCTGGTGTGTACTCTCTCGTTTCTGTTGGTAGTTTGCTTGGCAGTCACGTGCTTTATTCTCGAAAACAAAAAATGACAAAATAGCCTGCATTAATATTAAATCTTAATTTTTGCATGGCTTTTTCCAGTCTTGACTTTCCAAATGTGGTACGTTGTAATCTTAATTAAATTTGTAGCTTGGAAATTTAAATTAAAGTAATAAATTTTGTATAGTCTTAGAAGAGAAGAAATACAGTTGAGCCAGCTTTTGAACATGGTCACCTGCCTGAAAATGAAAATGGGCAATTTGTGACATTTATAAAGCCTGTTTTTCCATGCCTTTTGAACTACTCAGAACGAAAGCTATGCTATAAAATTATATTACCAGGCTAAAAAAATATCTTAGACAAATGTACTCAAGGTCCTGTTCTGTCGTGAGGCAATGTCCAGGAAAGTCAATATTTATTCCTTACAAAAACTACACCGGTGTTGCAACTGAGCACAAAGTATAGAGTGTGGACCTTTTCGAAATGAGAAGATGATAACCTCTATTGTGTGATGTGTGGATGTTTTTAACCAAATCCAGTGATACAAAGTGGGATTTTTGTATCGCCTGCCGTCCCAGCAGCGCGAACGAGACGTTTTGAATACTAAGCCGTGAATAGTGTCAGATTTACAAATGGACTTCGTCCTTTAAAATCATCCTCAAAATGGAGAGCGTTGGGGAAACACTAATCTAATCTGTTGAGTTTGTGTACACAGATACTGACCTGCACTGTATATGTTTTTAGGCCTTGATTCCGCCACTATGTGTGCGCAGGTGATCGTTCCTATTCCCTATCCCGCTGAATCCAGTGCGGAAAATCATCCGGGTCTGGTTTCAGATGGCAATGTTGGGATCGGGGGGTCAGACTGTGCCTTCTGCAGCAGGATGTTTGCCCGGTGCCAGGCACCGTGCTCTGGCAAAGCTTAGTCAAGTGTACCTATGACCTCTCATGTATATCTTATGGTGTAGTTTCTAATTCTGCCACTACATATCGAAACTCAGAATTTAAAATGCCATTTAAAATTGTTTGGATCCTGATCCTGCAGTAGGTTCCTGCCTCTGGAAAGACAAAATGGGAAACGGAGCCATAGCTGTTAAGGTACAAAATAAGTAAGAAATTAATGGGAGGAACTATTTTTAGTTCGCATTTAGATAGTCGGATAGTACGTACACCTGAATTAGGCTTTATTGGGACATCTCATTTTACATGTGATTGTCAACATCCCAATCATGCAAAAACGTTAGGTCACGTGCTTAACTTTGATGTCATTGGAACTCTTATTTAAATAAATAAATAAATAAACTTAAGGCTATTCACACATACCTGCACAATTGGTTCTTTATATGTAATTTAGGTACATAACATGATTATCTTTACAGTTAATGAGTTAAGAAGACTAATTTTTACACCATTTTTGGATAGGTCTTCTTACAGGTCAGACCCTGTAAGATGCAGTCAGCCCTCATGCCCATCGCAGGAGAATACAAATGGCAGAGCTTAGCTTGGATGAAGAGTGGATGGCCCAGTCCTGTTTTCAAAGGAATGCTCTCTTAGTTCAGTGGTATAATAAGATTGCTTAAGGATAAGTGGTGCAGAGTTAGCCCTGTATTCAAGTAAAGTTCTCCTTAACTTACAATTATCTTCATACTGTTCTGGTCAATATATTTTTAGAAATACATTCTTAATTTAATATAGAAAATCCTGCATGTAAGTGGTGGAGCCTCACCAAATGTACTTCTACCAGAACATTTTTATGGTTTCATTTCTCCCTGCCATATTCTCTAGGGTCATCTACAGAAACAGACTTTGATCATAGTGTGCTACATTCTTAAAGCTAACTTTAAAAATACCTTCTTTACCTAATAAAATAACCCCAATGTCAAATTCTTCCTCACACCCCTTGCCCCTGTGACCGGTTCTTCTGGGAAATCTCTGGATTTTCAGTTTTGCGGGTCACTGAACAGTGGTGGGTGAGCGCGTAGATGCCAGGCAGCTGCCCGGGACCTGCCTGCTGTCCGCACCTTTCAGTTTAACCCAGGCAGTGTTACCTCTGGCACTCCGCACGATGCAGTATGATGCAAAGGGACAGGAATTTCTCAAGTACGCAGAGCCACTTAAGACTTTATAGGTCAAAAAACCAACACCTTAGACTTGTTACAGAAATCATCTTCAAGCTTGTTCAGAGCTCAAGCTTGTTCAGATAGCACATGCTCTAAGCATTAACTATTGCTTCACACAGGAGAAGTAGTGTTGTGAAGTAGTTTGCAGTTTCCAAATGGCTGGAAGTTTAGATCTCTGTTGAGCTTACTGCGGTAGCCTGAACTTCTTCTGAAAAGTCCCAAACAATGATATTTAAAAAGAGATAAGTAAACTCAAACTACTGTATTTGCTATAGAGAAGGCAAAGCAATCATTAATCACCAATCACCTTACATGCCTACACGTAGAAAAAACATGTAGATATGCAGAACAGTGGAACAGTCTTCTTATTTAGCAGGCAAAAGTATATAATCAGTTTTCCCAACATGCATTATTTTATTGCAAGTCTCACAATACTTTGTTACATTTCCATATAATCTTAGCAGTCACATAATTAGGTGATTGTAGGAGAAAGCCAACTTTCATTTACCCACTGAGCACATTGTTTTAAATTATGACTGCAGGAAAAAACCTTGAGAACACAGAACAAGCTCCCTAAAGGCTCTGAACCCCAAAAGCAAGGATTATCCCCCCAAAGAAATAAATTATTTTAAAAACATTGTTTTACAATCTTCTATTTAGGGTGGAATGAGTGAGAATTAGAGGAGGATCCTGAATCATCATTTTTTAGGTGTTGTGTACAGTTCAGAAGCTGAAAACCAAACATAGATATATTCAGAAAAGAAGCGTGGTGCGTGTTCATAACAGCCATGATAATTAACCCTTGAAATCGCTGCAGTGAACCCAACGTGATCATCCTGGAAATGGAGAGTGTTTCCAGTGTTGCAATACATAGTGCTGTTGGAGAATTATAATCACCTACTTAACTGCTTATAGAGGGTTACTCTCCCCACCCATAAGAAAGTAAATATATTAGTAGTCTTCTATACTACTAGCTCCTGGATCAACAAAAGGATGTTGAGTGCATAATGTTGACAGAGATCAAAGAAGTGGGAAAGTCTAACCAAATGATAATGGGGACTTAAATTACCTGTGAACAAACTGGTCAGATAGCACAATAAGAGTAAGTTCAAAGAAGCAATTTCTGCCTCTTGGAACAGCTAGTACTAGAGTACACAGAAAGGTATTCTTGACTTAGTGTTAAGTAATGTGCAAGAACTGACTCAAAAGCTAGCAATAATTGAGCCACTTGTATTGACTGCGGCATAATAAAATTCATTGCCTAAGTACCAAAAAGTGGAACTCTGACACTGGCCTTTAGAATGGCAAATTGCACTAAAGTGAAACAGTGAGATGAATGGCTCTTACGGCTTAAAAAAAATATCTTTAGATGTGACATAGATACTGCTCAGGAAAGTAGAAGCAGTCTTGGGAAACGTACAAAGCATTGAATCAAAAAGGCAGTAGTAACCCAATACAAATACATTGGTAGTGTTCAAGAAACCATTTGGGCCAAACAGATCTTTTAAAAAGTGGACGTATAGTATTAGCATGGGATTGGCATAGTATATAGTATAACCTGCAGTGTAGATTAGTATGGTATTAGTATTCATATAGGATTTAAGCGTATCTGAAAGGTGAGCCATTAAAATCCAGACGCAGAGTAGGGAGTCTCAGCTAGAGTTAGCTGCTAGAAAAAGCTGAGCTTAGAGGCTGTTTCTGAACTTCCATCCCTCTCTTGAGCATATGCAGAGGCTGAGTTGGAGCTTTGCATGGTGTGTCTTCTTTCCTGATCCAGAAAACATGTGGTGGGAAACTGTTCTCTGTTTAAGAAGGAGTTTGAAGGACTTTAAACCTGAATCTTCCAGCTCCCCAGTGCACCATCTGGTGCTGGTCATAGTCCCAGTAGAATTATTTATGACACATGTAGGTGTAGACCCATCCCGAATTGAAGACTTTCAGCACTAAAAAGGTCACGGATCTGGAGGCCCAAGTAATTACATGGGGCAGGCATAAATAGGAGAAACAAACCCAACTGCAGCAGAGCAAAGATACGTGGTCAGAAGGCTAAACCAACAGGGCTGGAGTGAGTGACAGTCAACACAGGACTTCTGGCCACGCACACCCGTCCTGGAATATATCCAAGGAGAAAGTGGACATTTCCCAAAGATAAGCTGGCAGAGGGGTGAGATTACAGGAGAAGGGAAACGGGCCTCAGTCATTCCTGTTGGCTGTAGCCAGGATTTTTGGGCTGAACAGTTCTGAACCATTAGGGAAATTACTTTTTGTTCTGTGCCTCCATAAAGCTAAAGGTTTGGTAGGCATTTCGTGCAGATTATGGAAGGCTATTCTGAATTGCATATGAATTCATTATTTTTAAATGAAAACTTTCAGAATTATCAAAATAATAGAAATGTCACAAACTTTGTATGATCAAAGGGAGCTCTGTTGTATTAGACTTTATTTTGAACAAAAATTGGCATGCATTTTTATATATTATACCTCTATTTTTCCATGCATAGAGCTCTCAAACATGCCTAAAAGCTTTCTGTGGACTTTCCCCAAAAGTCTGTCTTACTCTGAAAACAAACAAGTTTTGACCTAAAAGGAAAAAAAGTAACAAGTGCATGCAATGGGAAACGTGTAGTGTAGTTTGATCTTCAGGTCTGTCTATCTTCAGTATAAAAATCTGTGCTACAGGGATTTCCAAGAGTCAAATATATGAAATTCTGGTTTGCAAACAAAGCAGAGTTGTAAGCTGAACCTCGGTACAGGGATATATATCACACTTGAGCAATGCACATTCATATTTTATCACCCTTTTGGGCCTCCCTCCATTCTAGGTCTTGAGATTAGCTATAGACAGGAGGACAGGGTATAAAGTAGGCATAAGTGGCGTGGATGGTCGTGGTGGTCTCTTCTGTCTTTGAGTTCTGTGATTTATTTTTTTAAATATCTGTTTATTTTTCCCTTATTTCAGTGGCTGTAAAGAACAGGAAGCGTTGCACTGCCCTTCATTTGCCCATAGCACTTTCAGTCTGCATTAAGGAATCGTAATCATGTCTCATGCTCCGGAGCTTCAGGCTTGCTGCCAGCACGGGTCAGGCGGGAGTTGGCCAAGAGTCCTCTTGGGACCTTTTCACCTTTTCTTTAGGAGCATCAGGGATTGGCCTTACCTCGAAACAAGGCGCTAAAACATATGGGTCAGTGTTCAAAAGTACTAGAGAGGATATTGTTTTACAAGTGCTTAGGTTGTATGGGTGCACAAGATGGAACAGATCGCCAGATTTAAGTGGAAGACTCTCTTCCCCCCTGCAGCCACCCCGTTCAAATTGTCAGAAATTTTGGGTGTGTATCCTCTTCCTCTGCAGCTTGAGACATGAATCATCTGCCTAGATCAACGGATGTATTCTCACCTCGTCACTTCCCTAACCCTAAAGGGGCTAGTTAAGGGCATTAGTGGCCCTTTGATCTCTCTTTTGTTCTCCATCTCAGTAATTTGGGTTAATCTAATGCATATTACTGTGCTCAGTATCAGGATAGTGGCAGAAATGTAATGGTTTGTCATATACAGAAATTCTGACTACATAGCTGAATTAATTCCTCTGGCCATAAACTCTATGAAACAGATTAAAAGTTTTTGTACCAAACTCATTTATGATATGTGTTCATTTCAAATGTAAGTAAAGCAGTTTGGGGATTAAATTTGCTATTGTTTTGACAAATGGTATGTGAATTCTAGTTCAAAATTACATGAAAGAACAGAATGTAGACTTCCTACTTCTAAAGCACTTCAGCAACTGTTGTTCCATGGGGTCTTTGTTCAGCTAGGTAGATTTGCTCAAGACTGCCGGTGCGTCGCTGTAGAAGGGATACATACACTGCAGAAACTTGGAGAGAAAGGCATTGGGATTGAATTGGATCCAGATATAAAAGATGAATAGCAGTCCAGTCCTGTTACAGACGTGAAGCAATTTTCCTTACCAAGGCCAAAAAGCCCAATAATAGAGCAAAGCAGGTGCAGTGAAGACAGTGGCTGAAAAAGGATTTGGGGACGTTGCCACATGGTAGAAGAGAAGAGACAACTTGAGGAGATATTCTAGGTAGTGAATGGAGAAGGTTGGTTCTTCCATTAGTTGAATTTTGTGCAGGATCTTGGGCGAAATGTTGATATTGCTTTTGGATTATTTAAATATAGGAAACAACTTTAAGGATATGAAAGTCAAATAGCAGAGTGCACTGTGGCAGTTCCTGTGGCTTTGAATTAGAAGTTAGTGCTTAGCAAGTTAGTCTCTTTAGACCACCATGCAGCGTAGAAATACAGCTTCAGAAACCCTATGTTGACTATGTTTTAAAGTAGCAAGAGAGCTGACATATGTATATCTGTTATTGCTTCAGTCTTGAATCATGTTACTTGCAAAATTATCTTAATAACTTCTATTTACTGAGACAGTTTTATTCCAAAATAAGTGGAACCTCACAAAGATCCTGAAGAGATAAGAAAGAGTTCCCCCTCTTCTACTTGTCATGCTGTGCCTCAGTTATTCTTTCATTCCATAAATGTCTTATTTGAATGGTAGTCCTCATTTGCAGCCGTGCTGTGGGTGCACATATATCCCTGAATGTCAATGCCAGAGACTTTTGTTTAAACATTTCCCTAGGGCCACAAAACTCCTGTCTCTGTCCTCCCCATTACCCTCTATTTCATCTGGTCTCATTCATATAAGCTTAAAGACACCCCAGGTCATATAGTTCCCCTCAGCTACTTTTTTGTACTCATCTACTCTCCCAAGTTTCTTTTATCTTTGCCCCTTACATTTTCATCTTACTTTTTCTCAGAACAATGTTTATTCTTGTTATTTTTCTATATGTGGTCTTCTTGGTCACTACTGGTGCACAAAATGGTTTAGGCTGTTGCCTGGCATCATTTGCCTCCAATACTTTGCCCTCCTCCATTCTTCTCTGTGACCATCTGGTCTTTCTGTTATCTCCTTCAGAGTAGCTCTGACATATGTTTTGTCACTAAAGAGGAAGACGGCTGTACAAAGAGCTGTTGTTTGTAAACTTTGTACAAAGTATGTACCTCCATGAGAGATGCGGATATCTGATTTGTTTGGGTGATGGACGAATCCCATGTACTTGTACAACATGCAGGTCCTATAAGCCCTATGTTTGAAAAGATCATCAAAATAATTTATGCAGGTTCTTGGTTGAGAAATCACCGTGTGCCATTTCTGACAGTAGCACCTAGTTGTGGCCTGAGTTGGTGCCAGCCCGTGTCGTCGTGCTCCATCGCTGACTACCTCTTTCATTGTTGCTTTCTCTGTAAAGCACTTTTCTTCCCTGAGAAAACCAGCCATAGCTTTCTCTTGCTGAAGACACCCGAGTGGAACATCTTGGGTCCACATGACACTGCAGAGCCTTCAACTGGCCGGTAACTTCTTGTGGGCAGAGGGAGATCAAGGGGCAGGAGGTGCAGCGGTTATGGGAAGCTTCAACTACATCCATTACACTTCAGTGAGCTGCTGGACAGGGGACCAAGAAGGGGAGAAGCAATGCTGGCCGTGGCCTTTTCCAGGATCTCATTCAAGATCTTGCTTTTGAAAAGCTGCTCTGTAACAGTGACAGTAACATCCTTGCAGTTGGCATGAAGGTATTTAAGGACACTACCGTAGGAATTAAGATCAAATGTACCTCTCAAGAAATACTTGAAAAATGATAAAAGGATATCAGCATACCTAAACATAAGGGTAAGAAAGTATATGAAAGCATCCTGAAAAAGCAAAAATTTTGGTAAAATGAGAAAAAGAGGAACAAGCTAAAAACACAGTGAAAAGAGGAAACCAGAAATAGCTTGCAAATGATAAAGTAACTAATACTAGATTCTTTTCAGTCACATCAGAAGCAGAAAGCTTGCCTGACAATCTCTAGGACCTATACAAAATTTAAATATAAAAGATACACTTAGGGCAGCTAAATCAATAGCAGGAAAATGAATGCTATTATTTTTGTGCTTTCATCTGTCTCAAGCTGAAATGTCTGTAGGTGAGATGGTGATGTAGTTAGACAAAACTAATATTATCGGTCACCGGGATCAGATGGTATTCACCCAAGAGTTGTGGAGGATGAAATCGCTGAACTATTAACTGTGTACATGAACTCTTATTTAAAATCACTGGAAGGTGGCTGATGTGATACCAGTTTTTCTACGGGCTCCAAGTCATCCAGAAAAGCCCAGACCAGTATGCTGTAAAGTCTGTATGGAGTAAGTTGGTAGAAACTATAATGCAGAGTATAATAAGTGGATTGAAGGAATCAACAAACCTACCAGTTGGAAAGGTCCAGCTGAATTTCCAAAATGCCTAAGTCCCTCAGCAAAGGCTTTTAAGGAAACTAAGACATGGAATAAGAAGGAGGCTCCTGGATAAATAATTATTAGAAGATAAGCAGATGGTAGGAATAACTGGTAGATTTTCACAGTGGAAGAAGCTGATGACTAGTTCTGCAGGCCTGTGTGCTGGTAGCCATGCTGTCCTGTATGTTTAATAAGCACATGGAAACTGAGTGCTTGGAAATGTTTTAGAGCTTTCCAATACATTAACTAATTTGAAGTGATGAAGACAAGGATCAGCTATGAAGCATTGCAGAAGAACCTTATGAGACTAAATACCATAAGGAGATGCACATGGAAAATCAGCCATTTCTTTACATTAAGGTGATGGGCTCTAATTTGTCCATTACCACTTAGAAACTCTATCTTGTGATTATAATATTGTTCCATGCAAGTGTCAGCTTAGTACTTGGTGGTTGTCATGAAGACAAAGAGAACATTAGGAATGAAAAAGAAAGAGAATAAAACAGAGAATATCTTTAAGCTCCTGCAGACGTCCGGGATACATCCACATGTTGAATACCGTGTGAAGTTCCGTTCCCTACACCTCTAAAAAAGATGTAGCACTATTGGAAGAGGTTTGGAGAAGAACATGAGGATAAGAAAAAGTATAAGATGTGTTTCATACAAGGAACAACTAACTGGACTAAAACTCTTCTGGCTGGAAAAGAAGCAGCCAAAGGGTGATGTGAAAAAGATCTAGAGAGTCATGAATAGGGATTGACTGTTAGTCTCTTAAATAATGGGGCATCACATGAAGCTACTAGCAGCCAGGTTCAAAAGGAAGTGCTCTTCATACACTGTACAATTAACCTCTGAAATTCCTTGCTGCAGGAACTGCTATGGATGCTAAAAGTTTACAGCTGAAAAAACACTGGAACTAATGAATGGCAGTAGACTCCATCACTGGCTATTAAATAACTGGTCCCAGTTTTGCCTCAGGAATTCTATAAAATGCAGCTTGTTGGAGGCTTGGAGAGTGTCCTGGGGAGAAGCCCTACATGCTTGTGCTGTTCTTACTTCTCCTTCAGAAATCCATTGTTGGCAACTGTCAAAGCAAAGATCATGGGCTAGATGGACCTTTGGTCTGAATCCACACTACTGTTCTTGTATTCTTATCTTCTACAGAACACCTTTTCAGCCGTTAGGCCCACCACCGTCAGCACCAGCCCTTCCAGACCACCTCTGCTCTGTTTGGGCAAGTCTCTGTGGAAAAACTGCAATAAGTACATCCTTCACCATCCATTACCGACTCGGACCTCAGCTATTCATTCACCTAGAAGGCACCATACAGTTCCTTGGCATCCATTATCGTGAATCTCCTCAACATGTAGCCCTCAACTGGTGCTGTGAACCAGCATTTGATGCCCTTGACACTTTGGCTTTCATATCTCCCTGGGTGTACCATTTTTATCCCTCGTCACCCTCAATCTGCGTGATCCCATCAACTGTGCTCTTTTGATGGGATAGTAACCATTGTAATTTAGTCATGTATGCCCCCTGCCTTTGTCTGTTCTTTAATGCAGTATTACTCACCTAATGAAGTATCAACCCAAATGTTGCTATAGGTTCTTATTTTTCAGAGCAATGCCTGCTCCTCAGAATGGCTCGAGTTACTCTGTGTGTTCTGACTTGCACTTGTCCATCTTTGTATCCAGCCATGCCCTGCTCACTTACAGCCTGAAATGCATAAGTAATGCAGGAGAAAAGCCTGTATTCCTTGAGAAATAGCATCGTAACTTCAACCCCAGGGGCAACAGAGGCAGACAGTCCCATATGTGAATAGGGCCAGGCTGGCTGTATCTTATGAACATAGGACGAGATGTGGAAGTTCTTGGTCATAAACCTTCACTACTAATTCTCATCTTTAATAGCTTCATAGCTACATTTGGCCTTTTCATGATGGTCATCCTCCATAAATTTGTTGTGCCCCTTTGGAATAAAGCCTATCTTCCTGTCTGGCAGGCGTACCAAGGTGACTTTAGGATTTCTCAAGATCTTATCATAGAATCATAGAATCATAAACGTTGGAAAGGACCTCTAAGATCATCGAGTCCAACTGTCAACCCAACGCCACCATGCCCACTAAACCATGTCCCTAAGCACCTCATCTACACGTCTTTTAAATACCTCCAGGGGTGGGGACTCAACCACTTCCCTGGGCAGCCTGTTCCAAGGTTTAACCACTCTTTCAGTAAAGAAATTTTTCCTCACGTCCAATCTAAACCTCCCCTGGCGCAACTTGAGGCCGTTTCCTCTCATCCTATCGCTTGTTACTTGGGAGAAGAGACTGACACCCCCCTCGCTACAACCTCCTTTCAGGTAGTTGTAGAGAGTGATGAGGTCTCCCCTCAGCCTCCTTTTCTCCAGGCTAAACAACCCCATCTTGTTAACAAACAAACAAACACTCAATTTTTGTGAGTATTTTGCCCTTTTAATTGCAGAATGGACAACCATTATGCTTCTGAATTATGCTACCCCAGCTTGGATACTCCTGTTTTGGCAAAGTTCAGAGTTTGGGCAACCAACTTCTAGCAGGCTGGATAAGTAATATTAATTGAATTATTTTATTGAATTTTGTTTGCTGCATGCTCTCCATCTGTGATTAGATTAGGTGTATATTGAGTATATTTCTCCTAATACTGGGATGACATTGTCCCGAACTCTAAATAGCCTTCAAGAATAGCAAGAATGGTTCTGCAGGCAACACTAGATGTGTCTCTTGTGACTCCTGACTTGGTATATCCAGTGTGCCTTTAGAAGTCTAGTCTTCCTAAAGAGGTAGATGTCTTTATGGAAGACTTTCTTCAAGGGTGTAGACTTCAAGGGTGTAGACTAGTACGATGCACCATGTCTTTAACTCATGGAAGAACTCATGTGCTGCTTATGTTCTTTAGGAATATATCTTTGGTACTGTCAGAAAGACCCCAATATCGGGTGCATTCACCAGGAATATCGTTCCTCTCCAACATTAGCCAACGTTGAATTCTAGAACCTGTGACAAAACCATTAGCAGTTCTGTACATCTAAACCTTCGAGTGCACTTTGCAACATCCTGCTCCTGTGCACCAGATCTCAGGATATAACCAAGAGATCTGACTTCTTCCACCTGTTTCTGCCATTTCTGTCCTCCCTCTTCCCCCATTTTGGGCACAGACTAGGCGCCTAGCTGGGGCCAATGCCACAGCACCCAATCAGTGCTAGGGAGCAAGAATCGGATGTATACTGTTCAATTTTGGAGCTTGCTGACCTTTTCAAGGACCTCTATCACAAGATACCATTGTGGCGGGAGACTCCTTACTAGCACTGAATGTATTCATCCATCCTCACGTTCCCAATGTGTATTGTACATTGTAGGCAACAGAGCCTGCATCTTTGACACATACCAGTGTTAGAGTACATGCTCTTGGGAGTTAGCTTCTCTTTATAATAACCGTATCTCAATAACAGTCAGATATTCCTGTGGTTGAAATAAAAGCCTCTCTACATATTAGGGAATATTTTTTTTTTACAGGTCTGTTGGCATATATACCTCTCTCCTTGCCTAGGGAGTGAATCACGGTAACCTGGGAACATCAGGTATTTGATCACCAAGACGACCAGTTGATGTGTTAAGTCAGAAATAGTTTCAAACCATTGCCAACCATACCATTTGCATCTTAAGGTCTTCATATTCAGGTAATGTCAAACAAGATATTCTGAGGCCGCATCCTTTCTGTCGGAAGCCATGGAGCCGGGGAATCCAGTGTGCCTGGTGGGAACCCAGCAACGGGAATGCTGAATGTATCAGTGGTAGAAAGTTGTTTTAGCTGACAGACTACAAATGAGAAATGTGGGCTAATGTCTGAGGGGACAGTTTGCAGAAGCTAGGGGTTTTGCAAAATTGACTTCCTCAGATGCCAACAAGTACTGGCTCCATTGCCTATAGGCCAGCCTGTTTCTTGGATTCCTAGTAAACACATTCTTGGTTCTGTAGTCTGAAGGATTAATTGATATCTGTCTTGATAATCCTTCTTCCCCTGAAAGCCTACTGCAAGATAAGGCAAGATGCATTAGTGGCAATCCTGCAGACTTCAGTCTGGCTGGGACAGGCTGAGGAAACTCTGAAGCCAGAGTTATCAGAGAAGCTGGCCCATCCTCCTAGATCAACTCACACAGAAGTCAAGACATCTGCTCCAGTCCGTCCTCTGAACTGCTACCTCTAGATTTTGATGCTAGATAATGGTATTAGAACAAGCCTGTCTGATCTTAGACCTCTTGTCCGTACATAGACCTGTGTTTCAGTGATTCTGGATTGTTCACTGGGACTAATGAGCAGTAATGTATAGATTACATCAGTGCAGACACCTGAACAACTATTTCTGTCTATCTGAGGGATTTACAATTTTCTTTGACCCCGTGGTCCTAAAATTCTGTATGGAGCTTTGGTAAAAGAGTGTTGACCTCTGTCCCAGCATGGGATGTTAAGCAGAGCCTCACCATCCAGACAGCACAATAACATGAGCCTGTGGCAGCTTGTTTATTATTCTAACCATGTTTTTAAATGCGACTTTCCTGGTAGCAAGAAGTTCTCCCAGAGGGCGAGAAAGACCCGCTGCTAAATGTCTAACATCCAGTGTCTTTATTCCCCCTTCCCAGATAAGGTTTCTTATACTCTTTCCTGAGGTCATATCTAAGCTTCACTGGAGCCAGAAAATAGCCCTTCTTTTCCCCCCAGCGAACCCCAGACCTTTGTGGACAAAGTGGTATGTCTCCTCAGACATTTGATGTCAAGCAGATCATCTTCTTCCTGTCTGCACAGAACCAAACCCGTCAGGTGGCCTCTGTTCATTTGTATCATGAACTGGGAGATAAAGAGGTGCAGTGATACTGGTAATTGCATAACATATTGTATCAGGAGATGTTATGATACTGTCTAAGTGTTTGTGCCTCTGGCCATCAGTAAATTCCGTCAAAGGTCAAGTTGTACAATAGCCTCTCCAGAGGATGTCTCCATTCTTGACATCTGCAGAGCTGGCATGTGGAGTTCCATTAAACTCTATACCATTGCAGATGCTTCCAGGAATGATGCCAAATTAGGCAGATTGTGGTTTGCAGGCTACTCTAAAATGCTTGAGACGTCCCTCCCCGCTTACCTGTGGGGAGAGACAGAGAGGGAATGACTGCTTGGAGTTACTCACTTTCTGAATATGTATGTGGATTGTCATTTGAAGAAGAAAAGAAGATAACGTGATAGTAATTGGGCTGTTTTGAGATGTATAGTACAAATCCACATTAACTGCTCTCTCCACTTCCACTGAAGTCTTGTGGTTGGGCTGAGCTGCAGGCCCGCAATGAAGAGTATATCCATGCTTACCGTACTGAATACGTACATATTGAATATGTGCATCTCAAAGAAGACTGCTTAATGATGGTGAACTCTTTTTCATCTTCCAACGGCAGTAATCTGACCCTTGTGCCATGATTTATGAAGTGAGGGAAAAAAAGTGAAATGAAACCAGTGGTATTTATGGGTGGACGTACTGCTTTGAGTAAACAAGATGAATGCTGGTATTGAGAAGCCTGATGTTTCCATGAAGGCAAACTTCCTTATGTTTATTTAATTCTGTTGACCACGTTAAGAACTTTGAGAGATTTTTAATAGCTTATAAACTCTGGTTAAGCATCTATATAAACATGGATTTAAGTAGGTGGGCTGAAGAATTGTAGATGTTTTGTGAATATTCCTGTGCTTCTCTAAAGTTTATGTAGGACTTGCAAAGTCCGGTAGAACCCAGGTGAAAGCTGCTAACTGACACTTAAGATCTTTTGGGATGTGTTTATGTTAGCACAGGTTTGAAGGAGATTTAGGAAGATTTTATGTTGGATTTTAGGTTGTCTGTGTCCTGGTGGAGAAATCACGTCGTCTGGAGAGGTTAGTGACAGTCTGGCTGCCTCTTGGCTGTGCAAACCAGTCCATGGTTTGGGCATATGTTAAGGATTTCCTTTGATCCAGTGTGGCGATTCTTGTGATCTTCAGTCTCCTCAGTCTAAACTGTACTCAGAGGATCACATTGGACCTTTTGACCATGATATCACACTGGCAGCATATGTTCATTTGTTATTTCGACATGATACCGTCCTTTCATCGACCTTTGGTTGTTTTCAGAGTCGGTGCTTTCAAGGGTACAAGTCCCTCATCCTTTGAGTATTTTCTGAGCTCTTTGTTCTCGTATTATATTGGTGTCTGTGACTATATCTGGACATACTAAAATGTCCGTTGTTCCCATGTGGCTAAGACACCAGAGCTGGTTGCAAGCCTTGTTTTTGACATTATTTATGATGGTGCAGGACTTTGTGTTATCTACAGCAAGATTGCCAGAAAGAAGTAATCTAAGTTTCTCCATTTGATTGACTTTTCCAGTTAAATAGGGAGTTCTTAAATTACGTCATTTCAGTTCAATTTAAATGATTAAACTTAAGTGATTAGAGCAGGGTGAAGAAAACAGAATGGTGTATTGAACACCGTTCTGATTTATTCTGCACCTTATGCCTCACCTGTGGATACTTAAGTGTTTTGAGTCTTGTCCATATAAGTGTTTCAAGGCTGGCTGTTACGCATACCTGAATTGTTCATTAAGAAAGTGCATCTCTACCAAATTTCCCATTTCTCTTCAGTTGAGAAATGGGAAATACTGGTGTAAAAAACTAACTGAAATAGCGTGTTTATCGAATATTTTTGTAGAAGTTATTCTTTTTGTTATGTTCAGTTGATGCAAAGCCCAGCTGAGTGATGTGTTCACCCAGCTTTGAAGGAATCTGTCGTTTTGTCTGTAACTGCTACAATGACGAAGACTTGCAATATAGAAATCATACAGTTTTTAAAACAAAAATGTCATCTAGTAGGAAAAAAGATAGCTTGTTTGAATTGGTTGAGTCGAGTGCTGATTTCTGCACAGAAGACATCTGTGAGCACTGGCAGAGGGGGACAACTTTGAGTTTCAAAGTGATTTCTCTTTCATCTTTAAATTTTGATACTCAGTTGTATTTTGCCAGAGCCCAGAGTCAATTCAGGAATTCAGCTGTCTTTCAGATACATTTACAGGGAAAATATATCTCATTTCCACTCAGGCTGCACCTGTAAGCTGATATCCTTGGGTTTCTCTTAGTTTCACTGCTTTGTTTTGCTTTGTTTTCCACCATGTTTTAACAAGATAAGCATCTCTCAGTGTATTTCCCATTCATTTCAGTAATTGCCTTCTGTAGTGACTGATTTCCTGTGCTCTTCTGTTCATTTATTACAAGGCCCCGGTGTACAGCCCACATACACCAGTGCACAGAGCCCTCACTTAATCATATTATCATCTCAGGTAATTCATTAAGAGCTCCTCAGAGCATCAAATGGAAAAAAAAAGCACTAATTTCTCTGAACTCACTCCCCGAAGACACAACCTGTGTAAACAGACATGCTTACCAGATGCCTGGAAATTTGACTTCATCAAACACTGAGGTGGGAATTGAGTTTCTTTCAGGTTTTCAAAGTTCTTTCACTGAAAACATTTAGCCCCTTGAAAATTTAATCCAGGTGTTATAAACTCAGTGTTTGCCACTGTTCTGACTTGCTGCAGAGCAACACAGAAAAAGAAATAGGTATGGGTATATATAAGATTCAAACCATAAAGGAATTTATGACTAAAACACAATAATTAAAGTTCTACATTAAATAAACTAGGAAACAATTTTGTCCCTTGAAGCCAGATGTGATACGCTTTCTTAAAATGAGCTAAGCAAGTATTCAGCTGTATTCTGTGTCCTCAGAGCTCACTGTAGTGATCTTTTCTGACAAAAAATTACCTAGATAACTGCGATGCAATCTCATCAAGAAGCGAGGAGATGGCTACCTTGTAGTAACATAAGAATGCAATGTACTTTTGCCCGTTATTGACTGGAAGTTCAGGATTAAATGAGAAACCAAGGTTGTAAATTTGGATAACTGAACAAAAGTCAAGTTGATAATGCCTCTTCTCTTTCTTCTTATTGCCTGGTAATACCGTTTCAGCCTTACTTGGACAGTGTTCAGTCAATGTTTATATAGGCATGATACTGTCTGGAGCCAACCAAATACAGGTTATTGTATTGCATCTTCACTCTTCCAAGGTCTCCAGTGACCTTGCAAACGTGCTGAAAAGGGAGGTTGACAAGAATGAGCTAAACCAGTCTGAGGACTGCAGGAGAGCGACTGTGCTGCACCTCTTCTAGGGCCTCCCACAAAGATACCAATGATAACCCCAGCCTTGCTAAACTGCGTGATTGGTTTAATTATTTGACATCAAAGCCTGGAGCCAGATTTAAAGGAAGTATGAAAGCCTGAGTCAAGAGTTTAATTCTGTGTAGGCTCTTCTACTTTGTTTATTAGTGTAGGAGATAGTGTTGAACCTCTTCCATCAGCACACTGAGCAGCATGGGTACCTACGTTCATAAATTGCTTGTTTTGTCATCATCTCCTTAGCGTAAAAAATTTTGTGTAGAAGAGTGACTTGCTTTGCTCGTTTTAAAAGAATAGTTTTCTTACATTTATTGGAGAACATGAAGTCAAAGGTGTCTTCACCTAGAAGTGAAAAATAAGATCTGCGATGATGCTTATTTCTTCAGGGAATCCAGTCCATACTGTTAGATTTGGTCCCTCCAAAAGGTTGTCTTGTGTGCAGACGAGTTTTACTCCTTTTGTGGAAAGTGACTGGAAAGCACTGGGACTTCTTGGGGTCAACTGATCTAACACAGCGTAGGCATCTACCACAGGGCAAATGAACCATGTATGATAAGGGCAGAGTGTTTTCTGGGTTTGTCTCTAAAGGGAGGTGAGGCAACTAGCTCAGCAGTGCATGGGCTACATACATAGGTATACGTGGAGCATGCTTGAAGTTAGGAGAAAAAGCCCAGTAGGAGAAAAAGATCAGGGTGGGTATGTCCCCCCAGATGTCAGCAGTCAGTGGCTTTGGGGGCACCCTGGCTGGAAATGACAGACAGGACACTTGGATTGTTAGCCGGAATGGATCTTGCCCCCATGGCTTTCTGGATCTTTTACACCTCCACATCACCTTTCATCAGGGAATGTAACTCTGGGCCTGTGAAAAGAATTATTTTTGTCTTTTGTTTGACTGTTTGACTTTAAACTTTTTACTTGGCAGTGGTTTGAGGTGCCCCCTTCATCCTTGCATTATGACGAGTAGTGAATAATTATATTTGTATTATTTACAATGTTCATGATTTTACAAGACTCTGTCCTCTTCTGGGTGGAGCATCCTAGGCTCTTCTTATACACAAGCCATTCCACACCTTGTTGCTACCTGTCTACTTTTGCTACCTGTCTACTTTTTTATATTTTTGCATTTTGAGATAGGGTGACCATTACCGAATGGACTGTCTGGCTATAAGTGTACCACAGACGGTATTTCCCGGTCCTCTCTTCTCGTACATTCCTAACTTTGTTTGCTTTTTTGGATAGTGCAGAAATATACATAGAAAAAAATATATATACAGTGCACACAAATAGTGTGAAGTTTTCAGAAAGTGTTCTAGAATGATTCCAGGATCTTCTCCGAATTTAATTAGCTATTCTAAAGCCTATCATTTTGTCCTTACAATTAGAAAGATTGTTTCCCAGGCACATCCCTTTGCACTCACCGATACTGAATTTCACCTGTCATTTTATTGCATAGCCATTCAAGCTGCAGTTACATGTGCAGCTGATCCCAGCTGATGGCTCCTTGCCGCTGAAAGGAAGAAGACTTGCTCTTCTCTCTTCTTTTCCCTAATTACTGCTTTCCCCCACCCCTACTTTCCATGTCATAGCTCATCCCTCACTTGCTGTGGCCCTGGTCCTTGCGAGACCCTTTCCCAAACCCGTCCAACTCATTAAAACTGCAGAAAATGCTCAACTTCATTTGCTAGGTTCATTTTCTGATGTTTTCATGAGCTAAATGAGCTCATGGAGAAGTCAAGGACGGGGTGAGCAGTGGGGAACGTGTGGCCAGGAGCATGGGAGGAGGTGGGAGCTATTGGCATCCTGTCGCTCATTAAACCATACGCCGAGTGGCCTGAGATCCTTCATGCAAGTCTTCACAATCAGCTTGAGATTGGATAATTCAAAAAAATACTGTTTCATCTGCAAATTTTGTCACCTCATTGATTTACCCTTTCCCAAGTAATTTATGAACATGCTGAAACGCTCTGCATGGGAACTTCCTGACTTCCTCTGTAGTGAACCATGATGCAAACAATTCATTTACCTTTTTTTGCAAATATTTTTTGAGTGCATCTTTCATTCCCTGTGTTATTTGTTAGCCACAGAAACTCACTAATAGGCTTCCTGCTTCTGATGTGTTGAAAAAGGCTTTATTGTTCGTATGTAAGCCCCTACAACGTTTTTCTCTTTTGACCAGTCTCCTTAACTTGCCAGGATTACAGTCTTTTCTGCTGTCATCATTTGGATGCAAGTTCCACTTTTCAAAGGTTGCCTTTTCCTTCTGGTAGTCTCCTTTCTTTTATTGTTCACTGTTGGGCTTTTGGGGTCCAGCTGGGGTCCTTTGCTCGATGGCATAGGTTTACTCCGAGCCTCTAGCAGGAGATCTCTAAACAATTTCTGTATCACCCGGAAACATTTTACCTTCTCATTTGTTTTCTGAACTGTTTTTCTAACTACTTTCCTTATTCTTAGGATGTTTTATGGTTTGAGGGTTTTGTTTTATTTATTTATTTATTTTTATTTTCCTTTCCTACAAATAAGGGAATTTGACTATATTATGGTCACTATTACAGAAATAATCTGTCTTCAACCAAAACCCCTGTGTACTATGCAGGATTGCATCTACGTTGGAGGTTTCTCCAAATTGCTCCATAAAGAAGTCAATAAAGATACCCAAAGCTGTCTTTTGGTCAGACCTCAGTACAACATTTGCCCTGCCTGTGTGGCGATGATTGAAGTCACCCATTAACACTGTGCTTTTCCACTTTTGTAACCAACTTCCCTTAGCCTTTCCTGGTCTCTGGCATCACCACGCATAGGTGGCCGGTTGGTAGCTTTAATACTTTTTTTTTCCATACAGGCATGGAATTTCAACCCACAGATCTTTGGAACTCTTTCATACAGTTAAATATATATTAGTACAGTCTACTGTATTATTCCTGTATCTCTATTATTACCGCATCCTCTGGATTAACTTCCTTACCTTGAATTTCCAGATGCTTATGAAATTAATATTGTAATTTAAAAGTAGGCATTTTGTTTTACCCATCTTAACTTCAGGCTTGGATTTTGTGTTTGCAAGATAAATAGATAGATATTTATATATATACACACACAGATGTATAGATCTGTATATATATCTATATAGATATATACACACACACATACAAATTTAGTGATACACGTAGCATTCTTGTATGGTGGATACCAGCAATATCCCATTTTTTAGGTGCAGGAATTAAGAGACAAATTTTATATCCAGATTCCAGCTACGAATGCATAAAGCCTGACATACAAAATTACTTTTGGAATCTAAAAGAGCAGTGTGGTGTGGTGGGTGCTGCTTGAGAGGGGAGTGCCAAGTGCTCTGCATTGCCTTCTGAAAGTGCAGTGAATTGGAAAACGCTCACTTAAGTCGCTAGTCCAGAGCGAGGCAGAGGCAGAGCTTGAATCGGGTACAGACGAAGGCACCGATCGAACGTCTGCAGTACTTAATCTCTGCAAATGTTAATAAAAGTATTAGGCAGGCAACATGTTTCCTCTTGTTTTGTTATGGTTGAATTTCATATGCAGACAGCATGCCACGAACCTCATTTTCCCTTGCCATCCCTTCACACCAGCAGCAGCTTTCCCGAGCCTCAGGCACCGCAAGCTCTGACTCATTTACTTAATATTCCTCTAATGAAACTGCCCAGAGCTCTGGACCTATTCTCCTCCAAAACAATCTTTCTCCTCCCTATTTTTCCACACCCTACACTTTCTTCTCGGCTCCCGTCACATTCCTAATCAGACTTTAGCTGAGGTTCCTTGAGCAGACCTTCCTTTACTGCCAGCCCTTCCATTCCCTGCCCAGTTGCCTCCCCCTCCTGCCAGCCCATCTGCGGCAGACAGGCTGCGAGGACCAGCCCGCAAGTCGAGGCTGGTGGTGTGAGATGACAATGGAGGTACCAGACGGCCTTTGTAGTGAAGCCAGGAGGGCGAGAAACAAGCAGGAGCGTTTCTTCAGCTGCGGTGCGATGGGGAGAAGGGGACAGCCATCGCGGTCTCCTCCCCACCTTGACTTTCTAGCAGGACCCAGGGTAGCTTGAAGCTGCGCTAATTTGTAGGGCATCCTTTGCGAGAGGACCGCGGGGGCTGCGGCAGGGGAGCTGGAACGAGCACAGAGTGTTCCTTGCAGAAAGGATGGGAACGGCAGAACTGGCCTGTGGAGCCGGGGCTCTCTGTAGTGCCTTGGTGGGCTGGAGGGTACTGGGATGAGCAGAGCCCCAACCCAGGGGGCTGCCACCAGAAATAACCAGAGAGCAGCTGTGGTAACTCTTGCCCAGCTTTGATGAGGACCACATTACCACCTGAAATCCACAGGTGACGAGGGGGCAAAGGGAACTGCAGATGTTCAGCACACGTTGCAATGCTGGGGTCCAGAAATGGGGACTTTCAGCTCCTTCCCCCTGCCCCAGGGCCATTGGCTTTGCTTTCTCCTTGCTCAGAGGCTGGAACTGAACATTGTGAGCAGCAGAACAGCTGGGATGCAGCTATTAGTTTATATATTATATATATATTATTATATTAGCTAGTAGCACTGCATGAGAGACTGTGAAACCTGACAGCAAAGCTGTGTGGTGGGGGTAGAGGGAGAAAGAAAACACGTTTAGGGGCAACCAGCACACCTGTGAGTTTTCCTGGATGGGGGGCACAAATGATGCTGGAATGGGTCTGACCTGAACTGGACTGCTCGGGACGGCGTGGCTGCGTCAAGAGATGCTGGTGGGCTAGTGGTGTTACCGTTACTCACGATGTAGAGATCTTCAGGGGGAATTTCAAACCCATTCTTAAAGATTTCTGCATTGTTGATGTTTTTTTGTCTGTATTTGTTATTTTACTGAAATGTACAGTCCCACTTTGAAGGACTTTGGTCCTCATGGGAAGAAGATGGGGCTGATCCAGAGCAGGGCTGGCTGCCCAAGGCTGCGAATGGCAGCAGCCATTATGAAAAATACAGGAATGATGCTTCTTCATAGGGCTGAAAAACACGAAACCTGTGAAGCTTGGCTTCTCAATCTCAGCGCTGATTAACAAATTACTTGCTCCTAAGGAACATGTTCTGCCCAGTTTGCAAAACGGTGGCGCTTTATGATCCTCAGGATTTCTTTTATAAGTATTGATTTAGACAGTCACAGATTATTCGGTGGCATCTGCAGAATCACTGCATCCAGTGCTTGCTGCAAGCGGCAGAGTGATTTGGTGGGGTATTGATATTTGATAGGCGGGTGGGTGTCCCTGACCAGGTTTCATGGTCAGTGGATGGAGGATTTCTTCCTCCTGAGCAGCTCTGGGAGGATGCACAGGTAGGTTTTGAGCAGTGGGAGAGAAGGATTTGTTTTTGGGTGGATGATCTGGCTGGCGAAGGGCGCGTGGGGGCAGGGAGGGAGGCAGGGGAGGAGGCTGCGCGGGGCAGGTGGGTTGGGAGATGCTGGGGAGGAGGTTTACCTCTGCAGAAGGGGATTAACCGGGTGAGGAGGACTAGGTCTGTCCAGGGGTGCAAACGGAAGGAATGAAGCCATTTTACATGCACGGTGCAGAAACTGCAGGCTGTTAATGAACCTCGCGCGTTGTGCTGGCAAGGGGAGGGCTGGTGTGTGTTATTGTCGGCATTGCACACACAAAGCTCTCCTGGGCCGGCTGCTCCTGCAGCCTGTACAGACAGGCCTGAGCTCCTCAAAGACGAGGGATCGGATTCTTGCCCTCCGGGGGTTTCCAGCCAGCTCACAGTTCAGAGGAGTCCTTTCTTTCTCCTCCTGTTCACGCCCTGCAAAGAATTTTCTATCAACAAAAGAAATTGTTTTATAATCAACTTGATGTTCATCCCCAGTCCTGGGGTATGAAAGGGGTTTTGAAGGACCAGGGAAATGGAGCCTGGAAGTTGTGGAAGCAGGGGACAGCAGCCAGTGGCACAGCCCGGCCAGGACGGGGCAAATGAATTTTGGGGGCACTCCAGAGTCAGTGAAGCTCTCGGGTGCAGCTCTAGGAGTGGGAGTAATTGGACAAAATGCCAGAAAAGGAACAGTCCCTAGAAAGAAACAGTGGGGGGATCCCTGGTACATGCTCTGGTAGGCTGAGAAGACTGTTACTCCTGCAGCTTCTGTGACTGGACTCTAATGTCTCTGATTGCTCCATCACATGAAGATGCTTGAAATGTTGATTGTAGCTCGGGCTGTACCTCAGCATCAATAGGACCGTGTCAAACTCAGAAGGATTTTCTTTGAACACTGTGGGTCACCATTCCAGGGAAAAACCAGTCTAGTTGAACCCTACTTGATGGCAGCCCTGTCATGAACCTTCTCTTCTGTGCAGAGGTGCAGAAGTGGGATGTCATGAGAGCCTGGGGAGGTCTTGTCAACATCAAGTTCAAGAGCTGTGTGACAACCTGGGGAAAGAAGGAAGTTTTCTCCTTGAAGAGAACACATACTGTGGGTTTTGCAGTGCACGGTTTTCAGAACTGCAGCACACAGATGTGGATGACCAACAGATTTTAGTTTGTCCCTGCCAGTGGAGGTACTGGACAGTGCTCATGGCACACAGCTGGCCGTGCAGCTGGGAAGGACAGACGCCGTTCCTCTCCTCAGGAGTGTTAAACACGTGCGATCAGCTTGCAGGCTGTACCAGCTCTGAAACACAGCTGCCATCAGCATCTCCTGGAGCAGTTACCCATCTGCCATCACTGTTACAAATGGTTTATGGTGGGAGATAGAGAACTTGCCATTTTTATCACAGAGAGATGCCCTGCAGTCTCCTCTTAAGTGATGGAAATATTAAATGTTTCCAAATCCTATGTCCACTATTTCTGTGCATGTTACAGCCTCGTTTGTAGCCCAGGTCTCATAGTCCTACCATGAAGCCAGTGACTGTTGTTCATTTCTTTGCCCGTTCAGGCTGCAATTACAGGTATGTTTTCTGCCTCTTAAAGCAAAAATTACTCAAAGCTCAGAAAAAGATGGGGCTCAGACAGCCCAACTGTGGTTTCAGGATGAAGACGGGGCAGGGTGGTGGGCAGGTTGCTGAGGAACATCGTCAGAAGGAAGGGCCTCCAGGTGAAGGCACAGCCTCCACTCTCAGGACACATGGAGTGGGGGGGCTGGCAACCTCAGGCTGGGCAGAAGAGCTGTTTTGAGTTATCTGACCATACTTCAGGCTTTTGTAAAGCAGCTGTTGCTTCCCTTTGCAGTACAAATGTCCCTGCCTTGGTCTGTGGTGGTGGAGTCAATATTTTTTAGAGAAAGATGGAAGTGTGGGCTCAGGAGCTGGACTCGGTTACCTGACTGGTTTTCTTGGCTTCCATGAATATGTCCAGAAGCTGGTGAGTTTGAAAAGGAATTTTTTTGTGCTTACAAAAGGCGGTTTTTAAATGTCAAAGTTGAAAGTACTTTTCCTTAGCAAAAAAATCACCACCAAGCCATCCAGAACCGGCTGGGCATGCAACCGTCTGAGCAGCTAGGCTGACTCCATGGCATTTTGTAGGAGATTTTTAGGGCTTTAAAGGCAGCCCCATCTTGATGTTGTGTCTCCTAGCCAGTAGCACGCACTGAACAACACACAACAGCCTTTGAGCTGTTTGTGTCAGAATTGTTTGCTTACTTAATTTTAAAACCACCACATCCACATAATCGGAGGGATTGCCACATCATGATGCTCTGAAAGTGTCCTTTGGCACTCGATTTACAACAGCTAAATAGCAATGGGGTCAGTGGCCAGCTGGCCACCGAAGCAGGAAACTGAATGACAACGAGAATAAATAGTGTTTCATGGAGCTGGAGTGTCTGACAGTGCTAGAAGCTGTGAGGACAGATCAGCCTCCAGAATATTAACCGCGGAGAGGGCTCTCGATGGTTGCTCAACTATCTGCCAGCAGTGATGGCCATGGGAGCAAACAGCATGTGGACTCATACCCCCTCCCCGCACACACATGTGCCCCTGCGGGAGCAGGAGCATTGCATTGCCCACTAAGGTGATGATTTTTGCTGGGGACGGAGGGAATGGTTGATACAGTTGTACAGAAGTGGTATCTCTGCAGGTTTCCAAAGAACGAGAAACAGCCATCCTTGGACAGATCTCTAGGAGAAGCAGCAGTGTTTGGGAATTCCCCAACCCCCGGTAGCAGAAGTGATTGATGCGAGCTGTGAGATTATAGGATTGGTAAATGAGAAATACTGTTTGGGCTGTCAGCCTGCCCACGCGGTGAGGGGTGCTCGTGATTAAGAGCACTGTCATTTCGTGTGTGCCACAAGAATGGCAGGCACTTTGCAGACATAAGGACTTGATCACAGATGCGGGAAGAAAGCTCAGGCCAAGAAGAGCAGGAAGGAGGGGCTGTGGCACTCTTCATGTCGATTAGATTCAGCAAGGAGGGTCACTTCCAGACTATTTTTTGGTATTAGAGGAGGATTTGAGTGCTTCTCCAGGAAAAGTGCCACCCCCACTACCCCACAGCAGTTTGTCCAAGTTGACCTCAGTGGTTTCCTGCCAAAAATACCTGTGAACAATAATGACTTGTTAATGATTTATCCCTGTGTTCTCAAGTGCTGCACTGATTCCTAATACAACAGAAACCATCGAAGCAGTGCTCTGCAGGCTTTAAGGTTTTGGCTACAGTGGCTTTTTGTCCTTACACAGTGACAATGATGCAGATTGCATGAGGAAACCAAGGGCTTGGTGTATTGGGCAGTGTAAATGCACATTGTTCAGTGTAACATTACGGAGTATTGGTGGGAAAATCAACTGAATTGTACTGGGGGAGAAATCAACTGAGCTGTAATGAAGGATTGTCCCTTCCAGAGTTTGCAGACAGTTGTGAACAGACACTTCAGCAGTTTCCACGTGGTAACGTCAATACCAGCGAGGCACAGCTATATGGGGAGTTTGCTTTCTGCAAAGAGAGCTGCAAATTCACGTTGCATGGGCCAGGCATGGCTCTGGCGATGGGGGCTGTGAGAACAAGCTCTCTCCTTCCCTGGGAGATGGGCACCTGCCATTTTCACAGGCCATCAGGGCTCCGTTATGGCATGGAATGATGAGATACAACATTAAAAAACTGTTCTATATGCTTCCAGCATGGCTGTGTAATAAACCCTTGATCAGACATCCTGCCTCAGTGAGGGGGAGCACGGCAAGATGAAAAGCAGCAGATACAGAGGGAGAATGTGTGATTGCAACAACCACCTCCACCCTTCAGAACCAGGAGAAAAGGCAATCAAGCCTAGGAACTGGAGTCTGCATGAGTCAACTCAAGGTGCAGATGGCTGATTTTACACAACGTAGTGTAGTTTTATCGCTGAGCAGCCATATCAGAAGTTCTAGCCAGTGCTAGACTCTCTTTTCCAGTGGTCTTTCTCCGGCAGGGACCAGCGTCGTTGTTAAGAAAAAAGCAGAAAAACAGCAGAATTGGCAGGTGTCAGGCTGGCAGCTCCATCCGTCATGTCTCCTAATCTGCAATAACCAGAGATGAGAGAGAGAGACTTCCCTCCTGTAAGCAGAAGGGCTTTTCTCCTTTCTGAACTTCTTTTAGTCCTAACTGCTGTGATTCCAGATGTCCTCGTTATCCCGGCACTCATCCTCCTTTTGGATCTCTGTCCCCTCTCGAGGAGACGCGGGTTGATGAGAGTTGGATCCTCCGGTGGAGGTGATGTCGCAACTAACCTACTTTCACTGCCTCAAACAAATGGTCTGTGAATGGCTCCCTTCCCATTTTGCGGAGTGAAAAAAGCTGTTAGAGCTCAGTCAGTCTGTACCATTTTAAAGTAACGTTTGGTCAAATTATTGGGTGGCCTTGAGTAAAGACAGTGGGTAGGGAATCTTCTACTGCATCACATTCTGTTGAGCAGGGAAGTTATTTAACTTTCTGCCCCTTTTGTCCTTGATCCTGTGTATTCGCAGCTCCGTGCTGCTCTGAACACTGCAGCAGAGGTGGCTGAAAACGGAAATTTCTTCACCTTTTTGGCCTCAGTTTCTTGAGTACTGGGCCAAGAGCTGTGTCATCCTCGTCCCTAAGAACCTCCGCGTGGAGACATGCCCTTTGGTGATGAATACTGGAGTCTTCAGAGGCTCCCAACAGGCTGAAACTAAGGGGAAGAGTTTTGTACTTACCTGCTTCAAGCTCCTTTCAGCGTGCCAGCCCAGCTCTTTGAATGTCTGTGGTATCTTCAGGGGCTGGACTCCCCAGGATGCAAGCTTGGTTACACACAGCGAGGATGGTAATAGTCAAAGGTGCGTCTGAGATCTAACAGAGATCACTCTTGGAAGTCTCCTGTGAGAATATCTTCAGTCAAAAAAAAATAGTTATTGACTTAGCTGAAATCCTTCATGGGGTTCATTTGCAGAGGATGTTGTGGAAGAAAGTATAAATGGGCAAAAGGGAATGAGGCGTGTTTGTGAAATCCTTCAGGCTGTTGACCACCCTACTCTGGGTACGTCCTCCAGATCAGTAACCTCAGTAATGCTGGAAAGGTATAGAAAGTGGAAGACCACTCTTTGAGTGGTCTCTGCTGGCTTGTGAGAGACGGGTCACAGGGTTACGTCAATTTTGGGTCCAACCCCGTGTGCCTGTGCTGAAATTCTCATTTCTGCTCAGCATCTGAAGACATGGGTGAAATAAATTTTCAAACAATTCCAACTTTGCTCTTCAGACTGGTGCAACCTTGTGTGACCATGTGTTGTGTGGTCTTAAAAGAGCACGTGCGTGTACATTGGAAGGGGAAGGCTGTAAATGAGCCAGGACTGCGACCCAGACACCCCATCTTTGGTGCCTCCTGTAGCAGTCGATGAGCTCAGCATCCCCAGGAGCCCGGAGCTGCATTCTCGGCATTCCTGCAGCTCCTTAGATGTCAGTGATGTCATCGATAGCAGCCAGGGAATTGCGGATCCCAGAGGGCCTGAACTCATGTCTTAGCAAGTAAGCGTAGGAGGAACCAATTTTTGTAGTGTATTGCACTGTACTAGCAAGTTTTATTGAATCAAATCACAGCAAATATATTTGCATCTACATTTCTGTCTCCTTGCAATACTACAACATCCAACAAGAGAGGTACTTGTGTCCTTCACCAGCCACTCTCTCATCCCTCTTTAAAAAAACTACATCTGAACAATAAAACAATGGGAAACCGGTATGGTATGTGGTTAAAAAGCAAGTAATTTATTCTTTTAGCTATTCAATCTTCACCCTTATGCCTGGGACCTGCTGACATACATCATATTTCAAGCACACGATTGGCACCACGTGAAGGCATCAGCCCTTCTCTGGAAAGCATCCCTTGGAAACTCCATCTCTTGTCAGCCTGCGAAAGAGACGCTTTTGCATTTTTTGTGCAGGACAAAGTGCCTTGTATTGGGAACACAGGAGCAAAATTTTAACATAAATTTTCATACTTTTATTATCTGGCCTTTTCTACAAAGAGTTTTTGGATGATGGCATACCAGCACTGCTGCAGCCTCCTGGTAGGCATGAGATGCATCAGTTCATGCTGCTGGCGTAGCTGGGAGTTTTAAACCCCGGGCGGGACTGAAGCGGAGGTTTTTTAACGATGGTCTGCGTATACCTTGAAGCCATGGTAGCTCAGTCTGCAGACATCATGTAGTGAACAGTGTTAAACAGCATTTTACAGCCTAAAGTTCGGTGGTAAGGGGGACTGATGGTCCATGAGGCATGTCTTTATCTGAAATGGAGATTTTAATTTTTTTTTTCTAGTTGTGTTTAGGAAGTTGCCTCTGACAGAAACTTCCAGGAGCAATGCACGGCACAGAGATTAGCTTCTGCTCTCACTGAACCTCCCCAGGTTTCTGTGGGTGCAGGACCATCGGTAGGATGGAGCCGTCCTCTGCAGCTGCAGTATTTCCTGCCTCGGAAGCAGTTTGCTCTGTAGCTTCAGTGCTGCTTGAATGTGGCTCTGTGTTACTCAGCTGTAATTAGAGCAGCTTGCCAGTCTTGATTTCATCCTGTCGTTTCAATGGGATTTCCAGACTTGGTGCAGTTTGCCCCAGAGAGCTGGGGCTTGTTTTCTAACCCAAATCTAGCCAGACCTTATACCTACACCTGCATTTTTCCAGCTACAAATAACAATGGAAGTGATTTTATCTAATCTCCCACCACCTGGTTTGTTCTTGTCCACACTCTTAGGCATGGGGGTGTTGAAAATGCTTTTGGCAGGAGTAGCTTTAAGCTGTGTAACCACCAGCATTAACACAACCACCCAGGCTACATGTAAAGAACGAGGTATGGACGGCAGCGACCTCGTGCAGGGAGGGAAACCTGGACAGCCAGAGCTCATGGGCTGCGTGGTGTCCTCTAATAAAGTCTGGAAGCCAGCACAGGCAAAGTCCTAGGTGATGTCCTGCAGGGAAGAGCCCACCCCGCATGGACCCATGGGGCACGAGGGGCTTTAGGAACCGCTCAGGCGTTCCCATGTCTCTATGTGACTTGGTGGCCAGTCCCCAGGACACCTCGCCAGAGCAGATCTGTGACTTTCTAGCTTGGGTTTCATGATCGAGTGCTGAAGGCCCCTCCTCTACACCGGCATTTCGGCGCTGTGCTTTGGAAGGACTCCAGGCCAGCAGTGAAGGGCTCTTTGATAATATCTGACGGGCGGGTAAGAATTTTGGGCAGCAGCCAAGGTACACATTGCCTGTAATCGTTAACTCGGTCTGTAAACAGTTCAAACGGCACTGAAGAGGCCGTCAGTTATTACATTAGAAAAAAGCCTTTCATCTCCCCGCTCAGAAGCCAGCCGTACAGTACCGGCCCCTGCTGAGCCGACTGTAGCTGCAGGTCTGCAGGCAGGGCAGGCAGTGCAGGCAGTGCTTGGTCATACAATGAGCGCCGCGCTGAATGGCTGACCTTCAAACCTTCGGCGCTGAAGCAATAACTAAATCATTAGTTTCCTTTTGTTCTGCACCTGGCTGAGGCGGTGGAGCCCAGGGATATTCAAGGGGGAGGGGATCAGGCAATGTTCCCCCCGGGGCACAGCGCCAGCGGGGAAGGCTCAGCAGGGGTGACTCCTCCACCCCATGCCCATCTCCTGCCTGCAGCTTTTCCCTGGTGAGCACAGGTTCACGTGCAATCATGACAAATGCCCATGTTTCACTTGTGCCCAGGTAAGGCTTCCCTGGACCATTGCTGGTTTCTCCGGAAACAGCCACAATTGGTTCAGGTCCACGTCAGGGCCCTGCAATCTTCAAGCAATGGTAGAGGCAACACTGCTGCTGAGCTTCATCTTCAGAAGAGTCCTAGAGGATTTGCCGGTCCACATCAACCTTGGGAGAGCCCTGTGGTCTCCTTCCAGGAGCAGTTCAGCCCTCCTGGAGATGTGTGAAGCTTCAGAAGAAATTATGGCATAATCTGCCCCAAGGAGAATTTCCTTGTCAGTCTTTGCTCTTCTAGATCTGTTATCTCCTTTCTCAAAGAGCAAGAATGCTCTTTCTGGCATCCACTTTCAAGGCTTTAACTTTGAAACCCATTGTAGAAACTTGCTCGTTGAGGAAACGTATTCCAGTCTCTGCAGTAAAGTGATCTGGGTTTGGGTGAGCCTTTGTATCTGGCCCATCACTGCAGAGTTGCTTCTAGGGTCAGACCTGTCTCCTATAAAGGTGCTTGACATGTCAGTAGTGAAGACCTCTTGTGCCTGTGCCACCCCTAAGTTGGTCCCAAGTGACAATACAGCTTTGTGCTTTGAGTGGTAGGAAGGATGCCACTGGGCTGCCACGCTGTCTGCACAGCTTGGGTTTTGCCAGTGCTTCGAGCTGTTGCTGAGGGGCAAGACTTGTGTGAGTTTTGTGAAATAGTTTTAACCTCCAAACCACTGTCAGCACAGTGCAGATGGTCGTTGTGTAAGAGGGCCTTGAAGTATGGAGACTGCCAGTGGCATTGTCCCCCAGAGTGGGGACAAGTTGAGCCCTCTAAGGTATATGAGATGAGCAGGTCAACATGGGTTGGATGCTGTTCATTAGGTTTTGAACCCAGACTGCTTGCAGTGTGCTTGGAGGCAGCAGGAGCGTGAGCTGTTCTCCCGTGACTTGGGCCAGCTTGCCTTTACTTTCATTTAGTGGTGTGAGTCAGGGCTGACTAGAGAACCTCCCTTTGCCTTTGATATTCCAAAATGGATGTGTGGACCAGGGAGAGAGAATTTAACCAGACATTGTGATGAAACTTTGCCAAAAATTTCCTTCTTGGCCCATACTATCATTGTGGTGGCTGTGCTAGAAGAAGTGACACTTGCTTCCCCTGTGTTGGACCTCTCTGTCCATAGGACAGCAAACTTCAGCAGCGCTGTCAGTAGGACAGTGAGGTGTGTAGCGAGAGTTTTCTCCAACACCATGGCTATGTTTGTGCAATTAGATGGAAAAGATCCAGGCTTAGTGACTCACCTAAACCATCTAATCCTACACATGAGATAATCAAATAAACGTCCCTCTTGGGGCTCAGCACTTCTCTTTGTTGCTCACCAGCGTTGTAATGAAAAGGAGAAGGAGATGCAGTTATTGATTAGGGACCAATTTGTTGTATCAAACCCCCGGGCACTGCTGACCCTTGAGACGGACCAAAGATAGCGAAGCTCATGAGCACGCGTAAGGGAACAAGCACAGGAGTATTGCATTGGCAGCTTGTAGATCCTTTGTCTCCTCTCCCACTTCTTGCCACTCCTTCAGGGGACTCGGATGGTTGTCTGAGCTATTCGCACGTTGAGGTAGGACCTGAGTCTCTCTAAGGATAATGCGTTTGTTATCAGTGAATGTGTTTGTCTGTGACTCACACGTGGGTAAGGTGTGTTTGCTGTTATAACAGCTCTTGAAACCTTATGCAGGTAAATTAAAAAGCCCCATATCCTGATGGCTAAGCTTCATGCCCAGGAGTCATGGAAGTTGCAGTTTTTCCTCGGGCCCCTTGAAACACTCTGCCATTCTCTTCCTTTTCCAACCAGCCATTTCCATCTTCTTCATGGTTAACATCCACTTACCTCCCTGCCTCATCCCTCCTCATTCTCCTTTGTCCTTCCAGCAGCATGCCACAGCACTTTTCAGCTCTGCTGTAGCTGCATGACGGCCTCCTGGCAGCATCTCCTGTACCTTTGGTAGCGTCCCCTCACTCCTGCTGCTGTGTCTGAGTAGAGTGACAGCTACATAGTGGAGTGATCTTGGTGTAAGAGGGGCTTCTGTGGTGCTGATAGAGCTGGAGGGTTAAGATAAACTGAGAAGAGCCTCTCTTACACAGGAATAAAGATGTTCACGCAGTGTGAGCGCTGGGGGAGACCAGGGGAAGAGGATCTGATGACTGGGGTGTCCCAGCAGGGCAGCGTAGCTGGCAGGAGCATTCCTCGGGCTTGCCCTGTGCCACGGGAGCACAGCACTGCCCCACATCGCAGACTGAGCCTGCTAAGGGCTGTCAGTGCTTCGGTGACGCGGCGTGTAACTGAGAAGACCGGGGAAGCCACGTGTCCTGTTCCACCGGGGCCGTGCAGAGGTCCCCAGAGGTTTCCCGGGTGCCAGCAGTTGTGACAGTGTCTGTGCTCTGACACTTCTGGGAGATGCACCGTGCAGGTGCTCATCTGGCTTTCAGAGCTGGTACATCTGCCCTGCTCCTTCCTGCGGCAATCCTATCGCAGGTTCCCCGTCTCCATCTCCTGATAGACCCCAGCAGAGGATCTTGCCCTATAATTCTCACAGCAAGGTCAGTGTTAGCAGCAAAGATGGGGAGGAGGGTAGTAGAGCACTTCTACTTGCGTTTTTGAAGTCTATGAAGGAATGTAAACCTATGAAGGAATATAATTTATTTAGCTCAGAGCCTCACTGACAGACTTCCAGAAGGGAAGAGGGTATATTGAGCCAGACATTGATATCCACAAATATAGAAATGTTCGCATTCTGCCCTCACGAGCTTGTGCTCTGTGACAGTGACATGGCACAGCTGGGTGAAGCAAGCAGGTCAGTGGGGAGTGAGCATCCCCAAACGACAAGCAGACATGGCACGGCGATGCCCGAGATGCTGCGTACCCTCAAAAGGCCACGCCGTTCACCGTGCCTTAGGCTCCTTGCTTATCTCCTCGCTGTTGCCAGGCTCCTTTCTGTTTTGTCGTGTAGCTCACCTGCGAAGGAGCTTTTCCAACAAGGCATTTCCATCCACTGCAGACTGCGGCACCAATGGCGCATGCAAAATGGTCCTGGCATGAGCTGCAGCAGCGGAAGGGCTTGCTGTCCTGAACAAAATCATTGCATGCTTCTCCTGGCTCTGCACGCTTGAGTATTCCCTCAACGTCTTGCGTGGGATTCAAGCTGCTGGCATGCCTGTGAGAGGGAGGGCAGGGGAACTGGTGCTGGGTCGCAGTCAGAAGTCGCACAGCTGTCCCCCATGGGTAAGGCAGCAGCTGGCTCTGCTGATGTTCTGCAGGAGCCCGCAGGGTGGGAGAAGCTCTCCCAGCCCTCTGGCACTGACCACGAATCTCAGCTTTATTCTAATATTTGGTTTCTAGCCCAAATATTTGTGGCAGAAGTCTTCCAGCGGGGACGTGAGCGTGCAGCATGGGGGTGCTGCCCACACGGGTGCACCAGACCCGAGGCAGAACCCCCATGTCTGCAGTACCCCTGTGCAGCCCCAAAATGTGCAGGGAACAGGCAAATACCACGTGATGCTCCTCTGCAGCTCCCCAGCTGCCGGCAAGCTGTGCTCAGAGACGGCCTGAGCTGGGGCTGGTGTCCGCATCTTTGCATTTAACAGCTCTTCATGGTCTTTTGTTCCATGAATTCTCCATATTTTTAATGATCTTATGTATCTCTAACATATCCCAACTAAGCTGAAGAATTCCTGTTTACTTAATTTCTTCTTGTACAGAAACAGTGCCCTCTAAGATGGAGTGAGCAGGACTTCTTGTAATATTCAAGGTGTTGACACACTGCAGCTTTATCTAGTCGATTTTCTTTTTTTAATTCATTTTTTACAGTAATGCCTAACAGTCTGTTTGCTTTTTGACAGTTGGGTGATTCAACAACACTTCCCATAAAACTCTCCGCAATGACTCCAAGATCTTTCCTGTTCATTAACAGTTAACCTAGAGCTCACCCCTGTGTAAAATAGCTAGACATATTTTTTCATATTTGCATTTTTTAACATCTTCTTTCAGTCTGTCACTCAGTATCACGAGATCCCTTTGCAGCCAGTTTTAATATTTACCAACTTGAATATTTATGTATTACTGAAAAACTCGGCCACTTCACCATCCCCTCATTTTCCAAGTCCTTTGTGAGTATTTGGACAACATAGTTTACTTCTGGGACTGTCCTGGTAAGTTCACGCCCTTGTAAAGGCTGACCTGCTTTTTTCCCTTCCTGGTTCTGGAGATGACCCTGGGTAGTACTGCATGACGTTCTGTCATCTTCCATAGCCTTGACCTTGTAGGAGAACAGAAGAGGAGATACCAGTGTACGGCATTAACTGAACTACCTTTATTCCCACACTTGCTGACTGCTTTGAGGAGCCCCGTGGGTCTGTGAAGCACCACCCTCCTTTTCCAAAGCGCTGTTAGTTCTTCCCTTCTCTTCATTATGCTGTCATTTACCAGTTTTTTTGGCAGGGAAGTCAGGATTATCGATCTGCCATTCCCTGCATCGCTCTCAGCTTCTTCAAATTCAGCTTGGTATTTGCTACCTGCGATTTTTCTGGTATTGTGTCAATTTAGTGATGAGTTATATGTTGGTGTTAACAGTTCACCAGTTTAGTCCATGATTTTTCTAGAGCCCTTTGGTGAACACTCTCTTGTCCTGTTCTCTTCCTCTCTTTTCCATGCCAACCTTACTGGTTGGTTATAAAATTTTTACTGCCACTTCAAATCAAATCAATCCTTTTGACTCATCCCCCATGAAGGAAGGGTGTGAAGTACTCTTGAGTTCCCTTACAGAGAAAACTGAGGCTGTCAGGGACTTTGCTTCCCCGAGTCCTTTTTCAGCCCTTGTCCCTAAAGACTCTTTTGTGAACAGAAAGGGGAACAGAAATGTTGAAATGGTTCTTGGGGAAAAAAAAGGCGAATAATCTCTTTTCCATGGGCATGGTTGATTCAGTGAGAATTAATAGGCTTAGACTGCAGCAAAACCGATGCAGATGAGGCATTAGAAAGTACTTTCCGGTGTCGAGGAGAAGGCAGCCCTGGAGTGGGTGAGGAGTCTCCCTTTTCGGAGGTCTCGAAAACAGGTTGAGCGAGTGTCTCTGAAGAATGTTTTAGGTCTGGCTGATCCTGCCTTCGGGCAGCAAAGTGGGCTAGATGACCTCTCAGGGTCATCTTTTTTTTCCTACTGTTTTATAAATGAAGCCCCCAAGTGAGAATCAAGCACCTCTCTATGCCTGGCTTTCCCCAGGACCTTTCCCCTGCGTTTCTGCAGGCGAGCTCCTGGCTGCTCGGTACAGCCTGTGAGTGGTGCTGGCACGGTGAGTCGGACAGGCTGGTGTGAAGATAGTGGGTCTAGTGGGAATAAAGTGGGAAAGATGGCAAGGGTAAGTTAGAAAAGAGAAATTCAGTATTTTAGGAGAGGTGGTGTGGACAGAAAAGGTAGAAAAGAAGGAGATGCCATAAGGTAAGGAAACAGGAAAAAAAAAGTGGTAGCAAGCACATAGGGATGCGGAGGAGCTCTGCATCCTGTTGAAGGGGTGACAGGAGGGACGTGGTGACAGGGGGAGATGGAGTGACAAAGCCAGGGGGTTCACAGGTCTGGTTGACAGTGTCTTATGTGCAGTGCCAGGGCCAGGGTATGGGCAGAGCTGGCAGGGCTGAATTGCCCAAGACCGGGTCCAAACCCTGTCAGGGAACTAGCTAATCCCAACCCCATCTCTGGGATCCCAGCAGCACAGAGCCAGGCAGGGATCGTCCTGGGAGAAGGGTCTGGCAGAGCATCGATGTGACTTCAAACAGGGAAGCCCCAGCTAGAGCAGCACTGCGGGATCCAGTGTAACGCCCATCGAGGTCCTTCTGCTGACCGGGAGCCCCCCGGGAGCGGGGAGTGCTTGTTCAGGACCGTGGTGGGATTTAGGCAACGTGCACGAGACCTCTTCAATTTTGGATATGAACATACCTCCTCTCGCCAGTGACTGGATTTTCCTTTGTCTGCTAGATCAGAGAGGCTTTCTGTAAGAAGAAGCGGCTTCTTGGTTGTGGCAGTCGGTGCTACAGAGGTGCCCAGCCCAGCAGCGTGAGGGATGCTCTGCCTGCAGAAACCCTTCGCTCCTGCCATCAGTGAGCCCGTCTGCAGCCACCTGTATGCACGGGTCTGGTTTCAGAGGGAGTGAAGGATCCTGACTCTCCAGCCAGGGCCACCTCTTGGGGCATGAGTCCTCTGCACTGAGGAATCTCATAATATTTGGTTTTCCGTGTCATCCTTAGATTATTTTTTGAGTCTACTCTTGTCCTGTGAGCACAATGTGCAGCCATAATAACTCACTTATAATGCAAGGGTCAGGGGCAGTGGCAGTGCCAAGAAATGCGGTTGTAGGATGTAGACAGTAAAAGCCAGGTCTTGCTGCTTTGCTGCTGCTTGAGGAGTTGCTGGTATAGCACCAAACAGGAGGAGAAGATGGTAGGAAGAGAGGGAAGAGGTGGTCTGGAGCAGAGACAAGTGGAGCATGTCGCTTGGGTGGATGAGGCGTGTGTCCCTTGCATGAAGAAGAATCCTCCCGAGCTGCCCCCTGGTCATCTTGTACAGAGTGCTGAGAAGGCACCTGGACCCTCAGCCTCCAGAGGTGATTAGTGTCTGATGAGGGACTCGTCACAGAATAACGAGGGGGCCAATAGTCTGCCTCAGCTCCACGGGCAGCTGCCCACGTGAGGAAGGGTCTCGGCTGGCAGGGATCCTGCGTGGCTGTTGCTCTCCTGGCGCTCTCGGCTGCCTGCCGTGCCCTTTGTGGCTGCAGTTGTGCCCCGGCAGGGATGCCCGAGGCAAAGGACCCTTGCTTGGCCAGGGAGGGTGGGTGTCCCAGAGGGAAGGAGGAAAGGAAAAGACCACAGTGCCCAGTCTTAATAGAAAATCAAAGGGAAGGTTTTGGTGCATTCATCAGCAGGTTTTCTCCAGATTTACTGACTGGGTCCCCCTTCCAGAACAGCTGCCAGCATTTTATAGATGCTCCTCACGCTCATTTGGAGCTGCAGAAGCTTAGCTCGTTGCTCTTATTCCCAGTGTTTAATGCTGTGATCAGGCCCAGCAATCCTCGTCACAGAGAGGCTGCTCCGTCCTCAGCACGCGGGACTGTCCCTTGCTCTGTAAAGTCACTGCCCCAGGAACGTCACAGCACCCCAAGTCATTCTCACCCAGGGTCGGACACAGCTCCAAGCAGTGCCAGGAGGTGCAACTTCTTCCCCAATGCCGGCGGCCTGGGCTCCTCCGGGCTCCGGGAGCAAGCCGGTGAAGGCTCAATAACGCTGGCAGGAGGGTTATCTCTGTATTATTAGAAATATCATGAGACACGCTCTTTGCGTTTCCTGTTTTGTGTTTTTCTGCGATTATTAAAATGATATATTAACCAAAAGCCAGAGAACTCCCGGTCAAGCAAACAGAGTACAAAAGTAATGACATTGCTTGGTAAAGGCAGCGGGATCACGGGCACTTCAATGCCGCGTTGGTCTTGGTGGGTGCAGCGCCTGCTCTTGCTTGAGTGAAGCAAGGGGTTATTTGGGAGCCTTCCCTGGGTGCTCCCAAGTTGTAACAGATTGGATTGCTTCCCTGGAAACCTGAATTTCTAGAGTTTATGATGCTTGGCTTGGTACAATTGAGTCTTTAAGTCTGAAGTCTAAATTATATAGCATTTTGACATTTTTCTTCTAATATCACTATGGATTAGAGAGGAAGACCCCAAGAGAAAGATGGATGCCAGTCAAAGGCACGCAGCAGTTCATCGGTGCCAAGCTACTCTGTGCAGTATTTTAAAGCGTAGCAGGTTATGTCTTAGCTCATACTTGTGGTGCCATCTCAGACCTTGGTCTCCGAGCTTCTGAAGGTTAGGTGAGGGTCTGGGGTTTGGTTTCTTTATGCCCTTGTGACTGTAGGTGTTACCTACCTCAAAATCTAGGCAATTTGCAAATGTCTGTGGTTGTGGGTTTGCTGTTTTTTTTTTAATCCTCAGCATTTTAACTCGCTTTTGTGGCTTTGTAAGACCTATTCTTGTTTTGTAGCCCAAGACTCAGTGCTACAAAATGTAGCATTGATTTTGTAACGCCTCCTGATTTTCCAGTGCCGGTGTGCACTCAGAATTGGTGCCGGGTTGTATCACAGCGCAGGCTGCACAAAAACACCCCCGTGACTGCCAGCAGCGGGCCTTGCACTTTTCTGATGGGTGTAACCGTGCCATCAAAGGGGCAAGCTCTGCAAATTACCCTCCCGGGGAAACCCCGATGCCTGCGGGGTCGGCGTAGGCGCAGGCGGGCAGCCAGCGCGGGGGGCTGCTCGGGCATGGGGGATAACGGAGCTGTGGTCTGCGGCAGGAGCCTCCGCCGGGCTCCAGCCGGGCTCCGGGGGGACCTTGGCGGCCGCAGCCGGGAGAAGAGCGGCCCCGGAGCGGCTCCCCCGTGGATGCCCCGCAGCCCCCCGGCGGGGCTCAGCCGGTGAGCTCGGCGGGGAGGGGCAGGATCCGGCCAAGAGCCCCACCAAGCGGTGGCGGCTCCTGCTGCAGCCCCGGGGGCTTTGCCGGAGCTGTTGGGGTGAAGACCGGCATCTCTTGACCCCGGGGATGGCGGGCTCTGAGCTGGTGGGGAGATGCAGGGTGGGATGCTCCAACCTGCACCTGGACCAGCTCCGAGCGTGCAGCCCCAGCCAATTTTAGCACTGTCCACCCTGACCTCTTCAGCCGCAGAGGCTCCAACAGGCAGAGCTCTCCTCTCCCCGTGCCCAGGAGGGCCAACGAGGACATTTTGCATCTCCGAGTGAGCGGAGGTGCTGCTTGTCTCCTTCGGCTTTTGAAGGCTTCCATACAGATGGCTGCATCCGAGCGAATCGCCTACACTCCTTTGTTGTCGGCAGCGAGAAATGGGCATGGTGCACCTCCTCCTGAAGGACGTGACTAAAAACAGCCCGGGTGAGTCGCGTTCCCTTGAACGACCTGTTCCTGCGACTCGCTCGGACATTAAAAGGCGACATCGGCACGTCTGAAGTTAGGCGAAATGAACCCTGTTCTCCCTCTCCCCCACAGCTGGATTTCTGCAATAAGCAGCTGGCAGGGAGGAGGAAACATCATCTGGCTGTTTCCCAGCCTGCCCCGTTCCCCAGCTCCCACCAGCCCCGTGCCGAGGGGTGAGCCCGCATCTCTGGGTGCCCTGGGTCCGTGCTGGGGTATGCAGCAGCCTGAGGATGGGAGCAACGTTGCCTTGCAGCCCCTGGGGCAGCATGGGCATGGCCAAGTGCAGATGGAGAGCGAGGGGTGTCCCTGGTCTGCTCTGACAATTCCTCCTTGTTTTTGAGTCTGCCAAGACAACAGCCCTTTTTTCACAGCACTGGGATGCTGTTGCAGGACTACCTGCAGGGTAGGCAAGCCTTCTGGGCATGCTTCTGGATGGACACCAGATACAAAGCCTGGCCCAATCCTCCTGGTTTATAACGTTGAGCTTTCTTGCTTGTTTCCTACACTTCCACACACCGATGCAGTAACAAAAGCTGTCCAGCAACCTTAGTATTTACAGGCTTTTCTGTACCATAACCTGTGTGCTTCATACTCCACAGTGTAGTCACACAGGAGGAAGCCAGATGGCTTTTATAGGAAGAGCTGGGGGTGCTCATGCAAGATGATGGGACTCCCAAGAGGGAGCCAACAAGCCGAATTGCAGTTTCCTTCAACCTCCTGCCATCCAGTGCGAGACCATTGTCCCTCCACCGCTAGACTGGACAATCAGAGGCAATTACACACTTTCCAGGCAGGGATCGGAGCAGCGCTCCGTGGATGTCATCATGATGGTGAATGCACAGGAGTGAGGCGCAGCCATGGGCAGCAGGCACTGCCCATCCGAGCTCTGCCCCGGCGGCAGGACAGCCTCACCTCCAGTGGACTTGATCACCGACACCCAAGCCGAGTGCCACTGACAGGAGTGAGCCCCACAGCTTGTGTCCCCATAACATGCTGGGGCACACCATATCCCCTTCTGTAGGGTGCTCTGCAGAGATGTGTACACAGACCTGGTGCCTCGACCCTGTCCCACCTCGGCTCCCCGCTGCCAGCGGTTTGGCTCAAGCTGATGAACGTTTTTCCAGGACTCACTGGGGATGTGGTTACTGGGATCTTTTCCTCCCCCTTCTCATTCCTGGTAATTCTCTACCTGCTTTCAGTTTTTTCACTCCTTCCTTTGGCTTCTCCTCTGCAAATTTATCATGAAGTTGTTGAGTTTGGTGGCTGAGAAACAAGAAGTGCTGACTCTCTGAAGGCACCAGAAGTTTGCTTTTGTTGTGGTCCCTTCGCCTTGCCCAGAGGGCTGGCAGGGAGCAAGCTGGCTGCAGGCAGAGTCCTGCGGCCCGAGGATGCTGGCAGTCCTTGCAGCACCAGGACCTGTGCTGCTGGGATGCTCTGTCCCAGAAGTCAAGGGCTGTGGTCTCACAGGCTGCCCTGGCTTTGCTATGACTGGGACAAAGTCAGACCTGAGTGCAGCCACCAGAAAGGTAGAAACTCCACCTTTCTCTGGGACATTTTCCTGATGGACCAAAACTTTGACAATGATTTTCTTCTTGTGGCGTTCAAAGCCTCACTAACACTCAGACAGGGCCATGGGATGTAGCAGCGGTGGTGATGCCCACCGCAGGGGTGTCCTACACCCTCTGGGCAGGTCCTTACGGCACAGAGTTTGTGGTGGGCTTGAGCCACCCTTTGCAGTGCTGAGCCCCAAGTTTTGAGTTTCCCTTTTGCTTTTGTCCCACAGTCCCACCCGCTGTCCCTGTGCAACACCAGCGAGGATGAACACACCGAATCGGGATTCATCACCATTGTCAAGCTTGAACAGCCGGATCGGGATCCCAACCCCTGCCTGTCGCTGGCTAACAAGGTAGGTGCAAAAATGCCCCCAATGGCACCAACCTGGGAAGTGAAACCCATGGTGCAGGAAAGAGTGAGAGCAGGAGGAGGCAGCAGGGTAGGAAAGAGCTGCTGGAAGGTGGAGAAAAGGACAAGGATAGAGCAGGGTCCTTGGCAGAAGCGGTCCTTTGGGAGAGACACTGTCAGCCATCCCCAATACCTATCCCTCCTTAGTTTTTGGACTGCCTGGCTTTGTAAAAGGTGTGGCGTTTTCCCTAACCTGACTGCTCAGGACAGCTCAGACCTTTCCCCAGCATCCCGTACGCTTTACTGCCTGGCAGCCTCGTGCCCCTCCTGTTTTGCAGCCTCCGCTTGCTTGCTGGCCTGTTGGGGGGGATTTGTGTTTCCCCGTGTCCTCTGTCCTGTGGGAAAACATGGACACAGAAAACATCTTCTGTGGTCCTGCCTTTAAAAATAATACTGTCATACTTCACTGGATGAGGCACGTGAAGAATCAGTGCTGAGCAATTCAGACAAGCGCAAACCAGAAGAACTAGTGGTGGGACGTGACTCTTTAACAGCGCGGGCCACCATCTGCCCTACAAAGGGATGGGAGATCTCAGAGGTCTTCAGATCAGGCCTCCTGTGAAAGAGGTACCTTAGTGAAACAGCAGCTACTGTGTCAAAAGCTGAGGTCACTGGTACATTCTCCGGTAATAAGGAAGTCAGGCAGGAACGAGGGTCATTTTAAGCCTTAAAATCTTTGTGTCTCTGATAAAGTTGCGTGGATAAGGCTAACATTAGCTTTTTCTTCAGTGGCTCACTGTGTCCTTTTATTGTCTCTGTACTAAATGTTGTGTTATTTTCCACAAGCACTGTACAAACATGAAAAAAACCTCGTTTGGCTCTTCTTGGCTTTATCTGGATTGCATTCAGGTGATGCCGCCCCTGTTGTCTGCTTTCCGCTGGTAGTGACGTGCTGAGGATGGGGTCAGGGTCCTTCTCTGTCCTCCCTGCAGCTCGGCTGAAGGGGGCAGGCAAAACTTGTACCAAGCAGTTGTTCCTGCACAGCAGTTTTTTTTGCAGAGGCTGTGGCAACAAAAGCAAGGGAAGGGATGTGATACTGTGATGGATTTTGCCACCTCGGGGCTGCTTCCCCCCCAGCTGCATGGGCGGCCAGGCAGCAATGCCTTTCCCTTTCCGGACCAGGGTGGAAGCCTAAGTTTGGTTTGCTGATGCCAGCTGTTAGCACAAGCCAGTGTGCTGAAGTTATCGACCTGCTATCAGTTACCCCACATCTGGAAAATGGCCTGGTCCCACCTGTGGGTGTTAGTGATGCACGAGGATGGTGGGATAAAGAGTGAACCCAAGGGCTCCCAGTGCAGCTTGCGATAGACATGAGAGCAAGGGCTCTGCAGGTGCCTTAGGGAGCACAGCTGGTTACTCCAACTCTCCCGTGTCCATCCAGACGTGACCATCGCGTTATAGTGGTCCCAGGCTGCCGCATCTCACAGGGGAGGATGCTGGGGGTGGGGGCAGCAATGGCTGGTTTGGTCAGTGAAGCTACTGTGGAGGATCTTGAACAGGAGGAAGGAGCAGCTTCAAAGGCTCATCTCCCACTTAAGAACCTAAAAGGCTTAAAAAGTGTTCTGCTAGTTTTGTCTTTAATCTTTGAGTCTCCGATCGCAGTACTGGAAGTACCGGTGTGTTACTGAGTCCAGGCATCAGCTGAGGAAGGTCTGCACAGGGAGGACAAGACATGGCGCATTGCTGCACTGTGGTCATCCTCACTAGCCTTGATCCCTTCTCCAGGACCACTGACCCTCCAAAGCAGATAAACCCCTCGGTTCATTGCCATGCTCGTGACTTGATAGAGTGACCGTTCACTGGCCTTTAGTCGTCACTGCTTTGTTACCAGGGCCGAATCCAACACTGGATTTTGAGATCCAGCTGAACATGACATCGGTTGCCATCCTGCCTGCAGCTGGCCTGCTCCAAGATCTCACCCAGAGAGGCTCACAGCTCTTCTCCCCCCAAACAGGACTAGTTTAGCCATGAAATACAGGCAGATGCTCCTTAAGCTGGCCACATCCCCGGGCCCTGCCTTGTACCTTGGTTCCTCCACCCCCCTGCAATTGCTGTCTGGCTGCTTCTCCATTCTGCTGACGCCTCCACCAAGCTCCTTCCCTCCAACATCATACAGACCTCTTCCTCAAAATCCCTGGACAATGCTTCTCCTCACGAACAGGGATGTAGCTGTGGGATGTGGCTGGTGCTCTCTGGAGCAGGAGCCTTGTTTTCCTGGCATGTGTTTCTTGCGGTAGAGCTTTGCATGTTGAATGGCAGCGCTATATCAATGATGATAAAAGTAGCCATGTGCAAAGTGTTATCATAACCTCTGCTTTAGCTGTCACCCAGCCAAGCAGTGCACACAGACAACCCCGTCCAGCCCAGCAGGAGGATAACTCCACCAGCCACCTGATGCACTTTTCTGCTTCTCCTCTCTTAAATTCTAGCACTGCTTCAGCATCCAAAGCTAAAACCAGTAGGGAAGGTGTTTGGTCTGCAAGGGGAGAGGAAGGCATGGAAAATACCTCTGGAATCAATTCAAAGTGATTTATTTTTCTTTCAGATGCATCATTTGTAATTTTTTTGGTGTATTTTTTTTTCTGAGTGAACCATTCATTGCAAGGCTGGTTGACAGACTGCTGAAACCCCCTACATCATCCTGTAAATACATATTTGCACCAAAATGTTTCAGTCCTCAAAGAGGGAGGCCAGCTGTGCCATGTGGCTGAAGATATCCGATGCAAAGACAGCAAGCGCTAAGAAAATGATCGCAGCAAGCAGGTTGTGAATAGCTTGAACAAAAGTTGTGTCCTTTGTAACAGGAGTCAGAAAGATGTTGGGAAGAGTCACTTGTCCAGTCTCAGTTGTTCGTTTCCCCATCGTCGGTGTCTTTAGCAGGATAAAATCTTTGTAGAGCTGTTCATTGTTCATCAAAGCTTGACTGGCTCCAACGAGTGGAAGTAACTACCTGAAAGTCCTGTTTCTTCTTCGGTGCTGGCAAACGCTGAGGCTCCTTTGATCCCAGGCAGGACCCCGGTCTCTGATCCCTGCTCCGAGCCTCTGATCCCACTTTTCCAGCTTCCCCATCTGGTATACCAAACCCAAGAGTGTCAAATCCTATCAGCAACTCAGAGCCTTCAGCCCTGCCTCTGTGGTCTTCCTGACCATCCGCGCCTCCATTCACATCCTCGTCCCTGTCCCCAGACCCAGGCATCCACCTCTGTCACCCAGCTTCTCCCCGACAAGGTGCGTGGAGGTGACCAGCACCTGCGAGCGAGGGATGGAGCTGAACCTGCTCTGCCGCTGCTTGCTGCGCTGGGAATGCCCCTTCCCTTCACTCAGCCGGCGCCTGGCGTTTGATATTGCAGCTGGGAAGCGGCAGCGCTGACCTCTGGCCCCTGAGCTGGGGTTTGGCAATGCAGTGGGTAAACTGCTGCAGCAGCTCCGGCAGCTCCCTGTTTGCACAGGCGCTCGGGGACGCGCAGATCAAAGGGCTCCGCATGAGTAACAGCAGCCCAGCCCTGCACTTTGTTCACGTTCCTGTCTCCCTTTCACAAGAGGCTGCCTCTGCCTGCCTGGAGGGCTCGAAGGGCTTGCTAGGAGGACGTGGGTGACCCTGCAAGGTCCCCCAGGCAGTGTGCTTTGACCTCAGCAGGGTGGCATGTATACTCATTTGGGTGGGTCTCAAGGCTGTCCTCCTCGGACTGCAGCAACCGGTGGGCTGTGAAAAGCCATCCCACTCCTAATCCTAGACCAAACCTGCAGCCCAGGCATCGCCTGAGCTTCTCCCTGATGAAAGTGGGGGACAGGGACCAGGGAGAGCAATGTGTACATGAGTCAGGCCCATAGACAGCCCACGGCCGGTGCAGCCACAGTGAGAAGTGGGGACCTGTAGAGGTTTCTGCTCTCCTGGGACGGGAGTGTTGCGTAGCGGTCAGCAAGGCTAATGGGGCTGCAGATCACCCCCCAGCAAATCCAGCTCTGAAGCAAAGGGGCACATGGCACAGACAGCTGAGGAATTTGGTGTGTAGGTTTATGGGTTGCTGTGACTGCAAGCCCACCAATTAATTTGCCTCCACAACTATAGGGAGAAACCATCCATGAACTGCAGAGCTCTAGCAAGAGCAGGCACTGCAGCTCAACGCAAGTACAGAAACCAAGTTGTAAACTGTTTTCTCAATCTAAGCAGCAGGTGCTTCTTTCTCCTGTGAAGAGCCAGGGAGGCAGATACATATCCAAGTGGTAGATGTTAATACAGATGTACAATACAAAATGTCCACTGAAGCTTCTATTCTTTTGGACAGGCAAAGCTGGCGGGGGAGCGTGGAGCGCGTGCAATCCTTTTTGACATTACCGATGATGAAAGCGCTGCTGATCAGGTACAAACCCCGTTGATATTATCAGCTAAACCACAGTGCCCCTGTCCCATCCCAAAATGTGCCCAGGTCAGGAGCCACCAGCCACCAACACGCAGTGGGAGGTCCCAGGAGGATACTGCAGGCTGGCTTTGAGCATTAGCTCTTACCCAGCTCATCCATGCACACAGACAGTGCTTTTCTCTTGTGCTCACTCCATGGCATGTCCAGGTCTCCACACAGCACAAGCAGGCCAGCAGCTTGCGAACAGCACCTTGCTGCTCTTAAAGGACATTGTCTGGTCAATCGAGCTTTTCTGCCAGGAGCTGGACGCTTCCTCTTGGGAAGTCACAGATTACCCGATCCCATCTAGTGCAGACAGCCCTGGTGTACCTTAGGGGAAAGATGATTTCTCGAGTTTTCAAGCCGAAGTCACAGCCACCCTGCTATGTTGTTGGTGATACTCCTGCTGCAAGTTTAACATTGGTTTAGAGACCTCCAGAGGTCCCTTCCACCAGCACTGCTGTCATCTCTGGAAAGGAATAGGTTCCCCGTGGAAATAATGAAGGGATAATGAAAAGCATCCAGCATTAGATAAGAGGACAGATAGGGGAGCTGGTGCCTGAGCTTATCAAAACTCTGGGCTGACTCCTGCTCACTGGATCCATCCCTCGTGGCTCTTTCATGCACTTACAACTTAATTTCTGATGCCAGAGAAATGCAGCAGCGAGTGCAGGCCCGTGAGGTGATGCTGAGGTTGCTCGGTAAGGGTATGGGAAGTGGTTAGTGGGTCAGATGGCCACCCTGATTCAGGTCAGTCTGGAGGAGAGGGCAGACTCGGACACTTGCTGAGCCAGCCCGTGCCAGGCTGCCTGGACCGTGGTGGAAAACTGCCGGTATGATCAGAAACAAACAGAATGTCCTGCAGATCACAGAGGGAGGAGGGGGAGCACTGATGGGTCTCACAGGAAGAGAAGAGGAAGCATTTCTGTAGCGAAGGCAGCACTCGGCAGTGTTGTTGGCAGTTACCACATGGAAGAGGAGAGACCAAGAACTTTTGCACGCAGGCTTGAAAGAGGAGCACAAGAGACACTGAGCAGTGTCCAGCTGTGTGTGAGGAGGCACCATCAGAGGAAATGAAGAAAGCCATGCTGAAGAGTTGGTAAAAGAGGAGGAGCTTCCATCTGATTTCATTATAGAGGGATAGTGCAAGTTTGAGGGAGCAGTCTCTAAAGTGTGTGCAAGAAGCACCGGGAGGAACCAAACGTGCCTGGGGGGCCAGGATAGTCCTTGTTTCAGGCTGTTCCGGACCATCTCTCACTGTGTTTGTTTCTTTACAGCTGAGAAAGCCCAGAGGTCTGAGTCAGCCTGTGGTTCTGATCAGGGGCCACGATGCTGAGCTTCTCATGGGCGTCGTGAACAAGAACAGAGAGGCCCACGTGAAGATAGAGGTCAAGGAGCCACCAGCTTGGGTGAGCGACACACCATTCCCACTGCCTTCTGTATCCTCCCTCCCAAGCTGCTGTGCCATGGAATAGGACTTTCCCAAAGATGCTGAGCTTTCCTCCCCAGGGACGAAGATCACAGCCCTTTGCAGGAGCTGCCCATCTGCAGCATTCGGATGACGTGCTGCAAATAAAGGCTCAAGAGCACTTTCAGTTTATTTAGTTTCTTTTGCTTAAATGTCACGAGTGAGGTGAGGGGATTCCCTGTCTCTTCAGGTGAGACCAAGCCTTGGTTTTCTCATCTTGTGCTACCTTAGACCATGGCCTCTAGGGAGCTGAGATGCTGCAAGACAAAGAAATTTCATTCCTGCTGGAATGTGCAGAAAAGACTGAACCCTTTTTCTTTTAGCTGTAAAGAGCAAGGAGGTAGAGCTTGGCCAAGGATCATGTATTCAAAGGCTGATGAGAGGAGGAGATCGGGATTCCCCTGCCTAGCCTCTAATTCCCACCCCTGCCACACAAGAGTAATTTCTTTCCTGTTTTATCCAACAGCCAGACTACGACGTGTGGATTCTTCTCACGGTGGTCAGCACTGTGGTCGTCATAATTTTGATTTTTGTTGTCCGCACAAAGTGCCAGCTGAACAGGACTCAGGTAGGAATCTCACGGAGCAGATGTATCTGAGCAAACAGAAATGCATGAAGGGCAGGAACAGACACAGTTTGGGAGGGGAAATGTGCCTCTGTGTGAACTGAAGATGTGGCCACATGAGGCAGGAGTGGCCCAGGGATGAGCGGAGTGATCCCGAGATGGGCTGGCAGCATCCCCTGTGGGGTGGGATGGGCCTTGCCCTCCTTCTGCCGTCCCACCAGCACTGCGGCCTGCAGTCCCAGCCCCTTTCAGAGCTTGTCCCAGCACCCAAAGCTGCAGAGCTGGCCCACAAGCTCTTGATTTTAACAGTATTGTCTGTATTGGTAGAGAGTAGAAGATTTAGTATTTTTAATAGAAACTAACAAATTAAATAATCGTCTTTCCAGAGTCAGATGTATTTCCAGATTTGAGAATACCCCATTTGTCCTACAGAAAGACAAGCCTTTGGGGCTCAAAATTTCAGCACTGCTGAGTGATTTTGAATGGCCAGTGCCAGATGTCTCCTGCTGGTGACAAAGCCTACTCTGGCTAAGTCAGGTTAGACGAAAAGTCACCTCTGGAAATAAGTATCACCCCTAAATTCCTGATAATCCCATTTTGAAAATGGAAGGGCAATGAGAAGTACGGCAGTGTAAGGCTGAGCCTCTCCTTAAAGCCTCCTTTCTCCCTGGCAGGACTCCTTGCAGCAGCAGACCATGCAGGCCATCGGGCAGCTGGCCACGCGCAAGTACCAGGCAAGGTGCCGGCAGGCGTCGCGGTGGGACTCGGCCAGCAGCTGCAGCTCAGCCCCGGTCTGTGCGATTTGCCTGGAGGAGTTCAGCGAGGGCCAGGTAGGCTGCGGGCACGGCTGCTGGTTAGCCACGGTGCTCAGCTTCCCGGCCGCAGTCAAGTGGGAGCTGCGGTGGGAGCTGAGCGGTCTGGCAGGGGCGGGAGGCCCTTGGGATGTTTCCTTCAGCAACTCCTGAGGGCTGGGAAAGGACCGGCATCGATGGAGGTCTGCCTGCCCCTTGGCCAAAAAAGCCCTGCCCCTGCTGAAGTCACTTGCCTGCAGATTCAGAGTCCCTGAAGACGGGTCTCCAGCTGTCGCTGTAGGGTAAAATGTCCATAATGCGTCCGTGTTGAACCAACGGGGCAAAAGTGGGGTTTGCTTCTCCAAAGCACTCAGCCTGAAACCCCCCTATTCCCGAGGGCTAGCACCTCTGTGAAGCCGAGGGCTTCACACCCCAGGGCTGGACACAGCGAGCAGAACCAGAGCTGCCAGGCTGCTGCACAGCCTCCACCATGCAAAGCTGGGTTGCAGATCGCTCGCCGTTAGACATCTTTCCATCCTACAAGGCTCACTTCCATCAAGAAGGACCCATGCAGGTCTTGGGACATGGTTCTCCTTGCTCACACTCCTCCTCTTCTCTCCGCCTCTCTCTAGGAACTGCGGATCATCTCGTGCTCCCATGAGTTTCACCGGGAGTGCGTTGACCCCTGGCTGCAGCAACACCACACGTGTCCGCTTTGCATGTTCAATATTCTTGGTAGGGCTCAGACACAGCTTTTCCCGGCCAGGGATGGGGTTGGGTGCCGGGGTTGTGCCCAGGAGCTCCATGTACCCTTGGGCGATGTATACAGTCAGTGCGTCAGCAGGAGCATGTGTCTCTGTGCGCGTGGGTGTACAGGGTGGTGTGTGCATGGAGAGGGGTCGCTGTGCGTGAGCCCCCCCAGTGTACAGCGAGGTGCTGGGCTTGGGCTGGGACCTGCGCCAAGAGGAGAGGTTTCCAGTCCTGGGACCTGTGGGGAAGGGAGGTGGGATCTGAGGGTCGGGGCAGCAGGGAGGGTGCTGAGTGTGAAGGACCATCAAGATGGTTTGGTGGTGGCAGTGAGGAGTTGCAGGGCACGGGTGGGACGTGGGACCGTAGTGGGAGTGCAGTGGAGGAGGCTCGCCAGTGCTGGGGCTACTGCAGCTGGGCTGTGGGACGTATGCTGGATGCTCCCTTCTCTCTCCATAGCCAGAGACTCGGTGGACCAGGCCACGGTCGCTGGCTCCAGGCTGGCCCCTCAGGACATGGAGCCCGGACGGCGACTCCACCTTTTCCGCCAGCACCCGGGACATGCCCTTTACCACCTCCCACACGCGTATCCTCAGAGGAACCTCAGGAGCTTTCCCCCAGAGCCAGCCCATGGCAACCCCTTCTTCCACTCTCCAGAGCTCTCCCAGCTAGATTTTGGCACCATCCACTACATGCCCTACAGGCCAGCCACCTCCCTGCTCGCCTGCGGCCACCCATCCCCTCTGGCCCCGGGCTTGCTGGGCCAGCAGCATCCCAACCCCTCGGTGTGCAGGCAGACGCTGCCACCCCACAGGACTTGTTCTCTCCAGCCCCAGCTCCCCTGCCTGGGGCTCAAGGCAGCCCTGGCACAGAAGCAGCACCGTGCACCCGCCCTGCGCCGGGGTGGCAGCCACGGGCACCAGCACAACAGCAGCGGCTCCGGGGAGAGTTATCTCACGGAGCACAGCGGGTACTTGGCAGATGGGCCGGGCAGTGACTCCAGCTCGGGGCCGTGCCACGGTTCCTCCAGTGACTCCATGTTGAACTGCACGGACGTCAGTCTGCAGGGCATCCACGGCAGCTGCTCCACTTTCCGCAGCTCCCTCAGCAGCGACTACGACCCCTTCGTGTACTGCAGCTCGGAGGGACCTGCCACGGACAACGGCCAGGAGCAACTGCGGCCGCCGAGGGAGACGCGGCCCAGGTCCTTGGACCTGATGGTGCCTGGGGGTGCTGCTCCGGCCAAGCCCCAGGTGCTCAGCCACGTCCACTACCACCACCACCAGCACCATCACTACAGAAGAGACGCAGAGTGTCCACCCGGGCGGGCCGGGCAGGGGCCTGGGCAGCGCAAATCCCGGTACTCTGGGGCCAAGGTTGGCTTCCACGGTGCTCGGACACAAAAGAGGACTGAGAAAAGCCATCAGTGTCAGCAGCCTCTGGAAAGCAGCGCTGTGCTACAGGAGGCATCTCCGGCAGGACAGCCAGCCTGTCCCCAGCAAGGCCAGGAGCCCCCTCATGCCCGCTCCGCTTCTCCAAACAGGTTGGACTTCGGTGTAGATGCCAACAGACAATTGGGAGCAGCTGGCACATCCCCTGTCCCACTGCCCCTGAGACACAGCTTACAGAGCCGTCATCACCGAAGGAAAAGAAAGTGTCCCCTGGAGCCCGACCCCACTCTCCTGCCCGAGGACTCAGCCTTGCCCAAAGCCTGCGATGCTCACGTTCCTCATGGCCATCCCGCTGGCTACCGCTGCTCGCCCGAAGTCCAGCCCCTGATCCCAAGCGCTCCCCTGCCCTGCGGCTCGGGCTCTCGGCCGCTCTGGAAGTGTTTAGTGCCGCAGTCTGTCTCAGAGCTGAAAAAACAGGAGGAGGGGTTGTCAGGACGGGAGGGAAACCGCACGGTTCCTGCTGATTTCTCAGGGACGGGCACCCCCAGACACAGTCTGAGTCTTCACCTTCACTGCCCGTCTCAGCAGGGTAGTCAGGGTAAGTCTGGTGTTTGCCTCCTCTTGCAGCAAGCAGGCGAATGAGGGTGGTTTGCTGAAGGTACTCTGACTGCCAGTAGACCTGGTACCTTCACGGTGGGCTTTCCTACAGGACCACTGACAACAGAAGCGATTCGGAGCTCACCTGTCTGGAGATGATGGCCTGAACAATTAGCAAGTCTGTTAATGAGTGCACCAAACCCTGCAGTCTCGTCCTAAAATAATACAAATGAGAAATAAGGGGGCTATTTTTAGCTAAACATCTCTAGCAGCTGGAATTCTCCCAAAGGAAGGGGTGGGACCACGTTTCTCAGTGTCCTTACATCAGTCTGGATGTCTTACTGGCAGAGCCATTATTGTTAAGGCTTATTGGGCTCTAGTTGTTTTAGCCAAACCCAGCTAACTGGAATCAATAAGGAAGGAAGTGTGCGTAGTAGAACAGACTAAATGAGTTTGTGGATTTGCACATCCCTCATTTCTCACCTGCCTCTGTTGCGTGGGAGTTGCTTTTTAGTGTCTTTTGGAAATCAGATGTAATTAAAGTTTGGCCTTTTGCCTAACCGCTGCCCATCTCTCACTGAGAGAGGGAAAATGCGTTTGAGACTGTTTGAAAGAACCTAACTGAGTTTAGCTCCCGGTCTTGCTCTCTCAGGCTTTTCTGAATACAGCAACCTGCGCGTCAGCATGGGCAGGTGCTGGCTCCGAGCAGAGCCTGGCTCCCTTCCTCACCCTGCCACTGACTCATTGTAGGTCCTCGGGCAAATCGTTTTGATTTAGGTACCAAATACAGATCTAGCTGCCTAATTTCTGTTAAAATGCTGGTCTTGAACTCGTGACTCACCGTGCCCATTGTGCCACGGAGATAATAACTTCCTCCCCATGCTCGTCTATCCAGCCCTACACCACACCCAGGCTCCTGGTGGTGGAGCGCCTGCCGAGGAGGCAGCAGGGAAGGGGGAGAGGCTGGATGGGGCACGGTGCTGGCTGCCTGCGGCGCTCCAGGCTCCCAGACTCCCAGGAACAGATTTTTTTTTCCCAGGCGCAGAAGTGCCTGACACTGCAGATAGGTGATACGGGAGGTTCTTCAAAGGGCCCGGAGGGATGCTGCCGTTTTGAGAGATAAGGGCAGAGATGTCTCTCTGGTTTGCAGGTACCTCTGAGTGCTGACGTCCCCTGAGTTGGAGGTGGTGGGCAGCGATATCCCCAGGGGACAGCCCTCCCAGGATCACGGCAGGGGACCTCCACATGGAGAGAGCCCTCCTGGCGTGAGGGCAGGCTGCTCAGGAGTTACTTTGAGCTCCCATTTCAAAATGAAACTGGGAGGACTCCCCAAGCCACCAGAACAGGAGTCTGTGCACCTAACGCAGGGTGCTGGGTGCTGCAGCGTCCAGGGCATTGCAAGGGTTCGTGCTGTGATGCCTCTGTCTCTTTGTAGACAGTCCCAGCAGCCCACATCTGTGTCCACCTCCTGATGGCGCGATGGGGGAAGGCTCTCTGACACCCACCCAGAGCCAGTGCCAGCGTGCTTTGCCAAGCACACACAGCCTTTGTTCCCTCTTACCGCCCTTCACCAGGAGCTAGAAGGACCAATGTGTTTGAAAGCAGTGTGAGTCTATGTCTATTTGACTGCAGTAGCTTCTGTGGATGCTTTCAGGACTAGCCAGAGAGTCAGAATCTCCTTGTAAGATTGAGAAAATACATAGAAAGGAAGGATTTAACTTTATGAGGAACTGAGGACAGTTGAAGACAGCGGAAGCTCATGCAGGGCTTATGCAGAAAAGCCATCAAGCTGAAAACACGTTGGTTGACATAACACAACCTCTGAGTTATAATCACATCGGTTCTTTATCTTAGAAAGGGACTGGACATAAACCAAGAGAGAACAAGTAAAAAGAGCAAAGAACAATCTCAACAGACAGTCCCATGTAAGCAGGACACAAAAAATAGACAAGGAGACCAAGGAGAAATGCATATATGCCTCTAGATAGATGTTGTAAGGCTAAAAATGTAAGCGGATGAATTAGAAAGCCCGGCTTTAAATTAAAGTTTTGACATAAACTTTTCAGAAACCCAGTTTAAAAAACCCCAAACAAACAGTGGGACCCTGTAATTCCCAGGTGAAATTACAGAGAGCAGAAGAGTGTGTCTCTTCTGGTGGCATGGGAGGGACACTATGCTTTAAGGAGAGTGTAAAGTCCAATGACAAGTAACACAAAAATCCCCAGTTGCGCCTAAGTAGGAGGAGTATTAGGGGCATAATACACTGCATTAGCACAGGCAGCAAAAGAGGAGCCGACATATACATGAGAACCTTCTTCAAATAATACTAAAAGAAGCAGTCAAAAGAATAAGATGCTTTTGGGCACATGGATCATTTAAAGCCCCAGAAAAGGGCTGGCCAAGCAGCAGAGCAATTAGAAGCAAGAAGCCGTTCTTCCAAAGCGAAGGTGTGCCTAGACCAAGAAATCAGAAAAGAGTTGGATGCAAAGCTAAGTGAGGCAGGCCAGGAAAGATTTTTATGAACAACTTGTGAAAAAAGAGAGGCTATTAATGCAAACGTTTTCAACTCCGTCAGAAGGAAGAAGGCTGCCAGAGGCTATGCAGGTCCAGGGAGTAACGCAGGTCTAAGAGGGATGTTCAAGGGCTGTAACTGCATAGCAGAAGAGCAAACTGCATTTATTGCATTAGTGATCAGCGTGGAAGTGCTTGAGGAGGTTCTCACCCTGGGACGTCTCTGTCCAGGGCATGGGGTAGAGGATCCCTCATAAATCAAATCATCAGTTTGAGCATTTCTGAAACGCATCAATAAAGTGGATAGTAACAAATTGCCAGGGCTACAGATCACTTACCCAGGCATTGTGCAGGGGCTCAAGCACAAAACTGCTAAATCACAAACGTGGACTGCAGTCTGTTACCCATGCCCAGAGCCAGAAGGAAGAGCTGAGGGCAATATCAGCTTGAAATAGCTGAAGCCACAGAACGATGAGCCTGACTTTCCTGCCAAGCAAATTGTTAAAAATTCAAACGCAGGGACTGACTTGTAGGCACATGGCTAAATGTGAAAACCAGGGGAGGAGGCAACACAACTTTTGCAGAGAGAGATAATGCCTCACAGATCTTTTAGGGGAATGAAGCTCTCAAAGGATAAAAGGGAAGGTGCTGTCATAGGTAAATAACTCGCTAAAAAATAGGAGACAAAGTGCAGATCAGTCTTAATGGAGGAAAGTTGGAGAAGGAGAAAAGTGGAGTTCTCCAACTGTCTGCACCTTTCAGCAAGCTCATAAATATCCTGGACAAGGGGAGGAGATAGCAAAGTTTATAAAAGACAAAATCCTTCAGGACTGTCAGCTTTAAAACTGGTCACAAAGCGTTACAGGAGGATCTCCTGTTGCTGAGTTATTGGGCAATAGAGTAGTGGATGAAATCCCATGTAAGTAGCACAAAATGCCACACATGAGCAGAACCGCTTCTAAGTAAAAATCTAATTATTATTAGGAGCTAGCTGGGAACAAATGTGGGACAAGCAGAAAGTGCCATTATGCAGCTGCGTAAGTCCGTGGTGCTTTCACAGCTAGCATCCACCACTGATCACCGCTTCTCAAAAAAGGATGTAGCAGACTTGGGAGAAGTGCACAAAGGTATCGAGTACAATCACAACGATGAGATTTTTCTGAGAAAACAGAAAGAATATGGAGACTTTCATGTGGGAAAAAGATGATTAGCAGAGGATATGAAAGAGAGGATATGAAATCAGGAGAGCAGGGGAGAAGGCAGATAAGAGAGACTCACTGGTGCTTATAACAAAATAAGTGCTGGCATCAAATGGGAACCAGAAGCTTTAAAACACCCAATAAGGTAACACGCGGTGTGTAGTGAAACTGGTGCTCATTGCCCAGAGGTCGTAGGTGCCAGAAGTAAAATGGGTTCGAGAGCCTAGATCAAGAGCTATGAAATGCAGAGATGCAAATACACTCTCTGGCTCAGGAAGTCCCTAAACCAGGGTTTCCAGAAGCTGACGGTGCTCCTGTGGGATGCAGCACCCTCCAGGTGTGTGCTTACCTCACCCAGCTGCAAGGTGAGGCTGAATCTTGGTCCACAGCCCCTGGAGAAACTCCGCTTGTGCAGGCAGTGCCATGCGCTGGCATCGCAGGGAATAACGCTGCCCGCAGCCATCGCCAGGGCACCGCAGATGATCCCAAAGATGCTTGCATGATCTTGGAGTTTATGCCACTTCCTTGAGCACCTCCACCAGCTTTTCTTGGTGGGGTTTGCATAAAGATACATCCCTGCCTCTCTTGCCTGGGAGACTATACCTGGGAGTTGTTTCACTGAAGAATCAATCCTCAAGCAATGCTGAATGGATCCTTTTAAGAGAAGTCAGACAACTAGCAGTGAATTACAGCTAGATGGCTTCCTAAACCACCCCAGCACGTATGGATCTCGTCCCAGAACAGCCAGATTACTCCCAGCGCAGGCTGATGAAATATCTTGATTTCTCTCTCTGGGAAATCTCACCTCCTGCAGCACGCTGTCAGCATCCTCCCCCTCTCCTCCATCTCCTGCTCATCCTCTTAGCCATTCCCTTTCATGTCATGTCTTTGATCTTTACTAGAGAGGGGGAAAGGGATTAGAGGGCAGAAAAAGCCCGCCGTTAAAACCTAATACCCAAAGAACAAGATTTCTGTTGTATCACCAAGGTGTGCCCCTTCAGGTCATTGCCCTGTGTGGGTCTCGATGGCCAGTTCAGCAGCTGAGGCTCTACCACCTCTCCCAATTCAAGACCTTTCTTTAACCTTCCTTTCTGTTTGTGTAACGGGACACTCACACAGGCACGGGTTTTCAGAAAATATTTTAATAATGTTATTTGAGACTCCGGGCATCTGACTGATCACAGAGTGATCAAAGCTGTACAGTCTCTTTTGCGTTGCACATAAGCTGGTGTACATGACAAGCAGTTGGCAATGACTTATTCAATGTACCGGTGACACAAATCACAAATGCCAGATACGCTCAAACTCTGTCTTCTGGTACTTTGGCCACGCGTGCACACATAGGTATATGTATAACACTGTGTCTGTGCATTAGTTTTCCCATGTCGGTTAGCTACATTTTCAAAGCAGAATCTCATTTGTTTGTTTTCTTCCCATATATTTAATTTTCAGAGGTCCTGTTCCTACAGCTGGTGATTTATAACAAACAAGAATTAGCTGTGACTGTTTTGAAGAGTTGTTTTGAATTGCTCTCTATGAATATACGGACATTTGTTTCCTTTTGATCTCAGGAACATTCAGGAAAAGGGAAGTGTGAAAAATAATGCATGTATGCCTTTCCTGGGCTATGCTGACCCTGCGTGAGAGCTCTGGGCAGACTCGAGAGACATCTGGGAAAGGAACCGTGGTGTGTGCATCAACGCTCAGGCACTTAAGAGAGAAAGGGACTATCTGAAGCAGTAACTCGGGGTGCACCATTTCTAGGCAGCCCTTATGTTGAATGTTTCAGAGTAAACTACTCAGCACTCGCCTGTCAATAATTCACCGGGCGGAAGGGGCTGGTGAAGAGCATGAGCTGCAGTCCTTGCTGGCCGGGCATGAGGGATTGGCGTTTGTGGCCAACCACTGCTCGTTGGGTTTGGCGTGTTTGGGACTCAGAAGCAATTTGTGCAACCTCTTGAACAACGTGAAACGCATGTGCCATCCCTTTCTTGCATGCACACATCACTTGCAGTCTGCTTTTGTTGTCTGGAGTTTCTGTTGTTGTTGTCCCCTGTCCCTGGAAGGTGCTGCCATGGATATGAATCGGTGTTATTTTCTGTTGCTAATAATTTTTAAAACGGCTGTACAGATTTTCCTCAAAGAGCAAACATCAAAAAGCCTCAAAAGCAAACATCTAGTAGCGATGTGAATCCTGGGGTGCACCATGCCCTTAGCCTGTATCTGCTGAAATATTTAAAGAGTAGCTTGACAGCTTATCTTTACGTTTTATTGTGCTTTAACTTAGAGGAATAAACTGATTGGGGAGGTGGCCAAAAAAGTCCCTCTAAAATACTGGGAGAACCTTAGTGGCTTTCACTGCAGCATCTGTTCTCTGTATTGCAGGGTCAAGGCCCCAGCAGCGGCAGAGTCCGGGAATTTTCAGCTAGTTGTAGCTGACACTTTTCTTTTTCCTTTTCTTTGAATGCAGGATCTGAAGAGGAGGTCCAGGATGTCCATGAACACTCAGTTTAATAAAACACTGGCCTGTTTGCTTACTGGAGAGTGGGAGTGGACAAAGATGTTCAGCGTACCAGCCGTAGAGGCGCTCACATCTTGCTCTCTGCACAGGCAACGTGTAATAACCAGCCCTGACCTGCATGGCCCACGCCAAGATGCAGACTGCAAATAAGCAATGTGACACTTGTGGTCTCCTCACATGTTCCCACGCTGCGATGGTCACACAAACACAGAGCCGTGTTCTCCAGGTCCCCTTCTCCTTTGAAGGCACAGGTAGCCCATCTTCATCCTGTGGCATCTGTCTGCGTGGGCTGGTTCGCTCAGAGACCGGTCTTGAGAGTCACCAGCTGGAGAGCTCGCGGAGTGAGTGCAAGCTGCTATTTTGGCATGTTCATGCCACAGAAAGTGTTGCTAAACACTTCAAAAATAAACAAGCCTTCGAGACCAAAAGCTGCAGAAATGACTTTCTGTGGCCTGGTAGCTCCTGACTTCATTTCCTCACTTAGGTCAAAAGCCAGACTTCTTCATTTAACTTTTCCACTCTTATTTCAGACACAGGAACAAGCTATCCTCCATCTCACCACTCACAGGTCTGCCCTGCAAGGTGCTTCTTCTGACTTCATTGGAAACCAACAGCTCTCACCACTTTTGATCACTTCATTGTCCCTCAGCTGACGCCATCTCGGCCATTTGCTGCGTTTTGCCAGCAGCAGGAGAGGTGAAGACACAGGGACAATGTCAGCATTTCTGGGAAGGAGCTGGGTCAGACCCTTTCCATTGCAAAGAATCCACCCTCTCATCTGGCAATGTGAACAAGTCTCTCACTCATCCTCTAACTCCTCCACCTACCCTCAGAATAGGTGTGATGGCCAGCCCTGTTAAGAGCAACTCATCTGTTGAGCATATTTCAAACCTGAGATGCCCCCATCAAAGGAGTCATGGAAAATCCTTGAGTTGACATGGCTCCTGCTTCTCTCCTTCCTCCCTTGCTGCCCCAAGGCACAGCAAAAATTCCCAGCAAAAGCATCCATAATAAATGCAGAGCAGAGCCCCATCCATCACCCAGCTTTATCTTCGTATTTCTGAGACACCTGAAATGATCCTGCAAAGGCATTTTTCAAAATGCCCTTCTGCCTTTTTTAACATCTTGATGATGGAGAGAGAAAACTTGAGAAATTGCTAGGCTCTTGGTTTATTACTTTTTTTTTTTCCTCCCTTTTGTGGTTTTTTTTTGGAATGTCACTAGTTCTTATTTCCTGCATCTTATAATTTGGGGACATTCAAGTAAAATAAAACCTGCCAAATTCAAAACATATAGAACCCAAACAGTTTTCATACAGCAGGAAATTAGACTGTCGAGTTCATTGCCCTAAATGATCATTCAGGCCAAAGAATTAGCCAGATTCCCACGTGAAGTGCACGTTTATATGGCACCACGTGTTTCCAGAGTTAATGCTACTGAAGCATTGGTGAGGATACAGGACTGGAGCTGACGGTAACTCCTGACAATTTGAAACCCGGTTTCAAAGGGACAGACTTCCCCCGTCTGCTCAGCGCTCAGTAAGCTTTCTGTGTCTTCCTTTGAAGCAGCAGCAGCTTCTCCAGTTCAAGAGAGCGCACTGGTTATGTAGTGACAGTTCAGGATAATCCTGCCTCTGCCTTCCTTCGTTAGTGAGGAAAGCTTTTTACGGGGTTTGCTGCCCTTAATCTTTAAAAAAGGCATCTTTGTCCCAGCTGCTAATCAGTCACTGACATTCAAGTGATGGTATTAAAAGTCAGCCAATAGCACTGTTTTAAACAAAACATTATTCCCTTGCTTGTGTTCATTTCTTGTCTCCTGTGACCGAGCCACTGCAGGACCTTTCAGTCTAGGGAAGAGCTGAATTTCTTTCATCAAAGAACCCAGCAGAATTTTATTTTAACTTTTCCAGGCTCCTCTTGCTTGTCCTACAGAGCAAGCAGAACACACGTGCTCAGATGTTTTCTCCCTTGCAGAGAAGTCAGTCTTAAGCGAGAGGAAAAAAACCCAGGAGCGGATCCAGATTCCCCCTGTTCAGGTTCTTGTGCACGTGGTCCATGGCTTGTCTCAACCAGCTCCCTACGTTCTTGACCATCCTGGAGGGCTCAGATGACTTTACAAAGGGGAGGGTCATGAAGTCCAGGTGCTCCCACTGGTTTCTTTAGGAGTCAAGAGAGCTGCGAACCTCCAGGGATGCATTTCACTGCCTCAAAGGAATGAGCATCTAGTTTGCAGCCTAAAAGTCCTCCTCTCTTTCCCTCCTTATCCTCAAAAAAAGGAGAGCTCTGAATCTGTGGCAAGCCCCAAGCTTCTTGGAGAAAGTGGTCAGCACTAACGCACCCTTTCCACTCCCTACTGCAGTATTACCAGGCTGCGCAGGGCAATGCCTGCTTTAAAGTGTTTTCCTTTCCTGATGTTATGCTGCTGCTCCTTTTCATCTAGAAAACGGCCATCCTAGACACTGGGCCCCCTCCCCGGGGCTTGCTGAGCTGAATGGGAGTGTGCAGGTCTGCCTCGGTGGGTTCTCAGGTGGGAGGAGAGGGGGGAACTCTCCGGGAAGGTGGTTTTTGAGATCCTCTTCTCAAAGTAGATGGACTACCCTCCTTGGCTGCCTGGAAGCGAAGAAGCAGTATCTGAGAAAATGGGGAACGGCTCCTCTCAGTTTCCTGCACCTCTCGCTTCTGGGCGATGCTTTTGAGTGCTCAGTACCCTTGGGCTCCGTCACCGAATTTCTTCCGCATCACTGCAATGAAGCGGACCTCGTTTTCCTTCATTGCGTCCGAAGTCTCAGCGGAAAACTGATGGAAGCCAGAGCATCCCGAACTCCCTCTATCCGAAACCGAAGCCCCAGCCATTCCCCAGGGACCACCGTCTTACTGAGATGAGCACCGTGGGCCGGGCTGGCTGGACCTCCTCCCTTCCCGCACAGAGCCTCTGCTCTCCCTTTTATAATGTTCAGATCCTTTTGAAATGTGAATATAGGTTTGTTTTTTGTGTTGTTGGGTTTTGTTTTGTTTTGTTTTCTGAGTCTGTCCTGGCTCTCGGGGCTTGGGAATAAATTATGACCCCAAAAAAAGGAAGAATACGTTTTATATATATGCAAAACTGTGTATTTATGTCCGATAGAAACAAAGATGTGTGAATATGCTGATGTGCTCAGAAATATATTTATTTACTAATATATTTATCCACGTACCCGGTCTGCTCGCCTGGTTTTGTTCATTGTACGGAGCCATCGGGGCTGTGCTGCCGAAGGCGCCTCCGACCAACGCCTCGGAAATAAATCGCTTGGATGGTGGCCCCGGCCCCGGCCCCGGCCCCGGCCCCGGCCCGGTGAGAGGCGCCGCGGCCCGGCGGCGGGCCCGGGCTCGGGCCCGCTCTGACGGCCGGCTCTGCCCGTGACTGGAGCCACGGGGCCCGCCCGGGCGGTGCCGCCCGCCCCCCGCCTCCCCTCGGCGGCTCTCTGCCGCCCTCCCCCGGGCACAGGCCCTGCGGGGCGGCGGGCAGACCCCAGCCGCCGCTGCCAGGCCCGGCCCCGCTCTGCGCCTGCGCGGCGGAACGCGGGCGGCGGCGGCGGCGGCGGCGGCGGCGGGATGGCGCTGGAGACCGTCCCCAAGGACCTGCGGCACCTCCGCGCCTGCCTGCTCTGCTCCCTCGTCAAGGTGCGACCGGCCCCGGGACCGCTGCCCGCCCGGCCCCTGCCCTCCTGCCCCGGCCCGGGCCTTCCTGCCCCGGCCCGGGCCCTTCTGCCCCCGCCTACCGCCCGCCTCGGGCCTCCCTCGGCCTCTGGGCGCTTCGCCGCCCGGACGGGCCTCACCCCCCTTCCCGGGGCTCCCTCCCTTCCCCCGGCGCAGGCCTCCCCGGCTCCCGCCGGCCCTGCCCGGCTCTCCCCTCCCTCCCCTGCGGCCGCCGCGCTCCCGGCTGGGCCCCGTCCCGCCTCCCCCGGCCCTGCGCTGACGCCTCTGTCCCCCTCAGACCATCGACCAGTTCGAGTACGACGGCTGCGACAACTGCGATGCCTACCTGCAGATGAAGGGCAACCGGGAGATGGTCTACGACTGCACCAGCTCCTCCTTCGACGGGTGAGTGGGGCCCGGGGCCGGGCCGGCCGCGTTCCCCGGGGGGCCTGGGGACGCCGTGCTGGCACTGCGGTGTCACCTGGCCGGGAAACGTCCCCTCACTCCCATCCCTCCCGCAGGATCATCGCGATGATGAGCCCTGAGGACAGCTGGGTCTCCAAGTGGCAGCGAATCAGTGAGTGGTTTTTCCCCAGCTGGTTTGGGACCCGGAGATCCCCTTTCCCCAGCAAACCCTTCTCTGGGACAATCGGGAGTTGCTGTTTGGGCTGCGGAGGGGGTTTCTGCTCCTGATGAGGGGCATCTGCGCAGGCGGAGGCTGGCAGGGATGCTTGCCCACCCGGCTGCTGCTGTGCGGGGTAACTCGGTGTTTTATTTCCCCCAGGTAACTTCAAGCCAGGTGTCTACGCAGTGTCTGTGACCGGCCGCCTGCCCCAAGGTAACGCTGCTGGTTTGTGTGAGGGGAAGCTCCTGCGTGGATGGCAGCTGAGGGATTATTCTGCGCATTAGGTGTTGGGGCTGTAGCCATCTCCGAGGTGACAAACTGGGCGGTGCATTGCGCTGTACCTGTGTGATGAAGTCGGGGGTTGGGGGTTCAGTGAACACTGTGTGTTGTGAACAGAGCACACGCCGTGTGGGTGAAGGGCTTAGCGAGGCGACTGCAAGGAGATGCTGAACGGGAGGGTGGTTTCAGGGTTCTGCAGACAGGTTTTCTACCTGCAGCCGTTCAGCACTATGCCTGCCAGAAGTTGATATTGAAGATGCTGCTGACTAAAACCTGCGTGATAGCAGGCAGGCTATCGGAGGGATAAACTGTGATTAAGGGCTGACTCCAGAAAGCGGGCGCATTTCAAACCGTTCAGCTACAGGGAAACACGAAGGTTTGTCCATAGAAAAGAGTTGAGCAGGACAGGGCGCTGTTACGGCAATCTCGGTGAGCAGGTGGATACCCCTTTCCATCATCACACTGCACTGAGGGCTTACATTAAGGTGGGATTTGTGCGTTTATAAATGGAGTGGAGGGCATAGAGGGTTGGCCTTATCTCTGTAACGCAGAAACTGCATCATCCATCTAGCTGAGGGCCCCTGCCCTGTACGTAGCCCCAGAGCGGACTCCTAACCTGTGCCCCTTCCCCGGAGCGCTGCAATCCCGTACCCCCAGGGTGAAAGCTGTGCTTGTGTCTGGAATCCCAGGCTCCTTATTTATGACCTGAGCTCCGCCGTCTGCCTTGGGAAGGAGCTGGAACATCACGAGGCTTGAAGCCAAGGCCTGCTGGCACAGCTTTGGGCGCATCCGAAATAACCGGAGTGCAGCAGATGATGGCGTGAGCTCGATGCAGCTGCAGGCAGGGAGCGCAGGGCAGCAGGCGGAGGGGGTACAGGTGGGAGATGCTGTCTTCGGCCTTGCCCAGCCCAGCCTCGCATCACGGGGAGGAGCGAGAGGACTGGGGAGCGCAGTAACCAGCAGGCTGCACTCGTGGGCCTTGCAAGCTGTCGTTTGGCTGTCCCTTGGTGCGTGGCGCTGGTGAGAGCCGTGCTGAACCCCATGGTGCTCTTCTGCTATCCCTGTTCTCGGGGGGTTACTGAGGAGGTGGGACATGCAGGCAGGTCACAGAAGTGACTGAAAGATTTAAGAAGTACCCTTAAGAGTTTGACCCGTTCAGTAGAGTCATAATATTCAAACATTTTCAGGTAGGAAATAATGTAAATAAAATCTCTACCTGGTTCTTTCCCAAGGCAAAACAAAGAGCTGATGTTTGGGAGCTCTATCTAGGCACTTAAACTAGAAGAGGGAACACTCTTAACAGTTCTGTTAGAAGAAATGAAGAAGGTGATTGTCCAGTTCTTGATCTCTGCAATGAAGGCTACATGACAGAGCAACCAGGTTTTTTCAGGGCTCCTCATCCCTAGAGAATACTGAAACGTGTTTGTCTCCTTGCTGCAGGGATCGTCCGAGAGCTGAAGAGCCGTGGCGTGGCTTACAAGTCCCGAGACACAGCTATAAAAACCTAAGGGGCTCTTGTGCTGCCTGGAGGATTCCCCGGTGCTGCGTTCGGAGAGGCAGCGGGCGCGCGGGGCACTGCTCCGAAACCTTTTAGCTTTAGCATGTGGGAAAGCGAGACTGGACTCGGAGCTTGCTGGCTCGGCTCCTCTCGCTCAATACCTCTGGACTCTGCCGTACCACGGTCTGCCCACGCAGACCACAGGCGTTTTTTTGAGCCTTGACAAGGGGGAGGGCGTGAGTAGGTCTGGGAAAGCGGTGTTTAATGGTGATGCACAAGATTTTTTACAGCTGGTGTGGAAAAGAGGAGAGCTGGGATGTAGCTGTGTAAATATTTCAATAAAACACACTGCCTGGTCAGAGTTGAGTCCATCTGTATACTCGGTCACTAGTTTCACCTGCTGCAGGGAGCGGATGGTGTGGTGAGGGGTTTTGCACGCAGCCCCCTGCCTGCCAGACTGTTTGGAGCCTACGATCGCCATCACTTCTTAGGCCATGGACCACATTCCTGCCTCGAGAGGGAGATCCTGCCCTGGCTGAACTGGGGTGTCCTTCGCTGTAGGAACAAGCAGACTAGCGATTCGTGCCTTACAGCTCACGGCTGGATGGAATAGGTAGGATGATGTTAAGTGTTTCATGTGGAGGAAGTTACCTGGAGGTCGCGGTGCCCTGGGCCTGCAGGGTCCTGTACGAGGGATGTGGAAGCAGGCTTGAAGGACCTTCGACTGGCCGTTGCTGGCCTCCAGGGCAGGCAGAACGAGGTGAGCCCATTGCTGGTGTGGTTGGGAGGCGGCACCAGGCCTTGCAGAGGGGAGGGGTGGACAAATGGGTGGGAACACCCATCCAGCCTCGTATTTGTAGAGGTCTGGCCGTTTCGAGTGTCAGCTTGGATGGTGTCTGCATTGCACCGGCCCCTGAGAGACTTGGTCTCCTTAGCTGATGGCTCTTGCTTAATTAGTTTTGTTCCAGTTCGGCAGCAGCCAACCAATCACAAAGGTGGCTTGTCCAAGGGCAGAGTCCTAGATCAGTAGCTCTGTGAAATAAGCATTTTGTTTTCTGAGATAATCCTGTAGCTGGAAAGCTCAGTTTTTGTTTTCTGTAGACAAACAGTGGAAAACCAATACAGCCCGAAAACTGCGTTTGATCTGGGATGAAAGCGGCTGCAGCGAAGGGAATGCGTCGCTGTTGGGGAGTGACGCTGCCGGGAGCGTGGAGGCGATGTGCTCTCTGTCCTGCTCTGTTTTGTAGAGCTGGCCCTGACAAAGAGTCCCAGGCGCTACAGGTCAGCCAGAGCATGGCTTCCTGCGGGGTTTTGGAGCAGATGTGTGTCTGGAGAAGACTGCCGTGAGCACGGGGGGCTGTGTGGGGGCCGCAGCGTTAGTCGAGACGAAACACTGCAGAGAAAGACATCTTAAACCACGTTTCTCTTGGGGACTTGCAGACGTGATGCTGAAGTCAAGAGTATTTGCTCAGTGCAGACCAGGACCAAGTCAAGTTGGTGGTGGGCTCTGGGCTCCAGCAGACGCCTCCAGGTGCAGATCGCCTTTTGTGGGAAGAGCTGAGAGTGCTTCAGCCCCTGGCCTGGGGGCTAGAGCCTCTTCTTGGGAAGATGGAGCGGCAGGTTCGTGTCCTCGGGCAGAGGAGGGAGTTGACCGTGATTTTCACACATCCCTGGTGAACGTCCAAAGCACTTGAGTTACCTGATAATTATCCTCCAGGCTTGCTTGGTTGCAGAGACTGGGCAGGAGATGTACCTTGGAAATACCCAGGTCAGGTCTGTGGGAGAGAGGTGCAACTGTCCCGGCAGCCCAGGGCATGACTCCGCAGGATGCTCTGGTTTAGACATTTTGGGCATGGACCTCTGGGCCCTGGAGGGCAATTTTGGACTGGCCGTGCCGTGAGAGGCACGGGGTGAGCTGGGATCCCCCCAGGGGGTGCGTTCATCCCCTGCAGAATGGTCCAGGAAAGCTGGAGCCAGCGCTGTCTGGGCAGCCGTGTGAGGTTGATGAGAGCTGACAAGGTTCAGAATGAAAGGGGTCAAGGAGGATGAGATGGGCAACTCTTTCTCCGGCTGGAGGGAGATGGGTCTGGGGAGTGAGGTTTTGGCTCCAGCCAGGCTGGAAGGATGTTGGGGATGACGGAGATCAACCACCCTGGCCGTGCCCAGCCCTCGAAGCCTCACCCTTCAAGTGCCACGGGGTGGCAGCACGGCTTTGTGGAGCGGGGCTGGAGCCTGGCGATGGCCTGGGGTGAAGCTGCTGGAGATGGACCTGAGCAAGAGACCTGAGGCACGTCTCCATTTTCCGCTGTCTTTCACAGCACCTTTCGCCCCCTACTAGCTTCCCAGGTTGTGTCCTCCTTCCCTGGCTCCAGGGATGGGGATGGCCATGCTGGAGCTGCTCCAATGCCGGAGGCACATCGGGACCCCTTCCCCAGTCCCAGGCCACCTTGTCCCCTGGCCCCACGGTGCAGAGGAGGTGACAAGAGGGCTCTGCACAGGACCCCAGGCAGGGTGGGCTTGTTTGGCTGGGCTCCGGGTGGGGGTCTGCAGGCACGGTGGTTCACGTCTCCCTTCCTGGGAAGCTGCAGTCTTGCAATAACACGTTCACTGCCCAGGGCTGGAAACTTTGCTTAGGAAATTGTCCCCAGGGAGCAGTGTGCGTTGTCACTGTGCCTCTCGGGGAAGGTGAGGAGGCTTGTAAACCCCACAGGGACCACACCCCTTGCTAGGAAGTGCAACCGTTCCAGGTTATATAGAGTTAAGGCCGGTGGGGGCTGCAGAGCAAGTGCAATGGAGCCAGAACAGCGAGGCAAATGGGCTGAACGCCAGTGGTCTTTCAGAGAGAGCTGCACCTCCTCTGCCTGCAGCAGCTCGCAGCACTTCCAAGAACCTGGTGCCTCTAATCAGGCTGGCTCGGTGAGCGTCTTTCCTGCAAGCTTGCTCGCTCGCCCACACATGCACCGCGTCTCCCAGCCCACGCCACCCAAGTGATTCATTGCTCCCAGGCTGCCGGAGCTGAGCGTTGGACCTCTGCAAAGCACCTGAAATGAGCATTTCGGTTAGACTTCAGCCCCGGAGCTGCCAGGGTTTTGTAGCAGCAAAAAGCAAACGGATACGGAGCTTTATTTACTGAGAAAAGGAGGGCAGGGAGCTCTCACGTTGAAGAAATTGGAGGAAAAATGTGTGGCAGCAGCCCGGGCTGTAATCGGGAGAGAAAGCATCAACCGGGCAGGGAGCTGTAGATCTGAGTCAATTTAAGACGGCTCCTCCCCCTGCACCAAATGACGCTAAAATATTTCAGCCAGGCCTGAAAATCTTGCAGGTTTGGCATCCAAAGGCAGCCTGGTGGCTCTCGGGCAGTGGGGGGGCCGGGGCAGCCCCCAGCAGTGCAGGCAGGAAGCACGAGCCAGCGGATTTCTTCGTGCGGGTTTTGAGAACCGATACCCCGGCTCTCCCTCCGGGTGAGAAAAGTGACTTTCCAAAACCGCAGAGCACACGGTGTTTCTACGTGAAGCAGCTGCCGGCGGTGCTGGGAAATGCCCAGCTGAGCTGTCCCCACCTGCGCGGGGGCCCCTCCGCACCTCGCCCCAGGGACAGGGACCTGCCCACACGCACCTCTCCCCACCGCCCAGGGATGAAAGCGGCTCGTGTTGGCCTTTGTCTTGTAGCTTGGGCGATCTGGGCTTCAGATGAAGGGGGACATGTGTTAGAGCGCGTTGTGCTCTGGCTAAGGGGGACTGTGGCTGAGGCGGGGTGAGCCCCCCCAGTTTTGCTCCCGTGGATGCTCTGCGCGCACCGTGGCATCCTCCCCCGTTGTCACCTCCGTGCTGGCGCGAAGGCCAGCAGGCAGAGGTGCTGCCTGGGGCCGTCTGCAGCAGCATCAGGCCTGCTTCACCCTGAACACGCTTTCACTTGCCGCCTCACTGCCTTCCGGCATGCAGACTTGGACTTTCCCAGGTGCCTCTCAACCGTCCCTGTGCGCCTGGGGGGGCTGGTTACCGCAGGGGTGTGGAGACCCTTGGTGGGAGGTGCTGGGGGGGGGGAACCCCAAACAAACCCCAGCTTAAAACTGTTTTCCTTGGAAACTGGCTGAGGAGACCTTGGCAGGGTGGAGGTGCAGGGGAAGATGACCTGGGTTGTCCTCCTGCTACCCATGCTGCCTGCCCAGGGCCGGGGTGAAACACTGCCGGAGTGAGGGTGGCAAAGCCACGGTGCATGCCGTTAACGGGTGGCCCATTCTGCCCATCACCTCTGCGTCAGGGCCCGTGGGCAGAAGTCACCGAGGCACCTGAGTGTGTCTGATGTGGTGGGGGGAGGAGGGGCCCACGGCCAGCTTTCAGCAGCAGCCATTTAGACGGGCTGCAGAGGGGATGGGTGCAGGTTTCGGAGGCGCAGGCAGCTACGAAAGCTTTCAAAGCGTGGCAGAAATGAGACACGGCTGCCACGTGCGCCGTCCCATGGGGTTCCTGGTGCACTGGCAATGGAGGCGGGTGGGCGAGGAACTGGGATGTGTTCCCTGCTGAGGGGATCTGCAGGGAGAACGGGGAGCTCTGGTGTTTGATGGGTCCTCTGGGTGTTTGCCCCTCAGGAATTGCAGCGGAAGGAGGAGGCTCTGCTTTGTGAAGGAGAGACAGGCTGGTGGGCCATCGGTTCCTGAAGTAGGCCTGTGAAGACGGTACTGCCACCCCTTGCAAGCTCAGTGCTGTCTGCAAAGAGGCCCTAAGCTGCTTCGTGGTGGACACCTCTAAACCCACTGGTCTGCCGACAGAGTTGGGGTGTTGGTGGCTGGGGGGACACAAGAAGCTGGTGGAGGGTCCCAAACCTCCTCTTGGCTGAGACCTCTCACCTCCCTGGTCTGCTCCTGCAGCTCTGCATCATGGGAAGGGGAGACGCCAAGGGTTGGTGGGGCAGGGTGGGGTCTCACCCTGATGGTGGAGGTCGCTGGGGGTGCTGAGGGCACGTTTCCTTAGGGCAAATGGCAAAGAGGGACCACAGCTGAAGTCACAGGAGGGATTTGAGAACCTGACGGTATCTACCCCGTCCCCAGCTCTCCCAGACCTCCTGCTGCATCCCGGCTGGCACTTGTCCTTCCTCCTCCTGGCCAGATGTGCATCACCCAGGCTCTGCCCAAAGCAGGTTCTGGGTTGGAAGGGGCTTTTTCCCCCCCCGAGGCAATGGTCCTCCTGCGTGGGCAGTTGCAGAAGAGCCACTGAGTGCCCAAACAGAGCCCTGGGACACATGCTGGGCGAGGACGCTGCACCTCCTCCGGTGGGTCCCCAAACAGCCCAGGTGCAGGGTACAGGGCAGGGTGTCAGCACGCCCCGGTGGCTGCAGGATCCAGCCCCTTGGCCAGGCTGAGGGCTTTGATACCGCTCTCCCAGCATCGCCTGGCCCGGACAGTCTGGAAAGGTGCCGTCAATGCCAGGTTTGGGGAGATGCTTCCTGGCAGCCCTGGGTGCCTGTCCCGCCCCCTCGGGGTCTCTGGACCTCGGAGATGTTCAGCTCTTCCCACGTCTTGTCCTGGGGGAGGCCAGGGACCGCTGGGAAAGGAGGGACTGTCACCACAGAGCTCAGCCCCGCATCTCCTGAGCCTGTCCTGCTCCGGGAGGTCCACAGCCCGGCGGGGCGGCTGTCATCCCTCCTTCCCTGTATCGCTGCTGGGCTCTGTCCCGGAGCATCCTCCATCCCAAAGGGGCCCACCCTGGCGCAGAGCTCCCCGGGAGGTTGCGCAACCCTTGGATTAAGGTGGGAGAGAGGAAAACAGGATTCGCCCATCTGTGCCGCCGCAGTGCAGCACCGGGTGCTGTGGGGTGCCTCTCTGGGGGCGCCGGGCCCCCTGACCCATGGCCTCCCCTTCCCCCACCTGCGAGGCCGGTTGCAGCAGGTGACATGGAAAATGACGGGGCACTTTGTGCCCCGCCGGCGCCAGCCCAACGGTCCCGCGCCCGTCATTGGCGCAGACGGGCCACGATTTGTCTATATATGGGCAAAGCGAGGCGCCCGCGTTAACCCGTGTGTCCCCCCGCTCCCGCCCCAGCGCGTCACTTCGGCTTTTTGAGGTTTCCCTTCGCGCTCTCATTTGCCTCCCGCTCGCTGCCTGTTTCACCCGGCAGTTTCTAGTTGACTCACTTTTAACGGCCTCGCTCCAACCCCGGCCCCGCTGGCAGCGGCGCTTCCCAGGGGGACAGGCAGGGTGCGGGCAGCAGGGTCAGGCTGGGAGCACGCGGAGAGCCCACCCCAGCATCCCGCCCAGCGCCGGCATCCTGGTGCCCGGTGGCGAAACGTGGCTCAGCCCGATGGGGCTCAGCCCGATGGGTCTCACGCCGAGCCCAGCCCTGCGGGCACAGCAGCCCCTCTCTTTTTGAGTGCAGAGGTGGGCGCTCGGCCATGCCACAGGTGCTGCAGTTCTTCCTTGTGCCCCGTTGTGCCTGGCAGGACGGTGGCAAACAATGCTCTGCCCATCCGAAAAGCTCTCAGGAGCTGTTTTGGCACCCCTGATTTTTTCGGTGCAGCAGCAGCCCTCCCTGCACTCTCCAGGAGCATTGTCAGGTCAGAGCCCTCTGTCCCAGGGGTCTTTTTTGAGGCCACCCCTTGTGCTGCAAAGCAGAGCGAGCTGTGCCCATCCCTGCGCCTCTGTCCCTTGTTCTCAGAGGGGATATGGTGGCTTGTGTTGGGAACGCAGTCATTAGGCTTCATTGTTAACAGTGACACGACTGAGGTGCTGTGGCTCTGTTGGGGTCTGGCAGAATGATGGCCAGGAGATGTGGCTGGCTGCGTCACTGGGGCTATGGACCCAGTGGCTAGCAGATCCCCTTTCCCACTGTCCCCAGGGCAGTGGAGGGGGCTCAGGGAGGCTTTGGGTCAGACTACCCGCTTCCTCCTCCTCCTCCAGCACAGCTCTCAGGCCCATGAGGTGCTGGATGGATGGGAGCCGCGTGGGCATGGCTGGGCAGCAGGCAGCTGCCTGCCCCCGGCACAGAGCTGGGTCCGCTGGCCGGGGCACCGGCAGGAGTTCGTCTCCTTTAAACACGGTGCGGGGCCGAAGGCAGTCGGCCTGGCCGCCACTTCCCCTGCGTGCAGCAAGTGCCACGACCGCAGGCGAGGAGGGGAAGTTGCTGCAAGGCACGATAAGAAATATCAGCGCTTTTGCAGCGCCTCGGCTGCACGGCCCAACAAGGGCCCTTCCCCCTGCCCGTGGGCCAGGGCCGGCGGCGCTGCTGCCCCCCGAGCCCCCAGCTCCTGCTCCCCTGCACTCGCCGATACTGGGAGAGTTACTGGAAAAGCAACAGCCCGTGTTCCGCAGGGCAACGGGGAGCCTGGGTCCTGGGGGGTGGCGGCGGCGATGCGCCCTTGGTGCTCAATACAGAGCAAAAACTGGGTGGCACCCCTGGGTGCACAGGGATGCTGCGGGTGTCCAACCCGCATCTGGGTGCCCCGAGACAAGGGCAGGGGAGGGCAGAGCCGGGGGAGTGGTGCCATGGTCAGAGACAGCTTGGGTTAGGGAGCCGTGGCGGGTCAGGGAGCTGCACCCCAGGGAGCAGCAGCACCCAGCCCCCTGGGGGTCCATCGGCAAGCCCCCGAGTGATGCCGAGCAGGTGGGCAGGGTGCGGAGAGGGGCCTCAGGAGCGCTGGGGACCGGATGCTCTCATGAGGTCCCCGGGGGAGGAAATGCAGCTGTTTCAGCTTCCCTCAACCCCAAAAAGCCTCTGTGCTCTCAGCCCTTTGGGAGCTATTTTAGCTGGGCATGCCAAGCGGAGCAGGACCAGCAATCCAGGGCCAAGGGCTGGGGTAGAAATTCCCGCAGCCTCATTTGCCGGTCAGTAAAATTAACCAATGGCCAGGGGACGTGGTAAGTTCATCATCAGTTGGAGACTTTCAGACCTCCTCATCTGAGCCCGAGGACCCAGATCTGCTGATTTCCTCCTTTCCGAGAGGCAGCGCAGGCAGCAGGTGGCTGCTGCTGGCAGAAGGAAACCAGTTCAGGACACCCAAAATGTCATGTCCCCCCTGTCAATGCTCGGCCAGGGAAAGAGGAAGCATCGCCTCCCCCCACTTCCCTGCCGGGAAGGCGCCTGTGGCCCTCCCGCATGGCTCCTCGGCACACCAGCACCCGGCTGGTTGCAGGCAGCAGCACGGGCAGGCGGTGGGCAGCGCTCTGCCGGAGAGCCCCATTTTGGGAGGGCACAGCTCCTTCCCCTCTGCGGTCCCCGCAGCGTCCCCTGGCACAGGCCACGTGCTTCGCCCCCCCCCGCTGACATCTTGCCCTCTGGCACGGTCTCTCCCAGCTGCCTCCTTTAGGAAACACGTCTTCATCTTGCTTTGCAACATGGTTAGCCTTAAATGGACCCTTTTTCGTGAGGGCCTGGCTTCTCACCTTCACCCCCTGCCTCCCAGCCCTCAGTATTTAGCAGAGGCCGGCTTGTTGTTGGAGCAAGGCACTCTGCAGGAAAGGTGGCCTCGACCCCAGAGCACAGGGGAAAGTCCCTCAGCAGCAGCTCTGGGACCGAAGCTCCCTCTGGCTGTCCCGAAAAAGGCTCCTTGGCTCTGCTGTAAGAGCATGGTTGCCTGTACCCCATGCAACTTTGCCCCCCCCCATGATGGCTCCCACCACCGCTGGGGACCTTCCCATGGCACCGAGGTGGCTGGCAGCGCTGGGTGCTGTCTCCAGGGGGGTCTCTGGGTTGGGAACAACCTGCTCACACACCCAAAATGATGTTCACACATTTCAGGTGTCCCCAGGAGGGCTAATTCAGGGAGCTCAGGAGGCACCTAGCCCAGCTCCGTGTGGGACCAGCTGTGCATGTGGTGGGCTCTGCTGCCGGTGAGGAGCTGCTCACCACATGCCTCTGGCGAGGCAGAGGGATGTTCTCCCGGGTCAGAGCTGTGTCGGCTGCCAAATGGACCCTGTGGAGACATCACTAATGGCTGCTTAGTTTTCCCTGTTGAATTTCTCACCGGTGCGGGGAGCACGATGTCCCCAGATCGGTGACCAAAAGGGATGGAGATGGGCACAGGGCCAGCAAAGGGTGGGAGACAGGGCAGCCCTCTGAGGGCCAGAGGTGCAGGGACGGGGCCGGCTGGGCAGGCAGTCGGGCTCGCTTCAGCCATTGCTGGTTTGTTTTTTTTTTTTCCCCAGTGAAATTCTTCCAGCAGTTCAACCTCAGTTTGGAAAGAGTTTCCCGACCAATTCCCTCTCCACCGAAGCCCCTTCTACCTGCTGTCTTTAGCGCACGTGCTGCTCAAGTCAAATCACTTCTGGTTGTGCCGCTGCTCGGTTATTTTTGACTTTGCTCTTCCCCTGCCTTCTGCAAACCTCGCCAGAAGGTTTTTTTTTACATTTCCGTCCAGATTATCAATGTAGAGAGTGAATCACGTTGGCCTAAAAAAGAGCCTTTTGCAGAGCTGCATGAAAACCATTGCACAGACCTTTTACAGTCACTTTTGGGGATTTAGCTCGTAGTTTTTAATCTAGTTTAATGGGCAGCTTCCCCCGGCACTGGGGCAGGGCGTGCTTCCGGCACGCAGCGCCATGCAAACTCCCCCTGCTCCGCGTCCCACGGCTGCTGCAGCCCCGCTGCTATCAGACAGTGACGGCCATTGCGACCCAGGCGTGCAAACCCTGCAAACCCGGCTTTTGGTTGTCTTCCCGGGGGCCTCGCATCCCCATCGGCCGTTACAGCTGCCCGGGGCTGGGGGAAGTCTGGTGTTGCAGAGCACCGAGCGAGTGAGAGGCTCCAGGAGATCTCTTGGGCAACACATTTCCTAAAGAGCAGGTTTAGGGCTTGCAGCCCACTGGCACCTGCATCCCCGCCTGCTTTGCCCATACCACCGGGCAGCACCCTGAATCCTGCAGACCCCGCCACGGGCTGCCGGCCACTCCATAAGCTCTCTCCATGCTCAGGAACATCTCGCTCCTGTGCAGGTCCCACCACCAGGATGGGGCGAGGGGACATGGTGGAGCCGCACGGCCGTCCTGGCCCCCACGCAGCCATGGCGGGGGGGTGGGGGGTGGATTTGGTTACTGTCACCCTGTGCAAACAACCTTTTTTTTTTTTCCCTTTTTTTTTTTTTTTTTTGCACAAACATGTTTGTCGCTCTCAGCAGCGAAGCCCAGGAGAGCGTAACGGGCTGCTCTGCAACGGCCCCCGGTGCTTCCGGCGCTTGGCAGCGGCCGCCCCTCGCCCCGCGGCTGGGCCGGCTGCGGTTGGGCTGTGGGGTGGCGCTGGGTGGGACCGTGCACCGTTATCTCCTCGGCAGCTACGGCTCTTCCTGTGGTCGGGGCCACGTGGGCAGGATGGGGTTAAAAGCAGCCCCGCTCCCCGCAGGGGCCCATTGCTCCCCGGCCACCACCATCACCCCATGCAGCACCCCGCTGCACCGGCACCCGGCATGCGCCACCGGCACCCAGCGTGGGCCACCGGCACCTGGCGTGCACCACCAGCACCCGGCGTGGGTCACCAGCACCCGGCATGGGCCATCGGCACCCAGCATGGGCCACCTGCGCCCCGACCCGGTAATGGGGGGACCCATACGAGGGCGCCCATGTGGCACTCGAGGAGCAGCATGGGGGTCTCTTGGGGTGCCGGCGGCCGCGGCCCTGATCCCGATGCAAGGTGGGGCAGTGGGTGCTGGGGGCCGATGGCGGGTAAGGGGGTGCCCCCCCCATTCCGGGGAGTGGGGCACAGCGGGGCGGTGCAGGGGGAGGAGGCGCCGCGCTGGCGGGCGGGCGTAGGCGGGAAGCGCCCGAAGCAGAAGTGCCACCCAGGGGGGTTTCGGTGGCAGCGGGGACGGGGACGGCTGGACTCGGAGGCTGGTGGGGCAGGTGAGGTGAGGCTGTCGGGGCTGGGGTCTGCGTGGCCTCGGGCGTGGGGACCTCCGGGTGACCCCCACCACATGGCCCGAAGGGCAATGGGGACATCGAAAGGGTCTCCATGTGGCTGGTAGATGGGGCAAGGTGGGGTCCCATGGGGAGCCCCAGGCCACGGAGCTCCTGTGGCCTCAGGGGCAGGGGGATGGGGCAAGGGGGTCTTTGGTAAAGGATAGGGGGATGAGGTGGGGTCCCCCATGGGGACATTTCAAGGGTGACAGGGATGGGGTTTGCCATAGGATCCCCACCATGGGGACAAGGTGAAAGAGTCCTCTGTGACCAGGGTGCCGTTTAGGTGGGGTCCCCTCATGGGGACATGGCAAGGGGAGTCTCTGTGACACAGATGGGATTTGAGGGACAATGATGGAGTTTGAGGTGGGTTCTCACCTTGGGATCCAGGTGAAGGGGTCCTCTGAGACCGGGATGGGGTTTGAAGGGCGACAATGGAGTTCAAGGTGGGATCTCCCCCATGGGGACAAGGCAAGGGGCTCCTCTGTGAATGTGATGGGGTAGGAGGTGAAGGTCCCCCATGGGGGCAAAGCAACCACATCCTCTGTGCCCAGGATGAGGTCTGAGAGGGGATGATGGGGTTTGAGGTGGGGTGCCCACCAGCAGGGACAAGGCAATTGGGTTCTCTGTGACCAGGATGGGGTCTGAGGTGGGGTCCCCCGCTTTGGGGACAAGTCAAAGTGGTCTCCTATGACCAGGATGGAGTATTAGGTGGAGTCCCGCCTTGAGGGACAAGTGAAAGCTTACTCCTATGACCAGGATAGGGTCTGAGGTGGGGTCCTTCCTTTGGGGACAAGTCAAAGCTGTCCCCTATGATGAGGATGGGGTATTAGGTGGCTTCCCCACTTTGGGGACAAGGTGAGGATGTCCTTTGTGTCCAGGATAGGGCTCAAGGTGGGACGATGGGGTATGAGGTAGGGTCTTGCCCATGGGGACAAGGTGGGGATGTCCCCTGTGCCCAGCATGGGGTTTTAGGGGAGACGAGGGAGCACAAGGCAGGATCTCCCCCATGGGGATGAGGATGTCCCCCATGCCCGGCACGGCTCCCCGAGGCTGGAGGTGACATTGGCAGAGGCTCTCTGTCCCCGGGGCAAGACCAGCCCTGCAATTTGCATTCCTGGCCATGCTGACACCGAAGGTGGCCCCATGGCTGGGCCACGTGGGGTGCGGGAGGCGGCCCCGCGCGGGCGGAAGCGAGCACTTCGCTGGACGAGAGCAACCACCGGACACCGACTGAGAGACAGTGCAGTCACCCATAAAGTAGAAAGCACTACTAAACAGCACTGCAGGGTGTAGTGTTTCCTACTTTATGGATGAGTGTACTGTGGGCTACGGAGAAGAGAGCACCGCCGCGACCCACGTGCCCATCACGAGTTGCGCGCGGTCCGAGAGCAGAGGACGGGCTGTGCCTGGCTCACGGGAGGGTGCCCGCGCTCGGCCGCCCGCCCCATGGGCACCGTCACCCTCCCTGGGCTGCGGATGCTCTACTTGTCCTCGCTGTCCCTCTGGCACCTGGGGACCGGCCACGTGGGGAACAGGGGCAGCATGGCCCGGTGCCCCACATGCGCAGCGGAGGGGTCTGTTGGGTCAGAGCGAGCACCATGCTGGGAGGCCAGGTAGGTAGCAAGGCCTCCAGTTCCCATTTCTTTCTTCTCCCACCTTCATTTTCCATGTGGTGAAGCCCTGGGAAGAGCTGGGTGGTGGTGGCCATGTGCAGTGGGGAGAGGCATGGGAGGCGGACAGGGGCTCCCGGATGGCTTTGTGCTGCCGAATGATTGCTGGGTGCAGCGGGGCGAGGGGCTGCTAAATAAAACTCTTTCGACATTGACTTGTGGACTTGTTTATTCTATTCTTGGGAAATGCAAAACCGGGAAAGAGACACTTGCAGTGTCCACGGCCACGGGCAGCGGGGTTGTCCCACAGAGGGAGGCACCGCGAGCTCACACGCTGCTGGAGACCATGTTCAAAGCCCTGGGGGAGCCTTGGTGGGACCATGGGTGGGGGTGGTGGAAATAGCTCAAGAGGAGCTGGCAAATCTCAGCCCATCGACACGGGGCTCTGGCCTTCAGTCCCCCAAGGCTCACCGGCAAAGCTGCCGTGTCCTGCGGCAGCCCCGGCCGTGGTCACAAGGCCACGCGGAGTGAAGAGACCCTCCTATGGTCCCTGTCTCCCTCCAGCCACACACCCCTGGCCCATCCTTCCTGGGGGGGGTCTAAAACCAACCCGGCTTCCAGGGATGCGGGAGGAGGGTCCCTGTTCCTCAAACATCAGCTCCCGAACCCCCCCAGGCATCTTCACCCTTGGCTTTGACTCCCCATCTCCTGCCCATGGGAGAGGGCATCTAAAAATAGTAGGGAAAAAAGTATTAAAATTACACCTTTTTTTCCTTTTTTGAGCCCAAATGCTAACGGAAAGTTTCCACATTTTGTAAAACTTCTTGTGCTGGTTTTGGGAGAGTTTGTGGGTGTTTTTGTTGAGTTTGGGGTATTTTTCTTTCACTTTGACCCCTCCCTGGGGTGGCCAGAAAGGATCGGGGTATTTTGCTTCTCTTTGCTGTCCCGGCTTTCCCACGTTCCCTGGCTTTGTGACTGCTTGAAGGGGATGTGGAAGGAAAAAAAAAATCAAATCAAAACTGTCGTCATGGTCACAAGGAGGCAAGTTTTTAAACAGTAAAAACGAAAAAGGGCTAAAAAAACCCCCACAAGCAGCCAGTGCAGACCGCCCTGAACAGCTTTTGTTTTGCTGCGCGCTGGAAAGGAAAAGCAAGTCCAAGTTTTTAACATGCAAAAGTTTTGAAAGTTTACCTCAGAATAATGAATATTCAAGTATTAGGAAGGATAAATACTGAATGTTTTTGATCGAGGACTATTGTGGTTGTAAATATTACAGCCACTCAGCGTTCACTGCCGGGAGAGACATTTGGAAACATGTTTCTTGCTGAGAGCGGCAAAACAGAAACTGCTACTTTTCTTTTTTTTAAAAGAAAACAAACCTCAATTTTTTAGTGCCCTCCCTCCGTACTGAATGCATTTTGGCAGGTTCCCCCAAGGAAACGTGTCCTCTCCCTACTGGGGTGAGCTCCTGGTCTCTGAAGGACCTCGGCTCGTTTATCCTTGCCCCTGTTTGATGCCGCAGAGGCGGGCAGGCTGCGCGGTCCCCGGTCCCTGCTGCTTTGCAGACCCAGAAATGCCCGGAGCGGCAGGGGCTGGGGCTGAGACCCCTCTGGGTGCTGCGGAGGGCGCAGATGCCTGTCCCAGCGCTGTCGGGGCGGCTTTGGGGAGCGCTACAGGCACCAACAGCCGCCCGGCCAGGCTCTGCCGGCAGCCGGGGTAAGAGCCAGCCTCTCCCACATCAGTCCCGGTGCACGTAATGGTGTTTCCATGCCGCGCTGTGACGGGCCACCACGTCTGGGGCTGCACTGTGACCCCTGGCAGGACCAGCCCATCACATCCCCTTTTTTTGCTAGGTTATTTTTAACTGGGGTTCAGTCCCCGCGCTGCTCCACGGCACGGTCCTGCCAGTGGCCGTGTGCCGCTGGGGGTGGCAGGATCAGGGGGAAGAGCGAGCATGGGCGACATGGCCACTCGCATCTCCTCCTTGGAGCTGCGCCAGGACATGTCAGAGCAACCCCCTGGCCACAGGCTGGGTGCACAGAGGTGGGAAGCCGGAGCTGAAGGACTCCGCTGGGAGAGCAGGCGCCCACTCGTGTCACTGCACGTTCCTGCAGTCACCAGCGTGAGCTCATGCACAGAGGCAGGAGGGGCCGTCTCGCTGGGGCCAGCCCCAGGGGTCTGCTGGAAAGAAGGTGGAAATGGGTTGGCACCCACCGCTCACCTCAGTCTGGAGGTGCCCGTGAGTCCTGATACATGTCACCATCCCCGCACCCATGCGCAGGTCCCCCAGGGCTGGCACGGCCCCAAGTGCTCATCCTCATGCTTCCTTCCCTAGCTAAGACCGCAGTGGAGCTCCCATGAACCCTGCCTGGTCCCTGCCAAATGCCAGCTCCCCAGAGGAGCTCGACAGGATCCGGCAGGCACTAATTGGTCTTAATTGCCCTGAGCAGCCTCCCCTGGGGCCCCACCCCGTGGACCTGCTGCCCCTGGGCCAGGAGCACTGTTTAAGCTCAGCCCTGGGTCTTCAGTCCTTGTTTGAGCTTTGATGTAGGTAAACTTCTGTTTGGTCTTGTCTCCCAGATGGCCCCTGGATCTATAGTGTAAGAAGCTTGTCTCCAGACATGTCTCCTGGATGGACCCTAGATCCATGTTGCAGGTAGCTTGTCTCTGGCCCTGCACCCCGAATGGACCCCACACCTATGCTGTAGCCTTGTCTGTAGTCCTGGCTCTGTCTCCTCTTGCTCCTGGCTGGGGTCCCTGGTCCTGGTTCATCTTATCTTGCCTGGGGCTGCCAAGGGACCCTGTTACTGGTGTCCTGTTCAAAAGCTGTGGGATGGCTCCCCGGTTTTTGAGGACCCTGCGTGTGCTGGGGTCACACTTGGCTTCTCGTTTGTTTCCCACTGTGGAGCAGCCTAATCCTTGCTGCTCCCTGACAGAAGAGGGCAGGAGGCCCTGGGGGACCACGCGCTGTACCCCAGTCCCTGCACCACCAGACGCAGGCCTGGCTCCTTGGAGGCTTTTGGAGAGCAGTGGGTGCTGCTGGAGGGCTCTTCTGGGATCCTTTTTCATCTCCCCAAATTTGAGCTGTTGATCTCGAGCTCTCCCATATCACCCATTTTTCATCGGTTGCTGTATTAATCACCTCTTTTCCCTGAGCCTGTGGTTTCCCCTGACCCGGGAGAGCTTCGAGGATCTTTCTGGGAAGTCCTTTGGCCCATCTCATCTACAGGGAGCACAGCCCCACAGCAGATCCCTGGGTAACTTGGAGGACCCATCCCCATAGCTCTCATGAAGACTTCATTGACTTGCAGCTCAGGGAGCTCCTGAGCCACTGAGTCTTTGTTTAATAGGCCAGATGAATTTCTCTCCTCTCCTTTCTAAGAATGGTCTGTAGCCATGACTTACCCAGCCAACTAAATAGCTGTAGGCTGGCCAAGGCATGAACAATCAACTCCAGCTTCCCAAGCTCAGGGCCCCAGGAGACATCCTCTCCCCAGGGTTGGTGGGGGGGGATGTGTGGACATCCCATCCAGGGCCTTCCCCTCGCCTAACTGGGGCCTTCAGTGAAGGCTGTGGGAGACCCAAAACTGAGCCTGGGTTGGCCCAGGGGGTTGTCCCTGGCCCCTCTTTCTTCAGGGCAGCAGGTCCTGGGAGTGCCATGGAGCCATGTGGGTCTGGCACTGGTGAGTGGGAGAACCAGAATGCTGCCCGGGGGCCGTGGTGGCAGCACGTCCCAGATGAGATGAGCAGAGACTGAGCAGCACATGGCAGTGGAAGTGTAAAACAAGACGTGTCAGAGCAGGGCTTCCAAGGAGGCTGCGCAGTGAGCAGCGTGCGTGCCACTCGCAACCATGCGATCTTATCAGTGGTGCATTTCCCTTCCCACTGCTGGCTCTCGCCTCCTGCTAATTAAACCAGCTTGTTCCGTCTTGTCAACGGGCTGTGCAGTGCCTGGGCCTTGTTCCACGCTTGTGCAGCACCCGGAGATCCTGCCTGGTGCCTCCCCCGGGGGGAAACAGTCACGGGCAGGGACCGGGGGGGATCCCAGCAGTGGGAGGGTGGTGGGACTCATCCTGAGCTGTTCCTGGAGGGGAAGTGGTCACTTAAGCTGGTGTTTTGAAGGTACACAAGTACCAGAAAACGCAAGAAGGTGGGATCAGTTGTCTGGAATCTTCCCTCTGGTCTGTTGGCTGCATTTGCTGCTCATCACCAGTTTGGTGCTTCCCCCCACCATGCACATGCACTCCTTAAAAACGGATGGCTCAGAGATCTGGGATACGGGTGGGAAGGCAGGCTCCTGCATGCTGCAAGATGTGAGACTGTTAGACCTGTTGGTAACTCCCCACAGCGCAGGACTCCATCTAAGTGGGTCATCTACACCCTTTGCAGTCAGCAGTGAGAAATAACTGTCGTAGTGGTGATTTGCCTGTGCTGTCTCTGCTCAGGCAGAGATGACGCATGGCCGATGGCATCCACTTCAAGAGCTGACACATCTGCACAGTACACATCTGGATGTGCTGATGAAGCTCTCAAAGGAGGTGTTCACAAAGTGGTGTCTGAAAGGGGCACCAAAGACCCCCTGCACAGTACCTCCCCTGGAGCACGAGGCCCAGAGCAGGCTCTCCTGGTGCAGGAGCCATGACCACAAAGGGAGCAACACGCTGTGAAATGCCAGTGCTGTCCCCACCCCGCAGCGGGGAGGCACCAGTGGTGGGACTGGGAGTTGTTGCCACACACAGGGACACGGGGAGGCAGGACCTGTCCCCAGCTGCTCAGCAGTAGTATGAGGTCTGTGCCACCCCTCTTGGTTTTGGGGTCATCAAACCTTGCTCTGCAGTGGGTCAAGCTTTGAACAGGTCTGGGGAGCAAGGACAGACATCCCCCAGGGTGGCCGGGTGCCTTTCCCCTGAGCATCGCTAACGCTGTGCAGCTTGATGAACGAGGTGATCTTCATCAAAGACGCAGCAAGGCAGGGAGTAGGCAGAGAGAGACAGAGCACGTGTCTACCTGCTCTGTGCGTGTGTGTGCTCAGAGATGGCAGTGCCCCACTTTGCTATAGCATCATGCTGCTAACTCCTGTCTCCCTGGATCACATCAACGCCCCACACCTCCCTCCCTGCTCACGCCACCCTCTGCCTCTTGCCCACCGCAGCCCCTACCCTGGGCACGCTGCAGGCAGGGCCCAGCCTGTGTTTTTGGCAGGGGGTTGTTTCCAGCACGCCGTGTCGGTGGGGGGCTGCGGATTTGCTCGCCCAGAGGGAAGGTGTGCGAGCATCCCTGGGGCAGAGCCGAGCTGCCCCTTCTTGTGCCCAGCGGTCATCAGAGCGGGAGGGAAGGGGACAAACCCGCTGGCTTTCCCAGGAGCAGACTTGCTCGCCCTGCGCAGGGTGCTGCGGGTCCCCAAAAGCCCCATCCCAGCGGGGTGCGGGGCTCTGAGGGACCCCGACCCCGGAGTGTGGAGGGGTGATGCGATGCGGGGGGCTGTGGGGGGCAGCCCGGCTGCTCCCCCCCCCCCCCCCCCGCTGCCGCATCACCCCCACTGTCTCATCAATAGGCAGCAAACCCCATTCCCGCACCGTTGCCATGGAAACCGGCGGAGCCGCCGCTATTGGCGGCCCGGGGCGCGGCGCGGCCCCCCCGGGGTGCACGGCCCGGCTTAATATTGATGACTCGGCAGCGTCTGCGCCGGGGGCTGCCCGAAGCCACGGTGAGGGGCTGGCAGCTCCCCCGGCCCCTCCGCTACGTCATCCCGGTCCGGGCGGGCGGCGGGCATGGGGCCGGGGGCGGCGGGGGGCTGAGGGCAGCGGGCAGCCGCCTTTGTACGGTGTGTAGGGGGGGGCGGCAGCCGCCCGCCCGCCGAGCCGGCGGATCCAGGCGGGGATGGAGCCTCCCCCGGCGCAGGGATGCTGCTGCTGCTGCTGCTGCTGCTGCTGCTGCCGCCGCCTCCGTCCCCGCCGGGAGGGAGCGCGGCCCGGGCTGCTCCCGGCGCCGCGGCTCTGATGCCTTCGGGTTTTCCGTGCCGGCTCCCGGAGCCACGGGGAGCCCTCGCCGCCAGCGGGTGAGCCCAGCGCCCTGCTCCAGCCATGCAGGAGCCGGAGCGGGGGGTGCCCGGCGCGGACCCGCCGCAGCCGGCAGCGGGGCAGAGCGGTGCCCCGGCAGCGGGCGATGCCGTCCCCACGGCCTCCGCCTGCCCAGACCTGGACACGGGTAAAGGCGTGGGGGGTGACAGTGACAGGGCGAGCTGCCAGCTGTCCCCGGGGCCGGAGGGGGCCGGAGCACCCCAGCCCCAAGAAGAGTCCCCGGGGACCCTCCGTGGCCCCCCTCCGGACCCCCAGTGGGTTCGCTCCACACCGGAGCTCGTTAGGCCGCTGCGAGCGATGGACGGGCTCGGACGCGACTGGACAGACAGACCCCCCCAGGTAAGGCGGCTGCTGGGGTGCATTTGCTGGCAGGCGGTGTGCGATGGTGCGCGTTTTAGGGGGAGAGGCACTGGGGCATCGGGGGGATGTTACCTTGGTACAAGGCCGGCATGGGAAATAGCTGCGCTTGGCTGTGGCTGAGCCACCCACAAAACCTTCCCCGTGGGGCTGGGAGCTGCCAGAGCTGCTGCCACGCACCGGCATGTGAGAGAAGGAGCTGCTGCCTTTGCTGCCCTTCTGCAGGGATTTCCAGCTGCCTCTCCCCTGGCTGGTGCTGGAGCTGGTGCGGGGTCTCACCGGAGCCCTGACGGGGCCAGCGCTGGGCAGAGCCCACCTGGTGCAGACACAGCCCCTGCACCAGCAAAGGCTGAGCCATCCCTGAGGTGTCTCCTCGCTCTGGCGGCATCAATGGCTCTGCAGGTAGTGGCAGGGACATAATTCACCCACTCAGGGTAGCCCGGGAGGGCTTGGGGCACCTGCACTGCAGGGTGAACCTGTCCCTGCAGACAGCACCGGGGCACCTTGAGGCAATGCAATTGCTGGCCCCTTGCAGCATCTCTCTAAAAACAGCCCAAAAGGCTTCCTCGGAGTCTTACCTCCTTGATCCAGGCCACAAAAGTTCATCAGCTCATGCTGCTCAGGACAGCTTGCCCTCCTTTCCCGTGGGTAAAATCAGCCATCTTCCTGGGATCCCCTGGGGTCTGGGTTAGCTCTGCGGTGCTTTTAAAATAGGGGAGAAATCAGCTCTCGGCCTGTTCTTCTTGAGCGCTGGGGAGAAGAGCTGAGCAGAGCTGATCAGGGTTTAGCAGGAGGTTTTTGAGTCAAGCCTGTGCTGTGCTGCTGAGCCTGGCTGGAGAGCAGGCTGGACCGGCCCGCAGGAGAAATGGTGCTGCTGGAAATCCACCGAGGGAAAATGGTTTCACTCAAGCACAGTTTCTTAGGAGTCTTTTTTGAAGGGCTGTTTATCGTGACGCTTAGGGAAAGGCCACATTGAACCATGCAGTCCTTGGTCTGCCTCTGACCACAGCTCCTGGCCGTTCCAGAAGCACCCCAGCCAAAAAATGGGGCAGCAGAATGGGAAGGATTTCTATCCTCTTTCTTTTCTTCTTTCTATTCCTCTTTTCTATCCATCCCGAGAGTCAAATTGGTTGTGCCAAACTTACTGTCTTCTCTCCTTTTGGGAGAGCCGGCCGGCAAGGGAGGGGGTAGGCACTGTGTCTTGGTGGGAGAGCCTGGGTGGGAAGGCTGGGAGTGGCAGGGGGGCAGGTGGCTGGTTCAAAGGGGTGTTTGTGGGTGCTCCAGCAGCCGAACAGCACCCTGTGGGGTGGGGGCCATGCACCCAGCTCTAGCTGGTCCCCGCAGTGGGTCCCCCATGCACCAGCTGTGCACACAGGTGGTGGTGGAGGGGCTGAGGACCCCTCTTGGTGACCGCTGAGCACCTGCCATCCAGTTTCCCTTGGTCTTTAGGCTGCTTTGAGTGTTTCCCCGTGATCCTGGAGGCTCTTGGCTTGGTGGGTGACTAATATTTCGCTTCCCACTCCCATGGGGTTGTGGCAGCACCATGGTATTATCATCATAGTAGCAGTGCACAGGGGCAGTACCATGGTGGTACTTGATGGTACTGATGGTGCTGTGATGGTATCAAAGCAATGGTACTGTGGTACCTGGTGGTACTCTGCTGTATTGTGGTGGCGTCACAGTAGTACTGTGATGTTACTGTGGTGGTACCGGTGGTACCGTGGCAGTACCATCCTTAACATTGATGGTGATCCCCAGGAAGGTTAACTTGTCTTTTCCTGGAAAAAAAAAAAAAAAAAATCCAGCATTTCCTCCCGAAGTCAAGTGGCTTTAGTGATGTGAAAGGCTTCCAGTTCAGACCCAGGAGGGAGCTCAGCGCTGCTGTCCCCGGCAGAGCAAGTGCTGGTGCTGCTGGGCTGTGGAAACCACATCCTAAACCTCACTTCCTAGGGAGCAAGGTGCTGTGTTACAGCTGGGGACAAGGGGATGCTTACATAGCTCCCCTCCAAAAGCATGGCTCTTCCTGGCCGGGCTGGGACTATGGATGCCATGTGTCCTGCTGGCTGGAGCTGGGCTTCCTTCAGGACATTTGTCCTTGGGATGTCAGAGCTGCATTATGCAAACAGGACAGCTGCCTCCAGGGAGTAATCTCCTAGCGTTGGGAAGAGCCTCCTGGGGGCTCATCGCTGACAGAGTTGATTAAAGATGTTGATTTTATGATGAAGCTCTTGACGTGTGTCCCAGCCTCTGCCACTATTGCTCTGCCGTTCCCTCAGGGACAGTCTATGGGCAGATGTTAAGACTATCCATAGGTCAAGTTAATCTCAGCTTTCTTGCTCAGGTCCCTCCTGAGTGCTGAGGCTGGAGAGCTATTGCCCTTCTCCCATTTGGGAGCTGGCAAGGAATCTCTGGAATTAGGGAGGTGGGTTGGGGGACACACCTGGAGCCTCCTGTCCAGCCCCTGCCCTGAGCAGGGCTGGCTCCAGAGCTGGAAGAGGTTGCTCAGCACCTGTCTGGGCGAGTGTTGAGTATCTCCAAGGGCTGGCATCTCACCGCCTCTCTAACCCTGTCCCGAAGCTGCAGCACTCTCGTGGAGAAGAACGTTCTCTATAGGTCTGGTGGGAATTTCCCTTGTTGCGACTCATGCCCATGTCTTCCCATCTGTTTGCTGTGTGTCTTTGCATCCTGCAATGCACTGCAGGGTTTCCTAGCTCCTCTGCAGAGTAATGGCACACACGTGCATCCCACCATGTTACTAATGCTACTTGGGGGCTTGCTTTCACAAATGTATTCTTGGTCCCGGGCCTTTGAAATCGCTCTGGTCTTGCTTTCCAAAACTTCTGTGTGGACACAGGAGGTAAGAAATTACTTTCCTGCTGACAATCTCCAGGCACTGCAGGTGTAGGATCCCAATCAGAATAATGAATATCAGAGAAGGAGAAAAACGTTGTCTGTGTAGGAATAATGGGGTTAGAGTGGCACAGATACAATCTGGCTGCAAATTGGAAAGTTCCCATAATGCTGCCAGATGGATTTTAGAGCACGTCCCACAAGAGCTCAGTTGTCTGCATCTCTTATGGGATGCTGCTCCAGTGGGATCTGCTTTGGACCTGGGAACTCAGGATGGTTTGGGAGCGGGTTGCTGAAGTGAAGGCTCTCTCCTGGTGCCCTAAATTGGAGGAGGGGAGAGCAAGGCCATTCACTTTCTGCATATTCCCTGCATCCTTCCCTTTCAGGATTACTCGTCCCCCCCAACCTCCCCAGCTGCACTTACAGAAGGGATGAGCTCAGAAGCTGACCACGTCCCTGTTGTGGCATCCCATGAACCGCATAAGCAAGGAGCACAGCTAGGATGCTCGGAGTTGGCTATTGTGACTACTTCTCAATCTCGAGAGGTTGCTTTGGATCTGAGTTTCTTAAAAGCCAAGCTTCAGCTTCCCTTGAGGTCATATGGAGCTGAGAATATTCAATAAATCTGTAAAACCCAACTGAAAATGCTTAAACCAAGGAGCTCCCCAGTCAGTAGGAATTTAAATATCCACAAAAGAATCTGTTGCTCCCAGTGGGGCTTAATAACACAAAGCACAGGTACAGTAAGAATTATAAAATGCTGGTAAAGATCCTCCATGTCAAGTCTTCAGGCCAAGCTGCATTTAACAATAAGCTCAGTGCCTTTTGCAGGAATTCGTGGCATTTCAAGAGCTTCAAATTTTCCATTGGCAAAGATGCAAAACTATTCATCTAATGTCTGAGGGTGCGTAGAGCTGTACCCTTGACTAGAAAGGGTAGGTCAGCAGAATAAAAGATGGCAGTAGGGCGAGAAGGTCTTCCTGGGCAATTAAGCCAGCTCTTGATGTTACAGACACCATTTCCTGCAATCCCAATTAGAGAAAGATCGTACTCCATCTTGCTCAAAATCTGAGTAAATTAATTTTTTCTTGTCTTGGCAATGCTTAGCCTCATGCAAATGACTTAGTGCTGTTTTCTGCAAGCACTATGAATGTATGGCCAACCTCAGATAGCTGCCTGCCATGAAGAGCCAGCACAACTTTATTTGCAGGAATGAATGGAAGAAAAGGCAAAGCGAGACTATATGAAGTGGAAGGTAATTCTCATTTTAACTATCTTTCTAAGCAAGCTCATACTCTCTGGACAAAGACATGTCCAAATGGCTCGGCCACGTCACTTGTGTGGAACATGGAGGACGAGGGACACCAGCCATTGCCTCCTCACTGTGTCCTTGGCTCCTCTGGACTGGTGATGACAAACTGGTTTTGGGACAGGGCTGTCACACCATGTTGGTGTTGGCCATTACTGCACTGTGATCTTTCGCCTCAGCGTCTTTCTCATTTCACCCTCTGTAAATTTTTGGTGAGGGAACTCGCCAGTGTCTTTGCTTCCTTGTTTTGGGTGTCCTGTGGCTGTAGTCTTCCTTCCTGCTGGAATAACATGAAGAGAAACGGCATGTGCAATGCTGGCAGCCTTGTTGCCCTCCTGCTGTGAGTGCAGGCTTTCTGCTTCCCAGCCATCTGCTTAGCAGTTCTGGGAAAATACCCTTCTGGGCATCAGTTTGTAAGTCTTCTGCTGCTCTTGCCGTTCACATTTCCATATTGACCACTGAACAGCACCTCTGGCTCTTGTGAGTGGCGCAAGGGGATGATTTTTCCCTCCATCTCTTAGCTACTTGTTAAAGCCGTTGGAGATTTGGGGCTTCTCAGTCCAGGACAAAATCCTATAATTGCCCCAAATGAGTTCTTGCTTTACTGAGAGGGGCAAGGAACACCGTTCCCGACATGCCAGAGCCTGGGCAACTAGAACAGGTTTTTGGCTGATGTGGCCCAAGCAGAAAATGTGCTCCTGGGAAACTGCAAGTAATTTGGAAAACAGGAACAGGTGGGGGAGAACTGTGGAGCAGATACCTGGGCAAAAACCGAGCTGTGCGTACAAAATCTGTCACTCTAGCTCCTCTTCCAAGGTGGAAGAGCACATCTGCCTCTTCCGAGCTGAACATGGTAGGTAATCCAGCCTCTCCACTCAATAAAAGCAAACTTGTGAGACCACGAATACTGTTGCTGAGGCTCTGAGGTGGGAAGGAGACCTGGTATTAACTTTTCAAGCTATGATCCTGTTAGAGGGCAGTGGCACTTCTGTATGGGTAGGGGATTTACTGAACTGCAGCTCAGTGGCTTTCCAGGGTGAAGCCCTGACACAGCCTGGGGCCACGCGCTGTGCACAGGCGCTTTGTTCCCACGTGCATTCGTCAGTACCAAAGTCTCACGCCTTTCTAGGGAGTGTTTCTTTGGATTAGCGTTTCTGTTACAAGACAGATGAGATATCGGAGAACAATCGTCGCCACTCCAGCCATCAAAATACCAAACCTGGAAAGAGCTAAATTTTATCATTCTTCCCCAGGTTTTGTTTTTTTTTTTTTTAATGCTTACAAAATAGAATTATCTGACACGTGGCATCCAAACAGAGTCCAGATGCTCCACAAAGACCTTGGGGTTGTCTGGGCCTGAGCCTGCAGTGCTGGGAGCTGCAGGCTGACCTTTGCTCAGAGCTAAACAACAAAAAGCCCAAAAAATTTCTATAGGAAGCCAATACCCATGTTTTAGCTCAAATGATTGGCAATGTGCATGAGTATGCAAGAAGCAGAGGTTGCGAAGTCTTTCTGTGTTTGCACTGAAGATGTTAACACATTTACTTCCCACTTCTTCTACGTTTTGCTTTTTTCTAGTGGAAATACTGTTGCTTGAGCCTACTTCTCTGCAGATTCAATGACTTGCTCAGCAGCACCCAGAAAAACCTGCAATAGGGGAAAAAGGTAGCTTGGCTGTCTTGGCTCCTGATCGAGCACCTGAATTTTAGGACCAAACTAGGTTTTATGGTATATAGCCTGGCTTTCATAGATTTCTAAGCTGTGCAATGAAACAGAGATGCCGTTAGCGTCCCCTGACTGTGGTGGGGAAGGAGCACAGTCCTGCTTTACCAGAGTGGGGGTAGGCCAAATCTTTCCAAAAGCTGATAAGAGACAAGGGAGAAGCTCGTACATCAGTGTCAAAATGGTAGTTGGTAGAACAGGCTTTGTAGGTGTTTCTCATCCTATGAAATGCAGACATCTTTCTCGCAAGGTGTATAGGTGGGAAAAGACCCTACAAGGGACCCAGGGGTGCCCAGGGGTCACAGAGTGACCCAAGGGCAGGAAGGTGATGTTGTTGTCGTACTTGAGGAGCTTGCTTTGCACAACCCCGTGCTGCAGGTTATCGGGTAACCAAGATGGATCATATCGCGGCGATCATCAGCTGCAGTTTCTGGCTACACACATCCTGGGTTTGCAAAATGATTTGTCTTTAACGTGGAGAGAGGTTGGATCACAGCTGGGGAAAGCCTGTCCGGGGCTGCACACGCCTTGTCATGCTTCTGCTTTAGGCAGGTAATGGCCAGCTGGAAGGAGTATGGGTTACAGGTCTCTGTACCGCACTGGAGAGCAGGGCGAGGAGCAAATTGAGGACTGCTGATACCAGCAGTTGTTCAGCCAGATGAGAACCTGCACCCTGAGCAGGACCTTTCCCCTGCGAGAGTCCCCACTGGGTCCATCCCTGGGAGGACTGCTTGCTGTGGGTCTCTGTGCTGGGCTCTGCGGCACGGGGACGGGCTGGCCTTGGGGTAAAGGAAGGGGTTTCTCCAAATCCTCTGTCCCTCTCAACTGACTGCCCTGTTTCACGTCTGATTGTGAAAGATGAAGAAACGCGTGTGCAGTACGTCAGGAGCGGTTCAGATCTGCCTTTCCAGCAGCTGTGCCATATTTCGGTGTCATTTTCTCTCCTCTGCTTGCAAAACCTCTTGTATTTTGAATTTGCTCTTAAAGGTGAGAAATCGTGCTGCATTGCACGCTGGACCCGGCTGCAGCCTTGGATTTTGGAGCGCTGACGCTCTGCCTCTGCCCTGAGAGTTTATTTTCCACTCACATTCCTCCTTGTCTCAGTTTTGCAGGAACATTAATTTCTCCCTGGTTGGGGAGACTGGAGAAGCTGAGCTCATCAAAGGACAGCCGAGCCAGGGCGGTCAGGACTACTGAGCTGATTTTTCTCCTCCTGGAGTAGCTGGGTTTGTTTTCCTGGGACCGATGATGGTGCTTTCATAAGAGGCTTTAAAGATAGAGAGGACCCGAATTTGTGAGACTCCAAGTTAGCTGCATATCTCATTTTAAACACACTGTGAGGAGCATATGAAGAGCTGGCAGTGGTCAGAGGGTGTGCAGGAGAGGATGCCTGGGGAAGCGTAAGAAAGAGCAAATATATAGTGAATGTTCCCTTGAATATTCTCTTAATATCTTGCAATTTGTGGCTCCAGCACTTCCCATGCTGGAGGCAGTATCTTTGAAGTTAATAGCCTTGGATGGATTTTTTTCTTCCATGAATTTGTTGCATGGGGTGATAACAATCAGATAAATGAGGAAATCGCATAAATAAGGGCAAGTAGTAGGCTGGAAGAGGGACGGGCAGCGGGAGAAAATGCTGACTCATGGAAACGGGAATTGGCAATGTGCAGGGCAAGGAGCTGGTGGGGAAATGCCATGAAGTCAACGGAAGAACAGAGATGTTTGTGTCTGAAACCAGGAACCCATAGCAAAATGAAGGAAGCAGAACAAGTGCTGTGAGACACAGACTGTCTATCAAGGGAGTGGCAGAATAACCACGACTGCATCCCAGGCATGTCTCTTACTTCTCCCGTAATTAACAAAAATATCCCTTTTACCCCCACCGGGATGATGCTCGCCGTGGCACGAGGCGTGCTCGCTGTGCCGGCAGCGGATGGGTTTTGCTCTCGCTCACTGACCGAACAGGAGGTGATGCTATTTTTGTCTTGCTTTTGACGTGCAGCGAGGGCACTGCAGAAGAGCAGCCTATGGAAAATAACTTTGTTCTGCGAGGGAGCCGATTCCCTTGAAACTGGATGGAAGAGGAGAGAATGGATTGGCAATGACAGGTTTCATTTCCAAGTGGCGAGGATTGAGAAGTTAAGGAAACTAATTACCAAAGTCAGCTGGAACGAACAGCTAAAGGGCTGTGACATGGTGGAGGCTTGGTGACAATGATTTCAAGTGAAGGAGAAGTGGTGGGTTTAATATATCCAAGAGAGCAGGAGAGCTGGTGTAGTTTCACCTAGGAAATAGGTCTGCAAAGTGTCTGCAAAGGGGGGGTTGGTTTTCAGAGGCGGCTTTTGCGAAGCAACCCCGGCAGCTGGACCCATATCTGCTGGAGATGGGGAAGTCACCGCAGGGACATCTTGAAATTATCTATGTTTTATACATCTTGAAATTGTATATGTTTTAAAATCAGTCATGAGAGCGCCTGTTTTCAAAGGCCACCTGAGACCTCCCGCTCGTGGGGCCACCTGGTAAATTCCTCCTCCCCGTCTGGCTCTCCGCAGGGATTTTAAAACAAGGCTGGGCTTAGGCTTTGGCAGATTCCCCGGGGCTGGTGCGGGGGAAGCCCTCCTGGCCGGTCTGTGCCAGGCTGTGCTGCGAGGCACCGGCAGCCCGAGCCGCATTGCAGAGCAGCCGCTGCAGGCAGCGTCTGTCGTCCTCGCTGTGGTTTGATTTACTGTCACCCAAATGGCTTCCTGCAAGTTTTCCGCAGGACTTTAAAGACTGCGCTGGATGCTGGGTGCTCCAGGGGGATTTTTACTGCGTGACCCATTTAGCAGCCTGGCTGGGCACCTCTCCCTGAAAAAGCTGCTGCAGCTTTCCTTTGCTTTTTGAAGTTTTCAGGTGAAAAAGCAGCAGCTTTCTTGCAGCTACCCTCCTGAGGCTTTTCTTTGTTTGCTCATTCTCAATGCATCCTGAAGAAACTGTATTTTGGGCTCTGCCTGCCAAAAGAGGCGACAGATGATGACGATTTCCCTGTAACGGAAGGCTTCAAAGCCGTGTGCCTGCTGCACAGGGGAGCTGCGGTCTGCTCTCCTCCCTCAGCATCCCTGCTGCTCTTCTCCTACCTTGTTTTAGAAAATTTCCCCCATGGCCAAAGAACGTGTCCCTTGGGTTAATTTTTTAGTGGCCAAGGATGCTCCTGATCTGGGGGACGTGACTTCCCGGAGATCCTCCCTGCCGCCCCGTGGTGTCAGCTCTGCCTCAGCTCCTGCCGACTCCAGCTCACTGAAAACCTCCCTGGCCGAGGGACGCTTTTGGATTTCAGCTCCTGCCGGCACTTCTGCTTGTCTTTATCAAGAAGAGTCGCTTCGGGGGCAGCCTTTGTGCCTCTTCTCCCTGACGATTTCCTCAGCTCCCTTCAAAAAGCACTGTCCATGGGGCCACAAGCGTGACCTGCAGCAAGGCTGCACCGCGCAGCGCTGGAACCTTGAGGAACAGCGGAGCGGTTAATAAATTAAAAGCTATTTCATTATAGGAAATGAATGTTTAATGAGCGTGGGATGACGTCTAGACAGTCCTTTGGTTCCAGGCTCTCCGCGGTCTCGGAGGAGGGTTCAGCCGGCGCCGGCTCAGCGCCGGGGGGAAGGTTTGGCAAAGCTTTCCTGGGCAGTGAGGTCCCTGCATGGGACAGATGTCCTGGCACGGCAAGGATCTCCTGCCTCCACGTCTTCTCGCTGCAGATGCCCCTTGTGCCTCTCTGGGCAAAGCCCCAAGGAGCTGCGGCTGCAGTAGGACGTGCTGGCAGGGGGGAGGCTTGGCTGCGTGCCTGGCCCCAGCCTGGAGCACACAGCCACGCTCTCCTGCTCCATGGCACCTCGCCTGGGGGTTCTGCAACACACAGGGAACTGGGAAGGTCTCTGCATGGTCTAGGACATCCCAGCCTTTGCCACGTCATGGGCTCTGGAGCCGTGGCAAGAAACCTGGGCTGAACTGGGGACAGCCTGGTAGGATGAGGGTGAGTGGTTGTGAGTCTTTGCATCCTGCCCCAATGAAGATGTTGTTTTATAGCTACAGAAAAGGGGTTTCAAATACAGAGATTTGGATCTAAGTCCCCAAAAGATCCCCTGCCATGCTGGAAGTGCTAATTGTCCCCTGCAGAAACCTGGTGCTGATGACGTCAGAAGTCCTAGCTGCCTGATGGGGAGAGGCAGGAGCACATCAGCTCCTCCAGAAAAGCTCTCCAGCTCCTATCCCAAGTGCAGAGGTCGCTGGCTGAGTTTGCTTGGCCTGTCTCAGTGCAAGCAAGCACAGACAAGAAGCTCGAGGCCTCTCGGCAGCAGCAAGAAGATGGAAATAATGCATTTTGACTTCATCCCAGGGGCTGCCTGCTTGGCTTTGGGGATGGCGGCAGTGAACCAGCCCAAGGCGCTGCCATGCACAGCATGGGAGATGCTGGTAGGACACCCCCCCCTCCGCCCTGTGCACCCACCCTGCTCTGTCTCCCCATCAGCACCCTCAGCATCCCCTGCATGGGTGCCCAGCCCAAGGAAGTGCTTTGCTGTTCCTGGAGCCGGCGATAGAGAAATATTCTTGGGGGCACCTTGCTGCCCTGTAAAGCAGCAGAGGTGGGACCGATGCCACAGGATCTGGTACTGGGTCTCTGGGCCCAGAGCACTGCACCAGGCAGGGTGCTTGGCTCCCAGGGGAGCTTCTTGGTTCCCCCAGGCCGCTAAGTTTGGGGAGCTCCTTGGTTCCTGGGCCTGCCTTGACCACCCTTGGGAGCAGCCCCGAGCCGTTGGAGAGCGGGAGAGGGCACCCAGGTGCCTGGGGGCTGCTGTGGTGCAATGTCCCTGGGGACTGTGGCAGTAACTGCACCTTTGAGCCTAGGGGAGAGAAAAAAAGTGCATAGAGAAAAATAAATATATTTTTACTTTCCCACAAGTGGAAAGCGGTACAATGTCTTCCCACGGGGCATCTCACTCCAGCTTTCTCAAACCCTGGGATTTTTGCAGGGTGGACACCTGCAAACCACTCTGCCCAAGGCCTGTCAACTCATGGCACCTACCATCCCCTCCTGGTGGCTCAGAGGGCTGGTGGGACCTGAGGACACTGCATGAGGCCAGCAGGGAGGGGTGGGTGTTATCTTTTGAGGGTGGTTTTTTTGGTTTTCAATCTCTTTCAGTTGTGTTTTCCCTCCCCGCTCTGCCAAGGCATTTCCATACAGGCATGAGAGGTTGGGAGAGCCGTGGCATGGGCACAGCAGCCATGCCAGGGGATGTGATGGGGTGGACTTTGTGCTACTGGTCTCCTGCCCTTTTTCTCCAATGGCCGTGATTGAGAAGCCAAAATACAGTATTGGTCAAAAGCGCAATGAGTTTTAGCCAGCCTCAGACCTCCTAGAGCTTAGCGGCACCCGAGTGCTGTGAGCTGCCTGTCTGACTTTTTTGCTACCAAAAAAGCTTGGGCAGCATTTCTTTGGTAGCCGAGGGATGTTTTGCTCATAGCCTTGGCTTGCAAACTGCAGAAGCAGAGCTGTGCACCGGGAAGGTCACAGCCATTCAGAGGCACCAGCAAAGACTTGCCGGGCACTGGGAGTGGGTCCTGCAAGACCTGCTTGGCTGCTGGGAAAACATCTGGCCAGGTCTTCCTGAGGTGCACGACTTGCTGCTGCCATATGGCAGCTGTGAAGCAATAGCTTGGCTACGAGCTTTGCTAACGCACAAAAATACTTTCTGGGAGCCTGCTTCGGCAGCGAGCCTGCTGCGAGCTGCTCTGAGCAGGAAGCGGTAACCACAAAGCTATATATACAGCTCCCGACAGAGCTGCTGCTGCTTTTGATGTGACAAAATTAAGGTGGTGTTTTTGCAAAGAAATCCAGCATGTCGCCTTTTTCTGGAGCCGAGGCTGACACAGAGAGGGCAGAGCCCGGAGCCTGACTCCTGGGCGGGCTCCTGGGCCAAACCAGGGGAGCTGGCACAGGGAGACAGGCGAGGAGCTCTCGTCGCCTCCAAAAGCTATGTGGTGCTGCAGGCCGCCGGGTGTCTGAGCTGTTGGGAGCAGCGCACGTGTCTGGAGTGTCATGGCTTGTGCTCTGCTCACCTGGCTCTTGCTGGCTCTTGAGCTGGATTAGATGGTACAATGGCAAAATGCAAGTGGCTGGGGACAACATGAGGGTCTGGGCAAGTTGAAAGCATCCTTAAAGCTATGGAGATGGTAGCTGTCACCCACAGGTGATGGTGTAGCCCGGCCTCAAAGGTCACTCATCCCCCAGAGGACATGCAGACCCTCGCTTCCTCCTGAAATCAGCCTCCACATTCCACCCTGCCCCTTCGCTGCCTGCACCCGATCCTGCCAGCCTCCCTGCACAGCCAGGCTGGGCTTGCTGTGGGGCCAGGGTGGGCATGCAGCTGTGGTCCCTCTCCCCCTCGCTCCGGGCAGGTGAAGCCCTGCCTTGCCTCTCCCGTGCTGTTTTGCAGAGCGGGACTGACTACAGGTTCCTCGTGAGCCAGAACACAAAGCTCCTGAGCGCACTGGAGGACCTGCGGCACCGCTGCTCCAGCCTGGCCGAGGAGAACAGCTTGCTGGTGAGCAGAGGATGCGGCCCCATCCCACACCCTGGCCGGGTGCTGGGCTGGCTGCCGGCACGGGATGCTCCATGGGGAGGGAGTCCCGGCTGGGGTGAGCTGCCGTCTGCTGCCAACTCCAAGAGATGCTGGCACATGGGATCGGCTGGGCAGGGCCGGGGGGGAAAGGGAGCCTAGGTGCTTTGGATCTCCTGGATGCCTTTGCACTGCACCCATCGTTGGCTCGAGCAGCACCCCTTCCTCATGACGCGAAGCGGAGCTGGGACCCTCTGCTGCCCTCTCCGCCATCTTTGTCTGGTGCTACTTGCCTGCTGGAAACCACAAGAGGTTTTAACGCAGCCACCCACGAGAGCAGGCGGAGAGCAAGGCAGCGGAGAGCTGACGGCAGGGGAGGGGGAAGTCGCTCTTGTTTCCTCTTTAATTGGAAAAGCAGAAACACTGATTCACTCGGCCTCGGCTTTGGGTGACAGTGCAGCACTGCCCCCTGCTCCCATGGGAGCTCAGCACCTGGCTCCTCCCCAGCTGCACCCCCAGCACCCAAAGCCAAGCCAGGCTGCCACAGCCTGGGCCGCCCATTCTGCCCCGCTCCCCCATCCCTGGCTCCCCAGGCCCATGGTGGGCAGCCAGGACCCTCGGGAAATATGAAGAGGGGATGTTCCCCTCCTGCATCCTCCCCGGAGAGCATCAGTGCCTTGCGCAGACCCGCGGCATGGGAATGCGGCCACCCCGGGCCCCTGAAAATTTGATTGCTCAGCATTTCAGATTTATATCACCAAATTCAAAATGCATATTTTAGATAGTTTTCTTCACTAAAAGCATAAATCCAGTATGACCTGCATGCCGGGGGGTTACCCCTTATCAGTCATCTGAATTTTTAGCAAAGCACTATTGTGTAAGCTCTCATCAAATCTTACTCTCAAAAATCAGCTTCGGTCTTCCGGCTGAAGAAAAGCAGTGAAAGCAGCAAGCGCCCATGGTGGGATCTCACAGGGGTAGGGAGGAAAATAATTGGAAGGATCAGCTGACCTGACATTTTTGCTGATGTGAAAGGACAGCACAACACATCTGGGTATGACCTTGAGAGAATGAGCCATGGGCAAGCGGCAGCTTATCGAAATGGACAGATAACAAATAAAAGGGGATTAAGAGCGAACAGAATCAATAGGAAGAAAAAGGAAATTTGCTTTGCCAACATCATAAAGTCCTTTGCCGCTTTCTCGCATTCCCCCCAACTCATGCTTCGGTGTCATGAGAAAAAGGACAATGGCGAAGCTTGCGATGGCGGTGCAGCACAAATCCGCAGCAATGTCTTGAGTCCTGTAACCCCAGGGAAATAAACTGGGAAGACTTTGGAAGAGAAAGCCCAAGGGGTGGGTGGCCAGGCCAGATTGATGCTGGAGATGCGCCGAGTCCCAGCCAGCAAAGGCAGGGCCTGCAACGAGCGTGTTGCGGATGGAGAGGGACCTTGCAGGACGGCCCGGGGTTGGGGGTGAGGGGCATCTCACGGGGACCAATGGGTCACATTAACAAAAGTACTGAGAAAAACACAGGTTTCAATGACTGGAGAGGCGACAAGAGCAGGGGTCGGTGTTTAATGGTTGGGACAGTTATAGAAGAACAGGCCAAGCCCTGGCTGGGAAAAGCCCTGTGGGCACAGAGCAGGTCAGGCAGGGCTGGGGACCTTGGCTTCCCCTAACACTCCCGGAGCGCAGCTTCGAGCTGAGCGGGGGCTTCACCTCGATCCTCTCCTTCTGTTATCTAGCGCAGGAGCTGCTTCCCCCAGACGGAGGAGAAGGTGAAGCACCTGAAGAGGAAGAATGCGGAGCTGGCAGTGATTGCCAAGCGCCTGGAGGAGAGAGCCCGGAAACTCCAGGAGGCAAACCTCAAAGTCGTGAGTGCGGGGGCTTGCCGCTGCTGGGCACGGCTGGGACGGGAAGCTGAGCTAGGAGAGCACCTCATCGCCAGAACTTCTCTCTTGCTACTTCTATTGCGCTAGAAAGGCCCTTTCTTTCCCCTTTTCTTAAACCTACTGCAAACATGCTTTGCACATCAGCAGCAGGGCAAGAATCACGAAACCCAGCCATCGCCAGCTTCTTCTGCTCGTGTGCGGGGAGCTGGCTTTGAGCAATTTCCTCCTGCTTGGTTTCTTGCTGTAAATGTGCTGACCTACCTTAAGGTGTTAGTTTAAGGTAATTAGCTCAGCTTTCCCTGGGCAAGTCATGAAAATAATTCATCTGACTTCACCGAAAAGAAACAGGAAGTATTTGAATAAGAAAAGGAGTGCGGTAAAGCAAAACAGGAAGGGGTGAGAGAGACTGCTCTGCCCCATCCACACCTCGCTTGCACTGCTGTGCAAGCCCCATGGTTTTTGCTTTCTCCAACCCAACAGCAGCTTGTTGCAAACCCTGTAGTATCTGACATGGTGCAGGAGTGGTGGGAGATGGCCGTAGGATGTGGGATCTTGGGCACAAGCCCTTGCATGAGCTTCTTAATTGCAGTGGAGTAAGGGAAAACCTTTCTTCCGTTGGAAAGAAACCAGGGATTTTGATGGGGAATTCAAGCCCTTTAGGACAGAAAGGAGGAAGTGAAAGATTTGCTGAAGAGAAGGTAGGGGGTTTTCCTGGCACTGCCTGCCCTCTCTGTCCCCAGGCACCACGCCGCCCGTCTGTCACGGGGTTTTGGTACTTGCAGGGCAACAGTTGCTGCCAGATGGACTTGTCAGATACTATGTTAAGAGAAATCATTTGATATACATCCAACAGCTATGCGGACCCTCCAGCAACTATACAAATACTGTTTTATTTTTTTCCCCAAGTGAAACTTTGGGGTGGTGACAGTTTTAAGACCTGTGCGAGCCCTGGGAGAACTGACTTGCTGAGCTCCTGGGCTGGCCCAGGTCTCCCAAGAGCAGAAAGTGCTTGGACGGCTGAGGCTCGTGGAGGGTGGGCTGGAGGCAGGACCAGGCAGCTGCATGCCCAGAGAAGGGGCCCTGACGAGCTGGGGTTAATCTGGCAGTGGTTGCCTTCAGTGCCTGGTACACAGGTCGCGTGGAGCCAGGGCCCGGCATGCAGCTTCTGCACGTGGGCGAGATGCTCAGGAAGACCTGGGGAGGAGAAGTTTGCACAGAGGATGCCATGTTCCTGATCAGGCAGTGGAGAGAGTCCCCCCCCTTGCCAAATTGTCAGGCTTTGTGCAGGCAAAAATAGCTGGACAGGGAGAGGCAGGGTTTGGTAGACCCAGGGACTGGATGTGGCCAGAGGGTTGGGATGAGCAGGGGGGTGTGAGCTGCCCCTTCCTCCAGCTCCGCAGTGCTGGTACCCAGTGGGAGAGCTGGCCCCAGGGACGAGGGCGCATGTTGAGAGTAGGCATCTCAGGGAGACTGCAGCCGGGCAGCCTCAGCTCCTGCCTGAGACCTCTGCCCAGAGCCTGTGCCCAGCCAGCTGCCTGTCCCTGCCTGCCCTGCTCCCCCTGTAGCACACTGCCATCCCCCCTTGCTCTTCCACCTTGAGTCTCCCCCCCTTGCTCTTCCCCCCCTCGCTCCCACCCATCTGTGCTGAAGCCCTCTTTCCCTCTGCCTAGAAACCCACAGAAGCTCCATTTCTCTTCCTGGTTTGGCCACTTCCATCCTTCCTCCCATGCTCATCTTTCCTGCCATCCTCCCCTCCTCCTCTCTGCCGCCTTCTCCTGTCTTTCTGCCTTTGTTGTGTTTTTCTCTCCTCTCCCCACCCGCTGTTGCCCTGCCTGCAGCCTCCTGTGCTGACTATACCCATTGGCCTCATCTGCTGAGCACCTTCTCCTTCCCACCTCTTCTCTGATCCACTTCTCCATCCAGCCCTTCCTCTTTCCTCCCACTTTTTCGTACATCTGTCATGCTCCTCTGTCTGTTTGTCTGTCCTTTGGGCTAGGCTGCATCTCTTGACAGTGCTCCCTGCCCGATGGCTGTTGGGGTGATGGTTAACGAACACCAACGCACGTGGCTTTCTCCCTTGCTGCTCTCTCCGGTGTAGGTAACTGCTCCAGTGCCTCTGAAGGGCTCCAGCCTGGAGCTGTGTAAAAAAGCATTTGCCCGTCAGCGTGCCAAGGACCTGACAGAGCAAGCCAGTGCTCTCCTGGCGAAAGACAAGCAGATCGAAGCTCTGCAGCAGGAGTGCCGGGAGCTGCAGGCTAAACTCATCGCAGGGAAGGTGAGACACTTTCTGGGACATCACTCGCTGGCTGGGGACAAGCAGTGCAACAACAGGGTTGGGAACCAGGCTCCAGGAAGCGGCGTGAGGGCAATTAGTCCCAAGAGCAGGCTGAAAACAGAGGGCATTTGATGTGTGGTTTGGATGGGGGACATTAGGCGAGTGCGTGGCAGAGACGATGTCCGGACCCCTCCAGAACAGTGTGTTGGGGACACACCGGTTGTCCCTCCATGAATTCATGGGTCTGAGCTGCCATTTTCAGCAGCGACTAAAACCCTCCCCCTGAAAAACCCCGAGAAGCCACAAATACAGGATGACTTTTCACAGTGCTGAGCTTCAAGCAAGATGTCGAAGCAGGACCTCCTTTTAAAGTATTTCTTTAAGAAGTAAACCAGCTAAGCATGTTCCCAAGACCCAGTCTAAATCCCATGTCTTGAGCTGCAGCTTTCCGAGTGCTGACAGCCACCACGAGACTGGTGATAACTAGGTGCATGCTGGTATGACTATGACTAAGGGTACAAATGATTAGACAGGGGTGGGTGTTCATGAAACCATCTACAATGCTGATGCCTGCACCTGGGCTGGTGACCTACGTTCCCCTCAGCACCAGCACAGAACTTGCCGATATTTTATATGATGGGATAAAAGGGATAATTCAGCTCATCCCAAGACAGACGTCTAAAACTGGTTGGATGCGTCGCTCGCTCAAAGCAGTGCTTCTCTGCGATGACTCTGAAAGGAGCCTCTGCAGACATCTGAAGCTAGGTGAAGTGATTCCCACTCAAGGTGACTAAAGCAACCTGTTCTGGGCATATCAGATACATCTTTTGTTCACGAGCTGGACGTTTTCAGTTTAGGTCAGTTAATAAACTCTCAGGAGAAGCTCAGTAACGCTAGGGCCCGTTTTGCTAATGCAGATGTGGTCAAGTGCAACCTTATGTTCCTGCACCCAGCTGAGCTGAATGAATACTTACATTTCTACCTACCCTACTTACATGATCTTTAGGTGACAAATACTTTCTTGCTGAAAGCAGCTTTGTTTCTGTCCCTGACCTCCCCGTATGTTCATTTTAACTATGGGTTTGAAGGTAGATTCTCAGTCTTTCCCTAATGTAGACCTCATCTAGGTCTACATAGAACTATCGGGTGTTTGCTGTTTGTACAGGCTGCCTCACTGATTCCTTCTGGCATTAAACCACAGGAGAAAGTTATCCAGGTCTGACTCTGCTCTACAGTGTCACCAAGAAGAAATTCCCTTCCTGTCCCCTTGATTTCTCACCGCAGACCCCCACAGAAGTGGGAACAGACCCTTTCCAGAGCAGTCTGATTTTCCTAGCAGAGCATGCTGGGCAACCTGAATCTGCCAGGGACAGGAGAATGACAAATTGTAGAGGAATGTGACAAAGGCAGGTGAGCAGGATTCATTACTGGCCAAGGAAATACACATGGCTGCAGTCCTCAGGGTTGATGAATTCAGCCGCTGCCTTGCTAGGGCATGGGTGACCACCCTGTCTCAGCAGGTGAGACCGTCTGTTTGTGTAACTGCCGAGGCACCAGTAATGGGGGGCATCGATACACGAGCAGGGAATCTACAGAGAAGACAGCAAGAGAGGAGATCATTCTGTCTGATCTTGTTTTTCCCATTTCTCTTCCAAGCGAGCCGCTCATTAAATTTTAATTTTCAGCTAGTTAAAATTCAAAATTCACGTAATCTGCCTGCAGCATGCAAAATGCATTATGCCAATGAAGGGGTTTATATGCAGAGATATTATGTGCACGCTCAGAGTTTGTAACCAAATCAATTTTAATCTAGGGTATTTAAATCTGCACAAATTTTTCAGTAGCTATGAAATGGATCTACTCAGTTCCTTTCCAGTGGCAGGATGGACACCCTGCATGCCGGGCTGCAAAAGCATTGGCCTTGTTTTGCAAAGTCAGGGCTCTTAGGACAGGATAAAATGATTTCCTGAGATCATGCTCCGGTGATGGGCTTCCAACCAAACCCCAGCTCCAGCTAAAACCAGGCTGCAATTTCTTGCAGCATGGATTCTTGGAAGTGGGGGATTGTGGCGAACAGCGAGGCAGCTGCAGGGGACGTGTATAATAGAAACTGTGAGTGGAGGACTGAGCTTTTTTTCTACTCCCTTGTTCCCCCAGGCTTTGGAGGCTGTCTGTTGGGAATAGCTGCCTTTTTTTGGTGGGGGAAGGGAGATTTTATACAGAGCCACAGCCAATTTTGTTTAAAGAACTACTACCCTGATGGCGTGAACATGGGTCTGGCACAGAGGAGGCCCAGCTGCTCACTTCTTGAATCTGTAATCAGTTCCCATTAATGCTACCTCAGTTTCCCCCTTGCAGCGTGAGAATAACCATGGCTTTCTACACAAATTGTATTTATAAAGCACATGCTATTTTTAGGGCGAATAAGAAGTGAACAGGGAAGGAGATTAAATTTGTCCTGGATACCAATTATGCGTTGAATTCACTGGCTTAGGAGCTTTCCAGGAGAATGAGCAATGTCTCCTCCAGCAGCATATTTGTAAAGACAGGTTTTCATAACTGGCTTTTGTACGTATGTATGGACATGCAGGTACGTGTTTCTTCAGCTTCCTGAAATCTGAAAACCTTTGAAGAATTAAACAAGCTGGTGACATAGTCTCAACGTTTTTGTGAGAGTAAGATTGCACTGGTTTCCTTCAAAAGCTGCTGGTTTTGGGTCCCGAGTGGATGGGAGTGACCCCTTGTGCTAAAGATAGGGGCCCATCCACACATACTGTCTCTGAAGAGGTTAGAAATCAAGAATGTTTGAAAACCAAACATTATCCTGAGCGAGAACTGAACAAATCCCAGATGTTCTTCATTCTTTCCAGCATTTAAAGCCCTAACCACCGTTAGGGCTGCAGAGAATGCCAGCACCCACATCAAGGAGGTAAACTAGCTAAGGTTCTCGTTTGGCTGGGAAATGAAATTATATTATCCTGACACGCTCTCTGCTGGCAAGCACTGAGAAAGCACACGCTTAGAAAAGCCCTTTTGCTTTGCACTGGGATAGCTGCAGAAGCACTACAGGCTAGTTTTTATCTGCGGGAGGAATAGCGTATTTGCATAAGGGATGCAAAGTGACTCCTTCTGAGGCTTTGGAGAGCCAGGAAACAGAAATCTTTGCATGCCACATTACCTGGTTTTCACCAGTGTCTCCTCAGTAAAGGCTTTTGGAGTTTGCATGTTAAATCACCACCCCGACCTGTTCCACCTTTTGGAGCTTGTCAGCGACTCGATGTCGTGTTTGCGTTTCCCGCAGGATGACCCTCGCTGCCTGAACGTCATTGAGTTTGATCGCCTGTTGCGGGAGTCCCAGAGAGAGGTGTTACGGCTGCAGAGACAGATCGCGCTGAAGAATTTCAAGGAGTGTCTACGTTCCTCTAAAATCAGTTCAGGCGGCGCTTTGCCAAGTGCTCCCGCACGCTTGGGACCGCCCGTACCAATGCTAAATACCTGCATCAAAGGTTCACCTCTACCGAAGGAGGCCCGCTTGGGAGACCCAGTGCGTGGAGGGGAAGCACGCAGGGAGGTGAGACAAGTGGGTCAGCGATCTAAAAGTTTTGCTGTTTAATTACTCAATTAATTACTGTTCTTAGGAAACTTCTTAAGAGTATGTGAGCACTGCGGTTTGCATCCGCTGCGAACAGGTTCTGCGCTGGTTTCTGAAATGACTGATTCAAGCGCCAGGTCTCATCGGGCGAGGGGGGACATGGACGCTCGTGGCAGCCCACTCCAGCGCGGGGACACTGAGCCATGCCGAGGGCTCGGTCCTGCTCATCTTCCTCGGCACGGGTCTCCCATGCTGAGTTTTCCAGCCTAGGGTAGCAGGCAACCCCTCTTTTTTACCCTCATTTGCTGACAACACACATTTTTGGTGTTTGCGGAGGTTCGGACATTGGCTCCCAATGGGTGAGCGATGGGCACCCATGGCCACAGTGGCGGTGGCAGGGAGGCCTGCTGCTCCGTGACGCCCATCCCTAACCCCTGCCCGTCCCCCACACGGCCCTGTCCCCCGCACGGCCCCTGCGCCGTCCCCCACCTCCCCCGCCGCAATGTCTCCAGCCAGGGCGAACCTCCGAGGCGGGCCGGACCTCACGCCCAGGCCGCGCTGAGGAGCAGGGCCGCGGCCTGGCCGCCTCCCGGGCCCCGACCCCGCGGTCTCGGCCCGGCCCGGCCCCGGCCGCCCCTCCGCGGCCGCAGTGGTACGGCCCGGCAAATCCGGGCCGCCTCAGGGCGCCGCCTTCCCGCTGGCGGGCCGCGCAGCCGGCAGGTAAGGCAGGGCCCTCCCGCGCCGCCCCTCGCCGGGCCGGGCCGGGCCGGGGGCGGCTGCGGTGCGGCCTCCGCCGGGGGCCGGGGCGAGCGGGCCCGAGGCACCGCCGGGGAGCGCCTCTCCCGCGGCGGGGCCGAGCCGCTCCCGGGCCGCCGGGACAGGCCTGCCGGGGCCTCCGCTGCCAGCGGGGTAGGGCAGCGGGGCTTCTCCTCAGCGCTCGGGGGCGAAATCCTCCACAAAGGAGGTCGCAGCCGCGGTGAGAGGGCCGGGGCCGGCCGAGGGGCTCAGCCCGCCGTGGGGGGCCGAGGTCTGGGCTAGTCCTGGTGCGCGCCTCCGTCAAGGGCGCACCGCCCCCGGGGGCCGGGCCGGGCCGGGCCGGGCCGGGGGTGAGGGGCCGGCGGAGGCCTCCCGGGCTGCCCGCAGGCCGGGCTGGCAGGCGGATGGGTGCGTGAGGCCGGGCCTCGGGTGCCAGATGCACCCGGGTGCCCCCCAGCTCCGGCGGTTTGTGGGTTCCCTGAGCCAGGGGCGGCACTGGGGGGTCCGCTGGCTCCTGGCGGGTTTGTCTTGTGTGGGTGCACCCGGTTTCCTTCCGAAGCTTTTGGTACCCGCCGTGTCCCGTGGCAGAATTTCACATCTGTAGGCTGTGTGAGGACGGGCTACTCATCTCCCCTCCAAACTCCCATCAGCTGCTCTCATTTATTGCTCCCCAGCTGTTACAGATGTATTGAATATTCATTCCTTGTTCGTCTTTTCCAAGTCACTCGTGAGTTTATAGGCCCCTCTCCTTCAGCCGTTTTTTTTTTGTTTCTTCATAGCCTCTTCCATTATTCAGTGTTAATCATCTTTGTCTCCTTCCTTTCTACATTTTCTCTGTCGTTTTTGTGTTGGGGGAAGCAGCGCTGCACGCAGTATCCCAGCCGCTGTGTCATTGATTTATATGGTGGCATAATGAAGTTTTATCTCCCTTTCCCAATAGATCTCTTTGCCTTTTTGTCTAAGCACTGGGTTCTATTAAAACATCATTTGTCTGACGGCCCTCTGTAATCTCTCAGTGTCATGAGGCCCTCTTCACCATTTGTTTCTTTGCTACATCAGTACTTGGAGAGCACGGTTCCTGCTGCCTCTTTTTTAGTCCTCTCATTTTTACTAGATATTTACCGGAGAGAAAACCTTCCCCCTCATCCTGTGGTGGCTCAGTGTCTGCAAAAGCCTTTCAGAGCACTGTAGCTGAATGTGTTCAGAGCACCCAAGCAGATTGTACCTACTGGATCTCCCTCACCTGTTTGCTTGCTGACATCTTAGAAAAACTCCTTATAGATTTGTGAGTGTGGGGTTTTTTTCCCAATATATGTTTGTTTGGGGGTTTTTTTAAGTATCTGCCTAACCTTTGTTGCAATTTCTATCAATTTGCCCGGAACAGGTGTCAAATGTACTGGTCTGTGTTTCCACAGATCTCCACTGGAATACTCTTAAAACTTGACATTTGCCACCTTCCAGTTATTTCGAATTAAGGCCGTGTCAGAGGAGTGACACACCGCACCTCTTGATTCAGTTACTGCTGAAGTGAGAGATTCAGTTCATGCTGAAGGGGGTTATTGAACCCTTGGGTGAATATTGTCTCATCTTGGTGATTTGTTACTGTTTATTTTGTTGGCTTCCACAGTTCTTATAGACAGTTCAGTTTGAGAGAGATCCTCAGCTCTGTTCTTCAGTTTGAGATTTCTGCCCTGGCGGCTCCTCACCCCCGAAATTCCTCCATGATGAAGAGGGATGCACAGATGATTCCCCCCCCCCCGCCCCCCCGCTCTGCCCTTATCTTCCTTGAACGGCCCTTCCATACCTTGGTTTTCAACTGATCCTGTAGATTCTGTCAGACAAGAACGTGCACTGCGGTCTTTCTCATGGATGCTCTTTATTTCTCTGACTCAGGAGAGTCTGTCCTCATTGTCAAAACATTTTCCGGATGATAAATAGCAATAAGAGTAAGCCCGACGGCAGTAGTGGAGGGGGAGCAAGGAGGCTGTTGCCAGTCTCTTAGCTGAAACCTGTAGCGCAGAATACCCCAGGCTCAACGGGCTGTATTCATGCAGGTGCAGTGGTGCCATGCTGAGGATGAAGTCAGCTCTTGGGGCAGTAATCGCAGTTATCGTAATTAAAAGAAATGACTTTGCTGTTCTATCCTGCTCCCCAGCACAGTGCATCATGGCAGTACTCCCCAGCTTTCAGAGAACTTCCTCAGAGTATAAGGAGCAAGCTTCTCCTCTAAGTGTCCTCGGAAAATCCCATTTCTCTGTTCTCCTTCTGAATTCTCTACTTCTTTATTTTGGGTTTTGGGGTGATGCTTATCTCTGTAATGACAAATCATAATTTAGCAGGGATTTCTTTCAGTGGTGGTGCTGGCTTAAACAGCCTCCTGCGCACCACCGCTTGTTCCCACTGCCCCTTCAGTTGTGTTGGTGCAACTCATGTTGAGCAGTGGGATGTGACAGATCTGAGTTAAAAACAACCTAGCAAACCCAGCCTTCCTCCCCCTTGTCCTGAAACTTGTGTCAGTTTTCTGGTCCAGCTCTGCCTGACACTGCACAGAGCTGCCCTGGCACAGCTGAGGGAACGGGCCATGGTTAGGTGGAAAACGCTGTAGCGATTCTTTGGGGGCAGGATTGCGATGATGCTTTCTGGGTGCCAAGGGCAGAGCTTTCTAGAAAGTCTACAACATTTTTAATTTACTGTTGCGTGCTTTAAACTTTCTGGTCATTTTCCAAAGTACAGGTACTTCTGTGCCTGTTGTATATTCGGCTTTAGCTGGTACAGCGTGGGGATGCTGATCAGTTGTACAGCCCCATCCTGCTCTCTCAGCAGAGTCTCTGCCAAGGTCAGTGCACTCCAGGTGGATGGTGCTGGGGGTGGAAAGCAGCTGTTCTACAGTGATTTTTAACTGTATGGTTGAACAGATTCCTTGCACCTGGCTCATTCATTGAGCATCTTCCAGTCCCTGCTGTGAATGAGGTGGCACAGCTCTCTTCGTGATGTGTGCCAGTCTTGTTTATCAGTTGTTTAATATGGTGATGAGTCTGGGTTCTGCATAAAAATAACAGTATGTGAGCATGTGGCTGGGGCATATCTTTATTCTTGGGTGGAAATTAGGTCCATGTGGGCAAATTTATAATTTTGTCGTTTTTGTAAGTTGTTTGTAATTAGGAATGTCATAATTTTATTTAGCTTTTTGCTGGGAAATGATCACAAATAAGCAGATTTGTATTGCATATCTATTTGCAAGAGAGCGTGACTTGTGAAGCATAGTGCATGGTACTTGTGCAGTGAGTATCTAACCTTAGCTGGCATCCACTAGCATTCCTTGGGACCTAATTTCATTAAAGTTGACTGAAATGCAACATTTTGAGGTTCAACAAGGCCAAGTGCAAGGTCCTGCACCTGGGTCGGGGCAACCCCCGGTATCAATACAGGCTGGGGGGTGAAGGGATGGAGAGCAGCCCTGCCAAGAAGGACTTGGGGGTACTGGTGGATGAAAAGCTGGACATGAGCCAGCAATGTGCGCTCGCAGCCCAGAAGGCCAATCGTATCCTGGGCTGCATCCAAAGCAGCGTGGCCAGCAGGTCGAGGGAGGGGATTCTGCCCCTCTGCTCTGCTCTGGTGAGACCCCACCTGGAGCACTGCGTCCAGCTCTGGAGCCCTCAGTATAAGAAGGACACAGACCTGTTGGAGCGGGTCCAGAGGAGGGCCACGAAAATGATCAGGGGGATGGAACACCTCTGCTATGGAGAAAGGCTGAGAGAGTTGGGGTTGTTCAGCCTGGAGAAGAGAAGGCTTTGGGGAGACCTTACTGCAGCCTTTCAGTACTTAAAGGGGGCTTATAAAAAAGATGTCGGCAAACTTTTTAGCAGGGCCTGTTGCGACAGGACAAGGGGGAATGGCTTTAAACTAAAAGGGGGTAGATTTAGACTAGAGATAAGGAAGAAATGTTTTACGCTGAGGGTGGTGAAGCCCTGGCACAGGTTGCCCAGAGAGGTGGTGGATGCCCCATCCCTGGAAACATTCCAGGTCAGGTTGGACGGGGTTCTGAGCAACCTGATCTAGTTGAAGATGTCCCTGCCCACAGCAGGGGGGTTGGACTAGACGACCTTTAGAGGTCCCTTCCAACCCAAACTATTCTATGATTCTATGATTTTCCGTTTGCAAGGAAGCATAATTTTGGAGGGGAGGTGTGAAATACAGATTTGAAACTTAGTATGTGCCAAGTGGTTTAAAAAAAAAAAGTCTCAGAAACATTTACACATGGATATACCAGAGTTAAATACTGGTTTCAGAGCACGTCTGAAAGCTCCCAGGGTACCGTGGCTTGGGTGGAGCATCTCAAGATTTCCAGCCGCTGGTTGGTGCTCAGACTGCCAGGCTCCCAAGTGAACCTTATTCCGTGGGTGGTAGGGAATAAGGTTCACATGGGAAGTGGTTTCAGAATTTTCCTTGTAGCAGAAAATGTGAAAACCTTGATAGCCTGGGCTTGAATGTAGTCTCTTAGAGTTTTCTGACTTTCGGCAGTGGAGCCACGAATATAGACATAGTTAAAACCTGTGGCTTTCAAGCCTAAAAGAGGTAAAAGAAATCACTTTTTAGGTATAGTGCTTAGACACTGTCCTTATGACTGACCGTAAAGGGAGCTCAGACTTAGTAACGTAGGTCCCTCAGCACTGTAGGTGTTCAAAGTGAAATGAGAAATTCCACTTTTGATGAGAGGCCAACCGAAGGTTAAAGGCTGAGATGGAGTCACAAAATCCGCTGCTTCCTCACTGTACAAGTTGGTTTTGATGATCCTAAAGATCTCCTGTCCCTAAAATCTATTTATCAAAACCAACTTTAAATTCAATGTTTAAAACATTATCAAAGCCCTCTTTTGTTTATCTCAGGCCTTGCCCTGCTGTCAAGGATTACTCTAGGCAGACAATGTCAAGTCAAATATCAGCTGAGAGTGAAAATTCAGAGGATTAAAAGTGTGTTTGTCTGTAGCCCAAATTAAAAGGCATTTTGTTAGAAACTTGTGTACAAACGCGTACAGAAAAGTCTCTTCTTTCATCTGGTTTGGTGGTGGCACATAAGCCATAGCACATCTGCTGCCTTTTCAGTTCTTCTCAGCTACCAGCTGAGGTGGGATGCTCCATTTCTTGGTATTTTTTCTCTGCTCTTCCCTGCCTTTCGATTCTGACACCTTCACTGATTTCTACTTTCTGCTGTTTATGAAGGTTGTGTTCTCCCTTCTGACCATCTTCCATCTTCTTTTTATTGCTTTGGAGAGGGCCATGAAAGGTGTTGCTGATGCCTCTCATTGAAACCTTAGGTGAGGCATAAATGGGAACTCAGATCTGAGAGCTTTCTGGAGCCCACTGTTGCATGTGGGTGGTTTAGTCAAGCTGGATTGATTGGCGCTGGGCTCCAGAAGACTCCCAGCGTAGGTGGCCGAGAGATCCCTGGCATGGTGTTCACCTTTCTCCATGTCCAGTGGTGCAGTTCAGAGATCAGGGGTTTTCATGTGGAGCGTTGCTCTCCCGGGTACTGCCAGGAGAGCCTCTTCTCCCTCAGTGTGCATGGTGTGCTCTGTAGTCCTGGCTGTCCCTGAGCTCTCTGGCATCTTGCTTGCTTTCCAGGTGGAACCAGGTGTGCAACCGCTGGGACCTGCCTCTGAAGGACATGAAAATTTCCCTCCCAAAAATGCAATAACAGACCAAGAGAGCAGCCAACAGATACAGCAGCTGGTGAGTTGTGAACCTGGTTTTGGGTGAAGGAGTGCTATACTTTTTCTTGGGGTTTTCACCTGTGCAATTCAGGCAGAGATTTTGGGGACTGAAGTCTTTTTAGGTGCAGCTGCTCTGCAAAAGTGGGAAGCTTGGGGAATCGGTGGGAAAACACAGGCTGTCTGCATGGAGAGCGTTGCTGGGTGGCAGCTCCAGGTATTGGGCTGGTGAGACAATATGTCACACTAAAATGAGAGGGAAACACACCGGTAGATTCTGTGCTGTGTTTGGTTTAGTCTAATTTGAACTGGGAACAGATGTGACTGACCTGGGACAGATGCCGTGTGCGGAATATGTCCCTTGTGAATTGTTCCAGCAAGCTAGGACAGTTCACAGTGAGGTTTAGCAGTTCTTACCTGTCTGAGGAACCAAGAGTGGTAGCGAGTAACTGCAGATAAAGGTACATAACCAGAGGATGTCTGCTCTCTGTTAGATGCCATTTGGATTAGAATAGGAGCTAAGATAGCACAGTTTCAAGATGAATATTTTGCACAGCTCTGTCTTTTTGTCCCCTGCATCCTGTCCTCCATACTGTTCTATACAAATAGGAACAATCTGTGCAAATGGGAAGCAGAGAACTGTTTTTAGAAGATGAAAGGCTTGGGAAAGAGAGGAATAGCTGTTTCACCTGAGAAGTTTTTTGGTTTTACTACCTTTTAAAAAAAATCTCCCTTGGTTTCTGTATTCTTTATGTTTGTCACAAAGAGATTTTCTTAAGAAAATAAAAATAGCTAATACAGCATTAGGTCTGAGTAGCTGGGCTTGAATTTCTTATGCATTGTAAGAATGTGGACTTGCTGATCTACTTATGCTTGCTTTGTGCAGGAATTTGAACTCAAGAAAAAGCGCAAAAAATGTGAAAACCTTGAGCATGAAGTGAGGAAAAAGCATAAAAGATGCAAAGAACTGGTAAGTGTTCTTGTTGCCTACTGTTCTGAGCATAATGGTAGAAGAGGAGCTAGGTTGTTCCGTGACTCTCTTGGATTCTCTTCAGTTTCTCTTAATAAGGAATCACCAGTCTTTCTCTTAATTTGAACAGTGTCACAAATTTTGGGCTCTAGTCCTTGAGGCTGGAATTGTTTATTTAGTCTTTCAGCTAGCTGTGGGTTTAATATAGCTACATAAATCACTGGATGAAACTCTGTGGCCTTTGCTAGTTTGAGGAGATACTTACCATTTTCACATGCACTCCAGACAAGTATCGAAAGATTTCTGCATCTTGAGATGGTAATTACACAAACCCACGGTCATTTTCTTGTGCTTCTTATTTGTTGGATGAAATCTTGCCTCTGTTTAATTTCATGGAGGTTTTACAGGTCATATCACAGCATCTGGATTTCTCCCTTCTGTTTCTACTTTGCTGAGCAGCACTGGTGGCATTAGTGACTATGACAATGTATAGCTTCACCCAAGGGTGCTTACCTTCTGAATAGATGTTTTATGCCTTGCTCAAATCTCAGTTCAGGTCAGTTCTAATGCATAGCTCAGACTCATATGCAGTTCATAGTGCATAGCTCAGCCTCATTGTCTGGGTTAGAATGGGACGTTTAAGGAATAAGTTGGTCATTGTATGTTGTTAGACAGTAGCTTTTCAAGGTCAAGAAGGGACCAACTCACCTTGAAGTGCTGGGACTTAGACTGTCTGCACAGGGAATTAGCTCTTGGGATAGCCAGAAAATATTTGATGATCCGTAAAACATTGGGGTGGGGAAATGTGTGTGTGTGTCTATGTGGGGTCATGTGATTGTGCAACTATTTAATTCCTCTAATGCTATACAAAGTTGCTGCGGATGGACTGGACCTGACAAATTCAGTCAGTGTTTCTCCATATGTCCATGGCCTCCTGCCTGCTCAGAGACAGTATTCTCTAAGGCAGAGTGATAGCTGGCTCATGTTGCTTTCTTAACTCCAGACTGAATCCTGGTTTCAGAGTCAGCCATTTAAAACTCTTGAGTTTGCAGTCTAGAACTCTTTTTAGCATCATTCTTCCAAATAATTTTTCTTCCTTAACTGAAACTTGTCAAGAAGACTCTGATCTTGAACAAACAGTAAAACTTGATGAATTGTTGTAGGTGAAGATGGAGTTCTAGGCAGCAGCATGTAAATAATGTGACACTGGAGCTGTGAAGTAGACAAGGAAAAGTCTTTCTCATTCTGGGCTTTGAGGCTACGTAAATGGGAAAAGAAACCTAACAGATCGTCTGGCACAGGGCTGGTATCTGCTTGAGCAGTGCTGCACGTTGTTGCCTTCTACCCGTCAAGCAGCATCCCATCAGCATTCTGCACCATCAGTCAACAGGAGCAGCGGAGCTGCTCTGCAGAATAATTTGGGGGAGTTAGTCTGAGGGCCTTGGTGTAGTAATGCCTGCTCTTTCTGGACAGGAGATCCAGCTGCAGGAGGCACAAAGTGAAAATGCACGACTGGCCGAAGAAAACTTGCAGCTGAACGAGAAGGCTGGATGGGCAGGACAGGTAAAAAGCAGTATCTGTGTTTGGCAGATGGAGCATTAGCTTCTGTAAAATTTTGCTGAGAAGAACTTGCTAGTGTGCTAGGTTTTCAGGTTGCCAGCTGAGTAATGGTCGTGTGCCCATCTGTGTGCCTCTCTGTCCTGCGTACCCCATGGTAACTGCAAGCAGAGCAGTTAACTGCCCTATTTTTATTACAGAGTTTCCCAAGACTTGAGTGAGATGCTTTGTCCTTACTTAAGTTCATACTTGGTTTACCTGTGGTAACTTGTTAATGAGTTCAGAACCAAAGACGGACAGTGGTTGGTGGGGAGCAATGTGCACTGGTCAGAGTGGTAGTAGAGCAGAACCCAGCACTGCAAGTGGCGCAAGCATATGGTGGGTTTGACAGTCCTCCGTCACCTCTGACACTTTTTTGTCATCCTCGAAGAGGGGTTTTGGTGGCGGATGATGGGGCAGGGGAGAAAGCCAGCCCTGCAATTCAGAGCTGCCCTTGCCAGATGGAAAACCCAAAAGCTTCAGGTCTTGGGACAAAGGCAAGATACTTGCGTTGTTCAGTTTGCAGAGCAGATTTCGGGGGGGGGGGGGTGGCTGCACCTCGGAGGGTTGTGTTCTAGGAACATGTTGTTGCCTGTGAGAATGGTGGAAGAGTTGGTACTCCAATGAAGATCCTCCATGGGTTTCTGTTCCCAGCTCCTTCTCTGGACAAATGTAATGCGCAAGAGTTAGAAAGTCACTTGTCTATCCCATATGTCAATGTTGCCACCATGCATAAGGCTTCCCGCATATCTAATAACTCTTTGTTCGAAGTGGAAATGTTTCTCTTTGCTTGGTAACCTGCATTGCTAATAGTCATCAAGCCATAGTGCACTCTAGAACCAAAATATGGTGCTGGAATTTCCTGTAGTAAGTGGAGGAGGTAAACATGATTTCAGCAGGCTGCTGAACTTCTGTACTGTTCTGTGTTTAATCCTACCATCTAGGATCAAAAAAGCTTGTAGACCTTTGTGCTTTTTTCATCTCTCTTCACTATGTAGCCTGTTCATATCCCAGTCCCTTCCTCCTTGCAGATGGGGAGGGGAGATGAGTCTAGTGGGAGAAGCGGTACGTGCAGATAAAGTGTTCATCATGTTGAGGACTGATACAAATGCTCATGTATTAGTTTTGAGTGAAAGCCGGAGGGAGAGGAGGTTCATGATTTTGGTATCATCACAAGTAGAAAGCAGGTCTGCAAAACAAACTATTGAGATAGAGAAATAAATTGTCCTCCATTATTTATACAGGAAATACCTATGGCTACTTGTGCTAATTGAAAATCCTTTCTCTTCAGGTTGAATCTGAGAATGCTGACCTGAAATTGCAGGTTGTTTTGGTTACTAAGGAACGGGATTCAGTAATTCAGACGAACCAAGGACTCCAAAGCAAGCTGGAGAATCTGGAGCAGGTGCTGAAGGTCAGTAGGATCCACATGGCTGGAAGGACTGTCCAGACACTTAGTGCTGCTTTTGGATGGCACATGTTATCTCTTTGCTTTTTTTGTCCATTCTTCTGTCTCTGCTTCCATTGGGAATTCTCCTGCGGGATCCTGGAAAATACAGGATTCTATATATATTATAAATAATATTCCAAAATAGGCAGAGGTGCTTTAGAAAGGCTGCTTCTGGGATTTGGGTGGGAGGGGAAATAAGGTGGCCATCACTGATTGAAGGATTTTCTTTGACTGTGTTGCTCTGGCCTGTGGTAAGAGTTTCTTACTTTCTCCTCTGTTTAATGATGATGACATGAAATACAGGCCATGTTTTGACTTCATGGCGCATGATAGGACACAGGACAGTATTTCAGTAATGTCGCCCTTCAGCTGTCTGTGAATTGTTCTGCAGCACATGAGAAATGTGGCTGAGCGAAGGCAGCAGCTGGAAGTCGAGCACAAGGAAGCGCTGCTAGTCCTGCAGGAGAAGCAAGAGGAAGTCAGACGGTTGCAGCAGGTATGCAGAATGGACATTTTACTCTCTGAACCCCAGGAAAGGGATGGGACTCCTGCACCTCGTTACCTTGGAAGTGCAGTGTATGGAGGAGGTATATGTGAGTTTACAGGATAAAGTAAACCAGGGAAGAGTGTCTGTGTCTAGGCGAACTCTGGTACCTGAGCAAAGTGAAGGGCTTTCCTCATGAATGGCAGTTCTGATCTCTCACTGCTGTTTGTCCAAAGACCAAAGATGCTTTCAGTCTGTATAGTGTTTTAAATCTATAATGGTCTATCAAGGTGGTGATGATAGTAGAAGTGAACTTAGGTAGGCTGCTTTCTTGTTTATTCCATTTCTTATTTTTTCTTAGGCGCAGGCAGAGGCAAAAAGAGAACATGAAGGAGCAGTACAGCTTCTAGAGGTAAGACAGGAGAAAATAAGATGGATTAGTGGCTGCAGATTTGGTATCTTTTGTTCTTAATGTCAGCTTTCTTGATGCCCTGGGTTTTGTTGGTTCTTGAGCAAAATGCTTTAATGTCTTGATCAGACACAATGTGTTGCTGCCGTGGACAAGTATCGGTTGTGCTGGCAGAATAGTCTCTGGGGTCAAAGTTTTCGGGGATTAAATCCTGGCCTGCTCAGTCCTCAAGATAGGTTACTTCATTCAGATTGTGCTCAACAACTCTTTCAGGGATGCATTAAGTAACCAACCTCAGATCTGCCTGCTCCATTTTCTAGGATCATCTGCAGGGAGGACGAATACTTGCATCCATGTGATTTGAAATTTCTTTTGTGTATATGTGCTCTATGCTTTTTATTAGGGAAAAAAAGGAGAAATGTGGCCTTTGCCTGAGCATAACGAGTGATGAAATTTGAGGCAGCTCCCTTGTCCCATTTGCTCGGCTGGGACCAGCTGTGCGAGTGCTCTGACATCCACACAGAACACGCTTTGCTGTGGTGGCAGACAGCTTAACGGTGCAGCCTGGCAGATGTGATGAGCACTGTTTTGGTTTTGATTTGCATTATCTCATTATTATCAGGATGACTTTGGAGAAAACCTCGGCTGTGGATTCCTGGAGCTGCAAAGGCAAAGCACCAAACCCTAGAACTTGGTGTGGTGATTTAGTGGCTGCCAGAGAGCTGGGTTAGGTGTGATGACGAATGGGGCAGCTTCTGCGCTCTCAGTCCACTGAGGTTTTCTGAGTACTAAAACATCTGAGACCGAGCAGAATGCCTCGCTGTACAACACCTGGACAGTGAGATCTCATACTAATGAGGCCATGGCCCTGTCTGTAGTGGTGACATACTGTCAGAGATGGCAGGCTGAATTGCCTGTGTCCACTGCTGTGCAGCAACTCTGTGGCTGTTCAGAGCCCAGGAGAGTTGAGCGAGATGGTAAGTGTCCTTGATGGAGGAAATGGCTCCATGGCTGCAAATCACATCTCCTTTGAAGAGGGCCTGACCTGTATCTGAACTGTAGAGCCTGAGAGTGCCGGGCTCCTACTGAATGGGATTGAAATTGTTGCAGGCTGGATGAATATTGTGGGGAAGTGATATTATATATTGCCCCATTGCCATGTCCTTTCTGGGACATCTGCTTTCAGCTGCAGGGACAGGATCAGAGCTGATACAGGTGCTGCTCTTATGTCAGTTGGTGTTCAGCTGGCTTCTTTGCAGCCTTTAAGGGAAAGGAGGTTTGATGCTTGCCAAATGTTTTCTGAACTAATTCACTGAAGGATTGGAGAAGCTACTTAGGCTTAAACTAGACATCTACCCGTGCAAAGGAAGAAAGGGACAGTCATTTTGTTCTATGTTTGAGAGGCTGGTCATGTTCTTCTGCAAGGACCTCATCAGTTAAATGTTCTTGCTTTCATGTTACTGGTACAGAGATGCTTTATAAGTCAATGACACCAGGTGGACCAAAGAAAGAGAAACTGTCATTAAAAGCTAGTTTAATGTGGAGCAACAGTCATTTAAACAACTTAACTATAATCATAGTCATTCCAGAACATCAGTGTAGGGCAGAATTAGGGGGTTTGGGGTGCTTACACTGCGTATTGTCATTTTTACATGTGTTTGTATTGCTTTTTGATGTAATATTAATGAAGAATGAGTGTGGTCTGTTTCCCTGTCGGAGGAGTTCAGTCAAATGATTGTCATAAGTGGAGTCTCCCTCCTTGGAGATGTTCAAAACTCAACTAGACAAAGCTCTCAGCAACCTGCTCTAGCTGACCCTGCTGTGAGCTGAGGAGTTGGACTAGGTGATCTCCAGAGCTGCCTTCCAACCTCAGCTATTCTGCAGTTCTGTGATAAGGCAGTGATGGGGGTGAGTAGAGGTATGGGATAGTTTCTGTGTGCAGAAATGCCATGGATAGGACTGTCTCCGCTTAGAAAGAAAACCTTGAGGGTTATGCTCATGGGAATGAAGGAGTTCAGTAGTGGTTCCAAAGTACATGAGACAAGATTCTCAACTGCCTTTTGCACTGCATAGATGCAAAAGGCAACAGCCTGGTTTCAGGAATCCAGTGTAGAATTTTGTTGGGAAATATGGTGAACAGAGCTCAACTTTGCTTGTTTTCCCTCACCTAGGAGCAGGGTGCATGACTGAGCAGGCTGTTAGCCGCTTGAAATCGTGTCAAAGGCAGGTTCTGCTGTGCCTTGATTCCCAGCACTCCTTGGTCTCGGTCTGGACACGAAGTGTCCATTCCATTGATTTTGTGGGCGGTTGCAATGTGCTGGGAAAAGAGAGCTTGAAATTCCGCACTGATGCTCAAAGCGTATTGTGATTTGGCTCAAAGCATATTGTGATTTGGAGGCCCTCAAACAGTGTGTGGTTATCTTATTCATGCATTTGGTATGTGAGATTTGGCTTTTGTTTAGCAAGCAGATGCTTCTGGGAATGAGGTAGGAATCTCAGTACGGAACAAGGCAGACACCATAAGTCGGTGAGAAGACAATTTCGTTCAAACTGAGGGTTGGGTTACCTTTGGTAGATTGTTGATTTTTGGCTAGTGTAACTGCTGAAGTGGTTTTATATCTCTTTTTGCTTTTCTTCTTGCTACCAGAGTACTTTGGATTGCATGCAGGTACTGCTATAATCCTGTCAAACAGGACATTTTTCTCCTCTGTCCTGACTTTGACAGTTGCTTGATATTCTTGTTTTAACTATACTCTGGAAAAGATTGCAAGAGTGTCACCTCCAAATGTAATTAAAGGAGCTACCACTATGAGTTTGATGGAGCAGCTGCTTTTCTGTTTAAATGCTTTGCTTTCTCGACCAATTAGAATTGGGAGCTTTATTTTTTTGGCATTTCCAGATTTTTAGAATTGTCCAACTGTGCGCCTTCTCCGCGTGTCACATACATTTAAAGGTCTTTTGGGAACTGCTTGCAGTCCAAGAGTGAAGTGTTGCCTTCAAAACCCAAAAGCAATGGTGATATCATTGCAAATGAAAGTGTTGTGGAGGAAAAGACAGGTCCTGCTGGCTTTGTAATTGGTTGGGAGATGGGAAGCAGAGATTGTGAATAATAGTTTTCACAGAAGAGGAAGTAACTAATGAAGTTATGGTCTGGGAGCTGTGCTAGCCAGCCTGTTCACAAAGGATTTGGAAAGAAGGCTTATATGGAAGTGATGGGGTTTGTAGCTGATAGAAAACTGCTTTCAACAGTCACCTTCAGATCTGACTGCAAAGAGCTGAGAGAAGTTCTCATGAGTAAGGGGGAGATTAAATGACAGGTAACACTGACTGTGCAAAGGCATGCACATGGAGGAGAAGCAGCTGTGACTAAAGATGCACAGTAGTGGGCTCTGAATTACCTGTTGTGGCAGGAAATGCGGTGTTTGAGGCGGGGTGATTTTTTTAAAATGTCAGTCTAATTCACAAGTCTGGTCAAAAAGGCAAGTACAGTGCTGGGAACTTTTAGGAAAGGAATTGGGAACAGCCCAAGGACATTATTAGGGTATGCCCACATCCTGTAGAAGTAGCACCCACATCTATGTAGAGTTATGGATGTTCCTTTAATCCCTTTGGCATTAGCCCTGCTTTGAGCAGGAGTTTGGACTGCAGACCTGTAGAGTTCCCTTCTGGCGAAATTGTGATTCTCTGATCTCAAAAACATATAGCAGAAGATACGGGGAAAGATAACAAGGGACATCTGGATGGGGAACGTCATCTGTAGAAGTATAATAGAGCAGCCAAGAAGGAGAGTGTCTAAGAGGACAGGGCTGAGCTGGTGGTAGTTGGGTCTAGCTTGGTGTGGAAAATCAGAGTAAGTTCTTGAATTGGTGGTTAAACTGACCCCACCAAGCTCTGCTCCCTGCTCTTGCAGCCTCTTCTGGTAATCATGCTACTCAGTCTCAATTGGTGTGTGAGGCTCCCCTTTCTCCCCCTTTTGGGTTGGGCATAGACACAAAAGACTCCTCTCTCTTCTGTGTCTGGGGCTTGATTCCTGCTCGTTCCCTGAAACTCCTGGCCGTGTCCTTAGGCTCCTCTTCCTTATCCCCCTACCTCCTAGCCCTGCCCTAGAAACTTGCTGCTTGTCCAGCTGTGTGAGGACTTCTGCAAGTAGTCCACTAGAAGTATGCATTGTGTCTGATGTGGCAGTAATACTTAAGGGATGTTTGTACATTGTTTTGAATAACACAAGATCTAAAAGACATCTGACTAATTAGGTATCTCAGAATTAAACTGTGGATTATCCAGGCTATTGGCTTAGCCACCATTATAAATGGATTTAAGCTGTGATTAATAAATTTACAGAACCAAGATACTATTATGCTGCTATTAAACACAATATCCAGATGCATCTGCTGGCTCAGGTCTCCAGACAAGACAGGAAAACCCTCTCTAGTCCTGCAGTCTTGTTGTAGGCTGTGTCCCAAGGTGGGACTGGGGACTGATGTTGGTCTAGAGGAAGCCCTACTTTGATCCAGTGCAACTGTTCTTACTGTTCATGGTTTCTTTTCTCTATTAAGATGTAATGCGTAGGGGAGAAGCGTTTATGTGAACAATCTTAACTGTAAGTAAATTCAGACATTTATGATTGCAGAGGAATCCTGTACAACATGACTTAGTGAACAAGGAGTTGACTCTGAGCAAGTGGAGAACTCAGACACTTCTGAAGTTGCTCATGGCATCTGATATTCTCTTTCAGTTCAGAGACAGTTACTTCTTGCCAGACTTCAGAGACTTCTCCAGGCTTCCCTTAAAGACTGAGAGCGCCTAGCTAGTTGAGAAGGAAACAAGTGATAAACTGACATGTTTAAAACAGATATGTCACAATAAAATAAAAATGCAAGCACCCTTGTAAGTTGGTAGGGAGTGGGCTAGAAAGATTTTGTGGTACTCTGAGACCAGAAAGAAAGCTTTTTCCAGGTCAGATGTGTTATTTTTAGAGCTGCCTAAAAACCAGACTTTGTCTCATAATATTTCAAGGCATGATTTATTTTTTGAGTTGGAAGGAGAAAAAGACACTTCAAAAACATTTTGTAGAATGAAAAATTTTGAAGAGCACAATGCAGTCATCTGTTTTGATGCATCTTACCTACGCAAAATGATGAGATGAGTGACTACAAAGCCTGGTGTGATCTCAGCCCAAAGAGAAAAAAGGGAACAAATGTCATCTCTTGCAAGGCAGAGCCTGCACCTCAGCCAGATGCACTAATGCCAAATTAAATATTGTCTGCATTAACTAAGTTGAAGAACTGCTGATTAGATGATATATTCCCATCCAGCACTAATGCTTTTTGTTTACTTATTACCTGAAGTGCGTGAGCAGGGTCTACACAGGATATCTGTCTAGGAAGCCAGAGAGGCTGTTGCATGGTGGAAGAGTGAGAAGAGGGAAAGGAGCAGTTGCGTTCTCCTTGGAATTGATATGCCCACAACTAGAGAGTATGTGGGGATGTGTAAGGACAGCCAGGACTCAACAATATTTTGATAGGTGAAGATCTAGAGATGATAGAAAGAGAATACTGGAAAATACAAATGGTTCCCTAGTAGGAATGCGTCCTTCCCTCTGCATAGTATTTCCCCAAGGCTCCCCTGCATCTCATCTTGCTGAGATGTAGTTTTCTTGTATTCAGCATGCATTTTCCTGGAACAAGTCATCCCTGTAGGACCTGGTGGCAAAGTGTGTGGGCTGCCTGCACCAAAGAAATGTTCTGCAACACGGGCCAGGGTGCTGATGCTCTCTGCCCTTCCTAGTGCCTGGAGGAGCCAAGATCTGGAGAGACAATCGGGAGTCCTGCCCAGAATGGTGGGGAAGCCAGGTTAGGTTTTGGGAGCTTGCTGGAGCCTCTGGAGTGATGGACGAGATAGAGCATTGGGAGAGCAATTCCTTTTGGAGATGTGATTTTAATGCTCCAGTAAACATGCAAAGCCTTTTCAATCTTTTTCTTTTCAAGGCTTATTTATCTTTGACTTATCTCATCTGGTCTTGTGCAGGGCTTGGAGAGGATATTGAAGTTCAAACCCAGCATTTCAGGGATAATTCCTAATTGAGCTTGCAGTCAGTCTCCTCATAGATGATGAGGCTCAGGTTTTCAAAGATACTATAGGTGCGGAGCTGCCAGTTCCTAATGACCATTGGTGGGCAGGGCACACCTTTAGGTTCTTGGAGTCTGAGACCCACTGAAAAGATGCAGCAAAGGCAAATGCTGTTTGGAGCCTCACTGGTGGTTTTGATACGGGTTTGTGCCTCATCTTATGTCTCTCCTGTCAGGCCCGGGTGAAAGATCTGGAAGACCAGTGTCGCAGTCAAACAGAGCAGTTCAGCCTCCTGTCTCAGGAACTCAAACAATTCCGGCTTCAAACAGGAAAAATTGAGCTTCTCACCTCTACGCTGGTGACTTCTGAGCTTCCTCTTGCTCTGTGCAGCTCTATCCCGCAGCCCCACTGGGAGAAGGGTAATTGCTAGAGATTCCTGCGAGTGTTTTGACAAATGAGTTGTTATTTGTGTAAATGGAAAGGTGTAAAGGAAATAATGCAAATGTTTAGTTAACTTTTGGGATCTCTGTCTCTCTCTCTCTCGTAAATACTTTTGGTTCATTTTGTAGTCATGAAGAGAACCTGGCATTTCTCTGACCAAAGAGAGCCCAGGGTGTCCAGTCTGTTGCACTGTTAAATGAGTCACATTTTTAGAGACTTGAGCTGCTCTAAAGGGTGTTTCCTCACTGTGATACTCACTGCTCATCTTGTATTCTCCCTGTGGCTAAAAGTAATAGACAGATTATTTTATTGCAGAATCGACGGTTCCTGGATTGCTCACTCACCAGAGTACGAAGAAGCTTCACAATGAAGAGACTGATGAGTTGGAGTCGTCACAGCAGGCACCTGATGCCACTGTTGGCTCCCCAGTTGCTGCTACCAGTTCTCAGAAACAAGCCAAGAAAGTGGAATCTCAGTCAAACTCTTCAAAATCAGAGTCCATGCAGAACAGTCCAAAATCCTGCCCAACTCCAGAGGTCAGTATGGGAGTCCACTCCGCAGCCTGTGCTCTCTAGCCACAAGGGAATAAATGCATTGCTGAGAACACCAGTAAAGTTGCATTCATTCCCTCCTGGCTACCTGAAGAAAAAGGGAAAAAAGAAGAGAAAAGCTGTAGGAAAAAATTGAAAAGGCTTTGGATGCCCATGTCTGTAATGCTCATTTGAACATATTGCTGTGCTCCAGGAAGGAAACAGCTGGCTAGACAGAGTGCTGGGAGCTTGGAGAGGGAGTGAGGTGGGGAAGTTGATTGGTGGGAAGTGTGGGAAAGCTCTTGCTAAGCTTCCTTGTGACATCTCAGCTACCATTAAAATACACAAAGGCTATAAACTGTTATTTTTAGCATGCTGAGGAACTGTGTCCAGACGATTTTTGGCCTTGAGCTGTGGATGAAGGGCTCAAACTTCTTTGCTGGTGCTTTTAGGTATTAAAATTTTACTTGGTGAAAGAAACCATGAAAAGGTGATGAGTTTGTGCTAGCAGAGGGATGAGTTTGTGCTAGCAGAGGGATGAAATTAATGGGCTTTGCTTGTTTGTGTCACCAAGATCTCAGACGGTTGTTGCTTCTCCCCAGGAGCTCTTACGTAGTATTGTAGGATTCACTTAAGCAGTCTTTCATACTCCCTGCTGTACATCACTTGATGTGACAGTTCAGGATAAAGTAGTGCTGTGAGTGGGGCTGGGTGTGATGGCATGGGAGGCAGCTTTTGCTCTTGTGGTCCACTGATGTTTCCTGAGCACTAAGACCTTCGAGGCCACATGGAGTGCTTCATTGTACATGTGGAGGACACTGAAGTCTTGAGCTACCGAGGCCAGGGCACTAACGAAGGGATGCTGCCTACCACCGTGTAAGAGCTCTGAGAAGCTGTCATGTTCAGAGACAAAGTGAAGGTCACACCTGGGGAGGAACAGGTATGTGACTGCTGTCAATTCTGTAGTGGGAAAAATTACTATTTTTTAGTTGAAGAGAAAGCTTGGAAGCCACCATGCCTCCATGGAGAGATAAGGCCAGTAGTGCCTACAGAGATCAGTGTGGGATCCTTGGAAAAGAGCCAGTGTGTAGAACATTTGGCTTCAGCAAGACATGGTTATGGGAACACTCCAGAGTGTTAGCCAGGCTACTAAAAGCTACTCCATTTGGTTCTACCTTTGGGTGTTACAGGGTGCAGGTGTTTGTTATCCTAGGACAGGATGCCAGATTGCATTACAAGGAGTACACTACCTTGAAAAGGTGCTCTGAACTCTTTCAAAGATTAACTTTGGCAGTTCATATACTAGAAAAAATACCTACTTTGTATTCTGGTGCCTGCAATGGGTCTTCATCAAAAAGACGTTTGCCTTGAGGTCTGCTTTAAAAAGGCAGCTTGAATTGGTTCATTGGCACCATTTCGAACAGACACAAGGGAAGCGCATTTCCTCAAGAAGTATGATTGCATTACATAGCTCATTGCCACTGGATGTAAAATTCCAAAACGTCACTGGGATTAAAAAAACTTAAGACAAATTTCTCAAAGGTGCTTCTGCCAGTAGCCACCAAATGCATTCAGGGTGCAGCCTCCAGCTTAGGAAGTCCACGAGTAGCTGATTGCTAGGAAGCGAGAGGCTATACCAGAAAGATGAGTTTCATGCTTGCCCTGTCTATTGTATGCTTTCCTTCAGCATGTGCTACTGGCTGTTATCAGAGCCAGCTGTTTGGACGAGATGGCTCTACCAGTTCCAACCAAAGCTCTATCTAATGTTCTGAAAGTACATAAACTTTATATTGAAGTATTTACTGGTGCTGGAGGAGAACTGCCTGAACAGAAGTGCTTAGAGACTTAGACATCTAATAGAGCTATAAGGTTTCCTTTGTTCAGATTACCATTTATGTTGCACACAGGGACAACTACCATTTAGAGGTAACAAGAAATGAATATACTGAATTATGGATATGTAGGGTGGAAGGGGCCTCCAGAGTCTGTAGTCCAACCTCCTACTCCAGTGAGACTATCACCAACACTAGGCCACTAGCTTGGCCGTGGCTTTGCCTAGCTGAGGCTCTAAGTTCTTCAAGAATGGAGATCCCCCACCTCAGTGGGAACCTGTCCCAAGGCTGCATCACCCACCTGGGCAAGGAGTTTTTCCTAATGTCTGACTGGAACCCCTGAAGCTGCAACTTGGAGCCTTTGCCTCTTATTACTGCTTCGTCACCTTAAAAGTCATTCTTCCAGACGGTTCTTAGCCCAGTGGCCAGACTGGAACCGTACATGAGCTTAGAGGACTTGTTCACTGATGTTCAAACCCTTTGAGTGTTCCTTTACTCTGATTTGGGCCATATCACATCCTTCGTCTTTAATGTTTTTAGGTGGACACTGCAAGTGAAATGGAAGAACTGGATGTTGACAGCATCTCTCTAATGCCAGAGCCAGGCAACCAAGGCCCTGCAAAGCTCCAGGTGTTCTTAGCTCGATACAGGTACTGGGTCATTTCTGGTGGTCTGTGAGGTTAGACAGGTTATCTCATAGTTGCCTACTTCACACTCTTCTCTAGGATTCACCACTGTTAGGGGTGGATATTAGGTTAGACCATGTATCTTATTCCTCCATGGGATTTTTTTGAGACCTATTATTTCTTGCACAAGCAAATCCAATGTGCTTAGCTTAACAAAAACATAGTAAGCTCATTAGTTGTTCAGTGAACAGCACTGTGTGAAACTTTTTAAAAATATGATATTGGATGGAAAATTGAGTTTGAATTGACACATTCCTTGAAATGTCTGATTTCTCCAGAATAGTCCAAGAAATTTTCTCCAAGAAATCTTATTCCAACAATTAAGAAGATTTCAGCCCAGAATTCCTGAAGTTTTTGGCCAAAATCCTTCTGACTGTAATTTTAAAAGGACAAAAAAATGCACAGAATAAACCCCGATTTTTCTGGTAACTGTTGCTATCCACTGAGCCATCATGGTCAAACCCAAATTGCTATTTACAGTTCAAAGAGTATTGACATATCCTTCAGCTTTTACACTGTGGATTGGGAGGAAGAGAACTGGGATGATTCTGTGCTTGTGAGGAGCAGATCAAATGTGATCTGTCTCTTCATGTCAGAGTCTTGGGCCCATAAGGTCTCGCTCAGCTCATAAAGAGGTTAACATTGCTTTGGCATGTTGAAATCCCTTTTAAAGACTAAAGAGCAGGAATTGGCAGTAGGTGCTTGCAAAGATAAAGTTTTTTCATGAGGCATTTTCCTGTGATAGGTCCTCTGATTAGCTTGAGGATCCCTGCGTAGGCAGGTTAGAACTACCTGGAGTCCAAACCCTATCACCAATGTATTTATCATTTTCATGCTAGTGAAGCTTTTGGACTGCTGTTTAAAATGTTGAGTTACACCACTGAGAATTTTACAACTTGGATACTGAGGGCTGGATAATTGTGAAGAAAAAGGCTAGAAACCTTTTTTTTCCACTCATGTAACATTCTTCTTGCATAGATCAGCTCATTCTTAGGGTTTTAAACATGGGAATTTTGAGATTCTGTGCTGTGCTTGTCCGTGACAGTAGTATGGCAAGTAAAGTGTACCTTACAAGGTTTGGGCATTTTCGATTTTTTTGTCAAAACTATTAAATGCATGAAATGTAGAGCGCTATCTAGATAAAATAGTTAAGGGTGCAGGTGAATTTAGGGGTGTCTATTTTAGAAATGTAGAGTCCTACAACATATCTAATTGGTACACTCAGAAACACAACAGGCACTCAGGTAATTCAAATCTTTTCTTAAACACTTTCTTGAGTCACTCTGATCTGTTCCTTTAAATGTCACAAGACATCTGTTCTGCTACTCAGAAAATTATTCCTAGCAGCTCTTTGAACATGGAGCAATGCTATTAGTTATATATAAAACCATAAACTAGAGTCTTGACCTTTGTCTGTGGAATTTGCTGCTTGCAAAAAGTGAATGCAGTCCCAGTGAATTGTAAGCTGATCTAACATCACAGCTTGAATGTGCTGCTGTGAAAGTTCCTATACAAAGTAAGTCTTCATTTTGTAAATATTTCAGCTACAATCCTTTTGATGGACCTAATGAAAATCCAGAGGCAGAGCTTCCGCTGACTGCTGGAGAATATATTTACATCTATGGAGACATGGATGAAGATGGATTCTTTGAAGGTGTGTTTTAGTAGAATGAAATGTGACTGAACTGCTGTGGAGAGTTGCTCTCTCTTAAAAAAACAAGAGAGGAATTTAGTGAATCTTGAAACCTCAAGGTAAAGGTTTTCTGCCCAAAGTTAGTTTGTCAGAGGGAAGAGCAGATTCTGTTGGAAAAGGGTTTATTTATGTCATGATTAAATTAAGTCTGAAACATGAAATCCTGATCTAGTGATTTGGGTGGGAATTTTGCCATTGCTTTCAGCAGAGCTCCAGGTTTCATCCCCATATGGTTCCTCCCTAGCCATGGAGACGAACATGTTCAGCCCTGGGCACCTGCTGCAGATGGTCTGTTTCCCTCTTTCGAGTGACTGCATAGTGAGCCAGAGACTGTAGGCAGTTTATGGTCTTGATTACTTCTTGCTCTTTTGGCAGAGTGGGGTGTAAGATAAGCAGTCCAAACTACAATTGTTATCCTATTTGGTGTCACACAGTGTGTTTCTCTTTTGGCACCTTTGAAAACGTGGTCCTGGTTGACTAATAGGCAGATGGAATTGAAACCAAGAATTGTGGACTGTAAATTTGTAATGAAGTTTCTTTGTGGAGCTGGCTTACTTAATGGGATGAAGGATCCTAATTTACTGAGGTGCTTTGCAAGAGCTGAGGCAAATGCATGCTATGTTGCACTGCTTGCTCTTTGACTGTTCTGGCTCTTTCTTTCGTTCTATTTCCAAGCTTCTCATGTATTTATTTGTTTGTTTGTTTATTGTTTAAAGAATGAAAAGGTTATTCTTTACTAACGTTTTCTGCTTTCCCTGCTTTCAATTGATTTGCTGTAGGTAGAGTTTGAAAGGGGAAAGTAAGTGCAATCCCTACGCACTGCTCATTTGACTGTGATTTGATGGTTCTTGCACGTACCAAGAGTGCTGTGGTATCAGTCGTCCTCATGGGTGCTTTAGGGACGTCTTTATTACAGAAACTAGCGTAACAAAGGAGGGAACTGAAAAGGCGGCCAGAGCTGAACACAGAGCTGGAAAGATGGACTTTCTTGAGGAAGTACTACAGAACCCAAATCCATATGGCTGGGAGAAGACAAAATCATGAATCTGCATAGTTTGGGAAGGCTAGAAAAAGACACTTAAGTTAGTGAAAGAGCTGTGATGAGGAACAATAGGATGATGAAGAAGAAAAAACCCTTAAGCTAATTACACAAAACAACTTTCTAGTTAGATGGCTCTGGAATGTGTGGAGCAGTGAGTCTCCTCACTGTAGCCATTAGGATCTAACTAGAGAAGCCCTAGGAAATGCAGGAAATTTTGCCAGGAATAACCTCCCAGAGGTTTTTTTTCATTCCTGACTGCAGTGCAGTTATGACCTAGCGTAGATGTTGTCACATTATCTTCACTGATGGGTTGGAAGGCTGAACGGTAGGTGCAGTGGTAACAGGTTTCCTGTTTTCTGTTTAGGGGAGCTGATGGATGGCCGGCGAGGGCTGGTCCCCTCCAATTTTGTTGAGCGAGTTTCAGATGATGACCTCATGATGTTTCTGCCTTCGGAGCTGAATGATATCACCCATAGTTCATACCAGGAGAAAAGTTTTGTCAGTGCAAGCACCAGCAGTGGAGATAAGAGCGATTTCTCCATTGAAGAGAGTAGCATCAGTCCATTGGCCAGTGGAGCAGAAGGAGACCAGGAGGAATCTGTTAGTCATACAGCAGTGCCTTACCCAAGAAAATTGACTTTGATCAAGCAGCTTGCCAGAAGCATAGTTGTAGGCTGGGAACCACCACTTTTGCCAGCTGGCTGCCCAGACATACAAAGCTACAACATCTATGTGGATGAAGAGCTACGTCAAAATGTGAAGAGTGGCTTTCAGACCAAAGCAGTGATTGAAAAGCTGGATTTAAAGACAAAGGCTTACCGTGTGTCTGTGCAGACTGTGACAGAGCAAGGCAGTTCTGATAAACTGCGATGCACTTTCTTTGTGGGGCAAGATTTTTGTGTGGCACCAACCATGCTGAAAGTCAGAAGCGTCACTGCCACGTCAGCAGAGGTCATGTGGCTTCCCTGCAACAGCAATTACAACCACACGGTGTATCTCAATGGGGAGGAATGTGACATAACAAAACCTGGGGTCTACTGGTACACCTTCCACAACCTGCAGCCGAGCACTCAGTATGTTGCCAAGCTGGAGGCCCGACCCTTGAAAACACCTTGGGAAGAGGTCTCAGAGGGGCAGGAGCAGAACTCAGCTGTGATACGCTTCGCTACCCCACTAGCAGGTATCAGAGCATCGTGCCCGTTGCCACTGTGCATGGAGTGCTTGGAGCAGTGCGCTCTGTCATTACTTTGCTATGAAGCCTTGGGGCAAAGGGAAGCAAGGTTTATTAAGTCGCAAAGCCTGAGATGCTGTACTGTTTTGTCTTAATGTTTTTCTTCCTTTATTTTAAAAAGCTGTTCTCTCTTTTTGTTTTCGTTTGCTCTGGGAAGACATCCCCTTTGCTGATTTGAGCAGCATGCCTCTCAGGGCATGGAAGATCTGGCTTGCCATGACCTTGCTCTAAGGGTTGCTGCATCTTGGCCTCAGCTACTTTTGCAAAGTTCTGTTTTCTGTGCATTAAAGCTTTCACAGAACAAGAGCACCTTATTTTCTCTGGTTCTGTCTATCATTTCCCAAGACTAGCCTGTCTATTCTAGTACAGTTCTGCAGTGGCAAGTCTGGTGTGGGAGTTTTCTCTTTGATTCTAACCAGGTTTTAGTTTAGCTTTATGCTGTAGTCAGGTAAGCAAGAGGAAAATCTGTTTGGTCTCTCCCAGGCACGCCTGATGCTCCTTTGGATGTCCAGGTAGAAGCTGGTCCCTCGCCAGGTATCCTTGTTATCAGCTGGTTACCTGTCACCATTGATGCCGAAGGATCTTCCAATGGAGTTCGAGTCACCGGTTACGCGGTGTATGCGGATGGACAGAAGGTATTGTGCTGATGCTGTGCAAGGCTGACGTTTGTGCAGGTGGGTGGCTGGAGGCTGGTGCAGGGGTAGCGGGCAGTTGCAGAGCCTCAAGACCTGGAAAGCTTGATCCAGTAAGCATGCCGTGAGGAGGCAGTGACAGTCCTTGGCCTGGAAAGGAATGATATCAGAGAAGGGACAATGCTTGGGCTGTTTGTTTTGACTGATGCACACCAAAAAAGACATCTGTCCAGATTTTTGATGTGTTCTTGATATAACTAAGCTAGGAAAGTTCCTGTGGCAAGACCCTTCACTAGCAAAACAGGACAATTAGTGTCAGCCTCCTCTGTCTCACCCTAGGCACTAGCTTGATCCTTGGGGAAGCAATGAGCTCAATGAGCAATGAGTCCACAGGGCATGGACAGAGTACAAGTACAAGTACACCACCTTGCCACCGCTTGGGGCTTGCCTCTGGACTGTGAGGAGTGAGGTGTAGTTCTCCAGCCCTTTCTCAAATTAGGGACAGACGAAGGGAGAGGTGTACAAACACCCCAGGGTCCAGTACGAATACTGGTAAAGAACTTCCAAGGATATTCTGTATTAAAAGTGACCTGTGGTCTTCTGCACACATGATGTTGTGCCATTGGCCATGGGAGAGGCAAGCCACAGCTGTTTAAAGAAGCACAGTTGAAAACAGAGTGGTGCTGTGCTGGATGATTGCTCTTTTATCATGGAAATGCTTTTTTCTCTACACAGTTCAAAAGAGGAGGAGTCTGGGAAGGTAGGCGAAAGGGAGGCCAAAAAAAGGGATGGCCTTTCAAAGCGTAGGGAACAAGGAGAGTTAAAACCTGGAGTAGGAAGGAATATAATCATGTTTTACAGAATATCCAGTTTCTCTAATGGTTATGGTAACAATTTCTCTTTACTGTTCATTCTTCCCTGATATTGTGCAGAAGGGTGAGAATTCTGCACACCTGCTCTCAAGAGCTTTGGGGTCTGTCCTTAACTTTGGGTTCAGGAATTGTCATTCTCAGAAGGGCTGAGCTGTGCACAATAAATAATTGCTCCCTGTTTTTTTGCTTGCAGGCAATAGAAGTTACATCTCCAACAGCTGGGAGTGTCCTGGTGGACTTGTCCCAGCTTCAGATGTTCCAGGTGTGCCGGGAGGTTTCTGTGAGAACGATGTCTCTGTACGGGGAGTCGGTGGATTCAGTTCCAGCCCAGATTTCCTCAGTCTTGCTGCGAGCCTCTCACCGCTCTTCACCTTCAGATTCTGCTGTTTCTACCACCTTTACCTCCAGACTGCCCCATGGAGAACCCAGGGGCTCTCTGCCTGCATGCAGCCCACCCACGCACCAGACGGCTGCACTCCTGCTTCGACAAAAAGTTCCCACGGATAGCTCAGATGCCAAATTGACTGATCTCTCCTCCAGCCACGACGGCTCAGCGCGATCTCTGCCAGAGAAAGCCTCTTCGCCGCACCTCTCCTCTCCCAGTGCTTCCTTGGTGCAGGTTTTAGGCACTTCCCCACAGGGATCAGATGCTGCACAAGACAAGAAATGCCTGACTGTGCTGCCTCAGCAAGCTGGCACGGAGCCTATCCCTTCAAGGGACGCAGAATTGCAAGGCCTGGGCGAAGGGACGGAGGTGCAGGTAAGTGCTTACATCTCCTGTCCAGTACCGGGAAGGAGAATGGATCATTTTGAGGAATGGAACAAAATGCCACTGAGCATCTTTCTCTTTCTGTGACACACTGTTGCCTTTGGGTCATCATCCAGTGGTTGGCAAACCGGCAGGGAGTATTGGCTGCTGTTGGGTACCTGGAGGAGCCAGATGAAGCTCGCCACTGGATCGCATGTATGCAAGCAGATCAGGAGTAGAGTGAGGAAAGAGTGAGGAAAGCAAGAATTCATCAGAGAGAGAAGGTGAAAAGGATGTTCCCACTGATGTCAATGTTAGTCTGGCATTGCTGCGCTCTCTGACTTGAAGGGGTCTCCTCCACTCTAGTGGGTTTGTGCAAGGCATAGTAGGCACTCTAGCACAGTGGAGCGCCTTAGTGGACTGCACAGCGAGGCAGCCACGTCTGGAGAAGAACTGGCAAGCTGTCATGACATTGGGTATTTGGAATCCTGTAGGGTGGGTGAGCGCTTTCAGGGCTTTTTTAGGACAGTGGTGAGGATGTCTGAGGACCCCATAAGAAAACAGGTAAATGATTTATAGGGTGCTCGCTCTGTGACAAGAGGGAAGTGGGTCCTGTTGGTGTGTGATGTATTATATCAGGAAAAAGGATCTTTTTCCCATTCTGACCTTTGACATTGGGGATTCAGGGGAGTGCTTCAAACTGTTAAATTCAGCATGACTTTATTAATCATGGCAGTGTGAGCTTGCGAAGGCTCAGTTAGACAAAAGCAGGGAAGACTTCTGATAATTGCTGGAGCATCAGCAGCTGTGTGGGCCCAAGACCAAAGGCCAGGTAAATACACAGGAGCATTGAGATGTTGAGTCCAAAATTTCAATCATCATTCTTCAGCCCCTGGCCATTTGCTGCTCACAGTACCTTAGATCAATTGTTGTGATTCATTTGCCCACATTTAGGTGTCTAGTGTAGATGGCTACACATGGGTGGGTCGCTTTGCCTCCTTTGTAGTCAGTGGAGTGAAATGGGTGCTTCCAGGATGCAAATCATCCTTCTTGCTCGAGATGTGTGCCTTCACTTGGCTGTCAACAAAGAGAAACAGGGCAGAAGGATCCTAGCTGTCAGATTAAACATGAGATCTAGACCTGTCTGGCTTTTGCCTGAGCCCAGGGGACATTTAGAAACTAGGCACTGCAGTGTCTAAATCTCTCTAGGGGTCTGATCCTGTAAATATTTTCAAAGTGTGCCTAGTATGTAAGGAAAAGGTTGTGCTCCATTGCAAAATACAGTGGAGGCTGCCTTATTTTAGAGCGAGGGTTAGAGAAAAGGGTGGTTGATGAAGGCCACCTGCCTTACCCTCCTGGTTTTGCTTTCCCTTGTTCCTGGGGTTCCACTCTTCCATCATCCAGAGGTTTTCTTAAGCACCAGACTGAACTGACTGGAAAACAGACAAAAATTTAAAATTTCGGTAATCCAACTAGGTGACCCAACCATGAATCTGTGCAGTTGTACTCTCTGTGTATATTCTTCTTCATTAATTCCCCTTTTCTTCACAGCCCTTACCAGCTCCAAGGAGTGCTGGGGTAGTGTTCTCCCCTCCAGCTCAAGCTAACCTGCAAGGTGGTGTGTAGGACATTCCTCTGGCAGATAAGAGTGGGAAATGACCTTGTTGTGTAGCTTGGGCTCTTCTTCTTGCTGCTCTAAAACTAGTTATTGTCAATACACTTCTGTGGCTTACATGAGCCATGTGTGGTGGCCAGAGTTGCAGCAGTGGAAAGACCGAGTGTCTACTTGCAGCTAATGGCAGGGAGGGTTTGTTCCAGGGCTGGCCAACCTTCCCAGCTGCAAATTGCCTGCCAAAATATTCATATGCCAACAGCGCAGAACGCATAGTGTTTGTGTCAGAGAGTTTGGAGTGGTAAGGGCCCCGTTTTGGTGCACAAGTGTTGCGTGATATCTCCCCCAGGTTTCATTGTTTGTGATGACCTTTTTTTGGTTTGTTTCCCAGATGGAGCAATCTGTAACCAAAGCGCCAGAGCTGGAAAGCCTGTCTAACAGTAGTCTGAAGATACATATGGAGACCTGCCATGCATGCTCCGTGGAAGAGTCGCCAAAAGGTCCCAGTGCTGAAAGAGGGAAAGAGGCAAAGGAGAAGCACTTGAGCCCAGAGCCTCTGCCCTCCCCGAGCCAGGCTGAGGGGACAGAGGACACCTTCCGAGACACAAGCGCGGGTGGGAGCAGCTGCCAGGAGTTCCTGAGGTTGTCCCCTGGCAAGGAGGTGATGAAAGAAATGTCCAGAGTGAAAAGAGAGGTTTGTTTTAACCTTGGTTGAATGTCTCTGCCCATGGAGGGATGTGGATTGTATTTGACGCCCCTAGGTTTTACAATCTTATGCAGTACTGTTCTTCTGCAGGCTATAAAACGTCTCTGCCAGTTTTGTGTGTCTGTGTGTGTGTGTACACACCTGCCAATTGCTGCATTGGGTGCTGCCCAATTTATTTCCTGCCACACTTTAGCTGTATGTGTACTAGAGAAAGTTAAAATGCTGCTTTATTGCTGAAATAGAGTGCCTGAGAGGACTGAGGAAATCTGTTTTGCTTTTCAATAGCAAGAAGAAAAAATGTCTGAAATGGGACGACGACAGCTGACCCTTTTTGCTGAGCACAACCGTAGTTCTGACCTTTCAGATATTTTGGAAGAAGAGGAAGAAGATGAACTGTCTTCAGAAGCTCTGGAAGAGAAGAAGTGGGACCAGAGAGAGCCGTGTTACCGGGAGAATGGGGAAAAGGTAACTTGTAGCAGAATAATGCTTGTGGGGAGCGCCAGTGCAGCCATCCCATGTCATCAGCTCACAGGAGGAGGTGCTGGTCTGAGCCCAGCGCTCTCAACAGTGCTTGGCTTAGTTTCTGCCCGCTCTGCTTTTACTCCCAGTGTTGTCTTAAGCTAGTAAAAATGCAGGTTCTTTGTGAAAGGGAAGGGTGTTTATATGTAATGAATGTACACAGGGTTTAATTAGTTGGAAAAACACACAATGTGATGTGAACTTTAGAACCCAGCGTTAAAAATCAATCCTATTGATCAAGTTCTTAATATAGATATAAACAGTGAACACTGTCGTGGTTTAACCCCAGCCGGCAGCTCAGCACCACCCAGCCGCTCGCCCACTCCCCCCTCAGCGGCATGGGGGAGAGAATCAGAAGGTTCAAGTGAGAAAACTCGTGGGCTGAGAGAAAGACAGTTTAATAGGTCAAGCAAAAGCCGTGTGCGCAAGCAAAGCAAGACAAGGAATTCATTCACTGCTTCCCATCGGCAGGCAGGTGTTCGGCCATCTCCAGGAAAGCAGGGCCCCATCACGCGTAACGGTGACTTGGGAAGACAAGCACTGTAACTGCAAACTTCCCCCCTTGCTCCCCCAGCTTGTACTGCTGAGCACAACGTCATACGATATAGAATATCCCTTTGGTCAGCTGGGGTCAGCTGTCCCAGCTGCGGCCCCTCCCAACTTCTCGGGCACCCCCAGCCTCCTCTCTGGCTTCTTCTGCGAGAAGCAGAAAAGCCCTTGACGCTGTGTCAGCACTGTTCAGCGATAACTGAAACGTCCCTGTGTTATCAACACTGTTTTCAGCACCAATCCAAAACATAGCCCCGTACTAGCTACTAGGAAGAAAATTAACTCTATCCCAGCCAAAACCAGAACAAACACATAGAAATCTGTAAAGTCCACCCATCTGTAGATCCTGTACCAACCCACCTTCCCTCCTAAGGCAAAACAGGCATGTAATATTTTGGCCTCAGTCCTGCAGGCACTCCTGAATGTGAATAACTTAGTGCAGATTATTTTGCTTAGACCTGGGTGCTCTCTGTAGGAATGGATGACTTGTAGGAGCGGAGACGTGGCTTTGCGGTTCAAATGTTGCAAGTGAGGAAATGCTGATTGAGCTGAACTGTGAGCGATCATGTTAATTCATGTTACAAGTTCAAACAGTTAAAGCTAGTTAGTGTGTTATAATGCATCTGTGACAGGTAACGTGCCTAAAACTGCACGACTGAAAAGTGGTATATAATCATACAAATTATGGCAGTTGAGATGAATCTGCATGAGGGAAAGTATTGAGGTTGAATGACTGAGAAACTAGAAAGATTTGCAGGAAATGTGATATGCCTGTATAGCAAGAAAGCACCCTCATTTTTTTTCACGTGACGAAAGAACATCTGTAGTTTGTTGATGCTGACCTGTGTGGCTGCTAGCCTGCAGCACAGATGGGATGGGTCTGGTGAGCATTAAATGATCGGTAGCAGACAGTGTAATGATTCTGGAGTAAATTTGCTGCCGCTCCTTTTCTCCTTCTGAAGGGGGTTCTGCTTCCCGGGTGGGGAGGTTGGACCTGCAGTGCAGCATGTCAGGAGTCCCAGGAGAGCCTGGTGGCTGGAGATGCTGGGGCTGCCTGGGAAGGAGTTGTTGAAAGGGCTTCCAGCTGTTGGAATTGCACTGGAAAAAATGGAATAAAACCAGTTTCCCTGGAAGGAGAAAAGAAGAAATAAGAACAGTCAAGAATGCAGTTCTTTGTCTCTCTTTCCTGGCTGTTTTATTGGCCTGAATTTTTTTTTGTTTTGTTTTTTTGTTTTTTTTTTTTTTCTGAAAAAGAAACACCAAAACCCCACGCACATCCTGTTGAGTTGAGCAAACTGGTGCTTCTTGATCTGATAAAGTGATTGTTTTCTGTTCTGGCAGTGACAAGTTGAGGGTGTGAGCATGACAAGATGCTGAATGGGGAGAGGGCATCAGGGGCAGGAAGCTTTAGGGCACAGAGCTCCCAACACTGCCTTATAGAGTGAAGGAAGATGGTGACTGAAGTGGGCCAGGTCTCAGCAGGGCTGTTTTCTAGGATTCTGTGTGTTCAGTAGCATTTTGGGTTATCTCAAGACTCCTCAGCCAACTCTTTCATGATTTGGGGGATGAAAGGATGGAGGGATGCTGCTTTTAAAACGTTTAATCTCAAATAAGTTGTTTAATTTCTGAAACCATTTATTATATTAAAACTCAAAATCAAAAGCCACAACTTTGTTAACAGCTAAAATAAGTCTTACTCAACGTATTTTATGGTTGCATTTATAAATTCTGCATATTCCTAATTGGTGTAAACAAGGTAGGAGCCTAGAGTGCATGTCCTGTAAAGAGAGTTTGAGGAAGGTGATCTTGTTTGGTCTGGCAAAGAGGAGGCTAGCGGGAGATCTTTTAGCTGCCTACAACTATTTGAAGGATGGTTAAAAGGATGAGAGCGCCAAAGTCATCTTGTTCGTGGCAGATGATATAAAAAGAGGCAGCAGTTGTGAGTTGCTGTTTGGGAAGTTCATGTTGGACATGAGTGCAAAATTCTTTCCCAGGAGGGTGGTGCAGCCTTGGGACAGGTCTCCAGAGAGGTGAGGATCTCCATTCTTTGGTGTTTTCAAGCCTCAGCTAAGCAAAGATGCTGATTTACTGTTGGCAACAGTCCTGCTGCAATTAGGAGATTGAACTGGAGACCTCTGGAGGCCCCTTCAACCAATTCTAAATATAATTCAAGACCAACTTTTGCTTGGAAAAAGTTGTGGAGGTTGGAATAATCAATAGGCAGCTTACAACTGCCTTTTTTTCCTCCACCATGGTTCAGTTTTTAATTATCTTTGAACAGGCCTGCTCATGCCTGTAGCTTAAAACGTCAATAGCTACATATGCTTTGTAAACTCTTTGTAAATGTTTTTAGAACATGTCATGATATAAACTGTCAGGGGAGTTGAACAAGAGACCTCCAGAGGTATTTTCCAGCTGACACTATGCATCTAGGATTCTCCCTTTTTATTTTAGTATAAATGTAGTAAGAGACAAAACATAAATTCTACAGTTGGTCCAAGACAAATTTTAAAATTCAGCAGTGTTTTCCCAAAAGTTTTATGTAATCTGGTAGGCTCTTACCCAGCTGCAAGTGAAATACAAGTCTGTGTGACCCCTTTGAGGTAAAGGGTTTTCATGTGTATTTGTGGCAACTCTGTTCACCTGGATTTGCAGGCAGTGAGCTACTGTAGAGCTGGACCTTGACAGATGATGGGAAGGGCCTAGGGATGGTCCTCCCATAGCAGCAACATCTCCAAGGGGTGTCTTGCTGCACAGGGTCACTTCCTTCTGTTCCAGTGCAAGGCCAGAGAGGTAAGGGAGGACTGCGTGTCCGTGTGTGAGCACAGGCTGTGAGACTCCCTCCGCAGGAGGGAGGAATCCAATCAGCTCTAACGTGCAGTGAACAGCCGTGGAAGAACCGTGCCTCTCCTGCCCCGTCATCCCAGACTGGGGATGCTGAAGCTGTGGGAAGTCAGGCAGGCAGGATGAAAGGTGCTGCAGACAGTTGTGTGTGTAGAGGCAGGGGCTGGGAGGGAGCTCTTCCATGCATTGGCCTTTCTCGCTTTCTGCTGCATTGCTAGTTCATCTGATTGTCTTTTTCCAGAAGACCCATTGCTCTCTTTTGCTTCCTACCCTTGCTTTGCTGCAGACCACAGTCGCCGCTCCATACTGCTGTGCTGGGAGGGAATCAGCTGTAACTTTGACTCTCTTTTTAATGTTTATTTCCTCTCTTTTTTCCTTTGCTTGTCCTGGCTGTGGCTTTTCTCGGGGGCTGGGTACAGATGGATCTTTGTGATACTGACAGCGATGAGGAGATTCTGGAGAGGATACTAGAGCTCCCGCTTCAGAAGAACCACAGCAAGAAATTGTTTAGCATCCCTGAAGTGACTGAGGATGAGGATGAAGATGAAGATGAGAAGTGTGTCATGGAGGAAAAGGCAGACCCTCAAGACTCCTTGGAAACGCTTACCTACCATTCCGGAAGGACAGAGAAGCCACTCAACATCAAGGAGCCATTTCTAAAGGCAGATGGGAGTAATACCTCCCCGGATCTGTCTGCTCAGACTCCGCGGGAGGAGCATTGTGTTAAGGAGACCAGAGGGGATGCCGACCACGCAAATCCTGCCTTTGTGCAGCTGGCCTGGAGTCAGAAAAAGGGAAACTGGAACTGGGGCTACCAGGAGAATGATCCGAAGTCTGGGACTGGGGCAAGTCCCGCTTGGAGCAAGAAGAAGGGAAATAATTATCGAGAGAAGATCCGGAGTCGGCCTGAGATGGGTAGGAAGAGACAGAATGATTTAACAGAGCACTGCAGTCGTCTGCTGGGCAACTGCAGCCAGATGGGAGGCGGGTTATACAGAGCTCCTAGCCTCAGGGAAGAGCTGAACGTTGTGAGCAGTGCTGGTGGTAAGGAGGGGTTTGATATGTACAGTCGTGCCAGACAAGGCACCTTACGAAAAAGCCACAGGAAAGCAGTGGTTTCAGGGTTTGCAGAACCTGCTGTGATGGCAACACACTGCTCCAGCCCCAGGAGCCTGGAAATAGACATTGAATATGACTCCGAAGATGATCAGGATTCGACCTGTGCATCCCCCCCTGAGAGCAGGCCGTGGCCAGAAAGGTCCCAGAGCTGCCAGAGGGACTGGAGTGATTGCTGCAGTCAATCTGAGGTTGCCCACACGGATGGCAGAAGGGACCTGACCACACTGGAGATGGTGGAAGAGCAGGGTATGGAGTGGGCTGGGTCTCCAAGCCGGCGCCTGCAATTCTTCTGCCAGGAGAAGGAAGCACTGAGGTGTGAGAGCAGCTCTGAGGAGCAGGGCTGGGAGCTGGACTGTAAGTCACCTGGCTGGAGAAGGAGGCTCGAACATCCTTCGAAGGGAATACGTAGCACCTCCTTGCACAAAAGGGTTGGGTGACTTTTCCTATTCTGGCTTTGAAGCAGCTTGCAGTGGCATTAGCTTCCCTCTGCTTCCCTGACCTGCCTGTATCTTGCTTTGTTCAGTGTTGTCCAGAGAAAGGACCCTCCTCTAGGATTGTCCGGAAGAATATCTGAGAGATTCGGTAGTTCTGTGCTGCTCCATGGCTTTTCTTGTATTAGCTGCTTCTGCTTTTCCTGCTAAACGACTGAGTGTCACCGATGCAGTATTCCTTTTCGCACTGGGTCTTCCTCCCCATGGCAGGAGGCTGTGGGACCCAAATGAAAATCCCTGGTGAAATAAGCTGATTTGTGAAAGCTTTGTGTAGATGAGGACTGTAATGTCATTGCCTCCCCTCGAAATGCCCTTTCCTGCATCCTCACGCTCCCCAAGGGGATCGCCACTGGTGCCTGGCAGGGTGCCTGCCTGTACTTAGTTCTGTTTTCCAACTCCCTTGGTATTTTCAGCTCTAGAGTGTCCCTGAAGAGGAATGTTGCATTTGGATGCACTGCTCTTTGTGGAGTGCATTTGGGCTGAGCGCTGTTCACACGAGTCGTAAGGCAGAGGCTGCTACTAACTCTCTGGTGGTTCCTGTTGCAGGCGTCCGGTAATAAAGATCCTAGGGGCCAGGAGCTGCCTGGCACAGCCGCCTGGCAGGCTCCCAGCAGAAGAGGGAACAAGAGCATAAGAAGAAGCCAAATGCAGAAACCTTTGCTCTCTAGTACAGGTGAGTGGGCAAGGGGGAGAGAGTTGAGCAGCAGGAGAGAGGGAGGCTATTGGAAATGGCAGGGGAGAGGCTAGTAGGCAGTATTTGAGCCGTGCAGGGCTATGGCAGGGGAATGATGCTGACGTTATCTCTGGTGTGTCCCCTGTCTGCACACAGGTCCTCCAAGGAGCACTGCTTCAGAAACGTCTGTTAAAGATGATGGCATTAGAATATTTGTGGCTCTTTTTGACTACGATCCCGTTTCTATGTCTCCTAACCCTGATGCAGCAGAAGAGGAGCTCCCATTTAAGGAGGGACAGATCCTGAAAGTAAGAGCACACCTTAGTGAACGTCTCCTACTCTGTATGGATCCATCTGATGTTCCAGGGACAGCATAAACCTTGGGAGGCAGAGCCTCCTTCATTTTGGGAGTTTCCTTAGCTTCCCTTTCTCTGTGCATCTCAGTCCCTGTAGCACAAACAGTCTCTGGCCTGTCTTTTCCCTTGCAGGTATGTGGAGACAAGGACGCTGATGGCTTTTACAGGGGTGAATGTGCCGGAAGGGAGGGGTACATTCCCTGCAACATGGTATCAGAAGTCCAGGTGGAGAATAATGAAATCAAGAAGCAGCTCCTAAAGCAAGGGTTCCTGCCTGCTGACACACCGATGGAGAGCATAGGTACTGTATCTCCTTTACGTGTGTGCTGTGCTATTGTCAGCATGTTTCTTTGCTGAAATGTGGAAAGCTCAGTCATGCTGTCAAGCTGTGTGGCCAGTGCAGCCCACCAAACGATCTCCGGGGCTGGTCCCCAGGATCTGAAGGCTTGTTTAGTGGCTGTTGCAGTAGCAAGCAGGGAGGTCTCAATGGATGAGGGATGCAGGTGTTCTGAGGTCTCAGTTCATACCTGACTCTACCGCAGCACAGTGCTGCCCAAGGCTGCATTTGCAGCTGCTGGAGCTGCTCCTCTGCTTGAGGTGTCGTGTCTGTGAACTCAGCATGGAGTGTGAGGCTGATCCTCGCTAGAGAAGGGGAAACAAAAAAGTTTGAAGAGCAGCTGAAGGATGCGAACAAGAGTTTTCACTTCTGTGTTCTCTCCTTTGTTTTGCGAGTCTGTAATTGAACCTATAGGGGTGACCCTGCTCTTGGGAATGGAGGAAGATGGGGAGAGACTTGTGGGGATGGGGAAGGAAGGGTGTGAGACAGCAAGGTAGGCAGCCAGGAGTGTACAAGGAGTGGTCCTTGGGCTCCTCCTTACTCCCTGAAGTAAGTTCAGTGCTTTATGTATTGCAGAGACTTTCCTGTTTCTTCCCACTCATGTACTCACAGAGAGGAGAGGAACCTTCCCTGGGATGTGCAGCCATCACAGCTCGGGCTGAGTTAGGCTGCAGTTCGATGGCTGTGAGCTGCCCTGAGACTGCTGTCAACATACTGCTGTCCCAGTGCCTGTCCCTTATCCCTCCCATCTCTCATCCTGCACCTCTCTGTGTACTCTCTGCTACCAGTGGCAATTGTTTGACCTGCTCCACTTGTTAAAACGAGAGGCAATTCTTGTTTTGGCTGGCCGCTGTTTCCCTACCAGTTCAGCAAGGTAAAACAGCACAAGTGTGGGTCTGATGGCAAAGGTAAGCCCTGACATTGACTGAGCCGTTCCACTGCCTCTCACAGGAGGAAAGAACCCAAGCAACACCCCCCCAAAAAACCACCCAAGAAAAAAGGAAGCAATCCAACTTGTTTCCGTTTCCCTGCAGTGACGCCCAGTATCCAGCCCTAGAGGCCAATGGGCTCACAGTGCCCAGCTCCTAAACGTGGGTCTCTGGAAGGTTGATCCTGAGGAGCACAGGGCTCGATGGAGCCTGTTGCTTTCATTTTGTGGCTATGTGATTTTTTTGGTGGGTTTGTGTCCTTTGGCCTCTCTCATGTCTAGGAAGAGGAGAGATTTGAGTAAGGCTTTTTTCACACTTGGGACATTAATAATGTTTCTCCTGCATGTATCCTCTGGTGCCCAGGGATGGCTAGATGCCTGTGGTGGCCTTTGTCTCTATGTGGATACACAAGGCTCTCTGTCCCCTGCCCTGCTGCGTACTCTCAGAAGAATAAAGGAACTCAATAGCTCTGAGGCTTCATGAAATGTAGTGGGTTTGAAAGTTTTCAGGAGGGTGGTGGTAGTGAAAAAGACATACCTTATGCGTGCGTGCAGAGAGTAAACCTTGTTTCCTTAGGCAGCCGGGCTGTATGTACCTCTGTTGTTCTCCTGCTGCCATAAACCCATATTACAGCCTCGAAACTAAGAAAATGCCTCGGAGGGGTTGGTCTGGGAACTCCTTCTGCAGGCTCATCTGGGGACTTGTCCAGTACTGACCCTGCTCAGTGCAGAAGCTTTAGCTGCTAGAGACCTCCCCAGATCCCTTCCCACCTGAGTGAGTTGATGAGGTGCACCTCACCTGGCATTTTTCAGGTGTTAATGGTACAAGGTTTTATTTTATCCTTATGATGCTGCTTCTGGAAGATAAAGTGCAGCGAAGTTTGTCTGATGTGTACTGTGGTATGGCTAATGGGCATAAATACAGTGTGGATTTCTGTGTGTATTTGGGATGTGGATCATGCCTCATCTGAGTCCACATACGAGAAATGGAGATTAGGGCTTAGCCCATAGAAATCAGTGTCTGCTTCCCAGGGGAGGCATGTCATGCTACTCTGTTGCCTGTTCACTCTTCAAGATGCTTTTCACTTTCCATTCACTGTCTCTCTTGTCTATTTATTTGCTTTTTTGGATTTTTATTAAGGAAATGGCACATTTTCTCCACCTCCACGCCGCCAAACCGTCCCTCCTCCAAAACCTAGACGCTCCAAGAAAGGTCTGTGTCACCCACTGCTTCCTCTTTGATTTTTGCAATAGGATTACAGGCTGCATTGAATTTTTACTACTTGCTTACAGGACCCTCAGATGTTTGTCTCTGTACGACTGCTAGGAAGTGGAAAGAGAGCCCATCCCTGTGCTGGTGTTAAGTTTTTAACAACAGTGATGTCTTTTATAGTTTTGGAGCTTGACCTCTGCTTCCTGTTACGTCCCTGAGTCATGGTTACTGGCATAGACTTTGAGTTGCATGAACGGTTTGCTTCTGTTGTTTGCTGTCTTGGTCTTTGTTCTTTTTATTGTTGTTTGTCAGTTATGTCATGTGGTCGCTGTTGAAAGATGAACTCTCACTGATGAGGTATTTTCTTCCCTCAGCAGGGCTGGATAAACAGGAGAAGTACAAGTCTCATCCAGGTGAGAATTGCTCTGTCTTACTATGAGAAGAGGGTTGGTACATTTGCATGATTGTAATACAGATGCGTTTTGCAGTCAAGGGCCAATGCAAGACCCTGTAGTGCTTCTTCAGAGCACTGTAAGAAAATGGTCATTCTCAGGAAAGAAGAGTTTTAGTTCTTTTATTTAGTAGTGGGTGCAGTGGTCTTTGACTAAACAGGGGGTGTTTGAAGGTGGAGGGCATGCATGGTTGTGCTTTGCAGGAGCAGGGAAATCTCTTACTCATCTGATGCCGCAGTCCTTAAAATCCAAGGTCCCCTGAGGGGGTGCTCACTCTGCTTAGGTGCACAGTCATCTGTTGATGTCCAGAGAGGCCAAGCCTGCAAACCCCTTGCTAGCCCATCCAGTGTTGACTTGAAGCAGCGATTAAATCCGTAAGATGAAGGGCTGGACAATGTGTGTTTTCTGTAACAGAAAGCACCAGACTTTGCTTTTGTAGACTCAGCACACCTGTAAGTAATGGGGCTGAGCAGGCAGGTGGTTGTGAAAATGCAGCGTGTTCCCTGCCCTTCCCTTTGTGCTGAGCTCTGTGCTGCTGTGGCTGGGCTGCCGGTCGATGCTGTCTGGGGCTCTTGCTGTTCCCCTGGCACTTGGAGGATAAATTTTGTAGCTTGATAGAAGAGCATTGCGTGGAGGGAGGAGAAATATCCATTCAAGACACTGTGAAGGGACTGCTGTCCTCTGTGTGTGTACATATATATGTTTGTGTGTATAAGTAGAAAACATAAAATAAAACATTCCTGTATATCTAGACAGGAGACCAGGATGCTGGAATGGGGAGATGTCCCCAGTTCTGTGCTTGTGAGGTGATACAGGAGATCAGAAAACTGCTTTACCTGGGGCCTCTAAGATCTCTCTCCCATTCAATTTCCATTCAGTTTCCCCCTAGTATTCTTTTTGCTCCGTCCATTCCAAGAACAGTGAAGGAGTTGCTGTGATTTGGGATTTTGTCTTAGAACTTTCAGCTCAGGATATTTTGCTTTATTTTTGTCCTGCAGGCCAGCAGCATCAGGACTTTGAAGCTGAACTGCTGACTCCTCGAAGTATGGTGGCTGTCTTCGACTATAACCCTAAGGAGAGCTCTCCAAATGCAGACGTAGAGGTAACAGCCACCTGCTCACTCCTCTTATAGGCTTCTTTTTCCTCTCTCTTTTTTCTTCTATCCCAAGACACTTAGCACTTTGGTCAAAACCAAGACGATTATAGCTTGGCAATATAACTGCTAAAAGGGGTTGGCTGAAGTCATAAAATGTAGAGTTTGCTAATATGTTCTCTCATGCATTCTCTGATAACAGTGTTAAGTTATTTGTGAAGCAACGTACCCCTAATGATTTTCAGTATGTGTCTCAGTGAAACTATGTGAGCATCTCATGGCCCCATAGCATCCTCTAGTGGCCCCGTAGCATCCTCTAGTGCTTAGACAGGATTTAGCAGTTCTGGGGCAGGAGGAAGCAGCCCCTGCTGTTAGCAACTGATCCAGGGCACCCACCTGCTTAAGAGTTTGAAAGGACTTCTGATACTTCAGGTGAGCATGTCTTTTGTGTTAACTACCTGTGTGGGTCTTTGTTCAAGCAAGAAGACTTAGTTTCAATTTAATGGACTGGTCCTCTTTTCAAGCAGTCCCTACATATAATCCAAACAGTATTTTTGTGGATAAGTCTGTTTCAGGTGGAAAGATTACAATGCAGAATCCTTTCTGCAAAAAACCTTTCTAAATTAGAACATGCTCTGTTCTCTGTTCCTCCATAGCAGAGGAAGTTAGTCTACTCTGAGCAAACATAATCATGGGTTTTGGATTCAGAGTCTTTCCATGCATCCAGAAAGGAGTGTATGGCCAAGAGGTGGCACAGTTCAGGTAATGCTTGCCTCCCAAACTGCGTGTCTCATGAGCAAGACAGCCTGCTTCTGAGGACAGAGTGTTTTAGGGATAGTGGATTATCTTGGGAGAGATACAATGAGAATGTGCATTGACCAGCATCCTTATAGGTATTCATACATCCGTCCAAGGAACGTTGAGCCCTTGTCAACAAGATGACTGTATTTTTTGCAGTGATTTGGTCTTCCTAGAACCTTCCCTGTGAACAGAGCTCAGATTATTGAAAAAAGCTGGTGCAGTTCTGTTGCATTGTTGGAGATGCTCCCTGTTCACAGTCCCAGAAAATTTGGTCACCTGTTCTGTTAGAAGGCTGCAGCTGCTGTTTGTGAACTTGCACCAAGACATAGTAGGATCAGCTGTGTGTCTGTGAGTGAAGTTCCCTACAAGTGTCTTTCTGCTAGAACAAAGTAATTCACAGCCAACAGGAGGGACCTGCAGCCTCCAGACATACATTGAGTACTAGGGATATAATAAGGTAAATATATTAGAGGTAGGTCCCTTCCAGCTAACACTTCTGTGAAGTGCATATAAAGCCAGTGTGTCTTGAGTGGGACACAGCCTGTTTGGAGACTCCACCCTTTGTATCTTAGAGCAGCTTTTTTGCTGTAACTGGGCAGTTTCTTCCATTAGAAGAGACTGCTTACACCTTTGTCTTTGGTCTTGTGCTCCATGGAGTGCATGCTGGGGTGGCTGACAGGACGGATGGATGTGATGGTGAAGGGTCACGTATGTTGTGCGGTAACCTTCTGTTTCCAAGTCAAATCTTCCCATTTGTCTGCATTCCTGCTAGTGACTAATCCCCGAGCATTGCATACAGAACAGGCTCATCCAAGGGAGCAGGATTTAGTACTTACATTTAAAGAAATGAAAGGTATTGCTGGTGCTTGTTCAGCTTGTTCTCAACATACCTTTCCAGAACAGGTGGTAGGTACTGTTTTGAAGCCTCATTAAAATTGGTTTAAGAAACAGGTTTTGCTCGTCTTAATTTATGAAATGCTTCCTTAGCACTGAATTCCACAGTTAGCCACTTCAGTTGCTCTTCTGCATCCTGGTCCTGCAAGTCTTAACACAGTGGCCTCCCTCCCTCAGGGTGAGATTGTGCAAGAAGCCCAGGGTGAGCTTGTGTTTCTGGTGAGAAATTCCAGGCAGTGCTTCTCCTGTGACCGTTGTTCTCTTGCTCTTTGCAGGCTGAACTGACTTTCAGTGCCGGGGACATTATCACTGTGTTTGGGTCCATGGATGATGATGGATTCTATTATGTAAGTACAGGGGTTGGGAAGGTCCTGTGGCTACATCTGAAATCGTTGGAGTCCATCTAGTGGCAGGAGAGCAGAAATCAGGGAACAAAATATTCTGCTTTTGGAAAAAAAAATAAACCCATATCTGCTTAGTGCAGGGCAGATTGTTTCTGGCAGTCCATGCTCTTCCTGTAAACTCAATATCCAAAGGGTTCTGAGTTTATTTCTCGGCATAACTTGACCGCAGGTTTCCCAAAGCCTAGGATGCATTTTTCTGTACGTACATCATCTGAATCAGCATCTGCTGTAAGCTGATTTGTCACCAAGCACTCAGACTCATGGTCTCTTCCAGGGCAGGAAGCTAAAATGGTAACATAAAAATAAAAATGTATGATGACCCCCATCCAGCCATATTTCAACACATCAACTTCAACAAGCACTGGTATCTGTTTAATTTACTGTGCATACTTGGTGACTGTGCCTGCCAACGAGCTGTGTGCTAGACACAATCCTTGGCCCTTGGATCATCCACCTTTTCCTGCACAGAAAGCAGTGTGCCTTCACACATCAAAGTTGAGGTTCTGCTCCAGGTGAAGTCTGGAGGGGATCACTGTGAATGTTTTGTTTGACTTCTTCTATAGTGTTGGCCAAACAACATTGCTGGGGTTGTTTTTGTCTCACCCAACCACCTGCTGTTGAACTGGAGACAATTTTTTAGGAATACAGCCGAGCTTGGTTTGCAGCTCTGGACCTCAGTGAGCATTGAGGCAGTGCCTACAGGACATTGTACTAGTAGTACCTCATTCTTTAAAAAAATAAATAAATGCCAGAGCAAATCAAAGGCCTTTAGAAAGCTTGTGGCACAGTCATATTTCAGTTGCTTCCAGGATAGCAGTAGAAATTTTTTGAGTTTGTAGAAGTGACCATGTTGCTGGAATACATTTGTCATGGCTTGCTGCCACCTTTTCTTCCTTTACTCTCTTCTGTGTTTTTTGCCCTCTGAATTGTTCCACGACTAAGCAAGAATGTGAGTCATGAAATTTGCTGAGTATCCTTCCAACATGAGTGTGTTTCTGGGCTTCTCTCAGACCATAGCCTAGCCTTCTCTGCATGGGACTGCTCCTCTATTTATTATTTCTCCATCAGCCGGGAAACCTGATGTGAGAACTGAATGTTGATCTTGCAGGGAGAGCTGAACCAAAAGAGAGGGCTTGTCCCGTCTAACTTCTTGGAAGCTGTAACTTTGGATGGAGGCATGGTTGAGGAACTTAATTCAAAAGATAAAGAAGCTTTTCCGCTGAGTGCTGAGAGCCAGGTAAGATTGTGTGACTCTGCATAGTACAGACACGTGAACTGTGATGTGGCTGGAGACTGGGCATTGCGCAGCATGCAGCATTTGATGGAATCATTTAAATTATTGCATGCAGCTCAGTTCATCCCATGGGAGATGCTCAAAAGTTTAGAAGGCAGTGCTAGGAGCTCTTCTTGAAGACTTACCCATAGTGCAAAAAGAGGCACAAAGCAACAAGATCCACTGGGGCCTCAGTCTCATTACGGTCAGGTGAGCAAAGAGCATCCCAGGTCCCACCAGCAAATTCTTTAGGTCCACAAAAGGGTCAGTGGTGAAACTGTGCTGCAAGCAAAGCCATTCAGCCAGCTCCCCAGACGCATTAAATTCTCAGATATCCTCATATCCATGCCAAAGAGTTCTGAAGTTATCGACACCCAAACACCAGTGCTCTTCCACCCATCCTGAGTTAGATATATCTTAATCCAGTCCAAGGTGCTTCCAGATAAATTCAAAACACACTGGGGAGTTTCCCAAACAGATCTGTGGGATGGATCCTAAGGCTTTGAAAGCATCCCACAGATGCAGGGAATTCAAAGGTTGAGCTAACCCCTTGCATTATGTTGCTGATACTCTTGAAACGAATGCTTAAGCGGGAGATTTGGGTCATCTGCCAGATTCAGTCAGTCCTCAATGGGTGAGGCCAAAAGTGTAGCACTCCCTGGTCACTCCTGGACCTCATATGCTGTGTCATTCTAGAGAGTGGGACGCAGGGAGGGACACAGCTTGGTGCCAGCTCACATGTACTCAACCTTCAGTTCTTCTTGGGAGGTTATTGGCACCGTCAAATGGAGCCAGACCCATAAAAGTGTGTAAGAGCAGGCCCAAATTTGCTTTGAGCCAGTCCTTAAGGAAGTATGTGGCCCTGAATCCTCCTCTGTTGAACTTTCCACTGGTGCCACCATAGCTTTCCTGCTCTCTGAGATGTTCCTTGTCCTATTTTTCATGCTCAGCTCTTCCTTTTCTCTGTACCCACCTCCCATTTCTATCTTCAAATGCTGCTTGATCTCCTTTAGGCTTCACCTGCAGCCCCATCTCTTGCTTCCAGGCATTTCAACCTTTGTGGGTACAGGGTCTGCACTACAGCCTCACTGCCTTCTTATGAAGAGCAGGTGGCAGGCCTGACTCAGAAATAAGGTTTGTGGGTAGCTTGCTGGATCATCTTATAAACTCAGAAGTTGTCTGGGTCCCTTGTGCCTACCTGTTTAGGATACTCGGTCCCTTTCCTCACAGCCCATAAATGCTGGTCCATGCTGGGGAATCACAGGTCAATAAGCTGTTACTACCAAGGTTTAAGAGCCCTGAGGTTACACAAGTCTACCTTTCCTGGGGTGAAACAAGCATTCAGAGTGGGTTTCCTTCTTCAGTTTCCCTCTCGAAATGATTTACTCTTCCCAAATTACTCATCTGTTGGAATAGAGGGTGCCAAAGGAGACCTGAACCAGTAAAATTAAAACAGATTGAATTCATAGCGTAGCTTATTACAAATCTAACCCTTCTCTCTGGCATCAACCAGCAGCAACAGGGGCCTGTTTCATATGCCAGGGGTCGTTATTCCAGCCCCAGCCTGGGTCCTCCCAGAAACCATGGGGAAATTCAGGTAACCTTCAGGACTCGGAGAGCTGATCTGCCACTTGCAGATGTGAAGGATTTGGCTTAGCTAATGGTGTTTTATTAAGGGCAAGTAAGAGAAAGGAATTTGGCTGATAAACAGGGTAACATATAAAACAAATCTGCCCTTATTTCAAGTATTCCTATTTGCATCCCTCTCTTCTGTTTTACTGGTGAGGAAACTGCAACACCAGTTTGACCTGCCATGTCCCAGGCTTTGTCACGGGCCTTACAGAGTAACAAGGTCCTGTCTGCTCTGCTGCTGAGCAGGCAGCACGAGCTGCCCCTGCTTGCTGCCCCGCAGCTTGCTGCTGCTCCACTTTCTGCTTTTCACTGATGCTGGGTTCAGCAGTGGGTGACTGTTCCCCTGCACACAGTAGTTTGGCCCAGATATCCCTGGCACGCTCAAGGCTGTAAGCTTTTTTCCTATGGTTCATGACACCTTTTTTTTTTTTTTTTTTTAACAGAAATGCTTTTCAAATGTGATAAAAACAACCCATATAAAATAGACATGTTTCAGGCTTGCCTGCCCTTCAGACCTTTCCATTTGTCTCTACTTCTCTCTGCCAGAGATCCAACAGAGCTTCCCCTTGCATTGGCTCTAACTTTGGGTCTGCAGAGCAGGAAGCTGTTGCCTTAGGTCAGGATCGATCTGGTAGTTTTGGTACTTGGCTGGTCCATGAGCTGCTATTCTTCATAGTCTGAAGTCTGGGGACTTGGAAAGTTCAGCTGATGATGATTAAGCCAATTTTATTTCAGTGGAATCGACGTTAACTATCTAGGCATGACTTTGTGTTGGCTGCTTCTGTGTAGTGACAGACTGCCTCCTGTCCTGCTGCCTCCCTGCTTCACCGGGATACCTGTCCTGGGTGATTCTGGCTTAGCACTCTTTAACTATGTGCAGTCCTGCCTCCTGCTTGTGCTTTGCAACCCGGATCTGTCTAAACAGCTTCCAAATATGAAGGGCATGTTTGTCCCCTTTTAAAAGCCCCCTTTACATTTACCCTGCTCATAACCAGACTTGTATTAGTCAACTACATTTAAGTATGTTTAGTGATTACCGAGGAGAGACAGAACCTGACCCCACTGAGTTTTTGGCTCTGTCACAGCAATGGCAGCATCCCTACCTACAGGCAGAACACCTGATGGGTACGGCAGAAGGAATACCTCCTCCTCTAAAACATACATACTCTAAGGGCCATCCCTGAGCTGGAATGAGCTCTCACAGTGATACAGCCATGCCTGGGGCTTTCCAAACTCCAGCGACATATTCACTCCATAGAGTTAAGGAACTTGCTTGTTAAAGTGTGTTGTTGGCGTATACAACACAAACAGAAGCACCTTTGCTGCTGCTGTTTGGGATGGGGGGAGTGGGGGGTATGCAAAAAGTCACCAAAGGCAAAAGATGCATGGCAGCCTCTGGAGAAGTGTTGTTTGAATCTTCGGAAAGACATCATGGCAAAACAGACTCCCATCAAATTTGCCAGTCCCAGCTTGAGACCTAACACATCAGGGGGCATGCGTATGCACCATGGTATCCTGGCAGAGCTTTGGACTTGTATTAAAGCTAGTTCCAATCTTAACAGAAGCTTCTCCAGCATGATCAGGAGTGATTTTTAAATCACTTGTAACTTCTTGGATTTGATGTTTTCACCCTGTCTGTTCTTAACATTTCTCTTCTTCCTGCTGCTATGCCAAAGGCCCGAGAATAAGGACGATTTACTTTCCAAATTGAACTGGGGAAGGTGGATCATTTTGAATTATTTCTGAGTAAATCTTAAAATGATGGCAACTGAAAAAGGTGAAGCAGTTTAACTGTCAAACGGACAACATTTGGGGATTAGATTAAGCAATAAAAAATACAGCACCAAGAGGAGTATCCAAGAAGTTATGGTCACAAGCTAGGGCCCTGAAACGTTCATGCTCACCAACTTAGAGCAGTTGCTTTAATGCTGTGGCTGTCAAATAATTTTTTTGCATCAGTAATATGCAGTTTCTGTCAAAGACTGATTGTAAAGCACCTTCAGAAAGTGTTTGATTCTAATTGATTTCATGTATTTATTTCTGCCTGTATTATGCACCCGTGACGGTTCTTTTCTTCAGAGAATGAGGAAGAGAAGAGTCCAGTGATAGATATGAATGATACATAGAGAGAGAGAGCAACCATGTAAGTCTGTGTGAGAAGACCTCTTCAATCTCCCACCCAGCCTAGCATATTAAAGGGTCCTGCACCTGTAGTTTACTCCTTTTCTTGCTCGTAGTTTGACAGGCTGGTTTGGGGATCTGCTAGCAAGTCCACCTTCAAATCCTCTGGTGGCAGACCTTTACCTGCCAGATTGGTTCTGTATTACGGACAAGCCATGATCTGTTGAGCACATGAAGTGCAATTGTTTGGAACAATTATCTGGTGGTTTTGGGGACTGTGACAGGACTGTGCTGGATATTCAGGTTTAGAAAAGACCTGCTTTGTAATTCAGCCTGGCCCTTCTACCACTGTTCAAGCACGTCAACAGCCAAAGCTTCGTTTAGCCTTTGCAAGATCCTGCTCAGGCTGAGCACACCCCATATTCAGCCTGTGGTTTTTTTCTTCTTGATTTTACTCCTTCCTGAGTATAGTTCTGAAAAAAACTCTGCACGCCATCAACTTAAAGTAGTAACATTTTAGTCCCTAAAATCAACCTTGTGTGGATAATTGTTCTGTCTGATAACACTTAAAGAAACAATTTTGGGGCTGGGGGGGTGAGACCCCTGGTTTTAGGGGGCAGTGGGAGCAGATTCGTGTTTTTCTTAGGTTCAAACATTGTTTTCCTGAAATTGTGCGAATCAGTAATACCTGAGACAGCACTGAAAACCGCCCCCTGAAAACTAACATGACTTTTCTGTTTATCAACCCTCATAGCTTTTATCAGGATCTTGACAGAGCAATTTTTCCTTCATGTTTCTCTTAGAGAAGAAACCCTAATTTTAGTATCATTTGTCTCTTACCAGATGAATCTGTGAACTGGTTCTGTTGCTTTTTTGCCATATAGAGACCTCTGAGAATATCTGCACATACTTGTGTGTGAGAGTGCCTCTGTGTGTGGAAATCTGCCTGGGCATCGTATACCACAGCTGGGAATCAGCAGGACTTTCAGCCACAAAGACGGGAAACTGCTAGTCACTTCCTTTTAACCGTTCGATATTTGCTAATGACATTGATAATGCAGTATCCTTATTACAGTAAATAATTGTGACATTTGTGAGTTGGTCTGGGTACCTGCCTCTCATTTTGCATGCAGTCTTTCATGCATAGCTCTACAGGAGAAATTGTGTAAGGTTTGTTGGGCCACTTCAGATCTGCCCTAAAACTGTCCCGCCTTTGCCAGAAAAATGGTTTCCAGTGGCGCATGGGCACCAAGCCTCTGCTGCCCTGGCTCCACAGGGGCCTTTACATCGCTCCCACATCCTTTGGGGCTGCTGAGCCAGACAGCCCAAGGCCTGAGCTTCATAGGGGAGATCACTCACTGCATGTTGGTGAGACCCCTTCTGATGTTAGTCCAATGCTTTTGTGCATTTTATCCAAGGATTCTCCGTTGCATAACACATAAACAGTTTCTGGAGCAGAACCCAGGGATTCTTACTTTTTGCACACAGCTAACCCAGTAGGCTACCAAGTTAGCCCTCATCTGGCTTACTTTTTCTCCTTGCCTCCATAAATCTTGCATTACTGGCTGAAAATGGTTCATCTAGATTCATTCAGATTTATTTCCAGACTTCTCAGACCTGACTAGCACTTGGGCCATCAACACCAAGTGTTGCACCTTGCACGGGCGTGCTGCCAGGAGATACAAAGATTGCAGTTGACGCTGCAGCATTAGTTGGAGGAGTAGACCTTGCAGGCAGAGTGCAGCTTTCACAAGGGCCAGGCTGTGCCATCAAGCCCTCTGCAGCATGTCCTTGGCAGTAGCTGGCCTTTCAACACAGTGTTGCGTATCTGGAGAGTCGCAGAAGTGCCTCTGTAAGTGCGTGGAACCAGATTTCCAGGTGAAAATGGAGTGTGAGTTCAGGAAAAATCAGCCACTGTATTGTTTACTGTAAGGAAGAGAGGTGGAGAGGAGTTACATCTCTGTCCCTGTAGCCAAAGACCTTTAGCTCAGGTAAGAGAGAGTCTGATGGCACTGTCACTTGGGACAGTTTAAAGTGATTGCTGCAAGACAGTAGTTGACTCTCAACTTTCTGGAGTTAGGAGGGGTCATATATTCACACCAAGACAGAGCTCTCTAAAAGTCCTGTACTCATGTCTGCTCAGGACTGACTTGATAGATATTGCACGTACTGAGGGACTCTAGGGAAGAGGTTTCTGCTCATCTTGTACCAGAAGTGCTTTCTTCCTGCAGCAGAGTGAAGCAACTGGAATACAGCAGCATAACTTCAACCTGTGAGGGGAGGAGAGGTCACAGCCACTTTTTGTGCTCTTTGTCACACAGGAGGTGGGGTGCTGAAGCAGCAGTAGGGTGATAGAGCAGTGCTGCTTTTGCTTTTGACCCCAGGAAACTTTAAATAAACTAACCCACAGCACATAAAGTATGATTGTGCTGTAGCTACAGCAGTAATGTTATGTCTGTGCATCTGCTTGATTCAGCAGCTTTCCCCAGGCGCAGTGTGGGACCAGGACCAAAGCACGTCCACTCCTGCCAGTGAACTGCAAGCAGCTGCTGTGATTCTCACACATTTCCTGTGCAGGGCTAATGTCTTTGCTCTTCAGTAATGCTTCCACCCCAGGCAGAGCATCCTGCTGCCGGTGTCACTAACTCATCTTCCCTGTTGGAGCTTGTGGCTGCTTACACACCCTTAAGGAACATGCACTTGACTCTCCCTGACTTAGTGGGACCCAAGCAGAGAGATGATGAGGGCATGATATTTCAACGTGCCAAGGAAGAGGGCTCTTCCTTGGCACAGCTCCAGCCACTGTCATGTTGTGTTTTGGGTAGTGCCAAGATAGGATGTACAGATGGGAGCTTGGAAGATGCTGGTTTGTGAAAGCTGTGTGGAGGAGAAGGCAGCGGGACAAGTGCTCTCCTAGGCCTCAGAAACCCAGAGCCTCTTCCCTGGTGAACTTTGCAGCTTCTTGGGAAAGCTTGCCTTGCCAGATCAGAAATGGTCACTGTCCGGACACCTAAGCCCAGAGAGAGGAGATCATGGAAAGAAGGCTGCTGCTGGGAACTGACCTGCCATTAGTATTTTGTGAAGAGGAAACTGAGCCCAGGACTAGGGCACTTTCTGATTTCTAAAAGCCCTTTCCAAAAGGAGCAGCATACAGTGCATCATTTGGGACTGTGGATCCCAGGTAACATTCTCAAATGCTCAGGTGACTTAGGAACACGTGTCAGTTGCTGTGTGCCACTTGACCCAAGACTTCTCCATGTCTTGCTCCATCATGAACTTTTTCTCCATTATCGGTGCCACTGCAGAGCATCAGACTTTGCTTTCTGCCCCTCCTGCGACTAGATCTGATGGATGGTGAGCAGCCTTGCAAGACTCCGGATTTCTCTTACCATGACAGAGCATGGCCACTGTTGCGGAAGCCTCCCAGCTTAGCCAGCCTCCTTGAAATTCTGAAGGAATTGCCCTTGTTCTTATTAGGTTGGTTTTTTCTTAATGTCCTGCCTTCTGTCCCAGAGCGTGCTGGGAGCCCACCGGGCTCCCCTGGCCCAGGCAGCCAGCAGGCACACGTGGATGCATCAGTATCTATCCATCCGTGCTCTCAGGAGGTGCTTCACTTACAGCGTCTTCAGCTGTGAAGCAGCGTCTTTCACCAGGTCTTCAGTGGGGCTTTTCTGCTGTCCTGTTCTTAGCCCAAAGTTAAGGAATTTTCAGAATGTCTTGAGCTCAGGCAGGGTCCGGGTAGCGGGTACAAAAAAGTTTAAATTCACTGGAAACTTCCTAACTGGATCTGCAACTGCATAGAGGAGCTGAGCCTTGCAGGGTGAGGGACAGACGGGCGGGGAGAAGGCGGGGTTCTCTGGCTGAGGTTTACGTTGGCATGATGTCTTTCATCAGCTCTAACTTCTGCTTTTTTTCTTTTGTTTTCTCTTTTTCCCACTCAGTTAAATCCAGATGGGTCTGTTGATCAGAGCGACTCCTCACCAACTCCTCCTACTCTGCCACCTTCCTGCCTTGTCATGGGCGAGCAGTGTCCAGAGCAGGCATCGCTGGCCATTCTCAAATGCAGTGATGTACCTGGTCAGAGTAAAAAGAAGAGAGGCTTCTTCTTCAAAGGAAAAAAACTCTTCAAAAAACTTGGGTCCAGTAAGAAAAATTAACAAGGGATTTATTGTTCTGTAAAGACTGCCTGTGCAGTCCACACAGTGACTGAAAATTCAGGAGAAGCCCTCTGCAATAAGCTGATTAGAGCATTTTCATAGGGAAAAAGTATATGTTGAGTAGAGAAAACTCTTCAGTGGGTCTGTGAGCTGTGGTCCCTGCTGAGAGCCCAGCCGTGGGTGCCCACCCCATGTGGGCAGTGGGTCTGAACAGAGTGTCATGGCACTGGGGTGTGTGAGGCCTCAGCTCTAGGATACAGCTACCTCCACAGTAGTGTGTCCTGCTCCATGCAGCCCTCAATGCACCGGTTCCCTGTAAATATTTTAATTTAAAAATTATATTCTGGCTGTAAGTTAGCTAAATGGCTTTTCGCAGCAAAGCCCCGGCCCCTTAGGAAGAGATCCCTTGTACTACACACCCTGGTATTTCTCTGGTCCAGAGGAGGTTGTGTCAACTCCTTCACTTCCTGCAAAGAAAATTTGCACTTTTCTGTTCCCATGAATCCCCTTTGCTGTCTCTGGGCTGACGAGTGAGTTATTTGTACTGTAAACCTGTAAATATGCAGCTGTGCCTAGGAGCATCCCACACTGCCTCAGTCGTGTTGCAGCACGAGGATTCCCATGGAGGAAGGAGCAATACCCTGAAGGGGGTCGATACTTCTGCCTATAGGGTGGGCGGCTGTAAGCTGCTCTTGGCTGGTTCACCTTGACCACACACTGGCTGGGGACTCCGCCTTATTTATTTATTTATTTATTTATTTATTTATTTATTGTCTGCCTCTCTCGCAGTTTTATTTGGCTGTTTCAGTGGGCTGCTCCTGAGTTGGAGCATGTGGAGAGCAGAGCTGGGGATGGAGAGTTTGCAGCTATTTTCATATGAGATGATGTGTTCCTTGAGTTAAGACACATCCCTTTCTAAGCCACGGAGAGTTTTGTACTACATGGTTTCTATCCTTTTCGGTGTTTCTTTCTTTGCATGTTTCAGTGGGGTACTTGTTTTGAGAAGGACAGTTATGTGAGGTACGTGAATGATGCCAGCACAGTGTCCACGAGTGTTGGTGACACCGTATGTTTTTATTTAATATCAAATTTTATTATAATAAAATCTATTTTCACAAAAATACATTTTCCTTAAAAAAGCAAAAGATCCAGTGATGCTTCTTCTGGGGGGGGGGGAGGGCAGAGAGGAAAATGATACCAATCACTTGCACCTTGAGGATGCTCCACAGCACTTCATATAGGAGCCCGCCTTTCCTGTGATCATGGTGTGAGCTACCTTCTCTGGGAGTGAAAAGTCTCTGCCTCTGCTGTTTCAGAGACCCAATCCTGGAGGAGAAAGCACCGAGGAGCAGTTACACGGTGTTATAGTGTGCCTGAGCGCGGTTACACCATGTCCAGACCTCAGCTGGATGTGCACGTAGCCCTGCTGCGCTGCCCGGGTGGCTTCATGCAGCATTAGTCCCTGGATCTGGGCACTGGACCCCTTCACTGCAGGTGCCACCGAGCCCGGGGGGAGCTGCACAGCCAGATTTCTTCCCGCAGTTCTGTTCTCTGCTCTTCGGTGTTACCTGTATGTGGGTGCTCCTGGATATGAAGTGAAGGGCATGGGGCTGAAGCGGCTGTCCTGATACTAACGCCTTCTGCCGCGGGATTGCAGGTCAGCAGGGAGGGTTGCTGGGCCCGAGGAGCACCCGGGCCATACAGCTACACTCATGCTTCCCTGTTGTGTCGATGTAGCAGAGCAGTGAAAGCAGCATCGGGTACGGTGGCCACATCCAGACCGCAGTGTTTCATTCCCTGACGATTTCATTTTTAGAATAGAACAAAAGTTAAGAGGTCAATGATGGGTTTTGTTAGAAGTACAGCTTCTAACTTTGTTAGAAGTACAGTACTTTTGTTAGAAGTACATCTGAAACACAAGTTTCAGATGCGTTGGTGTTTTCCATTTTTTAATTGGCTCCTCCACAGCGAGCCACCTTCAGGCCAGGCTGGAAGCACATACCTGTGGAGACGATTTGTGTATCCCTTGTAGATGTTGGCTTCTCTTCATGCTGTGCTGACAGGGCAGGTTGGCTGGGGTAGACCAACTCTGCAGTCACTCTGTCTTCTGACACAGACGCTGCTGTGCTGGGGTGATAGGCTGAGACGATAATCTGCTTTGTCAGAACAAATGGCCCCAACGGAGACCAGCTCCACCACAACAATCTTGTAGGTGGAATCCACAGTCCACTTCCAGGCTTCCTAAACATCTGATGCAACTTCCAGGGAGTCCACGTGCATCTTTTGCCAGCAGTGACTGGTCCTGTCCAGCCGGCAGGACCTGTCCAGGCACCGCCAGCAGCTGCTCAGAGGTTGTTGCAAGGGTCTTCTCCCACATTTCTTACCCAAGAGATTAACAGCCTACTGCTAGGAGACCTGAATCATAGAATCATAGAATAGTTTGGGTTGGAAGGGACCTCTAAAGGTCATCTAGTCCAACCCCCCTGCCGTGGGCAGGGACATCTTCAACTAGAGCAGGTTGCTCAGAGCCCCGTCCAACCTGACCTGGAATGTTTCCAGGGATGGGGCATCCACCACCTCTCTGGGCAACCTGTGCCAGTGCTTCACCACCCTCAGCGTAAAACATTTCTTCCTTAGATCTAGTCTAAATCTACCCCCCTTTAGTTTAAAGCCATTCCCCCTTGTCCTGTTGCAACAGGCCCTGCTCAAAAGTTTGCCGCCATCTTTTTCATAAGCCCCCTTTAAGTACTGAAAGGCTGCAGTAAGGTCTCCCCGAAGCCTTCTCTTCTCCAGGCTGAACAACCCCAACTCTCTCAGCCTTTCTCCATAGCAGAGGTGTTCCATCCCCCTGATCATTTTCATATCCTCCTCTGGACCCGTTCCAACAGGTCTGTGTCCTTCTTGTGCTGATGGCTCCAGAGCTGGAGGCAGTGCTCCAGGTGGGGGTCTCAATCAGTGCTATGCCTAGAGAAGAGGCTTTGCTACCTCTGTGTCTCCCAGTTTGGCGTTGTTCTGGGGACTGCTGCCCTGTGCAAAAGTCTAAATGTGTATTATCAAAAATGCCATTATTATTATTATTGGTGTTGATTTTTGTAGTGCCACCATGGCAGACACACGACTCTTGGGCTACTCGATGTCCAATCCTCCTGTGTGGACCTGCTCTAGCTGCTCAGTTCTGCAGGGCCTCAACCCTGTGTGGTCTCTCTGATGTGGCAAGAGAGGGGTGGAGATGCCGGAGGCAGACTGAGCTTTCCTCTGGTCTTGCTAGGAGTTGCAGTTTTTCTGCCTGTTTGCCTAGAAGACATCTGGAACTGAACAAAGCTGCTGTCTGTGGCATCTGACCCCAAGAAAGGAGAAGAAAAAAAGTGGTTTTCCCCTCTCATTCAGCTGGAACAGTTCAGCTGGATGATACTCTTTATATGCTTCAATATACTTTGGCTAAAAGAGGGAACAATAAGGAAACCCCAAAAGCTCTGAGGCCAGACCGCAGGTGTTGGCTCTGTACCTTGCTCTTACGACTCATTGAGTAGCTGATGCCTCATAGTCCCATCAGTGGAAACGTGGGCACCTGAAACTGCGATCTGCGGTGTTATGTGGGGCTCTGCGAAGGCCACTGGTGCGTAAATGTTGGGTCATTTAGCAATGTCACCCTAATTCAGCTGGTTCCCCAACACCAGGCAGGTTTTACAGCAAAGCTGAGAGATGTCTTCTTGAGAAAGGTTTAAGACCTTCAGGCTTTGGTGGCTAAACACAAAAGGCTACAAGAAACAAAAAAATAAGGTAAAATGCAAATATAATCTAGATACCCTCTGCTTTTAATTGCTGGGCTGTATCCCAGGTGTTGATGGCACGTCTCTGCTCTGAGGCACTGTTGCTTGCATCAACATATTCTTGTTCCCTTACTCTAGAGGAGCAGCACGTGGTCTCTTCTTTGCTCCTGAAGGTGGTGAGCACAAGGGCTTGGCACTTGTGTTGATGCTCAACAGAAGGCTCACCCAGATACACAGCCTTTCCCATACACCGTTATCTGGGAGCAGGGTCACAGGCCCTGCGGAAAGTGAACACATTCAAGAGACAAAGCATCTCTCAAAACCTCCCACTTTCATGGTTTCTGAAGTAGTTTTGAGAGCAATTAAGTAAGTTCCTAATTGTGAAATGCAATTATCAGCACAGATATGCACTAACTGTCTCACTAGCCTTTGAAAAATCCTTATCCTCTTCTAACCGGTGAGCTGCATCGTACAGCAGAGGAAGCACACAGATAATGGCTTCGAAAATCTGCCAGCTCTGCCCCTTTGCACAAGAGCAGTGCTGCGCTCGCCGTTGTGCAAGCAGCTGGTGGTGGTGGCACCTCAGGCAGATACTCCGCTTCTGTCTCAAAACGTGCAGAAAGGTGCGGGCACCTCCTGAGTCTCTGGTGCCCCCCCTGCCCACAGCCGGGCTACCTCGAAGGCCAGGAGAGGTTGCTCAGGGTCTTGTTCAAGTGAGCGCTATCTCCAAGGATGCAGATCCCACCCCTTTTCTGGGCCCCGTCCCAGGACTGCACCACTCTCATGGGTGGTTTTCTTACGTCTAATGGGAATTTTCTTTGCAGCACCACGTTCCCATTGCCTCTCGTCCTTCCACTGTGCACTTCGGAAAAGACTCTGGCTCTATCTGCTCTATAGCCCTCCCATCAGACAGTTGAAGCCAATAGTGAGGCTCCCCTGAGCCTTCTCCCCTCCAGGCTGACCAAACCCAGCTTTCTCATATGTCCTGTGCTCTAGGGCTTCCCTCCAGTTTGCCAAAACCTGTCTTGGACTAGGGGTCTGCAAACAGGACCTGTGCTCCAGGCGCAGCCTCACCTGTGACTCACTGCAAGAATTGCAATTTGCTTTGCAGATTTTCTTTAAAGCACTGAAGGACCAAGACAGTGCGTCAAAAGGTACGGCTCCACCTGCAAGTAGCCCAGCTTCGGGACGGGGACACCTGCAGAGTCGCTGCTAGAGGCACTGTACAACCACTGCGGTTCCTGGAGCGCCCCACGCAGGGAAGAGTTCAGCTAATAGACATTCATTTAACCTACCCCGGGGGAACACTGGCAGAGACTTGGGTGCTCTCAGTCTGTGCTGCTGCACCAAGGAGTTTCTGTTACTGAAGGAAAAACACAATTGCAATGCGCAATTAGTGAGGAGTGAGCTGAGGAGGAGCGCTGGTGAGCAGCTCCTTTGCTTCTCTGTACATCAGCTTGTTCAAGCACATCATTTGCCTGACCCAGCAGTATCCCACTGCCCTGCCCCATCGGCACAGCTGTAACACGACAAGGATTTGTCCATCAGCTAGATTTGCACTCAGACAGGGAGAGGGTCTTTGGCCGGGGGAAGAGGTGGTGCTTTGTCAGATGAGCGCCCAGTACAATGGCAGTTTGGGCAAGGGTGAGACCCTACCTGAGCTGCCCTGTGCTCAAGATCAGCAGCTGGAGGTTGGTGAAACCTGTTCAAACCATCATCCCGGTTCCTCCTCCTGCTGCTCCTGTCTACGCAGGGAAGTGCACAAGGACCAGCATTCATGGACCCTTCCAGACCACAACAGGGACACAGGGCAGGGCGGATTAGGGAGGTGAGATGGGGAGTGCTGAGCAGAGCAGACACCCTGTAGAGCTGGTGCCTCCATAGGTGGATATGAAGACATCTTTCTTGACCTCTAAGAGCAGCAAAGGATGAAGAGCACCAGGGGGAAAGGAACCCTGTCCCTGTAAGACATCCCCAGAAGGAGTCAAGACTCCTATGTCTATGTGTAGAGGACCTCCCATGCTGCCCTGGCTGATCCCTCTTCCCCTCCAGCTCTTCTAACCCCATGCACCAACTCTCCCTGCACGGTCAGTGTTGCTGCCGAGGCTCCCCGGCAAGCTGCCTGCCTGCAGCGCTGGCAGGGTGTTCTGCCCCCTGCTCCCTTTTGTCTTGCCCCTGTAGTGCCAAAGCAGTGTGTTCCCGCCAGTGCCTGAGGTCCCTGGGACAGGAGGCAGCTCCCTTTCCATGTGCCACTGGAAGGACCTCCCAGGCAGCACACTCGCTCTTGGGGAGTGTTGTGTTGGGAAGGGGACACCTGGTGAGCTCCCTTAACACGTGCCATCAGCAGTGTCAGCACTGACCTTTCCAATGCATGGCGAGATCCACAGATCCTTGGTTTTCTTCGCTTCTTGCATTTCTTTGCAGGGATGAAGGCAGAAATCTTCCTGGGGTTGCTGGCGATCCTCAGCCTGTTTCAGGCATCTGTATCTTCTTCCTGTGGTATTGTCCTTTCCTCAGGTTTTGCAGATCAGGGGGTTTCTTGAGTAGAAAAGATAAAGTTATGTCTAGAAGAGCCCGAATCATTCTATTGCAAGCAGCAAAGTCCTGAAGAGGTGTCAGAAGGAGCATAGTCAGTTGGTATCTATTGTGGCAGCAATCCTGCCTGTTTCACGTTTTTACCAGTTAACGCCCTGTCTGATTTCTGAAAACCACGTTAAAGGAGAGGTCAGTTCTCAGAACCGCTCCTTCCCCACGGTGCAGCGGTCTCCCTCCCTGCACACTCTGCAAAGCGGCGAGCGCAGCCTCTCCTGGGAGAGCGCGGTTCAGCCCTGGGGGCTGCAGTGCCGGCAGCAGGCAGCTCCCTTACTGCATTCATGCTGTTTTTTATGGAGGCTGAAAACTGAACTCCCCTCTTCTCGGGGGGGCTGGTTCCTGCTCTCAGAGTGAGGAATGAATTATTGTCTCTTTCTGAAGTGAACTCGCTTCAGCTGCTGCAGCGTTTGGTGAATCGGAGCTGCCGGGGGCTGTGGAGTTTGGGGATGGGGCAGTCACTTGGCTCTCTTCCAGCCCTGAATTACTGCTCCAAAACCTATAGAGACCTCTGCCTGTTAATTTACAATGTAAAATCCTTACGGAAAGCACATGCCTGACCTTTCATTTGTCTCAAATGGTGGTCCAGGCAATAATTTTGCTCACCAAGATTGTCAAAGAGGTGAACTCCGGGTTGATCAAGGAAGATATTTTAAAGAATCTGGGGACAATTTGGAGATATTTATCCGCTTCGTGGTGATATCTGAAGTTTTCTTCTTCCCTAGAAGCTGTAGGAAAATGTCCCCTCCTGTTCTGTGACCCGCAGCCAGCAGATGATGGGAATGCAATTCATTTTTGGGAGCTCCCCAGGCAGGAGGGGGAGCAGTGAGGGTGGCAGGAGGCTGCAGGATGGACTGGAGAAAGCAGTGGGGAAACTGGGCTGTGTATCCTCTGCCTTGAGGTGTAGGGGGATATATATGAGCTTTGGCCAGTTGATGCCATGGGGAAGGACCCAAACTCACCATAGGTGTATTGGCAACGTGGCTATAACCAACCTAGGATAAAAAGTGGGGGACTAAAGACAGTGATGAGAAAAAAACAGCAGACAAGAGCTCTTAATGCTGGGCTCTTCATGCTTGTCACGGCAGCCAGTGGTATCCGTGCAGGCTCTCTGAAGGCAACTATGGCTGGAGGCGTAGAAATAAGATGAATCACATTAATTGGGGTTGCAAAATATCTTGAAGAAATAGCAACCGCTCTGCTATGAAATGGCAGGAGGGATGATGCCTACATCTCTCATGGTGGCTATTTGAAGCCTTCACTGATGAAGATATCCTTTTCATGCCCGGGAGTGACTCTCTCAGACTCCCCTAAGGAATATATGTATATACATACCTCTCTCTAGAGCGCGAGCAGCAGCAATTCCAGCACTGCTGTGCTGATATCCAGAACCTCACTGCAGCACAGGGATGCTCCCGGGTGGGAGACAGCACTCTCACCTCTGCTCTTTCCTTTCCCTTACCGAATTCTGCCAGCAGAGCTGTGGACTCATCCCTCCTGAGCAGCGTGAACGAGGCCAAGCAGCTGGTGAATGCAGCCTACAAGCGCACACGCGACCAGTGAGAGTCGGGACTGGGCTCAGCTGCTGGCATACGCCGTGTGCCCTGCCTGCACTGCAGCATCACTGGCTTTTCCTCCTCGCTCTGGCAGAGCAGGCAAGGGCGCGAGGTCCTCCAGGAGCACAGTGGGCTGTAGTCCAGCATTTTGCCTGCCTTCACCCTGTTTTTACACCACAGCTCCAGTTTGTTGGGTCACTAAGAGCTGTAACTCTGTCCTCCTCCATGCATGCCGTTCCTCCCAGCTCAGTATTGCTTGGCTCTGTTTCATCCCTCAGGGATACTCCGAGGAGGACTGGAGCCAGCACAAGTTCCTGCTGATTTCTAGTGGTTCCCTCCTATGGAGGGAGCAAACTGCTGTGAGGACATTTTGTGGGATCTGACAGGACAGCCCAGCTTTTGCCACCATGGTTTGGGAGTGTACGGCTTCCTACCAGCCCATACATATCCTCCTTCAGTAGCCATCCTCTGAAACCCCTCGCTGGCTTAGGGACCCCTCCATCTGAGAGAAGGCTCCAGCAGCATTAAGACGGGGTGACTTGGAGATGTTTGGGACCTCTGGATGGAGACTGGCACCTGCAGACGTTGATGAGCTGGATAACGGTTGCGTGAGGTTTGGTTGCCTCAAGGATGTAAAGACCTAAGATTTGTCTTCTGGCAGGTGGGGCTGGGCAATTTAAGAGATTCTCTTCCTGCAACTCTGCTCCTCTGCTGAGGGTGGCAGGACCAGCCCTGGTCTCTTCCAGCCACTGTGCAGGGAGGTAGATGACTCTGCCTCTGTCTGCGCTTCAGACTAGTAACGTGGCAGGAGAGCTGGCGTGCCCGACGCTCAGGTGTGTAACCTGCAGGACTCTTGGCTTTGCCCCATTTCGGTCCTGTAGATTTTGTTTTATTCTCCCTTGCAGCATAAAGGAGCACCTGCAGAAAGATGCCTTGACCCCCACAGAGCTTCTGGGATATTTCAAACAGCCAGTGGCGGGGACTCGGGCTGCTGTTCGGGCTGCAGATTACATGGAAACCACCCTGACCCTCCTCAAGGAGAAGCTGCGATGGGCTGTGAGGGGGGACTTCAATGTCACAGGTAGGGATCTCACTTTGCTGGGAGGAAGGCAGAGGAGGAAGATACGGGGCTTGGTCACTGGGGCTTTGTGGGGCTTGGGAGGAGGGAATGAAAGGGGGTTATGATGGGCCACGGCTCAAATCCCTCCCATGCGACTGCAGTGAGGCAAAGCTGAGTTATTTTTCTGTGCTCTCTTTCCATCTTAAAAGAATTATTTGGGGGTTTATCTGTTAATGAAAGTGCTTTGTGCACTTCCCTGGTTCTTTCTGCAATATAGCGGTTAATGTACCAATGGGTCAAAGCTTGTAAGACTTTGCTAGGTAATATTCTTTTGCTTAAGTAGGGAATGAGCAAACACAGAGGATGTAACTCACAATAGCTCAACCCCAAGGTAAGTAGTTTTTCTGCCCAGCAATAGTCAAAGTCACTGCCAGACTGTTCTGCATCGGGAACAGGGTGCTGTGAGAAAGGCACAAATAGAGATTGAGAACAGAGCAATGTGAAAGGACATTCCAGCACGTGTCTTGAAGGAGCAATGTCCTCCATGAGGTGGCAGTCCTGGCCTCCTAGCAAGACCAGTTTGCTGAGAGCAGAAGGCAAATTAGGGGCAGTAAGAGAAGCAGTTCAGGGAGGCACAGGGAGGGCTCCCGCCATATAAAGATGAACTCATGGGGATCCCCAGCATTACAGCAAAGCACTGGCAGGCCGACACACGTCATGGGGTGCTCCAGCATCGCTCCAGCATGGGCTGAGTGGGAAGAGGGAGGCAGGGCTGACTGTGCTCGGCTCCAGCCTCTCCATCCAGGAGTGATGCTCCAGCACCGCTCCAGAGACTTGCCAGACCACCCCGCTGCCACCTCTCATCCACCTGCCCAGGAGGCAGCAGTGGCTTCTTAAACCATGCTGTGACCCAAACTGTTGGTGGCAGCAGTGGCTAGGAAACCTCCAAGGGACTGAGGCCGTGGTGTGCTAGCAGCAATAGCCAAGAAGGCTTTGCTGGTTGAACTCATCCACTTACCTCCCATGCATGGGGAAATCTGCACGGTGGAAATGCAAAGCCGGCGTCCCCTTGTGCTGCCCAGCCGCCTGATGGTTTCTTCTCCAGGCAGCTCTGAACAGTGGTGATACACACTGGTGGCTGCTTCACAGGGGGAAAAAACTTGCCACCCACCACTAGGATGACTGTAGCTGTTAGCAATTTATGGTGGAGATAAAAAGGGAGGGGAGAGGAAGGAAAAAGGGTTGCTAATGCTAGAAAATCATTCCACTGCTGCACAGGCCTAACATGTAATTATAAGTAAGATTTGACTGCAACTTTGTTGGGTTTAATTCTTTCCAAACCACAGAAAGCAATCTGCTGCTCTAGAGAGCATCCTCAGCACATCTTTGAGCAGGAAGACCTTAAATGACAGCCTCCTGTGCTCTTCTGGGTAATACTGTGATAAGAAACCATTTCAAGTGTACAAGAAGGAAAACTTTTTCCTGGCCAGTATGTTCCTGCATGTTTATTCTCCGTTGTTACCTGGCAGACTTGCTGACACCAGCTCAGCTGGGGCTGATTTTCAAAGCAAGCGGATGTGACCAGCAGGATAAGAAAATAAATTGTGCTGCTTCTTGCTGCTACTGAACGATCACTGGTGAGTGCAAGAACAGGTGAGGAGGTTGTGTCAACAGGAGGATGGATGGATGGGTCCTCCATCAGTAGAACTAGACCCATGGCCCCAAGGATGATCCATGTAGTAGGCCTTCTTTAGAGTTTTACACCCCACGGTGTTGTTTTCTAGATGTGTGGAGCTCTTAATTACAGTCTTGCTTTGAGGGTTCTTGGTGTTGTACATGAACTAGCTCTTTGGCCAAAATATGAATAGCTCTGTGTTGGGGACTAACTCTCCAGTCATCAGGCTGCATCTTTCGTCTTTCTCCTGGGCTTTGTCTGGCTCTGCCCCTTTGCAGGGTCTCAGAGGGCTTCCTGCCCCAAACACATACTGGGGCATGATCTGGCCGTCTCCCTGCCCCACATTGTGCGTGGGAGGAACTCTGGCACACGGGCTGGGAGAGAGCACCTTCTGCGTGTCCCATGGTTGGACAAATGGTCAGGCATGACTGCAATGTGAGAGACAAGTGGAGTGTTTTAAAAGGGACAGTGTAGGAGCATTCCCCATCCCTCCCGTTACCAAGAACCTGGTAGGCAGAGCATCTCCTGGGAGCACCTCAGGCGGAGGAAGGAGTTCAGACAGCTCTGCCTGCCTAGGGGATGTTTTAGCCTTCAGGTATCTGTGTAAGAGGGAGAGAGCTACCTGCCTCCTTCCATTTTCAGACAGCGGTGTCTTCATTCAGGAGGGGTATCTGGGCTCTGGGATAAGGACAGGCCCGTCACACCTGAACCAGACCCTGAAGCCCTGGAGAAGGTGGGCTCAGCTGTGCCCTGTGCTCTGCGTCCCTCCATTGCTTGGCCCTAGGCAGTGTTACACCCACGGTGTATGACAGGCAACCAGAGAACACATCTTATACATGCACTCCAAAATTAAATGTATTATTAGCCGAATTAAGGCTTTAATGATCTAATCAAACTATAATAACCACGTAGTCCAATTACAGCATAGTAGCACTCACAATCCAAATCACCCCATTTCCATTAAAGATCACTGGTAACACCATTAAATGAACGGGCCTAAGTCTCTGCCCCTTTTCTCCGATGTTAAGCTTTCACCTTTGTGTTCCACCCATGGTCTGAGGCCGAGGGCCCTTCTTCAGGCTGGATGACACAAGGATTCACCAGCAACCTGAGTTCTTGCCTGGGAGAAGCTGAGGCTTGGCGTGTATTATTATTATTATTGTTATTATTATTAAACCTGAGGCTAATTGGTAGCACCAAACCCGTAGGGCTGCAGCAGCTCCCCGACCATTGTGCGTGGCTGTGTGGTCCCATTCTGAGGTTCCTGTCTCTCTCCGCATCCATGAACTCTTGGCCCTGCCATGATCCCGATGACACTAATAGTTTGCTGTTTTTCCATGCACTCTGACAGGAGAAACCCATCACTAGGAGCTTCAAACAGAGCCCTGGTCAGATGGTTGCCAGCAGAATATGAGGATGGCGTGTCAGTCCCCCACCGGTGGACAGAAGGAAAGCGTTTCTCTGGATTCCCCTTTCCACTGGTAACGTTTGTAACAGTCATCTGAAAATGCAGTGTCAGGGCTTAGGGATTGCCAGTCCTTGGATAGATCACAGGCGTCAAAGTGCACGTCCACCAACTGGCGTGGTGGTGATCAGGAGGAGGAAGTTAAATTCACCAACTTCAGGCTGATCATATGAGAATCTCCAGGGTGATGTAACAGAAATGCTTTCTAACTCCCATGCTTTCAGGAAAAGCAGAGGAAAATTAATCTGATTACTGGAGAAGCGCGGGACAAAGAAAGAATTGCGCAATGTGTTCTTTTAAATTAAGTACATTTAAGCCGAAGTTATTTACTCACCTTTTTTGATTTGGTTTGTGGAAGATGGTTGTCTCCTGAAAAGCAATATGCCAGAGGATAAAACAAACAAGTGAATCCCCGGAATAAAAAATATCCAGCTAGAAATTCTGTGTGTGGGTCCATGGGTGGGCTGATCTGTGGGGGTGCGTGTGGCTCTCGTGGAGCCTGGACGGGAGCAGGGGCACTGTGATGTGGTTTCTGGTCACTTGGGCTTGGTGCAACAACAGCACTAATGAGGAGCTCCGCGATTTTATGGTCGTGCTTTCATTGTACTTCCTAACTCTGCTCTACAGCACAGTGCCAGGGCCTGAGCAGAGTTTTGACCGCTTTTTCTGTAGTAATACATGAAGGAAGAACTGTGGGGGAATCGTGATGGATGAGGAAGGGGTGAGAAGGGAAGAGGGCTTTGGGAGAGTGTCCTGATAGAAGGAGTTTACTGAGAAAACCTTCAGAAATTCCCAAAGACTATTTTTTTCCACACTTCTATTTCAAAGCGGTCTTTTAAAATCTTTTGCCTCCCTTTCCCAGGCTATCCAGTACGGCTCTTGCTTAGCTGCTTCCACATGTCCGTCAAGGGATACTCTTGGCCTAGAGGCTCAGAAACCTGGCTAGAGCCAGAACAATGCAATGCTCAGCAAAGGGGGCACTCAGTAATGCCTTCCGACTCAGAGAGAGATTTGGGTTTTTTCCATGAAGTATAAGGAAAGCCTTGTGAATTTTTGCTGATGACCCTACGAACCGATGCACCCATTCGTACAAGTCATTTCCTAACGCACATGTTCTACCTTCATCCCCTGCAGGTTCAACAAGTGTCAAACGAGGTTGTCCGCTTCCCCCCTGGGCAGCTCAGGATGGACCAGCATAGATCACTCATGCTCATGCAATGGGGCCAGTTTATTGACCACAACCTGGATTTCAGTCCGGACACCCCAGCCAGAGTCACCTTCAGTGGTGAGGTGGACTGTGACACCAGCTGTGCTAAGCAGCCCCCTTGCTTTCCCATCAAGGTACAGCCGCCTTCTTGCAGGGAAGAGGGAGAGAGGGTATCTGCCTTCCAACCAGGAGATGTTGGTGGCTCTCCCCATCCTTGGCCAAGGAGGGACATCCTCCCAGAGCAGGCCAAGGGGGTCAGACCACTCTATGTAAGGTGGCGGTGCTGGGTGCCAGGGGCTGTCCCCAGATGTCAGGCACAGTCACAGCCTGTCCTTCCCCCGTACCCAACCATTTACCCATCTCCCTCAACGATATGGCTTTGCTTTGGAGGTATGGCGCAAAGGCAACGTGGGTGATGCCTGGATTATGGTAAATGTGTCAGAGACAGGTGCTGATGGGTGTCAATACCCCAGCAAATCCACGCCTATTTGATGGTTAAATGCTCAGTAGTGCATGGGGCAAGGAAGTGACGAGCATCTCTCAATAGTGGCTCAGGCATTAGCATGATAGTCACACTGCAGTCTCCACTCCAGTAAATGCTTAATGATGTACATGTCCACCCCGCAGCCCTGCTCTCCTGCCTTTGAAGATGTACTGCAGCTCTGGCTCTCCCACGTACCCGCATTTTCTTTCAAGGAAAACTGTGAAGGGACGGAGCATCACTGGGTATTTGCCCAACATGCATTTGAGAATGCAGGCAGGGTCACAAGTTCTGGGTGACAGCTGTCCACAATGTAGACATGGACACTAGACTCCAACATGAGATAGGAACACCTGAGCTTTAAAGATTCAATCCAGTATGTATATATTCAGGGAAAAAAGTTTAGCTATCCATAGCACTTTATGGAAATTTAGGCATCTCCAGGCTTTCATGCATATTTGGGACTTGGACTCCTAAAATAGCATCTCTGCTGTCAATCGTATCTGGGATTTATGACTGATCTCCATGCTATCTAGCATGGGGACTGTCTTTGAAATGGCTCCTGCCTGGCTTTTCTTACGGCTGTAGTATCACAGTGCAGTTTCTGCACCCCTGAACTGGTGATGAATTATTCTTTTATCTCTTTGCAGATCCCACCCAATGACCCACAAATTAAAACCACAAGAGATTGCCTTCCTTTCTTCCGCCCAGCTCCTGCTTGTACCAGGGGCAGAGCAATTCGAGATCAGATCAATGCGCTCACCTCCTTTCTTGATGGCAGCGTGGTGTACGGCAGTGAAGTGCCTTTGGCCAACAAACTGAGGGATCGGACCAGCCAGCTGGGCTTGCTGGCTGTTAACTGGAATTTCTCTGATAGGGGGAAGGCATATATGCCCTTTGACAGCATGCGGAAGGACCCCTGTCTTATAGTCAGCCGGGGAGCTAAAATCCCTTGCTTTCTTGCAGGTAAGTCGGGTGCTGGCACCCCTAACCCTGAAATCCAGAGTGAACAATTCCAACAGCTCTGGTTTATTTCTTTAACTGTTTGTTTTTCTTATTTAAGTAGAAAATGGAGCATAGCAAAACATCATGAAAGACTGAGACAGGCTGTGCTTGGGTAGGAGAAAGGTCTTCACCGTCTCCAAGTCTTCTTTGTGACTATATGCCTGTAGTGAAGCTGTCCCATCTGTGCTCAGCAGCTCTGGTGTAGGACCCAGAGATCACGTGGGGCTGCTGGAGGTGACCTGAGAACCAAGCCCTGATGGAGCCGAGCAAACGCAGCAACAGCAGACTGGCCTGAAGGCAACGGCTTTTCCATGCTACGTCATTTGGTGGCTGTCTCTCTTCCATCAGGATGGGTAGAGGCGTGTTGGTGCTGGGCTGGGTCACCTCCATGAAACATTTGCCTGTGCTGCTGCACATCAGTGCGTCTGCTGCACTGTGAGAGGAGCTCAGATCCCAGCTGGACTGAGAATGAGGCTAGCCACAGACCAAGGTGACCTTTTAAGATATGTCACCACCGCTGAGAAGGCTGGGGGTGCACTGGCAGCACGCCGGCCAGGACATCAGCACAGGCCTTCAGTCTATCAAGACAGCCTCCTGCTCCGTTTATCATTCGGCATGCTTTTGGTATCCTCTTGACCACTTCTTCAACCCAAAATAACTCCTTTTGTCCTGGGCACAGCCTCCCAAAGCCACGCCTCCTCTCTAGCCAGAACACTGCACAGCCACCACAACCTTCCCATCTGCTGCCGTTTGCTGTCTTCTCCTGTCCCCAGCACACAGAGGCAAAATAACTGACCTCCTGGAGCCCTGAGCATTGCTCCCTTCTCCCTGGCCCCTGCTGGAGAGGACCAGAATGTTGCCACAAGCCTGTGGGACCCCAGAGAGGGATGTTTCCGATACACCTTGTGAATTAGTGTCTCACTCCCTGGTTCTTTTCTTTCGGCGAGCAGGACCTCCTGGCTAACTCCTGCTGGCTCTGGCCACACTAGGCTGCTCATGGCACTGCTGGAGAAATCTTGAGGGCACAACAGATCTCATCAGCTGTGGAGCTGATTTCTGTTCCCTTGGCCCCCTACATATCTGGCCCAAGCTCCTCTGGACAACATCCCCATGGTCCTTGGATACCGTGAGGACCTGGTGGTGGGACCGGTGGGAGAGCTCTGCTTGGTGTCATCCTCCAGCGCCCTCCTTTTGAGCTCTTGGTGTTTTATGTTTCCTTCAACCTCTCACATCTCTCCGTCTGTCCCATCCATCGTTCCATGTCTTCAGCTGCTTCCCCAGTTCTGTGCAGGTCTCTCCTTGGTGAGGACCACGCAGGACCTGTGGCACAGGGCAGATGCCCAGTGAGGAGCAGAACGGGCAGGCGTATTGGATGCTTCCCAGGGTGGGCTCCCAGCCCCCGGCACTCTGCAGCTAGGGGCTGCCGGAGCAGTTGCTGTTCCATAGCAGGGCACATAGCCGTCAATGAATTTATCGTGAACAGTTCAGGCTGGCTCGGAAGCTCCTTTGAAAATTCAGTGTCTTATTTGTGACTTTTCCGGTCCCTGAGAACTGGGGAAATTTTACGTGTGCAGTTGCCTAACAGGGTTCAGCGATTTCCTACTGGAGCTCTGTTGGGAGCCCTGGGTTGGATGCATTCTGCTCGAGGAAACCTCACAGTGCTTCTTTTGTTTCTCCTTCCGCAGTCTCTTACAGACAGCCTTTGACAGTAAATGAAAAGGGCTCTGTGCTGAATGCAAGAGCAAATCCCTCTATTTACTATGGGACTAAATATGACATATTTACTTTTCTCTGAGTGCTTCTTTATACTCTCATCACCTGCTTGCTCTTGGGTTTCCTGCCCTAGATGTTTGAAAAAGGATTTAATATGTCATTGTGATGCCATTTGTAATTTATTCCTTCAAGTTGTGACTCATTTTGCTTTTACTTTTACTCACCAGAGAGCCTGATTGTGACTGTCATCTTGCTTTGGCCATAGTTTCAGCTGGTTTGAAAGATGCCTTCTGACTTTCAGAGCTCCCTTGGCCACCCTAACTTCCCTCTGCCCATTTTCATTTCTCTCTTGAGCTGTGAGACTGTCTCCCTGATCTGGGAGCCTGGAGAACACCTACTGGTATTTAGCTTCTTAAGTTAATGCTCCTAGCCCTCATTTGAAAAAAACATTGCCCCATCTCTCTGTGATGCTGCGCACAACCACGGTGGCATCTTGGCTTTTGCTGCCTCAGCAGAAATTTGGCTTTTCTCTGGTGCTCTCCAACCCTCGGGACCTAGACCCTGGTTTCCTTCTCCTCCTGTGTGTTTCTTACCCATCTTCGTCACAATGCAGAGATATCGAGACACGTAAAAATTTCTCTGCGCGTGCTTCCCAATGTGACATTCGCCTCCTTCCAGTGGGAAGCAGCCAAGCAGCAGGTCACCGGCAGTACAAGTCTGCTCACTTGTGATACTCCTAGGTGATTCTTGAGCAAACGAGGTGCTGGAGCTGACGTGCATGCACACGCTCTTTGTGCGGGAGCACAACCGCCTGGCTAGAGAGCTGAAGAGACTAAATCCCCACTGGAATGGAGAGAAGCTCTACCAGGAGGCACGAAAGATCCTGGGTGCCATGATCCAGGTACCAGCCATGATGTTGTATGTCCTGGCTCTGCTGCCTTGTCTTGCAGTCTCACAGAATTAACATGATGGGCTTTGTTAGTGTGGGGTGTCCAAAGGGTGCAGTATTTTGGGGTGGAAATGACCAAATTTTTTCCACCAGCCCCTTTCGTCCAAAGCAAAATCACATGGAGATACCTGAAATAACAAGCACAGAGGGGTCCCCCTGAATCTTTGATGCCCCTCTACTGATAAATTTCCAAATTGCTTGATGGGTTTTTAACTGCACATATTTGTTTGAGAAACATGGGGACAGAAAAGTCAGAAGAAAAGTTTTTCTAACCAGTGTTTGGTACAGGATAAAAATGGTACTGGAGATTTGGATTAAAATTCCTCTGGGTTGTGAGTCTCCTCCTCTCAAGAAGCCCCATGTGCTGGTGGGTGCAACCAGCCAGGGCATTCCTCTGTCCTTACTGTTTTGGGGCAAAGAACCCCTCGGGACTGTGCTGCACCACAGACTTTACCCTGAATGAGATCCTAGGGTCACAGAAATATTTCTGTGCTTGGAAGGGACCTCTCAAGGTCTCTTGTCCAGCCTCCCATTTGGAGCAGGACCAGCTTCAAAGCCAGATGAGGTTTTACAACCAACAGAAAAGGCCGGCTCCTGTGAGAGAAGAATACATGGGGTTTCCAAAGGCAGTGCTTAGTCGTACCTAATTGGAAACCTCTCTTCTGAGTTGACTCAACAAACAAACAAAAAAAAGCACGAATATCAAAAGGTTTGTTTTTAAACCTGTCAATTTAAATATTATAGTATTGTTGAACAAACATGTTGGGTAAGCCAATGTGGAGAGACTCAAACAATTGTACTAAAAGCGTTGTCTCCATCATCATGTTCAGATCAATGGTTTCATCTTCCTGCAATTTTCAGACAATTAAGACATTTTCACCTACTGTCAAAGAACTTGATTTTTTTAAATTGTGCAGCCTCCTCAATATCCCAAAGAGACATGAGACCAGGTTTGGAAACCTCTACTATGGGAGGACTAACACAGCTGCCCGTGGGCGGTGATATCATCTGTGCCAACACTGTTGACTTTTCCTTTGTCATCTGAAGCACATAGGGTGGGAGGGAGGAGGAAATGCAGATCTACCTGGCCGATGGGAATGGCCTCTACCTATAGGATGAGGAGGGAATATTTGGGAGGATTTGGCAGGCTTTCATCTTACTCTGACCTGCCAAGCTGTTGAGGCAGGGAGGAGCATGTCTGGGGACACCTGAGTGCCAAGTCCTCAGCACCAACGGGCAGAGGATCCCGGTGCACAGGCAGAGGATGAGCGTGTGTCAGGCATGAGCAGTGCTGTGCTTCCTGATGTTCCTGGAGCAGTTATGTCCACTTTGCATTTTCATGCAAACCACTGCATGTTCATGCAAATCTCTTCACTGCTAGAGAATGTAGAGATCCCACCATGCATGGCTGGAGAAACCAGGAGCCCAGGCAGTGGCCTGCAGTGCCTGTGTCTGTGCCTGGAGCTGCACCACCTGTGGCATGGTACAATGGCCAGGTGCAGAAGAGGCTTTGAACCCAGGCCACGGAGCTGAAGAAACAAAAATGTCACACTCAGCAGTGCCAGAAAGGATCCCCACCGGACTGCCAGAGCAGCTGGGTGAAGGTCTGATGAGGTGAAAGAAAGGTTGGCCCTGGGGAGTCTCTCTGCTCCACATCCATGCTAGCAAAATCTCCTACATAAATCCCATCAAAGTTCAGTGTGACACCTCCTGTAGTTTGGACACAAACAATAACTTTGCTTCCAAAGAAACTGATGGCCAAGCAATTAATGATTTACACTTTCCTTGTTTCCCCCTAGATTATAACCTACAGGGGCTACCTGCCTCTTCTGTTGGGAACCAGTTTCCGGAGATTGATTCCTCGCTACTGGGGCTACAATGAGTCTGTGGATCCTCGAATATCCAATGTCTTCACCCTGGCTTTTCGTGTTGCTCATGCTTCAGTTCCTCCAACTGTTGACCGCTTGAATTAAAATTACAAGCCCATAAGTCCCAAAATTCAACTCAGAAACGCCTTCTTTGCTGTCTGGAGGATCATTAAAGAAGGTAAACTTCTTGCACTTCTGCAGTGTCAGTTTATTTCATTCAGCCTCTTCTGCACTCTCTGAATGAGCTCCTGCTTCAGTCAAACTTAAAAGCAGTTTGCATTAAATGTATTAAATGACCTTTACTACCAGCCAGAGTTTTTCCCAATATAGCTGTTCTCTGCAGTCAAATGCGGCCCATCTTATTATGAAGCATACAGTCTGATTGCTTAATTGCTGTAGACTCTAAGAACATTATTCAAAGTATTTTCTTTTTAATTCTTCAAGTGCAGGAAAATTGATTCTCTTGAAGTAGAAGCTTATAATTGAACATAAGCTGCGTTCAGCTCTCCTGAGCCTCTTACACACACAGTTGCCACCCTGCACTGCTCACAAGTCCCTGTGTAACCGTTGCAGGTGGTATTGACCCCTTTCTACGGAGCCTGACGGCTAATCAGGCCAAGCTGATGACACAGCAGCAAATGGTCGTGGATGAGCTCCGGGATTGGATGTTTGAGCAGGTTGAAAGGATTTGGTTTGATTTACCCGCGCTTAACGTGCAGCGGAGATCATGGCCTTCCAGGTAAGTTGGCTGTGGGAGCAGAGCTTCCAAAGAAAAACAAGTGGAAATCAGGCACTCTTGTGATTGAGCGTTGAGAAACATCTCCAGCCCATGCTTGGCTGAAATTACTTTTTCCCAAACCTTTTAATCATTTCTGTACAACCACAGGTAAGTCGATAGGAGGTTGAGCAATGAAGTCAGAGCCTGGCTGGAGCTGGAGGAGACACGTGGAGGCACACAGCCAGAAGAACATGGGGCATTGCACAGACCAGAGTCAAGTGTTTAGTAACTGACTCATTTGTATTGTTGTTCAAATGGCAAAATTGGGAAAGTAGTTCAGCAGCAAGTCTGCAGGAGTGGTATTAGGGCCAGAAGTCCCCCGTGGCTTCTCTCCAAGCATCTGTAGTGGTCCAGCCCAGCCATACATGACTGGAAGAGCAGATCGCAGTATGTGAGGAAAATCTCTTGGTAACTTCTCGATAAAGACTGTGTCCCAGAAAAAAAGCGTGTCAGAACCACTCTCAGGGCCCTGCAGGATGCAAAAACAGTGTAATGGCATTGCAAGACGGTCTTGAGAAACAGATTGTTGATAGGACTTTACAAGTGGCTCATGGGTGTGTCGTTGCCTAACAGTGTTATTAGGCTGATGTAAGTGCCTGGAGCTGCTGTGTCAGTAACGTCCTGGGAGATGCAATAGGGCTCACTTTGAAACTGTAATGAAAAGTGTGCTGGATTCACAGGTTTTAAGCCCAGACAGAGGCTTTGCAATACATCCAGGTGCATGGTCAGGTCACAGGATTGCTCTGCCTTTGCCGCAACAGAAGGTTGCTATTTTTTCATGCTTTATCTAGGAACACTGTTGTGCAGAACCTGATCTGAACCACAAATCCTGAATTTATGGCTTTGACTGCTGATCTGCTGCAGCGGGACTGACATGTATTTCTAGTGTGAATTTGTGTTTAGCCCCTAGCCTTTGGGTCTCAGCCCACCCCTGAGTGCTACTGTACTCCTTGATGTTAGACAACCTATGAAGGGGATGACGGTATAGCAAGATCAAAAAAGCTTCCTAATTCTTTTTCTGATAAAGCAAATTCTCAGTCTCCTTGAATTGTTTGGTAGTGGTGTCATCCAGGCACCATATGCTGTATCTTTTTCTCTGAATTCTCCCCAGTTTTTAGACATCCTGCTCTCAGCAGAGGTGTATGCTGCAGCATCATCTCACCTCTGCACCTAACAGTTCACTGAGGTGGCAGGTAGGAGCAGGCGTTAGTGCTCCATAGACTTTTCCTCTACTTAAGCGGTCGTTTGATAAGACACTGAGTCGCAAATTGCCCTTTGCTGGGTATGTGCCCTGTCCACCAAGATGCAGAATTATGCACCAGTTGTGGTCCAGTGGATTTTCAGCTGTTTGCAGTACAGAAAAATTAGTCCAGCTGGCAAAGTCCGGTGGCCCTCTCCCACCTGAAGTAACTTGGGCTATGTAGAGCTCTCTTTGCAATGTGGGATGGCTAGACCCTGTGGCTAGACAGGGACACAAGTGAGACCAGCTGTGGGGAAGTACTTGGCCACTATCCTATTGTACAGAAAGAGGTAGCATCAACATCTTCTCCAGATTCACTTTCAATGAAGGCAACATCAAGTTTTGTGAGGACCTCTCTCCTGTGGCTCTAGCTGAAGGTATCTGAGACTGTATGCTCCCTTAGGGTTCCTGGGTCACAGTGAAGATGAGACAGCCATTAGGCATGCCCAGACCCTTCATCTGAGCACCCACAGCACAGGGTTAGGAGCAGTCACAGCACATGCAGGATCAGGTGCCTGAACATAGATCTCCTTTGCTATTTGAAATGCCCTGGCGTCGGTCCTCTGGCTCTCTGCTGCAGCTTCAGCAGGGCATGGGCCTCCCATAGCTCCTCGGTCCCATCACCAGGAGGGTGATGGCCATCACTTTCAGACACCGTGGCTCTGGAGGCTGTGCACAGGCACCTGCATTGCTGCTAAGTGGAACAGCAAAATGATGCTGGAAGGTGATGGAGCAACTCCCACTAGCAGAGATCACTTGCAAAGACATGGCCCTTCCACAAACAGCATTGAAATGCCAGGCAGGATGAACTGGCTCTGGAGGAGTGGAAAGCTGATGGCATTACCAGAAATATAGAAAAATTTAGAAAAATGTTTTAAATATATTGGGACCCTACCTGTGCCCTGACTTTGGGAAAGAGAGGGAAAAATCTTTCCAGGAGGGGAAAACACCTTACTGATCTGTCTGCTCTGATACCCAACTGCTTGCAGGCTATAACTCCTGGAGACAATTCTGTGGGCTCTCATAACCCTCTGGACTGAAGACACCTGCTCGAGTGTTGAGGAATCGTGGTCTGGCGAAGAAGTTCGTACGGCTGTATGGGACACCAAAGGATATTGACATTTGGATTGGGGCACTTGCAGAGCCCTTTGTGAATGGAGGCAGAGTTGGGCCTCTCATGGCTTGCCTCGTTGGCACCCAGTTCAGGAACATTCGTGATGGGGACAGGTAAGAGAGGAACTGGGTATTCAAACCCCAAAGGGCAGAGGGAGACTGGAGTTTATGTGTATTTCTTCATGCAGATTTGAAAACCGTTCCAGTTGTTTGTTGCTTTTTTTTCATTACTCCTCCAAATGTTTCTTTCCCTTTCTGGTGATGTTCCTATTCCCTGTCTAGATGATGGCTGAGATCCTAGGCTAAGATCCCTTCCCAGGCAAGTGTTTTCACTCTCAGTCCATTCACTGCCAATCACTACTTGTGCAGATTGGATTGCCCTTCTCCATGCTGATGGTTCACACCCAGTGTGAATGTTTGAGCTCTTTTCCTCCTTCAGATAAGTGGTTCCAAGGAGGTCCGTGTTACTGTGTGTTCAAACAGCAGCTCACTCCAGCAAAGGGAAACATATAAATACCTTAACAAGAAAAACAGGTACAGCTCTAAAGGTGGGAAAACCAGGATCTAGATGGATTGACTTCACCAACTAGAAAAAAAGCCATCAGGTTTAATCAGCCTGAATGGCTTGCACTGACAGTAGATGCTCAGCATCTGTTGATGTGGTGGCTCATGCTTTGGGTAGTTTTGAAAATTTGCCTGCAGACCAAGGGATGTTGCTCAAAGACTAACATACTTTCAGGCTTTGCAGGGAGTAAAAGAGATTAATTGTTCTCTCTTGGTTAAGTCTCAGTTCAGCCCAAGCTGCTTCCCCGGCACTGGCAGCATCCCTGTCCCCTCTCTGTGGAACTGCTCCTTCTGGGCTGCTGTGCCCTGCAAAAGTCAAACATCTGTCCACCTTCCCATCTCCTGAGTTTGCAATACACAGCTTTGCACCATCACAGTGTCTTATGCACTTCTTAGGGGTCTTAGAGATGATTTTTCACTATTTCTCCTTTCCACCCCAGTTCTGAGTTGGAACCCTGTGGTCTGACATGTAGGAGTGCTTGGGCTTCACCTGCACCAGGATATGGGTGGGTTGGGATTTGCTTGCCAGCCAAAATAATTTGAGAAGTGTTGTGCTTTCAACATACCTGAAGTCCGCCTCCTCCCTGAAGTTGCTCAGGGGCATCAGGTGCAGAAGTGAGTTATGTGCCCCATTTTAAGCTGCATTTCTGAAGCAAAGTCCCGGTACTTGCTAGCAATATTGCCTGAAAATGGGATCATGACCAGTGTTTCTGGGAAACTTTTCTGCCTAGAAAGACCTACTGTGAGCTCAAAACCCAGTATTGGGAGCTTAAAGGCAAACAGTCTACTGCATATCTAGAAATCCTATTCTTATGGCAGGATACAAGAACCCATTTTTTTTAAAGAGAGTAATTATAGGGCTGGTTCCAGCATGGCAATCATGTGGATGTAACCACAGTCCGCGTACAGTACGTGCAGACTTTTCTATTTGAAAGAGGGTGCCTGTGCCTCATTTGAGGGAACACAGGGCAAGGCTTTAATTCAGTTGCATCTTTATTATACGTCCATGGCAGAAAAGCAAGTTAAATTATTCAGCTGGTGAGCTGGGGCTCTTGATTTAAATAACAGAAATTTAAATTTGTTCTTGGCAAAAGAAATGTGTTACTGGTGTTAATAGGAAATAATGTTACAGGAGTCTTGAATGTGAAGAAGCCAGAAGGCAAAAACCTGTTGTGTTGTCTTCTTTCTCCTGCAGGTTTTGGTGGCAGAACAGAGGGCTTTTCACTCCTCGGCAGCGCTTTTCACTGGCCAAAATCTCCTTGTCACGAATAATATGTGACAACACCCACATCTCTAAAGTACCAAGACATATCTTCTGGGCTAACAGATACCCTTGTGGCTTTGTGAGCTGGATCCCAAAGCTGAACCTCAGAGCCTGGAAGTCAAAGAGGACCGAGGAAGTTACAGAGCAAGGTATAAGCTTCAAAAAGCAGACAGTTCCTTCCTGCAAACGTGTGAGATAACCAGACCCTGAGGCTCTAAAACAGGTCTGAACATATGTGCCAGGTACATATCTAGCACGTTTAGATACTCCATTTCATCAGGTCCACTGAGAGTAGCACCTCCAGCATGCAGATTTTCCAGCATCAGCATTGCAAGACCAAGCTAAGTGCACTGCTCTGGGCTTTTTCTGATTAACAGACTTTTCAGTTTAGCTCTTCGCTGTTGATGCCTGTGCTTTTCTGCATGGGAAGTGATGCCCGGATCGGGGAGGCTAGTCTTTCTGTCTAGGCGGTTGGTCTGTCTTTTGCACTGCTCTGAGCAGGCTGTCAGCACATCCTGGTCAGACCAAAAGCAGCTCTGCACTTGAGTAGAGGTTCCTACTTTATGGAAGAGACTGTGGAGTTTGACTTCTGCTAGGAAAGATTTTGCTTATATTTACAGTATTTCCCTCAGCTGCCTTCAGGATTTGTAAAGTTCTTGAGGTTTAATGCTTTTCTTCCAAAATGCTCTCTGAAATCCCTGGGAAGTAGATGTAGGCAAGAGTAGCTCTCCCCTGGGAAAGGAGGGCTGTTTCAGTGCCTTAGGGCCATGCCTTTTCCTAACAAAACATCATCTTTCCTTTGCTCTGACGGTCAGGCCCTGCCATGCTCTCATGACGATATCCAGGCTGTGAGAAGGAACAAATCTCTGCAGCTAACAGCAATCGTTAAGAGCTCAGACAACTTTTTAGCAGGGCCTGTTGCGACAGGACAAGGGGGAATGGCTTTAAACTAAAGGGGGGTAGATTTAGACTAGATCTAAGGAAGAAATGTTTTACGCTGAGGGTGGTGAAGCACTGGCACAGGTTGCCCAGAGAGGTGGTGGATGCCCCATCCCTGGAAACATTCCAGGTCAGGCTGGATGGGGCTCTGAGCAACCTGATCTAGTTGAAGATGTCCCTGCCCACGGCAGGGGGGTTGGACTAGATGACCTTTAGAGGTCCCTTCCACCCAAACTATTCTATGATTCTATGATAACTCCGTCTGCAGTCAGCTCCCACTTTGCGTGAGGATGGTTCATTATATTCTCCACAGGGCTATGGGATTATCAGCTCGAAAGTGTGGCAGGGAACAACCGTAAATGCCACCTTCATGGTGCCAGAAAAAGTGAGACTTGTAGGATCTTGTAGTCAAGGAGGGATCCGTGGAGGTCTTTAGAGCAATCAGGACTAGTACCAGAGTTAGTGGTCCCTCTTTTCCAGCTTAACCTATGGAAATAAATCACACAAGATAACAGGGAACTATGGCATGTCCTTTTCTCTTTTGTTAACACATTGCTTTTTATGTCCTGTAGAAGAAGCACCTGGTGACTTTTAATGCTGAACATTGAAGATTCACCAGAAGTCCAGACTTGGGAAGCTGCTGAGATTGATTTTTTTTTTTTTTTTTTTTTTTTACTGTGTGTATGCTTTTACTGCCTGAAATGTTTGAGCATGATTGCTGTCATTTGCTCAATTTAGTCTGCATGAAGCCTTTTCAGTGAGATGGAGTCCAGCAATAAAAGAACTTCATGAAAAGATGTCCCAGATCTGTGCAGATCACTCAATATCACAAAGCAAAGCAAAATGAGTTATCTGGAGACTGACTCCCAATCAAACCAGCTGAGGCAATTTCACATACACTGTGTTTCAGTAAGCTTTACTGTCAAAAACATGTTCTGGACCTTCCTTTCAAAGTTTCCAACCTATATAGAAAGAGATTGGGGTATTGGAATGACTGCTTATTCTTGCTTTCCAGTTTTTTTGCTTAAAGAGAGTACGTACTTCAGTTTCCAGAGAAAATCTACTAATTTCACAGTGCCTTTGAGTGAAGAAGCAATAGCTGTCATGCACCCCAAATAGACTTGTTTAAAATGCCCTGTTTCAGGTTTTGCTTGAATATGGAATGAAGAAATTGTCCACATGGAAGAAAGCTGTTCTGTCATCATTTTTTGCCCTTAGTCCAGAATGCTTAAGGCATCATCTAATGTGATGGAAAACTGTGACAAGTTATTCCTGCAGCCTGGCATGAGCCAGAGTGACTTACCCCTGGGCTGTGGAGGTGATGGGATGTATCCTGGCAAAGAAAAGAACAGTCTTAAAGCACAAGAAAGTAAAAGCTAATCTAGTCTTACTCCAACTTTGTCCCCTCAATATCTTATGTTGAAAGGGATTAAAACTGCTTTCTCCTTCCTCTGTAGTTTGTTGTGTTACTGCTATAGATCAATAAATTGCAATTTTGAGCTGAGGCCAAAATGTTCCTTGCACTTTGTAAAAGGTGCAGTAACCACAGGTGAGTGGAAGATGGTGGTAGGTTTTGTATGGGGATATTGCACAAAGCAGATTCAAGAACCTGTGTATTTTTAATGAAAGAAGATATTTCTTGCTGAAGTTTCTGACCCATACTCCTGTGTCATGTGGCACTATGAAATATTCCTCAGCGAAAGGGGTTGGCGCAGGAGTTAGTTCCAACAAACACTTGACAGTAATCTTCTCCTTATCACCTCCAAAATGGGAAGAGTTCCCGTGAGATCCTCGGAGAAAAAGAACAGGCATAGATACCAACTTCTGCCAGCACTTGGCCAGGGTGGAGGGGCGATGCTGGGGCTGCGTAACACCCCGGGTGTGTAGCTGACAAACATAAGCCTGGACATGTTTTGAAGGCAGAAAGCATGCAAGCTTGCCCTAGGAGTGGGTTGAAGCCCATTGTTTCTTGGGTAAGTTCCTGGTGCTGAGAGCTACAAGGGAGACAACAGATTTGATGGGTGTGAGATGCCTGACTACATGGGGGATGTGTGTCTCAGTCTCTCTAGCTTTAGTTTTCTAGTATTAGTTGTCTAACTCTAATGTCTGCACTTCCAGCATCTGTTCAGCCCCCCTGGGGACAGAGGGCTCATTCATTACCTTTTGACTTCAGCAATTAACTTAAGGGGGAGGAAACGACTGTCTCAAAGTCACCCATGATCTTTCTGTGTGCACTAAGCACAGAGGACCTATTTTTCCAATTTTAGCTGAAAAGGCTGACATTTGGAAAATTTAATCTAGTTTATCAGCTTGATTACCTAATCAAACCTGTGAAATGCCTGTACAGCAGGATGGGGGCTGTTGCAACAGGACTGCCCAGAGCGTGTCTTCCCTGGCTGTGGAGCCACTGAGATGGGAACACAGCCTGCAGGAGCCGGGACGGGGTTGTTTGCCCTGCTCAGCCTCTGCTGCTGATTTCAGAAATGCAGCTCTCCCTCCCAGCTCTGTCAGGGCCTCTCATTCACTTTCTTCCCCACCTGCAGCCTCCCCAGCTGTTTCAGCTCTGGGAATGGATGTCCATCCTGAGTCTATCCTGCTCAGGACCTTCTCCCAGTGATGACTATACTTCATTTGAGTGGAGGCCTACCAAGGTGGTCAGTGGGCTGGAGCACATGATGTACAAAGAAAGGCTGAGGAAGCTGGATTTGCTCAGTCTGGAGAAGAGAAGGGCAGAGGGGGGGTGATTTCTTTTCAGTCTTCGACTTCCTGATGAGTAGCTATGAAGCCAGAGGCACACAGTGTAAGGATAAGAGGCAACAGACACAGATTGCAACAAGGGAAATTCCCATTAGACAAAGAAAAACATTATTCCCCATGATAGTGGTGCAATGCAGACACAGGGACCAGAGAGCTAGTGGGACCTCCATCCTTGGAGATTCTCCAAACTTACCTAGACAAGGCCCTGAGCAAGCTAATCTGGTTTTGGAGTTAACCCTGCTCTGAGTAGCTGGTTGGACTGCAGACCTCCAGGGGTCCCTTCCCACCTCAATGTTTCTGTGATTTACAGTAATAAACTGATTTATTTTCCAGCCCACATTCACCTGGCTGTACTGTGCACCACCCCCTTGGATGCAAGTCCTATAGTGCAAGCTATTTTAGCCCGTCAAGTTACATTTCTGTCAGAGCTGTCTGGATGCCACGGAAATCTTCATGAGTCAGTACATATTTTCTTGTAGAAACTCTTCTTCTCCTGTCATTACGAAAATTTCCAACTCTGCCTTTGCTTATAAATAGGTATCCAAAGCCAATCTGTGCCTTGTAAAACTGAGCGATGCATGGATTCATCATGGAACTGCAGCCGGAGCATGATAAATACAGTTTCCTCAGTCTTGATGAACTGTCTCTAATATATTTACCCTGGAATCCCTCTGAAGTTTTTAATATCACTGTTAATACCTCTATTTAACTGTGTAGTAACTGTATGCGCTAGATGAGTCCCTTTTAGTCCTGTTCTTGTGAAGACTGGGTGGCCCATGTGGTCCTTGGCACTGAGCAGTCCCAACACTTTGCCCTTTGATAGCTTGTTCCAGTCTGTTCCAGTGGAGCTATTTCTGCCAGCAGTTTCCAGTGGGAATTTCTCCCATTTCAGAATCCAGTCCTCTTATTTAATCCTGAAATAATTGTTTTCACATTGAGAAGTCAATTGTGAGCTTTAACTTAAGCAACTCTTCTCTCTCTCTAGCGTTGCTGTATTGACAGTCTGTTTTCTTCTGAGCTTTCTTTTGCTTACCATGAACAAGACAATTTTCCTAGCCTTTTCCCATTAGATTAGATCACCTTCCCTGCCTCCACCTCTCTCTTCGGGCCAATGTGTGCCTTAGCAGAGTTGGTGAGTAGGAGAGTCTCTAAAGCTGCATGATGAAAGCTCATGATATGAGCAAGCCCCTCCTCTCCCTATCTAAGATTCACTTAAATTGGGCCAGGCTCTGAAAAGGGTGCAAAGGCCCAGGGGCAAAAGGGAGTCAACTGAGCATGGATACATTTAGTCTGGAAACTGGGAACTTCATTAGAGCTGTAGTTTCTGAAAACACCTTACAGGTTAGGCAAGACCTGACTGCTTTTGAAATGGAAGCATGATGGATCTAGGTGCCAGGGATCCTTGCAACAGAAGAAAATTATAGCTGAGGATTTTAGCATCTGTGGGTTTGGAGCCTAAGTGTTTTGTTAGATCTGAGCTGACTGGCTCTCCTTGGTGAGTTGGGAATGGCATAATTTTTATTATCTCTTCAGGTCCTTGCCTTTTCCTATACTCATCAGAGATACTTACCAGCTGTTGAAAGCCCCAAATAACCATTAGCCTAGCTTCAAACTCTTGTGTATCTGGTGTCTTCTTGAGACCGTGCCTGTCCTCAGTGCTCCGAGTGCGTGGAGTCACCTTTCTGCATGGAGCAACTCGGTGACGCCCAGCCGATGTTGGTTATTCCTCAGTTTGGTGGTGCCATGGAGAAGCAGTCCTCTCATAAACCGGCCACACCAGGGGTCTAACAGATCCTCACACTTGTAGATCTGCTTTTGTGGGTCCTTCTCTCATTATGCTTTGTTTCGACCACGTGGAGACCACCATTTGTGCTGGAGACATTTTTCTGTCTTTCCCTCACGTTCAGGATCTTGTGTTCTTGTAATCAGCTGTACTTTCAGGTTTCTGTGTTCCTTTGGGTAAGTCATCAACTTGCCACAGCTTAGTACCTGTTTGGTAGTACACTGTATACTGCAGGAACATTATTTCCTTACGGCCTTGATGAAAGTATTTGTAAATTACTGTCAGTGACTTAAAAATAAAGCTCTTCAGTGATTTGTGATGAGTTCCTATTTGCACGCTTCCCTGTCCCTAGACATTCTGGGCGAGTTTTCATGTGCAGAGTTGTGTAAGATGTTCCTCTCCCATTAGGAGCCTGACGACAGCAGGCTTGATTTGAAAGCTACGGCTGTCCTTGCAGGACAGCCATTCAAAATGCCTTTCACTGGCATTAGATTTTAGCAACCTCTCTCCTGGTAGATCAGGATGAACCAGTTGTGTGTCAAATCAGCTTCTGCCCAACTGTGAAAGGCCATAATTGATACTGCTGAGATATTAAGAAGGTTAATAAGCATGAGGAAAGTAACTGTTTGCTGGATCAGACCTTGGATAAGCACAAAGCAGCCATGGCTAGTCTCTATGAACTGAATTCAAAGGGGAGGTAGTCTCTGCAGCTCCAGTACAGAGGGGTCACAGTGCCTGGGTCCAATGTGCGCACATGAGGTGCTTGTCTTTTTCATGTGCTGGTGCAGGGACAGTGAGGAGGCTGTGGACGAAGCTCTTTGCTTTGGCTGCCTCTCCTGTGGTTGCAGGGAAGCCTTGGGAGAGCTGAGCAGGAAGGCCAGCAGTCACTTCTCTCCAGTTTTCCCACGAAAGACAGGAGAAGATGGGTCCCTGGCTAAGCCAAGGGAGCAGGGAGCACAACCAATGCCTTTCTTTATTATCACACCTTTCCTCAGTTTCTTCATGAAATATTGCTGAACCTTGTCCATTTTACTGTTGTCAGGGATTTGATCTTGTTCTTTAGGTTGCAGGTAACAATCAATGTGGTTTTATGGGTCCTGGGACTATTCCCTTTTGAAAATCTGCAGCTGGAATTTAATATTGTTACTCCTCTTAAGTGAGAGCTGCTTGAGCAAGGCCTGTTGTGCAGATGATGAAACATGAAGCTTTTGTTTTTCAACCTAGTCATTGTACTAGTTGCAAAGGTCTTTTTCATGCAATGGTTTTAGGAGGTGAAATGCAGCTGGAGCTCTCCCGGGTTATACTTCCTGATTTACTTCTTGCGTATGCAGATGCTGTCTAAACATGTGCCTGCCTCTGGCCATGAAAACATCAGGAGTAGCTGCTCTTGCTTTGTTTATCTTTTTGTCTAGACATGTGGCACTTTTTCCACTTTTCCCACTCTTCTTGAGGAATGTCCAGTTGCTCAGCTTGGTCCCTCTATTGCCTAGATGTATGGGGCAGGAGCTGGCTGCTAGGATCACTGTTTTTCTCTTTCTCTCCTCCATAATACTAGTTTCTGATTTCCTGGGCATCTTGCAGCCAGCTCACTTCTTGGTGAAGTTCAATGCTTGCACAGAAAGTGAGACAGCCTGCTGTCTCTGCTGTCCGACACATCCCACTCCCTCCCATTAAAGATTTTCTTAAAAGTTCTCAGGGTTCCTATGCACAGAGCCCCCCTGAAGGGGGGCTGTCTCTCCAAGCAGTCATTGCTTTACCAGCCCAGAGCCACACACGCCTCCTGCACATAGGCAGCCTTGCTATTGCGTGTTTGCCCCTGCTTGCCAGCCAGCTCTTACACACAGTGCTGCTGGAGATCCCTTGCTAAACCGGCTTTCCACGGTTAGTTTAGCTCTGAGCAGCGACCACAGCCTTTCTGAAGCATCGCTCCCGAATCTCGTTCCAGCCTTGTGCCACCCACATGTAGCTGATCAAGGGAATCTGAACTCTGCTCCACAACATCGGGTGCTCGTGACTCATTTACTGCTCTGTGCAACGCTCCTCTGGTTAACTCTGGGCTGGAAGGATGGAGCATTTGCTCCTTCACTACCCAGTTACTTTTCTGTTCATCACGTTTCTAGTCCTTTACCAGGTGAATCCTGCATTCAGATATTTCTGCAAGATGACCTTCTATAAGTTGTGGCTCTTCACCCTAAGCATTCTGGTTATTATCATCAGTATTCCTCGTGGACGTAATGTGGCAAACATTAAGTAAGTAAGTTGTCTGTGGCTTCTTTCTGCTCTGGGCATGGATAGAGTCAACTCGTACTGTTTTGGAGGGTCCTGGGAGTTGCGCTGCAGAGGGGGGGAATTCCTTGTTGTATATTGGTGTGGAGAGTTGCCAGGCCCTGTAATTCAGAGAAGGAATGTGGGTTACAGTATTGTATTTGAGTTGATAGAAAGAATAATGAATGATGGAAGGAAAGGATGTAAAAGGTGACATAAATTTGACAGACTAGGTAATGCCAACAAACTGGATGTAATGCACAGGTAAAGGAACTTGATTTTTTTAGTAAACCTCTCCTATCTGGCCTTCCGAGCCGTATTTCCCTCCTCCATGTGGTTGGTCATTCCCCTTCTAAGCTGTGTTGAGAAAGCCTCTGCAGGTGCTCTTTCTTTCTCAACTTTATTCTGACCCAGTGCCCACCTGAGCCGGCACGAGCAGACATTAACACGGCGCAGTGCTGGCGCCTGCATTGTCACTGGTGTCCCCATCACTGCAATTACAGCCCGGTGCCCCCAGGTCTGGCAGTCTCTGAGCCCGTCCCCGTGCTGCCCATCCCCTCTCTCCATCTGTTACTGCCTCTGCAACGAGCTGCTGGACTTAGCCGGAGGCTGCGCAGCTGGGTGTACACATGTGGTTAGCAGCGGTGGGCATTGGTAACTTGGGCTGTGGGTTGAGTGGGGGCTAGAAGCTGACTCTGCTATACGGCAGCATAGTGCTTGTAGCCTCCTGAAGTGCTGCAGAGGCAGGATTTACTACTTCATTGTTGCATGCTGCAGTGGGAGTTCGTATCTCTTAATTAGGCATCAGCCGTTCACTTTAAGAAATTTTCTTCAGTTCTTGACTTTTGTGCTTGACTTTTATTCTTTTCTTTATTTTTCCAGTATCTGTTAAAATATGGCTACCAGAATTGCAGTCTAATGTCACCCAGAGGCAAAATCATCTCTCTTTCCACAGCGTGGGCTATAGCGGAGTTAGGTGCATGGCATGTTTATGGCAGCCTGTGTTCACGATTCAGCAAGGTGGGCAGGGAAGTAGAGTACAAACAGGTGTACTATGAATTTGGGCATTATCTAGTATTTGGCTGATCCACAGCTGAAGTTCCTTGGCCATTGGTCTAACCTGGCTTGAAGAAAACCTACCAGGTGTATTTGTCTTCTCTAATGAAGTGATGAGCTGAAGAGACGTACTGGTTGCTGTTCTCCAAGTCATGGGTCAAATCTAGGAGTGCAGAGAAACAGGCTACTCTGCAGGAGCAGTCTGTGAGATGGGCTGGTTTGGAAGAATGGTATTTGGTTCCTTTACCCAGTTTCAGTGTCTCTTTGGTTTATGTCTGCTCCCCTTTTCCAGGTTTTTGCGCATGTCGTTCCTACCACTCAAATACATCTTTGGGCTCAAGATAGTGGTGAAGGGCAAGGAGAACCTCAGGACTAAGAAACCTTTTGTCCTCGTGTTGAATCACCAGACCTCCCTTGACATTATTGGTATGTGGTGATCCTGCCTCCTGGTCCTGGCCCCAGTTGTCTGTAGGGGAGGGCAGTACAAAATCCCAAGTACCACAGGCAGAGGGGCAGGAGTGGCTGCTACATAGTCCGTTACGAGCTAGCCCCAAGCCAGGGCTGTTCTTCAGGGTATTAGAGCCCAATAGGTATTTTCAAGCTAAATCAGCTTCATCCTTTCCAAGAGAATGGGGATGAGAGTGTCAGTTGACCACAGCCGTGTCATAGCTGCTGTCATTCAGTGTCAGCAATAGTCCTCTTCTAAGTGGGTGGTTGGTCTGGAGACCCCCAGAATCCCTTTCCCAACATGTTTCTGATCCTATGAAGCTGGATAAGCGCTGCAGGCATGGCACCTCCCAGGGCAGAGGGCTGTAGCCCAGAATCTGGAGGAAGCCCCAGTGCAGATGACAACTTGTTCTGTCCTTGTTGTCCCCTTCCAGTGATGATGGAGATACTACCAAATCGCTGTGTGCCCATTGCAAAGAAGGAAATCCTGTACATGGGCACTTTTGGCCTAGCATGCTGGCTTTCAGGACTCATTTTCATTGACCGCAAGAAGAGGGACGAGTCTATCACTACCTTGACAGAGGTGGCACACTCCCTGCACAAAGAAAATGTGAGTGGGCAGGACTCTTTGGTGAGGAGACACTGGAAAACATGAACCTTGATGTGGCTGGAAAGGGATCTTTGTCTCTGGGCTGGGCACCGGGCAGAACAGAGTAAGAGCATCTCTAGCGGGTTCAGTGTGTTGTGTGTCCATAAAGTGCTTGAAGTGGAGGAAATAGATGTCTTTGCATGGTCAGGAGCAGACAGATCAGTCCCAGGGGAGTACACTGGTGCAGTGGTTTAGAATAGTAATTGGAGGTCCCTCTATCTCAATGTGTTCTCTCTCCTGCAGCTCCGGGTCTTGATCTTCCCAGAAGGAACTCGCAATCGTGGTGGCTCCATGTTGCCCTTCAAACGTGGGGCCTTCCAGCTGGCTGTGAAAGCCCAGGTGAGAGCCACCTTTCTCCTGCCCCTTGGGGTGCGGTTTGCCTACCATGGTTCACCAGCAACCAGGGCTATGTGGCTTCTGGCCCCTGGCTTCCCTTTGGATCAAGCATGTATCCAAGAACCCAGCAGGAGCTTGCAGATGGCACAGGAGGGGGCTGTTTCTGGGACAGGTGAAAAACCTTCATGACTCAGCTGGGAAAAAAGTGGGGGGACCTTGACAAGAGCCCTGGACCTGCCGGGGGGGGGGAGTTTCTGCTGAACAGGCCTCTGTACATACTAATTTGGCAATCCATGCATTGTTGGCCTAAATACAGAGATGAAGGTGCAAAAACCAACAGCGAGGACATTGGGTGATACAGTTAAATGATCTAAATATCCCTCTGAGTGCCTACTATGAAGCTGACTGGGATAATTATCAGCAAGGTGCAAGATTCACCTAAGAACACCAGTTCCGTTTTGGGGAGGAATGGGGAAATTTGTAGATTCACTGTAGACTCCCTTCTCTCCAGGTCCCCGTTATTCCTGTAGTGATCTCTTCCTACCACAACTTCTACAACCAGAAGGAGAAGAGATTTACACCAGGTGAGGATGACTTGGTGCAGGGAGCGGGCTGGGTGTTGGTGCAAGCTCAGTCCTTGGGGAGAGCCATGAGGTGGGTGGGCAGAGGACCATGTGCGATGTGGAGGTAGCAGCCGGACAAAGGCAGTTTCTGTCTTCTCGGGAGGGGAGGGAATGGGGGATTTCAGGCATCACTTTTGCCTCTCCCCTTGGATTTAAATCATAGAATCATTGAATACCAGGTTGGAAGGGACCTCAAGGATCACCTGGTCCAATCTTTCTTGGCAAAAGCACAGTCGAGACCGTTCTCACAGCTTGTCCAATACCCATATGGGGGAACCCAGAGAAGCAGCAGAGTCCTGGGGCAGGTGCTGCCCCTGGCCCCACCACGCTGTCCTTGGATCTGGGTGCATGGAGAGTGGGGGACCAAAAGCAAACATGGAGCTCTCAGCAAAAGTCATGCTGAGAGCCTGCTCCTCCCAGTTACACTGTTCTTTCCATGTTTCATCCATTTATGGTGACAAAGATTTCTGCTGGTCACTGATAAAATTTTATGGGGAAAAAAAGATATAAGTCATGGGCTTTGGAAGGAAAATGCAGAAAAAAATCTTTTGAATTCCAACAGAGAAAAGTAACCCACCCTGTTCCTCCACTTTCTTCCCTGACGCCCACCCCAAAATGGGCTTCTGCCACTTCCCACCCTCCCCCAGGCCATCCCTGCTCTTTCCTAAGGGGAGGATTTGCATCTGAGATTCTCATTCCTCCCATTGTTTGTACCTGTGTGTAGTCATTCCTTGCAGGCAGACACCTGGAAGAGAGAGTCGGTGCAAATGTTAAACACTGCACTGTCTGTTTCTACTCATCTTTCACCTGCTGGGTCTATCCTGTCTCTGTTGGCCACACACCAAAGCCTTTTGGTACTGGAAGCATTCCCCCACGTGGGGGTCAATAGGAGCATGAGCAGGGATGTCAACCCTGCTCTGCTAGCCTGCTCCCTCCCCATCACATCCCTGCTCAGTTGGGCAACCAAGATAGAGCACTCCTCTGGGAAATCAGAGAGTAATGCAGTGGGAAGGCATCTCTGGAGCAGCTGAACCTTTCGCTTTAAGCAAGACAAACTCCAAAGGTAGATGAGTTTGCTCTGTGCCTTGTCCAGCCAAGTTTGGAGTAACTCCACGGAAGGAGATTCCACAACCTCCCTGAGCTTTTCAGGAAAGGCTATTTGCAATTGCATGTACGCTTGCCTTTATAATAACCTCACCCTGGGAGTTCGTGGTTAGCTGACCTCTAAGCCCTTTTCCAAATTGTTGTTAAACAGGTAGGACCTTCACTGCTGGAGCTAACCACAGTTAGCTCTTCCTGTACCTCCCCACTTTTCCCGCCTGCAAGTTTTGCCAGGGCTAATTCTGAAGATGTGCTACACGTGGCCAAGACTTCTGCATGTTGAGCAGGCTGATCCTCAGGTCGGGACAGCTCACCATGTCCACAGTCGCTCTGGACATGCTGATGAGCTTCTGGAAAGCTCAACTCTGTGTCCAGTGTGTGCACACTATCATGAACGGAGGAAGTCTGGTGCTTGCTGGAAGTCTGTTATACCCCAACAGACCTACCTTTTCAGCACAGCCCCATCATCACTCAGCTTCTTCTGTAGGACCAAGTGAAGCATAGTAGACTCCTGAGACACCAGGCCTAGCTTTGGATGTAAGATGTGCTGGCAGGGAGCATGCCCCCTTCTTTTGTGAAGCTCTTCTCTACGCTTCTGTTTTGCCTCCCTTGCATGGCTCTGCTAGCAATGCTTCTGGATCTCATTTCCTAGCACACGTGTAAAGGCATGCAAGAAAGTTAAAAAATAACACAGACATTCCCCAGATCCTCAGGTAGGTGTCTGTGCAGGCAGTGTCTTATCTCTGCTGGCCAGAACAAGGGCCACTGGGTGCCAGAGCAGAAGAGCATGATGACAGCTCCCCAGTATATTCTTCATGTTTGCACCAGTCCATTGCTCAGGTGCTTCCCAAGAGGAGTATGACACACCTTGGCCAAACAGGGAGTCCTGGGTGCAATTTCTCTCATCCCAAAGCGTGTTTCTGGGAGGAGAGACTCTGCTGAATTTGGTATACATAGATCAGAGCACGGCCAGTTTGGATGTGTTGTATTACAGACATCTCATTCTCTTTGCCGTGATCCAGACAGACCCTGAGGTCTTTCCACTGTGAAAACTTATTCGATATGAAACATTGCATTGAATGTATTTGGGGAGAGATTCACCTGTTTCTGTATTAAAGATTTTTTTGTGGTCTCTGTGGATGGCAAAAGTCTGGTTTGGGTTTTTGCTGTGCGCATCTGGGACATGGCTGGGTTGCTGTGCAGCTGTGGGTGTGTGAAAGAGGGCATTTCCCTTCATTTCTGTCTTGTTCCTTCGTTTGTACCGATCCCTCTGCTATATCTTTTCTTGCTCTTCTACACCACTCACATATTTCCTTCTCCCCTCTCTGAACCCTCCTGTCTCACTATTTCAGGGAAAAGCATCATCCAGATCCTGCCAGAAGTGGACACCGTCGGCCTGGGCCCAGATGATGTTCCCAAGCTCACCGAGCAGGTCCGTGACTCCATGCTCACTGCCTTTCAGGGGATATCAGGAATGACGAACGGGGCTTCCCATTAGCGATCCTATCTTCCAGCTCCAGCTGTGTGTGTAGCAGCTTAAGGGGAGGGCATGGCAACCACAAGAAGATCTGGAAGCAGAGACAGCCATGGATTGCAACCCTGACATACCAGAGACAGGAAAAACATCCACAGAGGAAGAAAAGCTTGTAAATGGAGGTGGTGAAATGGTTGCCATGTTCCCTCCAGAGAACCGTGCCACCTGCGTAGACAGACACACGGTGGGTAGCTGGACATTTCATTGTAATCGTAACCCTGAGAACTTGTCTCCAGCTGGACCCTAGGCAGAACCGGACCCTTCCTGTGAACATCTTATAATCAACTTCTCCTATTCCAAACCAAGAAGGTTTGGAATATCCCCAAGTCCATGGCCATCCCACCTGGGGAAGTGGGTGTCCTGGGGTTTGAGGGCTGCCATGTTCCCCTGGAAGCACACTCAGGAGAAGGCACTGTCTCCTGCCTCTTCCCGTGGGGTGGACTTGGGAGGTACCTCTGCCATGAGAGGGGAAAGCCAAGGCAGCTTTGGGAGAGGGGAATTAAAGACCTTAAATGTGTCTGCAAGGGTTGGTGGTTTCCTCATTTTTCTTAGCCTTCCTTTTAAGCAAAGCAAGATTTTGCTTTCAGTGGTTCAGCAGATCCTGAAAGTGTGAGGTCAACATGCCTGGGGACTCAGAAACGAAAGGCAAACAGCAGAAATGTGTTGCTTAACATCTTTGCCATGCCCGGATAATTTCATGGTTTTTAACATAACCTATATATTTTTCAGTCCAAATACACTCTGGGAGCTGCAGCTCCTGATTTCTGAATATTGCCTGGTTTTGCCCTGTCTTCTATGTGTCAGAGGATGGCGTCTTCCTCTGCCCAGGGTCACCACAGCCTTTCCCCTCTCCCCACACGCTGGGGGCTCATGGATCAGCATGGTCCCCATGCTCCATCACTCACCCTGGGCCCTGGCAGCCCCGCGGGTCTCCTGCAGGACCCCAGGCCATGGGTGGGCACCATGGGGCACTGGGCTGAGATGGGCATGACTTGCCAGCGCACCCCCTCCATGGCAAAGCACGCATGCAGATGCTGTAGCCATGGGATTTTGCCAAGCATCTCCTTCATTAGTCCTCATCAGAGAGGCACCTATTCCACCCAGAAGCTTCACTCATGACTCTACCTTAGGCTGCCGCCTTCTTGATCCCAGTCCCCTCCTTCCCTCCTGGTTGTGCCAAGGAGAGATGGAAACTTAATATGATTTTTACATGTTTGGTATTTATTGACTGAATACAGCCTCGGGAGTGATCATGCCAGCCAGATGATTAGTTTGTAGCCCTAATGCTTGTGGTTTACATACCAGCCAGCTTATGGTTTGCTTTTTTATGCTGATGCGTTTAGCTATGAACCATAGCCAAAGAAAGTTTTGGACACGTTTGACATACCAGAATTGATGCCAAATGTAGATGAGTGCATACAATGTATTTTATTAGTGCTCAGCACACCCGAACACACACATGATCACTATAGGATTTAAATAAAAGATGTCTCTAGGCTTCAAGATGCAGCTGCCATTCTCCGGTGTCTTCAAAAACTGAAATCTCACTGCTAATTAGAAACAGCCTAAACAGTTTATGCTCTTGAAAAACAAGAAGGAGATAAGGAAAGTTTTGATAAAGATTACATGAACTTGCTAATTTCTGAGCAGGTACAAAGTATAAGGAATTTGATTTTGAAATGCAAGCATGACAGCCTCCAGATTTGACACCCATTCAGGACGGGAAGTAAAAGATTTCTCTTGATTGTGCCTTTAGAGAGTCATAAAGTATCCAGCACCTAGCCAAGACTTGCGCACCTCTGAACATCTTTTTAGTGCAACAGACAATAAAATGTCATCACCCTTTCATCTGAAGACTTACATTACTGGAAGCTTTTACAAATAAATGACATAAAAATCACAGTATAGCAAATAAAACAGTAGACATACTCTTGAGCTCCTCTCTGGGAAATCATGTGCCGAGGTTCAGTTGGCAGCAGTCAGCTGAGCATGATGTATAGGCAGCAGTTTCCCAAGAGCAGCTCAGCGCAACCCGTAGGACTTTCCAGCGCCGGTCTGATGAGCAGGATTAGAAACTGTCAATGAAGCAGAAAAAGCTACTGAGAGGCAGGAAGTCTTTCCGAGACACAATATTTCTCCCCACATTTTTATTTGACTCCATAGCTTAAAATAGTCACTGGTGAACGGGTAACTGAGTACAGGTCATCCCTGTATCCTTGTACCTCTGAGACACCACGGTGCTTCCAGCCTTGTCAAAAGGTACTTCTGCTGACCTAACATCAGACAGCCCTTTGGACGAGTGCTTTTGGGGCAATTTCTTGGCATTTGAAAAGGTTAAACTTTTAGCAGTTGCTTTTTGGGATCTCACTGTCTCCGGGTTATGCAAACACAGTTCAGCTTCCTCCCAGCCTGGTGATAAAAGAGCCACAGGAAGCAGCTCAGCAAATTTTAGTGACCATGAGAGTTAGTAAAAGAAATCAGGAAGCCTCTATTGTTTAGAGAGAAGGTGAGCATCAGCTGGACTCTGTTCCTAAAGAATGAGGTGAAGTCACCATAATTTAGCCTTTATAGCAAGTGCAAATGTCTTTCTTAAACGGCAGTGTCTGTCTCAAATGCAGTTAATCAAACTCATTACAGGAACTGCATGGAGATGCTTTGTGGCCTGTGCCTTGCAGAAGGACAGAGTAGGTGATCCCCAGGTATTGTGATCATCTATAAATGGGTTGCCAGAAGGAAAAATTCAGTCCAGTCCATACCTGCTCAGGCCGTATCTGTCTTCTGCAAGTCTCTGTTCTCCCTACATTATTTCCGACAGGGAGAGCCCACGCCAAAAATATATCCGTAGGAGGACACAGCTAGTTCCTCATCTCATAGATGAGGACACCGTTTTACTGTCTTTCAGGATGTGGCACATCATAATCCCTGACTATGCGTATTGAACTACTGATGCGTCAGGCCATACAGCCTCAAAACAACTCCAGATATACCTTAAAATTCTTCAAAGCGTTAGGGAAGGCAGGGGGAGAACGGGGGCTCGGAGCAGCCAAAAAAGAATTTGGAGCAGGTTGGCTAATTCTGATTGAGTTCTTCATGGGCACTCTTCCTGTGAAGAAAGACTCCAGTTGTCCTGGAATAAGGTGCTTAGAGAAGGACACATTCACAAGGAGCAGAACAGACTGGATTTTCAGGGATTTCCCATCTAGTTGAAGAGGAAGAGGCAGGCTACTAAAGGAAGGTGATGGATTGCAAGGAGAGTAGGCTAACCATGTCTGCCTCCAGTGGTGTCTGAGTGGAGCTGAATGGATGGTCAAGGTCTTTTGGGGGGCAGAGTCACTGTGATGACCTTAATTCTTTTATTTCTTTAGGTGCACAAGAGTCTGACCTTGTAGGACATTTATTATTTTTGACAGACCTCAGACAACTGCTTACCTTTTGTGCCGCTCTCAGGCTCATCTTTCCAGGGTGAGAGGTCGAGCGCATCGATCTCATGGCAGTCAATGAAGTTCTCAGGATAACTGTTGAACTTGAACAAATCCTTGGGTATCTTTTTGATACGAGTATTGTTACAGATCACTGTCGACAGTGAGACTTTTCTCAGTGCATGTAACTGCTGCGGAGTGAAAACTCCCGGTTTCTCCCACCAGAATCTGCAATCATATTTTCAGAAGCAGCTTATAGTCTCCTTGAAGGCGTTTGGTGCTGGTTACAGATGGGAGTCTGGCCAAGCTGAATCTCTGCTCAGGTCCACCTTGATTCATCAGGCAGCTGGCACACCCCTTTGGAAAGAGGTGTCTCCAGGCATGGCCAGGTCTGGATTCTGCCACTCATCTGCCAGTGCAGAGAGCCTGCCTCTTCCATGCAGCATCAACGGGCTGCTGGGACGCAGTGACTAATCCTCCCCTTTTGTACCCTGAGAGCAAATGTCACCTCAGGCTGCAGATGACCCATGTCCTGGAGCTGGTGCTCCTCAACCGTATGGGTCTGTAGGAATGGGCTGCAAAAAAGAGCCCTTTCGCAACTGGGCTAAAATCAAGGCATGAGCCTTGTCGGGAGCACTCAGTGGTCTTTTGGAGACCGTCTGGACTAGTGTATTGCATGAAATGTAGGCATTTCTTCCCATAATAAATGCCATGGGGAAGGTTTGCTCTCAAAGCTACCTACCTGTCCCCATCACGCAGGTTTCTGAACTGGGTGCCAATGATGCAGGCCAGGAGGGGTCCAACTCTGCCCTGGGGAACAAAGGGCTCTGCGATTGCCCCAATCCAGAGGTCAATATTGTCTGGTGTTCCATACAACTCCATGAACTTCTTGGCCAGTTTGGAATTGCCTAGCACCTCAGAAAATTCATCTACATTTTGAGGCTGGGAGAGCCCACAGAAGCGCCTCCAGGCATTGTAACCTGCAAAAGCAAGAAGAGCAGCTGATCAGGACCCATGTCTCCCCACCATCTGCCCGGGCTCAGGAGCTAAACAGACCCCTTGGCCCATGAGCAATGTCTGCTGCTTCTCACGGCATTAAAGGGTCTGGAAGACATTATTGTCTAGACAGTCACAACAAACACCATGTTTTCAAAAGTCCTTTTTGTATGCACACACTAAACTAACAGTTTGGGTTGCCTTTGCACGTGACTACAGATTCATCGCATCCTGTCGGTTAGAGCTACCTAGTGCTGAGGGTGAATGCACCAGTCTTTGCAGCTTTGGGAGGCAAAATTTTTAGGATCAAAGTCCTAGAAAAGAGCAACATTTGGTTGTGCTTAACCCAAGGGCACCCATTCTTCTCCAGTGCCTGGGGGCAATCATACCTGTGGGTGCAAGCTACTTCTGCTCAGAGCTCTGGGTTGTCTGAAGACACAAAATAAACATTGATGGGCAAAGAACAAAGCACAGATGGTCTGTCTAGCCCACGTGAAAGCTGAACTTGGTTGCTTGCGTCTGTACCTTCTGTACTCCACATGCTCTCTCTTTGCAATACACCATTGTTTCTACCCCTCTTTATTACATTATCCCAACTATCATCTTTGCTTTCCAAGCCTTTTCTCCTTGTCTTAAATCCCTCAGAAAAAGATCTTTATAATACAGAGACCTTTTCTGCCCTGAGCTTCACTGTCTATCCATCCTTTGCCCTCAAATCAAGGTACTGTTTCTTCCCATTGGTATGGAAAAATCTTAGTACATTCATGGAACTACTATAAACAGCAGAAGAAAAAAGAGTATTGTTCACAGGACATGTGGACTTGTGTCTCCTTACCTGGAAGGCCATGGTCTCTTCCCCGTTGCATGTTCAGGGCTGCTAGATCCAGACCTATTACCTCTGTCTGTTCAAAGAGGTGGTTCTGGAGCTCCTCAACAAGCACTTGATTCTGTTTCATCAGTTTTGCATGATCAACCATCATGCCCCGTATCAGTGGGTCAATGCCACCTGCATTCATTGCAAATCAGGAAAAGACTTTTTGTACCAAGTTCCAGCTTTGATGGCCCATTTTGTGCAGCTGAAACAGTGCTGCATTAGATGTCTTTTCTACTCTGGGCTGTGTGGGATATTCACCTAGCTCCGTATTTCCATTTCAACATATACTAGTGCATATGTACATACCTGCATATGCCAGTAGATGAGGTCTCCCTTCGGTAACTAGATTTCCCACTCCTCCCCATCTCCATCCCTCAACCTTCCCTTCTGCAGCCCTAAATCCACTTGTTGCCCACCTGGACCTCCTGGCTGCACGTGTGTATTTTGGTATGTTTTCTGTAATTAGTTAGATAACTCATTTTGGAAGAGACATTTGTCTTCCTTGGAAAGATTCATGCCTGCAGATACCAGCTGTACAAGAGCAGGATCCCATAACTCCCTTTTGAGTCATGAAGAGAGATGGTCACCACTAGGAAGCAAGTATGCTGTCTTAGATCAGTTAGACTAGATGCATCACCCGCTGGCAATGCCTACTAATTACAGGGGTATATAATAGCTTAGATTGACTTAAATTTTGGTTGACTGACATTTGGCGCCATGAGTCTCATGCCTCCTGGAACAGCATGAGCATGAGCACTATTTGAGTGAACGTGCAATGCTCACACTGCCGGGTCTCGCTGAGCTGAGAGATGTACGGCAACCTGAGAAGGAGGTTTAATCTGTTACATATTCTGGTTATTTACTGACATGCTCAGAATATGAATGCAATTATCGTGCAATGAACTGAGGAAGACAACACTGAAAAACTGTGCAAAAGAAGCTACAGAACTGTATGTTCTGATGCAAAATCCTGCTCCAATGGGGCTGCTTCTGCAGGAGCTGGTGCTTGATAACGTTCACTAGTTGGAGTATAACAGCATGTAATTTTTGGCAGGGCTCCTTTGCCTGGGTACAATGCAGAACCAGTGTCAGGCCGTGTTTGCTGACGACTCTGCAGGACTGCCCTGCTGTCCCACGTTTAGCGGACCACCCATTTGCCTGCAGCCCCTTGGGTAGACTTGTCATGAGCACCTTCCAAGCTGAATGGCACTGTAATTTGTGTGAGGCCAGTTAAATGAATGGAGCTAAAGCAGTTTTTGGAGTCTAGGCTTATGTGTCTTACCAGCTGACCGCCACCTGGGTGTCTGCTTCAGGACCAGACCAGGGCTGCTGGCAGCCCCACGTTCTTACCTTCCATTATAATTCTCCACGTAGCGCAAAAGGTCAAATGAAGAGGTACATGGGAGAATGAACCCAAAGGCTGAAAACTGTCATCCAAACGGGATACAAAAGGCTGTACTGACGCATGACCAAATCGGAAAGCCAGGGAAAAAACATTTGAGATTGTAGGATCCACATTCCCATTGTAGCCACTGTACAAAGGGATCCACTTGCTGGTCTCCTCCGCAAGCAGAAGTGGGAGGTAATCCCTGTATGTTATTATCTGAAAAAGCACAAAAGCAAGTTGTCAGCAGCTGTAGCAGAAATGCTGTCAAAGTCAAATATAGAGCATGAACATGGACTCTGCGTCCAGAAGCAGAGTTCATTAAGATCTTCAGAAAAAAGAGCTGTAGCAATGGCCTGAGTTTGGCATAATATATTAAAATTATTTAATATAATAAATAATTGATAAATTGGTAAAATAATGGATAAAAAAGCTCTGGATACCCGTGCTGTCGCAGATGGACCATCCTTATTCACAGTTTTCGACTCCCACAAACAACTCCACTAGATCTGCGAAGCATGGTTTTCCTCCTTTTCCTGGAGGAAAAACCATTCCTAAGCATGCGGATGATAAACAGCGAGCAGTGATCGGTACCTGGATTATGGCAACTACAATCTTTCGACTCTCTTGGTAAAGCTTTTCTCCATCCCAGTGAGGATTAAATTTCCTCAGCTCTGCAACCAGGCGGTTGTGTTCTCGTAGAAAGAGAGTGTGCAGTGCAGAAAGTCCCAGGTTTTCAGTTACCCGTTTGTCACCTACAAATGAAAATATTTTAGGAATTTTATAAATTGCTTTTTATTTCAGCAGCAGGTATTTGTGTTAGGACAGATGGGTAACAACTGGTAGTCAGTGTTACTGGCAGTAATGCTGATGGTTAAGCTTCATAGCAGTCATCCCTCATGCCAGATATTTCTTTCCAGCACAGACAAAACATTCTCTGTCCAAACCATTTAGCCAAAACCATTGGAGAAGAGGCTTTGGGCAATTGAAACTATATTGCACATAGTCATGAAGCAGCTGTAAATGTCTTGTTTTGTGAAAAATCTCATGTCTGCCTTCCTTTCGTACCTCAAGGATACAATCTTCTTTTATATCAGTGCTGTGAATGTTTGGTTTTGAAAGTTTGTCTCAGTTCACCCAGGCTGTAAACACCTCTGAGAGGTCTGTGAACGTGCCCTCAGCAGAGCTGCTGAGACAGAACTGGAGGGGATGCAGTGAAGACCCTCTGACAGCTGGTGGAAGAAGCACTGAGTATCTATCTCCTCACTCAGCAAGGAGCTCTTCTTGTGTGCAGTGAATGAGAAAATAACGTGCAATGGGAACACTCTATATTCTTATGATTGACTTCGCAAGCTTCACATTTATATAGTTTGTTTTTTTAAAATGTTGTGCCTATGATGGATCACTTCCCATTTTAAAAAGTTCTGTGTTGTGAGTCATCAGTTTGTTTAAATTTCAGACAAACTTCTAGGCTTGTATTCTGATGTAGGTTGGGATATTTGAAATATTAAAAATTTAGAATGTGGTACCAGGGAGAGTTAAATAAATTGACTAAGAGTGTTCAATTGTTAGTATTGATTGAGTTGAAAACTGAATGGTGAATTCTAGGTAGGAGGGGAAAAAAAGTCACTGAGAAGTTTTAAACACTGGTGGTTATTCTATTGAAAATTTCTCCTGCCTTTGAAAAGACTTTTTAAAGGGAGGATGATTTGCTGTAACTCTTTTGGGAAATTAAAACAAAATAATTTTTGTGTTTAATTAAACAATTCTTGTTCAATTATTATTCTTTTTTAATTTGGGGGAGGGTCCCCTGTCTTTCACCTTACACAATCATGTCTTGAAGTGCCTCATACAAATATAAAGAGGCATCAGACACCTGGCCATAATGATCCTTTTTGACTTTATGGGTCACTGAAAACTACTCCACAGATGCACCTTACCTGCCTTAAAACAGGGGATGTTCATGCTCTTGTTGGTGAGAACACAAACACTTTTTGTTTTGTTCTCAAAAGGCAATAATTCCAGCCCCGCATCAGTAAAATTCTGGTTCACAGCCATCAAACCCAGCTGGTTTGTCTGATTTCTAATACTCTTTGCCACAGAGTCTTCACTGCCGTACACCGTGCTGGCATCGATGAACGAGGTGACGGCGTTGATCTGCTCACGAGTAAACGTCCAGGGATTGCACACGGACGCTGACTGGATGAACGGCATGCAGGAGTTTGAACTCAGCATTCGTGGGTCATCAGGGGGAAACTAAAGCAAACAAACATAAGTGATGCCTCAGAAAGTCATGTGGTTTTATTTTTACTGCCTTAAGATAGTGTGGGATGGAACGAAAGTCAGAGTACCTTAATCGGGAAGCAGGGGGACTTGAAGGCGCAATCGGTCTCGCAGTGAAGCTCTGGGCTCACTCCTGCACCGCTGGCAGGGGTTAAGTCTATGTCATGGTTGACCCACTGGCCCCAGTGCATGAAGACAAGAGAGAGCTCTTGATCTTGAGTGATGTTCTCGTTGGCTGTGTAAGCAATTTCATTTGACACTTTTCGAACCTGCAGAAAATCAAAATGAAAATGCGTGTGACTATCTCTACCATGGTGAATTTACCCCTCAGTGTAACACCCGCTGTGAGATCATTCATAAGAGTTAATTATGGCATTAAACAGACCTATGCCATGCCCCAGCTCTATCAAAACAGATGTGATAAGTAGCACCCTCTTGACTCCACAGTTGTTCAGCCAAGCCCAGCTTCATGGAAAGCCTTTTACGGCTGAAACTAATGTACATGCACACATCCAGAAAGTCAAGAAGATGGCTGAGGAACACCCAAGCCTTAGGGTTTGTGTAAACATCCTGGTGTATCTGAGCACACTGTGGTGCTGTCTGCATCAAACCTTGGGATGCACACTTCTGGAAATGTTATGTTGTCCATGCTTTGCGTAGTGAAGTATTCACAACCTTTTTGCTCAAGTCTGTCTCCAACAAAACATATCACCCCAAGACATAGCTCAGTTGTCGAAAACAAGCCTCAAATTAGCACCTGAGATCAGAGGAAAGGATCAAGCAATTTACACTCTAGATGTTGCCACTGTTTCATCTCTGATGGATGCAGTGAGGGCAGTGTCCACTACTGTTATCTGAACAGGTATAACAACAGTTCTCACCAGTGGGAGTGGAAATCCGTTGTACAGCTTTCCTTCGCTTGCTCCTCTGGGAACAGACACTCCATCTTCATACGCTGCTGGGAGCCAGCGAACAAACGCGCGGTTCGAGGACCCCAGATGAGAATGCCTTCTGGAGCGTCACAAGAAGAGAAGCAAACATCGGTATTATTTCAGAAGTGAACAGGCTTGTAGAGACTGTTTTGCAGCCCTTTAATCCATGTCTGATTACTCTGGTAACAGAGGTGATAGCCAGAAAACACTGAGAAGTAAATAATACCAAGGTTATTACTGCAGAGAAAAATGAACTTTTTTGACATTAAGAAAAGATTCCTCATGCCATTATATTAATTTTATTTGGCATTTAAATCTCTGTAGCACCTCTGTCTCCACTGCTGCTCCACACAAAATCAGTCTCACAGTAGGGGCATTGTCAATGATCGGGGTTGCCATGCCTTTGTCCAGCTGAGGGCTGGAAGCTTCCAAGGATGAAGATCCTCCACCCCTGCAGCGACCTGTGCCAAGGCTGCCCCTTCAGGAATTTTTTCCCCATGTCCAACACAGAACCTCTCAAGCTGCAATCTGCAGATTTGGCCACTTGTTATATTGCCTCATACTGCTCAGAAGAATTTGAATCGGTAAACTCAGCAACTCTTGGTCAGAAGAACAATAATGCTGATTGAGCCAATGATTTGTGGCCCTAAGGACACAGAAACACAGGTTATTTTGGGGAAACCAGTTACTGAATATCAGCTGGTGCACAGCAACTTTCTGTGTTTAAGCTCTTCAAACCACAAAACCTGGGTAATACCTGCCTACACTGAAAAAGGAGAGGTATACCCAGAATTTACAACAGTGTGCTGTGAAATAAGAGCGTGCCCTAGAACAATTGCCACACCATAGCTGAAGCAATTCCATCAAATATTAAGAACCCAGTACCACCACAGCTCTTGTTTTGATTGCTATTACTGTCCTTGCAGGCAGACTTTTTGCAAAATATTCAAGTGCTACCTCATGGTGTGTGTCTCAAGCTGAGCAAGACCCTTGGAAAAATGTCAACATATCACAGAGTCCCCTCACTTCCGAGTGCCTCATTGTCTCACTGGCAGCCCACTAGATTAGCAAGCCCAAGGACAACCCTACCCTGAGCCTAAAAGTCAGCATGGACACTGCTGTCCTTGGGGAGCTGAAGGCTCTGGGGTCTGTGAGTAAAGGTACAGACTGACTGTAACACTAGCACCGTTGAGTGTGAGCTCCCTGCACGTGTGATGCAGAGTTGTGCTAGGTCTTCACATCTGGCACATCTGTTTCACGCCAGATGCGCATTAGATGCAAGTCCCACTCAAACTTGGGGGCTGGAGTTAGCACACCAGGCAGCAAATCTATGGCAGAACAGGACAGCGAATTTTGACTTCCAAGTATTAGGCTAGGAATTTTGCCATCTTCTGGTCAAAAAAAAAAAAGCTAACAAGGAAACAAATAAATGTATGATCCCAGGTTTGAACCAGGAGGGAAGCTATGTGCAAAAAGCTGAAGAACTCATTTTATCAGATTAAGGATACACAATACATGAAGCTAGAAGAGCCAAGAATTAAAGTCTTATTTACTGCCTATCCTTACGCATCACAACGGTAGCCACACAGGTATGTTGATAGCTGAATATTTTCATATGAACCAGCCTGGGGAAATCAGTGTTATCCATGCTACAGAAGAGTGGAGGGGTGATTTCCTGGAGCCTCAAGCTGAGTGAGGGGCTGGCTGTTACAGCCCCAAAATCTGCTTTCCTCAACTTTTCACCTCCCCCCACCCCAATAAGTCCCTTCCTTCATCCAAAGCAGCACATGGAGGGCAATGAGCTCAAATCTGAAATTTTCAATAAATGACATCTTTTTCCTGCCGGGCATAGGTAAAAATGAAACACTTGTTATAGACGCCACTACAATGAGCATTTCACTCTTCTTGCCCTGTTGAAAGGTACTTAAACAAATGACCTTGAGCCATCTATCCTGGGTCAAAGTACAGACTTGAGACTCTCCTTGTCCACATGCAGATCCTACCTGTTGTTGCACTCCCCAGTAATGGTCCGGTAAATGTCATGCTTTGGGCATTTAATGGAACGAATCTGATAGTCACAGCCAGTTTCTTTGGAAATCACCTCCTTCTGTTTTCTGTCTAGTAGGTCTGCAAGAGAAACCACGCAAAATAACATCTGCTCTTACTTATGTTTTATTTTAGCTTCTCGGTATTCTAGGTCAACGTTTGAGTCAGCTGAGTCAGAGCTGTAGATACATAACATCTGGACTTGAATTGTTAATTTGGTGCCTAAACCCTTTTGTGGATCAGCTCTCACCTCTGGGCTAGGGAAACTGGGTTGGCATCAAACAACTTTCCAGGGGAACATGGGGAGCATCATCACCAGCAATGTTTTGCCCTAGACTGGGAACAAAATTATGAGCATGCAGAGTGGTACAACCTGGGCAGGTGGGTGTGAGGACCAGAAGTGGAAGATGGGCTTCTGTTCTCAGCAGTCAGAGTCTCCTGGGATTCAGCACGTTTTGTCCCAGGTTTATCACACATTGTTAGGCTGTTTTTATCATCAAAGATATGAGACAGGCACTGCCAAAGATGGTGATTAAAACACCGGGTGGTTTGGTCTGCATCTGAGCATGCTTAAAGTCTATTCACCTGGGGCTATTGTGGGGAAGGGTTTTACCACCAGTTATTTGGATCATGGCAGAGCTGCTCTCTGGCACTCCTGCTGTGGTAGATTTTCTGCTCTTAGCTGTTTGTAAGACATTTTGGTCTAAACCACATTACCTGTAACATTGCATCTCCATTTCCTGGAGTGATGCAGCTTTATTTTGAGAAGTTGCAAAGTAATTTCCAAGTATTCGGCAGCACGGACTGCAGATCTGGTTCTTCCTACTGGGTCCTTTAAGTGCTTCAGGAAATCCATTGGGTTGGCAACCTTTTCCTCTAGTTGTCTCTTTAAGCTGAACATAAAAGAGTCCCATGAAGTGCCTTCTCTGAAATCAGACCTCCTCTGTCATGCTAGGCTGGGTGTACTTAAACGTGACAGCGCTGCTGGGTCCCAGGCAGGCTCTGCTCACCTAGGGCAAGCTGGCTGCTCACCTAGGGCAAGCTGGCTGCTCATCAGCTTTGCACATTATCTCAGACAGATTTTGGCAAATAAATCACTGTGATTCCCTATTTCAAGTTTGCATTACGTCCTTGTCACAATAAATTTTGTTATACCATGTTAAAAGCTAGATCGGGGGAAACTGAGTTATTCAGTGACTGGATAAAATTTTACATTTAGTATGTCATGAGATACGTCCTGTGACCAGAGAGACAGCCTTGGTCCTGTTGCTTCTCTTCCTGGTCCCATGGCTCTTTCTTGCATAACGAAAAACCTTCCGCAGGGTGGGTGGAAAGACATTCCTCCCCAGAGCACCCTGCTGCCTGGAACCAGCCTTTTGGAACAATACACGGAGGCATACCTGGGTTTTGACTTCCACTGAAACTTATTTGTGACAGGATGGTCATCTGCACAACTATCTCATGACTGTGGTCCTTCCGGAGAGGGGCAGAACTTCAGCAGCTAGGAGAGGACTCAACACGTGTTCAGCGTGACCACTACGGGCTACTGAGAGGTGCCCATGGCAGTGTAGGTGAGGAGGCAGTAGCTGTGGGTGACGAAGGGTGGCCCTGGGGACGGGACACTAGAATCCAGCCAAACTGAGCGAAAGATTCTCTCCAACTACGACAGGGAGAGCCCTTGAACAGAGGTGTCTCCATAATAAATATGCATTGAAAAACAGAAGAAACACACATATATTTTCTCTCATTTTCTTATAATGTTGGAGCCCTCATGCAAAAATGACTCACCTTTTTCGGGCCTGTAAATATGCTGTGTCTACCAGCAGCCTAGCTTCTCTAATGGTGCTCAGAAGAGATGAGTCTGATAGCACCTCTGAGTCCTCTACTAAAAAAAGAAGAAAAAGCAGAAATTGAGGATACTTTGTAATGTACACCAGGAGCTACACATCCCACCCCATCGCTGGGTGCCGAGGTGCACTGATTCGCTTTACACGCAGTTCCCACTGTGTGTTTAGTGCCACCTGGACACCTTTATCTGTGCTCCTCTTGCTCATCTGCTTCACCCCATTGCTGAGGTCCTGAAAGTCACAGGACAAGAAGTGACTGTAAAGCAGTGGTTTATTATCCGTTTCACAGAATTGGCTCTGATGGCTTTGGGAGGCTTTTAGGGAGTTATTTTTCACCCTTCTTTTTGAAATTATTCTTCCCTGTAAGAAGGGACATACACGGAAGAAGCCAAATATATGATCTGTGACCCAGGTTCCCTGTCATAAAATGATCATGTGCTTGGAAGACCTGTTGGTTAAATAGACAATTCAAGTTTCTTACGCATTGACTTCACTGTTAGTGGGTCAATCTACAGGATATTTCAATTTTATATTGGAGTTTTATCTAATTAGGAACTCAGACTGAGTTTTGACTCACAACCTTTCAAGCACAGTAGGAGCAGAATGAGAAACAGAAACTTACTATTTAATGAGGACCCCAATGCTCCGACTAAGCAGAGAGTGATGATGGATCCTAAGAGAGTAATTCTTGATTTTATGCCTAGAGAGAAATGCAACATAAATATTCTGAATGGGCAGAGCTTCACTGAAGCATCGGGAGAGATTGAAAGGTTTGGTTTGAATATTTCTTTCAGGATCTAGGAATAAAATACAGCACCCCTCTGATCAGGTCTATAGGTGGGACTCTGGCTTGTGAGGGCTGTAGCTGTAGGTGTCGGCAGGACACAGGGACATCCCTGTGGTGTGGGACGTTCAGTAAACTGGGCTGAGTAATTAATTGCCAAGGAGGAGGCAGCCAAGTACAGTCCAGGCTTCAGGGATGGAGACTATTGGGAAGGTGTGATGGAAGAGCGTGGTGTCTTGGTGTCCTGCCGTTGGGAGCGTCCTTCTCGGGTGACTGGTGTAGAGGAGGTTAGACCCCACATGTCCGTCTCTGCCCCCTCTCAGTCTTGTTACTGAGCAAACCAAGCTGCTATGTCTAGCACTGGTCCTCCAGCCTTTGACCCCCTTTATTAGTCATCTTTGTGCTCCCTGAAATTTATTTCTATTCCTTTTTCACATTAACACTAGAAACGTGTATCATTTGGTCTCACCTCTCAATGGCAGATTGCCTTCCCTGAAAGGAGATCTTTAACCAAAAGCTTGCAATTAGATATTTTTTAAGTAGCTTAGTCAACATTTTAATTTTTTAGAACAGGAAAGACAGACAAAATTTGGAAGAAATAATGAACTTCTCACAATGGGGCAGGTTATCTTACATTTACAATCTGTGGAAATTCTTCAACCATCTTCACAGGGATTGAAGGCTGCTTATTCCTTGCAATCTTGCAGGGTATTGCTACATGAGGCAGAAAAGCTGTCTTTTCTCGCTTCTCAAAATAAATGTATTATTTCACATATGGGGGGAGAAGTATGGAGGACCACCAGCTCCTAAGGCTCTACTCTGTCTCCTCATCTCCTTGGGCTCATCTGTGGAATGAACCAATACCCACGCCAGAAATATTAAAACAGTCAAATAGAGATATAAAATTAAAAAGCACTGATCTTACCTGCCATCTCTGCAGAGCTGGTAGGACTGGGAAACAAGACAGTCCTTTATAGCACCTGCACCAGGGCAAAAATTAACTGGGTCTGACCTGGGTGTGGCCAGAAAAGGAGAAACTGGGACCAGATTGAGCCAAGAGGAAATATCTGCTGGTATACTTTCCTGGATTAAGCAGAAAGGTGCACACTTCTCCATTCCTTCTGAGTAAATGTTGACTTCCTTTTTGACAAGTCAGTAAAAAAGGAAAAAGAGTAAAGGCGCACGTTTCTTTTCTGCAAGTGAAAGAGATTAGCTTAAGTTTAGAATCATAGAATCATAGAATAGTTTGGGTTGGAAGGGACCTCTAAAGGTCATCTAGTCCAACCCCCCTGCCGTGGGCAGGGACATCTTCCACTAGATCAGGTTGCTCAGAGCCCCGTCCAACCTGACCTGGAATGTTTCCAGGGATGGGGCATCCACCACCTCTCTGGGCAACCTGGGCCAGGGCTTCACCACCCTCAGCATAAAACATTTCTTCCTTATATCTAATCTAAATCTACCCCCCTTTAGTTTAAAGCCATTCCCCCTTGTCCTGTCACAACAGGCCCTGCTAAAAAGTTTGCCGCCATCTTTTTTATAAGCCCCCTTTAAGTACTGAAAGGCTGCAGTAAGGTCTCCCCGAAGCCGCCTCCTCTCCAGGCTGAACAACCCCAACTCTCTCAGCCTTTCTCCATAGCAGAGGTGTTCCATCCCCCTGATCATTTTCGTGGCCCTCCTCTGGACCTGCTCCAACAGGCCCGTGTCCTTCTTGTGCTGAGGGCTCCAGAGCTGGAGGCAGTGCTCCAGGTGGGGTCTCACCAGAGCAGAGTAGAGGGGCAGAATCCCCTCCCTCGACCTGCTGGCCACGCTGCTTTGGATGCAGCCCAGGATACGATTGGCCTTCTGGGCTGCCAGCGCACATTGCTGGCTCATGTCCAGCTTTTCATCCACCAGTACCCCCAAGTCCTTCTTGGCAGGGCTGCTCTCCATCCCTTCACCCCCCAGCCTGTATTGATACTGGGGCTTGCCCCGACCCAGGTGCAGGACCTTGCACTTGGCCTTGTTAAACCTCATGAGGTTCACACGGGCCCACTTCTCCAGCTTGTCCAGGTCCCTCTGGATGGCATCCTGTCCCTCCAGCGTGTTGACCGCACCACTCAGCTTGGTGTCATCTGCAAACTTGCTGAGGGTGCACTCGATCCCACTGTCTATGGCATTGATGAAGATATTAAACAGTACCGGTCCCAATACGGACCCCTGCGGGACGCCACTCGTCACCAATCTCCATCTGGACATTGAGCCGTTGACCACTACCCTCTGGATGCGACCATCTAACCAATTCCTCACCCACCGGACAGTCCACCCATCAAATCCATACCTCTCCAGTTTAGAGAGAAGGATGTTGTGGGGGACCGTGTCAAAGGCCATACAGAGGTCCAGATAGATGACATCTGTAGCCCTTCCAGTGTCCCCTGATGTAGTCACTCCATCCTAGAAGGCCACTAGGTTGGTCAGGCAAGACTTGCCCTTGGTGAAGCCATGTGGCTGTCTCGAATCACTTCCCTGTCCTCCATGTGCCTTAGCATAGCTTCCAGGAGGATCTGCTCCATGATCTTCCCAGGCACAGAGGTGAGACTGACTGGCCTGTAGTTCCCCGGGTCTTCCTTTTTTCCCTTTTTAAAAATGGGGGTTATGTTGCCCCTTTTCCAGTCAGTGGGAACTTCCCCGGACTGCCACGACTTCTCAAATACGATGGATAGTGGCTTAGCAACTTCATCCACCAGTTCCTTCAGGACCCGCAGATGGATCTCATCGGGTCCCATGGTCTTGTGCACCTTCAGGTGCCTTGGATGGTCTCAAACCTGATGTTCTCCCACAGTGGGCAGCTCTTCATTCTCCCAGTCCTCGTCTTTGCCTTCTGCAGCTTGGGCAGTGAGGCTTGAGCATTTGCCAGTGAAGACCGAGGCAAAAAAGTCATTGAGTACCTCCACCTTCTCCATGTCCCCAGTAACCAGGTGTCCCGTTTTGTTCTGGAGACAGCCCACATTTTCCCTTGTCTTCCTTTTATCCCTGATGTATTTATAGAAGCTTTTCTTGTTGCTCTTGATGTCCCTGGCCAGATTTAATTCTAAGAAGGCTTTAGCTTTCCTAACCTGATCCCTGGCTGCTCGGACAACTTCTCTGTATTCCTCCCAGGCTACCTGTCCTTGCTTCCACCCTCTGTAGGCTTCCTTTTTGTGTTGGAGTTTGTCCAGGAGCTCCTTGTTCATCCATGCAGGCCTCCTGGCGTTTTTGCCTGACTTCCTCTTTGTTGGGATGCATCGCTCCTGAGCTTGAAGGAGGTGATCCTTGAATATTACCCAGCTTTCTTGGGCCCCTCTTCCCTCCAGGGCTTTGTCCCATGGCACTCTGCCAAGCAGATCCCTGAAGAGGCCAAAGTCTGCTCTCCTGAAGTCCAGGGTAGTGAGCTTGCTGTGCGCCCTCCTCGCTGCCCTAAGGATCTTGAACTCCACCATTTCATGGTCACTGCAGCCAAGGCTGCCCTTGAGCTTCACATTCCCCACCTGCCCCTCCTTGTTAGTGAGAAGAAGGTCCAGCACAGCACCTCTCCTAGTTGGCTCCTTTACCACCTGGAGAAGGAAGTTATCATCGATGCATTCCAGGAACCTCCCAGATTTCTTATGCCCTGATGGTAAAATGATGATGGTGGAATCTGGCTTCGTTTTCCCTGTTGGTTGACATGTCTGATGGTTTGGGAAGCCAGAAATGGGTTGTTTTGCCAACATGCATTTGTGGAGTACACCGAGGTCCAAATACAGCGTGTCTGAATGGTGGACCTGCCAAAATTTGTATCCAGGAAAACCAAAGTTGTGTCCCATTTAAAATCGCTTAGTGAGATGGTTTGTATAATTAAACAGTAGTCAGATCGTCAGTGATTTGGAAATGCATATAAAATAACTGCTGATCATTGTGGATGACAAAGACTGGACAAAGAACAAGGCAGTTGCACAGAGCAAGCTCGAGCTGCCTCCAGTAAAATCATATGCATAGTAATATGGACAATCACAAAGTTATAGCTGTGCAAATACGAAGAGGCCAGAGGTACAAAATGGGAGATTCCATCCTGAAATATCCAGAAAGGAACAAAGTGTTGGGTCAGCCGAGCACTTCAACGTGGATTACAAGACCTATACAGTCAGAAAAAGAGCTGTACTTCAGCGGACAAATGGGAAGATAGCAGAAATAATTTAATTCTTTGAACATCAGTCATGCTGATCACAAAAGACAATGCTGAACTCTTACTGACAATCAGCCATGTAAATCTCAAAAGATTAGGTAGTCAATCCTTCCTACTGTTTAAATATTTTTATAGTTCTTATTAAGCCAAAATAAATAAAAAGAAAATATGAGAAAGGGAAATGCTAACATGTATGATTTTAAATCTGGAAAAAAAAAAAAAAAAAGATTTGTGAAGGTCAGGTTTTCAGAAGCTGAAAATACAATGTCAATATTTGTCCCCTAAGGAGAAATTCAAAAACAAAAGCAGAAGCTGGCGCCTAGTATCAGAGGGACTCTGATCACCCTGGCAGGCACTCTACCTTGTCCATCCAGCTTTCTGCCTACAAAATGTACATAAGCAGAAGTCCAGGTACCTGAAGGGTGGTTTTACTATTCCTTTTGTATTTTTGACACATATCATTGCAATTGCATTAGTGCCTCAGTGACAGTCTGGGAACCCACGGTTGACCTTGGTACAGGGACACCGTCTGCCTTCGAGGGTGTGCACCGTCGTTTGCAGGTGGCCTGGTGCTGCTTCCAAGATTGTAGTCACCTGCCATGCAAACGTTGCATTAACATTACATGTGTTCTACCAATTACTCGAGCCTGGGTGTAAGTGCAGCACCCAGGGCTTTCACGTGTCCACAGGCAAGCTGTCCTATGTCACCCCCAACTAGGATTTATGGTGTTTTGGTGCAATCTTTTGAGCTTCAAGAAAAAGCAGGGTATCTTGCCCACCAAGGCTGATGTTCATTCAGCAGAGTGTTCAAGACATCTGGGCAGCCAGGGCATGAATTACCCATTAATTCATGGGTAATTAATTAATTAATTAATTAAGCAGCAGATTCCTCCATCAGATCTCCTCTCTGTCCTGAGTGAAGTTGCAGATTTCTTCTCTTCCAGGCTCTTGACATTACTAATATTACTTCTTGGTATTATTACTCAGGCTGAAGATCTTCATCTGTAAATCCTTGTGTAAATCTAGCAACCTGTAGCTCTGTGACCGCTGATGGTGTTTGCTAAATATGTGATTAAGCATTAGCTGTAGCAACAAGATCATTAAACTTAAGCAACAGAAAAAAGAAAGAGCTTATTGTTACATTCCTTATTTCCCATCCTAATGGCAAAAAGCAGCATCCTCCCCTTCCCCGTTTGACACACCTCTGATTTTCCTGCAAGCTCTTTCAGCACCCATTTTCATGACACAGATACATTTATGCTAGTAAAAGCCTAGTAAAAGCTAGGCATGAACCACAATGTCTCAAGGTTAACAGTGATTAAGGACTTTATTTAGGTACAACTTCAAACATAAAAAGCTCCTTCTTCACCTGCCAATGGCATATTTTTCCTATATTTCAAACTGTGGATTTATTTACATACTACTGAGAGCCAACAGCCCGTACAAGCCAAGCCTGTCCTTGTCCAGGGCACAGTGGCATGGGAAGAACCATTACGGGTTTACAAAACTGTGTCCAGTGCATCTTCTGCTCCAACAGACGAAGGGCAGAGCTTGTATAGGGATGGAGCGAGCAGGATAAAACAGAAAAAAGTAAGAAGTAATAGGTTAGCAGCACAGAAATTGTAGGGCGAGTAGAGGAGGAAAAGTTCCCAGCAGTTCAGGGGTGACATTTAATAAAACCAGTTTGTCCAGCTTTAAAAGAATAAAGGCTGCAGCACTAAAAAGTAACTTTAACTGTTTATGGAGAACGCCATCTGGTTCTATACTCAAGGCCAGATGCTGCACTGAAATACAGCCCCTGGACAGCAGAGGACTTCCAGAAAATGGTGCACAGGGGAAAGGTGGTGATGAGAATACTCTGCACAGCTCATAGTCCAGCTTCCTGGAATAGCGCTTATGGACTCAAAGGTACATCCAGGGTCTGCATACAGGCTCACTACTGGATGCTCTCTGGGGAATATGTAAGGGGCCAACCCCAGAGCAGCAATGTGGGTTGAAAGCACACGAATTAAAAACTGAGAAGCTGTGGGCTAAGAGATCATTTCCTCTTTACGTCATCATACTATAGAGCTGTAGCTCTCCCACCCAGAGCACTTTCCTTCTGCCCATGCTTCAACCAATCTACCCCCATCAGCCAGCAGCTCTGGAGGGGAATTGGAACACCCAGGAGGGTCTCAGTCTCCAGCCTGGGATGGTAACTGGTGAGGTTTGCTGAGAAAAAAACCTCAGTCCCCCAGCAGGAGCTGGTACCCATGTTGCAGTAGCTGCACATGTCCTTGAGGGCCCCATGCCTGCGGCATGGTCAGCTCACTTCTGACTCTTCTCAGTAGGACCTTTCACAGTGTTGGTGTGGGAGTCATGGCAACAGCAAAGGATGCTCAGGAGGTGGCACCACAGGTCTTTCCATCATCACAGGGGTGTTCACTTCAAGGGTTTCTCCAGCTGCATGATGCCCAGGGGTGAGATTATTACCTCTCTCTTAAGTCTTCCTTTAAAGGCTCACCACTCATCAACCCAAGGCTATGAAGCCTTCTTAGAGCAGCACTCTATGAGCCACGGAGACTACTTCATAGCCACGACAAGATACTCTGGGCAAGCGCACAGTGGCTCTGCCCGCCATGCAGAAATAGGCAAGCCCAACAGACTGGGCAGTGCCATCAGTGAGTACAGACTGCTTCGTGCCTCTTTCCAGAAAAGACACCCATGAGGTGACCATCTGTGGCCTTCTCAGGCTGTGCTGTGGGACAGCCCGAGCACTCTTGCTGCCGCAGTCGCCTGCAGCGCTCTTGGCAGTCCCTGTGGTCGCGGGGGCTATGCCAACTCAATATGACTCAGCAGGGTAGGGTGTTCAGACCTAACTCTGCCCTGAGTAGTAGGCACAGTTCCCAGGGCAGGAAAGCTGTGGAAGGCCATCTGTGACTTTCTAGCACAGGAGGACCCACCACACCCACTAGGACAAGCTACTGCACATCCATCCATGGAAAGACCTCAGCTTGCAGGGCCCAAACATAGAATCATAGAATCAGTAAGGTTGGAAAAGACCTGTAAGATCATCGAGTCCAACCAGCAACCCAACACCACCATGCCCACTAAACCATGTCCCTAAGTGCCACATCTACACGACTTTTAAATACCTCCACGGATGGGGACTCAACCACTTCCCTGGGCAGCCTGTTCCAATGTTTCACCACTCTTTCAGTAAAGAAATTTCTCCTCACGTCCAATCTAAACCTCCCCTGGCGCAACTTGAGGCCGTTTCCTCTCGTCCTATCGCTTGTTACTTGGGAGAAGAGACCGACCCCCACCTCGCTACAACCTCCTGTCAGGTGGATGTAGGGAGCGATGAGGTCTCCCCTCAGCCTCCTTTTCTCCAGGCTAAACAACCCCAGTTCCCTCAGCCGCTCCTCATCAGACTTGTTCTCCAGACCCCTCACCAGCCTCGTTGCCCTTCTCTGGACATGCTCCAGCACCTCGACGTCCTTCTTGTAGTGAGGGGCCCAAAACTGAACACAGTATTCGAGGTGCGGCCTCACCAGGGCCGAGTACAGGGGCACGATCACTTCCCTACTCCTGCTGGCCACACTATTTCTGATACAGGCCAGGATGCCACTGGCCTTCTTGGCCGCCTGGGCACACTGCTGGCTCATGTTCAGCCGGCTGTCGACCAGCACCCCCAGGTCCTTTTCCGCCAGGCAGCTTTCCAGCCACTCTTCCCCAAGCCTGTAGCGCTGCATGGGGTTGTTGTGGCCGAAGTGCAGGACCCGGCACTTGGCCTTGTTGAACCTCATACAGTTGGCCTCGGCCCATCGATCCAGCCTGTCCAGGTCCCTCTGCAGAGCCTTCCTACCCTCGAGCAGATCAACACTCCCACCCAACTTGGTGTCGTCTCCAAACTTACTGAGGGTGCACTCGACCCCCTCATCCAGATCATCGATAAAGATATTGAACAAGACCGGCCCCAAACCTGAGCCCTGGGGAACACCGCTCGTGACCGGCCGCCAACTGGATGTAACTCCATTCACCACAACTCTCTGGGCCCGGCCGTCCAGCCAGTTTTTGACCCAGCGCAGAGTCCACCTGTCTAAGCCGTGAGCCGCCAGCTTCTCTAGGAGAATGCTGTGGGAGACAGTGTCAAAGGCCTTGCTGAAGTCCAGGTCCACTGACTCCCTGTCCTGAGCAGCAGCGAGCACACCTCTTCCTTGTGAGCAGCTCTCCTTCCCCGGGGGCTGGTCCCTTCTTCCCCTTCCCATGGACCAAGCTCCCTCTCTTCTCCATGAATAAAATCTTCAGCTCCTCCTTACGAACTAAACGTCTTCCTCCCCATCTTTTAGTAAAACCTCCCTTCCATTCCTTCTGCTTTTCTTTCAGACTGTCACCCCATGCTCAGACTGGGAGTGTGGGAGATGGCTTCCCTGAAGATGGGGTTGGCAGGTCTAGAAGGAGACCTCAGCTGCTGCTTATGCCAAGCAGGAAGACGGTTTCTCCATTTTTCCAGTTTACTTTATCTTCCTGCTCTGGAACCGGTTCCCATCTTATCCAGGAGTCTGGGACACAGCCGTACACCAAAGCAGAAGTAGTTGTCAGGCCCCTAGAAAGCCATTGGGAGAATACATGGCTTCAAAAGTTCCAGAGATTTATTTAAACAAAGAGGAAGTGGAAGAAGCTTTAGATACTCACTGTAGTTTTCCTCATGCCATACCAGCTGGGAGACATGGGAGTCATTCGCTGCAGTGGAGTCTTTTCCCTGAACTACAGCTTAATTTCTAGAGAGGCTAAATACATGAGTAGATGTAAAAATTTAGCACAAATTTTGGGGTTTAATTCAATGCTTAACCACGTGAAGGAACATCCGTACGGACAGAGCTTGCAGGGGTTCATTAGTATTCACAATGCACATGTAGTAGTCTCCTCTTGATCATCATACGCCATCCTATTACAACCAGTGAGATGTTTAAGCACTGTTTTATGGCCAGGACAAAGTATCTTCAACATTGCATCAGGTAATGGGACGCAGCCATGAATGGTGACCACTGTGTGCTGGGTCCAGCAAAGCCAGCACTTGAGCAAGGCAGGCGCTATTTTCTGAAACTTGGAAGATCAAAGGGTGAAAACTTGCAAGTAGAAGCAGAGTCTGAACATTTCTTTGAAAAAGAATAAAGTCTGTCTCATGACAGACCTTGTGGTTTCCTATGTTGCGTAATACTGAAAAGTGCCATTTATTACAAGAGAAGAGCTGTCACTTCTCTGTTGAACTGACTTTTCTATAAACACATCCTGTTCTTTCTACTAGGCAAGATTGTTTTGTCTGTAAATATCACAAGAAAATAGGTGTTCACTGCTCATGACACAAGATTAGATAAGAAAAAAAGTCAACAACAAAAAAACAACCACTCTGAGAAATATTGTGGGAATTCTGGCCAGTGCAACACAAGTCTGAGTCCAGCCAGGCTGCAAGAACCAGCTGAGGATACGGTCTCCTCCAGACCCTTCTGTCTGGGCTTCAGAGCTCTCCAGACCACACCTTTTGACCTCCTTGACCTCCTCAGAGCTCTCTTTCAAGCTCTGGTCCCCTCCAAGCTCCTCCATTTGGGTACCACAGCTCTACAGGTCCCTCTGCTCCCCATCTGGTCCTCTCCAGGTCCCCCCATTGGGGCCTGGACTGCGCCCCCTCCTTTCCATATGCACTGTGGACCCCTCCAGGCCCCTCCTTTGGGGCTCCAGTAATGTGCAAGTCTATGCACTCTGGTCTGGTCCCTCCAGGTTCCTCCATTTGCCACCTGAAGGATGTTCAAACCCTTACCCTGAAATGAAACCTCACCTCAACAGAGCTCTTTGGATACCAAATGTGCAGTAGTTCATGCTCAAAAGGAGTAAGGAGAAACAGCTCATTCCAGACCATAGACCTCATCTTCACTAACTGTGCTCATCAGGATGTTAGTGGCTTTACAGCTCTGAAGGCTCTCCACTCTTGTGCCATACCCTAACCTGAACCCCACAGGCACTTCAGGAGATCCAGGGAATGTATCTCTCAGCTCTGAATGTGAACATGGAGTCTAGAAGAGGGAGGAGGAAACCTGAATAACTGAAAGGGGTGAATTTAAACTTAACCTTTCTCCTGAGTCTCTCCATAATTGTCCAAAGACAGTATTCCCTCCACTCACCCTTCTTTTTAGCTCTATCGCATTTGCTGGCCTTGCTCTACTCATTGTCTTATGTGTCCGGTGACAGAGCTGGTTTGAGCACCTGGTTTCTGACGCATTGATGCATCTGAGCAGGTGGCCACCCATGCCTGGGCATCCATCCATGCCTGTGGGACTGTGCCAAGCCTGACTCAGTGTCAGGACTATGCTCCTCCCTGGCCAGTGGAGGAGGGAAATCAAACTACCCAGCGAGGCAGGGGCCAGGGAGGGTGACAGTGCAGACAGACATTCCTTTGGGCTGGCAGCTGAGCATGGAGGAACAGTTCCTACGTGGTGAGGTTTCCATCCAAGCTACTCCCTGCTGATAAATCCCCATGGGAGAGGGGTGGGGTGCCAGTGACATAGCGAAGCACTTGCACAGCTCTTGGGCATAATCCTGACAACACAGAGAGGGCTCTGGATATCTCAGGATGGGTTCCCAGAGCCAGCTCCCACCCAAACCAGGGATAGGAAAGTGCTTCTAGGACTGTGCTCCAAACAGGACCTTTGTGCTCCAAAGGAGAGACCAAGGTCACTACCAGACCTTGCTCAGCAAGGATTTCCTCTTGACAGTCACCTTTTCTTCCTTTCTCCAAATCCCCTCTTCCAAAAGCCAAAAAGCAGGCAGCACCCTGGTGAAAACCATGCAAGTCTGCGACATCATCCTGTCAGCTACAGGACAAAACACTGCCTGGACTGTGTATCAGACTGCCTCAGTTAGCGAGGTCTGGACCTATTTTCACAGAGCCAAATGTATGTATACTGGGGGGGGGAGAAGGGGATGGAGGAGGCGGGGGTGTTCCCAGACTGGGAAAGAAGGTTGGGGATGGTCGTCCAGGGACAAGTTTCCTGTTGGATACAAGGAGACAAGATGGGACATAGACGTCCCACCATCTCCCTCTCCCATGTCACCACCACTGATGTTGTAACTGATGCCTGGTTCCCTTTCCCAGCACTGCTGGGATGCCGATTTCCGTATCAGCCTTAGCTCTGTGCAGGGCAGGTGACAGCAGTAACAGTAGTACCCGTGCTGGGTGTGCAGCAGGGGCCAGGACGGCAGAACCCACGTCTGGGGTGGGATCAGGTCCTGTTGTGGCCCCCGGGGCAGGGTGACAGCCATGGGCTCCTGCGGAGACCCTCTGTGCAAGCTGCTGTGATGGCCGAGTGGTGAAGGCGTTGGACTTGAAATCCAATGGGGTTTCCCCGCGCAGGTTCAAATCCTGCTCACAGCGGGAGCTTTTACTGGCAGCCCCTGCCCTCCTGTCCCCAAGAGGGACAGATGGACACAGACCTGTCACCCCTCATCAAGGGACCCTGCATTCCCACCCTGGCCCTGGTCCTGATGTCCCAGGGAGCCCTTACCTTTAGGAGAGGTCCAAGACGGTGTTCAGGGGAGCAGCCTTGCACTTCTCCTTATCACAAGAAGAAATCCTGCAATAGCATGTCCACCCCACACAGCTGGGTCACCCCGCTCCCTACAGCCCCCTACAGCCCATCACCCTGCTCCCTACAGCCCCCCTGCTCTCTACAGCCCACCACCCTGCTCCCTACAGCCCCCCTGCTCCCTACAGCCCATCATCCTGCTCCCTACAGCCCCCCTGCTCCCTACAGCCCCCCTGCTCCCTACAGCCCACCACCCTGCTCCCTACAGCCCCCCTGCTCCCTACAGCCCATCATCCTGCTCCCTACAGCCCCCCTGCTCCCTACAGCCCCCCTGCTCCCTACAGCCCACCACCCTGCTCCCTACAGCCCCCCTGCTCCCTACAGCCCATCATCCTTCTCCCTACAGCCCCCCTGCTCCCTACAGCCCCCCTGCTCCCTACAGCCCATCACAGGCTCATGGCTGACCCCCATTTTTCTGCTGGGGGGTGCAGCCTGATGGCAGTGGGGGGACAGGAGGCTGCTGCCACCCCCCAAAATTAATCCAAACCTGACACCCAGCCCCATGCACTGGGTGTGGGAGCTCCCAAACCCCATGCTGAACCCAAGGAGCTGCTCGAGGGCAGTGCAGCCACCCAGGAAAAGGCTGGGACCTGCGGTGGCTGCAGGGAGCCCCTTCCCTGGCTGGGAATCGAACCCAGGCCGCGGCAGTGAGAGTGCCGAATCCTGACCACTAGACCACCAGGGATGAGGTAGTGATGGTGGTGGACCTGTTGGTGGCCACCAACCAAGCCCTGAAGGGACAGGAACACTTGGGCCCCACAGCCCAAGGAGAGGACCAGATGGGATGGATGCCGCAGCCTTTCTGGGGGACTTTGCAGGGATGCCTGCTCCTTTCTGAAAGCTGTGGCATTGGGAAGACCCTCTGCGCAAGAGGACCCCATCTCTGCAAGGTCTGGGAAGAAGGACGTGGCTATGCCGGGACTCTGATCACCGATGAAGGCAAGTTTGGGGAAGGCAATGATGGCCAATGGTTCAAGAAAAGACTTAGCAGTCCCCTGGGGGTTCACCACGGAGGTTCAGTCCTGCTGGTGATGGAGCATGGACCCCATTTGTGCTGCTATACATTGCCAGGCTCGCGTGGCACACATCACACTGGGCACAGGCGATCCAGCTTCCTGGACACAACCACGCCAGCTCCTGGTGCACAGCCAGGGTTTCCCCGTGGTCACCTCGGGAGAAGCAGAACAGTACAGGGGCAGTCTGATTGTTGTCAGCAGAGCCTTTCTTGTTCGGGGAAACAAAGGTCTGAGCCCTTGTGCTGGTAGAGGGAGTGTGTCTGGAGTCCCCATTCCTACTGGTTTTACAGTAACATTTGCGTCTTGTTTTTCTAGGAGAAAACAGCCTGTTGGGGCCATCTTTTGAGACTTCATCTGGAGCTGCAAAGAGTAGGTGATCCCGGTTTCCAGAGAGTCCTTCTGAGGGAGCAGAGACTTTTGCCTTCATTTACCCCGCAGAAGGAAGCGGGCCCTCGTTAGCCAGCGTGCTCGGGAAACTGTGCTGCCGGAGGGGCTGGGTGGGAGTTAGGGGCAGCAGCAACGCGCTGGTGTTGCCCAGGCATCCTGCAGCAGTGATGCTTGTGATCCCCCCACCCTTGTCCTTCATACCACAGGTAGCCTGTTTCCTTGGCCCCATACATTTCACTTAAGAAATTAAGATTTAAGAATACATTTCACTTAAGAAAAATAAATAATTAAAAAAAGAGGCTAAGTCAGGCTGGGGCAAAAACAAAAAAAGACTTCTCCCCCACCACCTGCACTCACCTCCTAGAAAAGAGGCTTTCTGCTGAATAGGAAGATGGAGAGGGGCTTGAAATGGGTCCCCCACTCCCCAGGTGGTTGCTACCAGCATGGGCAGCACGACAGGGCGCTGCAGAGCCCTGGACCCCTGCCCAGGGCAAAAGGCCCAAGGGGGAGCCCAGGGCTCAAGGTGACAGTACAACTGCCACCTGTCCCTGCAGCACCCAGCACAGCGGGGTTCAGACCCAGAGGGGAATAAGCACTGACACAGAGGATGACACCCAGGGGGGGTGCCCGGTGCTGGCAGGAGCCCTGCCTGCCCCAGGCTGTGTGCAGGGAGGAAAGCCCTACCCATGCACTGGGGCAGGCAGGAGGAAGCACTGCAGGGCTTCTCAGCAGATGGATGAACCGTGACTGAGATGGAGATGAATGAAAGGGCTCCAGGAACATTTCCCGCAGAAGACAGCAGAGGGCCCAGTGCTCCTTGGACGCTCATGTGTGGTTGGGAGGGGAAGTAAACGGACAGAGAGAAAATCTCTCTGACTTGCAGGGGTCAGTGCACACAGAGTGGGGAAACCTCCTTGTGGCTTGCCTTGTCCCATGCAGTTCCCTAAAATGGCCAGTGCAGCTCCCCTCTCCATCTGAGGCCAAACCCCAGCATGGTCCCCCCTGCAGCCCTTCCGTGACATGGTTTGGGGTCGCAGTGAGACATCTGGCATCCAGCTCCCCTGTCCCCATGGTGCCCCAATCTCTGCCCAGGTTTCTCTGCAATGCCTGGTGGATCCCAGCCTCTGGCCGCTGCCTTTGCCACCACCTTTCCCTGAGGAGCTGCATTGCAGTGAGCTGGAGAGGGCAAAGGGAGGCAGTGGGTAGCTTTGGAGGAGTGCAGTGTAGAGCGAGGAGGAGAGCAGGGAGGAGTGTCACCCTCCTGCAAGAGCTGACCTGGAGCAAGGATGGAGCCACGATGAATGGTCTGGCATCTTTCCAACACTCTGGCATCTCTGCCGCGATGGTCAGGGCTGCAGAATACACCTCCAAAAACCTGCACAGGGCCAAACCCCCAGTGAGGGGCAAGGCTGGGCTGTGCAATGGTCATACGGGATTATGCCATCCCTTGGGCATGTCGGGTGGGGGGGGAGAAGGAGCTGTGCTGGGCTGAGATGCAGCCACCCTGCGCTTTCAGAAAGATATGCGGATGTCATGGTTTCAGTTGCCTCTACAAGCTCTAAAAAAGTGTAAGCTCTGGCAGCCTTGCGGTTGGGGGAGCATCAGTATCACTCTGTGGTTTCTTAGATCTCTATCTGGACCTGTCAGATATTTTGTCATAGACGCTAACAGTTCCTTCCTCTGCCAGCAGATCTGGGCACACCAAAACAGGTTCGCTTTCATGTCCCGTAGCAGGGCAGTCTCTGTCTGTGATGCAGAGGAAGGGGAGATGAGTGACTGCTACCTCATCAAATGCAACAAGGAAGAGATGCGGCCCAGGAGCTGCATGTTGGAGCCCAGGAGTGTGCGGGTGAGGTGGTGTGTGGTGAGGCAGGTGGTGGGGATGTAAAAACTTTCTACAGGCAGTGCTCCTTCGAAAGAGAAGTCCCAGCCCCAGGATCAGCCTTGGGGCAGCAGGGACAGGTCAAGGCTCAGTACAAAATGCAATTGCTATTGTAGTGAGGAGACGAGGCTGAGACACATCGCCTTGCTTTGCACCCCTACATGGATCTGGGGCATGAGCAATACATACATAAATTAGCCAGAACAATAGGCTGATTGCAATACTGGAATACATGCAATATGGGAGTAGCAATAAATAATCCCTCTCCCCATCTCCAAGACTGGGATGTCCCTTGCCAAATTCCAGCTGAGATTTTGTCCCTTGCAAAGCCTGAGTACCTGCTAGCATGTTGCTGTGCTGCCCCAAAATGCCACCACCACGTGTTTGTGACAACCCCATGGTGTCAGTCACTTGGTTCAGCTCCAGGTCCTTCACGTGCTTTTGAAGGCAGGAGTCCTCAGGGTCCCCAGGACACTACCACCCCCATCCCCCATGAGGATGACTTGGGAAAGCCATGGACTCTTGCGCACTCCAGCAGGGTCCCTGGCACAGCACATGGGGACCCTCCTGCAGCACTGGTCCCCACCCAAGGGGACATTGCAGTGAAGGGGACACTGTGGGGAGGCAGCCCTCATACACCCAGACACAAGGAGGTCTCCGAGGGTCCCCCACACATGCACATGGCGTGGGGGGGAGAAGGAGAGTGGGAGCAGAGCAGCACTGCCCTGCGGTCCCAGCTGCATTACTGGGGCTGCGAGGCAGCGAGGAAATCCCGGGGAAACGAGCTCGTGGTGCCTCGTGAATGGCAGTTGCTGCTGGGAGCTGGGCATGAAAATACCCGGAGAAACCACAGGCTGTGAGCTGGCAAATTTGGTGCCTGTTGCAGAGAAGACAGAGGTGGAAAAAGGGGAAATGATCCCTGGGGCATCCCGGGGAGCCCATCACCTCATGGCAATGGCAGTGCTGGGGGGCTCTGGGCAGACCACATCATGAGCCCCGTGACTGTGAGCGTGCACAAGGGGATGGGGGTATGCATTTGCACGAAAGCTGGTCCCTCTCCACTCCCTGGGCAGGGAAACCTCCTGCTCTGCCTTCTGCATCCCACCTTGTACCAAACCCATGCTGGCACTTGTGTTTGCCCCGTGTCTCTGGCAGAAGATGGTATTTGTAGAGTCAGACCATCAAGTCGGGCATCCCAGGCAAGCACTCCCCATACTGGCTGATGCTGGGGTGTGTTAGGAGAGGTTTGGAGGTCCTGAGCTCCATACTGGAAGCACAGCATTGAGGATTTTGTGTTTTATGGTGCCAAGACTGCCAGCCCAGATCTACAACCAGTCTCCAGGGTGCCAGGCATCCTTGCTGCCTGCACAGGCAGCAGAGCTCAAAGCGTGCCTGCTGCCCATGCTGCCCGCACTGACCCCCTGCATCCACCTTGTGCATGTCCCAGATCCACCATGGAAGCAAGGACCCCCCAGCTGGACCTGCACCGTCCTCAAGCTGTTTTGAAGGTCTGAGCACCTTTGTCCTCAAGGCCTGGGTCCTTGAAAAGGAGACTGAGTTGAGGTCCTCCTGGTCCTTCAGGGAGGATGCTGAGATGAGTTTGATGAGTACTGCTGTTGTGCTGGTGAATCTAAGTGTGAACCTGCCGCTGAAGGGTGGTTTCATATCCTGTCTTGGTCAGTATAGCTCACATGCGGGTGTTGATTTGCTCAGACTTATCTCACCTCACACAAAGGCTATTCTGGTATTTCCTAGACCTGCTGCTTCCTTTTTTTCAGCATTTCTGAGGCAAAGGTGCCATGACATCAGCTCTGTTACGCTTTGGAAACTCCAAGTGTTTGCCTTGAAATCTGACTGACGGGGCTGGCCACCGTCCCTATAAAAAGCAAGGACTGAGCCAGCACCTCGCATCAGACACAGGAGGAATCTGCTCTGGTCCTGCCTCTGCCCTTGCAGCTCATCTCTGTCCATAATGAACGCCTCTGCAGTGTGCCTCTCCATCATCCTCGTTGCTGCCCTCTTTTCTCAGGCCTCTCCTGCTCCACGTGAGTACAGCATCTCCCTCTGCTCTCTTGGGGTGGATTTTTGCTCTGACTGGCAGTGATTTTGAAGCAGAACTGGAAAAAGTTAGATGCAAAGGTTGGAAACGTGTGAATAGCTTCTCCTGCTTTCTTGGGACTGGTCTTCCTTTCTAGCATCCTTTTATCTTAGGGATGAATTTTACTGATAAGTATCAAAGTTTTCAGGTTTCTTCTCCCCTGATTTTGTTGCTGGGCTTTAGGAGTGGTCCCAGGGTGACTGAAGGGATATTTATCATTGGAAGTGAGTGCAAAACATTTAACAACCAATCCTAGCAATGAGTTTAATTAAGCTTTGGTGCTCACAGCAATTTCTTGCTGACTTTATGGGGAAACAGGAAGAGAAGAGGGCTTCACAGCTGGTTAAGGGGATGGCTGCCCATGCTCTCGGCTGGGGAATGTGCAGTTTATTGAGTGATAGACTCATGCTGGCTTTCCTGATCTCTTCCAGTTGGGGCTGACACAACCGTGTGCTGCTTCAGCTATACCTTACGAAAGCTGCCCCAGAGTCATGTGAAGGATTATTTCTACACCAGCAGCAAGTGCTCACAGCCAGCAGTTGTGTAAGTACCAGCTCCTGCTCTGGGCTCTGAGGAAAGGCTCTGCCAGCCTTTGGGCTCTTTGCTTCACGTCCAATGGGGCCAAGAGCATGGTGGTGTGAGGAGCCATACCTGGAGTAAGGGAAGGGGCAGCCACCACGGGTCCCATGTGCAGCACGTGAGCACTCATCCTCCTCAGCTGAGAAATAAGTGGTCTCCCTGGTCTCCTTGAACCATCCTGGTGCTGGGAATAAGGTGTGGGAAGGAGGTCCCTGCGTAGCCAGCAGGACCTCCCAGTGGTGATGAGCCCAATGCACATAATGTGCCACCTGCAAGACTTGCACCTGATTTGCCAGCCGCCCGCGCACTGCATCCAGGCTCACCTCCACACTGAACATGGCCAGGAACATCTGAGCATGGGGGGGTTCTCCCAGGGGACCTTGATCTCTCCCTGCCCTCTGGGTTTTAGCAGGCTCTGGAGCTCCCTGATGCTTGGGGGTTTGTGGGATGGGAGCCTGGAGGGGAGATGATCCCCTTGGGAGCTAGCTCTGATCACAGAGCAGGTCAGCATGTGCCCAGGAGGTGACCCAAGGCCCTCATGTCCTTTTCCCTCTCCGGGGCTGTAACACCTCCCTGCCTGACTTGACAGGTTCATCACCCAGAAGGACCGGGAGGTCTGTGCTAACCCTGATGCCAGGTGGGTGAAGGAATACGTGAACACCCTGGAGCTGCAGTGAGCGCTGGGAGCTGAGAGGTCTCTGCCCTGGAGAAGTCCTGCAAGACCATCCAGCAGAGTCTTGGCACAGACCTAAAAATCCTGCTGCTGAGCAACCAGGACCTGCTGAGCCACCTTGGGACCCCTGAAGTTCCTTTTGTCTTGCAAAGATGTCATTTATCCATGATAGTTTAGCCACCCTTAATGGGCAGCTGTGATGCTGGGGACCTCCTGGCCTTGCAGACCCATCTTGGCATAGCCTGCTGTGTGACATGTGGCTAAACTGTCCCTTCCTTGTGCCTCCGCTGCTAGAATGGGAGGGGGATTTTATCCCCAGAGATATTTGTGGGAAGTGGTCTGTCAAAATTAGGTAAGTGCGCTGTCACGTAAACCCAGACTGACTTTCAAGTCAGCTGGCTGAATTTTGCCATGGTACGGTAGATGCTGTAAGATCTGTCTCCTTAGCAGAGGAAGTGGTATGCTGGTTACTTACAGGATGCTCTTTGTGGAACCACATTGTTCAGCCTTGTTCTCAAAATGCTGTCTCTTGCTGGTGCCAAAGAATAAAGATTTTTTCTCTCTGTGTCAGCTCTGGAAGAGGTTGTTCCCCTCCTGCCTGGAAAAACACGGCCGACAGGACCCCATTACAACCATTTTGGGAGAGGCAGGGGAAGAACCCCAACTTCCCAGCTGGAAATGCCTTGGCCTCCTTAGCCCTAAAAACCTTCCCTTCTGCATCGCCTCCCTGCTCCCAGCACCGCAGCAGCAGCAGCCCCATCACGACTCCAGTGCCTCCCTGGGCTGTTACCTCCCAGCCGCTGCGCTGCTGCGGAGCCAGACCTCTCCCCCGGCCCTTTCCCCCCATCATATCAGTGGCCAAGGCCGGGAGCTGGTGGAGCTGGACCCGCTGGATTTGCCACTGCGGGTTTGGCAAAGAGATGTCTGGAAATCACAGGGTGGGGGTGCAGCGGCGTCTCTGCAGTGAGCTCGAAGGAGGGTGGCTCAGGGGCTGGCCAGCCAGGGCCACGTCCCCAGCACAGGCTCCTCTGGGGATGCAGCCTGAGCTGTGCTCAGCTCTGGGTACGCTCTGTTAGTGTTTTACTGCAAAAGACAGGCACCGATTATCTGCTGTTCTTCAGCTGCTTTGGGAAGGAAACCTGGATTTGGTTTAAAAAAGCACAAGAGGTCTTTTGCACCAAGTAAAACTGACAAAAGCACTTTATCAGCCTATGGTTTGCATTTAAAACTAGCTGATATCTTTGTGGGTAGAGAATGAAACTGCCGGGTCTGACCTCCCTGCTGCTGAAGCTCTGCAGGGGGGGACGGGGACCTTTGCTCTCCGGGTTCTCTCCATCAGAGCTGTCTGAAGCAAAAGCTCAGAAACTTTTGTATCACTCTTGGCCAAGAGTATTGCCACCTGGCAGCTTGTGCACGTCAAATCTTCACCTCCCAGGACATTTTCCACCATGAAATGAGCTATTCGTCACCCCTGGGAGTAATTTCTCAGGCCCCCCTCATTGCTAGCAACAAATGATCCCCCATAATTGGGGGCAAGCAAACCAGTGTGAGATACAGTGTCCGTAAAACACCCCCCAAGCCCGTTGGTGCCACGGTGGTCTGCAAATGTTCAGGTTGTCTCCTATTCTCCCGTTGGTCATCACCACCTCTCCATAGGTCTCCCTGTTTATTACCCAGCATTTTCCTATTGCGGTTCCTTATTAACTGCCTCAGAGTCTCTATTTCTGACAGGAGCCAAGGCCACAGCTCTCACCCACCGTCTCTGGGCTCTCCGCAGCCTGGGACTGTATTCTCAGCAGCAGCTGCCTGCATCAGTGCAGGGAATGGGTGCAGAAGCCTCGCAGAGCCCAAGGGTGCAGGGGAGACTCTCAGTGCCCAGGACGAGGGTCCCCAGAGAGGAGGGGGCTGCCCCAGCCATGAGACAAGGGTCAGCAAGGGGCCTTTGCAGCCCTGGTAGACCCTGCTCTGCCAGGCTGAGCTGGCAGAGCATCCTCCCAGCGAGAGCAGGCAGCGGAGGGAGCCCCGAGATATCTGTGCACCAAGAGCTGGTGCCACAACCTGAACTGATCTTGTCCCTGCATCCTGGCAGGGCACCTGCCTGCATGCTGCCCAGGTGCTGAGGGATGGAGGGCATACCAAGGGTCCCAGGGATGGAGGGGGGTCCCAAATCCTTGGTGATGACGCACAAGGCGGCACAGCCCCAGGCAGAAGAGGGTGGCTGTCCCTGGAGATGGGGAGGAAAGGTGTAGGGGAGTGGAGGTGGGTGCTGATGGGTGGATGAGGGCACCCTGCGGTGCAGAGGGCAGCGGGGCAGCAAGGAGATGCGGAGAGAAATGAGGCAGGGAGCTGTGAGGCTGGGAGCAGAGGACAGGGGCAGAGGAGGGAGAGGGAGGATGCAGCAAAGGAAGGGATCCTAGCGCTTAGGTCTGGGATGGGAAGAGCCCTGTCGGGTCAGTGGGATTTACAGGCACAGGGGCTGGGGCCCAGGGGTGCTGCCCCACAGCCCACCCTGCCAGCAGCCTTGCAGAGTGAACAAAGACCTGGCAGGAGGAGATGGGGGACGATGTGCTCCACAGGGAGCCAGGGCCCAGCTCCATCCTGAACTGGGGCTCACAGCAGGCCCATGGCTGGGTCCCCACACCTTCCCCTGTGCATCCAGGGGTGTGGGCTGTGGAGAGCAGGGCTTGGGGGTCCCAAAAGGACCACTCTGCTGGGGGTGGGTGGGAAGGGGAAGCCTGTGCATCAGGGAGGAAGTCCATCAATGCCCAAGCTCAGTGATGGAGACAGGCGTTATGAGCACAAGGCTTTATTCCTTAAAGACAGTGTGAAAACGTGTCTACGGAACAATGGTGAAAATTGCTAATCAACAGCACACCTGAAATGCCCCTTCCCTCAGGGTAGAAGAGGGGTGCCCCAGAGTAGCTCTCAAAGGAGCCCAAATGCTCTGCAGGCTGGGCAGGTAGCTCAGCGGGAGGGGTGAGGTACAAGGTTCTGTTTTGCATCCCTGCAAAGCGGCTCTGGCACAGCCCGCTGTGGCAGGAGGCAAGGGGGACCCTGGGACACGGCCCGGCAGTGGCGGGAAGCAGGGAAGGGATATAAAATCAGCCAGGTCTTCCTGAACATGAGAATAATCAAACAGTGCTCATGTTGGTTTGTTTTCATACAGTGGCTCCTTGAGCACTTCACAGAAAGCTTTTAAGCATTGCTATCCCTCACTTACAGATGGGCAAACTGAGGCACGAGCTTGCCATTGCAGAGTCAGGCTGGGTGAGGTGGGCTGATGGGGCCAGCACTCCCCGTTGGGGCCACAGGTCTCACTTCCCTGCCCACAGGACCGTGACGAGCGAGAAGTGAGCAGTCCACGACACCAAAATCATTCCTTTGCAAGAGGCGTGGAAGAAGCTGGGGCTGGCCCTGGGCTCCCGGGTGCCAGAGCTGGAGCACTGGGGGACCAGGCGGGTGTGGCGATCTCAGTGTGTCCCCAAAAAGTTCACAAATACCCAGACGGCGTCAGGGTCAGCGCAGACCTGGTGTTTCCTCCTGGTCTCCCAGATGAAGCTGGGAAGTGGGGACCAGGAAACCTTTGTGGTGGGGAAGGGATGCACCACCGCAGAGCTGCACTGAGTCACACCAGGGCTGGAGAATGTCCTTTTTGTGACCGCTGCCTGGTGTGGGGGCAGCCAGCCAAGGGGAGGTGCTGAGGTCCCTGGGCCAGACTCCTGGCTCTGCCTCAACTTGCTGCTGGCTCCCACAGGCAGGGAGAAGGACCACAGACCACAGTCCCAAATGGCCACTGCAGAGTGTGTGGTTGGTGTCTCCTGGGACAGGCACCTTCTGGGTATTTCTCTGCTGCACACCGAACACCTCACCTGGGAGCACTTTCTCAGCCGTACTGGGGCGGCTGCACCCCTCAGGATACCAGGAACAACCTCTCATCCTCCCTCCACTGGGCTCATCCCAGTGCCAGCATGGGCAGGTCCTTCTCAGCCATCTCCTTGCAACTGGAAAGCATCTCTCCTTGCCAGGACTGAGTAATGGCCAATCCCAGATAACACACCAACAAGTCCCCTCTTGATCCCAAGAGGGAGAAAGATTTGTGGGGCCAAGCCAAAGGCTTCCTGCACGGGCAAGAGCCCATACCCGCACAACAGCTGGCTGCTGGCACCTGCTGGTGGTGCAGAAATAGTCCTTCACATGTTTCCTGGAAAGCTTCTGCCAAGTGCATGTGAAGAAACACACAGCTGTGTCAGGGACGGCTGGAAGAGATTTGGGGTATGGGACTGAATCCGTATGACCAGGAGGGGACACAACATGGATGTGTACGACCAGCAGAGAATAAACACTCCCAGCAGGCCACGCTCCAGACCAAGGAGTCAGAGCAGGTCATGCCTGTTCCTCAGGCATTACAGGTCACCATCATGAGCCCTTCTTCCTCCAGGAGAGGAAAAACCAACCCAAAGACAGAGGTGGATTCACCTGGAGCAGAGCAGGATTGGGAGCAGAGGGCACCAACAAGGAGAGCAACAAGGTTTAACCAGAGAGACCTTCATGTTCCCATCAGGAGCTAAGCAGACATACAGACCATGTTTGTGCTTAGCACTGATCCATCCAGTCCCCACTTCCCACAGGGAAGCACCAGTGACGGGACATATAAATGGGTGGGTTTAGGAGAAAGGCTTCTTGAATGACGTGGAGCTGCCAGAACGTGGCCAGTGTAGGTTAGAAAGACAGAACTCAAAGAGGCTGAGCCACGAGGCCAAGTTTAAACCATCAGCTATCAAAGAGCTGCAGGGAGAGGCCATGTCAGGATGTACATCCCTTAATACAGCAGGTGCTTCAGCAACGTCGGCTAGAAATAACCACAGCTGCACTCCTGGTGTTGAGAAGAACGAGAGGAGGTGAGAACTGCCCCGCAGGGGCTGATGGAGGGGGCAGCTACAGAATCAGGTTAGGAACAGGGGCCAGCAGGGAGACAATGCAGCCATTGGGTCTGAAGGTCTGCATGGCTCACCTCCCTTCCCAGGGCTTCTCCCAGCTTCACTGGGAGAAAGGGGACAGCCACAGGGTTCAGGTTCTCAAAAAGACCAGAGAGAACCAGGCTGTCAGGTGCTTTGCCCATGGCACCATGAGGGTCTTCTGACCTTCTGGGTGCCTTCTGCCACAGCAGGCAGTGAAGGAAAAGCCTGTGGTTCATGGGGTCCAGCAGAGTCAACCTGCCAGGCCCCATGGGATCAGCTGGCCTTGGCTTTTGTCCACCTCCGTAAGCACACGAGAAACCTGATGGCTGAGCGATGGTCACCTTCCAGCAGGCAACTGGGGAGCTGAACTATTCCCTTGCGTCTCTGCTGGACTCTCATTCCTTCGGCTCAGATCTGGCTGGTGAACCACTTGGCCTTGCTGAGCCCTGATTTGTGTCTTGAGACTTGATACCTGGCTCCATGCTTGTTTGTGCACCATGTCTCACATGCGGTCTCATGGTGGACCCCATCCCAACCTGCACCCCATTTTGCAGCATAGATATCCCTGAACTGCTTGCAGATCAAAGAAACCTGCAGGAAAGGGAGTGTTGGGCTGTCAGAGTTGACATGGAGATGTGGAGAAGGGTGTCGGGGCCAGGGACTGCTCTGTAGCCATCTCTTGCAGATTTCTGTGCAGCAGGTAAGAAAGGGCTGGTCCTGCCTCAAGCCTCAAGACAGGACCATCGAGAGCAGCTGATACATCCCCTGGATTCAGCAGTATCTCTCCCCACAGCAGCTCTCCCGGCTTGTCCAAGTGTCCCCTCCTGGCTGCCTTCCCCTGCCCAGAGCTGGCAGCAGGCGAGAGGCTGCAGGCAGGCTGCTCCCTGCACATTTGACCCCTGGGGCTACGATTTCTCCTTTGCTCTTTACAGACCCCCCACCGTGGTGCTGCCCCCCCCCCAGCCCCATCCCCATGGGCCAGCGTGGACAGCCAGGCAGCGCAGGCAGGCACGGAAGCCCTGGGCAGGGCTGCCACGGTCCCCACGCAGAGGGACCTCGCCCTCACGGTGCCTGGCTCGTGCCACGGGAGGTGGGTCTGGGACATAGCGGGGAGCAGGGCTCCTGGAGCAGGCTGGCTTGGCTGCTGCTCCTGGAGCTTCAGGAAAGAAACCGAAACCAGAAAGGCTGGAGCGGGAAATTCCCATGTGTCTGGGTTCCCGGACAGGGACTGTCCGGAGGAGAGCCAGCTGCAGAGCCGAGTCCTCCTGCCTCTCCAGCCTGTCCCCTGCACCCCGGCCCTGGGGCAAACTTCAGACCCCCTCCCCAGCCTTCCCTCTCACCATGACATCTGTCCTCCATCCCCTCACAGCGCGCGGAGCCCCAGATCAGGAGCTATTTTGGGCTCCTGCAGTTCCTCTGCAGCACCAAACTCAGCTTCTCGGCACAAAAGGCGACTGAGTGTGCAGCAAGCATGGGGAGGTCAGGATGCCCTCAGGGGTAGAGGAGACCCCCAGCACCCCCTTCCCGGGATCCTCACCTGCCCACCTGCGGGCAGCAGCTCCTGTCCATCCGCCCCACCATGCAGTGGCCACTCTCTGCTCCCGTGTTTCACGGCACAGTGGGGAAGCCCTGCTTAGGGGACACCTCTCCGCAGATTTTGTCTCTCCCCCACGATGGCAAGCCCTGGACATAGAGTGGGACAAGATTTTTGCAAACATGTTGACCTACCTCATCCCTACTTGGACCTGATGCTCCCTGCTAGGACTTTGCTGTGCCAGGGGAGCACGGGGACCCTGCCAGGGGTGAGCAAGAGCCTGTGCTTTTCCCAAATCATCCTCCCAGCAGAGTGGCCAGGAGCCGTCCCCATGGAGCTGGAGAGGAGCCCTCCACGTTGTCCCCCATCACCAGCACCATCTCCTGGGACACAACATGGTGCCTGGGCTGGGTCTGCCCTTCACTGGGATGCTGCTCCTTGGGTGCCCCATGAGCCCTCCTGCCTGCAGCCAGCTTTCCAGCCTGGAAAACACAAGACTAGAGGGAAATCACAAGACAATGTGGAGGTGCTTTCCCAGCCTCAGGGTTGCCAAGTCTGACCTATAGCTGCAGGAAAAAATGAAACAATAAGAGAAAGGCTTTTTTTGCATTAGGAAGAAGAAATACTGACTGGAACAGGATGGCTGCGAGGCCAGGCCAGCTCTGGGTGACCATGCTGTTGGGGGCATTTCTCCTCAGTGCACAGAAGCAGAGGAGTGCCGAGCATAATTGCAATGGGCAAGCTGTGCCCAGCACTGTGCTTCTACCCTTGGGACCTGCTCCCTCCCATTCATGTTCCCATGCAAAGCCGCATCCTGGGAATGACTGCAGCAGTTTTGCTGGTGGCTGTTTTACCCCTGCAGCATAGCTGAACCCTTCCCTTTGTTTTACAGGTGGGAGAGTGAGGAAAAACCCCCATTGGGGTGGTCAGAAAGAAATCTGGGGTCCCTGCCCCTTTCCAGGCAGCACTGCCGGGCTCAGCAGGACTCAGTGGCACACGGGTGATGTCTCAGAGGAACAGATATGTGTGAGGAGAGATGCCGCAGGGACACTGACAGCGTGCATGTGGGTGCCTGTGGGCTTTGTGCTGGGAAACACTGCTGCTTAGCTGGCAGAAATGGCTAGCAGGGGTGGGTACAGGCAGGGAATTGTCCCTGCTCTTGTGCCCCAGCACCCTCGGCACGAGGGCGAACGAGCAGCTCATGAGCCCCAGGTGTCTGCCAGTTCCCAACACCATGGCAGCTCCGTGCCCTCTGCTTCCTCCCATCCAACCATGAGCCGCTTTCCCTGCTCCCCCCTCCAAAGCCTCTGGCAGGATTTTATCCCTTACAGCAACGTGTCCCGTCACCACCCCATTGCACACATGGCGCACTCAGGGAGCAGTCTGGGGTGCGGTGTGTGGGGCAAGCAAGCATATGGGACGTGCCTGGGGTGTGTGGAGAGCATAGCCATGTATGTAAAAGGCCCATATGTGTGTACAAACATTTCTAATTCTGTAGAGGATGTGGGGGCATGAGGTGTCGGAGGCTGTTCATATGTCTGCAATATGGAAACTTTATGGTTTTGCCACAAACCATTTCCCATCATCACATGCCATACAGAGTGTGCAGATCGGCTCAGAGTGAGGTTCTGTCTCTGTGCTGGTGAACACCACACAGAGGCACATAAAGGGAAAAAAGCAGAGGTTTTGTCCAAATTCTTTATTCTCCAGGATCATGATTTCACACGTGTAAGCCAGGGCCACCCATCATCCAACACTGAGACTCTGAGCCACCATCCCATAAATAGCATTATTATCCACAGAAGAAAGTACTGTCTATCCCATATGATAATTTCTTAAATAATTTAAAATAATAACAATAGAGGCACCCATGGGCCTTCCCAGGCCATACGTGGAGGTGTCAGGGCAGAGGGATGAGGCTGCAGACTGGTCCATGCAAGCCGAGGGCAAGTAGCAGCACCCCAACACGAGGTGTCTCGTGGTGCCCTTCCAGCAGTCTCTTGGCGCTGCCTGCAGATGACGTGGGCTCGTGCAGCTCCTGTTGCCCCAGTGTCCTGCTCCATCGCACGAACTCAGGATAACGCAACTCGAGCATGGCAGCAGCTATGCTTGCCATCTTGCTTTGCTCAGTTCTGCTTCAAGTTTTGCAGGTAACTTTGAACCCAGGTGTCACTGGGATTGGCACAGACCTGGCGGCCTTTCTTTGTGATGAACCTGTGGAACAGGGATGAGACGTATTAGATCTCTCAGACCTGCATCCCAGGACAGCCTGGATCCCCACTTTGGGGCACTGCAACAGGTTCTCCCCTGTGCCCTAAGCTGATGCTGAAACCAGCAGCTGGCTGTGATTTCCCCCACACCCATCCCTTTTCCCACACTGCCTCCTCAACTCCTGCAGGAACATCCCTGGGTGTCCCCACAAGAGCATCCCTGGCAGTCCCTGTGCAAGCCCTTTCCCCTTGGGGTTCCCCTCACCCTGCTCTGCTCCTACAGACCCCCGTGCCCACAGCCACCCTGCAGAGCTGGTTGCTCACACACGCACATCCCACAGCGGCTGCCCCCGCACCGCCCCAGCTTGTCTGCACCCAGGAGTCAGCGCTGGTACTTACACGATGGCTGGCAGGGTGCAACTGGTGCTGGTGCTGTAATAACGCAGGATGAGCCTCTGCGGGAGCTTGTGGTGTGTGTAAGAGAAGCAGCAGACTGGGAGGTCGGATCCAACTGGAAGAGGCAAGGAGAGACAATGTGAGCGTGTGCCAGGCTGTGCGTCGGAGCAGCCAGCCCATCAGCTCAGGGAGCCGTGCTGGCGGGGAAGGGAGTGAGGAATTAGAGAATAATTAAGGTTGAAATGGACATTGGGGAACATCTGGTCCAATGCCAGGAACAGTTTTGTCAGGTACTGGGGGAGATTCCCACCCAGTCATCGCTCAGAGCTTCGTTTCCCCACCTCCCCCAGCCCCAGGGCAGAGACTGAAGTCCCTAAACTATAACCAGGAATAAGTACTCTGAGCCCAGGATGGATGGATGGATGGATGGATGGATGGATGGATGGATGGATGGATGGTTTTCTAATTCTGGGGTTCCTACATGTAGCTGATGTCAGTGCAGAGTGGAGAGTGGCACAAATGCTGAAAAATTCCCAGTTATCTGCCGGGGGAGCTCAATGGAGAAATGATAATGAAGGCTCAGATCCGTTCTTCCTTCACAAATGAAAAAGCAGGACTCACCTGGGCCGGAGAAAGTTTGGGAGCAAGAGGCTGCAATGAGCAGAAGAGCAAAAAGGGCTGCAGAGACCTTCATCTTCCTGTTGGGTGAGGGCAGTCGGAGCTGGACCAGAAGCTCTGGAAGATGCGGCTCAGACTGCAGCAGCTGGATTCAGCTCCCTTTTAATAGGGAGTCCTGGAGGCAGCTGGGAGAAGCCTGAGTGGAAATTCCAGAATGATGACAGAGGATGTCACGAAAGTGAAATAGCCAAAGGGAAGTCAGAAAGAATGGGATATGGTTCACATTGGAGACAAGTATGTTGAGCTCTGACTCAGTGCTCATTTTCGATTTCATCAAATCAAAAAGAAACTAAAATGTGCCAAGTGACATGGCCACAAAGAGGAGAACTATTCATCTGAACTACAGGAGGGATTTTCCCTGTGAGTCTGTTTAGCAAAAGGCACAATGTTTGCCTAAGAATATGCAACTCGAAAAACAAAACAAAACAGGCAAGCTCCAAAGTACGCTCGTGCTGTTATGTGTTGGGTGTTTACCAAAGGTTGTTAAACTGCAGCACATGGAGCAGAGAGGTGGCTGGACTGCGGGCTCTGTGCTACCCAAAGCGCTCTGCCCCCGCCAGTCCCGCAGTGCTTGGCTCAACGGGGACCAGCGAGGAGCTGAGGCTGGAGGCACCCCTGGAGATCATCCAGTCCAACCCCTGCTCAAAGCAGGGTCAGCTGGGAAGGCTGCCCAAGACCATGTGCAGATGGGCTTTGAATATCTCCAGGGATGGAGACTCCACAACCTCTCTGGGCAACCTGTTTCTGTGCTCAGTAATAAAGTTGTGTTTGGTGTTTAAATAGAATTTTCCATTGCCTCTTGTCCTGTCACTGGCCACCACTGAGAAGAGTGGGGCTCCATCTACTTTGCTCCCCACATGCACATTGATAAGATCCCCGCGAGCCATCTCTTCTCCAGGATGAACAGTCCCAGCTCTCTCAGCCTCTCCTCCTAGGAGAGATGGTCCTGTCCCTTAATCATCTTCATGGCCCTTCACTGGACTCTCTCCAGTATGTCCATATGTCTCTCGTACTGGGGAGCCCAGAACTGGACCCAGCACTCCAGGAGTGGCCTCACCAGTGCTGAGCAGAGGGGAAGGATCGCCTCCCTTGACCTGCTGGCAATGCTCCTCCCAACACACCCCGGGAGCCTGTTGGCCCTCTTTGTGGCAAGGGCACATTGCCACTCATGTCCAGATTGGTGTCCACCAGGAACCCCGGGTCCTTTTATGTCAAACTGCTTCCCAGCTGGTCTGCACCAGTGTATGTTGGTGCCTGGGGGTGTTCTTCCCCAGGGCCAGGACTTTGCACTTCTCCTTATTGAACTTCATGAGGTTTTTGTCGGCCCATTTCTCCAGCCCAACGAGGTCCCTCTGGCTGGCAGCACATCCCTCTGGTGTGTCAGCCACTCCTCCCAGCGTTGTGTCATCAGCAAACTTGCTGAGGGTGCACTTTATCCCATCATCCAGGTCATTAAGATATTGAACGTACTGTCCCCAGTATCGATCCCTGGGGTTCCTCACTGGCGACGTGCCTCCAGCTGGACTTGGCGCCATGGATCACAACCCTCCAAGCCCAGCCGTTCAGCCAGTTCTCAGTCCCTCTCACTGCCATTTACCTAATCCATACTTCATCAGCTTGCCTATGAGGATGTTACGGGAGCCTTACTAAAGTCAAAATAAACAGTATCCACTGCTCTGCCCTCATCCACCAAGCCAGCCATCTCATCTTTGCAGGCTACTCACAGTCACCTTAACAGCCACAGGCCTCCACAAAGCAATCAAATTGCAGGATCTCACCCTGCTTTGGGGGTCTTTGCAGGCAGGAGGGTCTTTTGCCACCCCCAACCTCAGGCCCCAGGGGAGCGGGGAGTTTGCTGGAAGAGGTGGTTTGCCACACCGGAGACATTTTGCCAGCCTGAATCGCTCCCTCCAAAAGCTCCCTTGAGTCCAAGATGGATTTTCTGGCCAAAAAGGTGAAAAACGAGTGGTGGAGAACCTGCCTGGCATGGGAGAGACTGTCAAGCCTCGGCAGGTCCCGGTGCTGGAGCGGTGGCAGCGCGGTGCCGTGGCACGGGGCAGCTCCTGCCTGGGGAGCAGGGCAGAGCAGCAGCTCTGCAGGGAGAGGAGTGACCTGGGACTTCCTGACGTCCTGCCACAGCCTGGGGGTGCAGCTGGAGTCGGAGCCCCTCTCCACTGCAGAGAGGGTGCTCAGGCCTGTGGGTGGGCTCCAGGGCCTGGATTTTCATCCCCAGAAGTACAAATCCCCTGCTCGGCTACCCTGGAGCTGCAAGTGAGAGCAGTGGAGACACCATCCTTCACAAACCAGCTCATCTCTGGCAGAGACAGAAGGAAGGTTCAAGGCCCCTGCCACAGGTGATGATCTGCTCCTCCACAGGCTTACTCCCCCAGGGAGGACCTCTTTTGCACTCCTGCTTGCCTGCATGGTCTTATCCTGCGTTACAACCCAGGACACTGGTGCTGTCGGCTGTGGCAGGCTGCAGGCTCACCCTGCAGCTGGGCAGAGGCATCACCAGAGTGGCTGAGGGTGTGCTTTTATTGGGGCCAAAGACCCTGTAAGTCCTGACGCAGTATCAGGGAAGGTGTTGGATTTTGCCAGATTCATAGCAAGCTCTGGCAGGACCAGCTCTGCTTTCCCTGGGTAAGTCTGAGCAGCTCTGGACAGAGGTTCATGGCAGAACAAGAAGTGGCTCCAGCTTTCGGCTGAATTGCTGCAGAGCAAAACCAAATTATGGCTTTTTGCCACGGAAATAAATCATGCAGAAACCAACAGTGGGAGTTTTATGTTCCTCTGTGCTTGCAACTCACATGCTAGCGTGTGCACGGGGAAATGACAAATGCCGGCTGCCGGCACCGCATCGCCGAGTGAGAAAGGTTGTGGCTGCAGAAAGACAGCTTTGTGGCTAACACCAGCCAGAGACAGCTTTGCTCATGGGAACTTCACAGCTTCTGCTCTCCAGCCCGACACCTGCAAGGAGCAAGCCAGAGGGACGGTGGCCAGTGTGGTGCCATCTTGCTTGCTGCACGGAGCACCCAGGGGTGGTGGGGAGGTGTGATGGGGGTGTGATGTGATCTGCATCGGGCAGCTCTGTCCTCCATCTGGAAGCCCTGAGATGGTCCGTGGAAGGAAAGGCTCCGTCATTTACTGTTAATGAATTTGACAGAGCTGGAGCAGGAGGGTCTGCAAAGAGCTGCTGCAGCTGCAGTCGCTTGGTTGTGTCATCGGCACAAACCGATGCTTACAAAACTTACAAGCGCTTACAAAACTGCCCTTTGTCAGCTGTGAAGTTGTTTCCCCCGGAGTGCTGAGAAGCCTCCTGGAAGGGGGGACACCTCTCCCTCCCCAGCCACTCCTCTGTACTGCTGACCCCTGCCACAGGACTCCGGCTTCAAGTCACTGGCTGCAACCCCGGCTGCAACCCCGGCTGCAACCCCGGCTGCACACTCCTGCCCGGCTGCTCCCAGAGCAATTCACCCTCGCTGGCCTCCGCGGCCAGCTTCTGTTTCCAGTTTTCTGTTTCTGTACACTGTTTTTTGCTTCTCTGCCAAATCCCAGGGCCCTCTACTGTCACAGTTCCTGCGGTTTAAGTATTTGCTTCCTTTATTATTCCTGGAAATGACCCATTTTTTATCATTTCAGCCTCGCCCAGACTGGGGCATGAGATTTGTTTGGGTGCAGGTAGGGTAGAAAAAGAAAGCTAAAATTATTCAAAGAGGGAAGGATGTTATAGGGGGTGCTAAGTCTTCATCCCCTTGGATAGATAGTGACAAGGATTAGCCCAGAGGCTTTGGGAATCCTTCAAGCCCCGCCGAAACCCTGCCCTCGCCAAGAGCCACAGGTCACAAAGCACATACCCCCAGGGCAGAGGGATGCAGGGTACTTTGCTCGCGGGCAATGGTGATGGCTGTCCCCAGGCTGATGGGGAAGCCTTGTCTGCCTTCCCCTGGGGGTACAGCTCACCCTGTGGGGGCTGCACCATCCCAGCCCTGGCATCTTAGCACCATCAGAAGGACCTTGGAGCACGTAAAGGGATATTATCCCGTCCCTGTCACTCCTGCTAGCCATTTGATCCTCTTGCCCATAAGCCGACAAGCAGATGCGAGCTCTGGGGTGTGGGGTGCTCCGTTTAGGAGACGCTGGTGGTTTTGCCTGGGGCAGAGGTGCGGTGCCCCGGGGTCACAGCCTTGCCCCTCTGCTCGCAGCCTGGGGCAAAGGCGATCCCTGACCAAGTCCAGCTCCCCTCCCCTCCCACTCGCAAACCGTCCCCAGCAAGTCCCCCCTGCGGCTGCACCTCTCTGCACGGTCCCCGGGGATGCGGGAGGCCGCATGGGGAGGCTGTGGGGCCGTGGCATGCCGGGGAGCGGTGCCGGAGCTCCCCGAGCCCTCCCCTCTCCCCCGGGGATGCGGGTGTCAGGCAGAGCCCGTGCTGGCCGGGGCAGCCGGACAATGGCCCTTTTGAAGGGCACAAGCCCATCTGGGGTGGCAAAAGCCTCAGCATCATGGGGGGCAGGATGGGACCTGCGTTTCAGAGAGACACTGCAGAGTGCCCTAACCTACAAACAGCCCCCACACATGGGAAGTGGTTTGCAGCCTTGCAGTGAGCCCAAAATAAATCGTGAGGCTAGCAAACATCCGAGCTCCGCTGCAGTCTCCGTGCATGACCACCGCAGCTGGAAAGCTCACACCTCGCTGTGGAAGTGGGGCTCACACCTCCTGTGGGGTTTCCTACCCCCCGGCAGTGCTGGGGGGGGGGACAGACACCAGACTCATCTCTGCCAGCACGCTGCAGAGAGAGGGACCAAGTCAGCACTGGTGGACACAGGATCTTCAGGAGGTCTGAGGGCCGTACATTAGGGAAGTCCCCCAGCTGTGGCAATGGCCCCGACACAAGTTTAAAGGTTAACCCTGGCCTCAGCCCCCTCCGTGAGCAGGGGAAGGTTGTAATGCTTGGCCATCCCCGAAACACCCGTGGGGTGCAGCTGCCCACGCTGCGCTCTGCGGGCCACCTGCAGCCAGCCCACCCAAACCTCCTGGAGAGCTGGGCTCCAGGAACACTAATGAAAGTGAAACCAATCAATCTGTGGCTTGCTTCTTTTCCTTTTTGCTTGATTATGATGAGCACACAGGGCCCAGTGGGTTCATTTATAAACTGGTTTTGTTTTCCATCCCAGCAGAGCTCTCAATTTTCAGCCTGGTCTTCCTTGTTCTTTCTGGAGGAGCCACCAAAGATCTGAGTGAGGTGGGCTGTCCTCCAGGGCAGAGGATGCAGCCCCAGCAGAGACACTTCGTCTGGTCCTCCCAGGCACTTGCAGGGTTTGATGGATGCTGAGGCGTGTGAGTCGGGGGTGTCCCAGCCCCTGGAGCCGGGAGTTGGGGCGAGCCAGGAGCACAGCCCCACAGCCGCTTCCCTAAGGCTCAAAAATTGCTAAAACTCAAGTTTTCCCTGTTTCTTTCTTCTCCTTTCATGCCAAGGATGGAGGGGGGGGGGGAGCAAGGAGGCTTTTTTATTTCACTTTAATTTGCTTTGAAAGACAGTACACTTAAGCCTCTTTGGTTTGTTTTGTTTCAAAAGAAAGGCCAGGAAAAATTTGAGGCATCAGCCAATAGCAAGCGATAGTATTCCCCAGGATATTTTTTCCAGAAAATGCCCTTGCTGGCGGATGATTGAACCTTTAATGAGATACATTTTTCTTATCAGCTACAAACATCTTCCTGGCGTCACACAATTTCAGGGAAACACCAAGGGGTCTCTTGTGCAACGCAGCCAGCAGTGACCGGCGCTTGCTCATGCCACCCGGCCAGGATGGCCATGCTCTCCCCTTCACCCGGCGCGGGGGGAGACAGATGGTTCCCAGTCACTCCCACATGCACAGGTTCCCACTGGAGCCAGTTCCGGGACATGACGTCATCTCAAAAATTCCAACATTTCTCCAGAAATGTCAAGAATGGTGGGGGTGAAATTTCTGGACACTTATGGAAAATCACCGGTGCCCGAGCTCTGAGCAGGGCAGGATGGAGACCGCTGCAGGTGGAAGCGGAGCTTGTCCTAGAAACAGTTTCTGAACTCGGGACATTTTTAAGTACTTCCTTTTCCGAGAGAATCCTGACTCCTCAGCATTAAAACCTGCTATAAATAGCAACTTACATCAGCCAGTCTCACCATTTTTTTCAGGGTTCCCGTTTCATTCAAGATCGAGAATTTCCCTATTTCTGCTGTCACTGAATTTATTTTGGGGAGTTGCTTTACTTAGCACTTTCTCCTGGGATTTTTTGCAGAATCCCTCTATGCAAACTGGTGCAACATCAGCCAGACTGCTTCAGACAGCCCGTCCTGCCGACTCCAAGCACTGCCTGCCGGCAGTGGGGGCAAGGAGAGACCACAGGCTGGGTCATGGAGCCTGAAAACAGCTGGAGCCACAGTGGGAACACTTCCACCTTACACCACCGTTTTGCTCTGCTATGAACCTAATTCCCCCTGAGGTGCTCCAGCCCACTCTTCCGTGGCCGCCTCTCCATCTCAGAGCACCTCCCGGGTTAGATGGTCCTTCATCCGAGACACGCAGCTTCCCCTCTTTCTAAAAGGGGGAAGAGCTAGAAAAAATTACTTTCTCATTTCTTCATGACTGGAATGCAGGGGAGTGGGTAAGGAGACATTTTTAGGAGCGTGTTGCAACATCTCAGGGCATCACTGATATGACTGTAGCCTCCCACCTCTATCCAGCCTGCAAAGAGCTGGCAGAGTGGGGGGTTTTGTCAGATTTCTGAGGAAAAAACAGACCCCTGGGAAGCAAACACCCTGACTTTGGCGTTATTTTTGGCTTTCAGCAGTAGAAAAGTTTCAGCCCTTATCTGGCCCCTGTAACACATGTTATCTAGGCTAAACTGATCCTAAACTGACTCAGCTAAACTGAGAAAGTTTTGATTAATTAAAAAATGGTCCCTGACGGTCCAAAATAATTTGGCATCTGCTTGCTGACAAAGGTATAAACGCTGGGAGGTTTTCAGCTGCCTGAAACAGAAAAATATCTCATTGAAAACATTTGAATAATCAATGCAGGTTTCCAACAAATTCTCTGTTCTAATGAAACTTGTTTTTTATCAGAATATTTCTGCACCATAAATGGTATTTCTCCTGCCTGCCCTACCCACATCGTGTGCCTTGGGAGCAGGACAGGACCAGATGGCTGTAGGTGGTAGATCTCAAGGCATGACCCATGAATGCTTGAAGGCACAATCACAGGGAACAGTCAGAGGCAAACCACGCTCTTACGTACATCTACAAGTTATATTCCCTGAGCAACCAGACAGAGGAGCCAAGTAAGCCGGCGCGAGCTCAGAGCCAATTTCTGGTCCAGCTGGTGTCCGGCTGAATGCCAGGTTCCCACCTCCTGCCTGGCTGGGCATCTTGCCTGCGGAGGCAGGCTCTCTCCTCATCCTCCCAGGATATTTGGGGACAGGCAAGCTGACGAGCGGAGAGGGGAGTGGGGTCTGAACTGATGGGTGAGCCTGCAAGGTGCCTCTCTCTGCAGATGGCAAAGGGAAGGATGGAGAGGGGACCAGCTTGGCCACGGTGCGGCCAGGAAGGAGGTGATGCTCAGCTTGGCAAGAGCCACATTTGCTCCATGGGGTAGATCTGCCCTCCCCAGCCAGGGCGAGGGGCAGGCGTACCACCACGGCTCCCAGCAGGAGCTTCCCTGAGGGTGAGCCACCTCTGGGACTTCTCCTGTGCAAGTCCAGGACCACGTTGTCCTCCAGACTCCTCTCTGCCTGCACGGAGCAGAGCAGTTAACCTGCACGGAGCTAACCTGCCGCGGCTGGCAGAAGGGGAGGCAAGGCAGCTGATGGCCGTGAGCTGCCCTGCCTCCCCTTCTACCAGCCGCAGCTGGTGGAGGGCTGTGCGCACCATGTGGAGTTGGAGTGATATTTGGAAAACACCAGGTGATTTACAGAAGGTGCCTGGGTCAATAACTGGGAGCCTTTAACAGAAACACGATGAGTCGGCGCCCAGTGCTGCGGTAGGGGTGCAGAGGTGCTGGTGGTGCGGTTGGGTTGCTCTGCTTTATGTTATAGTCTTTCCACTGACTTTCAGGTAGCATCTGCCAAGACATCACCATTCGGTGGTGTCTTGAAAATAATGAAATGGAGACATTTCCCAGAAATGTGTCTATTACCCTGTTGAGAAAAAATGTTCTTCTAGGAACATCTCATTACAGCTGGACAGCCCTCAGCTCTTCCCAGAGCATCCATCACCTCTCCTCCTCCTCAGGGACAGAGAGGTGTTTGGTAGACCTCCATGGCAGTCTGTGTGTAGGCTGGTGGCTTCTTCCCAGTGAACCTGGGGGTACTGGTGGACAAAAAGCTGGATATGAGCCAGCAATGTGTGCTCGCAGCCCAGAAGGCCAATCGTATCCTGTGCTGCATCACAAGAAGCGTGGCCAGCAGGTCGAGGGAGGGGATTCTGCCCCTCTACTCCGCTCTGGTGAGACCCCACCTGGAGCACTGCGTCCAGCTCTGGAGCCCTCAGTATAAGAAGGACACAGACCTGTTGGAGCGGGTCCAGAGGAGGGTCACAAAAATGATCAGGGGGATGGAACACCTCTGCTATGGAGAAAGGCTGAGAGAGTTGGGGTTGTTCAGCCTGGAGAGGAGGCGGCTTCGGGGAGACCTTACTGCAGCCTTTCAGTACTTAAAGGGGGCTTATAAAAAAAGATGTCGGCAAACTTTTTAGCAGGGCCTGTTGCGACAGGACAAGGGGGAATGGCTTTAAACTAAAAGGGGGTAGATTTAGACTAGAGATAAGGAAGAAATGTTTTACGCTGAGGGTGGTGAAGCACTGGCACAGGTTGCCCAGAGAGGTGGTGGATGCCCCATCCCTGGAAACATTCCAGGTCAGGTTGGACGGGGCTCTGAGCAACCTGCTCTAGTTGAAGATGTCCCTGCCCACGGTGGGGGGGTTGGACTAGATGACCTTTAGAGGTCCCTTCCAGCCCAAACTATTCTATGATTCTATGATTCTAACCGTCCCTGGTCGCAGCCCTTGCCCAGCCCTCGGAGAGCTGTAAGCTCTTACTCTCTCCCATACAACATGGTCATTCCTCCTTGTCTGTGGTCATTACAATTTTCTCTCTTCTTCTGAGACTGGATACTCTTTTCTTTCTGGACATCCCAGTTTCTGCCCATGCCCTTGCCCCGCAGTTAACCTGCTCCTCATCTTCAGAAGCAGTGTCTTCTTCCTCACCCTGCTCCTGGAGCCCCTCCTGCCTCATCATCAGGGTCACAGTCAACGTCTCCATACTTCTTTTGGGTCTCTGCATCTCCATGCCTAGCACTGACAGGCCTCACCTATCAGTAGCCCTTGAAGTTTAACTGTCTGATCTAAATTGGTCATTAGGGTCTCCTTTTGGGACCTAGAGTGGGGCAGGACCTCGAGGACATAATGCCCCATCTCAGCTCTCCTTTCCCTTAAACTGAGGAGGAAACTCAAGTGCTTCAGCTTCTGGGACTCTTATTTCATGCCCACCACTACCTGTGCTGGTGCCTGCAGTGCTGTCACAGCTGCAGGACATGCCCTGAGTCCCCTCAAGCTATGTGAAACGTGTACAGGACACAGAGCCCACTCCTGCTACTGGGGCAGCATGGGCTGTGCAGATGTGGAAGGGAAACAGTCCATGGTAGAGGAGACCTCAGTCCCTTTTTCCCTAACCAGCCTCATCCCATCCATGCTCTTCAGCCCATTTGCACAGCTCTTGGAAGGATGCACTCTTGCCTCCAAGTTGCTTGAGGAGGTTGGGTAATAGGGGCCCGTTGACAAATGCAGGAACCTCCATAGGGGAACTTCTTACTAAGGGACATTCATGAAAGAAGCAGAAATAGCAATGGTGATTCTTTCATATCCTGTGTCACTGGGGAGGCTCTGAATTGAGGAGGGAGCTTCGTCCTTCCGGCGCTGGGGCTGCTGCTCTGTTCCACCACGAGACTGCACCATGAGCAGCCTCCTTTCTGGGGGAAATTCCACCATGCCTACGCAAGCTGCTGCACAGACCTCCTCACCCCATAAATTGTGGAGCTGCTGACTGTCTCAGCATCAGACAGAAAAGAGGCTTTCAAGCTCCACTTGCCTGCTTCAGCTCCTACCACCACTTCTCAGCTGACATGAAGGTCTCTGTGGCTGCCCTCGCTGTTCTCATCGCCGCCTTCTGCTACCAGACCTCCGCTGCGCCAAGTAAGTCCGGGCTCTCCACCTCCTCTCTAAACGGGGACAGGAAAGGTGTCGCTGCTGGGACAGGGTCCCTTCTGCCAGGCCTTTCACCCCTGGGTCCCTTCCCATGTCAGACGGCCCTCTGGCAGGTGCTCCAGGGCCACTGGGGCTCTCCTGCCATGGGAAAGGCACAGCTCAAAGCACAGCACGGGCTGTGTCAGCGCCAGCTCAGGGTGAACCCAGAAGAGAAAGAATCAAAGGAAGAAGAAAAAAGGCCCCGTCTTTTCTCTTCCTCTTCCACGTCCTCCCCACTCCCCAGACCCGGGGGTCTGCGGTCTCAGCTCCCTGCCCCTGCTCCCCATCCCTTGCCACTGCTGACGACCGTCTTTGCCCTTCACAGTTGGCTCCGACCCGCCGACCTCCTGCTGCTTCACCTACGCCTCCCGGCAGCTGCCCCGCAGCTTCGTGGTGGAGTACTACGAGACCAACAGCCTGTGCTCCCAGCCAGCCATCGTGTAAGTCCTCTCCTCCAGGGTGGTGGTGGGCTCCATCCCTTTGGGCTGAGGATCCAGAGAGGGAAAGACCCCTTTTCAAATGACAGGGGATGGAGGCTGGCCCCGGGGACAGGAGGGATGGGGGGCCAAGAGGTGCAAGGTGATGATCCATGGGCTCAGCGCACATCACTGTCGGCACATCACTGCCAGCGTGATGGGCATGATGTGCTGAATGCCCAAATTCTGCTGATCCTCAGGAGAGGCTGGGTTTGAGGCAGGATTCCCCTTCAGTGCTCTCCCACCGAAAACTTATCTCTCTGCACCCCACAGGTTTATCACAAAGAAGGGCCGTGAAGTCTGCACCAACCCCGAGCAGGACTGGGTCCAGCAGTACGTGAACGAGCTGGAGCTGAACTGAGGTCCCGAGACAGACCCTGCCACCCTGCATCCCCCAGCCGCCAGGACGAGCGAGCCACAGGCAGCTGTGGGCTCCGCTGGAAATGCTTCAATGTCATTTAAAGCTAGTTAGGAAATTGAAAATGTTCCAGAATCTGACTTTAGTGTTTTGCTGTTTAATTTTTTATAGGGGAGGGATCAGGTGCAATAACTCCACTTCAGACAAATAAGAGTATTATTTAATAGATATATTTTTTTAAATGAAGACTCATGCTCAGGTTATATTTTCTGTATTTAATTAATTGTATTTTTGATGTAATATTTAATTCAAATTTTGAGAAATAAATATTTTTGTAAGAACTTTCTGTCTTTGCCTCTATTACAATTCTTTGCGATGACAATAGCTGAAATTATAATAGTGACAACATGTTCTTTATTCCCTTTTCTGTCAAAACCCCCACAAGCTTTCCCTATCCAAACGTGCTGTTTTGCAAAATAAGAAGAGAAAAACCATGAAGGAGGAGGTGTGAGAAGGGCATAGATTACATTCAGGTAGCTTGGCTCACTCTTTTTATAAGGTATTTAATCACTACTCATTATGACTACTGGCAGCTAGTTAAATTCCATGGCTGGCCCCATTATAGTCAATTAAAATGTTACCTTTAGGGGCTGGAATTTAACGTGCTGGCTGTTTCAGGGAACGTTTTCTGAGAACTGCAGCTAAAATGGATCAGCTATTCCCAGAGCTGAGAATGGAAAAAATATGTATCACTACAAGATTTTTTGAACTATTTCATTAAACTCTCATTTAGCTGGGACATGAGGCTTAGTAGATGTGTCCTTCTGATGAGAAAAGGTGCATTTTCTCCGTGCCTCCAAAACCTGCCCATCTCTGGAGATGCCTGTCCAGAGATGCAGTGTGCCCCTGCAATCACCTTGCCAGACCCCAGCCCCAGGGCAGGATCTGCCCCTGCAAGGAGACATCTCCACTGCAGCCCTGGGGCTGGTCTCCCACCGGAGCTGAAGGAGATGGAGCCCACACCACTGATGGCATTTAGATTGCTCTGATCAGCTGTGGGCATGCACTGTTGGATGAACAACGAGGGTTTGGCTTCCTCCTGCCTGGACCTCTGGTGTCTATAGGGCAGCCCAAGGGAAAAGGCTCAGGTCAGAGACTCAGCTAACCCCACAGCATTTACACACGGAATTTGGGAGGACAGACATGAACATGGGTGAGACATGGGGTAGCAAGGCAGGAAGGGGGCTCCGGGGGATGAGGGTGAAGATGAGAAGACAGAGGGCGAGAAGACAGAGGGCAGAGGCTGGGTGGAAGCTGCGCAGCAAGAGGAGCCTCAGGTGGGGCTGGAAGGGACCAGAGGGACATGGGTGCACTTGGGGGAGGAAGCAGCGTATCAGTTATGTCAGGAGCCTCGTCACTTCGGGAACTGCAGCCCCCAGCTCCTCAGCCCACGGGGTGGCGTGCACCCCATCAGTCATCCCGCTACAGCAGTGACTGCACCCAGCTTAAAAAAGCATCCGAGGAGGAGTGGGAGTGAAATGGAGAGCTGTGTCAGTGAGCAGGACCCAAGCCCACTTCCCCCAGGAGCTGCTGGGAGGGAGCCCATGGCTGTGTGGTTCGGGTGGGCATCACCATGAAGGTGGCTGTGCCTTGATGACAAGGAGCTGCTCCTGCATGCGAGGGCAGTGGCTTTGGTCACAGCCCTGACCCCCTGGGCATTGCAGGCCCCAGGGCCAGCTCCGGGAGCAGGGCTCACCGTGGCCACACTGCAGGTGAGGACACCTTGGCCATTGGGTACCAGCCAGCCCCGTATCTGAGTGCCGGAGCCCGGTAGCTTCACCCTGAAGACTGAGATTGGCACAAAGGTGAGTGCCCAGAGCTGTCCTCGCTCCAGGGAAGAGCAGGAGCAGGGGACAGGACAGGGGAGACCTGCAACGGGGTCACCCCCAAATGGCTTGAGCCTCCACAGTCCCTCTTGGATACAAGCCCCATCTGTCCCTGTGGCACTGGGAGCAGCCCCGCAGCCTTGGGGTTTCTTGTCGAAGGACCCACAGTGCAGGGTCATCCGCGGAGCACCATCCAGCCCGTGCACTGTTTGAGCCTCTTGCAAACAACCCCATGCTCCAACGTCCTTAGCAACCCGGGTCACATTCAAGCCACCCACAGCAGACACCCACCCTGGGTACCTCAGCTAACTCCTCACCGCTATTCTGGGAGCCTGCAGGGAGTCCTGAATTGCTCATGTCTTTCTTGATCTTACACCCACCTACGCGTGACAGCTCAGAGGAGCCCTTAAAGTGCATGCAAGGAATACAGCGCACTCGTTAATCCACACCCCCGGGCACAGAGGTGTGAAGGAAGCCCGCACGAGCAAGGCAAAGGCAGCCAGCAGCTTTCAGCAAGCTGGCAGCTGCCTCCAAGGCCTGCAAGCAGCAGTGTGAGCACGGAGAAAGCATCCCTGGCTATCTTCAGAGCCACCAGGTTTTGCAGAGGAGGAGGAGGAGGAGAAGTGCAGGAAGGTGGCTCGGAGCAGGGACAGGCAGGCAGGGGCTGCAGTACCCATGTCACCATTAGCTCAGATCTGCACCCAGGGATTACCCTGTCCAGAGCAGGAGGGTAGGGGATATATTTGCCATATACATTGATGCAGCTGTTTGAGGCCGACCTTGCTGCTAGAGCTGAGTGATGCAAGAAAACCCTCATATCGTGCAGCCTTTGGAGGAGCCCCGGGATGCCCCGGTGCTCATGCATGGGTCTCAGGGGCTAATCATGATGCTCATCCCTCCCAGAAACAGCCTCGCGGGGTGCTCAGGGAGCACCCACTGGAGATGGGGCAGGTGAACACAAGAAGCAGAGGACACTAAGCCGGAGGCAGCAGATGAAGAGAAAGGGGAGGCTGGGACTCAAGAGGAGGGTGGCTTGCAGGGGGTTTCCTCTGGATTCAGACCAAGACAAGAGCAATGGTGTCAAGGGTTTCAGAATTTGTAAACTACTAAAAGAGAGACTCATCCCGAAACCAGAGTGTGGTATTTACTGAATATTTTGTGCCATGTATATAAAAGTAAATATTTTTAACGAAAACCCTGAGAAAGCCTAGCTGTGAACAAAAATAAAATCATTACTATGATAAGAATTACATCATTATTACAATATACATGCACATCTCTATATATTTGTTGTTTATATCACCCTGGTGTGTCCGTAGGCATATTGAGGTACAACGACAACCAGGGGAGTTGGAGGTCGGAGTCAAGCGTTGCACAGAAGGAGCTGTGCTGTGCTGATGGAGATACGGATTGATGGCAACCAAGGTTCATGGTCTGACAGCTTTTACATCTCCACTTTTTCAGAGAGGTATTAGACACCCTGAAGGCAAAATGCCCATGTGCTCAGAACTGCTAGCTCTGTGCCTTCCCCACCGTCCCAGGGCCCCGGCTCGCCGCAGGGAGGGGAGGCTCAGTCCTCCACCTGAAATGGCTCTTCCCGACACCAAGATGGGGGAGCGTGTCTCTTCTGGGGGGCCAGCACCCAAAAAAGGCACGTAAAAGTGGATGGGTTTGCATGCTGCATACAAAAGTAATGTTTTCCTAAAGTAGCGATATATCCCAGACTTCCAGGGCTGAGGAAGACACGGAAGTATTATGCTAGAAATGGTGCCTGGCTATCACCTTCCCCATAATGGCCAACAGAAGGCAGAATTGGCAACGAAGCCCCAAAAGAACATTTCTGCTCAGTTCTTAGAAAGACGCAGACAACTACTCACATCCCCCTAAGATGACGATCCACTGTACTAGAAGAGAAAGAAAGATGTTAACATTTCTTGAGAAAACACATTTCTAAAACTGCAGGTCTGTAATTTTTGCTGCAGAGAATCTTGACAGGGGACATAATCAGCATCTCTGGGTGACCAAACTGCCCCAGAAGCTAAAGCCTAAAAATGTGACGTTAATCTACCGATGGCTCAGTAAAACAGCTCCCTGATCACCCAACCCCAGCCCACGGCTGTTCTGCCAGACATGGTATCCCGAGGGATTACTGCCTTCGGTAAAACCAGACACCTTGAACAGATCAGTCCTGGGACCCACCACAGCAAGCGACTGTCTCGACCCAAATGTCCCTGCAAAATATATGTATATGCCTATGTATATGCCCGTCTTCCTTCAGCATATGGAAATCAAATGGAAATGGTGTGACTGTGATTAGCCTGGCACATACAGGTCAGCCCCTTTGGTAATAAATAACCTTATGACACCATGTGAGGGTCACCAGCTTGCTTGGAGCTGGGGAGCTGGGAGCTTGCGGGAAGACCCACCTGCTCCGGTCAGACTGCGCTGTGCCGTGCAGCCATCCCTCGCGGCTGGGGCGGGTGGTCCGAGCAGGACCTGGTCCTTGCTGGGCAGGATCTGCGTGGAGGCCAGAGCCAGGCAATAAACGCATTTCCACCAAGGACAGGGGCAAGCTCGACTTGTCATGACTTAAACAGAAAAACTGCTTGCAAATAGCTTTAGGAACAGCTTTAGCTTTAAGTCAGCAGGGAGCTCTAAAAGCCAGGTCCCAGTGCTCCTGGCTTTTCTCTAGCTGCCCATTGCGAACCAGTCTGGGTATCTCAGGGCAGAATGGTATCTGCCCCGAGCAGTTTCTTAGCTGCAGGTGAGTTAGAGTCCACCAGATGGAAAATTATATAGCATATTCAGAGCTATCTCATGCCTTCAACCTTGACTCTCCTTCCTGGGAAAGGCAGATTCATGATTTCTAGGAACGCTTTGGATGCTGCATCAGGGTTTCACATCCTTTCTGCTCATTCATTTCTTCCCCCTCTTTGCAAGATCTCCAAACTGTTGCACTTCCTCCCACTTCTTCTGAAAACACTCTTCAACCATCCGGCGCTGCAGCAAGTGCCACCCATCTGTCACCTTGCCATGGTCAGATTGCTCTTGCTTTCTGGACAGTTTCCATCCCACCACCTCCTCCTGCTCCCGGTTCAGTGACATTTAGCCTGGTCCCTTCCCAGCTGTCACCCTGCACAACAGGTTTCTTTGGCTGTCCTCACCACTGCCCCCCATAACTGCCTCTGCTTCCAGCCCTCTGTCAAGACCTCAAAGTTCATGTACTTTCTTATCTTCTCAGGCTCCATAAACTCCCTCTGTAAGATCTCCATGGAGGTCAATGAGCTGCAGAGCCCACTGAGACCCATTGCCCTTCTCCTTCCTGGAACATGGCAAAGCTGGGTCTGGGCTCTTCTGGCTGGTCTCCTCTCTGCCATGCAGCCTCCAAAAGAAAAAGCCTGCAGCTGAAGGGAGGAGGGTGGGACTCCCCAAAACGCAACAAAACTCAGCCGAGAGGAACTGCTATCTCAGGTCCAGCATCATTTTTCACTAGGAGACTCCTAAAGCACCATTCAGGACAGAGAAATTGTGCTAGGCATCTAAGACCATGCTTTATCAAATCTCATTTTATTTGAATTGAATTGGTCTTTAAACTAAGCAGCTTCATTATTTTTGTCTGAAGGGCACGCTCCACAGCCACTCCAGCTGGCAGTCGACGGCTGCTGGCATCACCTCTGCCCCGTCTGCCCCCAGGGCAGTGTCTCCTGCCTCCTGGCCCTGTGGACCACAGCCACTTTGGTTTAGATGAGTAGGACTGGCTGATGCCACAGCTGAGCTTAAGGACCTGAGAGCTTTTCCTCCAGCAACACGATGGCAGACTGCTTGAGGCAAGAGGCTGGGGCAGCAGTACAGCCTGGAGGAGAAGGGATGTCCCGGGGGATGGAGAGACCAAAGGTGACCTTTGGAGACATCAGCAGAGGCTGGGTTATTTTTCTTTCCCTGGGTTTTGCAGCCCCCGAAGTGCCCCCACCCTGGGGTGTGCAACACACAGCTTCCCACGCTTGGAGACTTCCCACCCACGGAGCTTGTGAGGGGCGGCGGAGGGGCTGGACCTACCAAACTGGAGGTGATCTCCCTTCCAGGGGACAAGAGAGAGCAGCCCAGGAGCCACCAGGCAGTGCAGTACCCACACCCATACAGATGTCCCCTTGCCTTCACCCCAGGCCCCAGCACCGCGAGGCTGAAGCATGGCCAACTACACAGGCAGCTGCCGCTACCAAATCCCTGCCTGGCAGGTGCCCGGCTTGCTGCGGTGTCCCGCTGGTGCCACAGCGGGATCTCTCGAGGACCCTCTGTGGGCCGGAGAGGACCAGGTCCAGCAGCACCCTTTGCCCTCTGAGATGTTGCGGATTAGCTGGGGCTAACGAGCGGAGATGGACGTGCCACAAAACCACACTGTTAACCACACAAGGCTCCCCAAATCAACCCTTTATTGCCTTGTTCCAGCACAATTCACACCAAAATCAGCACTATGCAGCAGGCTGGGTGCACATCCTTCTCCAGCAGCCCGTGAGATGAGGAGCAGGGCAGCGGTGGTCAGCGGGCTCCCCTGTCCCCATTGGCAGCACAGCGGCTTATGGCACATCCCCGCTGCAAAGTGCCCTTCCCAGCACGGGCATGGCACGCGGTGGGTGTCACACCTGGCGGGTCACCCCCAGCAGCCAGGAGCACGCGGGGACCCTGCCATGATGCTCACCAAGGCACACAGCGGTGCTGCCCCGCTCACGGGAGGAGCCGGTCGGGCTCCCAGGTCTCTGCCCGCCGGTGAGAAGCCAGGGCAGCCACTGTCACAGGATGATGCACCCGGTCCCCTGCGTGTCCCTGACCCAGGAGATCACCAAGGGCTCTGCATTTCTGCCCCCCAAAAAGGCACCCAGGAAGAAGAGAGGCCGGAGGTTCCCTGAAAACTTGTCGGTGAAGGTATAAACGTGGGAGCGGTCACTCACATTGTAAAAGGAGATTTCTCCTGCCTCATAGTCCAGGAAGATCCCGATGCGCCGGGGTCTCACGCTCAGGGTCAGAGGGGAGACAGGCGAGGTGAGGGCCTCATAGTTGCCCCCGTTTTGCAGCCGCAGCACCCAGTAGCCGTTGTTTGGGGAGAAGACGACGTTGCCTTTCCGGCTGGCAGACTCCCTGCACAGCCCCAAGCCCCACTCGGGCTTGTCTCCCACCTGCACCTCCCAGTAGCAGCGGCCTGAGAAGAAGACCTGACTCCCCAGCACCACTGGAGCAGTGCTGAACCTCTTGGGGTTGTCGAAGAGGGACAGAAGGAGCTTCTTGCTCCCGCGCCGCACGCTCTTGCGGTCCTCAGACAGGGTGAGCTCAGAGTGCGCCGTCTCGGGGTCCAGAGTCACGTCCACTGGAGTGAGAGAAAGGTGGAAGGCCAGATGGGGCTTCAGGGGTCTGCAGGCGTGGACACGAGTGGGTACCTGCGACCTAGATGCTGGCCTCCCCCAGATCTTCCTACCTCCCACATTTACTTGCTTGTGCCTGTGGTTTTGCACAGCTCCCAGCACTGCCTGGCAGTGGGGAAGTGCAATACAGATAATCATGCTAACCATAAACCACATCAAAATATTTGGCATCTGGCTGCAGAGCAGAAAAAGAACGAGGGTGGCTCCGCAGCCCCCAGCACAGCTTCAGAAACAGCCAACACTGAAAGCAAGAGTTCGCGGGCAACACGGAGCCTGAAACTCCTGAGTGACCTCCTAGGCTTCAGGGTCACCTCACAACCCATCCAAGACCAGAACGAGGAAGGTCTCCCCACCATGAAACCAGCCTGAACTCATCACTACGCAAACTGGGACCAGCTGGGACCAAAGCTTGTTGAAGAAACTTCCCCATGCCCCAGGGTATGGGGAGGGGGGGGGAGACCGGAGCTCAAATGTGCCAGGAGCTAGCACAGAAGCAGCCCCCTTACCTTTAAACTTCTTCAGCATGTCCCTCATGCCCAGGCAGCGCTCAGGGATGCTGTAGTTTTCCTTCAGGGTCACGGACACAGCCTTGGAGGACGGGAACTTTACCCCCTCGCACCTGAAAGGAGAGCGATGCCCGTGGGCTGTATCCAGAGCCCACAGCACGGCCAGTCTCCTGCTGGGGGGGGATTTAATGCTTTTCTGTTGGCTGCACAGATGCATCTCCTCCCTTGAGCTCTTCGGCTGTGAAGAGCACTATGGATAACCGCTTGATTATCGGCAAGCCCAATGGGACCAGAGCTAAATGATGCGGGGAGCGGCAATGCCAGTCCCTGGGAAGGAAGGAGCAAGGCCAGCCAGGCAGTCCCCTTAGGAGGGGACACATCTCACACACCACAAGGCCAGGCGAGGCCTTGGCTCTGGGGCCCTGGAAGAAGAGGATGGAGTCTCTTCTCCAGCCCCCGCTGGTCTCAGTCCCTCCTTTGTCAGCCCCAGCGAGGACCAAACCAGACGCTGGGCAGGGAGGACAGGGAGTGGCTGGCATGGAGCGGACACGAACATCTCACTTAGAGCCTGGAGGTAGCCAGGATGGTAGGAGGAACAAGCACGGGTACCTACCTGCTCAGGACGCTTTTCATGTCCTAGAAGGAGAAGAGAAAAAACATTCTGAGTGTGGGGCTCCAGAGCCTCATGCCCACCAGCCACCCACCCAGATGGCAAAGGCATCGGGGCTGAGTTAGTGGGGCCGGTGGCATAGCTTGACCTTGAGCAACCCGTCGGCTGGCTGCTGGGTCTTCTCCTTTATCTCCAGGATCAGCTCCTCCAGCAAGGACTTCTGCTCCACCAGCCTGGCCAGGTTTTCATTGATCATCAGCAGAATCCGCTTCTCCTCCTCCTCCAGCTTCTGGAGCAACAGCTTCTCCTCATCAGCCAGCAGCCGATGCAGCTTCCCAAACTCGCTCACAATCCTCTCCCGCTTTTTCTTCACCGTCTCCTTGTGATAAGAGGATACACAGGGTGAAGCGAGGCAACGTTAGCCAGGCAGCCAAGACAGAGCCTGATTCTCTGGCATCCACGCCCGGCATCAGGCCCTGGGAAACCACTGCGTTTTTTTCATAAGCACGTTTATTTAAAAAAAACAGCCAGAGGCTAACTGCCGTGCTTTCACCTCGCCTGAGCTCCCACTCAACATCCTCAGTTTACCAGCAGTAGGACTTTGCCCCGGGCATTTCTTCCCAGCTGGACCTCAGATGTCTAGTGATGTCTCGGTGCAGCACGGAGGGGCTGGGGGGGGACTGCTGGGCTGCAAGGAGATGCCATCGGGTGTCGGGGTAGGTTTTTATTAGATGTGATACAAGTCATCCCTCCAGCTAGATTCAGGCTAACCCGCTGCTGGGGCAGCCCGGAGGAAATGCTCCATGTCTGGAAAAACCCACAGCAATGGGAAAGAGGTGGAAGAAGCCCCGGGGCTGGGGAGAGATGGAAAGGGGGAGCCAGGGAGGACTCTCCGGGTGTCTGAGAGCTCTCACTACAGCCAGCAACAGGCAGGGTCTGCCAGTGCTTTAGGGTTTTTCGCCTGAGCCCTAAAAATTGGCACTTTGCTCGAAACCTGAAACACCAGGAAAACACGCTGCAGTTAGCTAGGACCATGAAACCTCAAAATCCAGAAGATAAACGAAAGGATACTGAACTGCGTTTATTTTTCTGTCCAAGCACGTGATTTCTTGGACCTGAGTCACGAAGGCTTGACAAGCCAGGACGGTCGCAGCCACTTCCCCCCCACTGCTCACAAAAAAAGGACATTTTTTCCTTTTTACTAAAAAAGCCTCCAGGCTGGGAGGAAGCCGGAGGCAGATAAGCTGCGGCCCCAGAGCCTTGACTCAGGCAGGCGGGGGGAGAGTGACACAGCTCTTTCACAACCTCCATCCCCGGCCCCAGCCCAGCCCCGAGGGGGATGGCGGGCATGCAGGGGCACCCCAAAAACCCACCACCTGCTTGGCCGGGTTGCGGCAGGCAGGCAGGGGAACTGAGCAAATAACTAGGGGAGTCTGGAGAAACCTGTTTTCCCTGGCAAAGCTGATTAATCATCAACTCTAGCTCACGGCTTGATAACTCGGTTCAGCAGTTTCGTTTCCTTTTCTGCAGTTACTTTTACTTTCCAGCTTCCACCCCGGGGGACGTGAAATGCAGCTTTCTTGCTGGCGTCATATCTCACCGGGACTGCCTGGAGTCGGGCAGAGGTGCAGTAATTCAGCTTTTCTTTTTTTTTAATGAAAACACTTCTGGTTCCTATTGCTGTGAGACAGACCTCACCGTATGGCTCACGCTTGGCTTGTAACTCAAGCACAGGTTGTAAAACAAAAAGCAAATAAAAAATATCCATTGTCTGTCTGTTTAACCGGCACACAAGCCCCCATGGTTTTGGTGGAGCTGGCATGCTGCTCTTTGCAAAGCATTTCTTTGCAAACCTTTTTAATTTGTTTATAGAGCCACACACAGTCACTGAGCCTGGTTTCCAGCACCAGCCCTCCATACAACAGCAGGACACGGGGACATGTCCCATCCTGAGGACTATGCCAAATTCACGGCCCCAGACAAGATCGTAACTGCTGATATCTCTGAAGCTCATTCTTTAAGAATTAAGCCAGGCACCTGCCTTGCACTCCTGGGTTTTCATCCTTTCTGCTGACTCACACTTCTTCATGTCCTCCACTTCCTTTGAAAGGTGCTCCAGGGATTTCTGGAGTTTGACCTGAAAAGAGAAGAAACGGGCTCAGCTCGCCCCAGCAGCACCGCAGTTTGGCTGGGCCGCCTCTGCCCTGGGACCGCTGGTGCCAGCGGGCGGCCAGGGGACGGTGACCCCCGCGCCAGGCGGTGCCAGCCCTGGCACCCGAACCCAGCAGCTGTGCTCTTCACTCCGCTCGCAGCATTAACCCTCTCCGCGCTCCTTCGGTTTTCCCCGTATTTTTCTCACTATTCAGGTTTTGGAGAACGAAGTGACGGCTCCCCGCAATGCTGGGACGTGGGGCGGCTGGCGGCGTGCTGCCAGGAGCATCGCTGGGACATGGGGTTTGGGTGCACCCCTCCACCAAGGCAAAACGTCCCCAGGGCAAGACCCACCCCCCCCCTTCTCCGGGGGGCGGGATGGCAGAGGGGCAGGGAGCCAGGCTGCCTCTGTGCACCTGGATGGACGGGGTGAGCCTGGGTGCCTCCACAATTTGGGACCCAGCAGGTCTAGCCTCATCTCTGCAATGAGAGCGGCTGGGTGGGTGCCACCGTCTCTGCCACCCCCTCCTCTGCTTTCCCGGTGGTGCCGCCAGGGCTGTTGGGAGAAGGGCGGTGGGGTCCTGGCAGCCGATCCCCCCGGTGCCGGCGTGCCCAGGGTGCATCAGGGCAGGACAGGGACCCCCGGCACCCCAACCTCCCCTACCTTGTACACCTGCGCAGCCTCCTCGATGGGGTAGACGGTGTGCGAGCGGTGGTGCAGGGACTCCCGGCACACCACGCAGATGGCCTCCTCGTCCTCCTCACAGAAGAGCTTGAGGCGCTCATCGTGCTGGGCGCAGAGCGGGGTCCCCGGCTCCGGCTCCGTCCCCGGGCCGCCCCGCAGCCCCAGCTGCCGGATGCTCTCCACGATGTTGGCCAGCTGCCTGTTGGGTCGGAAGCCGCTGCGGTGGCAGGAGGCCCGGCACTGCGGGCAGGAGAAGGGCCCGTCAGCCCAGAGACCCTTCTCCTGGCAGTGCTTGGCGATGCAGCCCCGGCAGAAGTTGTGCCCGCAGTCGACGCTGACGGGCTCGCTCATGTACTCCAGGCAGATGGGGCAGATGGCCTCCTCCTGCAGCCGCTCCAGGGCACCCGCCAGGGCCATGGTGGCCGCCACAGCCAGGCAGCCTCGCCGGGCGCTTCCTTCCCCCCGGGGTCAACGTAACCTCACGGCGAGGCAGTGCCGGCAGCGCCACGAGAGCCCGGAGGAGACGCCGGCCTTGCCGCCGTGCGGGACCAGCCGTGGGAGCCTCTGCGCCGGCTGGGGGAGGAGCGTGGCGGCGGCCAGGACAGCTGCAGCCAGCCCTAAGGGCTGGGGCTTCCTCCGGCCCCGGCAGGTTGAAGTGAAAGAAAAACCCTGCCGGGAGAGCGGTACAAATTAGGAAGCGCCAGAAATAATCCATGCCCGTAGATAACCCCGGGCACTGGGATGGCAGAGGAGACGGGGTCGTCTCCGGTGTTTGCTGAGCCGAGCAGCCCCTCGTTGCAGCGGGAGCCCCGGCGTTGCCTGCCCGCTGCCTGCTCACAAGCTGCCTGAAGGCGCTGGCCGAGCTCGGTGACCTCCGCACCTTACCATGCCGCCGCTCACGCCAGGAAACATCCCCCGCGACACCCACCCACCGCAGAGAGCCACAAGCTTGGGTGTCGGCCGGGGCAGGGCTCAAGCACAGCCTGGCAGGCACAGGTAGGAGGCACAGGCAGCTGCCCAGAGCCCTGCCGGGAGCGGGCAGGATGAGCACCGCTCCACCGTGCTGGGGGGGGTGCAGCACGGAGGGGTTGGGGGGCAGCGGGGAGCCGCCCCGCCGCCCTGCAGACCCATCTAGTGTCAGCCTGGACCCCCTCCCAGCCGCCGTTGCCCACCACAGCCTCCGTGAAGCATGCCGAGAGCCAGTGGGAAAAGCTGCAGGTTTTGCTCCTTTTTATTACACAAAATAACTTCACCGCAATCAGTACAAATTGGAATGAAAAGTTTCACTGAAAATGCCAAATAAATTAAAAATACCTTTGCATAAACTTACATAAAAGAGCTAAACACTGTATTAAATAGTCTGCCAAATTCACAGGCAATAAGAAAAAGGGACGTGTCTTGGAGGTGCCCGTGAGAGAAGGTCCTCACAGAGGTGATGCTTGGAGGGAGCAGGGTATTGCTCATCCACGGCCTGCCTTGTCCTTTTGGTGATTCACGATGTCCTGGACCCACTTATCATCAGGTTTGCCACAGACCATCCTGCCTACGACCGTGGTAAATCTGCAGAAAGAAATCCAGTTAACGGAGGAGGAGAGGAGAGGAGAGGAGAGGAGAGGAGAGGAGAGGAGAGGAGAGGAGAGGAGAGGAGAGGAGAGGAGAGGAGAGGAGGGGAGGGGAGGGGAGGGGAGGGGAGGGACGAGGGGAGGGGAGGAGAAGAGAGGAGGGGAGAGGAGGAGAGGAGAGGAGAGGAGAGGAGAGGAGAGGAGAGGAGAGGAGAGGAGAGGAGAGGAGAGGAGAGGAGAGGAGAGGAGAGGAGAGGAGAGGAGAGGAGAGGAGAGGAGAGGAGAGGAGAGGAGAGGAGGGGAGGGGAGGGGAGGGGAGGGGAGGGGAGGGACGAGGGGAGGGGAGGAGAAGAGAGGAGGGGAGAGGAGGAGAGGAGAGGAGAGGAGAGGAGAGGAGAGGAGAGGAGAGGAGAGGAGAGGAGAGGAGAGGAGAGGAGAGGAGAGGAGAGGAGAGGAGAGGAGAGGAGAGGAGAGGAGAGGAGAGGAGAGGAGAGGAGAGGAGAGGAGAGGAGAACCACTCGCTTCTTGCCACTGGTGAACCCCACCAAACCAGACACCTCTATAGCTGCAGAACAGCTCCAGAACGGGGTGGGGGGTTGGCTTAATGTCATTACAGGTGTCTTGCTCTCTGCTGCTTAAGCCACTTCGCCCCCAGCGTGCCTACTCCAGCTGGGACATCGTCTGGCCTGGGTCCCGCTCTCTGAGGATGAGGGGGGTGACCATCAGAAGCTCTTTTGGCTCAAATCTAATAGGGAGGTCCAGAAACTGGCTGCCTGGGATGTGGGATTGGCCTCTGAGATATTTCCAGGCTGTTCTCCTAAAACAGGAGAGCCCAGCCTGGTGTTTTCCCTTGCCAGGATGGGGTGAAATGCGGGGTTTCCTGGTGCTGCAGGGCCCCCCAGGATTTGGGCAGAGATCTACTCACATCACGGCTGGCTGGAAGCAGTGGCTGCCTGTGTGCTCATACATCATCACGCGGCTCGAGGGAAACGCTTTGGTGCTGTATTTGACGCAGCAGGGACCAGAAAAGTTGACAGAAGCTGGAAGAGAAGTTAAGTTTTCTGATTAAACCAGACCAGGAAAATCACCAGTGGGGAGAAGCAGGGTCAGAAGACCAGAAGGTCCCCGCTGGAGGAGGTGCTGCTCCCACCGTGGGCTCCCACCACAGCCATCCTTCCCTCAGGAAGCCAAAGAGCAGCAAGACATGCCTCTCCTTTCCCACAGCAGATGCTCGGAAGGGAGAGCTGCCAAGCATTACTAAACCTTATACAGCAGAAAGAAAGAGGAGAGAGCTCCTCGGAGAGGAGAGCTTGGACTCACTTGGAGAAGAGGAGACCTGGTAGCAGAGGACAGCCACGAAAAGTACAGCAAGGGCAGCTGTGGAGGTCTTCATGCTTCTGTTGGGTGGAGACAAATTGTAGGAGTCAGGCTAGACTGCTGCAGAGAGCCCCTTGCTGTGCCTGATGTAGGATCCCTGGGTTCAGCCCGCTTTATAGAGGGAGAGAGTGAGCGAGGACGGAAACATTGCGGAAACATTGCCACACGACGTGACACAATGGAAAAAGTGCTGTGTCAAGGGTGCCGCGCAGACCTGCGGAGGGAAGTGCCCGGACCCCCGATGAGAGTAGTGCCCTGATGTGGCATAGTATGTAATGATATGATATCATGAAATGATGAAGAACAGGATATGACCTCTCTTTTCCTTTCCCCTGACCAAAGGACTCTGTAGAGAACCTAGAAGTAACAATTCAGAAGATTACTAGATGGACCTCTTGCCTAGAAGTCACATGCTGGCAATGGATGGAGAATGACCGTGGCTGGCACGCGCTCGTGTTTCCTAGAATATCTGCATCACAGACAAACTGGGGACAATTCACTTCTCCCACAGCGGCTGGAGCAGGGAAAGTCCGTGAGTCAGGCAGCCCTCCCCGGCTGCCCGCCCAGCGGGTCGGCGAGGCACACGGCAGCCGTGCCCTGCCCCGCTTGCAGCACTGCCCCAAGGAGACGGGGGCTTTCTCCATGGGACCCAGAAGGCCATCATGTATGTAAGTGTGCAGAGCAGAGGGTAGAGTGCGGTGCCACCCCAGCTCTGGGCTCCTCTCCTGTTCTTGACCATCACTTGCAGCGAGTCATTAGGAAACTGTTTCTGTTGCTACGTTGCAGTTTCACAAATACCAGTGACAGCTAAAATAGCACTATGTTACTATGTCGTGGTTTAACCCCAGCCGGCAACTAAGCACCACCCAGCCACTCGCTCATCCCTGTATTATCAACACTGTTTTCAGCACAAATCCAAAACATAGCCACATACTGTCTTCTACAAAGAAAATTAATTCTATGCCAGCCAAAACCAGCACATTCTCCACCCCTTATTCCATACCATTTACGCCATGCTCAGGTCCCACACTATCCAATACATCCTCACTAACCACCACCCCCCTTCCCATCTTTTGATATAATACACAGATATCACTCCCTTAGCCTATGGACCACCCCTGTGAAATGTCTGTAAAACGTCCACAAAATGCCCACCGAGTTCATTCAGTCCATGACTTTGGTCTCCATCTGTTCCAGTGGTCACTCAGGACAGGAGAGGTGGTGTGTTGCGTGGAGTTGCTGGGCACCAAAGCCAGCTCAGGTCGGGTCACTGCTGCACTTGCACTGCTTCTTGTAAGGCTTCTCCTCCATTGGTTCAGGTGGTTCCTGCTATAGTAATTCCTATAACATGCAACTCAGATCATGGGTTACAACAATTTAAAGGTATTTCCGTTACAATCTCCACCCCTGGTCCCTTTGGACCAGACCATCGGGTTTAACATTGCAATGAACTCCTCCCCTTGCCCCTGCTCCAGCTTGGACTTACCCACAGACTGCAGTCCCTTAGGGGTGTACCTGCTCCAAGTGGAGCCTTATCTGTGAGCCACAGTCTCTCCAGGGGTGTACCTGCTGCAGCATGGACTTATCCACAGCCACAGTCGCTTTGAGGTGCACCTGTTCCAGCGTGGCTTTATCCATGGGCCACAATGCCTTCAGAGATACACCTGCTCCAGCGTGGCTCTACCCACAGCCACAGTCCCTTCAGGAGTGAACCTGCTCCAACATGGCCTTACCCACGGCTGCAGTCCCTCCAGGGGTGTACCCGCTCTGTCATGGGCTTATCCATGGCCACACACTTTGAGGTGCTCCACCTCATGCACAGCCACTGATGCTTCAGGGCGTACCTGCTGCAGCATGGACTTATCCTTGGGCCACAATCCCTTCAGAGGTATACCTGCTGTGCCACAGACATAACCATGGCCACAGACGCTTCGAGATGTACCTGCTCTGGCATGGGCTTATCCACGGCCACAGACACTTTGGGATGTCCTGCTCCCACGTGGACTCATCCACAGGTCACAGTCCCTTCGACTCGAGTTCACACCGGAGTTCCAGCCTGTCCAGTACAGCAGCACAGGAACAGCAGCGATGCCCTGGCCATCTGCCAGCCCGGGCGCATGGCCGTTGCTGTTATCAGAATGTTCCCAGGCACAGCAGAGTACGGAGATAAGCAGCACAGCAGTACAGCAAGCAGCGAAAGCAAAAAGCAGCCACTAATGAGCACTAGACTCTAACATACAGTAAGGCAAGTGAACCCCATGGCAAGCACAGGAGCCTGCCCATTAATAGCTAAACAGCAATAACAGCTATAAATTTGATCTAGCAATCTAGCATATCTCGAACCTTTGAGCCCTGCGTTGGGCGCCAAAAAGGATTGTCGTGGTTTAACCCCAGCCGGCAGCTCAGCCCCATCCAGCCGCTCGCTCACTCCCCCCCCTGGTGGGATGGGGGAGAGAATCGGAAGAATAAAAGTGAGAAACTCTCTTGTGGGTTGAGCGAAAGACAGTTTAATAGGGAAAGCAAAAGCCGTGCATGCAAGCAAAGCAAAACAAGGAATTCATTCACTGCTTCCCCTGGGCAGGCAGGTGTTCAGCCATCCCCAGGAAAGCAGGGCTCCATCACGCGTAACGGTGACTTGGGAAGACAAACGCCATCACTCCAAACGTCCCCCCCTTCCTTCTTCTTCCCCCAGCTTTACATGCTGAGCATGACGCCATATGGTGTGGGACGTCCCTTGGGTCAGTTGGGGTCAGCTGTCCTGGCTGTGTCCCCTCCCAGCTTCTTGTGCCCCCCCAGCCTGTTCGCTGGTGGGGTGGGGTGAGGAGCAGAAAAGGCCTTGACTGTGTGTCAGCACTGCTCAGCAGTCACGAAAACATCCCTGTGTTATCAACACTGTTTCCAGCACAAATCCCAACCACAGCCCCACACTAGCTACTGTGAAGAAAATTAACTCTCTCCCAGCCAAAACCAGCACAGTTACCCATGGACATTAGAATCGTCCACTAATGTTTACAAAGAGCTTTAGAAGCTCATGACCATGTTGGCACAGCAGAGTTGGTTTAGATGATTATTTGGTTCCAGCGGTGTAGAATCAATGTCCTCCTGACATTGCTTTGTCATTGTCCCAGCAGCCACAGACACATACAGAAGAGATTTCCTGGTTTAGCTCATATTGTTTGGGACAGGAACTGTGCTGGCAGAGAAACTCCCGTTGGAAATGCTACATCGCTACTGAAGGGCTCTGCTGACTTCCAGGCAAAGGCTTGCGGATGAAGTCTCAGGAGAGTGAAGGAAGAGCGAGGTCTTCATGGTGCTAGTGACCGTGTCCAGGCACTGGATAACAACAGCCACAGTGGGAAAGCCACACGAGCAGGCTGCCTTTCATGATGGTCCAGTGACGAAAGGGACCTAGCTCCTCTATGGAGGAGAATGATCACAAAAAAAGAAACCACTGCCCAAAGTGGTGGCCTTGTAGGAACCCAGAGGAGGAACTAGAAGGGAAATGAGGAGATTCCCTGGACTGGCTGAAGGAGAGCTGATTCCAGGCCTGGGGCTCCCAAGTGTTCCAGGGCACGATGCACACCATCATCACGTCTCAGTAGACTGAACTCTTTGAAAAACTGAGCCAGACTTGTTAGAAAGTGTGGGCTAGGTGGCATTGCAGGATTTGTTTTACACAGAGCCTTTTGTTTCACTAAAACACTGTGTTACTAAGCATGAGCAAAACTGAGCCGTGGGTGGCCTTGCTGCCGTGGAGGCAGGGAGCTCGTACAAGCCTGGAGAGTGGGCAGCCGGGGAAGGTCTGCCTGCAGAGCCCTGGGACCCCAGGGCACATGCTGGGGCTTTTGGAAAGACGCTTCCTTAGCAGGGACAGGCATCTCCCATCACACAGCAAGAAGGCAGCCCTCATTTAGCCCACAGCCCACGGTTCCTCTGCAGCCATCGTAGCTCAGTCCCAGCTTTGCAGCAGTGAAGGCCTTGGCACATCCTTTCACTTCTCTGCATCTCTCTTTCCCCATCGATGGGATTGCGGCCATCCCAGATCATGCCGAGGTATTAAATTTCCAGGGCAAGAGTGAATCAAGACAGCCCGAATCAAGGCTGAGGCTTTACCCGCCTGTGGCAGAGAAGGACTCACGGTACCCTACTCTGAGCAGCCAAGGATCTCAGGATTCATCTGGGAGCCTGCCTGCTCTATAATCCCCCTTGTCCTGTGCTCCAGAGCCCATTCAGATGCTAGGACAAAGCCTCACACCTCCAGGGGCATGAGGTCCCACCACCAATGTCCTGGGCTGGATCCATTCACCCCCACACTGCACAGAGCGGGGCTAGGAAGGTGTCAGCCTGCTGCTGGTCCATCCCTTGAGCAGTCAGGAGCTGCTCATCTTGCCTGAAGTGTCTACCTCAATCTAGCGGGGAGCCTTGGGAGAGTGGCTGTCCTGGGGAGCTGCCAGGAAGGGGCCAGGCAGGCTGCAGCACGCCTGGCACGAGAAGTTAGCAACGGCAGCAGCAAGGCCAGCCTGGAAGGAAGGCGTGTGCCGAGCCATGATGCCAAATCCACATCACCTCTGCGCTCCCTCTGCCTCCCTGTTCCAGCTCTTCCTGCAACGTGTGTCCATCTGTGCCCCCAGGACATCTGGGGCAGAGACACAGCAGCTCCCCTCCATCCCCATGCCCAATTCAGCCGTGCTGCACCTCCAGCCTAGCCGTAAGCGACTCCCCGCACCCACGCTTCCCCCACCTCCAGGAGCTCTTGGCACCCTTTTTCCCCAGTTGCTGCTCAGGGACGCTGGGGAAGGCGTAGGTGAAGCTGGGCTCCTGGGCAGGGAGCAGGGTGTATGGGCAGGAGCGACCTGGACCGTGCAGGCCCCCTCGCACACCCCTGTCCCCATGGGGCTGGCCATGCATGACTGACGGACCGTGCTGCCTGAGACGAGAGACGTGACAGCTTGACGTGCCCAAGATAACAGACCAAGACTGACACCCCTGCCTGAGGCAACAGACGGCAGATTGAGGCTGGGGGTGCTAGAAACAGCCTTGGAGACGGATCTGACCGAGTGGCAGACCGGGAAACCACGAAACTGAGATCAGATTGAGATGGGATGATCATGATGCACCGATGCCCTGCTAACCTAGCTGCCACCAAGGTCTACCATTCTGGTAGCCCTGCTCCTGCCATTTCTACCAGTGCTTTCAGACCCAACATTTGCACACGTTCCCCGTTCTGACCAATCTTAATATTCCTGTTACGCATCACCACACAGGGACTAGAATAAAACTGAGAGGAGGAGAACAGGCTGGGGAATGAGCTGGAGATGTCCTCGCTGATGCAGCTCACACCAACACAGCCCAGCTTGGAGCTGCTTTTAGCTGAATGTTCTGGATGTTCTTGCAATATTCAAATATGGGTTTGATGGAAATGTCAAGATTCATCCTGAAAAATCAATATTTTCTATCAGGAATATAAATGTACCTAGACATTTTCAATGAATCTCTCTCCTTTCAGATATACCGGGCTGCGTTTCCTGCTTCCATTCATCGCAAAAGGAATTCTTGGAGGTTTTGACACTTCTGTTATTTCCCCTATTCACTGTTTTCCTCAACTGTGCTCCTTCCTTGAAGATTTCGTATTTCAGTCTTGGCTGCTCCTTCCTGCCAAGACAAATAATGCAAATCTCTAAATATTTTGATTTCTAAAACCTCCTCCATATCATACATCCTAAATAGTAGCTATTTATGGAGTCTGTAAAACCTCTGCCTTATGGTGTGTTTCAGCTTTTGATAGAAACCACACATGGTATCTTTGGATCCCTCACCAGAACAGATTTGGGATGCAGGAGGAAGTCTTTTCTTAGCCCTGAAGGCAGCCTGCTCCACCACACCGACTCTTAGGCTGGAGTCCTGTCTGGGGGCTCACATTATCACAGTGCCCCTGGGAGCTGCCAGATCACTAATGTGGGAAACTCCGGTTTTAAGTGGGAGCAAATCAGCTGGAAACAGAAAGAGAATGACTGGGGGAAGCCAGCGATCGCAGGGTGGGGTGGCTCCAAGAAAGACAAGCAAGATCTCAGATGAGACGAGGTATTTTCCAGAGGGATCGAGACTTTCCAGCATGGGAATGGAAGTCTGCAAAATGACGACTGGCCTAGAAAGAGGGACAAATAATGATTATTCGCTGTCTCTCCCAGGGCAAGAACCATGGACTATCAAATGAAGCTGGCAAGAGCCAGATTCAAAGTGAACAGAAGGAAGCAGCTCTTCATACGAGGAGCTCCTTGCCAAGGGACGTGGTGATCGCAAGGAAATTTCCATGTGTCTGAGTCAGGGCTTGGATTTCAAAGCAATTAAGCTCAAGAAGATTTGTAAAATGAGAGTGGTTGGAGGCTGGGAGTGCACTTGAGGGAGGCAGCACAAATATTTGCCTTTCTCTTCAAGAGGTCTGCTGCAGCCACATCTGGAGATATTAAGGCTGGGCTAGATGGACCCTTAGTCTACATCCTCTGGGACTGTTCATATTTGATTCCCCAGGACAACTGGTCCTACAAGACTGTGAGGTCTATAGAGTAGCTGTGAAATTGCATTGAAATCCCTGGATTGAAATTTATATCTCAGGATATGCCTCCAGATGAATATTTTTGGTAAATGTCAGCAGAAAGACACCAACAGTTTCTAAGCAGACAGCAAGGCAGAAATATATTGCTGCAGTTTGTGCAATTTTCCAAGACAAATTTGGGGCGCCTAGAAAAGCCTCACTTTTGGACCAAGAGCCTGAAAAGCGGGAGGTGGCCAGCTGCCATGTCAGGACGTGGCCCTCAGAAATTTGGTAGTACTTCCAAGGACAGACGCTGGCTGCCTTTGCCAAATTACAGCCACGCATATATACCTTTGTTTCCCTGAAGAAGCCCTCAGCACCGAGCACCAACCTGCCTGGAGCTGAGCAGGGTTTGCCCAGCAGCTATAGCACTGCATGACTGTTTTAGCTACGGCAGCTGAGGTCCAGGGAAGCTGGGAGAAAAACTTTTGGGTGTTAGCTTTGAGACACCCAGGACCTGACATTTCTGAGCACTTGGCATGACGTGGTACTTTGTACTTGCAAAGTCTGCCTCCTGTTGTCTTCAGCTGGAGGTATGTGTGACGTCTGCAAGTCAGACCACAGGATTTCAGGAATCTAGAAACAAAGACAATGCTCCACAAGAGCGCTGGTGAATGTTGGGTTATGCCCACATCATAAAGGGAAGACGGCGATAGACTGGCTCTCCAGACCTACAGCCCGCGCCTTCCTGCAGCCCCTGCCTCGTTCACTACCCACGCTCTTCTGCAGCAAGCACAGTGGTCCCAGACACAACCCTGCACACCCCAAGTCATACACAGAAAACCTTTTCTCAGTGGTCACGTTCCGGCAGCCAAAGGCTGTCTCATAACGCAGAAGCAAAGCAAGCTTGCCATGTCCTGTCTTGGGAGAGGCCAGCCTTTCCCACCACCCGCTCCTGGCACAAGCAGCCAGCGCGAGGTGGTCACCCCCAGGGTTGCGTGCTGGGCTGGGTGCAATGCTCCGGCTGGACCTGCTGCCCGTGCAATGGGGAAGCTCTCCAGCAGATGGCAAACACTTCCCACCTCCAGGCCCTGCTCCGGAGCAAGTTTCTCACCTAGGCAGCCACCCCTGCAGAACCGCAGCTGGATTCGAGTCCTCTCCTGTAGATCCAGCTGGAAACCACGCTCAGCTTTGCTTTTGAATTCTTGGACAGGCAGAGGCAGTTGCTGAGGCTTTAGTGCAGAGAACACACCCGGTGATGTTTTGGGGTTACATCCCTCCTTGTGAAAGCTGGGCAAGCAGGAGACCTCGCCCAGGAGAGAGGTGAGGGCCCCACGGACCTTCATGCTCCTTAGCTACGCAGTGCTCTCCAAAGCCCTCTCCCCGACCCCTTTTCAAGCAGCTGCTCTGCCTCGGCCGCTCTCCTGGGTGCGAGCTGGCCCTCCCGCACCAGGACTGTCCCTTCCCTTCACCACCCGCCGCCCCACGTAACAGCCCAGGGGCTCTTTGACAGCACGAGCAGACAAGGACTCAGCAGCAGCACCTGGTTTGCCCAAAGCATTCAAAAAATGGGATCAAAAGATGAAAACCCCCACACACGCAGGCTCCTCCTGGTGCACTATGCTGCCCCGAGTGCTCTTTGCTCTCCCAGGGACCCTCCTCCTGGGTCTGGGCCACCACCCTGCACACGAGACCCTGCCCTCTCCCTGCACCAGGTGGGCACGTTGGCTCATAAGATGTTTTCGTCCCAGGGTCTGAGCAAATAGCCCTGTAACCAGGGCAGGGTTGTGTTTGTGGTTGCAGGATTGCATTTGTGGAAGGCTTGTCACGGCCACTGCCCTCCCCCTGTGCGGCTTTCCAGAAGATGTGCCCTCCAGGGACGGCTCGTCTGCTCGGGTGGGCTCAGGAGATTGTGCCTTGGGGTGTCTAAAGGGGCGACTGAAGGGGGTCCATTTGGGAGCTCACCTCCGGCGGGGAAAAGAGAGCAGGATCTTTGCACAGAGCCCTGGGCCCACCTGCTCCGGCGCAGCCAGCTGGATAAGAGGAAGGACTGTGGCGCTCTCTGTGCCTCTATTTTCTTGCTGAAACAAGGGGGATCTGTGCTCTCCCTGAGCCTGGGCCAGGCCATGGGAGGGTGAGGAGTGTTGCAGGAGCACCCAGGGACTCTCCCGGCTCTGGCTAGGGAGGGGGGTTGGAGAAGGAGCCTCTAGCTCCCAGCTCCTGGGAAAAGAGCATCCCTCAGCCCCGGTCAGGGCCCGCAGCCCCTGCAGTCCCTTCTGACCCTTCTCCTGCTACTTTTTCCTTCCCCTTTGCTTGCAGGTCCTTTGGGCTGAGACCAAGCTGAGAAGCAATGTCCTGGCGGAGAGGGAGCAGTCCCCTTTAGGGCTGTTACCGGCAGGAGCCTCGGAGCACGTGAGTAGCAAGGGGAGGCTGCCCTACGGACTCCTGCAACGGGGGGAAGGACCAGCTCTGGTCCCCCCTGCCCAGCCTGAGCCAGCGCTTGATGGGCATCACACGCTGCTGAGCACTAGGCTGCCCGAAGGGAAGAAGAGAGGGGACACACCATCCTCTTCGTGTCCCAGCAGACACCAGACCCGTGGTCTCCATCCTGCAGAAGATACCCGGGTGCAGACAACCCAGGTAGCTACTGAAAGCAAGGAAGGTGACCATGGTCCACAGCCCAAGCCACGTACCAAGGTCTTCCATCCCAGAAATGTGAAAGCAGCTGCACTGCGATGGGTGACACTGGAGAAACCAGTTTCTGTCCCCGCACAGGCCAGACACCCCCGTGACAGGCTCTCCCACCACCCTTTGCCTCCAGGCTGCAGTCCAGCCTCTTGGACAGGAGAGGAGCACAGAGCAACCAAGCAGATGAAACCCAGCCGTGGCTTCTGAAAAGGACCTGCTGGGTGAGAGGAGTGGTGCCCAACCCACCTTTCCTCTGCCCTGCACACTAGCCCTTCTTCATCATCTCCCCATGGAACCTGAGGCAGAGGAACAGGCCCCACACAGGAACAGCCCTGTGCCTCCCCCGCTTCCAGAGCATCTCTCAACCTGCCTAAAAGCAAGGCACCCTCTCCCACCAGAAAGCAGCCCCCCCAAATCCCTGCAGAGCAGCCTAAAAACGAAGCACGTGGTCCCACCAGAAGGGAGCCTCCCAGATCCCTGCAGAGCAGCCGAGCCCGGGCCAGAGCCCCAAAGCACAATCCAGCAGAGCCACTGGGTGGGCTGGGCCAGCCCAGGGTGGTCTGACCAGCTGCCCGTGGGCTGGATCCTGGCCCTGTTACAGCCCTGTCTCGGAGGAGGCAGGGCTTGATCTACAGATCCGTGATCCTGTTACAGCCCCTGTCTTGGAGGAGGCAGGAGCAACCGGTAGAAACAGCCCGTTCTGACCCGCATCCAGCCGCCTTCCTCCGCTCCTGCCCAGGCAGGAGTCTCCCAGTTGGCCAGCCCAGGTCCCAAAACGGGCACTCAGCCCTGGCCATGGAAAAAGAGGATGTGACTCTGCTCTTCACTAAGAGGGAGCAGATAACACAAGCCTCGTGGTCCCTCGCCTTGGGGTTGAGGTCCAGCCCTCCCAGATCCAGGCCTCCATGCTGGAGAGGTCACGCAGGAGCAGGATGCTTTTAGCCAGGCGGAAGGGTGGGAAAGGTAGGCAGATCACCAAGACCTTGCTGTCCTTTGTCGAATGCCCTCCTCTGTTCTTTCTTTCCTCCATGGCTATTTGGCAATGACTTCATTTCTTCAATTATTAATCACCTCGCTGCAACAGTGGCTGAATTAAACCCATTAAACCTCCTCTGGGACCAGCCCCAAGGAAGGAGGCAGGTTTCCAGAAAGTACATTAGAGAGAAGGCAGACAGGGAGTCGAGACAAGCTGGGGTGGGAGGAGGTGGCCTTGCTGCACAGTGTAGGCCATTTCCCATCAGCTGTGAATCTGATATCCGTGGCACAGAGACGGGTAAGGTCTGTCATGCAAACAGCCTGTTCACACATCCCACTGGGCAGCTGCAGGAGAGTGCTTGTGTGGCAATTGTTTCGGCTGAAAAATAAGCCACAGAAGTGAGTTACGCAGGGAGAATTGCTTGCACAAGAGCTCCTGACAACCCACATCCTAAACAGTCGTTCCCGGATTGCCCCATCACCCCTGGCAGCGGCAGACAGGATGGTTTTGCACGGATACTCCGCACCTGAAGCAAAGACACTGATTTTGTGTGACCTGCTTTTAAGGATCCAGGAACCCAGCTGGCTCGACCCCAGCACGGCCCCCTTTGCCGTCACTGGGGATTAACTGGGGAGCGCCCTCGGAGAGTTTTCAGTCTCTTTGCAAAAATACCGATTTGTCCGAATCTTGCAGAAGTGTTCGAGTTCTGGCAAAGGTCCCAGTGGGAAATTGACCTCCAGAGTGGGATGGGATTCCTGGTCAAAACCACCGGAGCCGGCCACAGTCCAGCAATTCGCTGGGTTGAGAGAGGGGAAAGATCAGGCCCCAGCACAAGTCTCTGATGAGCGAGGGGACCAGAGACATGAGCCCGGATCAGATTATGCAAAAGAGCATCTCGGCCATCAATCTGCCAGCTGTTCAGGGGAAATGAAAACCTTCTCCTGCTTCTCTTTCCTTGTTTTTCAGACACCTGTAACCATTTTCTGCCCCTCTGCCAATGCTACCAGCGAAACGACCTGTTCTCCTTGCTCTGCTCTGCCAGCGGTGCCCGCAGCCGCCTCCTGCCCGAGCACACACCTCGCCGGCGCTCCCCACCCGCAGCTCGGATGACACAAAGGCGAAGGCCCACACGACCTCCCCGCAGGCTGCGGTCGCCCTCTCCACGCTGACGCCCCCGGGATGCCTTCTCCCGACCTCCCCCCTTCGGCTGCGAAGCCCCCGAACCCGTCCCGTACGCTGAGCGAGGCCCGACAAGCCCTGCTCGGCCGGACACCGGGAGCCCAGCCCAGCCAGCGCCCAGCGCTCGGAGGGGCTGACCCGGGGGCCGGCCCCGGCCCGGGGCAGAGCGGAGGGGACGCGCAGGAGACCCGCACGCCGGGGGTTCCCCGTAACCCCCCCCCCCCCCCCCGGGCAGCCGGCAGGGCCTCACGCCTCCGTGCTCCCCCGTCGCCTGTTTATAATGTGGGCCAAGCTGCGGCGGAGAGCAGACGGGAGAGCAGACGGGAGAGCAGACGGGAGAGCAGACGGGAGAGCAGACGCCGCGTCCGGCTGCGGGGCTGGGCCAGGCCGGGAGCCCGGAGCAGGGCCTCAGCGCAGCGGGACCCCCCCGGGCCCGCCCCCCCGGGCCGGCTCCGGACGCAGCTCAGAGCCCTTCGGCAGCGGGCCCCCCGGGCCCCGGGGGGGGGGGGGGCTCGCTTAGCCCCGAGGCCGGGCCGGGCACGGCAGAGCCCTCCCCGGCCGGGGCCGGAGCCCGAGCGGCCTCGCAACGCGGCCCGAGCCCCCCCGCTCCGGCCCCGGCCCTGGCCCTCAGCGGCCCCGCCCATCCCCGCCAGGGGGCGCCACGCCGCGCACGGGCGAGGCGCGGGGAGGGGCAGCGGGGCGTGAGCGGCAGGCGCGGAGGCCTATCATCAGAGGGCGATGGCAGGGAGGCGTGACCACAGGGCCGAGGTGGGCGGTGCTAAGAGGGCGGTCCCTAAAGGCGGGGCAGAGGGCGGGACTCTCGCGGAGGGGCGGGAGTTGGCGTTGAGTGGCGTCCGGCCGGACCAGTGAGCTTGGCGGCGGTCACGTGAGCTGGCCGCCTGAGCCGGCTCGGGGCCGGCCTTCCCGGGGGCTCCTCCCGACTGGTAGTGGGAGCGGCCAATGAGAGCGAGGGGGCGGGACGGTGGGCGGAGCCGCCGGGGTGGAGGCGGTGCCGGCGGGGCGTGCCCACGCTTGAGTGGCAGGTGGGCGGGCCAATGGCGCGGGGTCCGGCCAGCGGCGGCGCCGGAGCGGAGCGGCGGCGAGGGCGCAGCGCGGCGGGGCCGGAGCGGCGGCGGGCGCGGCGGGGCCATGGACCGCGTGAGCAGCTCCATGAAGCAGGTGTCCAACCCGCTGCCCAAGGTGCTGAGCCGGCGGGCGGGCGGCGGCGGCCTGGAGGCGGAGCGGGAGAGCTTCGAGCGTGCCCAGGTACGGGGCGGGGCCGCGGGGCGGGGCCGGCCCGGCGGGTGATTCCGACCGCGGGGGGTGCCGCCCGAGGGGGCGGGGCCGGGCCGGGGGGGCGGGGCCGGCCGGCGGGGCGGGGCCCGCCAGGTAGCTGGAGTTGGTTCAGTTGGGCGGGGCTGGGCCGCGTGGGCGGGGCTATTACAAGTAGGCGGGGCTTAGTCGAGTGGGCGGGGCCAGCCCAGGTGAGTCGCGGGGGGCGGGGCTGTCCCGGGTGGGCGGGGCTAGCTCGAGTTGGCCGGTAGGTTGGTGTTGGCACAACTGGGCGGAGCCTCTGCGGGTGGGCGGGGCTGTCCTGGGTGGGCGGGGCCGGCCCAGGTGAGCTGGGTTGGCTCCAGTGGGCGGGGCTGCTCCAGGTAGGTGGCGATTGCTTGAGTGGGCGGGGCCGGGCTGGCCCCACCCACCTAGGACAGCCCCACCCGGGAGGGCAGGGGCTGGGGTCCCCCCCGGGCTCCCCCTCGGGCCGGCCTGGGCTGTGGCCGAGCCTTTCCCCTGCGGGGTGGTGAGGGAGGAGCCCGGCGGGCAGCCTGCCTGGGGACAGCGGAGGGCGGAGGCACCCGGGCGGCCTGGGCCCGGCGGTGGGTGGCCCACCACTCTGCCTGGCCCCCTCCCGCCAGCGGCTGTCCCAGCCGGGGCTGCTGGCGGGGGGCCGGGGGGCTCACCCCCGGCCTTGGCTGTGGGCCGGCGGGCACTTACCGGCTGGCCTGGGTTGCTGGGGGGGTCCCAGCCGGAGCCGGGCGTCGTGCCCAGCCCGGTTGCCTCTTCACCCTGGGCTCCATCTTGTGTCCTCTCCTCAGAGGCGCCCTCAGGACACAACAGCCTCTGCCCTGTCGGCTGGAGGGGACGTGGTGCAGCTCCGTGGCGAGCGGGGTCGGTCACCCCGTTGGGTGTTACCCCCCCAAGGCCTCCTGTGCCGCTCGGGGACACCTGGCATGGGAGGGCACAGGACAGGGACTGCCCCTGCGGGCAGCTCTTGGGAAGAGGCACCAACATGTTGAAGCGCGGCTGTAGTTTGCTCCCCAGCAGCATCCAGAGTGTCTGGATGGGGCCTTTCTGCCCTTCACCTGTGTTTTAAGTGACGGCTCCGTGTCCTGTGCAGAGGGGAAGGTGGCAGCAGGGGTGCTTTGGGGTAAAAAGCTGGTGAGTTGGGGAAAGGACATGCTTGAAAGCAGCTGGGGAGATGCCTGGACAAGCCACGGGGAGGGTGAAGAGGGATGGGATGGCAGCGGGAGGAGCTGGGGACAGCTCGCCCCTGCTCTGTCTCCAGGGATGGAAAGTAAAGGCGAAGCGGTGCCGTCCTGACCTGCCGTGGGAGAGGAAGGGAAACTGAGGCAGGAGAGGGGCAGAGGTGGCGGCCCGCGGGATCGGCCGCTCTGGGAGCGGTGCAGGGGGGGAGCAGGACCTGGATGAGACCAGAATGGGAATGACACACGGGTGATGGCTCCATAATGAAAATAAAGACCAAGGATCAGCTCTGAGGGGGGTTTTTTGCAGAAAGAGAAACATCAGGATGTAAGGTTGGATGTGAGATTATGCACAGGGAGTCTCGTTACCGTCCTTGCTCAAGTTACCTCAAAAATCAATTATTTATAGCACTAGAGGTGGAACTGGGACTAGTTTGTGCATGCAATTGCCTGCCTGGTCCTGCGTGTCAGCAGGTGACCCCATGGGGTCCCCAAAGCCCCCACGTGCTCCCCGAGAGCCGCTGCCCCCCCCCCCCCCCGGGAAGGGCAGACCTGGAGAGGGTGGCGGGCTCGGCTGGAGGAGCGGCACACGCGGCACCCAACGCTGCGCCGGCAGCACCGCGAGCCCTCGCGCCGCCTGCCACATCCGTACTAGCTGGATTTAATCTTCCTGGTCCGATTTGCAGACAAATGACAGAGCATGTGTTTTTAGGAGCTCAGTCCCCGCCTGGCTTTTCGTTCTTCTGTGTGTTCGGCTCTGTGCAATTTCCTTTCTTACTCCTCTTTTTTTCCCCCCCTTTTTTTTGCATAATTCTCTCTTTCTCTCCAGTTTAGGGAACTTGCCAGGCACCCCTCAGATCTTCCACACGTTGGTCATCCACATTTTTTGTCGAACTTCTTCTTTCTGAGTTTTCTTTATAGAAACGTTGTGGGTTTTGGGGTTTTGGGGTTGGGTTTTTTTTTTTTTGAAAGTGACTTTTCTTAAGAAAAGTTTAATCTGTTAAATGGTCTTTAAGATGAAGATTTTACCCATGTTTCTGCATGTACAGGCTCATTCCCTCCTCGCCTCCAAACCTGCCTGTCTTCTAACAGCACCACACTCACCAGAAAGACTATTCTGGGCTAAAAGAGCCCGAACAGGCAGAAAGTGTGTCAAAATGGGCCTCTGGTGAGCCTGAGTAACACCTGCTTGGGTTTGGCACCACCCAATTTATGTGGTTTGAGACTCAGCTTGGAAAAACAAGAGCACCCTACAAAGCTCTGGTGGTCGTGGGACGTTCTGGTGATGGTGGAGAGACATTCTGATGATGGGAAGGTCTGGTGGTGGGACACTCTGTTGGTGGTGGGACGTTCTGGTGGTTGGATGCTCTCGTGGTGGTGGGACATTCTGGTAGTGGGACACTCGCACGGTGGTGGGAAACTTTGGTGGTGGGATGCTTTCGTGGTGGTCATCACGTTGCACAACGGCTCTGCCCTGACAACACCCTTCTGTTGGCTTGGGGACAAATGGGTATAAATTTCCTGGTGGCCTCTTTTCTTCTCCCACGGTTGGTCGAGTGTCTCGGTTTTCCTGGTGATGCAAATGTGAGAAACCTGAGGACCTGCCGAAAGACGGTGTCCCTGCCGTTGTGCTGCTGTGCGTGTCCTTGCTGCCTGCTGGGCGAGAGCTGCTCAGTGAGAACTGCGGAGATCGAGCCGTCTGGTTTGGACGCACACCCAAGGGCTCCCCTTTTGCCATCAACGCTGATAGTTTTTGCGGGAAGTTGGGCAACAGGGACACCAGATCCTGCAGTTCTGCTGTCCTGCAGCTGCATGGCCGTACAGGGTGCATCACTGCCGTGGAGGGGACAAGTCTTGCAATCACTGTCTCCCTTTTGCTGGTGTTTCACTTGCTGTGATTCACCGCTGCTTATGGCCTCAACCTCAGTAGAATAAATCTTTGGACAAAGCGAAGGTCACCAAGGGAGGAGAAAAACCACCAAAAGTGAAAATTCTGCCATATGTTGAGATAAATGTTTGTATTTCACATGGTATCTGAGTCTGACGTTTGCATCCCCTGCAAGTTCTCCTGGTTGTATTGAGGAGCGTGTCCTGGTGTTGGACCTCTGCTGGGAAGGTCTGAAGACCTCCTCATTTAGGTTGGTGCATTGGGATCTTCCCTCCTTGGGTCTCCCTCCCCTCCTCCTCGCCGCAGTTGTCCACAGCAGACATCCTTGTGCCGTGATGGTGCCGGGGAGCTAATTTCATTCTGTGCTGACTTGTTTGGCTGGTTTGGCAAAGACCAGATGTTCAGCGGTTGGATGAGCCAAGGTCTTGAGGGTGAAAACGGAGTCAGAAGGACGCAGGACTTCTGCGGGGCACAGAGGATGCACGCCGGGGTGAAATGCCAGGCTGTGCTGCTTCTTCACTCGTGTTTTGGACGGCCGTGGGGAATTTCCCTTCGTAGCCAGCAGGGACGTGGCCAGCGAGGCCAGGCGCTGCACGGCATCAGTGCAGGCAGAATTGCAGACTCACAGAGGTGGTGCATGGCATCCCCAAGCACCAGCTGGCGCCTGGAAAGCTGAAGGTGTAGGAAGGTCTCCTTCCTGACACGGCGTGATTCTGCTCAGCTGCTCCTGCACCGGCCCCTTCCCTCTTTCAGGGAGCCGAACGCTGGAGAGGGGCAAATGTGCTCAGAAAGCGAAGACGGGGGGAAGTGTCCTTGGAGCCCCAGCAGGACGTGTGCTGAGCTCCAGACCTTGTTCCTGCCCCCGTGGCTTCTGGGCAGAAGGAAAGCAGTATATTGTGATTGCATGTTGTCTTCTGGGCTGCAGAGGCGACAACATAACTCTCCTGTATTTCCCCCTGTCCTGAGCGCTGCTCCAATGCCCCGGCCATGCTTCATCGTGAGCCATCACGCCCCGCACCACTGCAGGCTGCCCAGTCCGGAGGCGGTGCTGGGTCCCAGGGATGAGGACATCCATGCAGTGCTGGTGAAGACAGTGCCTGGGGTTGTGGAGGGGGGACAGAAGTTTCGTGCTTGTCCCTCAGAGCTTGTGTCTGCTGGGGCTTTGTGCCAGGAGACGTGGTGCTGCCTTGTACCAAGGTTACGTGCCCGTCAGGGTGCCTGCGCACTTGTCCACTGGGGACAATCCCAAGGGTGATCCGTCCCGATAGCGGTGAGTGTTGGGAGAAGTCGCCTCTTGTTTAAAATTCCTCCAAAAAATCTAAAAAGCTTGCACTTTATCTTCTGAGACTGCAGGTTTTTTCTGAGAAAGTCACCAAGTAGCAAAGAGAAACTTGGACTGCTTGGGTTGCCCACGGCCACCACCTTCTCTTGCACGTTTGCATGCTGGGTCCTTAGGACTGTGTGTTGCTGCTGAACCAGCAATAAAAGCAATTTATGACCCTGGAAAGCTATATTTGCAGCAGAAGGTGATTGCGAAGCTGGCTGCATCACCACTCCTATCGTAAGAGGTCCCCAACGTGGTGCAGAGGGGTGTCAAACCCTGCAGCTGGGGGCTTCCCCGTGGGGAGATGCAGCACGCTGAACACAGCTGATGCCACGTCTCCTCAGAAAGGTTTTTAAGGTCCTGAGCATCCGTGAGCCATCCCACCACCATCTCGCAGGGGCTGGAAAGCTGTTTTCTTTCCTGCTCCGCTGCTGGAGGAGCCCTCTCAAAAACCAGGCGTTCAGAGACCGTGCGGAAGAAGGAGAAAACATATCGGGCACAAAGTGATGTCAAATGAAATGGGCTTTTTTTTTTTTTTCCTCCCCCAGTCTTGGTTAGTAAATCCTTTTGATGTGGGAACCAAAATTTTTCACAGCCAAATGCAGGTTGAAAGCAGCTCTGTGCCCATCCCGGTCCCTGCGATGGGCTGTGCCACCTTTGGGCACCGTTGCAGCCCGACCGCCACCATTAATGCCATTAATCCCTTTCCCCCATCATTTACATAATTGGGAATATGGCACCGTATCTCCCGTCCACAGCAGCCCTGTTGGTTTCAGACCAGACCCGGCTCGGTACGACTTGCAGTCGCGGAGGGAATACGATTTTACTACTGAAAAAACCAAGTTTTGTGGTTCGGATGCTGCAGCCGCCGGCAGCTTTGCCAAGAACTTCAGTTCTTACACAGGAAATGAGGCTCCTTTCAAAGCACCAGAGTGGGGCTATATATATAGCCTCTCTGAAAAGATATTTAAAGAAACATATTGACACTAGCAAGAACAGGAAAAAATAGCTCCTGGCTGCGGGGAGCGAGGGCTGAAGGCAGCTGAGCCCATCCTGGGGGAGTAGGTGATACAGGGGATTAATTCACGGCTCTGTCATCTCCAGGAAAATGAGCTCTTGTGCTTTGTGCTGCGTGAACCCCCATGCTTTCGGTCTCCTGTCTTTTAATCGGTATTAGAGGTGCTTGGGATTGAATACAGCTTCAGCAGCGCAGAAATGAGTCATCTCATCTCTTTTCAGCGAGTCCCTCTTCGGAACTTATTTCCAGCCCCAGGGAAAGAAAATAGTTTGTCTTTTACCAGATTAGGGGCTGCTTTTCTCTTTAGTGCAATCTGGGATGGAGGGGTTTGGGTTTTTTTAAAATATATGCAGAAATAACTGAGTTTTTTAATGTGGTGATGGACTCCAGAAGCGGCCGAGCCTCAGGAGGATAAATAGGTTTGGTGCTGAAAGTGGGGGACACCTGCCACCGAGTCCAGGGGGCTGCTCCAGATGGGGACGTGAAGTTTTTGGACCACCAAGTGACAAGGGGGGACCTTGCTGCAAATCGTGCCGGAGGCTGAGCGGGAGGGCAGGGATGCCAAGGGCTGGGGGACGTTGCTGCCCCAAAAACCGTTTGCCCTCGCTCAGCACGTGCTGCCCTGATGGTTACAGGAGGCTCTTTTAAAATCTGATCTTTAAAATACAGATCAGCACGAACGATGTGAGCCGGGGTGGTTGTATTTCAGTGGCTCTGCAGTTAGGAGAGGGCTCCCCGCCAAGCGTGTCCTGCACTAATGAGCGCGGGGGCTCTTGCCCTCTGAACTTCAGCCTGTTTAACTCCATCCTCCTGCAAAGCTGGGGAGAAGCAGCCAGCCAGGCGGATTATTTTTACCAAATTCCCCGTCGGAGGACTCTGGACTGTGTGTGGTCCCCTCCGCCGGCACTGGCAGTGACCCCTGAGCCCAGGGAAAATGGTGGGGAAGGGCAGGTGGGAAGCGGGCGCCTGTCAGGAGGAGGGGGTGGCTCATCCCAGCTTTGCTCTTCCAGGGGAAAAAAACCTCTGGAGAGATCAAAGTGAAGGGGCTGAAGCTGCAGGAGGGACAATTTTGGTTGAAGATTGAGAAACCGAGGATGGGGAGAAGGTGCCCGTTGCAGCTCCCAGCGCATTGTCCCACGGGTGCGATGCGGGACCAGGCTGACCATCGCCTGTTCCGGCACCGTCCGGCACGCAGGCACCAAGGCATGAGCACCGGCACCCAAATGCCGTGCCCGTGCTCATCCCATCGCCCACCTCCGGCTGTCGCTCTTCTGGGGGGTGGGCTAAAATGACTGCCCCGGCCTTTGCAGAGATCCTGAGCTCGACAGACGCCTGGGTCCTCGGACACGTGTATTTCTGAGCCAGAAAACTGGATGTGTTCGTAACTCAAAGCAAGCAAGAACAGGAGCAGTGGTTAGAGCCAGAGGTTGCCACATCTTTGCAGGCTTGTTCTTGTACAAACCTGACACTTTAATTTTTAAAAAGTTATTTTTTATTAAAAAAATATTTTTTTAATTAAGAATATTGATAATTATGTTTAAAAAAAACGTACTCAGCACACAGCAAGCAATGCTGGGAGGGCTGGTGAGGACTGCCCCAGGGACACCCCGGTGCAGGCAGGAGAGGAGGCTTTGCGGGTGGCCCGGTGGCTCAGCCCTGGTGGGCTGGGTGCTGGCGCAGGGTGCGGAGAATCGACTTAAAACCCCTCTGTCCTATAGGGATTTGGTCCCTCTCCGCTTTCCCCCGAGGCTGACCCACGCCGGGGCAGTGGGGACACGGGGCCGCCAACCAGGGGGTCACACAGCAGCACGAGGGCTGGAGGAAGGGCCGATCCTGGCCCTAATCTCTGCCACCAGCTTGGCTGATTTATTTTGCACAGTCACCAAATGAGAAAACTTCCTGGGGACAGACTGTTCCCCGGGTGACAGCAGAAACCAGCAGCGCAGCCGGTATTTTAGCCCGGATGTGCGAGTCCCAGCCCACGGCTGGACTAATTATACATTGTGCGCTGTTCCGGGCTAATCACAGTGGAAGGTAAATGATCCCTGGTCTACATGCAAAAGGTGAAGTTACTTGCTCAAAAGCGTATGCAGACATTTAATATTTTATCGTGGACTCACGGGATGGTTTGGGTTGGAAGGGACCTTCAAAGGTCATCCAGTCCAAGCCCCCTGCCAGGGGCAGGGACATCTGCCACTAGATCAGGTTGCCCAAAGCCCCGTCCAACCTGACCTTGAACACTTCCAGGGATGGGGCATCCACAGCTTCTCTGGGCAACCTGTGCCAGCGTCTCACCACCCTCATGGTACAACATTTCTTCCTTATGTCCAACCTAACCCCACCCTCGTTCAGATTAAAACTGTCTTAGCACACGGAGCTTCCTTTTGTAACCGCAGAATTTTGGTCCCTTCTTTGGTGGGATGTTTCTGCAGCTTGACGAGTCTCACACTGATGGACAGCACGTGGTGTAGGTTGGTTGCGGTCACGGTTGGTGTTGTACCACAAGGACAGGCTTAGCCTTGCGGCTGCTGCAGGCTATGATCCTGGCCATGGCTTCCAACATCTTCAGTCCGGCACAGAGGTGCTCCCAGATGGTCGCAGCCCCCACCGCAGGCTTTGAGGTGGGTATGTCCATCAGCTGTGTCTTGGAGCCTGTGCCCTCCCGTGGGGCTTGGCGCACACTTGCTGATCCCTTCTTGCCCTGCCTTTAGCCGGCCGTGCCGGTTTGGTGCTCGGACAAGCATACACCATTGCATTCTCTGTTCCCACCGATGCAAAAAGCGTCAGCGCGGTGACTGCAAAAGCTGTGTTACCGAGAAATCAGGTAGCTCTAGAGCATGTGCAGCTTTATGCAGCTCATAGTGAGGTTACCAGGCTTTTTTTATGGCTTTGTCATGAAACTCAGGTTGTGAGGTTGACTCGAGTTGCCCAGATCTGCCATCCTTTGATGAGGTGGAGAAGATTCTTTGTTTCTCGGCTGTTGAGCAAACTAACAAAACTCTGCTAAGCATGCTTGCAGGTCAGACTGCTGAAGCTGTGGTTACTTTATTCCAGGACTTTCATAACTTCACATGGTATTTTTACCTAGTCTGACTGGTAGTCAGCTTGATGTGATTGCAATAAGTCCCATTTTAACAGCATCAGCCTGTGTCCTTCCCGGGTGGGTTTTTGGTCCTGCTGCCCCGAATGCTCCATCAGAGGCTGTTGGCATCTGGGTTTCTGTTCCTTGGGGGTCTCCTGTGGTCTGGTGTTCGCTGCCCGGCTTTCCACCGCATTCACCGCTTTGCCAAGTGACCCGATTCCTGCGTGGGACGGCGCAGCCCCTCGGCCAGCACCACGGTGCTGCCGGAGCTGGGCTGGCAGCCGAGGCGCTGCCGCCGAGAAGGGCACGTTAAATATTTACCATGCAGAAAAGAGGCAAGTTACAGCAAACAAAGGGACCCTTTGGGAGAAGAGGCTTCTCTCGCCAGGGCTGGGCTGGAGACTTGCTATTTGTTGTTACCATTTGTCTCTTTTATTCCATGCGAGCAGCTCGGCACTCTCTAGAGAGCGCATGGCATCACTTTTTATTTTATTTAGCAGATGCTGGCTGGAAAATAGTGTTTTCCAGTCATTGTGTTCACATGGAAGTGAACAAGAACATGGGGTTTCATAAGTGCCAATGGGGTTGCAAGGTGCTTGTGCCAGGACATAAGGGACACCCAGGAATTGTCCCTCCTCATCCCGAGAGCCCAGAAAAGAGGTGATGGCATGAGTGCTGAGACCGCAGCAGTAGACGTCGCTGCTGTGGAGACAGTGATGCGTGTCCTGAGATTACAGCTCCCACTGAGCAGTGCTTCCCCGGAATTGGGTGTCTGGGCGCAGGATGGCTCTGGGTACGGTTGCAAAGAGCAATCTGCATCTTCTGCACAAGCGAGATGTGGCCCCCAGGTCCCCAGCCTGCCGCTGGTGAAGGTCACTGTTCATCCAGGTGTGGACTAAATGCAATCTCTGCAATCCACTGAATCAAGCACTGATCAGCACTTCTGCATCTCGGTGGGCTTGGCAGCAGGTCACACTGGTGCTGGCCCTTGCCCTTGCTGGTCCGTGGGCATAGTGGTTGTCCCTGTCCTCCTGAGCCACGGTTACGGCGTGCACCAAGCGTGCTGTCTTCAAGTTGCTCCTTGTGGGTCACCCAGTCCAGCTCTACAACCCTCAGAACTGGTCACAACGAAAGTCCCACGCCACCAATTAGTGGTGCGTGAAGATTTTCCAGGGTCTTAAGGCAATGCTGAAGTGGAGGCAGCGGAAGACTTTGACTTCTTCTATGTTGAAGAAGTCGATGTAGACTAGGAACGGCTCCATCAGAAGAGATGATGACTTCTGCATTGAGTAAGTCAATGAAGTCATTGAAGAAGTCACCTCTTCTGGTGGAGCCATTCCCAGACCGTGACCTTGTGGAGACCTTGTGTTTTCCCAGCCAGAAAGGTTTTGTGCATTTCACAAATGGGAATGAAATGTTCTGACGGAGTCAGCAAGGTTTGGCTGCATCTGTGGAGGTAGATACTTGTCTGGAGAGGGCGAAGGTAGGTATTTCTGAGTTTGCTGAATTTTATGTCCTCATTCTGTTACCTGGAACTTGCATGGTCTGTACTGTCCTGCTGGGACATGTGGAGCGGGTGTCAGGGCAGGGTTTTTAACCCCTTTAGTAGCCCGCCTGGGGAGCAGAGAGCTGCGTTTTGGTGCGGCTCATTCCTCCCCGTGGTCCCAGGAAAGGCTTTGTGCCCCAGCTCTGCTCACCATGGTACCTGCCACAGATGTCCATGGATGTACCTGTGCCTCCCCCCCAAGCACAGAGCATCTCGTTGCTCTGGTCACCCAGGCTTATGTCGGGGTGATGGGTGGGGGGGAGGTCACACGCAGCATGGCATGAAGCTGGACCTTCACTACTCCTCCTTGCGCAGGAGGGGTGAGAGGCGGTGGGATGACTCGGGACATGACACAGCCAATGTTTCGGTGGGTGGAATCCAGCCTGGAGTTTCTGCTGTGCCCCATAGCCCTTCCTCCTTGTGCGCACCTCAAAAGGCGACGTTAGCTGAGGAGCTGGGTTGAGCAAGACCATCTCCTGGCTTTGCTCCTCTCCTGGTGAGATGCTCTTGGCCTCGATGGCAGGACACGCTCCCCTCTTGTTTGTCTTCCCGGCTATTGCAGTCCTGCTCCAGCTCTTTTTATAGCTCGGAAAGAAATGCCTTGAGTTTCTGAGTCGTCTGGGAGGCCAAGCACACAGGGAGGAGTCGCAGCTAGAAATAGGGCTGCTCTCTGCTTATGCATTCCAGTTTTATTATTTTTTTAGCTGAGATGTCCAAGTTTGAAGAGTCCCACTGCTGCAAGTGCCGAGCTGGGAACCATGTTCTGCATTTTTTCCACTCGCACTGGGTCATCTTTCTCCTTTGCCTTATTCCCAGTGCCCTCACACCAGCCGTTGAGCCTCTGCAAGATGGCTTTCCCAGGGAATGAGGTCCCTCACCCCTGCCTGTATTTTCCGTAACTCCCAGGTTTTGTGCCTCAGCGCGGCTGGTTTGGCAAAGAGCTCCCTGTGTGCCGGCGGCATTGGACGAAGCTGCAGAAATTAATGATGTCTGGGGGGTGGATAAGCGATCAGGTATTTGCTAAAGCTGCTGGGTAGTGAGCAAAGAGCTCAGACAAAATGTTCAGCGATTTCTGCCCACTGGGAGGGAAGCAAAGCCTCGTCTGCTGCATGGCCGCGAACAAATGGGAGCAAAAAGGAGAGGACAGTTTGTTTAACAAAACCTGTGGTTTTCAGCCCCTTAAAATTAGCTGGGATTCCGGCTGCGGTGCAAAGCCAGGGCAGGGGCGTGCGGGCGGAGCTGCCCTGCCGCTGCCCGAGGGCTGGCACAGGCTCCCCCGGGCATCCCAGCTCCTCTCTCCCACGGGAGAGGGGTATAATTAACTGTATCACCTCTAGACTTCTCCATTAATCCCTTAATACTTGGATACCATTTTTGGGCATGCCATGGCTGCAATCTCCCTCTCCGAAGATTTTTATCACACGGGAACCGTTTCGGGTCCCTGCTGCCAGTTGTCTGCTGGCCCCCGCGGTCCCTTGTGTGTGCCAGCATCGTTCAGGCAGCAGGGCTGCGTCGGCCGGGACGGGCTGACACGACACCAATGCCCGCTGGGAATGGGGCTTACCTGGGAAAAATGCATCTGAGGTCAAATCTGAACCCAGTCTTTCTTCTAATCAGCCATCGCGTGGAAATGGCGATTAGCCAGGCTGTGTCCGTTACATCGTTTATCATTTTAACCCTTTTTCTGCCCTTTCTGCCACATTCACTAGCTCCGGGAGCAATTACTCTCTAGTTATCCAGCCTCTCTTCCCATCAGCAGGAAAAAGGGATTTTGCACGTTGTGGAAATGTTAAGAACTGCTGATTCCTCTCAGAGGGGATGAAGTCTGCCAGCTCCTTTCTTCTGATGATAAGCAAATTTTGGGTATCTGATCCCAGCACCTCCAAGGGACCATTCCTTTCCAGCCCGCGAAGAGAAGCAGCGTGTTTACTGCTCGGTGAAACAACCAGCGTCCTGTGAGCAGCATGCGTGGCCATGGCAAGAGCTTATTCTTCTTATCCTAGGTATTTCCATCTTTCCCAGCCCTAGAGGGTCAGAAGGACCGGTGCTCAGCTCCTTCCACGTGACTGCCCCACGTAACGACTGCAGCACCGCAGCAGCGATGCCCGGGCGGTCCTGGCAGCCTGGCTGCTCCCATACGGGAACGTCTGCTTCTCACCTGCATTTTTTCCTGGTCCTGGTGTTTAGCTGCAATATGCTTTTCTCCCAGGTAGCAGCATTGTGCAAGTTCTCGCCAGTTCTCACCGTGCGGATTTCTGTTTCTCCGTGCCTCGCTGGTGAGCGCTTGGCTACGGCATGGGGGACTGGCCATGGCAGCAGGGCTGTGTTCAGGGCTCTTTGGGTTGTTTCTGGTAATATCAGTTAGTAGATCTCTAGCACAATCTTCTTTATTTATCCAAAAATGTAAAAAAAAGTCCTGATTCCCCAAATGCCATAGGAACACAGAGGTTTTTCTCTGCAGAAGCGCTGGGTGCGGCTCCTGCGGTCCTCAGGCTGGTGCCTTGCTCAGCCATCCATCCGTCTTTGCCCAGACGAGTCTGATCCCTGTGGCTTTTGTGTCCGAGAGGCTGGCTGTCACCCGCCGGCTTTCACGGGAGCCCTTGTCCCTGCGTCACACTGGTCACACGGGAGCCCTTGTCCCCGCGTCACGCCGGCCAGCCCTGTCACCTTCCAGCAGAGCATGTCCCTTGGAGGAGGATGCTCTGGGGGCGGTGAGGACCACGGTCCCCTGTGCTGGGCGGGCCTGGCAGCGTCTGACAACTGCTGAATTGCTGAAAAAGAATGAAATTGGGTATGTTTAGTAGGATGTTTGATTTTAAGTACTTGGAAAACTTTAGGACTTCGCTGCATGAGCTGGACCCCTTATTGCCGTCTCTGGGAGAGCAGGATTGAGTTGCTGCACGTGGCTCGTTTGCTGACGTGAGTGCTGTATCACAGATGGGGGGTGACTGGTGGTTTGGGAAGAGGTGCCTGCTTGCATTTCAGTTCCAGCTCAGCTGATGATACATGGCCAGGAGCGCACATTTTGTCTCTTGGAGCCGATACCTCATCGTTTTGGTGTCCTGTGTGGCCCTCTGCCAGTGATGCGCGCCCAGCATCGGGCGGGCAGGAGGCTGTTCGCAGCGATAGCATCGTGCATCCTCCGGATGCTGGGATTTGCTTTCGAGAGCAGAGATTTCCCTCTCAGATTATACCCTCTGATTTCCTGAAACAGCACGGGGATCCTGGGGCTGCCCTTCCCTCTGCCCTATTTAACTCTGGCAGGGGCATCCTCGGGGTGCAGAGCCCTTCAGCTGCCCTGCCTCCCTGTCCTGCACCGGGCTGGGGCTATGCTGCTGCCTGCAGCTGCAGCGTGCAGGCAGGGCGGCGGTGTGTGGGCAGGGCAGCAGTTGTGCAGGCAGGGCTGTGTCCGGGGCTTTCCTGCCCCCCCCGTAGCCATAGGGACAAACACTGCATCCCCCCTAACTCCGTCCTACTGCAGAAGATGCATCATCCCGCTTGTGGGGCCGGGGGAGGCAGGGAGCAGGGTGGCAGCTGCAGCCCCCCGACCCGCCGAGCCCGGCCCGCGTCCCTGTGGGATCACACGTGGGTGAGCCGTGGGGCACCAGGAGCTCCCAGCGCGGGGGCATCGCCTCCTGCCACCGGAGAGGTTCCCGATGGAGCCGCCTCTCGCTGCCTGTGCCCAGTCCAAGTGCCCCGCATCTGTTTTCCCCATCCTGCCAGGAGGCACAGGCGTGTTTTCCACACCCAGAGCTGGGTTTTACACTCTCGGTTCCTCCCCAGTCGCAGGGCCGGGGCTGGCAGGAGCGGGACAGTGCAACCCTTTCTTGGGCTGGGTAAGCCGAAGGGCGCGCTGGCACGCGCTCCAGCCAGCAGTGTTTGTTTTCGAACAAGGAAAATGAGTAAAACTAATATTTAGATCTCAGGAAGGGATATCGCAGCCTTTTGCATGGAATCGTGCCTGCAAGGCAGCAATAACACATGAAACACAGTTTCCTTTATACACTGGGGTTTTTTCCACCTCGGGCTCCACCCTGCGTCCCAGCGGAGATCCCTGCTCCGGCTCCATGTGCTCCCCAGGCGCTTTCCACACCCAGCGAGCGGGCGGCGTGCCAGATGCTCGCAGCCTCGCAAAGTCACAGAGCTCCTTGCGGGGAGCATCACCTGCGGTGGGGAGCATCCGCAGACACAGGAGAGGTGTCGAACGCGGGGAGCGTGGCCCGCTAGCACTTTTAAAAGAGCACGAGGAAAGCTTGAGCTTGCATACCAGAACGGGACTGGTTTATTTTCCAGTTATATATCCATCAGAAAACATCCCTTGTTCCTCCTCTGTCCCATCCTGCTCCTCTGCACAGGGAACGGACACCCCATCGCTGGATGCTGAGCTCCGGTTACAGCCGGCAGCGCGTGGTGGCCTGGGCGCCGGGGAGGGCTGCTGGGGACTGGGGCTTGGGGACCGTGCTGGTGGCTTAACAAAGCTGGACACTCATTTCTAAAGTCCTGGGAGATTCCAGAAGGGTGCACGCGGAGCTCTATCCTGCTCCAGTGCTGACAGCCCTCTGTTGCCTTTAGGCTTAGGTCCTATGTATTTATTAAATATCTGTAGGCTTAGGTCCTATGTATTTAGTAAAACGGTATTTATTAATTATAAAGGACAAACCTTCCCAATGTCAGAGATTTGGACTGCAGGAGTGAGCTCTGTCCTTGCTGGGAGAGAGGGGAGCAGGTTCAGCCACAGGGTATCATCCTGGCACTGGTCACCCGCCGCATGCAGGGGGATGCTGAGCAGTGAATTAAAAATGTCATTTTTATTTGTCATTTGGACATCAGTTCATTTGCTCTGCCATTTTCCCCCTGGACTGAAATGGGCACCTTGATCCCGCTGGGTCTGGTGAGAGGGAGACAAGCCCGCTGCCCCTTTGCAAGACCACAGGCTGCAAACCCGCAGCTCTTTGGAGCCCACGGCATGCTGGCATTTCTGGGAAGCGGCTCTCCTGGGGACAGGGAGGTGGACAGAGGTCTCCGAGGCCGGGTTGGGGGGTGAGAGAGCTGGGAAGTGACCTGCGATGCCAAAGAAAGCAGAAAAACCTCCGGGAGCACTCGGAGGAGGCGGCGGCGTTGCTGCGAGCCGGCGTCGCCTGCTTTGCTCCGATCTCTCCATGCAACCACGCGGCGCTTAAATATGGATATACTCAGAGCTGGAAACTTTCTCGGGGCTGTAAATATGTTGCCTATTTCCTACGAATACTTTTGCCGCTGCCCGTTAGCTAGAGGCAGGCTCGGCGCCTGCAGCCCCCCGAGTCCCTCCAGCGCTGCTTTGCAGGCTGCAGGCAGGGTCTGGCAGGGGTCTGGCAGCGTCTGGCCCCGCAGGGTGGGGTCCGGCCGCAGGGTAAACATTTGCTGTGGCATTTCCCAACCTATTGCATCAGGTGGTTTCATTTCAGCCGAGTTGGTTCCTCATTCATTACGTGGATGTGCCGGAGCTGTTAACAACATTTAGGGCTTGTTGTGGGTGCTGAGGTGTGCGTACGCACTGCAAATCTGCTGGGAGCATCTGCTCAGCCCCCTTCTCCCCCGTCTTTGGGTTTGCGTGGAAATAAAGCTCAGGAGAAGATGTGAGAAGGTCCTGAGCAGTGGGTGTGCAAGTCTTGGCTGGGCATTGAGCTGAAGCATCACACACGTGGCATTGCTGCTGGGTCTGCGGGTCCCAATTCAAGGGACAAACAAAAGCAGATAATTAAAATGATTCCTCTGATGGGGCAACGCGAAGATCACCTAAGGCAGAGGTTTGGAGACTACTGAAGGGAGGGGGCTCCGCGCGCTTTGGGAGAGGGAGGAAGGCACCCGAGGTCAGATGCTGAAGGTATTTTGGCATGGCTTCAGCTCTGGCCCCACGGGCACCAGCCATGCTCCACGTGAAGCCTCCAGCTCCCCATACATGAAGCCTCCAGGGCAGAACTTAGGGGTTCCAGAAGGAAATTGGTGGGAGCCGTGTTTTATCCACCATCTTCTGAATCATTGACGGCACTGATCCAGATACGGAGGGGCTGCAAAGTGGAGAAGTGCAGACAAAGTTGGGAGCCACTGATGGGGGTAAATGGCCCCATTGATGGGGACAGATGCTGGGGGCATTTATCCCCGTAGACCTCTGGGGCTTGCAGGGAGGTGGGTGGCAGAGGAGCTCTGGGCGCTGGCAGCCCAGGGTGCAGCGAGGTGGCAAAAATGGGAGCGGTGAGCACAGCGCTGATGGTTCGGTAGCGCGGTTGTGACCTTTGCTAACCCTGTTTCCTTCATCTGGGTGTTTTGCTTATCTCGATGGTGTCGGCGTTAGGCTAACAAGAAGGAAGCGACTAACTACAGCGGTGCATTGTGTGTGTGTAAAGGATGACCGAGCCTCGGCTGGAGTCGAGAAGGGTTTCCAGATAACCTGCACGTACAGATTGGGCTGCAGGGGACACAGAAGAGATCGGCGAGTGATCAGCAAGTGGTCACGTACATATTAGCTGAGGTTAAGTGTGCAGGTTTACATCCCACTGCCATGATTCACTTAGGTGGCTGCTGAAGGCTGTCCTCTTAGATCGAGGGCTTCAGGTGGTGCCTTCCCCATCCGTCATAGGATCGTGGACTCACAGGATGGTTTGGGTTGGAAGGGACCTTCAAAGATCATCCAGTCCAACCCCCCTGCCAGGAGCAGGGACATCTGCCACTAGATCAGGTTGCCCAAAGCCCCGTCCAACCTGACCTTGAACACTTCCAGGGATGGGGCATCCACAACTTCTCTGGGCAACCTGTGCCAGCATCTCACCACCCTCATCGTAAAACATTTCTTCCTTATGTCCAGCCTAACCCCACCCTCGTTCAGTTTAAAACCGTTGCCCCTTGTCCTGTCGCTGCAGGCCCTGGTCAAAAGTCTCTCTCCCTCTTTCCTATGAGCCCCCTTTAAGTGCTGAGCGGCCGCAGTAAGGTCTCCCCAGAGCCTTCTCTTCTCCAGGCTGCACAACCCCAACTCTCTCAGCCTTTCTCCATAGCAGAGGTGTCCCAGCCCTCGGACCATTTTGGTGGCCTCCTCTGGACCCGCTGTACCAGGTCCATGTCTGTCTTGTGCTGGGGACCCCAGAGCTGGACGCAGTGCTGCAGGGGGGGTCTCAGGAGAGCGGAGCAGAGGGGGAGCATCCCCTCCCTCGACCTGCTGGCCACACTGTTGGTGATGCAGCCCAGGAGATGCTTGGCTTTCTGGGCTGCAAGCCCACATTGCCGGCTCATGTCCCATTTGTCAATCAACAGTATCCCCCAGTACTTCTCCGCAGGGTGTTCTCCATCCATCCATCCATCCATCCATCCATCCATCCCCCGGTCTGTGCTGGTACCAGGGGCTGCCCCAACCCAGGTGGAGGACCTTGCACTTGGCCTGGTTGAGCTTCATGAGGTTCACATGGACCCACTCCTCCAGCCTGTCCAGGTCCCTCTGGATGCCACCCCTTCCCTCCCGCGTATCCACTGCACCACTCAGCTCGGTGTCATCCTTTCTACGGCTTCCTAGCCCTCCACACCAGGTGGGGAAAGGGATTTTCTTCTGCTCCAGGTTTGGATGTGAGGATCTGCCTGGCTCCTTGCAACGTGAGCAGGAGGGTGAAGCAGCGAGCGGGGAGGATGCTGCTTATCCTGTGTCTCTTTCCCTCTTGCATTTTTAATCCCATTGGCTTTGCAGAGCTGCTCGCTGAGCTCCTGCTAACCTTGGACCAGCCCTGTCCGCAGGCGCTGTCTGGGCGATGTTACACGAGGCTCGTGCAGTTGCTGTAACGCCAATGGCTATAGATTGAACAAGGAGCTAAAAATAACAAATGATCAATAATGGCAGCATGAACCCCGGCTTATTTTTTTTTTTTTTTAAGAAAATCTGTATATTGACAACACAACAAAGCGGCTTCCTGTAAAGGCAGGAGGGATAATGGAGCTGGGCTCCCTGCCCGCGCCCCAGCCTGGGGCTGGCAGCGGCGCCGGCTTCGCCCGTGCCTGTTGGTCCCATGGGGATTGCATGGTTCTGCACCCCAGGAGCTCTTCATTTATCTTCTGCTTGGGGCGACGTGGACGGGCGGCTCTCTCCGACTCCCCATGCTGCTCCAGCCCGCGGTGAGGAGCTGGGGGAGCTTGGTACTCAACTGAAATAACCCCCTCGCCGGCAGCCCCGGGCTGCCCGTTCCTGCCCACGCTGCCTGCACCGTGCCGGCGCAAGCCTTCGGTGCGGCCGCCAGCCCTGGACCCATGCCCGCTTCAGACTGATCTGCTTTTTCCTCTCGCTTTCACATGCCCAGGAAACTGCGGCATTACAAGGATTTGAAAACGGCCTTGAGCTTTTTAAGCACCGCTCCGGAGCGGATATTTTTCCTAAATCAAGATTTGCAAAGGTATTTGGGCATTAGTCAGCCAGGGGGATTTCCAGAAGTATCGGAGCACCCAAAAACTCTTTAAGTCTGCCTCCCGAGCGAGTGCAGATTTGGTACTGAAAAGCAGCCGGTTCACCAAAACTGTGACGATTTCGGGGATATTTTTTTACATCACCAGTGTTAATGAGTGTAAGGGTTTTCTGAAGGTTGTTCGTTGCTGGATCCCTTCTGAAAATCGCGGTGGTGTGGGATCAGCCCAGAGGGGTTTGGCCATATTGCGGTGTCTGAGTCCAGAGAAACTCGTCACACCTTCAGCTTCTGCCGATGTGGCTGCTCCGTCCCTGTATCCCAAATAGCCTGTGGGGTGATGCTGGCCGTGGGGAGGGTGCCCGGCGCGGGTCTCGGCTCTGTTTTGGAAGGACGTGGAGCAGCGCAGGGGGTCAGTCAGGAAAGCTGTTCTGCGTTACGATGCTCTAACTTCCCAGCTCAGTGGAAGAAAAAGCCATTGCCACAAACGGCAACGGCAAGGTGGGTTTTTCCTCTAAATCACACTAGTACAAATACACCCCGGTGCCTGGCATTCGCTCCCTTCCCCTAAAAAACAGAACTCCTTGCACAGCCAGTGATGCTCATCCCAGCTCCATGGACCACAAACGAAACCCAGCCTAACGAGTCCTCGAAGGCGCATCTCCCAAGCGAGTGCTCCAGATCTGCAGAGATGCTGAGAAGAGCTGAAACCTGCAAAATACAAAAAAAACCAGTTTTCGATGTGCTCAGTGTTTTTCCCAATGAACCTGCTATTCTGCTTTATACCTAGAGCTCTGAAAACCCCGGGACCCTGGAGATCCCGTACCGGAAAGGTGCTCCAGCAGCATCTTACGTGGGTAACCCATGGGGCAGGACTAGTTTATCATGAGCTAAGAGAGCTGCTCTGGGGAGGTGAGTTTAAACTGCTCCTACACTGGGGCAGCTGGAAAAAAATGGCATTCCCCGAGGAAAACGAGTTTTAAGAGACTGGGAACCCAAGGGGTGGTTTGAGAGCACAGCTCCTGTTTGGTTCCTTCCCTTGGGGAAGACTTGGGAAATACAGAGAGATCAAGAGGGAGCAACAGATGTTATTAGTCATCAAGGAGGGAGGCGGCTGCAGGAGAAGAGGGTTTAAAAGGCTTCAGAGTATTTTTAGACCTGGTAAAATGAACAGTAGGGGAGGGGAAGGAGGCAGGAGACCTTTGAGAGAGACGTAAATGCTTCACAGAGCAGAGTGGCCGGGGCTTTCCGCTCCATCCTGCCCCAAGCGTCAGCTCAGGCGGAGATTCGCTCAAATAGAAGTAGGGGATGTAAAACCGATAGAAGAAAATGCCTTCTAGATCATTACCCGACGAACCTCGTCAAGCTGGCTGTAATGACAAAAGGCCATGTTTGCCGAGACGTTTTAGCCTTAATTCCCTTCATTTTAGCAGGAGCTGGTTGCTGAAACAGAGTTGACAAGCTGCTCGCGGAGCCTCCGGTGGGCTCGGGGAAGATGCTGAATGTCTCTCCTCCTTCGTCATCCATCGCAGTCCGGACCTCACATACTGTCCCAGCGGCTCGCAGGAGCTGTAGGAGGATGGAGGGTGTTTCCAGGGTGGTGTAAAGGGTCTCGGAGTGAAGCACCGGAGGAGATTAAATACAGCCGGCAGGGAGAGGAGGGGGCTGTCCGCCTCTCCGGATCAGCCGGGAGGATGATGAAGGCACTCGGGGGACAGGGTGAAGCGAGGGGCTGCCTCCCCCCTGATTCTCCAGGGAAGCAGCCCTTGCTTTGCCTTCCCTATTCCTTTCCGGGAAAGGTCCCTTCCTACCCCCTGGGCTGGAGGGGTTGGTGGAGGCAGCGCCTTTGATGCCCTGCGGTTTTTCAGCAGCCCCTTCAGCGCATCCCCAGCATCCCCCCCACAGCCTCCATTCGCAAGGTAATTCCCTCCATCCCAACTGGAGCGCGTCCGCTCTGGAGAGGCTTGCTGGGGCTGGTCCTCTGCAAGCTCATCCCGATTGCTGGGATGGGATGCAGCCCTGGAGAGGGTTGCTGGAGCCTGGGATGAAGCGTGTGGGTTTGCACACCCGGCTGGGGTGCTCTATATATCCCCCCGCTCTTGCAGCAGTGGCACGGAGATTTAGAGCAAGTTCACTTATTGCACAGCCTTTGGTGGATTTGTGCGAGTGAGTCAAGTATAATATATATATATATATATTTGTATCTGTAGCAGTTGAAGGAAACTGATGCTCCTGCAGCTGCAAAGAGCAGCAGGACAGCACCTTGGCATCTTTACAGGAGCCCCTGGGAATAACCCGGGAGCACCATGCGGGGCAGGAGCGGCTCTCGTGTGCCGGCACCAGCATTTCTCCATGGCGATGCGGTGAACCACAGCAGGGAACTCCCCTGGGCTCAGTAAAGCAAGAAGGAAATTCCTTTCATCAGGATCATCAGGATGCATTCCTGATGCATCCCTGTAGCGGTGGGATTTGTCCCCACAGGTCACACCAGCCCCTCCTGAACCCCAGCGTGGTCGTGCGCGCTGCCGTCCCCACTCCCCACTCGGTGCTTTCAGCTTGGGGAGCGCAGCTTTGCTTGCCACTGGGGAATTTGGGTTTCCCTTTGCTCCAGGGACCCTCCCGAAATTGCCTTCAAATTAATTTTCAGGTTTTCTTCTAAAGCTGCCTTGGCTCTTATTTTTGCCCTGTAGCTGAAGACCCCCCCTTGCTGTGAAGCCAGGTGGACTTGGAGCTCTCTCCCTTTTCCCCGAGTGCTTCCTGATGGCCTCGAAAATTTGGGCTTTGCCGGCTGGAGCGGCTCAGCCATGAGGAACCACGCAGTGGCCGTGGCCGTGGCCATGCTGCAGCAGCCGGACACTTGCATGTCCCAGCTCTGCAGCATCCGTAGGAGACCATCGATAACGGCAATAACCATCTTCTCTCTGGACTGGCTTTAGCAGCAGCTGAGATGTTTGGTTCAGGGGTGAGCCTGCGTGAAAGCTTGATTTTGAAAAATAAGGTTAATGATGACGAGCTGACTTAATTTGTGGGATTAAGGAGGGATGTTGGGAGCACAAAGCCTGTATGTGGGAGGTGGGCAGCTTGGCATGGCTGCACATGGGTTTCGACGGTATTACAGGGTGTCGCCAGTAAATACGGCTAAAGGGTGGATCCTGCATGTTATTTTACAAGCTATATATTTCCCATGCAGGTGGCATTTTAGGAAAAGTCACATCCGTCCTATCCATCTCCCCCTATGGTGGGGATTGGGTTTTGCTCCAGAGGATGCTCTTTGTTTTTGGCTGTGCCTTGCAGGGTGTGTTCTTTGCATACCTGCCTTAAGGTCTCTTCATGCAAATGAGGCATTAAAACCTGATGGCCAAGTGCTAATTGCAGGGCTGCAGCCTCTGGAGGCTGTGGCTTCTCCGTGCCTCTGGAGACGGTGCTCTGGGAAGCGTGGACCGCATCTGCAGGACATCCCGGGACGGCAGGGCAGCAGCAGTTGTGGCATTGGGTTCAGAGCAATGCTAAACCCAGCTAAGGGTGAATTAATTAATTCCAGGATCCCATTAAGCCAAGGGGAACACCAGGCTGGGGGGTGGGCTGCGCAGCGAGGACCCAAGCTCCCACTTCCCATGCTGAGAGCACGGCTGAAAATTGCTCGCCGAGGGGCTTCACCGTGGGGAGGGCACAAACCCCGTTGCCCCTTTCCAGCCACGGTGCTCGATTCTGGGTTTGTCCCCTCTGCTTTCGGGGCCTGGCTGCCCTGTCCCGGGGATGCCGGGGTTGATGCCGTGCTTCCCATGGCCGGCGCGGCAGAGGCCATTCCTGCCAGGCACACGTGCTGTCATGCCTGGCGTGATAGGGGCAGATAATCACAACAGGGGGAGACATCCATGACAGGGGCAGGTACCCGTGACAGGGGCAGGCATCCGTGATGGGGACAGGTACCCATGATAGGAACAGGTACCTGTCATAGCGGCAGGCACCTGCGATCGGGACAGGTACCCCCACCCGGAGCGCTGCCTCGTGCTCACCCCCAGGCTCAGAGCAGGGACCAGACTCTGCTCCCGGAGGAATTTGGCTGCTGCTTGAAACCATCTGGTCCAGGAAAGCACATTTGGTCCAGCAAAGAACAGACGAGGCGTGTACCTGCAGTGCTGCTGAGCAGTGCGTGCGTGCGTCCATCCCAGGAATCACAGCGGAGGCTTTAACAGCCACCTGAGGAAAACACGACCTGGGTCTTTGCCCTAAAAGCTGCCCCCCCCCCCCCCCCCCCCCCCAGGGCTGGGCTTAATTGGGTGGGTGGGATGGGTGCGGAGCTGGGTGCTGGCGGGGCGTGGGGGTGGCAGCACTCTGTCCCCACGGGTCCCCGCAGGGATGTGGGATCCCATTATCTTATTAAGAGCGGCCAAGTCACAATCCTGGAGTAAGTGGCTGAGCCACGACTAGACTACAGTAATCCTGGGGGATTAGCGTGTTCGGCCAGGGCCAGCACCGCTGGAGCATTTTTTTCTTAGGGCTGTGAAGCTTCTCCTCCGCCTTCAGCCAAGGGGCAGCTGCGACGCTGTTCCTCTTCCCTGCTTTGGGGTTGCTTTTAGGGGATTCGCAGAACGATAGAAAAATTGTTTGGGTTTCTTTCACGCCTCCCGTCGGAAGATGCTAAAGTGCTTCTTGAGCACTGGTAGGAGCTGGGAGAAAACAAAAACCACTCCTGCCCGGGTGTTTGCCTGTCCCATGGCAGGGCGGTGATCCCTGCTCTAAGTGCGGGCAACGTGGGCGGTCAGCGTGCCGTGCCTGCCCGAGAACGGTAGACTGAGGTTGGGGGACTGGTTTACCACGCCAGTTTAATTGCTTTTGTTGTTGGAACCCAGACTGCGACAGCTGAGTGGGCTCCTGTGCAAGGGAAACCCCGTGCGGGTCACCGGCCAGACCCTCGGATGTAGCTTCTCCCCCCGGCACAGAAACGGGGCAGAGGGGGGCAGGCAGTGGGGCAGGGGAAGGAGCAGAGGGGTGCTGGTGGGACAGGGGATGGGGCAGAGGATGGAGCCAGGGGATCAGGTGGTGAGGCAGGGGATAGGGCAAGGGGTCTGGCGGTGGGGCAGGGGATGGGGCAAGGGGTCTGGCGGTGGGGCAGGGGACGGGACAAGGGGTCTGGCGGTGGGGCAGGGGGTCAGGCGGTGGGGCAGGGGATGGGGCAAGGCGTCTGGCGGTGGGGCAGGGGGTCAGGCAGTGGGGCAGGGGATGGGGCAAGGCGTCTGGCGGTGGGGCAGGGGGTCAGGCGGTGGGGCAGGGCTTCAGGCAGGCTGCACCGCGGGGTGCGGAGCCCACCGCCCGCCCTGCCACCGGGCATCCCCTCCAGAAGCGCTCGCCGCTGCCCCGAAACCACCCCGCGGGCTGCGGGCGGGCGGGCGGGCGTCGCGGCGGGGCGCTCCCGGGTGGGCGGGCGGGCGGTTCGGCGTGGGCGGTGGCCTGCCGCCCCCCTCCCCCCCCCCCACGCGCGTCCACCCCCACGCGTGCCCACCCCCACGCGCGCCCCCGCGGGGCTCCTTTGTTATTCCGGCGGAGCGCCGCGGCCGCCGCCCCCCCCCCCCCCCTCCTCCCCCCCCCTCCCCCGCTCGGCTGTGCCGCCCCTCGCGGGAGCGCGCCCGTGCGCGGGTGCGCGCCCCCCCCCCCCCCCTCACCCCCCCCGGCTCCGCCGCCGCCGCCGCCGCCCGGCAGAACCTTCCAGCGCCGCCGCCCCGCGGGGCCGCCGCCATGGGCGCCGCTGCGCCGCGCTGAGCCCGCACCCAGCGCCCGCGGGGTCCGGACCCCCCGCCGCGGCCGCCCCCCCGCCATGGAGCTGGGCAAGGTGGTAAGTGCGCGGCCCCGGGGACCCCTGTACCCCCACACCCCCCCCCGGGGATCCCCCGGGGACACCCCCCCACCCCCCGGGGACCCTCCGGAACAGCCCCCTCCCGGCACCCCGGCAGGGCACGGCATCCAAGGTATATTCCTGGAATGCGGGTTTGCGTCCAGCGAAACTCCTTCCCGGGGAAGTTTGTAAGCCCCCGGATACCGGTGTCTCCTGGTGTGAAATCGGGGGGAACCAGGGGATGGGTTCGGGGTGGCAGCGGGAGCCGTGCGCCCCCTCCTTCGGTTATCGGGGGGCTCATCCTCGCGGTTAAAGCGGATCCCCCCCCCCGCCCCCGTGCTGCTGCAGCCTGGGCCGGGGTTTGCTCCCACCCACCCGTTTTAACGTGCTTTCCTCGGGTCTTTGGCTCGGCTGGGTTCAGGTGGTGCTGCGAGCACCCGTGTCCCCACGTACCCGTGTCCCCACGCGCGGTGCTGCTGTCGCAGCCCCTTCTGCCCGTGGGGGCAGCCCCTCACACGGCCGTAAGGGATGGAAACAAGTTTGGGGTGAAAAGTGGGGGTTTAGGGTCTGTTCTGCAGGGAGGCACGTTCATCCCCTGCGCTGCTCACCTGGGAAGAGGGATTTTGCTTTTCACGGTGCTCCGGCAGAGCCGGGTTAGGGACGGGGAAGGTCCCTCGGGTGCAGCGTGGAGCCCGTACGGTCCTGGCTGTTCTCGGCTCCGTTGCAGGATCCAAACATCCTGGAGGGATAACGGGCGAGGGACACCCCGATCCGCTCGCGGGAGGTGCCGCTCGGCGGGAGGCGTTGCAAGGAAGGATTTCCACGAAAGCTACCTTGGCACCGCCGGGCTCCGCGTCCCTGGGGCATCCCGGCTCCGCAGAATTCGGGAGCATCCCGCTAGGGCAATATGCACCCCGGGTGTTCCCGCCGGGGTAAAACTTCCCAGCGAAGGTCGGTCCTGGCGTGGCAGCTGATCACTGAAATGCGCGTCCAGAGATGAGCTCCTGGCGTCTGCTCCCCGCATCCTCCAGCCTCGCCCCTTTATTTCATCCCGTTCCAAAAAAATGCCCAAATATTTGCATTTGCTGGGAGGAAGACGATTCCGGTCGGGACCGTTGGGAACATTTCAGGAATATTTGAAGGCGGTGGAGGACCTTCCTGAACCACCGACCCTGGAAAACACAGCCCTCCTCCCTCCCCAGATAGAAATCACCGCTGCTGAAAGAGATTATCTTTGCATAAAATCCCCACTTAAAATTAAAAGCCTGGCTAACGGGGCAGCTCGTGGGAAAGGCTCCGGTCGCGGCCGAGCCGGCTGGGCAACGTGGGGCATGAGTGATGGAGTGCCCGTATCAATAATTAAGCGAGAAGAGTAAGGAATGTTTTTTGTGGGGAGCAGCCGCGGAGGGGTGCAGGGGTCCTGGGGAGCCTCCTGGTTTTCTACCCCTCCTCAGATCCAGCCACTCGTGCTGGGGTCTGGTGCCAGGGTCTCCGGCTGCAGCTTGTCAGAAGTGCCCGGCAGCGGCAGCCGGGGCCTGTGCTGGAGGTGACCAAAGCACACCCCAAGCTCTTCTGCAGCCTCGGCCAACTTCTCTTTTGACTGTTATTTCAGCTGGAGGCTTCAAAGGGATGCGAGTTCTACAGCGTCAATTCCCCCGATGGTCATCGGTGAGGTTTGGCTTCTTCTGTAGCCTCACTTTTTGCCAGCTCTTCTCCCCAAAGCCAGTTTTCTCGCTGTCCTTTTTTTTCCCAAAGGTTTATCTGTGTATTGGAAAAGTCCGTATTCCTTAAACTGGATTTAAAAACCAGACATCCAAGTAATTAAACTGCATACATTGTTTATGGCACTGGAGAAATCCAGTGGCCCAACTCTTTGGGTGCTGGTCCCCCGATGGTGGGCAGTGATGTGTTCAACGTAGCAAGCTCTCATCTCTGGCGCTGGTGAAACCAAATCCTTCCAGCTGCTGGTGACCAGCCCGGCTCTCCCCTCCTGGCATTGGATGTCTCGAGTCCTTGGGACCCACCACAAGTCGGCTGGGTGGTTGTCTTCGTTCTTTCCCTTTGCTTGCCTTGAAGGTGGAGGAGCGATCGGATCGCGCTGTCTCGTCCTGCCCCAGCTCTCGTGATGGTGTTGAACTCATTATTTTCACTGGAGGCTCTGGAAAGGCCAGGAGGAGCGGTGGGTTAAGTCCTTGCGCAGGCAGCTCACGGGCACATCACCCTGTCGATCCCAACCTCTGCTTTGATGCCACCTTGCTGCCCTTGGGAGGAGCTGGGAGCTAGTGGGGTGGTCTGTTCAGATGCTCAGAATGTGTGTCCTTTTGGCGGTCAGATGGCAGCTGCCATCCTCTCATGTCTCCCTGTGGTGTGGAGACCTCTGAACACCACATCGCCCCTCCCTGGCCTGCCCCAGGCGGTTTCTCCCCTGGAAGCACCGCGTGTGCTGGAAGGGCTCCTCCATAATGCTCACATCGGGCTTCACCACGCGCCGGAGAGCGCTGACGGTGGGTAGACCAAGTGTGACGTCGATCTGAAGTCATCATCCTCCCAACCTCAGGAGAGCAGACCCGGAGGCGGCAATGCTACAGGGCGTAGCGGCCAGGGCAGGTCTCTGCCAAGAAGAGCCTCGTGGCGATGCCATCGGCTTCCAGTGTGGCTCGCAGAGCCTGTGGCCGTCTCCCTGGTGACTCTGGTTTGGGGCGTCCCGTGTGCCACAGGGCGGCGAGGGGGCAGCAGGGCAGGGTGTGGGGCAAGGTGTCCCCAAACACCCCCCCGAGGCACCCATGCTGGTGTTCCTCGGGATTCAGGGCTCTCTGGTACACCTTCTCCTGCTGGCATCCGAGCTGGTGGTGTCAGCATCTCCTCCTAGAGAGGTACATCTCGAGCCACTGCAGCTGGGAGCAAACTCCGGTGGACGCAGCGAGGTTTCGGGGTCTCTAACGCCGGAGGCCAGCATTGCTTTGGGGAAAATGTGGTTGTTTTTAATGGTCCAAGCGAAGGGAAATGTGAGACTTGTGCCATTTCGGGGATTATTTCTCGGCTGGCGGGAGCAGGAGGCGAGAAGAGCGGCAGCACCTTCAGGGAGATGCTCACGCAGCCCTGGTCAAGGCGCTTCATCCCTGGACCGGCTCCAGTGCGTAGCCAGGCGGGAGAGGAGCACTTTCTTTCCAAACTCATGGATCCAGCAGTAGATGCAGCCGAATAGCCTGGATTAAATGATAGGAAGGTATTTTTTAATGTCTCCTCTCACTCCCCATTCAAAGGGAGCATTTAGGACTGAGCGGGAAAACTACAAGTTACCCCGTTTGTGCTGAGCATCCTCTTATCCTATACGTTGAAATACATCTGTGCGCGTACGAGGCACAGCACCTGGCCCCGCGCGGCCGGCCAGCCCTGCCGGCGCTGCCTTCCTGCCTTCCTTTCCCTCCGGCTGCCGGCGGGCACAAAGCCGGGCTTGTTCCCTGCTCCTGCCGCTGCTGTTGAAGGCCACGGGCACCCGGCAGCCCCGCAGAGCGGGGACCACGGCCACCCCGGCTCTCCCCAGGAGCTCTCACCGGTCCCCAGCAGGGCGTTAAGCACCCCCAGCATTATCCAGCTGGCTTTGCTTCAGGATTTTGCCAGAGAAGAACCTTTCCTGAGCCCCGGCGAGGCTGTGATTTGCTTTTAGCTGCTGTTGGCGAGCGATGTTTAAAGGGATACGTGTGCCCTCTGAAAAGCTTGTCCTGCACACCTCCGGGGCCAGAGTGAAGCTTTGCTAGGCTGGGACTTGCATTTTAATTAAGCTCATGGATTTTTTTTTTCCCAGGCTTGTCATAGTCAGGTCTCCCTCCTCGCTCGCTTCCCCCGGAGACCCTGCGTCTCCAGGGCTTGGTTGCGAGCGGTTTTCCAGAGGTATGCTCCATCCCAGCTCTCCATTTATAGAAAGGAATTAAGGAGAAATGAGAGAGCATTACTAAGAGGATTTGCACTGTGACTTACTCAGTTTCTCCAAATAATTTGCAATAGCTCTGGATTCTTTAATCAACACTCATTTCCTTTTGGAAATGAAAGGAGAAGCGGGAAGGTGCCGTGCAGCTCCTGAGCAGAGCTTGGCTCTTCGCCACCGAACGGGAGATTTGCAATTCAGAGGAGGCTGAGCGCGTAATTTGGGGAGATCTGGAAGGGGGATGAGGGTATGCATATGTGCAGGTGAAAGAGAGAGGTGTTTCTCAGTGCTCAGAAAGCCTCTGTCACTCTGTCCCAGGTCCCTCTGTGCAGTTTTGGGCTCCTCTGTCCCTGTCTGGAGCCTGCAGTCGCACACCTGGAGAGGTGCTTTAGTTGACATGAGCCACGGCTAGGGGGGGGGGTCACCCCGGTGTGGAGCTGTTGGTGGCTCCGCTCTGGTGTGGCATCTCCTTGTGAGAGGAGCTGGGCTGAGTCGGGGGTCGCGGGGGTCCTACGGGATGTGGTCCAGCTCGCCCCGAGGGCTGGCAGCGCTCATTGCCAGCAGGATTCCCGGAGTCCCGCGGGAACAGGCTAAATTTCCCCGGGGCAGGGCTGCAGCAGTGTATCAAGCCACAGGCAAAAGACCTTGCACGGGTTTCTGGGGACCCCCTGGGTGCTGCGGAGGGAGGAGAAGCCGCTCGGGCAGGTCCCACTGCTCGGGGCAGAGATATGGTTGGATAGTTCCTGGTCTGTATTACCTGACTCTGCTCCTCCCCTAAATGGCCTGAGCCTTTCTGTGCTCATGGTTTCCTTGCCCCACTCAAGAGGCGTTTGAAACGCTATCGGTGCTTGCAGCGTTACCGGTGCTTGCAGCATCAACACTACTTGCAGCGTTACCTGTGCTTGCAGCATTACCAGTCCAGCTCGCCCAGCCTCGGCGGAGCACCCATGACCCAGCCCTGCCCCGGGTGCTGCTCCGCTGAGGTCTGCCCCACACCTCAGCCCCGTGGCCCTGCTGGGGGGAGGCCGGCGTGGCGGTGTCACCTCCTTGCAGCTCTCGTTGTGCAAACGGGGCCCCGCCGGCCTCTCCTCTCGCTTCCCTCCCGGCCCCGCTGCCTCTGCGGCGTTGCACAAGAGGAAACACCGGGGTTTCCTTTCCCAGCGACGGGGAGGGGTGCGGGGCTGGAGGAAGGGCTCAGCTGCCCCATGCAGGCTCCCTGCGCCTGCCGTGGTCCCCTGCCCTGCTCCCAGTGCTGGGGACTGACATCCCTCCATCAGCAAGAAACCGGAGCCAGGCCAGCGGCGTTGCCAAGGACACGCTCGTGGCCTGGCAGGTTAGAAACAGCCCTTGTGGTGTAGAAGCTCGTAATTAAATTAAAATTAAAATACCATCAGCTGTAGGTGCCGGATGGTGTTGGGAGGCAGCGCCTGTGAATCGGGGTGAAAGGCCCTCTCTGTGGCAACGAAGTCTGAGATTTCTTTCAAGGCAGCCCCAAATTTCCCTCCTTCTTGACCCAGTTTCGCAGCCAGAACTTGTGGACAGGAACGTACACCGCTGTTGCTCTCCCCGACCCCGCTCGTGCCTTGGAAGTGACACTTGCAGCCTTGGTCCCTTGCTGCTGCCCTGCGCTCCTCCGGTTTGCTTGTGCGGGCGCTGCCGGAGCCACTGGCTGGTGGAGCAGCAGTTTGGGCATCTCCTGAGTCCTGGTGCCTGCTCCGAGCGGCTCCCAGGATGGGACCCCTGCTCTGCCCTCCCGGGGGATGCAGCAGGGAGGTGGGGTGCCCATGGCACCCACAAGGACAGAAACGTGGGATCCGTCTTTTCCTTGGAAAACCTTTCTGCCATCCACGTGGACATCATGTGTGCTTCAAACGGAGCAGGGGGCTTGGAGATGGAGGGTCCTGGAGGCCACTGCCTAGAGCCAGGGGCTGCCAGAGCCCCGTCACCCCCCCACCATGTCTCCCAACTCTGGGGGGTCACTGGAGGCCTCTTCGGTTGGAAAAATGTGTCCTTGCTTTACCAGGAAAAGCTGGCAGGAAACAGCACTTCAACTGGGAGCTCCATTTCCAGCTTTCCTGGGATGCGGTGGCCCCCAGCACTGCTTCCCACCGGAGACCACCCCCGTCCGGTCTTTCAAGGACGGGGAAGCAGACACATGCCACGGTGAAGCCGCCGGCTTCGGGAGAGTGGTGCCCCCACCCTGCCTCCGGCTACGAGCTTCCACTCGCCAGCTCCGGCTTTGCGGTTGGCTTCTTACTTGTGGTCCAGGACTCCCGTTTCAAGGCGGGACGTGTGTTTAAACGCTTATCCTGGCGCTCCACCGTGCTGGGTGGCCCGTCGCGACCGTCCTGCCTGCCTGTGCCATTGTGGGTGCAGGCTGGGATTTCGGATGAGGACAAGCTGCACCTGGAGCTGGATCCATGGTATGTGTCACTGACGGCTGTTGGGACGTGAGCATCACGCTCCAGGCTTCCGCCACTGGCAGAGAGGTGCCTTCCTGAGGATTTCGTTGGGAATTTTTTAATGCTGAATTTTATTTTATGTTTTCATAAATGGCTGCGGCCACGGGGCCGGGCAGAGCTGCAGAGGTGGCTCCCACCTTTGGTCCTCCTGCATTGGGAACCTACTCGCCTCCATCCAGCCCCTCAGGAAGGGACGTCTGACGGGGTCAGGTTTCTCCACCGCCAGCGTTTCTATCAGCTCCCCATAAAGCCGGGCTAAGACGCAGGCTCTGGTCCGTGTCCAGCCCGCCGCTGGACCGGGACGCTTGTGCCTTGCAGCTGGTGTTCTGGGTCCCCTGCCACCCCAAAATGAGCCTCCTGCATCTTACTGATGACCTCCATGGTCACCTCCATGGTCCTTACTGGTCACCTCCATGATCTCCATGGTCACCAGTAAGAAGGGACCTGGTGGTGAGCGCGGTGAGCAGCTCGGCGCAGCTGGAGACCCGCCGTGATCCCCAGCAGAGCCGGTGCCATAGGGATGGGGCTGCAAACACCACAGGGCTGCGTGGACCAGCCCTGCTCGAGAGCAGCCAGCGCAACCAGAGCGAGCAGCAGCCATCCCCACAGGAGAACTGGTTCATACTGGGACATCAGGACCCAGGCCCCGTGTTTCAGCTAAGGGGGTGCTCGGCCCTGGAATGAGGGTGCAGTTGGCAGCTGTGGGTGAGAGCAGAAGCTGTCTCAGCCCTTCAGCACGTTGTCCCCGCTCCGGCTGGTGGATGCTTTGGTGGCAGAGGGACTTTCTGGGGAGGTGGGTCGGGCTCAGTGCTGGGGGGTTTGGGCCATGCCCATCCGTACGTGGGGTGCCCATGGCTGGTGCCCGTGGGCCCCCCCAGCCCCTCTCAGCACAGAGTCATTGGGGTTGGTTGTGATGAAGCTGTAGCAGGGCTGCCTTGGAAAGGGGGAGCAAGCCGGGGTGCAAGAAGGGTTGCAGTGAGGAAGGCACTGGGGTTAATCCTGCTGCTTTGGTTTATATCAGTATCCTTAGTTGGTTTATATCAGCTACTTCTGGCAGTGCTGAGCCAGCTGGTTTCTTCCCTCGGCAGTGGAATCCTCACGGAGCAGGTACCAGGCAAGCGCTCGGCGCTGCCGCCAGCAACGCGTGAGCGTGGGGAGAGGGCAGCCCCACGCCGGCATCACCACGTTCCTGCATAGGATCAGCCGCAGTGTCCCCCCGCTGCCGGCACAGCTCCCCGAGGGGCAGAAATGGGGTAGGGTTAAAAATCCTGCTTGGCAAACGCTTCCAGCGGCTGCTGCTGCCTCTCCGGAGGCTAAATGGAGCGCTGGCTCTGCCCAGGCTCCTCAGCGTGGGTTTCCCGAGGTCCCCGACATCTGCATTGCAAGTCCTGCCTTTCCTGGCAGAGAGCAAAAGGGCAGCTTGCGGGCAGGGTGGGCAGGGTTGTGCTGGGCAGAGGCTGCCTGCAGCGCTGCCTGCCCCACGGGCGGGTTGTGCTGGCTCCCGGCGGGATCGGAGCAGCTGGGAAGTGCCGGGTGGTGGGGACCGGTTGTGCCGTGTCTGGATGCGCCTGCGGCCGAGCTGAGATGCGCCGGTCAGCAGTGGGGTGGGAAGGTGGCAGCAGGTGCCAGCCAGGGCAGCTGCCTGCACCGTGGGCAGCAGGTCCGTCTCCTGCCCCTCTAATCCTGCAGCTGGTGCTGTGTCTGGCTGCGGGGTGGGTGGGCTGGGGCAGAACACCAGCAATTGCAGAGCCGCTCTGCTTCGGTGCCGATTAAGCTGGGACCTGTCCTTTGCTGCCAGACAGCACGGGCAGCCCGGGTCCTGCTCCGCTCTGCAGCGCGCGGTGGTCTTGCTGTCCTGCTGCCGGATTCCCTGTGCCCCCTGAAACACCCTCTCCGCTCAGCCCTCCCCCAAAAGCGGAGCAGGAGGCGCCGGCTGCTGCCTGTGATCCAAGGGCAGCAGAGGGATTTGCCTTCCCTCTGCCTGTCCCACCGCCCCAAGGGCAGGAGAGGGTCCTTTGTGGTCACTGCTTTAATTGCATCATTATTATGCTGAGTAAATGAGTCCTGGCAGCAGCTGAACCTGGCGGATGCCAACCACATCCCAGAAAGGCATCCGGCAACGGGCAGCATCCAGCTGGCACGAGCAGGGGCCGGGGACCTGGAAGGGACCCAGCCACCGACAGGTGCCGGCAGAGCTGGGGGGTCTCAGCGGGTGAGGGGGGACCAGGGGGGGGAGCCCGAACCCTTCCCATCTCACCCCCCCTCCACCACTTCTCTTTTGTAGACTGTCAGCATCAATAAGGCTATTAATGCGCAGGAAGTGGCTGTCAAGGAGAAACACGCCAGAAATATCCTTCCCAAAGTTGGCCGCGGGACAAGCGAGCATGGGAGCGGGGCCGGGGCCACCCGGAAAAGGGGCAGCAGCAAGGCGGCACGTGGGGAGAGGTGCCGGCACAGCCGGACCAACGCTGCAAGCTGGCTGCCGGGGTGCTGAGGGTGCCTGGATGGGACGCTGTGGGGCTCTTGATGCTGGTTGGGGTTTTTCCAGCATGGCATGGGGTCCCTGCTCCTGCTGCTGCAGCCTTTGCTTGTCGGTGGGTGCCCAGCCTTGTGCTCCCAGCGCTGCCATCCCATGGGAGGGTGGGAGGGGCAGATGCCCGCAGCAGGTTGTCTGCCTGGGGCGAGGATGCTTAAACCCCAAGGGTGCTTGTGAGCATGCTGCCACTAAAAGCAGATCCCCAGCATCCCGGGAGGGCAGCCGGGAAGGCTCAGCAGAGGCACAGCCCGAGCCCCGAGCATGCCACGGTGCTCCCGGAGCAGTCGTGTGGGGCTGGAGGAGAGGGGATGGCGTGTGCCACCCTTGGGGACAGTGTGTGCCTGGGCTTGGCAGCTTATCAGCTCCCAGTGGTGGCCTGGCTCCCCTCAGCTCTGTGGGTACCATCCGGCTTCGGGGTGGCCGCTGTCCATCATCGCCGAGGGGGAGAAGGGCGTTTCCTTGACCGGCCGCCACCATGCATCCTGGGCACGCACCACGAGAAGGGGGCGCAGACCTTCTGGTCGGTGGTGAACCGGCTGCCGCTGTCAGGCAACGCCGTGCTCTGCTGGAAGTTCTGCCACGTCTTCCACAAACTCCTCCGGGACGGCCACTCAAACGTGAGTGCTGCAAGCTTGGCTCAGCAGCTGCCCTGGGGCCAAATCCTTTCCCCCGCAGGGCTGCACGGGGCGGTGGGAGATGCTGGTGGGTTGGTGCCCTCCTGGGGGTCAGTCCTGGGTGGGGACCGGTGCAGGGACCCCTCCCTGCTCACTTTGCTGGACCCTTCCCGGCGCTGGTCTGCCCGCAACCCCCCTGCGCTACAAACCCCGGTGCCAACCGCAGCGTCCGTGCTGGAGGAAACTGCTCGGCGTGGGGCATTGGTGCAGGAGCCATCAGCAAGGATCCTCCTGCTCCATGTGCGGATGGGGAAACTGAGGCACCCTGGGGCTGGCGGTAGTGACACCACACATCGAGACCTCCCATTCTTTACCCCAATTGCCGGCTCCAAGTATGGCACGCCTTGCCCTGGTGCTCTGCCTCCTGCCCGTGCTGCCTGCTTATTTTCATCGTCATTCCTCCAGGTCCTGAAAGACTCCGTGAGATACAAGAACGAGCTGAGCGACATGAGCAGGATGTGGGTAAGCGGCCGACTGCGCCACCCGCTGTGGTGGGGACACCCTGGGGGTCCCTTGGCAGCACCCAGCGCCCCAGCCGGGCTGGGGGGTGGCGATGGCTTGGACGGTGGTCTCGCCCAGGAGGAGCCAGGCTCCAAGGTCTGAGCTCAGCCGTGGCTGACCCATGGCTGCCGTGACCTCCCCGGGCTGGGTTTGCTGGTTGTGTTCGATATTCCCTTCCACCAAAATCAAATGCCTTCTTCCTATTTTATGGCAAAACCCAGTAAAACTCAGCTCTGGCGGTCAAATGTAGCATTGAAATCTACGGAGAAGGTGATGAAAAGGTCTTGACCAAATCCTTTCGGCACATTTGCTGCAAGCCAGCCTGCAGCCCGTGTGTCAGCGAGGAGGGTTTTGGCTGTGTTTTGGGGGGAGACAAGGGAGGCGTCGCTCATGCTGCAAGGCAAGAAGGCTTTTTCACAGCCTGCCCCAGGTCTCAACAGCTTTTTGGTGCCCCCAGGGCCACCTGAGTGAGGGCTACGGACAGCTCTGCAGCATCTACCTCAAACTGCTGAGAACCAAGATGGAGTTTCACACCAAGGTGAGCATCGCCCCGTCCCCGTCCCCACGGCCACAGCAAGGGGTGGGTGATGGGGCGCTGGGGCGAAAGCGGTGGCAATGCTGCGGGGCAGGCCAGGGGCTGGCAGAGCCGTCCCGGTGCTGTCACGCCCGAGGGTCCTCTCCTCTGTCATGGCCGTCCTGCTGCCTCCATGAAACATGTCCCAGGCTGCCAGGGTCCATCCTTCGCCTGGATAAAAAGTGGTCCAAGGACCAATGCCTTGGGGATGGATGGTTTTGTGGTGGATCAGGGCTCCTTGGAGGCACCTGGGCTGGGAGTTGCGGGGCTACAAGAAACAGTAAGAGACTCCCGGCTTTGGAGTGCACATCCTCTCCCAGGTATCCTAGATGGGCAGAGGTGGAAGAGGCCATGGGGTTCTGGAGTGGGGAGGGCTTGTGGGGGCCATGCCATGCTGTGCCGTGCCGCACCGTAGGAGCAGCTCCTGCCCATCCCCAGCGCTGCCCTGGCAAGATCTGCAAGGGCTAAAGCAAGCCCAGGCAGCAGGGACAGGCAGGAGGCAGCGCAGGCAGGGCAGAGGCCAGCACCAAGGTGTAAATCCCCTGGAGAACCCTGCAGTGGAGCCTGACTTCTTTGCGTCACCACGAATGCGAGGAGGGATGCCAAGTACTTGGGCTGGTGGGGTGTCCCTGTTGGTGCATGGAGAAGGATGAGCAGCAGCACCTGCTCTGACCGGCGTGCAAGCATGGAGGGTTATTCGCCACAGTCAGCAAAGGAGAAATTAAATAGATGTGTATAGAAACCTCCCTTTGTTTGGGACCGAAGTTTGGACGTAAGGCACTCTAGTGCTTTCTAAAACAAGGTTTTTATATGGGCAGGAAAAGTGGAGTGGGAGCAACAAGTCAGCCTGGAAATTCAAGAATGATGGGGAAATAATGATTAACTTAATCTGAGCACCGCTGAGCATGCACGACTTAGTTCTTCTCAGCAGGGCTTCAACAGAGTCACAGGTTTAAGGTTTCTTAAAGGAGATCCTCCGAAACCCTTTCCTGACTCCTGTTTCCCCACGCAGAATCCCCGCTTCCCCGGCAATCTCCAGATGTCCGACCGGCAGCTTGACGAGGCAGGGGAGAACGATGTCAATAATTTGTGAGTACGGGGCAGGGGCGGGAGGCGAGGGAGGGGGGCGGATGCAGGCGGGGTGGCACGGCACTGCCCAACCTCACCGGCAGCACGACCGAGCCGGGGACGGGACCTTGCACCTTCCCCCCACCCCTGCCACGGGTGCTGGGAGCGGGCAGAGCCCCTGGGCAAGGCTGGTGCATCCACGCTGGAGCACCCGCTCGTCCCTCTGGGGTGGCACCTGGCACAGGTTGAGGCCCATGTGTGGCCACGGGGACGGTCTCCAACCATCCTCATCCCTTTTTCCTAGTTTTCAGCTGACAGTGGAGATGTTTGACTACCTGGAGTGTGAGCTGAACCTCTTCCAGACAGGTAAGCCCCTGCGCTGCCCTGCCAGAGGTTGGGGTGGGGGGTCCGCGGGGGCTGAGCTGCGTTGGGGGGGAGGCTCCGGGAAGGATGCTGTCTGAGGGCATTGCACCTCATCTCTTTTCTGGGCACTTCACCCAAATTATTATTAGCTGAAGTCCCTGCATGCCTCACGGCAGCCCACCCTGCTCCCCACCATGTGCATCCCTTCCACCACCCAGACTTTGGGCTCTCCCACTCCAGCAGCCTCCCCGGGCTGAATTTCTTCTTGTCTTACTCGTGGGCTTGCGACAGGTTTTGGTTTTTATTAGCGGCAAATGCAAGCTGCCGTGGGTGTTTGTGGCGGTGCTGGAGCTTGGGGAGGCGTGGGGGCACCCCGCCTTCCTCCTGCCCTCCTGTGCAAGCCAGCGGAGGGGTAAAAACAAGCCAGTCTCAACCTTCAGGATAGTCATGCACCTCTGCAGGCTCGAGCAGGATCAGGTTTGGGGTAAATTAAAGCAATTTTGGGACAAGCCTTCATCTGCTGCACGCACTAGGTTGTGGGTGCAGGCGGAACAGGGCTGTGTTTCGACGGAACTGGAGCAGGCGCCCTCGTCTCGTGGCCGCACGCTGGCACAGCGGGATGGTGACGGTGCCGGGGGGGCTCACCCATGTGGCGCAGCCCCATCCCTGGAGCGCTCCTGGGAGCTCTCGCCACCCTGCCCTGTTGGAGGGAAGTTGCTGGATGGGGGGAGATGAAGCTGCCATCTTCTCCAACTGCCCTGCTAGCCTGCCTGCTGCGCCAGCACGCTTTGAGGGCAGGCGTCCCACGACTTGAGGGAGACCTGCAATGCTGGACCATGAAAATGGACCATGGACACATCTCCAGCAGCCTGGCATCCCACGCCCCAGCCTGGCCCCAGCCCTGACAGAAATACCTTTGTGCCCTGGTGTCACGGGGTACATCCTGCAACCCCGGCACGAGATGCAATTCAATGTGACTTGGACAGAGGATCACGGACGTGAGGCGCTGCCAGCTGCTCCCGGCTGGTTTTGGAGCGTCTCCCTGCCGGCATGCACAGCACACGCGAATGCCAGTGGGATGGCAGTGACGGGCAGAGTCCTTGGGGGGCCGGGAACTCTGCCTGGGGTCCCGGCTGGGGCTCAGGACCAGGCACCTCCAGCCCACGGTGCCAAGCTGAAGTGTTCCCAGGCCTGCGTGGGAGTCCCGGGTAGGAATTTCCCCTCCTGCTGAGCTTGCAAACAGCTGCAGGGTGGCGGGCTGGGTCCCCAGGGGCCAGCAGTTATCTTGCTTTGGGTGAAGGTCTCTTGCTCTGGGTGACATTTCTGGACGCGGCTGACACAGCGTGGCACCCGCCGGTGCTGCTAGTGCTGCCAGAGCCTGATCCCGTGCTCCTTCCCCGCAGTGTTCAGCTCCCTGGACATGTCACGCTCGGTGTCGGTGACGGCCGCGGGGCAGTGCCGCCTGGCCCCGCTCATCCAGGTGATCCTGGACTGCAGCCACCTCTACGACTACACCGTCAAGCTGCTCTTCAAGCTCCACTCCTGTGAGTGTCCCCAGCGCCACCGCCTTGGGCAGGGGGGGACACACGGAGAGGGACACCGGGCGTCACCACCCTGCTCAGGCTGGGCCGTTCACCCCCCATCTCCTTCCCAGCCTTTTTGGGGGTGTGGAGGGAGTCACCAGGGCAAGGGACAAGGAGGTGCAAGTGCTGGGGGACCGAGCTGTCCCAGGAGCCTGCCCTGCCAAACACCCCTCGGCCGTGGGGATGGTGCCTGCCAGGAGCCCCCCTGGCTTATGGACAGGCACCAGCTGCAAAACGCACATCCCCCAGGACATCGAATTGTGGTGCCAGCTCGCTGCCTTTCCCTGCCCCGGGGGTGTCTTGGGGAGGATGTGAACCCCTCCTGCAGCGGGATGCTGAGCCCGGAGCATTCTAGACCCCAGGAGGAGGGTGGCCATCTTTGGGAAAGAGCCATCCCCACATGGCTGTGCTGATGGGTTGTCCCCTCATCTGTGCTCCTTCCCGGCGTGGAGACACCCAGTGACATTTCTACTTGCTGCTTCTTCCAGGTCTGCCAGCGGATACGCTGCAGGGCCACCGGGATCGCTTCCTGGAGCAGTTCAGAAAGTAAGTGCCCAGCCCCGGGGCGCTGGCTCTCCCCGCTGCCGGCAATGCTCTGGGGGTGCTCCCAGGGCGGAGGGAGCGCGGAGGGACGCCGGAGCCCCTGTGCGGGGGCTCAGCAGCCAAGCGATGGAGATGGAGGAAGTGCAGGAGTCGGTCTTGCTTGGGGCTCTGAAATCCAGCCTGCTTCTACCTCTTGGCTTTCCCTGGAGCTTCCTCCAGGACAGCCGCTCCGCTTGGCTAATCCACAGCTATTGAATTACCAGATAATGGCGTTATTAATTCTAACAAGGCATTCAGCCGCTGATGGCACGTCTGACGATTTAAAACCCTCAAACCCTTTAATTGCAGTTTTAAATACGATTTGCAGTTGACGTGCTGAGATGAAAGTCTGGGCACAGGCTGAGAAGCCGAGCGCGGGGGTTTGCTGGTGGGGACACCCCAGCGATGCCCCAGGCTGGGTGTTGGGTGAGCAGGGGGCTCAGCACCCTTAGCAGCGTTTTCTGCTTGCAATGGGTCCGTCGGCTCCATCAGGAGAGGGATGCATTGGTAGGAGCAATGGGGTAGGAGAATGCAAGCAGCACATGGAGGCAGTTCAAGATGCTGCTGCGGGAGGGAGGGTCTGCACAAGGCCTGGGGGGGACTCGCGGTCATGGTGCTGGGGACGTGGGAGAGGGAGAAGAGATTTCCCTCCAGTTGTGTTCAATTTCGAAAAAAATGCCAGTTGCACAAACCCGAGGGAGCTTGTTAAAAGGGGCAGCCAAAGGATGAAACCTTTGGGTGTTGCAAAGCTGAGGAGGGGTCCATGAAGAGCCTTGCAGAGAGCCTGGGTGCCAGGGATGCTGCTGGGTGGTGCAGTGGAGCAGAGGCGGCTTTTGGGTGGGAAAAGCCATCCCTGTGAGGATGCAGATAGAAAAGGAGAGGGTAAAGCTCGTGGCACCTGTGTGTGTCCCAAATTAAGATATCAATAAGAGAGATTTTAAAAGCAGCAGATAAAAGGTGTAGGAGGAGAGCGCCATGTCATGGTCACCCAGTTACCCAAGACCTTGGACCTGAGGGTGGCTGTGATGCTGCTGGAGTATTGCCAGCGCCCAGGGGCTGAGAAGCGTTACGGTGCAGGTTGATAAAAAGGGCTCCAGGGAGAGGGGAGGGAGGCTGCGGAGGGGCTGACCCGGCGCTTGGCACAGCAGGGAAACGAGGAGTGGGAGAGGGTCTTCATGAAAAAGACAGCGTGGGATGGGGTGGGCGCTGCTGTGTGCGGGAGGTGGGCGTTGGGTTCATGAGAGGCCATGAGCTGCTGCAGGGTGATGTACAGTGGGAGCGAACATACTTATTTCCAAAAGTTCTGGGAAAAAACGGAACTACCCTGAGAAATGCAGATGACACCAAGCTGAGTGGTGCAGTCGATACACTGGAGGGAAGAGGTGGCATCCAGAGGAACCTGGACAGGCTGGAGGAGTGGGTCCATGAGAACCTCATGAAGTTCAACCAGGCCAAGTGCAAGGTCCTGCACCTGGGTCAGGGCAAACCCCAGTACCAGCACAGACCGGGGGATGGATGGATGGATGGATGGACGGACGGACGGACGGACGGATGGATGGATGGATAGCAACCTGTGGAGAAGTACTGGGGGATACTGTTGGTTGACAAATGGAACATGAGCCAGCAACATGCGCTTGCAGCCCAGAAAGCCAAGCGTCTCCTGGGCTGCATCACCAGCTGCGTGGCCAGCAGGTCGAGGGAGGGGATGCTCCCCCTCTGCTCTGCTCTCCTGAGACCCCCCTGGAGCACTGCGTCCAGCTCTGGGGTCCCCAGCACAAGACAATGGTTTTAAACTGAACGAGGGTAGGGTTAGGTTGGACATAAGGAAGAAATGTTGTACCATGAGGGTGGTGAGACGCTGGCACAGGTTGCCCAGAGCAGCTGTGGATGCCCCATCCCTGGAAGTGTTCAAGGTCAGGTTGGACGGGGCTTTGAGCAACCTGATCTAGTGGCAGATGTCCCTGCCCCCGGCAGGGGGGTTGGACTGGATGACCTTTGAAGGTCCCTTCCAACCCAAACCATCCTGTGAGTCCATGGTTCTATGAGATGTGAGGGCAGGTCTCCCCTGGATTAGTAACTGCACAAATGGTCGGGTTTTGTGCCAGCAAGGGTCTCAGGGTGATCCCCAGCAACGGTGCTGGAACCGGTCCTCTCAACGTATTTTAAATGAGATCGAAAAAGAGCGAGCAGTGAAGTGCCGCGGCCTCTAGTATGTGATCATTTAGGGTAGTCGAAATGAAAACTGGCCGCTGAGAGCAGGGGGAGGATGTCACGGCACCGAGGGACAGCTCAATTCAAGGTCACAAACTGCAAACCAGTGCCCATGGGAAAAACACCAGGCACAGGTGTCAGCAGATAGCAGGGCTGTCCGTGGGCTCTGACCACCCAGGGCAGAGACCTTGGGGTGGGTATCAACAGTGCCGAGATACCGACTGAGATGCCGGGGTGGCTGGAAGGAAGGGGAGCCATGAGTGGCGCAGCCGGGCACTGCTGCTCCTCCCCCAAATTGGAAATCCTGAAGAGAGGTAGCCCTGCTCCTGCGGGAGATGCTCCTGCAGGGAGCTGAAGGTGATGGTGCAGACGTGGCCTCCAGGCAGGAAGCCCCCAACCCGCTGATGGCCGGGGCTGTAGTGGGAGCAATGGGGATGCTTCTCAGCTGTCCCTTCAAGCCCTCAAGAGAGGTGGCTGTATCTCGGTGCGACCCAGTACTGCAGTTCATGGTTTCATAGACTCACAGAGTGGTTTGGGTTGGAAGGGGCCTTTGAAGATCATCCAGTCCAACCCCACTGCCATGGGCAGGGACATCTGCCACTAGATCAGGTTGCTCAAGTTTCAGGTCCTTCTCTCTGCTCATCAAGTCCTGGGTTTATGGGACAGAGCCTCCAGCAGTCAGTTTTTGCCAGGGGTGGGAGGCTGGCGATGGGGTCTTCGCAGGACCTGCCGTGGGTTTGGTGGCAGCCCACACCACTGTCCCCTCCGGCGCAGCGCAGCAGCCCGGTGACACCCTCCTGGAGCCGGGCGAGGGGTTGGAGCTACCCACATTTGGGGTGGGGTATCTGGGTTGGGCAAGAGCCGTCCCTAACCTTTCCCTGCCCCTCGCAGGCTGAAGGACCTCTTCTACCGCTCCAGCAACCTGCAGTACTTCAAGCGGCTGATTCAGATCCCGCAGCTGCCGGAGGTGAGACCCCGTGGTCCCCGGTCCCCATGCTCACTGTCCCCATGGCCAGGAGCAGCAAAGGGGCCGGTGGCGCTGTGAAAGTGCCCAAAAAGGGTCGCCTGCTGCCTTGCCTGGCTTCCTGGGGCCGGTGGCAATGTGAGGCTTGGGGGGCCTGAGGCTCATCTTTGCATCCCTCCCTGGGTGGGATCCTGCGGGATGGAGCTGCCTCTCTGGCCGGGGGGCTGGGATCCCCTCTCGCACCGACCCCCCGCCCTTGCCGGGATCCATCCTCGTGGGTCCTGGCTCCATTCCCACGGGTCCGGGCATGGTCAGCTCAGCGCTGGGGCGGGATTCCAACCAACCATGCCTGAAGCCCTGCGGCCGTGCCAGTCCTCCCCCACCCAGCCACGCTCCCCTCCCTCCCCAGAACCCTCCCAATTTCCTGCGTGCCTCAGCGCTGTCGGAGCACATCAGCCCCGTGGTGGTGATCCCTGCCGAGGCATCCTCACCCGACAGTGAGCCCATCACAGACCTGGTGGAGATGGACACGGCCTCGCAGGTGAGCCGCAGCAGCGCTGCCCGTGCCCCTCGGGCTGCGGAGAGGACGGTGGGCGCCCTTTGGCTCTAAGACCAGGGTTTTTTCTCCAAAACCATGCCATGGTGGGGACTGAGACAGTGGGGATGGCCTCAGGCACTGGGGAGGCCGTGTGGGTGCTGGGTGTCACATGTGGGTGCTGCTAGGTCTGAGCCAGGCTGAATTCATCTCATGGTGCTTCTCTCGGTGGTTTGGTGCCCTCCAGTGATGGCCGGCTAGAGATGTTTGGCTTCCCAGCATCGCCCCTCAGCTCTGCGTGCTTGCATTAGGTCTTCAACCCCCCTCACCGCCAAGGGTTGTCCCCAGGCGCTGAGCATTTCGGGAGGGGAAGGGGCGTGCGGTGACATGGCTTTGGGGATCTTCCCCCTCCCCCCTGGGAGTTAGGTGAGGACGAACCAGAGATGCTCCATGTTCAACATGTTCAACACATTCAACACGTTCAACACGTTCAGTGCCCTGGGATCAGCGGGAGGGATCCAGCCTCGGTGTCCAGGCAGCACAAGCAGGCAGCAGCCCTGCCGGCACGTGGGCTGGCTTGGCGGTACCGCCGGGGACATGGAGGGGACAAGGGCTCCCGGGTGGTGGTGGGTTCAGTCCAGGTCCGTGCTGCTCTCCCCACAGAGCCTGTTTGACAATAAGTTTGACGACATCTTCGGCAGCTCTTTCAGCAGCGACCCCTTCAACTTCAACAGCCAGAACGGGATGAACAAGGATGACAAGTGAGCAGTCCCGGTGATGCCGCGGAGGCGGCCATGATCGGATGGGAGCTCCCTCCCCGGCATGGCACCGCAGCCGCCTGCCAGGCTGCTGCAGCACAGCAGCCACGGTGGCACAGGGGACACCTCCCCTCCCAGGATGTGTCCCCACGGCACCGGCGCGGCTGGTGGCACTGAGGATGTACCCGGTGTCTCTCCTTCCCAGGGACCGGTTAATTGAGCAGCTTTATGGGGAGATCGCAGCCCTGAAGGAGGAGCTGGAGAACTTCAAGGCTGAGGTGGGTGACAACCATCTGGTGGTGTCACGCAGTGAGCACCCATGTGGCAGTCCAGGGGCAGGATGAGACCCGGCGGCTCACACTGGGAATGGGGCTGGTGGGGTGGTGGCTGTGTCCCCGGGTGGGCAAGGCGGTGACCCTGTCTTTCTGTCCTTGCCCTGTCCCCGATGGCTTCTGCATCCCTGGTGCAGCCATCCCTGCCCATAACATGTGTTATGGTGTGCCGGGGCGGGGAGCTGTGTCACTGTCGGGGGGGCCAGGCTCACCCCCACTGCCCAGCATCCTCAGTGCTTCACCCTGCTGCATTTGGGGCCCTGCGGGATGCTCCCCACGGGCTGGCCACTGGACGGTACCGGCAGCCATCGGACGGTGCCGGCAGCCACCAAACGGTGCCGGGAGCTGCCCACCTGCCATCTCCACAGAGTGCACGGGGCGCGGTGCAGCTGCGCGGTCGCGCCAGCGAGCTGGAGGCCGAGCTGGCCGAGCAGCGGCACCTGAAGCAGCAGGCGCAGGACGAGAGCGAGTTCCTGCGCGCAGAGCTGGAGGAGCTGAAGAAGCAGCGGGAGGACACTGAGAAGGCGCAGAGGAGCCTGACGGAGATTGAAAGTGAGCGGGGAGAGCCAGCACCCGGCTTGGGGTGGGGGTGAGCCCCGGGGTGGGGGTTCCGGGTGCTCACCTCGGCGTCCCTGCGTGTGTGGCAGGGCGGGCGCAGGCCAACGAGCAGCGCTACAGCAAGCTGAAGGAGAAGTACAGCGAGCTGGTGCAGAACCACGCCGACCTGCTGCGGAAGGTGGGTTCCCCGAAACCCCGCCTGGCATCCCCTTTCCCAGCCGTGCCCCCCGACGCTGGGGGTTGCTGAGCTCCCTCTCTGCCGTCGCCAGAATGCGGAGGTGACCAAGCAGGTGACAGCAGCCAGGCAGGCCCAGGGGGACGTGGAGCGGGAGAAGAAGGAGCTGGAGGACTCCTTCCAGCGGGTGAGCGAGCAGGCTCAGAGGAAGGTGAGTAGGGACGGGGGGACACACCAGGGATGGCCGGGGGGCTCTCCCATGGGGCACCGGTGCCAGCAACCTTTCTTCTTGCCCCAGTCTCAGGAGCAGGCAGAGGTGCTGGACACACTGAAGCGGGAGCTGGCAGCCAGCAGACAGGAGCTGCAGGTTCTCCAGGGCACCCTGGAGTCCAGCACGCAGGTGAGAGCCCATGGGTGGCCCCCACCAACCCCACCACTGCCCCAGGACGGGCAGCCCGGGCGAAGGGGAGGTCTGCCTGCTGTCACGGTGCTTGGGCGAGGTGTTACCCACCATTGACCTGATAACTCCCCGTCTTCTTCCTCCCCACATCTAGATGGGTTTAACGATCATACCAGGGGGTTTAACACTCCTGGGTGCGAGAGCATGTGGAGCAATGGCCTCCAGCAGCAGGGATCGTTGAACAAAATTCCTGCAAGAGCAGGGTCAGGCAGGGCAGCTCTGCCTGCTGCAAAACCCAGGCAGGGAGCGTGCCATCACATCGCAAGCCTTGAAATACCCCCATCGCACGGGCTTGCTGCCATGCTAGAGGGTATTTCATGCCTGCGAAGTTGTGGAGGACAGCAGGGGTTTCCAGGCTATTGTAGAAGGCAGAAGCTGGCAGGAAAATGGAGCTGCCTGTCCCCGGGGTGGGCAGACACGCTGCAGCAGGACAGGGCTGGGGCAGAGCCGGCTCCGGGGCTGGCAGCCAGCCGCCCTTCATCCGCTCCTCCATCAGGATGCTGACAGTCGTAATAAAAGTGAATTTTCACTGGCAAAAGCGAAAGGGCTTCCCAGGGAGCCTCAGCCAGCCCCAGGCGAGACCGTCAGTGCTGCAAGGGTGCTGCCAGGCGGCGGGTGATGCAGGGCGATGACCTGCACGGGCTGCGATGCACCGAGCAGGGACGGCCGGGGTGGCCCGAGCCTGGACCATGAACAAATCCCCAAACTGGAGGGTTCGCCCTCAGCACATCCCCAACCGCTGTTTCGTGGCCACCCAGGCGGGAGCGGAGCAGAGCACCCGGATTGCCGGCCTGGAGCAGGAGAGGGACAGCCTGAGCCGGGCAGCGGAGCAGCATGGGGAGGAGATGGCTGCCCTGCGGGCTGAGCTGCAGCAGCTGCGGGACACGCTTAGCCGCGAGCAGGAGAGCAGCAAGATGGAGCTGGAGACGTTGCAGACCCAGCTGAGAGACAAGGTACCCCGGGGGCACCGCTGGCACGGGGCATCCCAGCATCCCCCTCCCTCCAAGCTGCGGGGGTTTGGCAGAGCTGGAGGCACCGGTGGGGTGTGGGGGTGATTCCCAGCCGGCGCGGCTGGGGCTGTGACGCCCGCACCGGCTTGGCAGGAGAGCGGGGAGCGGGCGCTGCAGCGGCGCCTGGCCGAGGAGCAGTTTGCCCTGCTGCAGGGCACCGCGCGGGAGGCGGAGCGGATGGTGCAGGATGCCCTCGGTCGCCTGGAGGATCCCGCTCACATTGGCTGCACTGGCTCGGCGGGTGAGTTCCCCGGTGCTTGCCAAACCCTGCGTGATCCCAGTCCGCCACAGCACAAAGCCCCCCTCCCCGCTGTCCTACGGGCTGTGCTGGCAGCAGAGAGCAGCCGTGCTGCACACGGGGACGCCCCGCGTTTGAGTCCTGCCTGCTGTCTGCCTGCAGATTGCCTCCTGTCCAGGACGCTGGCAGCCTCCGAGTGCGTGGAGCGGCTGCGGGACGCACACAGCAAATACCTTTCCAATCGCGCAGGTGGGAGTCGGCAGCCCCGAGCAGGGGCTGGGCTGGGCTGGGGGAAAGGGGCAGCTCCGGCACTCTTGGGCCGGGTGGGCAGCGCCTGCGGGGGCTGAGGCGTGCGCCTGCTCTCCCGCTGCAGCCGTGGGCTCCCTGTTGCCTTGCCTGGCCCTCTTCGCCCACCTCGTCAGCGACACCCTCCTGCAGGGCAGCGCTACCTCCCACATGGCCCCCATGGAGCCCGCTGACCGTGAGTGCTGCCTGACGGGGTGGGCAGGGTGCTGGGGCGGGCAGGATTCTGGGGCAGGCAGAATGCTGGGGTGGGCAGGGTGCTGGGGCAGGCAGGGGCCACAGCAGGCAGGGGAACCGGGTGGGCAGCATGCTGGGGCAAGTAGGATGCTGAGGTGGGCAGGATTCTGGGGCGGGCAGGGGCAAGGGCGGGCAGGGTGCTGGGGCAGACGGGCCAGGATGGGCAGGGGCCGGCACGGGCAGGATGCTGGGGCAGGCAGGGGCCGGGCCGGGCAGAATTCCGGGGCAGGCAGGGGCCGGGTGTCTCTGTCCCCGCGTGCGGCACCCTCAGCCTCTCGTGCTGCCCATGCAGGTCTGCTGGAGATGTGCAAGCAGTGCGGCAGCGAGGCCGTGAGCTACCTCAGCGCCCTGCAAGACCCGGGGATGGTGGAAGGTGCCGACTGCAGCCTGGTGATGACCTGCCTGGGCCGGATCAGCGCCATCGGGGAGGTGGGTGCCCCAGGAAGGCTGGTGGGATGGGGTCAGGCCCTGGCGGGCACTGCCGGAGGGGCTATGCCACCCCTGGACGGTCATTTTCGTCCCGTCCCGTCACCAGGAGCTGCGGCCCAGAGGACTGGACGTCAAGCAGGAGGAGCTGGGTGACCTGGTGGACAAGGAGATGGCGGCAACGGCGGCAGCCATCGAAACAGCGGCTGCCCGCATTGAGGTGAGGGTTGCCGCATGCTGCGAGGCACCCATGGGTGCCGTGGCTGCCGGGACCACCGGCACGAGGCCAGGATGGCGCGCGGGGCTCAGCATGGCCTTTCCCCCCTCTACCAGGAGATGCTGAGCAAGGCGCGGGCTGGTGACACCGGGGTCAAACTGGAAGTGAACGAGAGGTGAGCGGTGGCCGGGGCGCTGGAGAGAGCCAGGCGGGCAGGATGGGGCCTGGTGCCACAGGCAGAGCGGCTACCCCACAGCTCTGGGGTCTCCCTGCCCCACAAGTGGGGCTCAGTGGGGTTTGTTTGGCAGGATCCTGGGCTCCTGCACGGGTCTCATGCAGGCCATCCACGTCCTGGTCCTGGCCTCCAAGGACCTCCAGAGGGAGATCGTGGAGAGCGGACGGGTGAGCCCGGGGCAGGGATGCAGGCAGGGGTGCGGGCAGGGCACGGGGCAGCAGGTGCTTGGCCAGCTGGGGTCACCATGCTGCTCCGAGCCTTGGCCCATTGGGGCATCAACACCGGCTGCCAGGAGCTCCTGCCCCAGCCCCAGGGTCTCACCTTGGCTGCGGTCCCCGGGGTGTCACGGAGGTCCCTGATCTCCCCATGTAGGGGACCCCGTGACCCCCCAGGTTCGGTGTCTCCCCAGCTCCTACGCACATCCTAAATGAAACCCTGACTTACTCCGTTCCCCTGAGAGCGGGGGTTTGGGGGTCCCAGGCCCTGCCACCCCCCTGTCCCCAACGCGTGACCGTGCCTTTCCCGATGGCAGGGCGTGGCGTCCCCCAAGGAGTTTTACGCCAAGAATTCCCGCTGGACCGAGGGTCTCATCTCCGCCTCCAAGGCCGTGGGCTGGGGTGCCACCGTCATGGTGTAAGTCCCTCCGTCACCGGAGGGGGGAGAGAATGGCAGGGTCCTGCTGTCCCCACAGGGAGGGGACGGGGGTGGCGGGAGGATGCTCCAGCCCCTCTCTGCCCTCCCGCAGCGACGCTGCCGACCTGGTGGTGCAAGGCAAGGGGACATTCGAGGAGCTGATGGTCTGTTCCCGGGAGATCGCAGCCAGCACCGCTCAGCTGGTGGCAGCCTCCAAGGTAGGAGCCCGGCGCCCCGGGAGGCTCCCCCGCCGCTGCCTGCATCGCCCGGCAGCTCCCCCCGCCACTGCCTGCACTCAGCTCTGGGAGATGCTCCATCCCCGAGCAGGCAGCGGCGAGGCTGCTCCCCTGGCCGTGGTTTGGGGTGACCCTCGGGCGCTGCGTGGTCTCCCCAAATTGTGGGGCTGGTCTTCTGCTCGCCCGGCGGGGAGTAAGCGCACCCCTCCCCACTGCCCCGGTAGGTGAAGGCAGACAAAGACAGCGCCAACCTTTGCAAGCTCCAACAAGCCTCCCGGGGCGTCAACCAGGCCACGGCCGGCGTGGTGGCCTCCACCAAGGCCGGGAAGTCACAGGTGGAGGAGAAAGGTAAGCTGGGGCTGCAGGAGCATAGACCTGCCCCGAAACCTCTGCTTTTCGCACTCGCCATCTTTGGTTGTCTGTGCCCTGGTAGTCTCTGCCTGCGGCTGCCCCTCGCTCCCTGCATATCCCGTGGTGGCAGACCCTGCCAGTGGCGTGGGAGTTGCCAGGGGGGTCCAAGCTGGGGAGCGGAGCTCGAGGGGGGCTGGTGGTGTCTTTCTCCACAGACAGCATGGACTTCTCCAGCATGACGCTCACCCAGATCAAGCGTCAGGAGATGGACTCACAGGTAGGAGATTCCCCCACGCTTTGGCAAACACACCCACTGGTGCCTCGTTTGGGCTAACGAGAGGCTGCCCAGACTGGAGGAGAGGTGGGTGGGTGGCACCAAATGCGGTGGGTGCGGGCACCCTGCCCGGCTGCCTGGCCCCGGGCACCTCCAGCTCGCAGGGAAAGCCCAAGGTGTGAAAGCAACGGCTGGGTTTTCCCAGGAGCCGCATGCAGTTGGTCCTCAAACCTTCCCCGACGCTGTCCCCATCATGGCACAACAGCCCAAGGCCTTTCCTTGCTCCTGCGTGCCCGCCGGCCTGCCCCACAGCGCCCACCTCCACCTGGCACGGGGCGTCCCCAGGGAATTCCCCTTCCCGGTGTGGCCCACGCGGGTCGCTCTGCCTTCACCTGCCTGCACAGGCAGCGCCCACCTGAGCTCGGTCCCCTCCCCAGGACCATTTGCCATTGGAGCACTCATGGGGTGTACCTCGGTGGTCTTTGGGCTTGATACTGGGGAGATAACGGGTGTGAAAGGGGGGTGCCCTGCCCCGCACGGCTCCGTGCCAGCTGGAGCACCTGGGTGCTGTGCCAGGGCGCGGGGTGGCCATGGCATGCTTGATGTCCTTCAGGTGCGAGTGCTGGAGCTGGAAAACCAGCTGCAGAAGGAGCGGCAGAAGCTGGGAGAGCTGCGCAAGAAGCACTACGAGCTGGCAGGAGTGGCGGAGGGCTGGGAGGAGGACGGTGAGTGGATCCCAGTCCTGCTCCGGCCGGGAAGCTGCTCTGGGAAGGAGCAGGGTAGGATGGGGAAGCCCTACCTGCAGTCCAGGCAGCGGGCGGGCGTGGGTTTCACTCTTGGCTGGCACAAGCAGAGCCCGGGGATAGTTGGCACACATGGGCAAAGCCACGGGGACCCTGACCTGCGCCTGTGGGACCCGCATCGCCCCTGGGCAGGGTGCTTGGGTGCTGCTGGGGCTCTGCTGCCCTGTGAAACCCTGGGGTCCCAAAGGGATGGGGCAGAGGGATGCTGGGGACACCGCGTTGCTCCACACCCCCTTACCCTCTCTCCCCTCTCCAGCTGCGGATTAACACCCGCGGCGGGAGCAGCCTGCAGGGGACACCCCCACGGCGGGCTGGGACCCAGCTCAGTGCAGCCTTTTGGGAAGATCCACAATAAACCGGTGCAAAAGCCACCCCGAAGCACACATCCTCCGCGTCCCCCCCGCCAAGAGCCGCCTCCAGCGCCCGGAGCACCGAGAGCCGCCTGGCAAGACCCTGGGGCCGGGAGCGAGGGCTCGCCGGCCTGACGCCAGCTGCAAACCGCACGTGTATTTATTAGAGCTGCTTGGGGTTGGGGGGGGGTCTCTGGGGGGGGTCTTTAACCCTTTAGTTTTGTTTTTGCACAGATTTTCAGAACTCTTTGAGCCGGCTCTGGCTGAGCGAGAGCGGTCGGGTTTCTTTTGCCTCTCGCTGCTTCTCCAGCCTTAACCCGGTCCCTGGCTCGGCGCAAACATCACCCCCCTGCAAAGGAGCCTGCCGCGGTGCCACGGGCCCCGGGGGTGCTGCCGGGTCAGGAGCCAGCTTTTCGGGTGCTGCTGGGCTTGGTGCTAGGTGTGCTCCCCCTTCCAGCGGGGGCACTGAGTGCCTTTGGCTGCTGCAGGGCCGGGGGGAGCGTTCCCGTGGGACAACCTGGCTGGTGAGACCGGGGTGCCGGCAGCAACACCGGGAGCAGCTGGCGGTGAGGAGGGAATGGGGTGGGCAGCGGGAGGGATGCTGCCGTGAGCTCCTGCCCCCCCATCCCAGGTCCCCAAAATGCCCACCCCCCCCCCCCCCCCCAGAGCTGGTCTGCCCTGCCCCGACAGATCACTGTGTTCATGCCAGCAATAAACCCTCCGCAAGGTGCTGGGCGTGGGTTTGGGCAACCGTGGTGCTACCGCACAAGCCACCAGCTCCTGGGGATGGGGTGTGGCTCTAGGGCAGCAGCACAGGGATTGGGGGGCAGCCGGGGTGCCCCAAAACCAGAGCACCCCGAAGCCAGAGCGAGCAGCTCCCCGTGCCCGCTCGCTCTGGGCTGGTGCCACCCCTGTCTCCTCGCCACCCTCTTCAGTGCACGGGGGATCGGTGCCGGCATTGCTGTGGGCAGGGGCAACCGTGGGGCTGGCACCAGCTGGGGAACCTTTGTGCCTTGCAGCAGGGGGCTCGGAGGGCAGGGGGGTGTCTGCCAGCTCCGGGACCCCCAGCTCATCTCGCTGCGGCGGGGATGGTGGCGTCAGACTGCGCAGCGATGTCCCCCGGTCCCCCACAGCCGCCCCCATGGTCCTGCCGGTGCCCCTTGCAGGGCCAGGGTGTCCTTCCCGGTCTGGCAGCATCGCTGCCTGCACCCTGCCTTCAGGCAGCTGCCGCTTCCTGAGGGGGGAGACAGCCAGACCGCCCCCCCCCCCCAGGGTGCTGGGGGTGCAGGATTTGGCCTTTCTCCCTTTAGGAAGTGGTGGCATCGCCCAGAGTAGCTGGGCTGTCACCGCGTGCTTTCCCAGTGACGTCCATCAGCCCTTGGCTGGCACTCAGAGCAGTGGGACCCACCTGCATCCCCCTGCCTGGCCAGGCCATCACCATGGCCTCAGGGCTGCCACCCCCTACGCGCAGGAGAGCGCAACCGTCCACCGTGCAGGGACCCGGTGTCCCCGCGTCCCTGCTGCCAACACACCCGCTCCGTGCCCCCAGCCTGCTGGGGACCCCTCGGGGACCTCGGGGCTCCCCCCCGGAGCTCCCACTACCTCCCCACGCCCCACCACGGCCGTACCCCGACCCGCGCCGGCTCCCCTCCGGATGCAATACCAACCATGCCGTTCCTGCAGGACAGGGGGAGCCCCAAAACCCTCCCCACTCTTTTGGCGGGGGGTCTCGCCTGCGCGGGGTACCCCCAACTACCTCAGGCCTCCAGGCCGGGTCGGGGCCGGGGGGCGGCAAGGGGGTCGCGGTGGCGGCAGGGGCTCGGGGACAGCGGCACCACTCTCGGCCAAAACCACTTCTCCTTCTCTTTGTATCTCGGCCGGGCGCTGGCGGGGGGAGCGTGTCCCCGCCCGGTCCCCGGCACTGGCGGCTGGTGACGGGGACGGCGGGGGTGCCCCTCCACTGCAGGTTGGGTTGATTTTTTTTTTTTTTCTTCATTGTATAATAATAATTACGACGTCGTGTGTTTTCGATTTTTCAATAAAGCCTTCAGCCCAGCCCTGCCGGCTCTGGGGTGGGTGGCAGGGGACCTGCGTCACCGTGGGGGTCCTGGGGCTCTGCCCTGATGGGTGTGCTCAGCACCCCCAAAAAAATGACTTGGGGAGATGCTGTTGAGGTGACCTAGGTGATGTCCTGGCAACGATGTCCCCCTCCCAGCTCTGTCCCCAGGGCCACCCTGCACGTCACCTCTGTTGTTCCTTGGGAGGGGACCAGGACCTGGTCCCTGCTCGGCCCCGAGGAACAGGGATGGCTTTGGCCTCCCCACCGCCCCGGTCCCTTCCTGGGGGGGGGGGGGTGATGCTGCAGTGGGGGCGCCGTGCAGACCACCCTGCCCTCCCTGGCTGTGCTGCAGGGTCACCCTGGCAGGACCATGGCACGGGGGTCCTGCTGCTGGGTGGCCCGTGGAGGCCATGGACAGGGAGATGCTCAGGGAAACGTCCCCTCCCAGGCGTGACGCTGCAGCAGGCTGTCACACTCCCGGGGTGCCCTCCCACCCTGGGCAGCACCCAGCCTCCCCCAGCCCTGCCAGGGCCACCCGGCCCCCCTGGGCTGCAGAAAGCCCCGTGACAGCCTGTCCCCGCAGCCACGGTCCATCCCCGCAGCCGTGTTCTGCATGGTCCACGCCATCGTCGCTGCCATGGTCCCTGCCATGGTCACCTGCTCTGCAGGACACAGCAGGGCTGCAGAAGCTGCAGCAGGGCGGGCAGCACTCCCCTGGATACCTATGTGCCCCGGAGACCCAGCGGCGCAGGCAGCCGGAGTGGCCTTCCCACGGTCCCCAGCACCGCGTGGGGTGGCTCGTCCCCAGCCCTGCCCCGCAGAGCAGGCTGGTGGTGGTGGCACCCTTGAGCAGGGGCAGGGGGACAGGGGCTGGCCGTGCAGAGAGCTGCCCCTGCAGCCGGTGGTGACTGGGGACAGGCAGGAGCGGGCAGGTGCCGGACAGGGGCCATGTGCCCACAGGTACCTGCAGCGTTGGGTCACACGTGGTCGGGGATGGGGTCAGGATGGGGGGGGGGGGGCGTGTGGGGACATGCAGGTGACCGTAGGGGCTGGGGCAGGGTGGACACAGAGGCTGGAACGGTGCGGGGGGGCTGTGGGAGACAGGATGGGGATGGGGACATAGGGATTGGGAGAAGGGGGACATGGGGATTGGGATGGCGACGAGGACGCTGGTTTTGGAGTGGGGATGGGGACGTGGGAATCTGGGTGGGGGAGATGTGGTGTCGGGGTGGGGATGGGGGGCTGGGGACAGGAGGACACAGCGGTCGGGATGGGGGAGACCCGAGGGTCAGGGTGGGGACACGGGCACGTGGGCTGGGACAGGGCTATGTGGACGAAGATGGGGGACGCTGGTCGGGGTGGGGGGACGGGGATGGGGACGGGAGGACACGGGGGTCAGGGCGGGGTCACAGGCGGGTTGGGACTGGGGCAGAGGGGCCGGGATGGAGCAGGGGACACCGCGGCCGGGACGAGGACACGGGGGGTCGGGGTGGGGGCACGCAGGGGCCAGGCGGGGACAAGGGGGGGGGGGGGGGGGGGGGGAGCCGCGGGGGCCGCGGCCGCGCCGGGAGGGGCTGGCCCCGCCCACCCCGGGCAAGCCCCGCCCAAACACGGGGCAAGCCCCGCCCCGGCCCCAGGCAGGCCCCGCCCCGGCCCCGCCCCGGCCCGCGCAGTGCATGCCGGGCGGCCGCGGCTGGCGGGCGGCTCGGCTCGGCGCGGCGCGGCGCGGCGGCGATGGCGGGGGGCGGGCCGGGCGCGGGGCGCTGGGGGCGGCGGGGCGCGGCGGCGCTGGCGGCGGCGCTGGCCCTGGCGCTGGCCCTGGCCTGCCTGCTGCTGCGGGGCGCGCTGGTGGGCGCGGCGGCGCTGGGCGCGGCGGGGGCCTGGTGCGCGATGCGGCCCGGCCCGCCCGCGCCGCGCCCGCCCGGCAAAGCCGCCGCCAACGGGGGCCCGGCCGCCGCCTCGGGCCGGCCCGCGAGGGCTCCGCCGCGCCGCCTCGGCCTCGGGTAAGCGGGGGGGCGGGGAAGGAGGGCGGGAGGGTGGCGGGGGGGGGGGGAGCCCCGCGCCCCGGCGGCGCTGACCCCTCTGTCCCCGCAGGGCCCCGCCGGCCGCCCCGCGCTGCCCGCCGCGGGCGCCGCGCCGCCGCTACCCGCTGCCGCAGGCCCGAAGCGCCGTGCCGGTCGGCCTGCCCGCCGCCCGCTGGGAGGGCTGCTCGCCCAGGAGCGCGCCTTGGGCTCGCCGGGCCGGCCCGCTCCGCAGCCCCGTCACCGTGAGGATCGCCCGGCCGGCCGCCGGCCTGGCCCGCTCCCCAGCGTGAGTACGGGAGTGGGGACCGGGCCCCGCTTCGGCCTCGCCTCAGGCGTGGGCAGGGCCGAAGGAACTTCACCTTGATGGGACTGAACGGGGTGGGGGGGAAACCGGTTACCTGGCCCTCAGCCGGTTGCGCTGCCCGGAGCAGTCCCCCGGGGGAGAGCGCACCGCTCCCGGGCCAGCAGCGACCGCTCCGTCCCCATCCCGAGCGTTACTGCCTTGCAGGGAGCGTTGTGTGGTCCGAACCTCCTGGAGAGGCTTCACGGGAGAGCCCTCCACCCCCTTCCGTGGGGGCGGCCGGGGCACTGGGTGGGGGGATCTCGCTCTGGGGATCCCGGCTTGCCTAATGCCTTGCTTTGCTTTGCCTCGCAGCCTGGAGCAGCTGATCTCGCCCGTGGCCTTCCCGGCCAACAGCAGCCTGGACCCATGTGCAAAAGAGACTGTGCTAAATGCCATCAAGGAGAGCAGGAAGCGGGCTGTGGAGGAGGAGGAGGAGGAGGACCAGGCTTTTGGGAACGATCAGGAGAGCAAGAGAAGGTAATAAGCCAGCAGTCCAGGTCGTTGCCAGTGTGTTGGGAAGGTCATAAACGGGGCTGGCGCTTCAGTGGTGACAAATGGGATGTGTCCCAGAGTGCGCCGGGCCCGGTGTGACCAGGAGCCTGGGTTGGAAAAGTGCTGGGGGAAGTGAACCGCAGAGAGGAAGCACACCCCATCACCCGGCCCTCCGGGCTGTGTCGGAAAGTTCTCCAAGACTTCGTTTTGTCCTTGAGATCAAAGGGATGTGGTTTAGGTTTTTGTCTAGGCAAGCTCGTGGGTCAAGCGTGTTCCCCAGCGCTGCTGGGGTTGGGAGCGGCTGGGATGTGGTTTGGGGAAGCCTGGCAGGACTCCCTGGCAGGGAAGTGGCTTCTGTCATCACGGGGGTTTGCAGGCCGGGGAAACGTGGTGGGAAATGCTTGTATCTGCTGTAGGCTCATCATCTCTATCCTTCAGTCAGCCCCAGGCTTCCAGGAGAGACGGGATTTCGAAGTCTTACAGCCCTGGGCGGAAGCATTGCGCTTTAAAAGATCTGCGTGCTTCCTTCGTGCGCTGTAGCTAGCAAAAGGAGGTAAAAACACAAGGGTAAACAAGAGAGACTATCTTCTGCATTTGTTAGTCCAGGTCAGTGATTTCCAGCTCTGAGCTCGAAGAAATGAGGGTGCAGTGTCTTTGCCAGCGCTCTGGGAAGGACAAGGCATAAATCCTGAGTGCCAAGGTCTGCTGGAGCCTTTCTAACCTCCCGGGCACAGCGCTGCCTCGCCGTTCTCCCCTCCTGTTTTTCGTCCTTCCCACTTGTGTACATGGAGGCTGTTCACCTCGTGCCCCTCTGCCCCTCACATGCTGGGGCTGCCTGCCTGGGCTTGAGCAGGGGAGCTGAGAGACCACAGAAGAGCAGTTTGGGCAGTGCCCAGGCGCTTTGCCCCACGTGCTGCGCTAGGGCTGCTGCTAGAGGTGGCCCTGAGAGCGCAGCGGGGTGAGCGGCGGTTTGCAGGGGGTCGCCGGCTGCCTTCCTGCTGCGGCAGAGCATACCGTTCTCTCCTCCGTCACTGGATTTCCCCTCTACCTTTGAACCTTTACCTTGGCTTGGTGAATCTGAGCCCCACGAGAGCTGAGCAGGACGACAACAGGATGGGTGCACAGACAGGATCAGTTTGGTTTTTTTCTTTATTCTATTTTTTTAACATGCCAATACCTAGCTCTGCTACGAAAGCCAATTTTGAGGGCATTAAAGCCTGGCAAGCACGAAGAATGCTCGTAGGCAGAAAATCCTGCGACCTTTGAGGGCAGAAAGGAGCCTGCGTCAGCTGGAGAGCGCTGGATCGCCTGCGTGATGGGGTCAGCATGCTTGAGCTCGAGGGAAGCGCTTGGGCTAAGTTACAGGGCTGATCGTACACCTCCAGCTCTGCTTCGCAGCGCCGTTTGCTTTAAGACTTTCAGACTTCAGATCTTCACTGAATCATTGTGGGAAGGGGGATTCGGTTTCTGACTCAAACGGTCCAGGGCACTGGCTAGGAAGAGGTAGGAGATCTGAGTTTCGGAGCTCAGGTCTGTTCCAAAAATGAGCTGCTCGCACTCTGAAATGTTTTGGCTTGGAATAACGGATTTGAGCAAAGATTTCGTTACATCAGAACTACTCTGCCCAGCAGGCAGCTGGTGGAGCTGCTGGTGCCTGGGAGGAGGCAGCTCAGGGTGAGAATCAGTGAGGACAGGACCAGGTGGAGAGAAAATCCACAGCAGGATGTGGATGGGGAAAACCTCTGTCCTTGGGTATTGGGTGACAAGAAAAAAAACAAGGTTTGTGCTTTCTCAGTGCTGAGCCTGCCTGGAAGGGGTGTTCTGAGGCTGGGAGGGCAGCCCCTGTCTCTGCTGCCTCCGCGTTAACCACAGGCTTCTGCCCTCTCTCCCACAGGCGCCACGATAGCAGTGGAAGTGGGCAGTCGGCGTTTGAGCCGCTGGTAGCCAACGGTGCCCCTGCCTCTCTCATACCCAAGTAAGTGCCCTTCGGGCCAAAAGCAACTGCTGCGAGCTGGGAGGGGGGGTCTGAAAGCCTGTGGGCTCTGGAAAAGGTGCTTGGCTTTTGTTTGCGGAGCCCAGCTTCGGGGGAGGGCCAGAGAGGCTGTGGCTGTGCCTTCCGTCTGTCACCCTGAGCGCAGGCCGGTGGCCGTAAGGGCTGTGCTGCTGCTGAGGCCTCTTTCCAAGCCCTGCGCTGTGAGAAAGAGCAGGGCTGCTTTCTTCCACCCGCCCTGCATTTAAAGGACCTGTGGGCAGAGTGATGGAGAGCTCATAAAGTCGTCTTTAACCTCCTCTAGGCCTGGCTCTCTGAAGAGGGGCCTTGTCTCGCACTGCCCGGATGACTGCTCAAACAAGAGGTCACGCACCTCTTCCATGAGTTCCCTCAACAACACGTACGCTGGCGGGATCCCCAGCTCCATCCGCAACGCCATCGCCAGCTCCTACAGCTCCAGCCGCGGCCTCTCACAGGTAGGAAACACCCTGCTGAAGGCAGCGCCGGAGCCCGGTGCGGAGTGGCTCGACCCTCCTCTGGGATCGCCCCATGTAACTCAAACCCTGGGCTCGTAAGAAGAGAGCGGTGTCGCTGGGTGCCTGGCAGTGAGCGCTGCGGGGAGCCTCCAGCGCAGCTCAGCCGGGCGGTTTCATCTCCTTGTGGGTTAGGCAGGCTGCTGGGCCGGCGGCAGAAGGCAGCAATGTTACTTGTCCTTCGGTGCACGCTGCTGGGGGAGTCCCCAGGCTGAGCTGTCCTGCTGCAGTGCTTGTTTTACACCGAAGCAAGAAGGATGCTCTTTTCCCCCTCCCTACTCAGCCTTGGCCAGTCTGCTAGGGTGGATAGATCCAGGTGAAAGGAGGGGGGGGGGGGGGGGGGAATCACTTTGCACTGCCATCTTTTCAGCTGGAGTCAGCAAGTATTGGAGCCGTGCACTCCCACTTTGACCCAGGTCCCCTCAGCAGCTGCTGTACTATAATAAAATACTGCTTGCATCCTGGGTCAGGCTTGCAAATGTGACGGATGGGATGTAGCCATGGCTAATGGAGCTCTGCGGCCTGTGCAGGGAAAGGTTTCCTCCAGGATGTATTGGTAGGGAAAGGTTTCCTCTGGCTGGGGCGAGTCTAAAATCCTTGAGGTGGGATCTGTCCGCTCTGAGCTCCCGGTGAGGAGGTGGCCTGCTCCTGCCAAAGCAGCCCCGCGCACGTGAGGGTGAGGCAGCCGGGCAGCCTCTGGCTGTGCCGCACGAAGGCAAGAGCCGGCGTCTGACCAACAGCGTCCTCCCTCCCCGTCCTCTCGGCCAGGCTGTAACGAGCCTGGAGGCCGCTTGCTCCCAGGGCGGATTCAGTTTGGGACGGCCAGACTTTGTGCTCCACGGAATGTGGAGGGGAGTTAAGCGGTGTTGAAGCAAGAGAGGCTCTGGGCTCGTTAGCCACGGCCCTGGGAGATGGGATTTAATCTGCAGGCGAGCAGGAGGATGGGAGGCTGTGCTCCCTGCCAGCCCCCGCACTGAGTTACTGCTGGTCTCTCTGCATTCCAGCTGTGGAAGAGAAGTGGTGTGAGCGTGTCCCCGCTGTCCAGCCCAGCGTCCTCCCGCTCCCAGACGCCGGAGTGGCCTCTCAAGAAAGCCAGGTAACTAGCCGCTCACCCGGCGAGCGCCTGCTCGTCGATGCCAGCTGGGAAGAGGGCAGTCGCCTTCCAAGCCATCCCGGTGCCCAAGTCCCGCTCTCCGCTGGAGCCGGGACAGTCCAGGCCCCTTTCTGAGACGTGGCTGCTGGGTCACCCACCGGTGTGGAACCCCCCTTGTTGTGTCAGTTGGTGTCCCTGCCACCTTGTTACGCTGCGGTCCTGGCGGCAGCGCTGAACTGCACCATCCCTGCCCTGCTCCCGGGCCGGGTTAGAGATTTAAGGGCTCAGATTGCCGCAGAGGCGACATTGCCTTGTGGCGTTGGCCTGGCCTGGGTTGCTGGTTGCCGAAACGTTGGGAGGAGACAGGCCCCGATTTTTGCCATCTCCTCAAAACCAATTCATGGGAGCTACAGTAGGGTTGTATTTTAGCGCCTGCCTCGGAGCGCAGGCCCTTGTTCTCCTCTCTCCCGGCTCAGAGAAGGACCTGAGCTTATGTCAGAACTAAAACCGACACAACCGCCTGCCCTGGTGACAGGGTGGGTCCAAGCCAGGAACCTGCGAGGGGCAGCGGCTTCCATCCGGGACCCCCGGCTGCCTCCCTGAGGCTGACTTGTCCTGCGGAGGGTGCGCAGGCTCGGCCTGACCAAGCTGGGGTCCTGGGGAGGGGAGCAGCTCCTCTGCCTGGAGCTGCTTTCAGGCTGGTGTGGTGAGGGCAAGGCTGTTGTCCTGAGGTCTGTTGTTCGACGGAGGCAAAGAAACACACCAGGGATGCTGGTGGGAGTCCTTAGCGTGTTCGGTCTCGTCCTGCTCCCTGGGGACAGGGCCACGCCTGGGGTTGACCCTAACTGGCTCTCTCCCACTTGTGCAGGGAAGAGGAGTTGCATCGCTCCAACACTTCCACTCCAGTGAAATTGGACAAGGAGCTGCAGACAGAGAAAGGTGAGCGTAGGTGGGCCCCAGCTCTGTGCCCGGGTTGGATGGGCCACCGGTGCAAGCAAGCAGCAGGACAGGAGGTAGCTGAGGTCTGCAGGTGGGATTGGCTTGAGATGTCACCTGGAAACTAGGAACGTGCTGGTCCCAAGGCAGTGGCGCTTCTGCTGGCCTCAGCGACTGCCCTAAAGGGATTTCCGGGTGATAAGCAAGGGGTGCTGACAGTGTTGGTGTGCTAGCAGATGCCTGGGAGCTGGCTTGCAAGGGGGAACGCCAGCCCCCAAGCCAGCACGGGTCCAGGTGTCAGCCTTGGGGCAAGATCTGCTGTGGTACGAGTAGCATCCTGATCAAATTCCAGGCTGAGCTTATTCTGACGCTTCCTCAGCTAAAATGGAGAGGAAATCCTTTGTGCCCATCACAGATAGGGTCCCGTGGCACAGTGCTAGATGTGGCTCACGCAGTTTGCTTGGTTTGTGGTTCGGGTAGGCAGTGTGCAAGGACCGTCCGTGGAGGTGGGAAGGGGCCGCTGCCCTGTGGAGCCCCAGCAGGCTCTTGTAACAGACTGCCCCGGGATGTGTTGCGGCCAGCTGCTCTTCCAGGGCATCGCAGCCTTGTCCTCGGCTTAAAGCCGTGCCCCTGGCTCTGCCCCTCTGAGATGGGTCATGCAGAGAGGAGTCAGAAGGGACAACCCTGTTGGTACAAGCCAAACGCCTCCTCTGCCCGGGGCTGGTCCTGACTTGTCTCCTTCTGTAGCGGTGGAGACGCCGGCGCGGAAGAAGCAGAATTCCCTGAGCCCGCCGTCCGCATCGGGGAGCAGTGGGAAGCGCAAGCGGAAGATCCAGTTGCTGTCGTCTCGCCGGGGGGACCAGCTGGCGCTGGTACGTCGCTGTCTCGCAGCCCCTTTTGCCCTCCTCTGGCGATAGAATGTGCTCACTGCAATTTCTGCAGGGCTGGGGGGAGACTGACCTGCCTGCCCTCAGGAAGGAGGCCCCGTCCTTGGCCGAGTGGGAAGTGACGCTATCCCCAGCCCCAGTGTCTGGTGGGCTGTGCGTGATTGTGCTGCCTGCTGCCGGACCAGGTAATGGCCTGGGGAAGGCCTGCCGTGCCCTCAGCGCCAAGCCGGGGGCCAAAATGAATGGGGATCGGAGCTCCGCGGTAGCGTGCTGTGGCAGAACCACCTGCTTCACGGGTCTTGCGACGGCCAGCCTTCACCACACGTTCAGAGAGGCTCTGCCGGCTTCCCTGAGAAGGAGCTAAGCTGCTGCTCTCTCTTGGCAGCCCCCACCGCCTCAGCTGGGCTACTCCATCACGTCGGAGGACCTGGACGCGGAGAAGAAGGCAGCGTTGCAGTGGTTCAACAAAGTCTTGGAGGATAAGGCTGGTAAGGGCAGGCTGGGAACGCGGAGGGGATGGCAAAGGAGTAGAAACCCAGGGCTGGCAGGGCCGTGGGGTGTCTGTGTAGCGCAGGCTGGGGAAGCTCCTGGGTCAGCCCTACCTGGTCCTCGGGTCTGGGGATGCTCTTAGTGCCTTCAGACTCGGGAGACCTCATGCCCCAGAGTCCCCAGGGTGATGGGTGAGGTTCCCCAGGGCCGGAGCTGTGGGATGTTGATGCAGTTTCCCTACCCGCTGGGGAAGCTCTGCTAAGGGTTAGTCCCCTACGGCGAGTTGCGGGTCCTGATTTCTTGCTCCTTCCCAGTAGAAGCGGTCCCCAGCACCACTGCAGAGACTACGCCCGTGTCCAGGCCGCTGGCATTCGCCGTGACCTCCCCGGGGCCTGCGCCTGCCTCGACAGCTCCTGCCCCAGCCAGCACCAACTCGCTCTTGGACAGCCTGAAGAAGATGCAGAGCAGCCAGGCTGCGCCTGTGCCAGCAGGTGAGGAGGAGGAGGTTCGGCAGAGCGGGACTTCGGCAGAGCGAGGCAGGCGCAGTGGGGGCTCTGCGTTGCCTCTGTGGGAGGCAGGTGGCAAAACCCCCCGTTCAAGTGCTCTGCTGGCAGCGGAGATGGCAGGCAGGTCTTGGGGGCGGGCAAGTTTGGGGACACTGAGCCCGTGGTCCTGTTGAGAGCTGCGGTAAGCGTGGAGGGCTGGGTCTGTTTGGTACGGGCGGGTACTGCTTTGGGAGCCTTTGCAGCAGCGGGGTGGGTGCCTGGCAGAAGGGCTGGCTGTCTGTAGGTGACCCCCTGTCCCTAAATAAGCTCTCTCCCCCTTTCCAGATTCCGCTGGAGCTGCGGTAGCATCCCAGCCGCCTTCATCAGCTGCACAGCCGCCCGCTCCTGCTGTATCGCTGGAGTCGAGTTCTCTGCCTGCCACCTCTGCTGACACCAAGCCTGTGCCCGTGTTGAACACGCCTGCCCCTACTGCCCCCCCTGCCTTGGGGGTGCAGGCCCCCAGCAGCCTGGCACCTCCTGCGTTCACGGAGCTGGGCCAGACCCCCAGCAAGCCTCCCTCCTTCCCGAAGCCAAGCATCCTTTTCGGGATGCTGAACACCCCTCCTGCCAGCCAGCCGGCAATGACTGCGGCCGCTGCTGTGCCCACCACAACCACTGCTGTGCCCACCACAACCACTGCTGTGCCCACCGCGACCCCTGTCTTCAAACCCATCTTTGGCACTTTGCCGAAAAGCGAGAGCACAGCACCCTGTACGGCTGTCGTCTCCACCACAGTCACCCTGTCTGGGAGCTCAGGCCCTTCCTCGACACCCTCCACCACCACCATGTTCAAGCCTATCTTCGGCAGCGTCACCACAGCTTCGTCTCCAGCAAAGGCCTCTCCTTTCGCCTTCAAACCAACGTCACAGCCGACCTCGGCCGCAGATCTGCCAGCAGCCTCCACGACTACCCTGGCAGGATTCACAGGTCTCCCTAACGTCATCTTCACCACCGCAGCTACGACTGCCACCACGCAGAGTTCCTCCACAGATGCCACCATTAAACCCGTCTTCAGCTTCGGACTCAACCCGCCTGCCTCCACCGGCCCCACCGCCAGCCTGACCGTCACCGCTGTCACATCCAGCAGCACGTCGCAGCCCTTCCTGTTCGGGGGCCCGACCAGCTCAGCTCCCAGCACAGAAACCAGCTTTGCCACCCCAGGGCCCGTGTTCCAGTTCGGAAAGCCACCTCCAGCCACGGTCACTGCCACCACCAGTGTCCCAGGAGGCCCTGCCTTTGGCCAAGCACCTTCAAACTCGACAGCTCCTGCCACCACTGTGGGCTTTAGCATATTTGGGGGCACCACACTGACCTCTTCTACCCCAGCCACGACAGGTCAAGCGACGTTGACGTTTGGCTCCTCCATCTCAGCTTTTGGCAGTTCCTTCAGCACAAGCGCAAAGCCGCTGCCGCCGTATCCCAGCGCAGCTAGTCAGCCCGCCTTCAGCGCCGGTGCTGCGGAGAGCCAGCCGCCCGCCAGCAAGCCCGCTGCTGGCCCCGTCAGCTTTGGCCCCCCGTTCAGTTTTGGAGCCCCCACGGCCCAGACCGCTGCTCAGCCGGCATTCGGCAGCGGTGCTCAGCCAGCCTTTGGCACAACCAGCGCCCAGGGCTCCTTTGGCACCAGCAGCACCCAGGCGGCTTTCGGTACCACGACGTCGGTCTTCTCTTTCGGGACAGGCACCTCCACCACCACCAGCTTTGGTTCCACCACCCAGACCACGAGCAGCAGCACCGGCACCGCCGTCTTCGGCACCACCCCTTCTCCTTTCACCTTTGGGGCAACCACCCAGCCGGGCCCCTCCGCCAGCGCCTTCGGAATCGGCACGCCCGCCCTCAGCAGTGGCTCTCCTGTCGTGGCATTCAGCTTCGGGGCTGGGCAGAGCGGGGCAGCCCCGGTGGCAACGCCGTTTGGCTCTTCCCTGACGCAGAGCGCCCTGGGTGCGCAGAATCAGAGCACGCCCTTTGCCTTCACCGTGCCCAGCACGCCCAACAACAAGCCCGTGTTTGGAGGTGAGTCGGGGCGGACGGGCCTTCTCAGGGGGTGAAGGGCAGGGCTAGATTGAGGCGGCAGCTTTCCTGCTGGACCTTGCTGAGCTCCCCGGGCTCGGCGGCCCTAGAGGGGCCCGTGCTCGTGCTGTGCAGAGCCTTGCCGCGTGAAGGGAAGGCGCTTCCCTCGCTCGCTGTCCGGGTCTCCAGCCCTCGGTGGTGGAGGGGAATCCTTAAATTCTGCTCCTTGGCCCCTCTGAATGCACCAGCTCCCTGGCTCCGTGCGAGTGCTGAGCCCAGCCAGGTGCCCTGCAGAAGCCAAGGTCTTGCCAGTGCTTAAAAGCAATCTGGAGCTTCTTGGCGAGTAGAAACGCTGCCAGCCAGCAACTGCAATCGCTTCTTGCTCACTCTGAGGTTTTTCCTACCGCTTTGCACCCTCGCTGGGCCGTCTCGCCTCCCACAGAGCTGAAACCCACATGCTGAGCAACTACTTGATCTAGAAAGACAGAGGCCTTTGTTCCTCCCAGGCCTGCAAATCCTCCTGTGCTGCCCTGCTGGCAGGAGAGCCCAGGGATTACCATGAGAGCGCAACTTCTTGCATTAAAAGGGCTTCTCGGGTGAAGAGGCTGGTCCCAGGGCACTGTGGTGCTTCAGCCCCCGGAGCGATATCTGTGCCTCCTGCGGGTGCCGCCGGCTCCCGAAGGCCAGGCTCTTCTTCCTTTGCCGACCGTGGCTCATAGTGGCGTGTTGCTTTCCAGGAACTCCTGCGCCCACCTTCGGGCAAAGCACGCCTGTCCCGGGAGCAGTGGGGAGCGGAAGCAGTAGCCTTTCCTTTGGGACGCCCAGCACTCCTGCCTCGGGCTTCGGAGGAGTCGGCGCTTCCTTCGGTAAGGAAGGAGTTGGTGCTTCGGCCTTGGGGAGCTGATGGGTCGTGTTGTCCCCTCGGGCTGGGGATGGCGGAAGGGCCAGGCTGCGTTCTGGGAGCCGGCTTGGGTGGTACCTGCTGGGCTCTGGGGGATGCAAAACCTTCCATTCCCCCCGGGGTGGGGATTACGCTACCCCCTGTGCCAGCTCCGAGTGAGGCTGCAGAGACCTGAGCGACCTTTCTGCTTCCAGGTTCGTCCACCCCCGCCTTTTCCATCGGGGCAGGATCCAAGACGGGCGCTCGCCAGCGGCTGCAGGCACGGAGACAGCACACCCGCAAAAAGTAACCTCTGGTGCTGCTGGGCCCCCGCCGCCGGCCTGCGCGAGGAGCCCCTGCACACGCGTGGGGGGCTCCGGTCTAGAGCGGTCCCCGTGGCGGGACCAGTGGTGATGGGGCCAGGCCCCCGTCTCTGATGCCAGCCGGAGACCGTGCTGGGTGGCAGCGACCGGGGTGGGACGGGATAAACCAAACTCTTCTTACTTGAACAGTTCCACAGCCAAGGCTGGATGAACCTCTGTACATATCTGCAGCATTTCTTCCCTCACTTTATTTTGCCATGTTTCATAACGTGTAAATTTTTCCCCATTTGCTTCTTCTAGCTATTTCTGCGCCCTCCTCCCCAGCGCCCCCCCGACAGTCAGCCCTCTGCCCTGCGGCACGGCAGCCGGCAGAGCCGCACGTCCCCGCTCGGAGCCCAGCTGGAGACGTGCTGCGTTCCTGCCGGCTGCGGTTCCAGGCTGCTGAGGGATGCCGTCTTCACCAGGTCCCGAAATCTTTCCCCGTTGTTTCATCCCGTGGCCTGGTGAACATGCTCCCTCCGGAGGGTCCTGCTTTGTTGCCGTCCCCGCAGAACACGAGCCGCGGTTAGTGCCAGCCTGGCGTGGGAGCCGCGGTTAGTGCCAGCCTGGCGTGGGCGTCTCGGTGCCATGGGTGACCAGCCCAGCTTCTGCAGCTGGGTGACGACTCCCTCGCTGTGACTTAATTTCCCATCAGACCTCCAGTCGAGGATGCGCCGTAGCCTGGGACCTCGGCTGGAGGCGTGGGGTGGGGATGGGGGTCCCTCCACCCCTCTCCCGGCTGCCGAGCGGCCCCCCCTGCCCCTCGCTGCTCCCCGCTGGGCTGCGGGCTCGTGTAAAGCCCCCTCTGTTTTGCTTTATTCGTGCTCCCGTTTCCATGCGCTCATTGAATCGAGTTTGGAGGAAGAACTGAACCGTGTGCGTGGCGGCATGTTGGTTATGCCGGATTTGCTGTTTGGAGTTTCTTTTTTTGGGGGGCGCACGTCCCTTTGCAGGGGACGCGCCCTGGCTAATTGGGTGTTGACAGTAGCATCACTGCGTGGCTACTCGCGCTGGGGGAGTTGTCCCTTCGTCGTCGTGACTGAAAGGCAGGCAGCCGGGGTAGGGGGGACGGGGCCTGGACACCCAGGTCTGGGGGCTCCAGCCCTGGCAGTCTCTCCCCTCCCTTCCTCTCTCTCCTGGTGCCCCTTCCCCACCTCGGGGTGCTCTGGAGCCACTAACGGAAGGAGTCCAGAGCGGATGGGTTCCCCCCCCTCCTCCCCCAATCCAAATTGTTTTTCATTTTTGGCTCATCCCCATCCTTTTGGGTTTTACCAGCTCCTAGGAGCTACGGTGCTGCCTCCCCTGTTCCCATCCAGCCAGGGGCGGGGCCCTTCCCCTGCCTGGGAGCTCCTACGGGAAGAGACTGCCGGAGCCGGGGGTCACCTGAGAGCTGCCCCCCACCCTGCCCCGGGCGAGGGACGGGCACCCCTGCCCGCGGGCTCCCCGCCACTTCCAGGAGTGCTTTGCTGCCGGGGTTTTTTACTCTCCGAGCCGTGTGAGTGTGTGTGTCTGCCGAAGTCTAAATTAAAAAAAAAAAAAGAAAAAAGAAAAAAAAAATCACAAACAAATATTTAAACATTTTTTAACAAAATAAAAATTTATTTTTATATTTAAGCTAAATTGCCTTTGAATTCCTTCAAGCTTGGTTCAGTGAGGTTGCCAGACCCCGCAGCGCTGTTGGTAGTGTTCAGCTGTGCTGTCGCAGCCCGGTGAGGAGCCGGCCCGTGCCCCGGCTCTGCCCGCAGGAACTAGCTGTCCCGGGGAAAGGCAGCTACGTCCCGTGGGCTCTGCCGCCGCGCGCTCCTCCCGGCCTGTGACAACATCTCCTTAATTTTAAAATGTGATGTATGTGGATGTGACTAAACCTCTCTTTTTTTTTTTTTTTTTTTTTTTTTAATTCATTCTCTGAGGATGAGGAGCAGGAGCTCTTGCGTGTTACGGTGACGAGTGGTTTTCTTGTCTGCCAGGAACAAGGCGTCTCTCCCAGCAGGCGGAAGGAGGGCAGGTGACCGAGCTCTGTGCGGCGCAGAGGGGACACGGCCCCTTAGCGAGTGGGCGCAGAGGACGTGCAGGCAGGTCTCTGCTGCCGCTGCTGGCAGGGGGGTTTCTAGCCTCCCCCTACCAGCGTGGCCGAGGGGGTGCAGTGGGCTGTTAGAGCAGGGCCGACCTGTGCAGGAGGAGCCAGCCTGGGCAAACGTGTCCTCGGGCTTTGAGAAGGCAGCCAAAAAGGGGTTAGTGCACGCGAGGGCTGCCCCTGGCGATTCCTCCCTCTGCCCCGGGCAGGGTGCTGAGCCAGGAGAGCGCCCGCTCCCCAGCCCTCACGGGCGGCGGCGGCACGGGGCAGGAGAGCGGCTCTGGGGGTGAGGGAGCCGGGGGCTGGGGTTTGGCCAGGTCAGCTCTAGCGAGACCCGTGTGGCAGAGGGAGGTGGGGACGAGCCGGGTACAAGCTGGGGGCACCCTGGGGAGCACTGGCTGTTGGTGCTGCCCCATTTAGGTCCCAAGTGCCCAGCCCTGCGAGGAGCCAGGCTGCGTCCCTTCCCCGCCACGCAGAGCCTGCTGGGAGAGACCCTTGTGCCTGGGCTGCCGTACGTGGCCAGGGGGAGGCTGGGTTTTAACTCAAACTGAAGACTTGGATCATTCCTGGTGTGGCTGATGAGGATTTTAGTGTGAATGTGCAATTTTTTTCCTTGCTGCTTATGTCCCTGGTTTAAAATAAAAAGACTGTGTTCACGTCTGCCTCGCCCGTGTTCGATTCCTGGGTCCGAGCAGGGCCAGGCATTGCTGCTGCGGTACAGGGCACTGCTCTCCAACACCCTCCTGTTTGTGTGTCCCCTGTTCAAAGGCAGGTGCATGGATGGGATTAGTGCTGCTGTTATTACTATTTCACCTTTTCTCCCCCACTTTGCCTCTGCTATGAGCAGTGGCAATTTCGGGGCAAGACTGCACAAACATGCTGGAAAAGACAGTGAAGAGAAAGAAACTTTAATCCGTTTCAGCCCTAGTCAAAGGCTTTCTGCAGCCCCGCATCAGGCTGGGGTAAGGATCTTTGGGGGGCGGGGGGGGGGAACATGGTAAAGCAACACCCTTAATCCAGCTGGAGCCCTCCAGCCCTACAGGGTGCAGAAATGGGGGTGTGCTGAACACTGGTGCTGTTCGCAGACTTCCCAAGGCTGCCCCTGCCTCCCAGGGGCTTTGGGGGCAAACCTTCTACCGGGGCCCGGCTGCGAGGGCCAGCCCCGGGTGAGCAGTTCCCCCTCCCTGGCAATAGGGTGGCCCCGGGGGTTGGCACTCGGTCCCAGGGGAACGGGGCGTAACAGAATTCCACCACGGCTGCAGCTGGCACAAAGCTTTATTTGTGTTCAGCGGCCCCGCTGTTGTTCAGGCAGTGGTGGCAGCGGAGGAGCGTTCCCCGCCAGCCCCAGCTGGGCACTCTGCAGTCCTAAAAACGTTATTTCACTCCTTCACCCGCTGCTTTTTCCTCCTCCTCTTCTTCTTGGGAGCTGCTCCTGCCTTCGTTCCCTCTCCGTGCTGTGGGTTCTCCTCAGCTGCCGCAGGCAGGGAGCTGCGGACAAGAGCAAACAGCCTGAGCCACGCACCGGAGGTACCGCGGCTCCCGGCCACCCCTCCCGCACCCGCTACCCCTCTGTCTTCCCTCTTCCTCACGCCAGGAAGGCAACACCCTCCCCCTGGGTGCCCCGGCAGCCCTGAGCCCAGCCGTGGTGTCCCGTTCCCCCCCTAGAACCTGCTGGAGGCAGGCAGAGCCCCCCCAGGCCCTCCTCTCACCTGGGGGCAGCAGCCCCTTCCCCGTGCCGCTCCAGCACTGCCACAAAGAAGCCGTGGGTGAGCGTGTCTGCAGGAGAGGCGCGGAGGCAGCTCTCTGCCCCAGGGAAGGCAGCGAGTCCTCGGCAGGGCCAGGAAGGGAAGGCGTTCACCAGCCTGTGGCGTGGGACAAGCGTCAGCGCCGAGCCCCACAGCACCCTGCGCTGCGTCCCCCCGCCCCCCCTCCCCCCGAGGCCGGCGCACCTGAAGGCCGAGCCCCGCTCCTGCAGCACGGCGCGCACCACGTCCTCGTTCTCCTCCCGGTGCAGGGAGCAGGTGGAGTAGACCAGGCGCCGGAGAGCCGGGAAGCTCAGGGCATGGCTCAAGACCTTGCGCTGGAAGCCGGCCAGCGCCTGCAGCCGCTCGGCGCTCGGGGCAGCCTCCTCCCTCGGCACCCGGTTCACCATCCCTGCGGGGAGAGCGGCCGTCGCCCGGGGGTCCACGCGCCCAGAGCCCGGCTCCAGGTGGGGCGGCCGGAGCCCCGTGCGTTACCTGAGCCGCTGCAGGACGGGTCGAGGAGGATATGGGTCACCTTGCTGTACTTGGGGTCTCCGGGATCCACGGTCAGGAAGTCCTGCTGGGCCAGCTGGAAGCCGGTGACCCCAGCCCGCGTCAGCATGGTGTTCATGGTGGCCAGGCGCTTCGTGTCCACGTCAAAGGCAAAGATCTGGCTGAAGGCAGAGCCCGGCACCCAAGAGAGGCATGAACATCCCCCGCCCGGCCCCAGGAACCGTGCTGACGGCGGCAGGCTGCCCCAGCAGCCCCAACCACCAGCCGTCCGCCGGGCGGGCAGAGCTCGGGAGCTGCTCCCCCAGGCAGGAGTAGGGCCGGTGTCGGGCAGAGAGTGGGGTCAGGGCCTGGGAAGTGAACCCCTACGTGACTTCACGTCCCCTCAGGCCCTTCCGATGGCCCAGCGCTATCAGAGCCACCAGCCCACCTAGGGAGAAGCAGGCATCGCCCTGAGTTAGCGGGGCAGGGTGACGGGCTGCAGCTCTTCCTGCCGCGTTCTCCTTGTGCTCTCTGTGGGCTCGGGGGGACCAGGGCCACCTGCACCCCTTCCCCCCCAGCACATAAAAACCTGCACTCACCCCTTGTTCTTCAGGATGGCAGCCAGGTGGCTGGTCTTGTTCCCGGGGGCAGCGCAGGCATCGATGACGTGGGAGCCGGCAGCAGGGCCGAGGAGGAAGGCAGGGAGGCAGCTGGCCTGCAAGAGGGCAAACCCCCGTGAGAGGTGCGGGCAGCAAGCACCCCCGGCCCCTCCTCGGGGCATGGCTGACGCTGCGGGGTGGCAGGCAGCCACAGCAACAGAGGGCCAAGCCCACCGCCACCATCCACCGCCGGAAGCCTCTGCCCGGCCCACAGCCCCGCACTCTTCCCCGCTGCTGGTCCCCAACTCCCGCGGGGGGGGGGGGGGGGGGGGGGGGGGTTTACAGCTCAGTTCAGAGTAATTCGTCCCGTACCTCCAGGCTACGGAAGCAAAGCCACAGGGGAACCCCACAGCTGCAGGCTGCCTTCACAATTTTCGCTTAGACTTCCAGCGCTGCAGCACAGCCGGCCCAAGCCCAGCCCTCGGCATGGAGGAAGGGGCCGACCCTCCACCCACGTCGGTGGTTTTCCCGCCCCTGCAGCCTCCTGCTCCCCAGCTCCCCCACCTTGTCCTGCAGAATTACGTGTCCTGAAGTATACAGCAGGTTGTCGTGGAAGTCCGTCTGCGGAGGGAAAACCAGCAGCTCCGGGAGATGCAGATCCAACAAGAATTTCTTCCCGGAGAGGGCCCTCAGTTCCTCCACACTGCCCACGAGGCACAGGGAGGATGAACACACAGTCCTGCTTCACCGTGCCCACACTAGAGCCCAGGCCGAGAACCCCCCCCTTCGCCCCGCGACTCCTCTCCACTTCGGCACCAGGCAGCGCCCGGAGAGGCAGAAGGTAAGAGTGGGGAGTGATGGGGACCCCAACCTGGACATCGTGAGCACCAACAACCCTCCGGTCCACAGGACCTCGTCCCAAGCCCTTGCCGCTCGCTGACGTCCCAGATAAGGTGGGACGGCAGAAAGACGCGCTTACCTGGCTGCCTTGCCCAGGTAGGAGTAGCCCTGGCGCTTGAAGAAGTCAATCACATCGTCCACGCAAGTCTTCAGGGTGTTGACTCGGACGTAGCGCGGTACCTGGGAGGCTGGGGGAGCCGGTCGGGTCAGACACAACCCACCGCTGCCGCCAGCGCAGGGAGACCGCCCGGCCCCAAGGCCCACTCACCTCCGGGGCTGGCTGCCTGCGCCGGGGCCAGGAGCTCCTCGTTGCGGCTCACCTTCTGCTGCACCTTCAGGCGGGCCAGCTCGGCCTCCAGCCGGGCCCGGTGCCGCCGGGCCAGCGCCTTCCAGCGGCCCCCGCACTTCAGGCCCTTGCCGAAGAGCAGGTCGTACACCAGCACCTGCAGGGACGCGGGTGAGCCCCGGGGCCCGGCCGCCCCGGGCCCCGCCGCCGAGGGGCCTCCCCCCCCCCCGGCCCGCCTTTACCTTCGCCAGCTGCGGGGGCAGCTTCTTCTCGGCCCGCAGCAGCGCGGCGCCGGCCAGCAGCTTCTCCAGCACCGGGGAGTAGCGGAGGGTCTCGGACACCAGGGCGTACAGCTGCCGGACGTGCTGCGGGGCGGTCAGGGGCTGCCCGGGGACAGGGCCCCCGGCCCCCCCCCCCCCCCCCCCCGCCCCGCCGCCTCGGGCCTACCCCGCCCCGGGCCCACCCTGCCCCGGGCCTAACCCACCTCGGGCCGCCCCCTCCTCCCTTCGCCCCCGGCCCCGCGTCCCCCCGCACCGGGAAGCGGCTGTTGTACACCAGGGTCTTGATCCCGCCGTCGCCGCGCTCCAGCCCCTCCAGGACGGCGGCGGCCGCGCTGTAAAGCGCCATCTCCCCCGCCCGGCCGCGTGCGCCGCCGCCGCCGCCGCCGCCGCCGCCGCCGCTTCGACCTCCCGGCCGGCAGGGGGCGAGCGGCGGAGCCGGGACCCCCTCGGCCGCGCCGCCGGGGGAACGGGCCGGCCCCCCCCCACCCCCCTCCCGCCGCCTCCGAGGGCCGGGACACCCGCCCCGGGGGCCGCCGGCTTTGAGGCGGGCTCGGGCCCGGTGAGCAGACGCGAGGGCTCGGCCGGGCCCGACCGGCGGCGGGGAAGCGGAGCAGCGTGCGGGGCCGCCCGCCCCGCGGGCGGCCCCGCACGCTGCTCCGCTTCCCCGCCGCCGGTCGGGCCGAGGGCAGCGGCTGCGACCCGCTGTGGGAAGCTCCGGTGGGGTTCAACGCTTAATTAAAACAAATCAAGGGGCAGCCCGGCTCCTGGGAAGGAGGATTTGGCTTCGGGATGCTTGGTCCGCGAGGGATAAAGGATGGCCCCGGGTCAGCCGAGATCAGGCCGGGCCGTTAAGGGCCTCTCCCGAAAACCCCGCCAGCATCGCGGGTCGGTTAAGGGCGGCAAGGCCGGCCGTCGGGAAGAACGGACGAGGAGCAAGTCTTGCCTTTGCAAGGTTTTGCCGTGGATTGGCAACGGGTGGCGCGGGCGTCGGCGCTGAGCCCGGCTGTGTCCTGCCTGAGCCTTTGAAGGGCGTTAAGAGCCCCGGGTAAAGCCACGTTCGGGTGCCCTGATTTGGCAGGGACACCCCACGCGCAGGAATAAATACCCTTGTAACGGTCTATTTCGTGTCCTAGCCTCTCCACGGGTGGCACGGGCTGGTTGTGAATTCGGGTGACGAGCCCTAGGAAGGGGTCCCGGGTGACTCCCTGCGGTTGGCGGGAACGACGACTCGCCGTGGGCCCAGGGAAGGGGCCGTCGGAGAGCTGCCGCCGGGCTGCGTGCGGGGCGGCCGAGCTGGTCAGGCCGTGCTCCCCGCTGTGTCCGGCTGCCCGGCCCTGCTCCCCTCACGCTGCCTCAGCCCGCGGCCCCAGGAGCAGCGTCCCACCCGGGCAGGCTCTGCGCGTGGATCCCTGTGCCCGCTCACAACCCGGAGCAGCTGGAAGAGGCGGTGCCCCGGGCACGCCGGCGTCCTCCCGCCGGGGCCTGACCTCTGCAGCTGCTTTTTCGGCTCCCGTTTTCCCCTCCCGGCAGCTCCTCGCGCCTCCGCAGGGCACTGCAGCTGCCCGCTCAGCTCTGGCTGCGGTTCGGTTCCTCAGAGACGGTACCAGTGTTAGCCAGCAGCCAGCTCGCCTGACACAAACTCTATTTATTCAGAAGAAAGACATGCCAACGAAGGCCCCCGGACGCTCACGGCTCACGCTTTTCAGGCAGGCGCTCCTTTGCACAGGGAGATCTTCGCAGGCCAGCTTTAGGGTCAGCCTCCTAGACTAGGGATGGGGATTCACAGGTCAAGGCTGACATTTATGCTCTTAGAGGAGAGGGGAGGGACCCTCCTGTGCTGCTGAAGCTTACTCTGCAGTACCACACAGCTTCCACGGGAGGACAACCCTGCACGCAGCCTGACTGTCCTCTGCTGAGGGCCCTCGGGACTCAGCCACAGCCCTCCCCGGCCACAGCCTCATCCCGCTGGCCAGGCTATGGCTTCGTGGGTTCCTCTGGGGCAGGGTGGTTGTACGGCGCCCGGGGGTGCTGGCTCGCGGCGGGCACAGGCAGGATGATGGGGGGGAGTAGGGCCCTCGCTCTGGCCAGCACAGGTCCACGATGGGGTAGAGCTGGCCCTGGAACTCCGCCTGGAAGGTGTAGATGGGGCTGAGCTCGTCAGGGTTGTCGGCGTTGTAGAAGGTCAGCTCGCCCTTCTCATAGTGCAGGTAGATGCCGATGCGCTGGGGCCGGGCGGTCAGCGGCAGGGTGGCCCGCGGGGTGCTGAAGGCCTCATAGACCTTCCCTTCCTTCAGGCCGATGAGCCACACGCCGTTCTCGGGAGACTTGCTGAGCTTCCCTTTGCGGCTGACTGTGCCCTTGATGATGCCCACGCGCCAGTGGTTCCTGGTGCCCACGATCACCTCCCAGTAGTGCTGGCCGCAGGAGAAGCCCTTGCAGGTGAGGATGCAGTTGCTGGAGTTGAAACGCTTGGGGTTGCTGTCCCGGCGCTGGTAGAGCCCGCACTGCACCACCGTGTCGCCCTTGAAGAGCTCCAGGAGGGGATGCGCTGTCACTGGGTCCAGCTTCAGCGTCTCTGGAGCTAGAAGGAAAGCACGCAGGCTCCAGGCACGCTAGCAGGCAGGGTCCGGCTCCGGGCGACCCCGGGGACTGGCACCACCGGACAAGCTGGCACTGCTGAACTTCAAGCAGCTGGAGCGTTATGCCAGAGCAGGCTGCTACCAGCACGAGACCCGGCCAGCCACCGCTCCAGGAGCTCTCCTGGGGGTGAGGAGCGCACAAGCAGAGAGCAAGACGGAGGCCGGGGCAGCGCGACGCTGGCTGGGCGGCCTGTCCCACGCGCCAGTGAGCCAGGGCACCCGGCGCGCTGCCAGCGGGGCAGGTCAGTACCTGGCAGGACGCGGCGGTGCAGGCGCTTCCACACAGTCATCTTGATGTCGTCTTGGTGGAAACACGGCTTGAAGGACACGGGGCTAAAGATGCCATCACCGGGGTGCAGGCTGGGGAGCTCTGACCTGGAAAGACACGGGCAGCCGTGACACAGGTGGCGGGGACGGTGTGTGACCTCTTCTCACCTGGCTGCCGTCTGTGATGGAGCCGCTGGTGTCTCGCCAGCTGCTCTTGCCCTCTTCTGGGGCCGAGTGCATGGCTCTGGCCGTGGCTATCCATCACAGCAGCAGGGGCAAGGCTGCCCCAGCAATGCTGAGATGCCCACTGGCCTGGGACCTCTAGCCCTGGTGCGGAGGCACTGCCATCCCCATTGATGCTGTTTGCTGCTGGGTCCCACCACTCACCTGAACTGGCAGGAGCCGTATTTCTGGAAAACACAAGAGAAAGAGAGAATCGGTGGTGGGAGCCTGACAGAACGGCAGCTCCTCTGCGTGGTCACAGCTGTACACATCCATGTCCCGGGGTGGAGAGGCAAGGGCTCTCCTCTCCTGGGAGAGCTAAGGGCATCACCTCTCGTGGAGGGCAAGTCTCTCCCATCGCGGGAAGCCCTGGCTGGACAGAGGGCACCTACATCTCGCTTCTCGTGGTGTCCCAGCTGTGCTTGGTGAGGGTTCCCACTGCCCAGGGCAGGGCTCAGGGCTATGAGCAGCAGGCTCAGGGCTGGAGAGCCTGGCTGACTGTCACTGCCTTCACTAGCCAGCGCACTCACCCGGATGAAATCAAGCTGGCTTTCGTTGCCGAGTGCCTCCAGAGAGCTCTGCATCTCCTTAAGCCTCTGCAGGGCGTCCGACGTCTGCTTGACCTGGGACTCAATGGAGGTGATGAGCTGGGCTGCCTTCCCCTCGATGCTCTCCAGGAAGGTGGCCTTCTCCTCGTCGATGTACCTGTGCAGCTCCTGGAACTCCTTCCGGATCACCCACTTGAAGACATCCGCCTCATTCTGCCGGGAGACAGCAAGTGGCTGTGCAGGGCTGCCTCGCTCCATCCCCTTCACCCGCTTTTTGGTTTCAGAGATGCCACCAGCAATGTGAACGTGTCCCACCAAGCCGCCCTCCACTGGCTTTCCAAATAAAGAGCAGCTCTGTACAGCAGGCTAGATGTTGTTTCATCCTGCTGCCCTCAGCAGCTCACCACCACGACACCCCTGTCTTACACCTCTCCTCCCCTGGATTTTGATTTCCTGATGCCCCCAACCAGCTTCATCAGAGCGTTGAAAGAGCTGTTGGATCCCTCTGCTCCCAGCGAACAACCTGTGTCCTGGGCTAAGGGGGAGAAAGTGCAGCTCCAGTTGCATTTGGGTTGAGCCCTTCTGAGGAGCCCCACTGGGAAGCTTTAGCCTCAGAAGGGATGCCAGGAGGTCCCTTGGAGACCTCTATTGCGTGAGAAACGGACACGCAGCTAAACCAGGCATCAATGTGAAACCAACGGCGTTTCACCTGCTCCGAGTGGGGTCCTTTCCACCTGTTATCTCCCCACCTCCAAGGACATTCGGTCAAAGCAGCTCTGAGTGACTGTGCCCTCAGCCAGGGCGCTCGGTGAGGGTTACTTCACCCCTTCCGAAAACAGGGCTGTGCCACCAGAGAGGGCTACGTCACCCTTCCCGAAAACAGGTCTATGTTTAATCCCCGAGTTTCGTGGAGAACGCGAACCCCGGGTAACAGGGCGGAAGATAAGCCCTGTCTGCTCTCCCAGGGAAGGGGGAAGAGAAGGAGAGGAGGCGAGCTGGGGAGACCTAGGAGCACAGGTTGCTCCAGGGGCTGTGTGGGACACATAGGACTCCAGGACACAGGCTCCTTTGGCACGTGACACTCACTGCGATGCGGCTTTTGTTGTTGATGAGCTTGCTGAAGTGTTCATCCAGGTTCCTCTTGTACTGGTGGACGTCGGTCAGCAGCACAGACAGCTCCTCCTGAAAAGACAGCACCTCTGTAGGAGGGACCTCTGTGGCAGCCTCCTTGATTGCAGGCAGTGCTTGTCAGCCCCTCAAGGAGCACGTGGCCCTGAGAAGCCACGTTCTCCTAAGCTTCCTCTCAGCTTTCGGGGGCCCTGCATGTCCTGCTGATCTTTACTCTCTTGATCTAGAGGATTTGGGGTTGCCAGAGGCAGGAGAGCGCTCAGAGCATGGCCCCGATCTGGACGCTGCTGACCAAGTACTCTTGCCAGGAGCACCGTGTCTCCGCTCCCATTCCCAACCCTCCGTATCTCACACCCCGTGGCGGCTCCGTACCGGGCGAGCGGGTGGCAAGTGGGTGGCGAGCAGCCGCAAGACAGCACCAGGCCGGCGGCACCCTCCCAGCGCCTGGAGCCTGGCTGGGGCAGGAGCGTTTCTGGTGCCTCCTGCTCTTATCTCCCCGGTGCCAGGAGCGGAGGGGATGGGTGGCCCCGTGCTTTTCCATTCCTGGGACTTTCATGTGATGCTGGGCAGGGGACGCCAGCTGTTTACTCTGCCTGGCCGGGGCTCCTGTTTCCCTGCCTCCCCGCTCTCCTGTGGCACCTCGCCTCAGCCCTTATCTCCAGACTCTTTTTGATGGTATTTGGAAACAGTCTTGAAAGGCTCCGCCAACGCTCTCCGGCCCCCGGCTCTCTCCACCACAGTTCAACCACCAAAACCCTGAGCCCTCTTCAGCTGGGGACGTGCTCAGCCTGAGAAACGGCTGCCCCCCGGCCCGGGAACCCTGCCCCACATCTGGCTGTGCCGTGGGACCGTGCTCCCCACACTGGCATCACTTCCAGCCTGTCCCTCGAAGGAGAGGGGACACGTGGCCAGCAAGCACTGCAGGTGCCCTAACCCCCACCCCAGGAGCCCTGGCCAGCTCTGCCTGACAACCTTCATCCGGCAGTATGCGGTAGAGATGGGGGTGATCTTGTGCCGGCGGTGGTTGCCGATGGTGCCGCACAGCCCGCAGATCACCTCTTGGTCGGCCTCACAGAAGAGGCTGAGGGGGTTGTGGTGCGTCGGGCAGGACTCCGGGGTGGGCTCTGCCTCACCCCGGCTCTGCAGCGCCTCGATGACGCGGGCCAGCGTGACGTTGGGTGGCGAGGCGCTGCAGTCCACAGTTTGGCGGCACACGGGGCACAGGAACTGCCCGTCCAGCTCTCCAGAGAGCGACACCACGCAGGACTTGCAGTATGAATGCCCACACTGCAGCATCAGGGGCTCCTTGAAGACCTCCAAGCAGATGGGACAGAGGAGCTGGTCCTCCAGCTCGTCGATGCTCATCCTCCGAGCCATCCTGCCACCTTCCCACACAGACCTGGCCAGGGAAACACGGGTGGGAGATCAGTCCTGCTCCAAGAGCAAGATAAGCAGAGATGAGTGAAGACGGAGCTCAGCACCTGGGGAAGGCGAAACAGAGAGACACCTCCACCCCCCCACCCCCCCACCCCCCTCGGCAGCAGCGCAGACAGTTGCAAACTCATCATTAGGCTCCACGCAAAGTCTGAGATGCTTGTTTTAACCCGCGACGGGTTTGGGCTCTGGGGATGTGAGACCACACCTGGCCATGCCTGCTGGATCTGCCTGAGGTGTCAGGAGTCACCACCAAGCTGTTCCCATCTGGGGCCTTTGCCTGGCAGGTGTGTCAGACTGCAGCCCACCTCAGGGCAGACCCGCCTGCGCGTCAGGGCTGGAGACAGAGCCGAGAGGGATTTTCTGCTGAAAAATTCCAGTATTGACCCTGGCCTGTATGAGTTCCTACAGATCTCTTTGGGCTCATTGTCTCAGTCATGGACATCCTCAGAAGGATTGGCATTAGCTCAAGTGATGTGTCTAGGCAAAAGCAGAAGGAAATCATAAAGAGCACGTTTATCTAGGAGACAGGGACAACCTGTCCCTGTTTACCACTGTTTACCACGCAGTAAACACCCGTGAGGCTGGATTCGACCGACACGAGGGTTGGGAAGCTGAGGCACAGCGTGCAGGGCTGCGACTGCAGCTCACCCCCTTGAAACGCACTGCGGTCTCTGGTCCCCGCAGCGCTCCACGCTCCGGGCCAGCACCCCCAAGAGACACGAGCCCAAATCCCTGCCTCTCCCGCCGGCCCTGGGGCTGCACGTGGCCAGCCTATTGAACTATAAGGTTCGTGCAGCATTGCCTCCCCTGCTGTTCCGGGCACTGTGAGATACAACTGCCAAGATCCTGGAAAAGTCAAAGACACGACCTGAAGTCAAAGAAAATAAACCTGAAATCAGAGACTCGGTGATTTCCCCGGGGAGAGGGGAGGCTGTGACCTGAGCTCGACTTTTATCATACATTGCTATAGGAGCTTGGTGAACCAAGGAAAGGTTGAACGTCAGCCTGTGACCCATCAGACACCGTAGGACCCCGCGCAGGGGAACCAACTTCAGCTGCTCCCCCTGCTCACACAGAAACACCTCCCGGACACCCAAATAACAGCCTCCCGCTCGCCACACCACTCACGTGCCCTGCACTGCTTCCTTCCAGCCCCGGCTCGGGCTCCGCTCGTCCCGGTGCACCGACTCTGACGGACGTCACTCGGCTTCTCCCGATCAAGCCGGAGATTTCCACCCCCTCGGAGGGGTGGACAAGGCAGGTGGCGGGACCGGTGGCCCCTCGGCGGGACGGGGAGCCGAGCCGCTCCCCTCCTGCAGCCTCAGCCCCTGCCGGGGATGTCCCTGCTCGCCGGGGAGAGGCCAGGCAGCCTCTTGTCCCCGTCTCCTGCTCCGAGGACAGCGACACACGCCCGCGAAGGGCTGCCCACCGCCCCGCCGCGCAGGTACGGGCACACACATCACATGACTGCGTGGGCAGGAGCCTTGATAAGAGCCGGCGGTGTTTGCCTCCCTGAGCAGCCAGTCTCCCCGAGTCCCGCTGGGGTTTCACTCATCCGCCCTGCTTGGGTCAGCGGAAACGTTCTCACCAAAACCCTGTCTTACCAACTAAAGCTCTTTTTTGGTTGACACAGTATTTTTTTGTTGTTTGGTGAAAACCTTTCGTTCTTTTGGAAAAAGACCAGAAGGAAACCCAAAGCGTCGCTCCTCCAGTGCGGGGCAAGGCACGTGCGTGTTTTTGTCTGACTGTGCAAAGAACGGTTTCTCGTGTAATTACTCCTGGTTCTTGACTCGCGGCCAGCCCGCGGGCTCCCTCTCGGCATCGCCCGGGGGAAGCTGGGGATGAGGAAGGCTTCTCAGCCAGGAGGGCCCAGCCTCGGGGCAACCCTCCGGAGGCTGTGGGGTGGGGGAAGCAGAGACAGAGGTTAGAGGATCAGCCCGGGGCTCCCACCTCTGCCTCAGGCTGAAGGCGTTGGGCCCTTGGGCCGCGGTAAACCAGGAGGGTGCGGCACCCGTTCCCCTGGGGGGGGGCTGGCGGGTGAGGACAGGCTGCGGGGACGTCCCTCCCTCGAAGGGGCCTTCCTGCAGCCGCGGGAGCACCCAAGCCAAGGTCCCCCAGCCCACAGGCCCAGCTCAGGGGAGCGGGCCCAGGGCCCCGGCCCGTGGGTGCGGTGCCGGGGCTGCTGCCGGCGCCCCGGGGTGGGGGGGGAGAACGCGAGCAGACGCGGCCGGCGGGGCGGGACGGCCCGGGTCTCCCCGAGGGAAACAACGCCCGGAAGAGGCTGCTCTCCCCCGCGGGCCCGGTGGGAACGCCGGGGAGCCGGGGCAAGGCAGCGGCCCCCGGGCCGGGGCGGGGGGAGGCGGAAGGCGGCGCAGGCCCCGGGCCCCGCCGCGCCCGACGGGCGAGGGCGGCGCGGACTACATCCCCCAGGGTGCACTGCGTAGCCCCGTGACGCCTCCATCGCCCATTGGCCGATAGCTGCGCAGAGGCGTGTCCTCCCCGCGAGGCGCCGGCGCGTGGCTCTGAAGCAGCGTGTGGGGACGCGGTCGCTCCTCGGAGCGTGATTGGCTGGGGGCGCAGGGTGTGGTGGGCAGCGATTGGTGGAGAGGGTGAGGGGCGGGAGGAGGCGAGGCGCTCCGGGCGGTGGTGGGCCGCGGTGGGGCCTGGGTCTGGAGCCGAGCCCGCGGCCGAGGGGAGGCCGCGCCCGGCGGGGAGGGCCCCGGCCATGTCCCCCTTCCAGTGCCTGGCGCGGGGCCGGGGCCTGCGGGACCTGAGCGGCGATGGAGGGGTGCGCAAGGAGGAGCTGCGCCCCGGCAGCGGGCAGGCCGTGCCCCCGGCCGCCTCTGTGGCAGGTACTGCTGGGGCTCCGGGGCCTGCGGTGCTGGGCGGGCCCAGGTGCCCCCGCTCCTCCCGTGGGCTGCGGGAGGCCGTGTGGCAGCGGCTGGGCGGCCCCCCTGCCACAGGGTCCTGTGTCCCCTTGCCCCGTGCCGCCGGCCAGGCGTCGGGCAGCGAGGGCAGGGCGGCTCGCAGCCGGGCTCCCCGGGGGTTTTGGCGCACTCTGCGGTACCGTCGTGCCCTGCTTCGTGGGTACAAGCCTGCGGGTTCCGCTGACCACCTCCTGAGCAGCTTGCTTTGTAGATGGCAACTGCTGAATTTAATCTGTGGTTAGCAGGACTAAGAAAACCTAAAATCCGTGGAAGCGTGGACTGAAGTCGGGGTCTCGTGCTCCTCTATGTCATTTACGTCTCAGCGCAAGGTCCTTGCTTTGGTCGGTGTGGCTGGGCCTGAAGCGTGCACTGGGGGAAACGGAGAGGATGGAACCTGTTGTAAAAGATCCCCTGGGCCTCTAACGTTGAGGTGCTCCTGGCTGGCAAATCTGAGTGCTTTGGGCTTCAGCGTGAGGTCAGAACAAGAACTTAAAAGTGCTTATGTTATACGGTAGTATTTCTTTCTGTTTCAGGGACTGCTCTCCCTTATCAGTATTTTAGCACTTGGGATACTCTGTTTAACTTCTTGTGGCTGACAGATTAAATGAAAGGGCATCTTGACCTTGAGAAAAGCAGGATTTCCAGGTCCCACCTGTGTTCACAGTACAGAGCAGAATTTCGAAGCTGAAAGTGGTTCCTGAAGTGCAAGGGCCTGGTGCCGTGTCAAGGGAAGCCCATTACAGTGGGTTTTCTAACTGAGTGAGAACTGGAGTTACCCGTACAGCTCCCTGGGGAGTGGCCGAGCTTGGAGGGGTACGCTTCCCCCTTTGTTTCTCTTTCTAGGGCTCTGGCTTTGGTTGGGAAAGACTTTATTACGTGTTTCTGCAGGTAATTGGGGCATTTTAATTTCTACAGCTGAAGCTTCCATTCCAGTTCTTAGAAACACAAAATCGCATCTCTTTATTAGAAAGGCATCAAGACTGTGAAGCAGCCGTGTTATTTGGTGTTGATGTTAAAACACAATCGACACCACTTGGCTACTTGGATGTGTCCAGGTTTTTGGTATAAAGACAAGGTAGTTTGTGCTGCCTCTGCTGTTCTACAGCAGAAGGAAGGAAGAAAAGCAGGATAAAAGGGTGATGTTGCAAAACCAATTCCTGGTGTGCTTCCGATGGTACTGTTACTGCATATGAAATCAGACTCTTGCTTTTCTCTTCTCCTCGCTTTGGGCTGCACAGTGAAGTACACCGGGTACTTGGAACACTGGGATGAACCCTTCTGCACAAACTGCTACAGCAAGTCTCCTGGGCTGATGAAACTTGGAAAAGGTAGGTTTGAGCCGAAAAGTTTGTCCTGGGACTTGGGGTTATAAAGCCCAGGCCATTAAGACGTGTTAATTTAGATGCTGTTTAGTATCTTTAGGTTATTTGAAACCCTTAAAACTTGTTAATGGAGTCCAAAAGCCTCCTGCTTCACACAGGTGATGGTCAATCTGGAACCGATCACCCTCTGCCCCTCTTGACTGTGGGAGTGAGCAGCGGTGCCGGTGCCAGTGCTGTTCATGGCAGTGGGGGTGCTTGCTGCCTGCCCTGAAGCAGCTGCTTGTTTTGGTGTTTTTAAATCACCTGAGAGGAGATGTCGCTGTTTACTGTGTGCTTGGTCCCACAGCCTTGCTAAGCCGTAACAGGGGGCAGTTGACCATTGCAGTTGCTGAGACACGAGCTACCAAAGGTTGTTTTTTTTTCCCTCCAGGCTTTAGGAGAAATTGTTGTTTGGAGTCTGAGGGGGGTTTCCAGGTTTGTGATTTTCATGATCTTCCATTTCTTGTTGTGACAGACATTACGCTGGGGGGCCTGGAAATTGGCCTGCTGACGATGAAGAAGGGAGAGGTGGCAAGATTTGTCTTCACGCCAGATTATGCCTATGGGCGGCAGGGCTGTCCTCCTCTCATTCCCCCGAATGCCACGGTCATGTTCGAAGTGGAGGTGCTGGACTTCCTGGACTCGGATGAATCTGACACTTTCTTTGAGTTGACTGCTGTGAGTTGCCTTAATAAGGTTTGAGATCTAAATCTGGAGGCTAAACCTTTGTTGTCTTTCCTTCCAGTTGCTGTCGCTCATGTGTTACATATGTGTAGCTTAATTACAGGTGCAGTTATCCAGACCCTGGGCTGCTAGCTCCACTCTGATACAAACACGTGCCCTCTAAGACTGCCCCTGCACGCCTTGCTCCGTTTGCGCTCCTGTGCAGAGGGAGAAGCTGGGTGCTGCCTTTGTTTGCTCCCGTGTGCTGGAGTCAGTGGAACGACTTCCATTTATTTTTAGCTTTACAAGAAACCTCATGGTTTCACTAGAGGGCACCAGCTTCCAGGAATTTCTCTGAAGGAACAGTAAGAGCTGTCTGTAAAAATCCTGTTCAGTCTGCAGTGTTCAAGTGCCCCCCCCCCCCCAGCCCCCACCCTTTGTCTCTGCTTCTTGGCTGCTCTCCCAAGTGCTCCTTCACCCTTCACTTTCCTCCCTGGTGAGTTACGGTGTTATTGTTAATTTCCCCCTTTTCATGTAAAGGGCTTTGGGCCGTGGTTGTGGGTCAGTGAGTGGGGCACAGGCAGCAGCACTGGTGGGGGAGGCCCTCCTCATTCCTTCCTGCTGCTGCACAGGCCGCTTTGTCCGCACAGAGCCCTGCGAGCCAGCCACACTTGTTGCAAGAGAGCTTACTCCCCTTCTTGCCAGTTGCCCACCCTTTCTGGCTAACTGACCTCTCTCTGTGAGCTGGTTCAAACTTGCAAACCCAGGAGAAAAAATGTCCCTCGATTTTTATCTGTTTTTATTATTGTTGGGGTTGTTTTTTTGTTCTGCTGGTTGATGTCTTGTGTGGGTGTCAGGCTGGTCCTGGAGCTGGCGTGAGGCAGCCACCTTGGGTGATGCTGAGCCATTAGAGCAATGGAGCCTTTCAATCACCTTCACCTTTTGTGCCAGCAATAGCATTTGCGTTAACTGTCTGCTCTGTGCTGAGCAGGTGAGAGAGTGGGGCAGGATTTAAGAACAAATTCCTGCTTTTCTCCCTCCCCTGGAGTCCCTTTGGTGCTGGTGAGCTTCCTGACCCGCTTGGTAGCACTCTTCACCAGGAGTTATCAGCACAAAGACAGTGGCATGTTTCAGCCTGGCGAAGGGGAATGCCACGTGGTGGTGGCCTGGCTGGACGCTGCAGGGGCCTTGGCAACGGGCTGGCTCCTGCTCTGTGAATAGAAGGGGACTGTGCAGGACTGTCCTGTCTGAGCTCTCTGCTTCTTTTCTTTTGTTTGAGCTGAAATTCAGGTATTTCTTTATACAGGAGCAGCAGGATACGTTTCCGCTACAAAAGGTGTTGAAAGTGGCAGACACGGAGAGAGAGTTTGGCAACTACCTCTACCGTAAGCGGCACTTCGAGGGTGCCAAAGACAGATACAAAAGGGTATGACACCAGAAAAAAAGCGTTTTCCATTGTGAAAAACTGTGAAAGCAGTGATTATTAAGTGCTAGCTCACCATAACAAGTACAATTTAGAGATCACATAACTTCATTATATTTTCCAGGCATAGTTTGTTATTTAAGAACAGATCTTGGGTACCTGCTTTTGTGTGAGCAGCAGTGGTAAACGAAGGAGAAGGGTTGGCAGAAATAGGTAGAACCCTTTTCCTTCAGGCTTGCTCCCTGTGAGCTCTAGCTGAGACAGAAGAGTACATCTCGGTGGCTGTGTGAGCCCTGAGCGGTTTGCGTGGCTGAGCCTTTCAGGTCAGCTTTTGCTGGAAGACACTGTAATGCAGCATGTCCTTGTATTGCAGCAGCGTGCTGATTAATGCTTTGAGAAGGAATCTAGAATCCCTTTGGTCTGGAAACAGATATCACTGGCACACTGGGCACTCTAACTTTATTTTTAGCCTTCCAGTTGGGAATCACAGAATAGTTGAGGTTGGTAGGAACCTCTGGAGGTTGTCTAGTCCAACCCCCTGCTGAAGGTCAGCCACAGCAGGAGGTTGCCCAGCACTGTGTGCGTTCAGGTTTTGAACATCTCCAAGGATGGAGACTCCACAACCCCTCCAGGCAGGGAAACACTCAGCTATTCCCAAACTGGAATGCATCTGCTGCTGTTTCAGAGGTAGCGAGGTTTTGTAAGGTTTTTCTTCCCTCCATTCAGAGTTGCTTTTTCTTGGTATTTTTGTAACAAAAATAATTTAAATTGCCTTTTTCCCTGTAGGATTTCTCTTCCATCTTTGCCCTTAAAATCTGAGTCCTGGGTGTAATTTTTTTTTTTTTTTTTATTCTGCTACTTCAAGTTCTTGATAGGTTCCTAAACCTGTAGTCTTATGGCTGAGCTGGCTAGTCATGCTGATAATGCCATGCAGTATATTTAGAGTTTTGATTATTATTATTTTTAACTGACCCAGGTAAACAGAAGCATGAGCGTAGCTGTCTGATGAGATGGATTTCTCACCTTCCATAACAGATTTGTTGTGCACTAGTTCTTTTTCCCGGTCTGCTCAGGCGTTCTCCATCCTCGGTCGCAGCCCTTCCAGTAAGGCAGAGCAGTGTCAGATCGATGCTTCCAAGTTGCTGGTGCTCCTGAATCTCTCACTTACTTACCTGAAACTGGAACGTCCTGCCCAAGCTTTGGCATACGGGGAGAAGGCCTTGGAGATTGACCAAAGAAACGCCAAAGCGCTGTTCAGGTGTGGCCAGGTGGGCAAAAATAAGTTCCTCTGGTAGCCACATCAAAGAATACCCCGGCCTGACTGACTGTGGAGAGAACCTCGAATGAACCGAGGAGAACCACTAAATTCTGGGCCAGGCCTCCTAAACTGCTGCAGCAGTCGAGGTGGTTTGCCTGTGTCTGACCTCTTGGAAAAATCTGTCTCTCTGTAAATCTGTCACACAGATCTTTTCATGGGGGATTCCTGAGCTACCTGGATCTGTCTCAGAAATGTTTGTGGTTGCACATGTTTCACTCCTGAAGAATGGCAGAGAGTCTATATTTATCTTGCGACGCATCTGTCTTCTTTCAATGGCAGGCTTGTCTCTGCATGACAGAATATGAAAAAGCACGGGATTTCCTGGTCAGAGCTCAGCATATACAGCCGTTTAACCACGATATTAACAATGAGCTGAAAAAGTTGGCAAGGTGAGCGAACTCCTTTCCATCCCTGTGGAAGAGAGAGTGCTTAGACAGGCTGGAACACCCACTCAAAAATATTTAAAATGTTTAAAAAAACAAAACGCGAAACTCTTGGGTCAGTAAGTGACTTGGGGAAAACGCAGACGGTTTCTCTTAGTGTGGGGACAGCCGATTCAAACATTTTGCAGACACAGCGGTTACAGGTGATAGGTGAGAAGCTGAGAGCACCCACTCTTTCTGTACAGTTTCTCTGGGGGGATGCGTGTGTTGCGCTCCGTGTGAGTAGGCAGGTCAGGGTGATGACGGGGAGACAGGGGCTGCTGCAGTGCCTCAACACCAATGAAATGCGGTAGGCTAGTGCTCAAGCTGGAAATGTTCTGGATTAATAAGTGTGATTTTCATTCCCTTTAAGATGCGTTGGTTAATTACAGCAGCTCTTCTGCACTGCAAGTGCTTCAGTGTACAATGCTACAAATACTAGTGTTTGTTAAAAGTGAATTTCTTGCTGTCTTGGAGGTAATAAGTGAGCAATCCTGAAAGCAAACTTTCCCTTCGCCTGCAGGCTGAGTACAGCACAATCCTGCCAGCTTTAGTCATGCCCTAGTCCCACCAAAACATGACTAACGCTAGTCTCTGCCCTCATTCTGTTCTTCCCTTTGAAACTGGCAAGAGCACTAGCTGATTCCCAAAAGTGTGTGCTGTACTTCTGGCACTGTTCACAGACGCAGAAGGCGATGCAGTCCCCAGCTTCAGAGATCACAAAGCAGCCCTTGAATACAAACCCTCTTCTTTTGTGTGTCGCCGCCAGGCATTTGCAAAAAGGTTTGTAGACAGCAGTAAAATCTCTTATTAGCATAGTTGGTGCGGCTGGAAAAGCCAGTCTTGTGGGCCGAGTGCCCTCACCAGGTAATGTTTTGGTAGAGGGCTGTCCTTGCACGTCGGTGTCCTACATATCCACGTCGTCTTTAGTAGTCTGTGATAACACCAAGTCTTCAAACTTGTTCTGTTACTTCTGAAGCACAAAGAACTTGAAGGCGGTATTAGCTGCTGGTCTGGAAATATGAAATAAAGCACTTCTATTCATTGTGATCTGCCCCTGGGTACGTAGCTACCAAATTGCTAGGTGAGCGCAAGTAGTTCTAAAATAGATGTGGATGGCTGGCTAGATACTCTTGGAGGCCTGGCATGTGGGCAGTGTCAAAGACCCGTGGTACAGTGCTAGGAGTCCCGATTCTAGAAGCCTCATGTTCCCTTAGACTCGTTCGAAATATGTTGGCAGATAAAAGAGAAGTCCTGCTAGTAACGTTGAGGTTGTGCTGCCAGGAAGCAACAAGGCATTCTGCCTTCAGGGAAGCGGCGGGTAGGCTTGTCGGCTCCGACTCTGGAGACAGCAGCACGTACAGGTAACGCGTGTGTCAGTAAGCTGAGTACGCGTCACACCACTGTTGTCTCGGAGTTTCTGCTTCAGTGCCGGTTAAAATTGGTGTATTTTTTGCTTTTACTCTGACAAAGGGTGGAATTAGTATAAAATAGATGAAGACAATGTTATCGGGTGTTGTTAATTATGCCATACCTCAGTCTAGAACCTATAATGTTGCCAAACTGCCTTGCCTGAGAAAACTCGTAATGTGATCTGGCAAATGCTTCAGAAATGGAATATGAATCAAAATGTTGTTCTTAGAGGCTTTTCACTTCCTTACTGAGTACACTTATACTTTGTGAAAAGGAACATTGTTTGTTCATCAACAGCTACCTTTTGCTGTTTAAAACAAAACTTTGAAAAGCATCTCTTTAACAGCTGAACCAGGTTCTTGGCAAAATTCACTTCACTGGAGAACAACAGGCAGAATACAGCGTGAGGATTTTGTGGAACGCGTCTCTGGTACCAGCTGTAGTGGTCTTGTTGGTGCAAATTCTGCTGCTGGATTTGGCAATTCTATTGGAAGGCTTGCGTTGCATCAAATCCAGAACAAAATGGGGTTGTTCTGACATCTGGCATGAATCTGTGCCTCCAAATGAGGGGCTCTTGGATTTCCTGCTGTGGTAGGTGTGTGAGTGTGCCGTCCACAGTCTAGGTGGGCATCCCTCATCTACTCAGTGTGGACAGTTGTGGCAACATCTGTCTGAGACTTAACAGAAGACACTTGCTGTGCTGTGATTTCACTGAACGAAACACTCGGAGGTTCTGGGCCCAGTGGTGCTAATGGTAGGGGGCTGAGGGAGCATTAGCCAAGGTCACACTTGTGCTGGTGCGTTGCAACAAAAACCTTTGCTTTTGACCTTATATGGTAGCAGATGTAGGAAAGCTGACCGTGTGGGCAGCCATTGATCCCTGGGACCGTGCCCAAACTGAGTCACGCTCTGGCTCAGGGATTCCTCACCAGTGAGACCTCGTTGCCAGTGAGGTGAGAGCACAGGGTGCAGAGGATGCTGTGTTTGGAGAAGCAGCGATTAAAATGGAGCAGTCTGGGAAGCTTTTGCCATGCTAATGTGACGCTGGCAGGGAAGTCAGAACGGAGGAGGAAGCATCTGCCCTGTCATCCACTTAGTCCGAACGCAAATCCCTGCTGTCTCCTACCCATCCTCTGCCCAGATTCAGTGTCAGTGGTAGATACCCTGGAGTAGGGCACTTGGACGATGTCTCCTAAAGTGCTGAAGGAGCTCACACGAGGAGTGGCATAAATGAGGAGACGTGAAACTAGACCACAGGATACAGGTGGGGGTTCCTCTGCATCGTCACATGCTTGCAAAACTGGTGTAGAAAGCATCTGGCTACCAAAAGTCAAATTATCTACTTAGCTAATAGTCACCAGCAAAGCAGAGACCCAAGGTCTGGGGATGAGGCACAATGTTTCCAGCCCTCCTTCCTTGACGTGGCAGAAAGAAGGGCTTGGAGGAGCTGCGTCTTTGCTACCAGCTCACTCTTGCATTAGGCTAATTTATATAGAAGAAATAATACATATTTTCTGGTTGTGGCAGTGATGGTTGGGCGGGCAGTCCACAGCCTGTGATGCCATGCTGTGCTCTACTTTGCAGCTGCTACAAGGACTACATGGAAAAGGAGAAAGAAATGTGCTGCCGAATGTTTGCCCCTCTCAACTCTTCTTCTGGCTGACCAGAAATAAAGGTAATCAAGTTGTGTTTAAAAAAAAAAAAAAAAAAAAAGCTGAGGTCTCCCTAAACCTCTGTCATGTCGGAACTGTTTTCAGGTGGGGAACCTGCTTCTCTTCTGCGTGGGAGGATTTTGGGGACAAAATAGAAAGTAATGGGAGTGTGTGGAGGGGAAGGGGCAGGATGGTGGGGTGAAACGCTGCTACATCATCAGTTTGGGGAATCTTTCCTGCGAGGCAAGCTGGCGTGGGACAGGAACCTGAAACTGGCAGCACTTGAGTAAGTTTGGTTTTGTTGTTTCCTGTGCTCCTCATCCCAGCTATTCCTTGTCAGAGCCAGGAGGAGAAATAGCTGTGTAGTCTTGTTTCTCTGCCAATTAAAAGAAACAAAAAAAAATTGTTCCTGTCAAACTTAAGAATTGGATTTCCTCCTCCCCTCCAGCGCTCCTGTCTGGAGCTGTTGGAATGCCTCACTTCAGAAAAATCTAAATATTTTATTTCTGGGTTTTTTGAAATATTAAAAAAACCTGTTTGTATAGAAAATTTCAAATAGATGTTTTGGACTCTTTAAAGCCTTAAATCTTCTAGCAAAATTGACGGGTTTATAAATGCACAAAGGCTCTTTGATCGTTCTTTTTTTTGTCAAAACCTTTGGGGGGGGGGGGGTATAAGGGGGAGTGGGAATCTTCGCTGGTCTCTAGCCTCAGGGTAAACCCTAGGGAAAGACTTGCGGAAAATGACAGCAGCCTTCTGTCAGAAAGCATCACCAGCTCAGGGCTGTCGGAGTTTGCTGCCGTTCTCTCTCATGCAATACAGGCAGTGCCTCTTCTACTTACAGAAAATGAGTATTGGCAGCCTTTCCATCAGTAGCAGTGCGAGTGGAAGGTGCAGGTCTGGCATTTTAAGGTTGGCTCTTTTGTCTGTGCTTGTGAGGAAGCTAAGGTAGCATTTGAGGAAGAGGTTTGATTGAACGGCTGCTTCCTAAAGCAACACAACCCTCTTCGGCTGGATGTGCCTCCCTGCTGTAGTCTTCATCCCTCCCGCCGCCCCTGTGCCCTGCTCTGAGCTGGGCATGTTGCTAAACTGCCTCGGAGCACAAATTCTTCTGCCCTGGGTTCAGGATGAGACTCATTGTGTCTGTTAGCAGGTACCTACCCCCAGGCAAGTAGCTGTGAAGGGGGATTTAAGACTGACGAGCGGTCTTGCCAGCGTGTGCAGGAAGTCTGTGGCTCTGGACTTGGCAAAGAGGCTCTGATTCTCCACTTGCTGAATTTCAGACTTGCAGTTTGGAAGCCTGTAGGACAGGGGTCTCGTGTCTGACGGTAATACGTAACGGTGCCTGATCTGGGAAGCTTCTTGTGTCGATCTGTGCATCAGCTGGCCCTGCTTTGCGGTGGGAACTCTGAATGAATGTGGTGATCTGCTGGGTCGCCAGACGGGTCCTCCACTGGTAAGGTTGTGTGGCCTCTTGTTTCCCAAAAAGCGGCTTGCAAAGATGCTGATTTCCACACAGTTGGTGTAATGGCACATAGCTATTGTAAGTAAAGCAGTGTCTTCAGTTAGTGGAGACTGAGAAGTGCAAAGGGGAAGGGAAAAAGAGAAACCTCTGCTGGAGGCAAGCTTAAAGATTGGGCTGAACTGTTCCTCAGCCAGAGTTTCTCCACTGGCTCCCACCGGTGCACATGTACAGTGCTTTCCTGGAGTTCTCCCGCCTTACACAGCTGATGGACAGCAGTCAGTCAAAAAGATTTCTAACCTTCTTTGAAGTTGATTTTAGTTACAGTATTAAAAATAAACTAAGTCTTCCAGACAAACATAAATCGCTGAGACCTACAGAAGAATCTACTGTTAATTCATAGCAAGAAAAATCCCTTGCTGGAGGAGGTTCTGGCAGGGCAGGGCCTTGTGCTAGCTGGAGGTTGGTTTGCTGCTGCTGCATCTTGCTTAAAAACTTCATTACATATTCAGAGAGGAGCAAAGCAGTTCCAACTGGAGCTCCTGCTCTCTATCAAAGGCACGGCTAATTAGTCAGACTTGAGGCAGAACATTCTTTGATGTTTTCTGACAACTTTGTACCAGTTCAGTTTGGGGCACAAGCTGTACTCGGTCGGTCTGGCAGGCCTGCTTCATCCTTTCTGTCTTAGGCATTGAGTGAGTACATGGCCTGTGAACACTGCCCGTGGTTCATGTTTAATGATCCAGTGGAATCGCAACAGTTACGGAAAACTTTCCTATATACCAGCTGGCAGGTGCTTGTTAAGCGTTGACCTGACCCGTTGTCCAGCTTACCAGCTAAATGACTCGGAGCTGTAGTTGTGGCATTTTTTCCCTCCTGAAACACTGCTACGTCTATCCCCCTCCTTCCCAGGTGGGTTTGCTATGCCTTTCGGTGAGTTCTGCAGCAGTTGCTCTGTTACAGGGGCAAACGCTTCATTTCTCTGTACTGAATAATCCAGGGCTGTGTTGTATGTTTTGCATAATGACATTCAAACCCAGACACACCTGAGTATCTTCATACTGCCTGGTCTTTCTGTGTCCCTCTCACTGTAGAGTCCAGTTCCTCTAATTGCCGCAAACATCATCTTGCTCAGAACACACTTTCTTCCTTTTTAATGGAATTTCAGGTCAATAAATCTTCTCTTTGGTGAAATACTTGTGATGCTTGCTGGAGGAATTCAGAAATACTCAGAGGGAGAAATAGAAGCACAAACACTTTCTTAAATCCATCTTGCTGCAGTTCTTTGCAAACACAGTGGCTTGGGTCTTGTGCTTGCCCCTCTTTGGGTTTGGGTTACTTGCCTGCCTCTGTACACTTTGTGTGGTGCAGACGTGTTGAGCCAGGTTACCTGGGACGTGCATAGCTGAAAGTCCTCCTCAGTGTCCCCTAAACTGCAGGATGGATGGGCTGAGGACCGCTGGCTTATTGGAGCTTTTTGTTCGTTCTTGTCTGAAAGACCCGGCAGAAAAAAAAAGGGAGTTTCTTATCGTATTGCTGTGGTCCTTCATGATAAGAGAACTTAATTATAAGAGTGGGGACAAATTCCCTAGAAATGTCTGGATTCTAGTAGAGGGTCCTTGGTGATAGTTTCATCCCAGAAAGATGAGTCTGAGCCTTTTTTTTTTTTTATTATAGGTGGGCCAAAGTTGAAAGCTTGCCTCTAATGTGTATCTCGGCTCAATATACAGGAGAAGTGGTCTCTAGTTGAGAGCACGCAGGGAAGTGTGCCAGTGAAAACAAACAATACTGAAATTATGGCAGGAAACTATGACTCTGAGGTCAAACTTGAGATTGCTACGAATAGTAGGGTCTAGCAATTCTGAAGCCATTAATTGGTGAGAATTGGCTGCAGAACTGGGGCTGTGTCACCAGGTAGAAGTGACTATAATTGGGCTTAAAATCAGCAGCAGTTGCCAGTTAAACTGACCTAATAAGCTGAAAGAGACTTGCAAATAAACTGAGAAGTACGTATATAACACAGTCAAAACTCCTGCCTTGGGAAGTTGCCAGACTTGGAGTAAACAGCAACTTGCTCCTTCCCCTCCTGCTCTCCCTTATTACTGAGCAGATCTAAAATGTGCCTCCTGCCGATACTGTCCCTACCCACTGCCTAAAGCTGAACAACAGAGAACCAGCAATTTCACTTCTCCTTTAGAATATGCAAATTATTGTACCTCCGAGATGTCCTGTGCTGCAAAGGAAATTGTTAAATATCTGCTTTATGCTGAGCATTGCTGGAGTGAGCGGGAAGGCTTGAAGCATTCTCTTAATTAAGTATTCTCCTTGCTAAGCAGAGGAAGGAGAAACACTTTAGTAAGGTTGTTGGGTTGGGGTTTTTTGTTTTCCTTCCAGCTCTCTCCTTCTAGCATCATTCTTTTTTTCAGAGGACTTCTGCAGTTCACGCCTGCGGTAGTACCTGTAATACCTCTCTGGAAGATTGGCTCTGTTCTCTTCTAGAAACTGTCAGTGGAGAAATGACCGCACCACCTCTGCTTAGGGATCCCATGACATGCGTGCCTCCTGGTCAGGTGTACTGGATGTGGGTCCCTGGTTTGACTGCACAAGGGGTGGCTTTGCCCAGATCGGGAGGTCTGGCCTGGGCTTAGAAGTGAAAAGATGATATGAAATGGAAAGGAGGGAGACCCATGCAATATCTCAGTGCCCTACCGTGCCTGTCCTCCAAGGTATCAGTGAAGTGACGGTTCTCCAGCCTCATCAGAGGACTGCCTTGGGGCCCAGCCCAGGGCCATCCTCTCCAAGATTTAGCAAGTGTCTAAAGCCTAGGGTTCCCCTTTGTGTGCTCAAACATGAAGCTCCCAGGTGAGGTAGGAGCGGGTTCCTGGCTGCATTTCTCCTCAAGCTCCTGTCTGCCTGCCTGAGGCCACCCAGCACACTTTCCCTGGAAAGGACCGGCTGAGCCCCCAGTGAATACCCCTGTGCGGGCTTTTATTTCTCGGAGCTTTTGCCAGCAGCTGGAAGATAAAATATGCTGCTGTCACAAATCAGTAGAGAGTGGAAAAGGTGCCGGGCTCTTTTCATTCCCATAATAATACTTGGTTTATCATGCAGGTAGAGTTTAAAGAGAATTGCCTATGTGTAAGGTGCGACTTTCTTTATGAAGAAAGCTTTAGTTTTGCAGAGCATTCAGAGTTACTGGCCTTCACTCGCAGCAGCAAGGAGATGCATGGTTATTTTAAGGTTTTCTCTGAAGTACCGTTTTTAAAGTCTCCTTTCTCTACCCTTCCTGTTTCAGTTGCGATACGCTATACGAAGTGTAAGTAAAAATGTTTTGTTACCTTGATGGGTAAAAAGGCAAATTGGATAAACCTGCACCCAAGTAGGTAGTGACCAAACCGATTTCGGGTGGCAGCCTGCCGCAGGTGCCTGTGACTCATATGCCTGAGATCAGGTTACAGCTTAGTTGTGCGGGTAGCTGAGGCACAGAACTCCCCAGTGCCGCTTTTGGTCCTTGTGGCATTACAGATGGTGGTAAGCAGCTCTCCCCGGGCTCCTGCCAGCCCAGGCAGAACTGGCATGCCTGGCCACCAGTCCCGCTGATCTGGCGTGCTCCAGACTTTCTCTCTGAACTACCAGAAGAAATGTCTTTTATCCTATCTATTTCTCTTAGTCTTAAATCTGGGGATTTTAAAAGATCATGCCTTACACCTCAAAACAAAGGGCCCTTTTCCATACTTTACTGTCGTGTGCTTGTTCTTCTAGTCCCTTTTCTTGAAGGAGTGTTGAGTGTGGAGAGCTGTAACCGTGCCTATATGAAGAATCGGGTATCCTCCTGGGCTTGGAGGACGTTGCCACCGCCACAGAGTGAAGGAGGTTTTTCAGTGCTTGATTTCAGAGACGTATCCTGAGCAGACACGCTCAATGATCTAAGTCACTGTGCGTGGGCATGGGCCAGCTGTGGCCTGGCCAGTGTACCCACGTACCCTACCCACACACTGGGGTCAGTGGCACTGAATGTGGGTGTCCCTTGCTGCTTCAGCATGGCACTGCACTGAGGGCTCTGTTACCAGGACCAGGTGTCAGAGCCAATAGCAGCATTCAGAGCAGAGGGGAGCTGGCGCACAGCAGAAGGTAACTTCAACGCATGGTTGGGAATAAAAAACTTCAGATGATGGTGGTGCGAACCATGCCCTCGTGGCTGATTTATTTTTTGGGGGGGCCTTCCATGGGTTGGTTTGTTTTTTGTTTTTTTTTTGCTTATTCCACAGTCTCCACTTTGTTCAGATTAAATTGCAAACTTTTAATGACCTGATACCCTAGGCTTCAGGTGAGATGCTCACCTGATTACGAGAGGGTGCTGGTGCTGGTCAGGGTCTTGTGAGACCTACCAGGTTTCCGCTCCAGCGGAGTGAGCGGTGAAACACTGACAAACTTTGGAAGAGTTTAAAATGTTCTAACTGGGCATTGTAGTAGCTGTGATGATACAGAGACAGCTGAGATTAACAAAAGAGCACCAAGTGCCCTCAAAAGTGCTCATTGTGGTTTTGGGGAAATACTCCTCTGCTTGTGAGCTACCAAGCATTGTTCACCAAGTGCAGCCCCGTAATGGGGTGTCCTTTCCATCAGCAGTGACACAGAGCAGCTGACAGGGGACCGGGGGGGGGGGGGGGCTACATCACTGCTTGAACAGCACCAGGGCATTGATTGCTGTGTCTGACATTGTGGCAACAGCGTTTTGCAAAAAGACAATGTTTATGGCTGTCAGCACCAAGAGGTAGGAGATACTAATGAGGGCTTCAGATTTGGGGAACGCTGCTTTCAGAAAGGCGTTTCGCTTAAGATGCAGGGAGTGTCTTGGCACTGCTGTGAGTTGGTTTGCAGAACTGCAGAGTTATTTCCAGTAAGGGTAGACATGACCTTCATGTGCCTCTCCCACTACCCACCCTGCCTTATCGGGGACCTGTTGATTTGACAGAATGCTGAGTATTATTGACATGAAAGTTATCTGAGCTCTTGAAGGACTGGGAGCTGCTGTAAGGATCAGTTTCAGCCCAGACTTGCTGGATGAAGTCCCTTCTGAGTCAGAAGTGTGTGTTGAAGAGTTCATCCCTTCTTTCATCTTCCCATAATTGTCCCTCTTGTGAGACCTCTTGCTCTATGAACAAGTTGTTTTGTTGCTTAGTCTGGGTGCCGTTTTGAGGGACTTGTTCTAGAAATGCTTGGGAAAGGGCTGCACTTCCTGGTTTTCCTTTTTGCTTTAGGTATCCTTGTCCTGTCACAGATCTGAGCAGGCTTGACAGATCCTTTTTCCATCACCTCAGGTTCAGGATGGTAGTACTTGTCATCAGCATTCAGGGTCTTTGGAGTTGAGACTTGTTGAAGATCTCTGGAGAATTCATCCTGCCACGAGCTGTCTGTCTAGCATACAGGCAGTGCTTGAAACTCGCTGTGGATCCTTTGCAGAGCTGAGGATCGTGACAAATTGACTTGCAAAAAAAAAAAAACCCTAAACCCAAACATCCTGAGAAAAAAGCGTGTAAGTGCAGATCTTCAGATGGCAATGGAAGTTCATATAGCTTGGCTATATAAACAAGGAGTAGCGCATCTGCTCCTTGCACTTTCATCTGTGACTTTTGGACATCTGGTGCACCTGTGACGGGGTAGTCTGAGCCTGCTCAAGCCCTCAGACGTGGGGAGTCTCCGAGCATCTGTGTGCTACCGTACCCTGAAGATAGGCTTCACAGCCATCTTGGCCATAAAAGTGAGCCCACTTGAAGCACTAACAGCTGGACATCCCCAAACAACACGTCGGAGAGAGAAATGAGGGTATGGCTGACTGCAGAATCACTTCTGTAGGTAGCAGATAAGCGGTACCCTAATTAGGTAATTTTCTGAAGGCACGTTGCATGCTCAGAGACAGGCTCCCTAGGATGGCGGTATGTCGTGTTCCCCCTAATAATTATCCAGATAAAACCATAATAGCCTGGCGTTGTAAATAGCTGTTTCTTCTCCTCATATCAGGGTGGATTGCCCAGCACATCTTGTTATCAGCTACCTGATAACACCCTAGCTGTCGCTGGGCTTTCTTCTTGCCACTCAGGAGAGCTGCAGCCTGTCAGTAACCTCTCGTGGGGTCTAGGTGGTGCGTTTCAGAAGGCGCTTGTTCACCTCCCGGTAGCGGTGTTTTTTCTCCAGGCTGTCATCCCAGAGTGGCAGTTCCTTTTGGACTTGTTGGGGTTTGAGTGAAAAGCACTTCTCGGGCAATTGCTGTTCAAGAAGGTTTTAGCTCCTTTGCTGATCTGTGCTCCAAATGTGTGCACGTGACATCTCCTTTTCCAGCGTGCTCATGTGGAGCTGTGGTGTAAGGTGTACCGTATCCTTCTGACTACCAAGTCAAAACTTTCCTTCCTTTCTTCTTCGTGGTCAGTGACAAACCTATTTAGATTTGAACAGAAGTGTTGAAAAGAAGGCATTCTGTGTCCCATACCAGACGTGGAGGCTACATTTCTCTGAACATCCTTTAAAGGCACTTCTCTGGGATGTAAAAGCCAGGCCAGCCTTCCAGGCTGCCCTCCACGAAGCTGATGACTTGATTACTTCTCTTGAGGAGCGCTCTTCTCACTGAGGGTTATCTCAGTGCAATGCTGTTGAGAGCTGCTGCTTCAAAGCATGGGTGTAATGAGGGCTGAGCTGGCAGGAGCTATGCTTTAAGTGCATGCTTCTTACTTTCCAGTTTCCTCGTGCTTTGACGAAAATTTTATCTGCTGTGTTTGGTGCCTACATGACACTTCCCCGCATCCCTGCTAGAGATGGAGGCAGGAAAGGGGGAGCTGAGGAAGAGGCAGCAACAGTTCTTTATGCAAGAAAGCATCTTAAACTTTAAAGCCTTAGTTAAACATTAACTGTTAATTATGGCTTTAATGCAGAGTAAAGGTGACTGTGATTATAAATGACCTGTGACCTGGCATGTTGCTTACTGTAAATTGATGATCGACTGCCTTGTCTTTCTGAAGCATGAATTAAAATAGCTGGTACCAACAGACTTCTGTCTGAACTTCAAAGCGAGTGTGTGCCTTGCTGGTTTTTGTGGCTGAGTTGCTGCCAACCTGCTGTTAAGGGAAGGAAACAAATATTGGAGCAGAGTCCTGGTTGGAGCACGCTGTTCTCCTACGTGCAGGAGCAGCAAACACTTTGAACGTGATCCAACTCTCTGCGTCTTCAGGGCCGTGTGTTTCCCCTCCACTTCTCTTTTGATTGTGTAGCCATTAGGTAGAAATGAAAGAGATGAACTGATCAAACACTCCTTGAAATGGCTTTAGGGTTTCAGTTTGAATATTTTTTTAATTAGCTCCTTGTAAAGACTTTATTACTTCAAATAGCAGCCATGAAACCAGAAGACTCACAGTTTGATCCTTTGTTTTTATGGTGCACAAGAAGTCTTAGTAGCTGTAGGTTTTATACCCAGCTAGACACCCCAAACCACAGCTAACAGCCAGTGGAAACATCAAGTGATTATCTTTTAAGTATGCCTATCAGGGACACATAAAAGGAAGCACTGTGTGGGGATAACATTAGACTGACAAGTAGCAGAGTAGAAGTCAGTTGCATTTTAAAAGGAGCAAAGACGCTTTTCTCTAATAATGTGCAGAACACTACGGCGCATCAAGTATAATGATTTTTTTTCCACTGTAGAAACCTTTCTTTCCTTGTCCTAGTTGCTAGAACTTTATGCTGTGAACTGGAGAAATGACTTAAAGCATTTCTACTTCTGATAAGTTTTCAAAGAGAAGAGATCAGCTGAAGTGTCCTCCGGTAGTTTTCCTTCTTTAGAAACTTCCTCTCCCCCTTCTCCTGGTCAGGGTAAATAGTAGAAAGCGCTGCCAGCCTTGAAGCTGACTGTGAATATCTTGCGTTACAATGAACCTCGTTAACCCCCAGTTTTGGAAGGTTTGGCGATAAAAGGTGGCCTGTTAAATGAGACTGTAACGTGGGATTTCGTGAGTCTGGCTGAACCGGGACAGTGGCTCTACACTGACTTGTTACCGTGAATCCTGGTTTGTGCTGGGCTAGAAGTCTTTACTCGTGTGTTTCTGGCAATCTTGAAAGTTGCTCGACTGTTTTGTACTTTTATTATCCCAAACTTTAAATTGGGGGCAGCCCTTGAGGGGGGCACATTGTCCTGATTCAGACTCATAGTTTTCTGGCAGGGTGGCATTTGAGTCACGGGTTTCGTGTGGCTCTGAGCATACAGACCGACTAAAACCGGGCTTCTTCAGGGTCATCGGAGGAAGATGAGTAATCTGGTCGGCCTCATAGCTAACCCTGCTCTGAGCAGGAGGTTGGACTAGAAACCTACTGATGTTCCTTGCAGGCCTAATTATCCTGTGATCCTGTGGTGCCTTTCAAGGATATATAATGAATGAGGTGTGGATTTTGAGCGTCATGTGATGTTTCATCTTCTCATCCTTTAGTCTGTAAAGCGTCTGTTTTCCTCACAAATACTGGTTGTTTTGGGTTTGGTTTTTTTTTTTGCCTTCTGGTTAGCAGTCTGTAAGTCGATATCCTCTAAGGAGCAGGCTTCCCCATTTTGCTACTAGTAATTTGATTTACATTTGCAGAGATGGCCACTGCAGCCAAGCCGGCTGAGCAAGCTGTAGTGGCTACAGCTGCTGAAAGAGTATCAAAAATTGGTTTGGGCTCCTGGTATTCCTGAGCGGAGAGAAGATAGGGCGTCTTCGGATCCTTTGATCCTCAGAACTTCTGCAGGAAACGGATAATGTGTTATCTTGTGGAAAGGTTTCCAAAGATTTTTCTGATTATTTTTTTTTTTTTTCCTTCTGCTGTTCATCCTATGGAGGATGAGGCGACTTTTCAGCAGTGTTTCGGTACCATCTGCACTCTGACAAATCGGGGAAATACCCTCTGTGTCAGTATTCCTCCGTCAGTATCTCAGAGGTGCCAGCTGCAGCAACATCGTGAGCAGCAGGATGCTGAAATACGTTAACAGGCAGATCAGAAAGCAGCGTGAATGTGTGCTGTGTGTTTTATCCCAGGTGCTTAATGGCTCTGGGGACAAGAGGGTTTACATTATACTTGCGTGCACCACAGCTCCACTGCAGATCTTGCAGTGTTAGACCAGCACTTGAAAACCAAGTCAAGCAGCTTGCGAGGGCCAGGGAAGAGAAGGTGCTGGTTCTGTCTGCAGGTGGAGAGGCAGAGGGAAAGCATGGCTGGGAGCAGGCGAGCTTTCGGCAGCAAGGTCAGTGTAGCCATGTAGAAGATGAGGCAGGTGATCCAAGTCCTGATGAGTGACCCAAGAGGTTCCCGTTTAAAATACGGGGCGGGGGGGAGAGTCACAGCTTAGAAACAGTTCTGGTTTATATCCAGAGAAAACTGACCCTACGCCTAGATACTTGTTTCCTTCTAGTGAAGCTCTTGTGACCCTAAAGAGGGGGAGGGATAGGGTGGGGGCTGCAGATGAGAGAAAGAGGCTTTGCTGGGTACAGAATCTGTCACCTTCTCAGTGTGTGCCAGGACTCCAAGACTGGTGAGGACCCAACTGCAGCTGAGAGTGATGGGGCAGGGAGAGCTAACAAAGAACAAAATGCTGGGGGTACCTTGTGATCCATCGCCGGTGTCGCAGCGGTGTGGCCAGGCCTCTCGGTGGTCGTGCCCTACAAACAGGAAGGGGGTGTGGGCAAGGGGGGAAGATGGAGCAAGTAAGTATGGTGAGAAGCAATAGAAATCTCAGATGAGGAGAATGGTGAATCTTCTAGGAGACACAGGACTATCTCCCGAAGGCAAAGAGCAAGTATCCAGGCACTGGGTTTCCCAGAACAGGGTTGGACAAGCACAAGTGATGGGTAGCATGGATGACCCCGTACAGGAAAGCGGGTGACCTGAAGGGTGTTCTCAGGGTATCTCTGAGGTGGACTTGCTAGTTTTGAGTTCTTGTCACTGAATACTCAGTTTCCTCCAAGTTATTTTGTGAGGAGGTTGAATGAATTTTATGGGGATTTCACTGCGCCCATTCCGCTTGTGCTAAGCCACAAAATTCTGGGTGTTTCTTTCAGGGCCACTGTAGACGTGTGCTAGTAACGATTGACCACTTAATGCTAAAATGGAATAAAATGTACAGGTGATGCCTGTGGGACACTGACTGTGGTATCTTGTTATCCTAGGACCTCGCCCACTGACGAAAAGAGCGGTTCTTGGACGGGAAGGAGACCTACCTCTGGGCACACAGAGGTCTCAGCATCGCATCTATGTTTTGGAAAAAGGGGCAAGAGCATGTCTTGTTTTGAGAGTGTGAAGTGGAGGTTCTGTGTTTATACGCAACCTGATTTTTTTCCTGAAGTTGGTTTTGTTTGCCAAATTCTGAGGCTATTTCCAGAAGAACCAAGTCCTGCTGTAGGAGAGAGGAAAGCGTTCCCTCTCTTCTCCCCTGCACACTCTTTGAAGAAAACTCTTTCCTGATATCCTACCTGTTGCAGGTTCTGGGCTGCTTTTAGGGAATCCGTAAATGGGAGTAGGATGCCATGAAGTTTTGTATTGTTTATACAGGTTGTTCTTTAAAAAATTATGTTTGATATTTTTGTTCTGAGAAAATAAACCAACCTGAGAACTAATGCTGGCAGGACTTGTGCCAATTTATTGTGCAAGAATGATTAATGTCTCTCTTTCAGTGTAAGGAGCTGGAATTTGGAAATAGGGTCTGGTTTGTTGCTGTACAGCTAGCTCCCTTCTTGGGCAACAGCATGTTATGCTCTTTGTTTTGGCTGAATGTTCCTGTGAATGTTGATACTAAATTTCAAATTACTCAAGAATACCAGCTTTATCCCCTACAACTATTGCTGACTCCTCTAGCTTCGATCAAGTCGGTTTCCTTTTGGAGGAAAATCTGCTGTGTACTCCCCGCGTCTCTCTGAACATAACGCCTTCGTGGTGTGGCTGAGATTTCATAAATGCAAAATCAAATGCTTCTTAGTGAGATGGTGGCAGGTAAATGCAAAACTAGCAAGGAGCCATGGAGGAGGAGGGACCTGGTAACAAGAACGATGTTTTCATGGTATTTGTCCTGCCCGTGTTTGACTAGGATGGATAATGTCTTCTAAACATGATTCAGTGCCTTGTTGTTGACTTGCCAGGCAGGGAGGGTTGCCTGTGGTCGCTGTCCGATCCAAGGCGGCCCCTTGCCAGGAGAGAAATGTCTGAAGCGTTCTTGTTCTGCCAGCGTCTTTAAGGCTTTTGGATTCCTTACCACCGTGGTCTGACGGTGTCTTAAAATAAAATGTCCTCTCTGTAGGATGTCCCAAAGAGGAGGGGGAAGAAAAAAAAAAAAAAGGGTTAGGAAAGCTTTGGGTTGGCAGCACCTTGCAAGCACGCTTCTGGACCCTGCTGCTTGTCTACTTGTTCTGGTCCTCTGTGCTTTTGGAGAAAGGATGGCTTCGTCTCCGAGAGGAGGTCAAATCCTGCTGTGCTGCTTAGTTTGAAGAAAAGAGACCAAAAAGGAGTGCAGGGTTTGGGTTTTGTCATCTGTCCCCTAAGAACAATCCAGTGATTAGTTTTTCCCCAGATCTGCCTCTTTTCCAGAAGACTCCAAGAGCCTTCCTGATGATCAGAAAGGAAGAAATGGCGTTATATGATACTAATTCTCTTAATCATACACTGCAATGCTTTGTCCTGATGAATAGCATGCAGTGATAATATGCACCTGAAAAGCAAGTGTTGCATGGAAGGTTGTCAGCGAGACTTTTAACTGAGCTGGGCCGGAAACTCAAATCACTTGTTCTGATTAAAAAATCACAAGCCTGGGCTCTTGCTTGTCCAACGGCTGGCTTCTTGGGTTTGGACTTCCACAGCCATTTGCGGCCTCCCGTCACAGGCAGCCTTGTCCCGTCTGCTTGGCGTTGCTCTTTTCCAGGAGGGTATTAAAACTGTCCCCCCCCATCAGGCCCCGTTGGGCTGGCGGTAAGGGGAGGTGGATGTCTTGCCAAGTCCTTTTTCCCGGGTCGACACTAGATGGCAATGCCTCCCTCGTAATGCTTTGCCAAAGGCAAGCGGTTCAGGGGTTGGTTTCTGATGGGCTTTAAATCTGGACATTCGTCTTCTGAACAAATTGTTCCGATAACTTCCTTTGATCAGAAGCTGATGCCTCTTCCCTACAAGAAGCGGAGAACTTTGTGTTTCCTGACTGTTGGGATAAGATAGGTCTGAAAACATAAACGTGGCCGAGTTTTTTCCAGCAGGAGACAGCTGTGCCTTTCATGGACCTTCCTCTGCTCTGACGTGGGGCATGCTGGCATTTCTCCGACAGCCTTTGGATACTTGGGTTGAGCGAGCATGGGCAGCTGGATCTGCAAATGGAAACTTGGCGCATCCGTGTCCATCGATGACCTTGCAAAGGCAGGACCTTCTGCTCTCCAAACTGTAGGGACAAAACTCACTGTGGAAGGCGTTACGCCTGCTAAATCTGAACTGTAGAAGGGTATGTCAGTGGGGTGGCTCGCTGTGGCACGGTGAGGAGCTTTGTAAGTCTCTGGAAGGTCTGCTCCCATCGTCAGCTGCCTGCCGCCAGCGGCGCACGCTGCAGGAACGGCAACCACCCTTCCCCGAGCTGTCGCCCAGCCCAGGCTGGTAACTTGTATTTGACCTAGAGTCTGTCTCCAGGTTGAGAGCCAGTTTGCTGCTGTACGAGAGACTTCCCATGGTTAACTAGACTTTGCTGAATTGCATTTTTCCATTTTTCTTTACCAAATAACGGCCAAAAATTACTTTCCTGATTTTTTTTTTTTTTTGTTTTAATTAAAGGAAGAAATACAAACTTTCAGCCTCTGGGCAAAATCAAAGATGTGTTTGGATCTTGACTTGGCATTAAAACAGAAATACAAGTCCTTGAGCAAAACAGACAAAAATCTCTACAGAGAACTACACTTTCTGATTGTTAATTGAAAAACGCAGGCCTTTAAGAAGTTTGCTACTGGAATTTTTATTTTTGGCCAAAATGCCTCTTTCCCCCCCCCCCCCCCCCCCTTAAATAGTTTGACAAACATCTTCAGCGTGTTCCCTGGAGAAACTGTTCCAAAGGTTGGTTACAGCTCAGAAGCGGTCTTGTATTTCCAGTTTGGGTTTATCAAATGTCAACCTGCAGCTCCTGAGCTTTGCCAAGCGTTTGCTCAATTAAAATATTATCTGATATCATATGATGTTTTCCCGGCGTGGGTGTTTAACCAAAACCTGAGATGTTGTGTTACCCTCAACCCATCAATTCAGCTCCTTGGGCTGCAAGACAAAGATAAAGCCCATGGGAAGTGTGAATCACAACCCCTGTGTGTCACCCGTGGGTGCTCCTGTGTGTCACCTGTGGGTCAGGTCTCCCAGCTTGTTGCCCCCCCTTGCAGCCCTCCTCCGTGCCGGCGAGCCCCCAAGGGACATGGCGAGGGCAATGAGACCCGACTCGGTGCCTGTCCCCTCCGGTGGCAGCTGATGCAGAAACCCTGGAGAGCGTTGATGGGTGTGGATATCCCCGCCATGTTGTGGGCTGTGCTCTGCTCTGCCAGGGGCGGGGGTAGGCCGAGATTGCCGGCAAGTAACCAAAACACATGGGACGGCAGAGCTAAAGATGGGGCGAGACGTCCAGGGCGCATGGGGACCCCTCGGCGGGGATGGGGATGCTGGAAGGTGCTCCAGGTTTTGGCACCTCCTGTTACAGTCTGAGCTCAGCCCTGTGGGCTGGTCGCAGGTCTCCTCCCCCCGGCACAGGGTGTTGGGGTGGGAGATGCAGCTTCCACCCCTCTAAACCTTCACGCGATGCATGGGGCAGCCGAGCCTGGGCTGGTCCCATCAGCTCAGCCTGGGTGGGTGGCTCAGCACCCTCCATCGCGGCCAGGAGCAATCCTGCTGGTCCCTCGGGCCGGGTGCTTGGGGGCTCCTGCCACCCCCCACATCCCCTCTGCTGGTGGCAGTGCCCTGGTGCAGACCAGAGGAGAGGCAGAACTGGTCACTGCAGGCAGGGACCGAGGACCCCCGTGGCGCTGGAGCCCCCGTGCAGGCTGGGACGGGGACAGGGGACTCACGCTTTTTTATTTCGACGGTGTGCTCTGTCAGCGGAGCGGAAACCCCTCGGTGCCGTCAGCCACGGCCGAGCCCAACCGGGCACCGAACGCACCGGCTTCGGCATGCTCCGCTCCCCTGCCCCCTCGTTTGTGTTGGCACGGGACAGCGAACGAAGCCGGTTTAATTGGCAGTTGTGTTTGTGGCCAGGGTGTTATGAAAAGGTTTTCTGTCTCCCTCTCTAAGTTACCCTGAATATGTTTTCACTCTTAATATAATATTCACTTCATTATTAGCTGAAAGAGGCTCTTTTCAGAGAGGTTTTTTTTTTTTTTTCCCGTTCTTCCAAAAATATATTAAACAGCCCCTTCATGCAGCGCTGCGCTGAGGGCTGGGATTGTCTGCCGGAGGGGAAGTGAGAAACCCGACGGTAAATGGGATTTACACAGAAATTCCTTTCTTCCCCAGCGCCCCAGCGTGCCGGCGGCGCTGGCTGCGGCAGCCTGGCAGTGCCCGGCGCGAGCGGCTGCTGGTGATGGAGGAGGCGTCCATTGTTTACGGGGCAATTGGGGGTACGCTCGCCTTCCCCCCCCCCCCCCCTTGCAGTGTGATCACTAAGGGGGTTCCCCCCCCCCCCCAGCAGAGCAGAGGCTCCCCAGGGGCTCCTGGCACCCGGGGCTGGTGTTTCCAGACGCAAACCTGTCTGCCGGTGCCCTTGCTTGGGTGTCCTCAGCCTGGCCCGGCTGGGGAGATCCCGTGGCTGGGTCAGGCTGGTGCTTGCCCTTGGGCTTGTGCCCTCCCCGTAGCCCCGGCTCCGGGAACTGATGGCTTTTGGGGCTGCCCAAAGGCAGCCGGTCACAGCGGGGGGGGGGGGGGGGGATGACTGGCTAGGCTGGGGTAGAAGGGACCCCTGGGCTGGCACTTACGCTGCTGCTGAGGGGTGCTGGGATCCCTCAGGACGCCCGGATCCCCACTCCATCCCTCGAGGAGCTGCCGTGAAAGCCCGGAGGAGCCCAGAGCACGTTCTCCTTTTCCCTGAAAGCAGCGTAAATACAAATCTCCCCCCTCGGCAGGGCAGGCGCTGGTGGCGGGGCGCCTTCCCCTTGCTCCGCTGCCACCATTCCCTGCCATCCTGTGAAACGCATTAGGGCTCGTGCCATGCGCTGATGAGTATTCAAGACCTGGCCCTAATTGGGAACAATTAGCAGTTGTTTCAGCGAACATACGTCTGTTTGCTGTGGCTCCCGGGGCCGAGCACTGCCTGACGGCTGACACAAGCATCCCCCTCCGGAGCGGGGACCACAGCCAAGGGAGCTCCCTATGGATGACGCAGCTCTCAGTTAAAGATGCTCTTGGGAGGAGTCCGGCTTGTGCAAGTCTGAGCATCCCCGACCCCTCAACCAGCCCTGCTTGTCCCTCTCCAGCGTGGTGGCTGTCCCCGCTGCAGATGTGAGCAGGTCCCTGCTCCATGGCTTGCTCAGGTCGGGCTGTGGAGAGAGGCCACAGAAACACTGCTGGAGCTGGACCCGGCTGATGCCACGCCGGACCCTTGGCAGCTCTCCTCCCTCCCGAGTTCTGGCTCTGCCATGCGGGAGTTTAAGCCACGCAAGATGCTGCTCTGAGTCAACCAGATGCCGAGGACCAGTCCCTTAGCTGGAGGGGGGGACAACGGTGGGAGAGAGCGCTTTGGGTGGTGGGGAGCTCGTACCCTGGTCGTCGACCTGCGCCACCGTCTGTGGGGCAGCCTCCCAGCCCAGCACCCCAAATGGCTGTGCGTCTGTTCCCCTACCGCAGAGCGGGGCTGCCCTCGCTCCCCCCGCATTGGCAGGGAAGTGGGAGCTCTCTGATGTTCCTGGACTTCTTTTTTCCAGCTTTTGGGAAACGGTAAATCAGACTTGAGCTGTTTTTCCAGGGTCTTGCTGGTCTGCCCCCACCTTTCCACGCACACCTCGTGTCCAGTGTACCCCAGTGTCTCCCCTGCCTCTCCCCCAGTAAGGAGCATCCTCTTGCGTAAAGCCAGACAGGAACTGCATCTGGCAGACGGGGGGTGGTCCGGAGAAGGTAGTGGAGAAGGTTGTGGAGGGACATGGGCAAAAGGAGACTCCAAATTTGCTTTAAAATAGGACTGAAAGCTGAGGGTGGGATCCTGACCCAGCTGGGGAATGAGAAGTGCTGGGTGCGCTGCCCAGCGTGGTGGGGAAAGGGCGATTCCCAGCTCTGCTCCCCGCAGCGAGGCTGGAGGGGAGAGATGCTGGTGCTTCCCTGGCCTCGTGTGCACCAGGGATGCAGCATGCTGGCAGGGCCGGTCCTGACCATGGAGGTCATGAAGGCTGGAGCCGATGTACCTACGTAGGACCTCGGCTTGGAGCAACACAGGGAAGGCTGGATGGGGAAGCCACAGGGGCTTCGCCGGCAGCGTCAAGCCTTCGTTCCTGAGCGTTCTTGCCCTTGGAGCTCTGGCTGCTCCATGAAACCCTCAGAGAGCCCCCAAACTGGCTCTCTGCAGCTCGGGGGGCTCAGGGTCCTGCCGGGGGATGGTGAGCTGCGGTGCAGGGGGAGTGGGCAGCCCGACGGGTGGGACGCCGGAGATGCTGGGAGCTGGGCAACCTGTGGTCTGCGAGACTAAGGGGCTGAGGAGGAGGAAGGTGGCCCAGCTGCTGGGGACTGGCTTGGTTTTCCATGGCCTCACATTTTCCTGCGCTGGAGAGTTTGCAGTGAGGGCGGAAAATGTTGCGGCCAGGAGGGGAGAGAGGGTGGGAGGGGTGGCGAGTGGGGCCGGCGGGGAAGGGTTTGCTCTGCCAGGGTGTTTGGGACGTCACATGCCTGCCAGGGCAGAGCCCGCGCTCTGCCGGATGGTGGTGGGGGAACATGGATATGGTCCACACCAAACCCCCATGGCTTTGGGGAGCGTCCCCTCCCAGGCTGGATCGGGGACGGGGGTTTGGTGGGAGACAGGGCAGCACCACAGGCAGAGCACTGCCTTTTGCCTTCCCGGCTCCCCCAGGATGGGCTGGCAGCCCCGTGGGGCTCACATGGGCTGGGGATGTTCCGAGGGTGCTGGGTGACCTGCCAGGCCAGGGAGCACGGGGCTGGGCTCAGGTTTGCTGCCGTGCTGCAGCTCCCTGCCAGGCATCTCGGGGAGGACAAGCCGGGGCAGCAGCCCTTTTGCCACCCGAGGCCATCCATCTTGTCATGCAGACATCCAAAATCCCGCTTGGGCACCTCATTGCTGCTCCTGGGGGGTTTGCAGCAAACCTGGCTTTACTAGGAGCCATGAGCTGGGTGCAGAGTGGCTTGAACCCATCCGAGAGGGCAGCTGGCTTCTGCCCTCGGCGCTGCCGGCACGACTTGATGGCAGCCACGGCGGTGCGATGGGATGTGGCGTTCCCTCAGGCCAGTCTCTGCTGCATACCTCGAGGCATGTTTGTTTTCCAGTCCTGGTTTTTGGACGTATCAAGGGCTGACGGGGCCTGCCGGCTCTGCCTGCCATCACCAGCTCCCTGCCCTTGGTTCTTTGCCCATTGGACAGGGCAAAAGGATTAGGGATGGAGAGGGGGAAAAAGATAACTCAGGGGTACCCCGGGACAAGGCAGAGGGCAGGAACACACAGGTTGAACATCAGGGGAAAGACTCAGCTCAGTTTTCATTCTCTGCAAATACTTAGATAGACTCCTCTTGCCATGATCTTTCAGCAGCGCGAGGGATGGCCCTGTCTTTAACCCTTTCGTTCTCTCCTCTTCTCTCCCGTCCCCACAGCTGTCTCCATCTCTTCCCTCCCGTGGAGCTGTGGTCCCGGCTGGGCAGCAGCTCTCCTGCATTCACTGTGTCCGGCAGGAGCGAGCATTTCACGCCGGCTTGGGGAGATCCACCAGCACCCAGGGAGCTGGGACCCGTGGTCTGGCACCGCTCTGGGACGAGATGTCATCTCCAGATGTTGACCTCCCCAATAACAGCGAGCAAGCCTTCGCCTTTCCCCATCTCCTCTAGTGACCCGGCATGTGCCCAGAGGGTTGGTGCCATTTGCAGGGGCAGGAGAGGGACCGGCTGGGATTGGGGACGGGGACAGAGCAGAGCCGTCCCGCAGCCCACCCCCGGCACTGCTGGAGGAGCCCGGGGGGTGGGTGACCTGCCTCACAGATTTGGTGACACATCAAAAAAACACCTTTTCTTAGCTCAGGACTCAAGCCCAAATGGCAGGCGTTGCCAGCTGGGGCGAGAGCCTTCGCTGCGGTCGCCTGACCTTTAAAGAAAGGTGGTTGGAGAGATGGAGGGAGCAGAAATCCCTGAAAGATTATTTGTTTCTCACGAACTATATTTAGGCGCCATTGGCAAAACCCAAAAGTGCTGAGTTCTGCTAAATAAATATGGCAGCTTTGTGTTTTTTTCCCCCAGAGGAGAACAGGATTAGTAAGTGAACAGTAAATAGTATTTTTGTTTGACATACCTGAGGGTTTCCATTCCAAGTTGCCGTCTTGAGCTCTCGATGCCGTGATGACGATGATGGACCTAAAGCAGCACTGCCCCATCTTGTGAAAATATTTTTCGGAAAAGAAAAGGAGGCAGCCCTTCTTACCCACCATGGTGCTGCTTTTTTTTGGTTAAACTTTGCGTTCTTGAGTATTTTCATGAATGCTTGCGTATTAGGATGTTTTTAAGCTAGAAGAAGGTCACGCTGGTGCCACTCCAGTAACGAAGTCCCTCCCCGGTGGGATGCACAGCCCCAGGCTCCCTGTCTGCCTGCCTGCCTGCACCCACCAGTGCTGCCCCGGAGGGATGGGGCGCCCGGTGGGTCGGGGTGGTCCTTGGCTGGTCCAAGCGGGGCTGCAGGGGATGGTGAGGAGGTCACCTCGCTTGTCTGGAACACACGGGTCACCTTGGGTTTAACTCTTCACTGTTTTGGATTCCCTGTGCCTGAACCCCATCTCCTCCACGGGTCCCATTGGGATCGGGTCTGGACTTCCCAGCGGAGTGTTTGCAGGTGGGGTGTGGGGCTGCGGGTGGGTGCCAGGCAGGCGAGGGGCATTTGCTGATCACTCAGGGGTGTAAGAGCCTGTCTGACCGGCCGGGTGCGATGAGTGACTGATCAGGAAACACCCGTTCGGACGTGAAGTCCCAAGCCCGCAGGCAGTGGGAGGCAGCGGAGCAGAAGGGCTCCGGGTTCATCTCGAGCAGAGCAGAAAACCTGTTGCCCCAAAGTCGTCAAAATCCAGTGTCCCTCGAGCTGGCTCTGCCGGGATGTCAGCGGCTGTCCCTTGCAGAAATAAGGGACTGGGGTAATTCGGGTCCTTATTGCAGCAGCTCGTCCGCAGTAGCTCTTCTCCAGAGAGGGACAAGTGGAGGTTGCGATGGAAATTGTTGCACAACGGTGGCACCCTGGTAAGCAGATTAGACATGGCTGAAGAACTTCCCCCAGATCTGCTCCTCTCTGGCCAGGTTAGAAGTGATGGTCTCATAGCACGCTCCACGTGGAGAGGAGAAAAATGAGGGAGGTACTCAAGGAGGAACCAGGCCAGAGAGGAGGATGCTGGTACCAGATGGTTTGTCAAGAGCAAGAAGTGACCCAGCCTTGGATAGGAACCATCAGAAAGACGACTGTGACCTGAACGTGGACTGATTTGGGGCCTGGGAAGAGAAGAAGAAAGGCAACACAGCGTTTCCCAGCGCTGATGAACTCTGTCCAGTAATAGGGAAGAGGACAGCGAGATCTCAGGTATGTGCAAATACTCAACCAGAGGTAGCAAAGATGGGAGAGCTTCAGTCTGGGCTGCTCCAGCCTGCTCACTACTCTTGGTCCGAACCTCGCTGGAGAAGTTGAAACCAACCCAACCCAAAAGCACTGGAAGTGCCAAAATTCTTCCCGGAGCACCCTGATGAGTCCATGCAGCTTGGAGGAAGGTGTCTGCATCCAGCTACCGCAGCTGTGCTGAAGCTTGCAGCGAGCACCAGGAGGACTTTGACCACAGCAGCAACGGCACTGCCAGCAAGTGGGGGCCGGCGAAAGGCCACCCGTGGTTATGGGGCACCCAAGGGAGGTTGCAGGGTGACAGCGCCGTGAGGTTGCACTGGAGACCTTTGGTTTGACTTAGCAACCAAATGGGCAGCTTGGCCCGTGCAATAGTATGTTAAAACCATTTCCAGCAAGTTCCAGTCCTCGCAGCCGTCTCCGCTCCTGGGGCAGCGCGGCGTGGGCTTGGGCTTGGCTCTGCGGGGGTGCTCCTGCTTCCCAGGGGGTGCTTTGGCCGTGTCCCTACTGAGGTCCAGCCTGCAAGCCCACACCAGCTTGAACCAGTGCAGATGTGCTTGGCCCATGGCACCATTCAGAGGTGGCAGAGCAACGCATGGGCCGTGCACAAGAGCAGGCTGGGGATGCAGGAGCTTTCTGCCAGGCCATGAGCATGTGCAGCACTGGCCTCGGGGGTGGCAGGGCTTGAGGGTGCTCCCACGCGTCCCAGATTGCCTGGGAGAAGGTTTCTCTTCCAGCCAAGTAGCGGTGCTGGCGGCCAGGGTCTGTGCCCAGCAGGGCAAGCCCCTTGCCTGGAGCTTGCAGCATCCCTGGGGCTGCAGAGGTGCCTCCTGGATTGCATTTGCTGGGATTTCGGCTGCTCCTTGGAGAGACATGAGGGACGTGGTGCGGACCCAGGGGGCACGGACATCTCGGGGGGCACAGCTGCCGTGGGGCATCCCGGGACACCCCCTACTCCCTCCCGGGGTGCTTCCAGCCCCGGTGCCGCAGGGCTCAGCCCCAGCCCACGTCCTGCCTGGCTCCAGGCTGCCCCGTGGTTCTCCCCTTCTCCTCTGGATCGTATTTATTTATTTATATGGTGAATGTAATAAAACTCCAGCAGGAAACGGAGGCGATTCCCTGCCATTCCCCGCAAGCCGGCCCTGGGCCGGGGCGAACAAGGAGGCGCATTGTGCAGCGCAGACCTGCCTGCCAGCGCCGAACTGCGCACGGGGCCGAGGGGCAAAGAAAGGGCCGTGTGTGTCTGTGCCTGCACCGGGACCCAGTGCCGACACCCGCCTGCTGGCAGCGGGCGGCTCGGCAGCACCGTGGGATGGGGCATGCTGGGGAAGAAGCTTCACGTTGGGGGGCAAGCAGGGCTGGGGATGAAAGGGCTCCTGTGCTGGCTTGGGATGTCATCTGGGAGAACCACAGAGCCTGCTCCCAGCACAAGGCACCTCCTCTGCCCGTCCTTGGGCTGCCAGGAAACAGGGGTGGGCACTGAAGGTCAGCTGGGGGGCAGACGGTCACCCCATGGCCCCATCTGGCGGCTGTATGACCTGCTCTTCCCAGGACTGAGCCAGCTGGGAGGGAGCTCCAGCCCTTCACCTGCCTCCGTCAGGCAGCTGCTGCAAACTGCAGATGCTGCCATCAGTAGGGTTCAGAGTGAACGCCTGCTGCCAAGGCTCACCTGGGTCCTGTCCTCCCCCCCCGGAGGGGTCTGTAGGGGTGAGTGAGGTGGCTGGGGCCAGGACATGGCTCAATCTAGCTTCCCCTTTGATGGGGAGGGTGTCCCCATGGCCAGGGACGTGTGTCCCAGCCCCCCCAGAAGGCTGTAAGCAGCCTGTTGTGCTGCCAGCTGCGTTGCCAGCTGCACTCACCAGGTAAAATACTGCGGGGGAGGTGGTGGGGGACTGCCCAGTGTCCCCTCTCGTCCCCTTGCTAGCCAGCTCCCCACCGTGCTCCCAGCCAGGGCTCCCCCAGGGCACCCCGCTGCCCTCCTGCCCCGTCCCCCAAGGCCCACAGCCACATGTGGCCCCACCTGTGTGCTGGTCCCTCGGGCTCCCAGGGCTCCTGGGGGGGGTGGGGACATGCCCTGCGCCGTGTCTCCTGCCTGCTTCATGTCAACGCTGCGTTGACGGGGGTGTCATGGCCCGGGGACCCTGTGGCCATGGCCAGGGAGGTGGGCTGGCCGGCATCAGGACTGTCCCTCCGTGCCACCCCCAGTTTGCAGTGGCCACTGGGTGCCCACGGCTCTCCAGCCGTGGGGTGACCAGGTTGCAGCGAGCATCCCTGGGGAATTCGTGTCACCCCGTGTCCCTGAGCCCTGGCCACTGTGTCCTTGCACCATGGGCTGGGGTTGTCACCGCAAACACACAGGGGAACCACGGCCAGGAGGTGACCGGGGAGCTCAGGACACGGTGTTGCCCGGGGATGCTGGCGTCACCCAGCTGCCTGCCACTGGTGGAGGTGGGCAAAAGGAGGTGGAGGCCCCAGGGGGTGACGATGGGATGGCAGGGGGTGGTGGGTGGGTGTTGAGCACTGCATCCCCCGCACTGCGGCCCCATCACCTCGCCCCCGCGCCTGCAGCCCCTTCCACTGCCCACAGCCGCACAGTTGCCCGTTCAGTCAGGGAAGGCAGACACAGGCAGCGGCTCTCGTGGCTCCTCGAGTTACCGAAACCGCACGTCCCAGCGGAAAGGGGGTAAGAAACTCCCGGCTCCTGCAGGAAATGTCTCTGCAACCCCCTCGGCGGTGGTGCAGAGGCGCGGGCGCTGCTGCCCGTCAGCGGGCAGGTTGTGCCGGGGACAGCCGGGCGGGCAGGGATGTCATCCCGCTGCCCTGAGGGGCACTGGGGCATTTAGGAAGAGGTTTCCTTCCCCGGGATGGGGGGATCAGGTCGGGCCCTGACTTGGATAGGTGGACAGGGTAGGGGGTCTGCGGCCCCTCGGGGACCCTGCAGAGCCTTTGGCATGGCTGGGGAGTGTGCCAGCCCATCCTGTGCCAGCCGGGACACTGGGAGCACAGGTGGCAGCGGGGTGAGAGAAGGAGGGGACAGTCCTGTCTTTCAGGGGACACATACCGGGGTCCGGGTGTCTCAGCAGCAAGTGACAGGGTGTCAGCACCCCGCTGGGGGCCAGCGGAACCCCCCAGGACGTGGGGCTGAGGTGCTTAGCACTCCCTGCCTTGCCTGATGCCACTGGCGCTGCCGTGCCCGCAGTGTCCTTCCAAGGGTGGGTCTGCCCGGTGGCCCGTGCTGCAGAGCCCCTTGAAGCCACCAAAGTAGCTGCAGTTGGGTGTACAGTGAGTGGGGCTGGTAATTCCCCCCCGCCTCGCCGGGGTTCTCGCTGCTATAATTAATGCTGGAATCAGGGAAGAAATGGCTTTTCCCTTCCGTTGGCACTGGCTGGGGCTGGGCAGGATCCGTGCCACATGTTCACCCATCTCCTCCCACCGGTGTCAGGTTCCTCCGTCTGTTTGCTTGGGGACTGTCCCCCAAAATCCCTGTCTTCCCACCCGGCTGCCACCTGCCCGCGGCGGGGAGCCTGGCAGGTCGCTCACGGAGGCTGCGGAGCACAGAGCATCACTTGCCCCATGGCGTGCACGGTCTGGTGCACACGTGTGTGCATCTGCATCACGCAGGACCGTGCCCAGGGGTAGGAAGGGTTCGGGCTTGGGAATCGCTCCTGCTGGTGCACAGGAGGGTGTCCCCAGGGAGATGGTGGCTGGGGTGGGGGGTCAGCTGCTGCTCCAGCCGAGAGGGTACCAGCCTGTGGCCCTGTGGGGTGCCCAGCGTGGGGTGCTCCCAGGATGGACCCCTCCACCTGCTCGCCAGCCCATCCGGCCCCAGCACTGGCATCCCTTTGAAATCAAAGCTGCTGGCCTTTCACGCCAGCTATTCCTGTGAAATTATTCAGGAAGGGAAAATTATCCCCCCGGATCCCTGCGGGGCTGTGCCATCGCCCTCCCTCCGGGCTGGCAGGACGAGCATGGGGTGCCGTGGAGCCCAGGTTCGCCCCTGGGCACGGCTGATGGCCTGTCCTTGCTATGTGGGTTTTCCCTCGCTGCCCCAGCCCCTGCCTGCGAACCTGGCGCTGGGGGGAGCTGGGACCAGCGAGGGTCCGTGGGCTCGGCAGGGCAGAGCCTGCTGGGGAGGGGCAGGGGCGAGAGTGGCGCAGCCGGCATGGGGCCCCTCACCACCCTGCAGCAAGTCCTGCCTGCCCCGGCCAAGGCATGACAGGACAGCACCCACGGTCCCCTCCACAGCTCCATCACTCCCTCCCCAAATCCATCGCCCCCTCCCTGCCTCCATCGCCCCATCCCCTGCCCTATTGCCCCATCCCCTGTCCTATTGCCCCCTCCCCACCTCCACTGCCCTCTGCCCAGCTCCATAGCCCCTCCCCATCTCCATCACCTCCTCCCTGGATCCATCACCCCCTGCTCAGCTCCATCACTCCCGCCTCTGCTCCATCACCCCCTCCCTGGCTCCATTGCTCTCCTCCCCAGCTCCATCACCTCCTCCTCTACTCCACTGCTCCCTCCCCACCTCCGTCACCCCCTCTCCTGCTCCATCGCCCCCTCCCCTGCTCCATCATTCCCTCCTCTGCTCCATCACCCTCTCCCTGGCTCCATCGCCCCCTCCCCTGCTCCATCATTCCCTCCTCTGCTCCATCACCCTCTCCCCGGCTCCATCGCCCCCTCCCTGGCTCCCACCGGGGCTGTCCCCATCGCTGGTGCCAAGGGGGATCCCCCAAACCCTGCGGCCCAGGGAGGACCCATCCATGGCTGAGCGAGAGGGTCGTTGCTGCAGCCTCTCCTTACCCCCGGGCGGCAGCAGGGGATTTTTCTCCACCCGTGGCCCTTCCTGCTCTCCTTCCCCCTCCCCTCGCCGAGGCTCTTGCACAGGTTTGCAAGCGCTGTTGACGGGAAGAAAGGAAATGGGGCAAAGCTGCTGCCAGGAACCACAGGCTCCCGGGCTCCTGCGATATGGCCCCGCTCCGCCGGGCTGGCCGCTTCCCGGGCAGGATTTCTGTGCAGCCTCTGTGAGCCCTTTCTTCCAGCTATTGATATTGGATTCCCAGCCCAGGGCCACTTCCAAGGCCGTAAATCTGCTGTGTTGCTCTACCTGGTGTTCTTGTTTTCACTGCGAGGCTTCCAGACCTGCTGGAGATCTCGGCTTCTGTGCGTGGCCGTGATGTCCCTATCCCGGCGGCGAGCATCGTGCTGTCCCCTCCCCGGCTGCCCCGGCGTACCCCAGGGGTGCCTGCACGGGTGGGCAGGTGGCTCCCCAGCAGGCACAGGCAGCAGTGCAATGAAAGGGCAAGACTTGGCCAAGGGTTGGGATGCTGGTGGCACTCCCTGGTACCCCCTTGCCCACTGCTGCGGGTGGGATGAAGCTCTGGGAAGGGCTCCATGGGTCCTTTGCTATCCCCACTGCAGGTCTCTGAGGCTTGGGCAGGGCTTGGGCATCCCATGGAGCACCCAAGGAGGGTGTCGGGGTGGGGGAGGAGCACCCCAGGGTGCCACTCCAGGGTGCGGGGTGAGGGGCGGCTGCTCCTCTGCATTAAAAGGAGCCCCTTGACTCCGAAAATCCATGTGTTGCTCTTGGCTGGGCTGCAGCACCTCCTGCCAAGAGCAACAGTTTTACATATTAAAGCAAAATTAAATTAAAAGACATTTATTTGTGCGTTTGCCCCCCCATTAACCCTTCGCAGCCCAGGCGGCAGGATTGGGAGGTATGAGGGCACCCATGGGGGCGAGCTGGGATGGTGGGGCTGGCACCCCCAGGTCCCATCCAGCCCCTGCCCGTGGGCCCTGCTGTGCCTGCTGCCCACCCAGAACCCTCGCTGGGCAGCCAGAGCTGGGTTCTGAGACGTTTGGGTGTTTCCAGGTGATGCTTCCAAGCTTTCCTTAGCAAATGGCTCCCTAAAGAGAAGCCTTGGTGGCAGGAGCTGGGCTTTAGGGTGCCCTGGAGCAGTGGCAGTGCCACCCTTGGGTGGCACCCCCACAGGACACGCACACTGGGGCTGGGGGGTGGATGGGATGAGGGACCCCAGGGACAGGTCCCAGCATCCTGTGGGTGCCACCTCCATCCCAGCCACGGCAGACACAGCTGTGGCTGCCAGCTCATCCGTGGGTGACGATTTGCCCCCAGACCTGCACCGCAGCACAAAATACCCCAAACCCACTCATTTCTTAGAGCATACGAGGAGGAGCGTGGCTTTAACTCGGGGCACGAAGCTCCCTGAAGCTGGCTGCTGCTCCGTGTCACTCAGGTACGGGAACAGTGCTTTCTGGGATGCCACCTGCGCCCCCCCCACTCCCCCCCCTCCCCAGAGCTGGTGGCCAAGGGGACAAAGCCCCCTCCAGCATCCTAAATAACCCCAAATAACCCTTTTCCCAGGGCCCTGGAGCCGGGTGAGCAGTCGCCCCGTGCTAGAGGGAAATTCCAGGGCAACGGCTTATCTCCCGCACCGTTACAATAACCGATAAGGGGCTCCCATGGAATTTCCTTATAGCGCCGAATCGGGGATGTTTAAATAATGTATGGCCGGGGTGTCAGTACGCGGCTGGCGATTAGGAGCCGCGTTGACAGGTTGTTATGTTGTTACTAAAGGGATCGCAGGGCTGCGGGAATGCCTGGGAACGGCGCGGCGCCCGGACCCCCAGGCGCCAGCCCGTGCCCGCTCCCGCCGCCAGCACGGACAGACACAGGGTGCTGGGTCTCCCGTCAGGGCATCCCGGGGACCCTGCCGGAATTGCCCCTGGGATGGCTGAGCCGCTGGTTCCCCCCTGTCACAAATGGGTGCCGGGGATGGCACGGAGCACCCTGAGCCGGCACCTCAGGGCCAAATGTGGGATCGGCAGCTCCCGGACACGGGGGGCAGCTGGTGGCATCCTGTGAAGGTGGCATGGGCAGCAAGGCCCGTCCCCAGGGGTGCTACCACCCCCAGCATGTTTTTAACGCTGGCCTGAGCATCCTTGGCTCCTCCAGCCAGGCACCCTCAGCCTCCCCTTGCCCCCAGCACGGGTGATCTGTCGCCCTGCGAGTGGGACACCGGATTTTGGGGGCTGGCAGCCCCAGCTCAGCCACGCTGACGTGTGTCACCCCCTGGAAGCTGCCCTGGCCTCGCACATCACCAGTGCTGGGTGGCATTGCCATCCCCTGCCCGTGGGCACGGGTCACCCTGCCCTGCCGCCAGCCCTGGGTGACACCCAGAGACAGAGGGTGCTGGGCAGGGACGCGGCTCTCCCAGCCCATGCTGTGGGCGCTGGGGCTGAGCCACCTCCCACAGTCCCCACTGTCCCACCACAGCCCCCCCAAAACCCATGGGCGCAGGCACCCTTTCTGCTCCGTGCAGGGCACAGGTGCACGGTGGTGACGTGGGTTTCCCAGTTCTCAGCAGCAGGACCAAAGTGGCACTTTCTGTCCCCAAGCTGAGGCACGCCACCCCATCAGCCGGCGGGGAAGGGGCTTCCCAAGGGGCTGCCCCGACCCGCCGTGGCAGTGCCAGCCCGGCGGTTTTTGTGCGTCAGTGAGCCCTGGTGTGTGCACCCCACGGCCGCCTGTGCCCCACGTACCATCGCTCGGGTGTGTGCAGCCGCTCACCCCCGAAACGCTGCCATGTTCAAGGTGCCCCCGGGAGCGGGTTCAGGCCCCGGCAGCACCCCGGGGGGTTTGGGGCACCGGCGAGGCCATGTGTGTTCCTGTGCCCAGGTGTTGGGGGGGGGGAAGGGGGGGGTGTGCACACACGTGTGCCAGTGCACACGGCGGCCCCACGGGTGTGCGGGGCCACAGGGCGTGCTGTGCCTGGCTGGGGGTGTGCGTCTGCATGTGTGTGTGTGCGCGCGTGTACGTGTGTCCGCGTGTACGTGTGTACGCGCGTGTGCCCACTGGGTGTGCGCCAGCAGGGCTGGGTGTGAGGGTGTGTGGGAGCGCGGCCGGGGTGTAGGTGCGGATGGGGGTGTGTGCGGGGGTGTCAGGGCTGGGGGTGAGGGCGGTGGGGGTCGGGTGTAGGTGTGGGCTGTGATGGGGGCGGGGGGGGGGGGGGGAGGGGTGTCTGTGCGTGTGCCCCACAGCCGCGGGGGCTGTGCTGGGTGTTCACCCGTGGGTGCCCCGCGCCTGGGGCAGGGGGAGAGCCCCCTGCGAGGGGGGCGGGGGCGGGTGACGCCGGCGCTGCCGTCCCGCTGTGGCTGCGGGTCCCGCTCCCGCTCCCGCTCCCGGCCTCGGTACGGGTGCTGGTCCCGGTGCGGATCCCGGTTCCGGGTGCGGCTGCGGGTCCCGGCGCGCGTCTCTCCGCCGTCCCCGGGTCCCGGGTCCCGGGTCCCGGGTCCGGCCCCAGACCCGCCGCCGCCGCCGGTCCCGCCGCCCCCCCCCGCCCCTCCCTCCGGAGAGGCGCGTCTCCCTCCGGCCCCGCCCCGGGGGCGTGTCCCCGCGGGCGGGGCGGGGCGGGGCCGTCCCGGCCGGCGGGCGCTGCGCGGCGCGGCGCTGCCGGGGCTCGGCGGGCGCGGGGCGGCGCGGGGCGCTCGGCGGGGCCGCCGCCGCATGGCGCGCGGGGCGGCGCGGGCCGGGGCGGGGGCCGGGGCCGGGGCCGGGGCCGCGGGCGGGGGGAGCTGCCCCGGCGCGGCGGCGCCGCCGCCGCAGCAGCCGCCGCAGCAGCCAGCGGCCGTCCCGGGGGCGCCGGGGCGGCGGGGCCGGGCGATGGCGGCGCTGTAGCCGCGGGGCCGGGGCCGGGGCCGGGGCCGGGCGATGGCGGCGCTGCGGCTGCGGCTGGCCCTGTCGGTGCTGTGGCAGCTGGCGGCGGCCGGGCGCGGGCTGGAGCTGGGGGGGCTGGAGGGGCCGCGGGGGCGGGCGGCGCGGTGCCAGCCCGTCGACATCCCCATGTGCCGGGGCATCGGGTACAACCTGACCCGCATGCCCAACCTGCTGGGCCACGAGAGCCAGCGCGAGGCCGCCCTGAAGCTGCACGAGTTCGCCCCGCTGGTGGAGTACGGCTGCCACGTCCACCTGCGCTTCTTCCTCTGCTCCCTCTACGCGCCCATGTGCACCGACCAGGTGAGCGCCAGCATCCCCGCCTGCCGCCCCATGTGCGAGCAGGCCCGCCACAAGTGCGTCCCCATCATGGAGCAGTTCAATTTCGGCTGGCCCGAGTCGCTCGACTGCGGCAAGCTGCCCACCAAGAATGACCCCAACGCCCTCTGCATGGAGGCCCCTGAGAACGCCTCGGCTGCCGAGCCCCACAAGGGCCAGGGCATGCTGCCCGTGGCCCCCCGGCCCTGGCCGCCGGGCGCTGCCGAGGGCCGGGGACCCAACGGCCTGGGGGCCTGCGACAACCCCGAGAAGTTCCAGTACGTGGAGAAGAGCCTCTCCTGCGCGCCCAGGTGCTCCCCCGGGGTGGACGTCTACTGGTCCCGGGAGGACAAGGACTTTGCCTTCATCTGGATGGCCGTCTGGTCCACCCTCTGTTTCGTCTCCACCGCCTTCACCGTCCTCACCTTCCTACTCGACCCCCACCGCTTCCAGTACCCTGAGAGGCCCATCATCTTCCTCTCCATGTGCTACAACGTCTACTCCATGGCCTTCATCATCCGCTCGGTGGCAGGGGCCGAGAACATCGCCTGCGACCGGGAGAACGGTGAGCTCTACATCATCCAGGAGGGGCTGGAGAGCACGGGCTGCACCATCGTCTTCCTCATCCTCTACTACTTCGGCATGGCCAGCTCGCTCTGGTGGGTCATCCTCACCCTGACCTGGTTCCTGGCCGCCGGGAAGAAGTGGGGACACGAGGCCATCGAGGCCCACAGCAGCTACTTCCACATGGCCGCCTGGGGCATCCCGGCCATGAAGACCATCGTCATCCTCACCATGCGGAAGGTGGCAGGGGACGAGCTCACGGGGCTGTGCTACGTGGGGAGCATGGACGTCAGCGCCCTGACCGGCTTCGTCCTCATCCCCCTCTCCTGCTACCTGGTCATCGGCACCTCCTTCATCCTCACGGGCTTCGTCGCCCTCTTCCACATCCGGAAGATCATGAAGACGGGCGGCACCAACACGGAGAAGCTGGAGAAGCTGATGGTGAAGATCGGGGTCTTCTCTATCCTCTACACCGTCCCGGCCACCTGCGTCATTGTCTGCTACTTCTACGAGCGGCTGAACGTGGATTACTGGAACCTCAGGGCCCTGGAGCGCGGCTGCCTGCACCTCCCTGGCCGGCGTGCCGCCAACTGCTCCTTGGAGGCCTCGGTGCCCACTGTGGCCGTCTTTATGCTAAAGATTTTCATGTCGCTGGTGGTGGGCATCACCAGCGGGGTGTGGGTATGGAGCTCCAAGACGCTGCAGACCTGGCAGAGCCTGTGCAACAGAAAGCTGGGCGTGAGGACGAGGGGCAAGCCCTGCAGCGGGGTGAGCTGCGGCGGGGTGCACTGCCACTACAAAGCCCCCACGGTCATGCTGCACATGACCAAGACGGACCCGTATCTGGACAACCCGACGCACGTCTAGAGCAGGGGCTGCCCCCTCCCTGGGGACGGCGCGCCGGGGGAAGCCGGCCTCACGGGTAAGGGGCGAGGGGACGCTGCTGGGGGCGAGGGCAGAGGCTGAGCGGCGGTGGGAGGGGGGATGCACACTGGTTTGGGGTGGAGAGGCCCGCGGGACCCCCCCCGGCACTGCTCGACCCTGACAAGTAGCTGCTTTTTCCTAGAGGTTGTTTTGTTGTTGTTGCTGTTGCCAAATCCAGTGACTCTTCTAACGCTTTCTTTGGGGGGGGCAGCGGGGACGGGGCAGGGAGGGGAATAATCCAGTCCGTGTTTATTTAATTCTGTAATTTATTTTAGATTTTTTTTTTTTAATCATTAGCTGCGAGGAATGGAAAAAACAATAAACCCTGGATGTGTTATTTCAACCGAGCCTGGTGCTGTTTGGAGGAATTCAAGGGGGTTGAGAGCAGCCCCACGGGAGCCCCCCCAGCTCAGCGGGTCGGGGCCGTGGTCCCCGTGGCGGGTGCGTGCCAGGCCCGGGGGGGCTCTCGTGCTGGCAGAAAGAGGAGCGTGCCGTGCCGGGGCACCGCTGGCTGCGGTGGGAGCGTGGTAGCGGAGGGCTCCCAGCGTCCAGCTCCCCCCGTGGCTTCCCCAGGGCCGGTTCTGGCACCCGCCGCCTCCCGGCCGAGGAGGAGGATTTTCCTGCGCTGTCACACTAACGAATCATCTTTTCCACTCCGTGCTCTGTAGGTGATTTGTGTCGGTGCCATCAGCTGCTGGGGCCTCGGTGCCAGGCAAGGGGTCTCGGTGCTCCAGCACCCGGGGCACGGCAGGCCAGGAGCCGGGGTGATGGGCTGTGGGCGCGG